>NW_026988431.1:29735000-31003750 GCF_030222135.1 Aotus nancymaae | reverse complement strand
CATGATAAAACTCCGTCTCTACTAAAAAAAATACAAAAATTAGCCGAGTGTGGTGGTGCATGCCGGTAATCCTAGCTACTTGGGAGGCTGAGGCAGGAGAATTGCTTGAACCTGGGAAGCAGAGGTGGTTGCAGTGAGCCAAGATCACGCCACTGCACTGGGCGACAGAGCAAGACTCCATCTCAAAAAAAAAAAAAAAAAAAAAGAACCAAGTTCAATTATAATAAAGTCACATTTTTCACCTCTGGGCCTGTGAGTGAAAATTTGTATCTGCTATAGATAAAAAATGAGAGTGATGAGATTGTCTCCAAGGTTCATTTTGTATCTACAATTCCATGGCTGTGGAGGTGAGACTTGAGACCCTGGAATGAAAAGTAAGGCATGGGTTAGGTGAGGTTCTTTACTTTTCTTGAAAACCCCCAGCTGAGTCTCTATTCTAAAGACCCAGCAAAGGGGCTTTCCTACATTTTTATTTGCTTAGTCTGGCATTTTTCCCCTTACCCCTTCCCTTAGGGGTGAGGAGAAAATCATGACCATTGTGAGTGTAAGGTGTTCCTGTGTGTTTTGTGTTTGTTGCTTCTTAAACATTTAAAGCTGAGAGCTCACTAGAGTTAATGAATTATTAATAACAGTGAGAGGTTGCTGATTTATGATGATTCAGCTGATTTAAGAACTATACTCTTAGGAGAACTGTGAACAGGCTTTCTAGAGAACCAACTGGTGAACAAGTGCTTCTTTGCAAGGAGGGCCACAAAGGACTCTAGGGCCAGGAAAACCAAGGGCCTAGAGAATTGTTGCAGCCTGCACCATGTTCAACTTTTTGCCTAAGCAAGCACTGAGTGCTTGGAGCACAGTTGGTTCTCCTTGCTTGCAGAAAGGGTGCAAGCCTTTATGGGGGCTCCCTCAACACTGCAGAGGAGAAGGGGTGCCTAGACAGCAGGGAGATGAACGCCAGGCAGAAAGGCAGAAAGAAAGCCTTTCTAAGAGGGGTGGGGGACTTAGGCCAATTTCAAGAAGCTTGCAAGGAAAACAGTGATTAGGAGGGGCTGGTGGAGGAGAATTGTTTTGGCCTGGGCCGAGGACAGTGTTTTTGTGCGCCTGCCCAGCAGCACACCACACTCTACGGTCAGGGAGCATGCTGAAGTGTCGGGCACCGGCAGGAACGAGCAAGGCTGTTCCCACCCAGTGAGGGAGAGGTGAGTCATGGAAGTTGGTGACCAACTCCCTTCTAGGGAGCCAAGTGGCCTGACGCAGGGAGCAGGGTGAGTTGTCTTGCTGGAGGCAAGTAGGCATTCTGCAGGCAAGCAGAATGTGGCCAACACCTACCAGGAGATATCAGTGGTATTGATCAACACACACACCTATAGATTTACATACAAAGCAGTGAGTCTTGGAGGCAGAAGAACTCTGCCATATCTCTTCATTGGCTTTGGAGGCACTTATAAAAAACACAGAAAACTAAGGTTAGAGTTGAGCAGAGACGCTCCATTTTAAAGGCTGCCACTTGTGAAGAATAATGAGGAACTAAAATTGAAATATTGGCTACACCTGGTGTCAGCAGGCGCTGGTTTTCTAGATTGTGGCTTCTGATACCAGCACGTCTGGGCAGCGATTATTGAGTGCTTTGCACTAAATCTGGGAAGACCTGTTTGACAGGAAACACGTACCTACTTGAGAGATTTCACCCCAAATGTGAAGGGGCAGGGAGTAATTGGTCTAATAAAACCATGAACCCAAGTATCAGGGTGGATAACCACTATAGCATAATATAAATATGAAAACAAAGATATTTTCAGGTGTAAACATCCAGTAAATGGGTCACAGTATGCAAAAAGCTTTGAGATCTACGCACAAAGGTGCAAAATCTGGGGAACAAAATGTATTTAACATTTTCACACAGTGAGGTAAACAGACTCCTATAGGAATGGGGTGCAATGGGAATCCATGGCTGGCCCAGGCCTGTCATGCCATGAGAAGAGTTTCAGGAAGGTTGACAATCAGAGCAAGCCAAAGCTTGTGGAGGAAACAGAAAGGCTAAAGACAAGCAAAAGGGTTTTCAAAAAGCCCTGATGGAGCAAGAAGAACATGGTGTAGGCTTGCCGTTAGGGAAATTTAGTGCAATATTTGCAAATGATGAAGACCGAGGGGGAGAATTACAGTCTCCTAGTGTTGCTTCTGTCTCTTCTTTTTTCTGTCACCCAGGCTGGAGTGCAGTGGTGCCATCTTGGTGCTCTGCAACCTCTGCCTCTTGGGTTCAAGTGATTCTTCTCGTTCAGCCTCCCGAGAGAGTAGCTGGCCTGAGTACAGGCAGCCAAGTACAGTAGCTCCTGAGTACAGGCATGTGCCACCACACCTGGCTAATTTTTATATTCTGGTGGAGATGGGGTTTCACCATGTTGGCCAGGCTGATCTCGAACTCCTGACCTCAAGCGATTCACCTGCCTCAGCCTCCCAAAGTGCTGGGATTACAGGCATGAGCCACCACGCCTGGCCACTTCTGTCTCTTCTGACAAAGGAATGCCTTTCAAGCTCCAAAGAGCACAACAAATACACCAAGGAGAAGGAAAGATGGAGGAAGTGACCCAGGCTCCAAATACCTACCTGTCAGGGTTGTGCTTGCTGAAAAATTGTTAATTAATTTGGTGTAAAAAATGAATGGTGAGGAGATACTTTACAAAAGGATCTGAGTACTTATTTTGGAAAGATGTCCTTCATGTGAAGTATCCTCTCCCAGCTCTCTAGGAAGTGTCTTCCAAGCTTAATGGGCTGGCTTTGCCCACCCACCTGTAAACTCTCTTAATGCTAGGTTACAGAGAAATGGTATAACAGAGTTAAAACTGCAGGTTAAAGATCAAGGTCAAAAGCCCTGCCTATTTCTCATTCTCAAAGGTATATGCATGGAACAGAAAAGGTAGAAGGGCAATAGGAGGTCCTCTTGTCCTGGGGCCATGGAGGGAGTCCCCACATCGTTCTCTGCTAAGCTAACATCTGTCCCTAGCAGATGACTTAATCACTAATCCCTAAAATAGCAGTTTGTTCTCTAAGCATTCTGGATTCCTAGTAAAAAATGTTCTTCATTGGTTTCTTTTAAAAAGCAATAGCCAGCCTGGGCAACATGGTGAAACCCTATCTCTACCAAAAATACAAAATACTCCAGAGGCTGAGGTGGGAGAATCGCTTGAGCCCAGGAGGTGGAGGTTGCAGGGAGCTGAGATTGCCCCACTGTACTCCAGCCTGGGTGACAGAGTAAGACCCTGTCTCAAAAAAAAAAAAAAAAAAAAAAAAAAAGCATGAAACTTTGGGAAAATATTTTGGAAAGTATAAAGAATTTAACAGGCCAGGTGTGCCTGTAATCCCAGCACTTTGGGAGGCCGAGGTGGGCAGATCATCCGAGGTCAGGAGTTCAAGACCAGCCTGGCCAACGTGGTGAAACCCCATCTCTACAAAAAATATAAAAAAGTAGCTGTATGTGTGGTGGGCATTTGTAATCCCAGCTACTTGGGAGGCTGAGGCAAGAGAATAGCTTAAACCCAGAAGGTAGAGGTTTCAGTGAGCCGAGATCACGCCACTGCACTCTAGCCTGGGTGACAAGAGTGAAACTCTGTCTCCCCACCCCACCCCCAAAAATTGAATTTAACAAATCAACTTTGACTTAATTTCTTAGAGATAGCCTGTTAATGTTTTTTTAATAATGTTTATTATAAATTTAGGATAGAATATTTTAAATTTGGAATTTAGAAGAAAGCTTAAAGAATAACATAAAAAGTGCATGTAATTCCACCACTGCCAACATTTTATTTTTTCCTTCCAGTCTTTTTTCTTTACATACACATACTCATGTACATACATCCATAGAAAAGTTTTAAATAAAATATGAACTATACTGTATATGTAGTTTCAGATCCTATTTTTTGTACTTAATATTAGGAATATTTTCTCCATCATTAAATGCTGTTCAAGAGCATGATTGCAATTCGCCATCTGCTATTTTACTGTAGCAGTTCATTTAAGACTTAGCATTAGACCTTGGCTTGTTTCCAGCTCCTCACCATTTGAAAACAATTCCATTTCAGACATCCTTGTATGAAAATCTTTACCTAGGCTACATTTCTTCTTCTTCTTTTTTTTTAATTGTACTTTAGGTTCTGGGGTACATGTGCAGATCATGCAGGATTGTTGCGTAGGTACCTACATGGCAAGGTGGTTTGCTGCCTCCATCCCCCCGTCACCTATATATGACATTTCTCCCTATGTTATCCCTCCCCAACCTCCCCACCCCCCACTGTCCCTCCTCCAGTCCCCACCAACAGACTCCAGTGTGTGATGCTCCCCTCCCTGTGTCCATGTGTTCTCATTGTTCAACACCTGCCTGTAAGTAAGAACATTCAGTGTTTGATTTTCTGTTCTTGTGTCAGTTTGCTGAGAATGATGGTTTCCAGATTCATCCATGTTCCTACAAAGGACATAAACTCATCGTTTTTTATGGCTGCGTTGTATTCTATGTATATATGTGCCACATTTTCCTTGTCCAGTCTATCACTGATGGGCATTTGGGTTGGTTCCAGGTCTTTGCTATTGTAAACAGTATTCTAGGCTACATATCTAATGGCTGAATTGCTAGGCCAAGGACCCTGAACGTTTTTTGGGCTTTTGATACATATTGCCACTTTGTCCTCCATTTCACAAGCCCCCGTGGGCAAAGGAGTACCCATTTCTTGCCAACTTCTATTGTAAGTTTCAGTTTTTGTCTGATGCATCAAGGTCTCGCTGCTTCATGCAGTCCCATCACACCACTGCCATCTTGTGTTCTCCCTCTGTGGCTTTTCTAGGAAAGAGGAAGCTCTGGTCCTTAGACTGTTTGAAATGCGCTCCTTGTATTGCTCCAAAGTCCTTTACTGCTCTGTGGCTATTTTTATGCTGCTGCTTTGAGGCGATATGGATTTCCCTCGGTTTGACCAACTGGGCAACTCCTACTTGTCCTCTGGACTCAGCTTGGACCTTGTGCCCTCTGTAAAGCTGCTTCTGACACTGCAGGCTGGTTTCGAAGCCTCCCTCTGTGCTCCGCACGCCCTCTTCCTTCTCTGTCAGTCAAATCACTTACATACTGTACTGTGTGCTCTGCTGTCTCCAGATGTGAGCTTCATTGTACCTTCAGGGCCTAACACTGCATTTGGCAGTCATGGATACTCAATAGATGCTAACTTTATTTAAAGAGTAAATGTTAACTTTATTTCAACAATCCTTGAAGTTTCATCTATATTTCTATACCCTACATTTCGTCCCATTCCTCCTAAATATTTACTGGAGTTTTTCTGATTATATAACCATCCGGTAATTATTAATCCTTGTTTGATAATCTAGAGTTGACCCTAGGGTACCAAAAAATGAAAGAAGGAAAGGTAAAGAAATGAGGAAAAGAGAGAGAGGAGAAATAGATCAGAATATAAATTATGATACTTTACATTTCTATATTATTTTACAGTTTACAAAGTTCTTTAATACTCTTCAGTTTATTTTACTGTGGTAGTTCTAAGCCCTTTCTTGGAAGGACAGACCCTCATGCTATACACTGTCATAGCACTGTGTATGATCTTCCTTAGCATCTCTCACAATTGTTGGCATATAATTACAGATGCTCCTCTACTTAACAATGCGGGTATCCTGATAAACCACTGTGAAATCAAAAAATCTTAAGTTGAACCATCATAAGTTTGGGACCACCTATTTTACTAGTCACTGATGTATCCCCAATGCCTAGTGTAGTGCCCAATGCACTGTAGCTGTTAAGTAAATATTTATGAACTCTGAGAAAAAACATTTTTGTATTCATCTTTAGACAAAGAAATGAAGCCTAGAGAGTTGACATTTCAATCTAAGGAGTTGTACTCCAAGTTTGATTTTCTTTCACTACGTGTCACCTAATGTAGCGGGCCTTCTCCCCCATAGGAAATATATGAAAGTGGGTGCTATGGTTTGGGTATTTGATTCCTCTAAACCTCATGCTGAAATTTGATCCCCAATGTTAGAGGTGGGGTCTAATGGGGGGTGTTCGTGTCAAGGCAGAGAGTCCTCATGAGTAGATTAATGCCCTCCCTGGTGGAAAGCAAGTAAGTTCTTGCTGTATATTTTCCCTGAGATAGCTGGTTGTTAAAAAAAAAAAAAAAAAAAAAAAACTGGCACCTTCCCTCTCTCTTGCTTCCTCTCTTACCATGTGATCTGCACAGGCCAGCTCCCCTTCACCTTCTGCCACGAGTGGAAGCAGCCTGAGGCCCTCACCAGATGCAAGAGTTGGTAGCATGCTTCTTGTACAACCTGCAGAACTGTGAGCCAGATGAAGCTCTTTTCTATATAAATTATCCAGCTCAGGTATTCCTTTATAGCAATATAATCGACTAAGACAATGGGGGATAGATGGAAGAGGAGAATAATGGAAGGAAAGGAGGGAGGCTGGGAAAAAGGAGGAAGTCATAGAAGTGGAGAGAGTGGAGAGAAGTAATTTGAAATGGACACCTTGATGATGAAGGGATGACAAATAGAATGCTTTAATTTCATATAGGATGTGGTGTTTTGTCACTCTATCAAGCTTAGTAAACCAAGATTTCAATTAGAACTGCAATAATTTTAAAATCAGTCAAACATAAGAATACAACAGTGTTTTTCCCATTATAGTTCTCTATATTCCCAGGCCAATCAATGATGATATTGCCATAGCTTTGAGGATATACTGAGTGTCAGTGGGAGAAAAGGTGATACTGGCCATGGATTCTCTGGAGAACATCCCCAGGGAACATCATCAGTGGGGATGAACATACCTGGGGATGTTCTCCAGAGAATCCATGGCCAGGATAAACCTGCCTTCTCTTGATTTCATACGACAGAGTGTAGAGGGGTTAGGTGTAACTTTTCTGTAGACAGGGAGGTGTGCCTTCTGATATGGTACAGATGAAGACCAGTGAATACTGTAATAGACGTTGCCACTTTTCCTTTTGTAGCAGTGTCCATGGTAACAATTTTGAACTCTTGAGAGTCAGTAGAGCATAGAGGTTAAAAGCACAGGCTCTGGAGCCAGACTGCTTAGGCTAGACTCTTGGCTCAGTCACTTCCTTGTGTAATCTTGGGCAAGTTACTTAAACTCTGTGTGATCTAGTTTCCTTGTTTGTTAAAGTGGGAATAATAAAAGTACCTAACTCATTGGAATATTGTGAAAAAATAATGAGATAATGCATTTAAAGGTTATAGAACAGAGTCTGGCCTATGGCAAGCACTAGAAAGTATTGGGTACATTTTTAAAGATTTCCTTCAAGCTTCAGACATGGGAGACTGTGTGTGCAGTTTTGTCTACTAAGCAATGGACATGGTGTCACTTGCAGTGCCTAAGATTTTCCAAGAATTTCTAGGCTCATGAAGGGCACCCACAAGGCCATACCTGAGGGTGTCCTGTTCTTGGACAAAGCTTTTGGAGAGTGGGTGGACTCTTCAGAAACCACTGATAGCCAACCATGTAGGGTTCTTCACTATATATCCCAACTTCAGCTGGGTTTCTGAGGTCACATGGAATTCTCTTCCCTCAACTTTCCCTCGATATTCACTTTAAGATGGCACTATACACAAGGCTGAATTAGGGTATCCAGAGAACAGAACTACAGATACTACAAAAATTAAGTTCTGGAAAATTCAGCAATTGGGGTTCAGTGCTTTCTTACACACACTAATTGAAAATGGTCTAGGCCAGAGCCAGCAAGTGGTTTGTTTGGCCAGCATGTTGTTCATTTAATCCTTCCTTCCTTCCTTCCTTCCTTCCTTCCTTCCTTCTCTCTCTCTTTCTTTCATAATTAATTTGTCTTTAATCAGAGTATGTGCTCCCCAGTCTATTGACACATTTATGTTATTTACTGGAGCAGACAGGACCATTCTATGTGATCTAACTCAACAGCAACTTCATCTAACACTGGCATTTCTTTGTCCCCGGTGGATTTTTCAGTTAAAGTGGGCCACATGCTCCTCTGCAACTACTTGCTTACATTTGTTCTCCATTGTATATCTGATACTATCTGAGCTCCTCTCCGGGGTTTACCAGGGTTTCTATGACCTGGCCCATAATCATACTTCTATTTTCCATCTCTTATCTTTGCCTACCCCTCAAACCCCATCCTCCATCCAGCCCCAGAACTTTAAGATCCGGACACATGAGCCAGAGTTGTTCTTGGCACTCTTTATGCATGTATTTACTTTCTTGTCTTTGCTCATGCTGTCTCTCCTCACATCATTTGCTCACCTGACTAATCTCTCCTAAGCTTTGGGACTTAGTCCAGGGCTCATATACTTTTGGAAGGTTTTTCTGATCTTTTTTGTGTTTAGTGAGATTCTCTACTCAATTTTCCCATAGTATCCTAGCCAAATATCTATCTAGTCCTTACACACTATGTTATAATTTCTGTACTGTGTTTTTTCCCTCACTGAACTCATACTTCCTTGAAATAATATACACTTTTCAATCCCCATAGTAACTGGTACATTCCAGGTTCCCAATAAGTGTGTGTTGAATGAATTCCTAGATGATTATGATTCAAGATATAAAAAAGGCCATAAAACATGAGAAATTTGTGAATCTGTTAAAAACACAGAACTCAAAGACAGAACTAAATATACTTTCTAGAAATGATAACACTACAGTTATTGAAATTAAAACCTTAACGGATGGGTTAAACAGCAAATTAGGACTGAAGAGAACACTGGTGAACTGAATTGCAGTACAGAGAAATGAAGACATAGAAAACATGAAAGAGAACCTAAGACACACACACACACATTCAAATAACTCTACTGGCAGGCAGACTACATTTTCTCATCACAATACAATTCAGTTAGAAATCTGTAACAATGTGACTGACAGCTTTCATACATTTTGGAATTTAAAGAGCACACTTCTAAAGTAACTTGTGAATGGCAGAATAAATCATCAGAAAGGTAGAAAATACTAGAACTGATTTATAATGTAAATATAATGGATCAGAAATGATTTAAGGATGGGCTGGCTAGAAGACAGAGAGATGCCATCTTCTATGTGAGGATTTTCAGGCCCTACAGTGATTAAAGAAGGACTTTTCTGGGCAGGACTGCCCTGCCACCTAGAATGGATGTGTGGCGAGGTGGACCACAACTGCCGTTTCCAGGCTGGGTTTGTACGTGTGCACCAGTGATCAAGAGGTATGCTCTGTCTTGTGTGCTTACTATGTAAGTCCTGCAGCAGGTAGCCTGCCAGGGGGCAGGAGAACCAAGGGGGGCAGGGTTCAGTCAGGATAACAATGTTGGACTTCATACTATCTTGAAAGCTGACTCCTCCAATTCTTCCTGCTGGCTGGTAGTATCTCTGCTAAGAGATAGGGAGGCCAGACTAGCAGTTAATCTGGAGCAGGCAGGATTTAGTAACCGAGTTATAAATCTGAGATCCTGGGGCTGGAGTTGGAAGCAGAAAAATGATTTTAGGTATGGCTTCATTTTTATCCTAGAAGAAATCCTCAACTGAATTTACTATTTGGAGAAAGGACTACGCACGGTGGCTCACGTCTGTAATCCCAGCACTTTGGAAGGCCGAGGCGGGCAGATCACCTGAGGTCAGGAGTTCGAAACCAGCCTGGCCAACGTGGTGAAACCTCATCTCTACTAAAAATATGAAAACTAGCCGAGTGTGGTGGTGGGTGCCTGCAATATCAGGAGGCTGAGGCAGGAGAATTATTTGAACTCGGGTTGCAGAGGTTGCAGTGAGCCGCCGAGATTGTACCACTGCACTCCAGCCTGGGCAACAGAGCCAGACTCCATCTCAAAACAAAAAAACAATTTGGAGGAAGAAGCAGATTATAATATCCACATCTACAGACTCTTTCTCTCCCACCTCAGAGGCAGCTTGGGGTCTGAACTAGAAAGTGCACCCCTCTAATATGATTTTTGTGTGGCAGAATGGGCCACCAGTGGAACTGTGGCAGCAGTTTAGTCTCTCACTCTTGGCATTTCAAGGATGCAGTGGGTGAGATGGAACCCAGCATTGAAGTGTTAAGAGATGGTCTTCACATTTGCTTCCTTTATGGAAAACAGAAATCTTGTCCCCAGGCATGCTTTCCTCCTCATAGTCCAGAGCTGCCTGATGCTGCTGCTGGCCATCGCTTGTGTTCACCCCAGTGTGCCTCCAGATTCTCTCATTTTCCTTGTGGGCCATCATCTGTAGCCAGGACTATTGTAGGGAGGAGGATTAGGTGTGAATGTTTACATGTCTCTGCCTGGGAAACTCCCCATTACCTAGTGTGTGTGATTTTTTTCCTCCCTCTCTCCCTCCCTCCCTCCCTCCCTTCCTTCCTTCATTCCTTCCTTCCTTCCTTCCTTCCTCCTACAGAGTCTTACTCGGTCACCCAGGCTGGAGTGTAATGGTGCAATCTGGGCTCACTGCAACCTCCACCTCCTGGGTTCAAACACTTCTCCTGCCTTGGCCTCCCAAGTAGCTGGGATTACAGGTGCCCACCACCATGCCTGGCTAATTTTTGTATTTTTAATAGAGACGGAGTCTCACCATGTTGACCAGATGGTCTCGAACTCCTGATCTCAGGTGATCTGACTGCCTCGGCCTCCCAAAGTGCTGGGATTACAGGTATGAGCCACTGTGCCCGGCCTGGTAGACCAGTGATTCCTGAAATTTAATGTAATGCAAGTCTCCTGGAGGCCACATTTAAACATTTTCCTGGGCTCTTTTCCCAGAGTTTGTAATTCAGTAGGTTGAAGAGGGGCTCATAAATTTGCATTTTTGACGAGTTCCCAGCTGATGCAATGCTGCTGGTCTAAGGACCCTACTTTGAAATTACTGTAGAAAGAAACAAAAGAGAAGCAGGAGGAGGAGAGGGGAGACCTTGAAGTAGGAGATCCATTCATTTATGGGACAGTCCTTTCTTGGGAATGGGAGGTGGGTAAGTATATAAAAATTCCTGGCTTTTACCCTTCCCTGCCACCTAAAGATTGTTTTTGGTTTGTGGGCTCTGTTTCTTGCTCTCACCTAAACAACAGGGGAACTGTTTCTTAGAATTTGGAGGGACAGAAAATGGAGACTGAGGGATGGAGAGAGAGCTGGAAAGTGGGGGATGGAGAGAGAGCTGGAAAGTGAGAGGAGAGGGAATGGGAGAGAGGATGGAGGCTCAGTGCCTACTGATGCAGGAAGAGTTTTCTGGGCAGCTTTGGGGAGCTGTGTGGGAGTGGCTATGGTACATGGAGGGAGTGGATGAGAGAAACAAGAGAATTTCTTTGAGGCCCACAGCTCTCCAGGTGCAGGGGGATGACCTGAGGCAGCCCAAAAGTGTTTGAGAAATTCAAGAAAGAATGCAGGTTATTTTGACATTACTTTTTGATTGCTGAATGGCATGTCTTAGGGTGTGTCGCTGCTCTGACTCTGGTCTTTGGTTCCACTAGAGTCACAATAGCATGACAGTTCTGATGCATCATGTGTAGGAGGTAAGGGGGACCAAGTGGGAATCACTCAGTCCTCATCCTTGTTAAGGCCCTCCCTTTTTCTCATTGGGCCAACTGTTGCAATGCTTTCCTCCTGACACCTGACCTTGAGGCCCTCGTCCCTCCAGTTCCTCCACACGCAGGCTCCAGTGGCTTCTGCTACAGAGTCCCTAGCCTCCTGGGAACCCAGGCTCTCCCATATTAGAACAGGCTCTCATTTCCCCTCCAAGTCTCTTTTAGTGGAGGAATTGTTGCAGGTTTTACTGATGATTGATTCTAGCCAAAATACCCTTCAAGGCATCCAAGGCTTCCTCTTCCTTGCTTTCAATCAATGTTTCCCATGTTACATCCAGCCACATATTAGAGACCCTCCACAAGTGTTTCTACAACATTTACTTAAAATTTTCCCACCTCATGCCTTTGTGCATACTATTTCTGATGCCTGGAATGCTTTCCTTATCATCTCTGCTAATAAGATCAACCCATTCTTCAAAGTCTAGCTTAAACGTCTTCTCTTTTTTGAAACTTTTCTGGTCATCCCTACTTCCCCCTTCCACCATGGAACTTTATTTGGCCACACTTACACTATGAATTCTGCTTATATTGTAGTTATCTGTCCCCTTAGACCGGGGCTGTCCAATATGGTAGCCACTAACCACCTGTGGCTATTTAACCAAAATGAAATAAAATAAAAAATCCAGTTCCTCAGTTTCACTATTCACATTCCAAGTGCTCAACAGCCCAAGGCTACTGTATTGTACAGCACTGATAGAGAACATTTCCATCATCATAGAAAGTTCCATTGGACAATGCTGGGCCATGTATTATTTACCCCTCTTATGTCTATTGAATAAAAATGAATCACAGTGAATTAATTAGGATTTTATGGATTGTTTTGTCATGCTTTCTGAGCCAGCATGGGAGTTTATATTTTCCGCTGTTAAAAAGGCAGATGGTACTATCTGTTCCTTGCTCTCTCTTTTTTTTTTTTTTTTTTTATTGCATTTTAGGTTTTGGGGTACATGTGAATAACATGCAAGGTTGTTGCACAGGTGCACACCTGGCAGTATGATTTGCTGCCTCCCTCCCCTTCACCTATATCTGGCATTTCTCCCCATGCTATCCCTCCCCAACTCCCCACCTCCCCACTATCCCCCCTCCCTCCCAACAGACCCCCGTGTATAGTGCTCCCCTCCCTGTGTCCATGTGTTCTCCTTGTTCAACACCCGCCTATGAGTGAGAACATGTGGTGTTTGATTTTGTGTTCTTGTGTCAGTTTGCTGAGAATGATGGTTTCCAGGTTCATCCATGTCCCTACGAAGGATGTGAACTCCTCCTTTTTAATGGCTGCATAATATTCCATGGTGTATATGTGCCACATTTTTCCTGTCCAGTCTATCATCGATGGGCATTTGGGCTGGTTCCAGGTCTTTGCTATTGTAAACTGTGCTGCAATGAACATTCGTGTGCATGTGTCCTTATAGTAGAACGATTTATAATCCTTTGGATATATGCCCAGTAATGGGATTGCTGGGTCACATGGAATTTCTATTTCTAGGTCCTTGAGGAATCGCCACACTGTTTTCCACAGTGGTTGAACTAATTTACACTCCCACCAACAGTGTAAAAGTGTTCCTATTTCTCCACATCCTCTCCAGCATCTGTTGTCTCCAGATTTTTTTAATGATCGCCATTCTAACTGGCGTGAGATGGTATCTCAATGTAGTTTTGATTTGCATTTCTCTAATGACCAGTGATGATGAGCATTTTTTCATATGTTTGTTGGCCTCATGTATGTCTTCTTTTGTAAAGTATCTGTTCATATCCTTCGCCCATTTTTGAATGGGCTTGTTTGTTTTTTTCTTGTAAATCTTTTTTAGTTCATTGTAAATTCTGGATATCAGCCCTTTGTCAGACGGGTAGGCTGCAAAAATTTTTTCCCATTCTGTTGGTTGCCGATTCACTCTATTGACTGTTTCTTTTGCCGTGCAAAAGCTGTGGAGTTTGATTAGGTCCCATTTGTCTATTTTGGCTTTTGTTGCCAATGCTTTTGGTGTTTTGGTCATAAAGTCCTTGCCTACGCCTATGTCCTGAATGGTTTTGCCTAGGTTTCCTTCTAGTGTTTTTATGGTGTTACGTCTTATGTTTAAGTCTTTAATCCATCTGGAGTCAATTTTAGTGTAAGGTGTCAGGAAGGGGTCCAGTTTCTGCTTTCTGCATCCTTGCTCTCTTTTTTGATAAGCTGTGCTCTCTTGAGGTGAAGCCCCACCTTCTCTTTCTGTGGATTTTCCTCATTCAGAGCCTTTCTGAGAGTTGTTTGGTCTGCCATCTTCCTCCGTACGTGTGTCCCAGGTCACTTTCTGAGGCCTAACCCCTGAACAGCATTTCTTATTAATGAAGCCTGACTTGGAAGGAAAGAGCAGAGGCCTGAGTCCCTCAGGGTTACATTGCTACTCAGACAGACCCTCATGCCTGCAAGGGGCAAAAGACAGACGCAAGGACACCCATGACAATTAGCAATGGCATTTTGAGGTATCCTTTCTCATTAACCTCTTGCAAAATCAATTGTCGGTTTCTGGGAAGGAAAGCACAAGGCCAGTGTGACCACCAGAGGGCACCAGTGTACCTTAAACAGCCTTTAGCTCCAAAATCCTCATGAAGGTTTCCCTGCGTTGCAAGGGAGGAACAGAATGAATACACATCGGAAAAGAATAGAAAAAAAAATCATCATGTTGTTATATCTAACTGTAAGTCCTGATTACCATATATTTATGCATCCAAGTCCTCCTTAAATATAGAAATCACAAGAACATTAGACAATAATAGGTAGACAAGGGATTAGATTGAAAATACTTCAAATAAGGTTGTGAATAGGTCAGCAGACTTTAAAACAGAATAAACCTCACTTCGAAGCAAGGTAGCTATGGAAACACTACCAAAATTATTCTGTTACTTCATGGCTGCAGTGGTTTCTGCAGCCTGGAAATGCTGTCAAGGGAGGGTAGAATATTATTTTCTTATAAATAATACAACACAGGATCCTATATGGAAAGTTGCAAGAAATTAGATTTCAGAGGTAGAGATGTTTCAACAAAAATACCCAACAGCTTTAATTTGGTTTCTGATAACTTGGCTCTGAGCTTGCAGTTGTTAAGTTTTTCTCTATTTCTGTTTTCTGTTGCAGAAAGGGAGCCAGTGAGGGATTTATTTTCATGTCCCCTGTTGTATTATATCCGCACATATGCATACGCCTTGAGCATGGCTGATAGAAGTCACTTGTTTGCCCAGGCATGATCCTCATAAGGGCAGGTGACCTATAATCAACACTTAAATAAGAGGCTTGCTTTCTTGTGGGGAATAGGCCTGAAGCTACGCTGCCTAAGGCAATAGGGTTCTACTGCTGACCCTCAGAAACCATAGACCAACTGCCTATGCCTGCAAGCTTCCCAAAACCTCCTGATAAGCACATAATGATTGTGTACATGAACTGCTCCTGCTCATACTAACCATGTAGGTGAAAGTGTGGGTAAATGAAGTAGGTTTATTTAAGAGGGGCAGGTGTTTGGTAAGCAAAGTAAACATGGTATAAACCTGCGAGAGATGATAACTGTCATGCTGGTGGGTGTTAGAGGTTGAGGGTGGTTTTGATGCTACTATGAAGTCATTCAGGCAGGCACCCGAAGTGCCTCCAACCTAGCCTGACAGCACCCCTTTCCCCACAGAGTTTCAAGGGAGCTGTATACCCAAGGGACAATAACAAATTCGGAATCAAATACCCAACATGCTAATGCAATGTACTCTGGTAAGGGACTGAGTTGTCCACTCGCCTAAGATCTCATGAACAAGAAGTGGGATTTCCTAGCTTCCCCAAAGCTAAATATTGGGATATCATCTCTACCAGGCTGGCCATATAGAGAAAGAAAATCAGAAAGGTGGGAATAGGTAGCCATATGCAGAGCATGCATGGAGAAAGAAGAGTGGAAAAGAGCAAAGTAGCCCTGCCTCTTATTGAAAAAGAAAGAACAGAGCTCATCCAATGTCTGGAGGGTGGAGATGGGTAGGAATTTTGTACCGTCAGATTTATTTTAAGGAAAGAGATCTTATGCTCCTCTTTGCCCAGAGAAGTGGATCTAACACCTTAGTGAGCACCAAATCTCCTGGAGGGCTTATTAACACACATGCTGTTGGGTCCCACCCCAGAGTTTCTGATATAGTAGGTCTGGAGTGGGGCCAGACAGTTTGCTAACAAGTTCCTGAGGATGCTGATGTCCTTGATTAGGGGACCATACTTTGGGACCACCACAGCTCTAGAACATTGTAAGTGGTTTAAATAAAATATCAATAGTGTAGGTGTGATATGGATCTAAAGTCTGTTCCTGAAACAAACCCAACAAAGGGCTCATACTCTTTCTTAAAAAATTGAGAGAGAATTCATACACCATTTGTATATCTTCTTTTTTTTTTAAATTGTACTTTAAGCTCTGGGGTACACGTGCACATACCTCAGGGTTGTTTCATAGGTACACACATGCCATGGTGGTTTGTAGTCTCCGACCCCCACTCCCGTCACCTACATAAGGCATTTCTCCCAATGTTTTCCCTCCTCAGCCCCCCACTGTTCCTCCCTGAGACCCCCAGCCCCCTATCTACCCAGTGTGTGATGTGTGATGTTCCCTTCCCTATGCCCATATGTTCTCATTGTTCAACACCTGCCTATGTGTGAGAACATGCAGTGTTTGGTTTTCTGTTCTTGTGTCAGTTTGCTGAGAATGATGGTTTCCCTATTCATCCATGTCCCTACATTTTAAAATTGAGTTATTAGCCTTTTTATTGTTGAGTTTTAAGTGTTCTTTATGTATTCTAGGTAAAAGTCTCTTACCAAATATATGATTTGCAAATATTTCTCCCATTATGTGTGGGTTGTCTTCTTGCTTCCTTGATGGTGTTCTTTGAAGAGCTAAGGTTAAAATTTTGATAAAGTCTAGCTTATTTTCTCTTTTATCACTTATGCCTTTGATATTGCATCTAAGAAAGCATTGCCCAACCCAATGTCACAAAGATTTGTTTGTTTATTTCTTTCTCTCTCTCTTTTTTCTCTCTCTGCTTCTTTCTCTTTCTTTCTTCTTTCTGTTTTTCTCTCTTCCTCCTTCTTTCTTTCTTTTCTTTTCCCTTCCCTTCCTTTTCTTTCTCTTTCTCTCTTTTCTTTTTTCTCTTTCACTCTTTCTTTTCTTTTCTTTCTTGTCTTACCCTGGTCTCTCACAGGCTGGAGTGCAGTGATACAATCAAGGCTCACTGCATCCTTGACCTCCTGGGCTCAAGTGATCCTCCCACCTCAGCCTCCCAGGTAGCTGAGACTACAGGCATGTGCCACCACACCCAGCTTTTTTTTTTTTTGGTATTTTTATTAGAGACAGGATTTCATCATGTCATGTTTCCCAGGTTGATCTCAAACTCTTGGACTCAAGCAATCTGCTCACCTCAGCCTCCCAAAGTGCTGGGATTACACGCATGAGCCACTATGCTTAGATGACAAAGATTTATTTATTTTAAGAATTTTATAGTTTTAGCTTTTACATCTATGTCTATAAGCAATTTGGAGTTAATTTTTGTGTATAGTGTAAGGAAGAGGCCTAACTTTATTCTTTGGCATATGGATATCCAGTTGTCACTTATTACCTCTTAAAAAGGGGGAAAAAACCTAGAGCAACAAGAGTCTCCTTTTTTGGTGAGAACTTTTTGAGTATTAGTGTGGGTTGAATAGTATTTATTTGTATGGCTTTGTTTGTACCCAATCAACTACATTCACTTATCCAGGAAATACAGAGCATCTACCTTGTGCCACATATATCTAAATTGATGGTGATAACAGCAATAAAGTCCTTGCCTACATGTAGGTTACATGCTAGTGAGAAAAATGGGCATAAGAAAATGGATGAACAAATGTGTAATGTGAATCTTCAAATTCGCTTCATCAAAGTCCATCTATAAGCAATCAAACTCAACAGTAGTTCATTCTTGCACAATCTATGAGTTAGGGCAAAAGTGGCATCAGCTTACATTAAGACATTAAGAAACCTGCTTAGCTCTTGTGGGTAGGAAATAAGAAATTGTACTTCATTTATGATCACTGGTAAGCATACCAACTTCTAGTGTGAAGAGATTTCATTTGTATGAGACAGAGAGAATTTGGGACTGATGGCACCAGCCATACAGTCATACAGGTCATTAGCAAATCTGCCCCCAAACTCTGCTGAGAAAAATAGAGGTCCATTAACTTTGGGAAAATTAAATAAGTCAGAGGTGAGGTAAATTTTGATGAAGTTGGGTGATTTCTGTAAATGGTGTTGGCCAAATATTTTTTTCAAGCCATTGGTAATTTAAACATGAGAAATCTGCCTGTAACCTCACTTATGATTTTACGTGTGTTTTCTATTCTTTTGTTTATTTCTTGCTATAGTTTTTTAAAGACAAAAATTCAAAAAAATTCCACTTTCATCTTAGATACATATTGGAGATACTTATCAAAAATATACCTATTAAAATCTAAGCCAAGATAGGTAGGAAAAGCAAATTGCTGCCCGAAGCAGTTATAATGGCGGTTGTGATAATTTCTTTTAGAAGAGTGAGGGGGCTACAGCAGATGAAGCAGGGGTAAAAACTGGGAGGGGGTTGATTGGTCCTCCCTTTCTTCTGGGGTTTTCCATAATAAGCTTTTCCCGAGCACGTGTATGTGTGTGAATGTGTGTGTTCTGTGCCATGGATATTCTGTGGCTGGGCTCTAATCACTTCCTCTTCTTGGTTGTTGGCAATGCTGTGGAGTAGAAGGTCAGTCTCTCTCATGTAGAAGAGCAGAGTGATTAGATAGCAAGACTGTTAATTAGAATGCTAAGACTGCAGCAGGGCACCTTCTCACTGATCAGCTGTGTGAAGGCAGCTCAAACTGTAAAAAGCTGGAGAGAATCCATGTGGAATACTTGTTGGTGCCAAAATCTCTAATGCCCCAAAGAAAAAGAGCCAAGTATCAACCCTACAGAGGATTTTAACTCCAAGGAAAGACACAAGGCATATTCCAGTTTAAGTGTGGAGCAAATGCCAAAATTTGATTAAACAGTGAATAATGACTGTTAAAGGTAGTAACAAGGTATACATGTTTCTTTAAATCTTGCTCTAAATGCCGTAATCAATTTTTATCTATAATAATTTGAGATGAATTGTTGTGCTTTATTAACTTAATAAAGTATTCTGTTTTTATAGAAAAAAGCACAGAGGCATAGAAAAGCATGTTAACTTCTCTTTCTCCTGTGGGAAGCCTTTTGTTCCAATCTATAGTCATGGGTCTGCCCAGGAGCAGCCAGCTCAAATTGTAGTCATGATTGTAAGGGAGGGAAGTGTCCATACATGCACACTCCCAAACTCAAACCTACAAAAGAATATAGCAAGCAAGTATCTTAGAAGAATAAGAAACAATGAGAGGAGCCACAAAGGTGACAAGAGCCCATGAGGCCAGGAACCCTGCCTTGCACATCTGATAGACAGAAGGACTCTGAAGTCAGGGAGGTAACTTTTTGGATGGATATCAGTTGAAAAGTTGGTGAAACCTTGAGTACAAGGGCCTTATTTTCTATACACTTTTTATTCACACTGCAGGGCCTATCGCTGCCATTTTCCAAGTCCTTCCCGCCATATTCCTGTTCTTGCCAATGCTATTCATTCTAAACTGCTAAGGACTCCCGGTTAAGAGAGTATTTTCCCCTAAGCCTCAGAAAAAGGTAAAGGGATTTTCAGAAGAGACACCTTGGAAACTGTGGATTTATACTGTGAAGAGTGGAGGCAAAGCCCTTCCCAGTTAAAAAGAAAGATTTCTGGAGGATGAGCAGGGAGAATGAAAGTGTAAGGTGAAGGCATTGGTGACAATGGTATTAGTTTGAATCACGGCCCACCACTTCCTCACTGCGTGACCTTGGGCTTGTTACCTAAATTCTCCAAAAATCAGTTTTTGCCGTTCTTATCATAGAGTTAAAAATACTTAACCTCCTGGTGCTGTGGGGAGTAAATGTAATAGTTTATATTTAATAATTTATATAAATCTCTTGGTACAAAACTTGAAACACAATAAGCATTTAATAAGTGATAACCGGTGTTACTAGCTATTCTTGTCATGCCTACATTACTGTGCCAGACGTTGAAATTCCTGTGCAATCTCCCTCTACCTCGCCTACTTACCTCGTTTCTTACCATTCACTCATCTTTCCATCCCTGTAATATATGTTTACCATAAACATGTACCAGGCTCCCTCCAAGCCTGGACCAATTTTCTTCTCCTTATTATCACCTTTGTTTCTCCTGCAGACTCTGAATGAAATGCTCCTTCCCAGGCTTCTACCTCATTCCCTGAAATTCGTCTTGCATTTTAGTTCCTTCGTGAAGCTCTTTAGAGCAATTTCTGCTCACTTTAGACTCTTCCTTTCTCTGAATTACTATTGTAATTATTGTTTGTGTCATAGACTTAAGTGCTGGATTATACAGAGAAGAACTTTCTGTGATGATGGAAACTCTCTATAGCTGTGTTATCTAGCACGATAGCCACTAACTACATACGGCTATCGCTTGCTTGTAACTAATGGCTAGTATGATTGAAGAAGTACATTTTAAACTTTATTTAGTTTTAATCAATTAAACTTTAAATTTGAATGACCACCTCGGCCTAATGTGTCAACCGTCTCCTCTGACAAAAGATCTTGTGAGAGGTAACAGTCATGTGATTTTGCTGGCCTCCTGGGGCCAACACCTATCCTCTCTTCCCATGGTGTCCTGTCTGCCCATAGAGATATCATGGAATGAATGTGGGGAAAGAGAAATAGCAGTCCAGTGCTCAACACAAGGGGGTTGTTTGTGAGCTAGAGTGAAGTTGGGTGAATAGGACCTATTCCAATCGGTTTGTGAGTAATCCTGCAGAATTAGATACACTAGTTGGCAGGATTTACAGGAACTCTGCCTTGGTGTGCTGGCAGGCCTTGCAGTTCTACATGTGAGTGAGACCTCTTTTGGGGGCCCCTGAGTCGTTGTGGCTGATCCATGGTACTGACCTTTGTGACATCTCACCTGGTCTGGATCAGGCTACTGCTTGACCTTCTTCCTTTTATTAGAGAATTTTCACTCTGTGACTCAGCTCTGGCTCCTGCTTACAAACTCTTCAGAGCTGCCTTGGAATCCTCTCTCCCTATGTTGAGTCTATTCTGTGTTTCTCAGTGGTTCATGAACATTTGGAGATCGCAGACTCCTTTGAGAAACTATATGTACTATAAACACTCCTCCTGGAAAAATGCACATAGTGACATCCATATGCAATTTTGCATGTAATTTCATCAGGGTCATAGATCTCTTGAAACCCAGGCCTATGTCTGAGACCTTTGGTTAAGAACACCTTCTTTAACATTTATCTGGCCAAGAAATATATGAAAAAGAACCTCATCATCACTGCTCATTAGAGAGATGCAAATCAAAACCACAATGAGATACTATCTCATACCAGTTAGAATGGCAAACATTAAAAAGTCAGGAAACAACAGATGCTGGAGAGGATGCAGAGAAATAGGAACACTTTTACACTGTTGGTGGCAGTGTAAATTCATTCAACCATTGTGGAAGACAGTGTGGCGATTCCTTAAGGAACCAGAAATACCATTTGACCCAGCAATCTCATTACTGGCTATAAACCCAAAGGATTATAAATCATTCTACTATAAAGACACATGCACACATATGTTTATTGAAGCACTATTCAAAATAGCAAAGACTTGGAACTAACCCAAATGCCCATCAATGATAGACTGGATAAAGAAAATGTGACACATATATACTCCATGGAATACTATGCAGTCATAAAAAAGGATGAGTTCATGTCCTTTGCAGGGACATGGATGATGCTGAAAACCATCATTCTCACCAAAGTAACACAGGAACAGAAAAGCAAACACTGCATGTTCTCACTCATAAGTGGGTGTTTAACAATGAGAACACACAGACACAGGGAAGGAAACATCACATACCAGGTCCTGTCAGAGGGTAGAGGGTTAGCGGAGGGATACCATTAGGAGAAATACCTAATGTAGATGATGGGTTGATGGGTGCAGCAAACCACCATGGCACGTGTATACCTATGTAACAAAACTGCATGTTCTGCACAAGTATCCCAGAACTTAAAGTATATTAAAAAAAGAGAACACCCTCTTTAATCTGACCTTAGAAGTTCCATTAGCTATTCTTTCCTCTCTCCACACCAGCTCAGATCTAACTTATTCTGTACTCATTGGGTAATATTTTGATGACTGGTTCAGGGCTCTAGTTATCTTAATAACAGAAACAGTCACTCTAAATAGCTATGAGGAGTATTTCCGTCACTATAAATATCTATCCCCAATGGATAGGTTAATGAGTTGGCATTCTGGCTTAAAAATATTTTCCTTCTTGCAAAGAAGCTTTGGAAATTGGTTATACATAGCTACAATTATAAAATTCATAAAACAGCAGCACTGAGCTCCAGACTCTGGACTGAGAGTATCCCCAATCCCCCAGCTTTACCATCTCCTGTTAATTACAGGTATCCAGCCCTGGATCTGTCATGTATTACCATTTATATCCTCAACTGAACTTTGAATTTGCATTCTTTAACTCAGCTGAGTTTTCTTCTCATCTGATCTGATCATTCATCCTATAGACCACAAGTTAAGAGTTGGAGGAAATGTTGAGAGTATTTTTTTGCAGAGGCCCAGGGAGGGAGGTGGCTAGTTCAAGGTCTCACAGCTGGTGGATGACAAGGCAGGGCTAGAACCCAGCTGACTTCTAGTTCAGTGTTTCAGTTTCTCTGTGCTCTATGGGTAATTTGTCATTAAGATTTGGTTAAGACAACTTGGGAGGTTGAGGCTGTATCATATGTGTATTCATATGCATGAATTCATGTGTGTATTCATATGCATGGATACCTCATTTCATGCCTTGGATATATTCTTGCAAATTTGGTAATAAATTTCAGCAAATTATATATCTTATCCTGTTTCTTAATGATTAAAGATGCATTTCTTCTGTAAAAGCTCTTAACCTTGAGTATACACTTGGATATAATAGTAAAACCACATGCTTGGAGTGAAAAGAATTTTCTGATGAAATATTAAAATAATGTTCTGAATTAACCAACAAAGATTATAGTATGAGACAAAAACCTTTTTGTCTAGAGGAAAATATAACTTGTCTATTTCTTTAATATACATTTTTCTCTATCTGCAGGTAAATATTCCTTTTGAAAAACTCAAAGTATTATTTCTCTTTTCTGAAGGGTTTATATTGCACGATCACTATTAATTGTTTATTTAACAGCCTAGATTAGCTTGCTGAATGTTTGCTTAGTATCTTGTGTAAATTCTTTATCATTAACAGTCAGCTTTCCTATAGTATTATTAAGGTTTATTATTTCTGTAAGTATGACTTCTTCTGTTGTGGGGTTTTCATAAATAGAATAAATAAAGCAGCAGCCAATTTTTTTAAATAGTGATAGGATATTGTATTTTACAATTTAACAAAAACTCTAAAATGTTATAGGAGATAACATAAAGTTTGGAATTCTTTACAAAAAAGCCTAATGTCAGTTTTCTTTCCTCAGTTACTTGCTGTGATCATCTTTCCTCTGGCCACATGCTCATAGTAACTGCCTTAGCTTAGTCTCAAGGCCAGTACATTTGTACTCTAGACGATTTCAGGAGGAAGGAAGAGCTTAAACAAATGAGCTGCAGAGACAGTCCTCAAACTTCATATTAATTAATCATTGCAGCTGCTCCTTACTAAACTTGTAACTAGAACAGCTAATAGGGAGCAAAATGGATGGGTTGGAATTTCATCTCCTTTTGTTTTCCTTGCTCACTCTCTGGAAGAGGGGCTAACGAGCAGTGAAATGGCCAGGCGAGAGACGCCAGAGGAGGGTGAGGATCTGCCTGTGGAGCCTGTGGCTGTGTAATCGGCTCTTGAATTATCGCAAGGTGTCCCACTGTTTTGTTGTCAGAAATGTTCAGGTTCCAATGTGGAGGGGAATAAGGAGATGAAAAGATGGTGTTCTCATGTCCATTCTGCCTGTTGGATGGAAGATGTACTTCCAAAAAAGAGTCTTCAGAGAAAAAATAATAGAAGACAAATGTTGGTTTGCAAAGTGTAATAAACCTGTTAGTGTTTACAGTACAGATGCTGACTCTGTTTAACCTAATAGCAAGCTGTTGCCTAAACATGTTTTGGAGGGTAATTAAAAGGCTCCTAGATGCACTGAAACTAATTATATTAAAATTTTATTTGTAGGGAGTACTGAAAACTTCAGGTAAAAAAAATCAGAATTCATGATCTAACCAAAGATATTTTCTGTCACAGGCATCAGGGATGCTGCCAGAAGATCCCAATTAAAGACCAGGGCTTGGTTACAAAGGCAGAGACCTCAAATCAGCTTTCCTCTGATCCAATCTAGCACTACTTTAATGAGGGAAAGAAAAGATTCAGTATTGTAATATTATTAAATAGAAATTAGAAGAAAGAACAGATTATTGCTCTGGAAAAAAGATCACAGGAATGTGTAGGCCTGTTTGAAGATGTTTAACGTAGCAGAAAGGCTAGGAAAATTGGTGTTGAGAAGGCGCTGAGAAGATGCTCTTTTTTGGAGAGCTGCATTTTTCAGGCATAGTGAATGGGGTCATGTCATGTTTGTGTTTGCTGTTTGCCAAAAGCCCACCAGGTCTAGCTGGGTTTCCCAGCAGAATTCCAGAAGAGATGTATAGGAGATCCACCTGCTCCTTCTGAGACTGCCACCAACAGGCTATGTGTCCTCAGAGAGTCACTGTCCTGCTCTGAGCATCACTTTCTAGGATCTGTAAAGAGAAAGGAACTTTGAAGAGAAAAGTATTGAGAAAATACTTTTCCTTCTAACTCTCAAGTAATTTGGAAAAAGGTGTTGGTTTTTAAAACCCCTCTGTAATTCACAGGGGTTATTGCAGTTGGAGTTATGGAGAATCAGTGAAGTTAAGTGGTGGGAGAAAAGTGACGTCTCACTTTCCAGAGGAGGATGGAGAATAGTACTCCTGACTCCAGAGCTTAAGCCATTCGGCTAGAATTGTATGGAAAATGGAAGACAGTCTGATGAAATTTGCTGTTTGGTGTTTTCCTCAGTTGTAAGGCTGTTTCACTTTTCTTACCAGTGCTGTCTGCCTTTTTGTTTTTGACTAGAGTTCATCAGCAGTAATTGTAGTCAAACATATCAGAATGGGAGTGATGTAATTAAAAAAAATGGGCTTTAAAAATAAAGATTTTATTTTTTAGAGCAGTTTTAGTTTCACAGCAAAATTGAGAAGAAGGTACAGAGATGTTCCATATACTGCCTGCTCACACACATGCATAACCTTCTGTATTTTCTGTGTCTTCCACAGAGTGGCACATTTGTTAGGACTGATGAACCTACATTGACACATTATCACCCAAAGTCCATAGTTTACATTAGCGTTCCCTCTTGGTGTTGTACATTCTATATACCACAAATTTATGACATGTATCCACGATTATAGTATCATGCAGTGGTTTCACTGCCCTAAAAATCCTCCATGCCTTGCCTGTTCATCCCTCTCTCACCCCTACGCCCTGGTAACCACTGATTTGTTTTTATTGTCTCCATGGTTTTGCCTTTTCTAGAATGTCATGTAGTTGGAATCATAAAGTATGTAACTTTCAGAATGGCTTCTTTCTCTCAGTGATATGTATTTAAGTTTCTTCCATGTCTTTTTTTTTTTTTTTGAGACAGGGTCTTGCTTTGTCACCCACGCTGGAGTATAGTGGTATGATCTCAGCTCACTGTAGACTCAACCTCTTGGGTTCAAGCAATTCTCCCACCTTACCCTCCCAAGTAGCTATGACCACAGGTGTATACCACTGCACCTGGCTGATTTTTGTATTTTTTGTAGAGACAGGGTTTTGCCACATTGCCCAGGCTGGTCTTGAATTCCTGAGCTCAAGTAATCTGCCTGCTTCGACCTCCCACAGTGCTGAGATTACACACATGACCTCCATGTCTCTTCATGACTTGATAGATCATTTATTTTTAAGTACAGAATAATCATCCATTGTTGGATGTACCATAGTTTATTCACTTGTAAAGTCATCTTGGTTGAAATACAAAGTTTTCTGATGTCGTCTTTTTATATCATTTTTTGCAGGACTGGTGGGATGGGGCATGCAAGGTTGGGGCGTGAATATGTGGGGAGAACTCATGGTAATAGACTTCATTCATTCATGGTGTTGTACCTATAGTCAATATCTTTATTTTTTAAAAGATTGTATTTTCAAAAACAACAAAAATTACATATATATAGTAAGTAGCATTGTTTTCAATTTTTCCAAATTTCTTTAATTTCTCACTCAATAGAAGACATAGATTCTCTTATCTCTTTTGCCTTCAGTCTGTTGTGATATCACACCTAAGGTAGCCATTGTGAACTTATGAATGAGAATGAAAAAGGCAAATAATATGTTAGTATTATTATGAAAATAGTTTTAATCTTGTGGCTGGCCAGACCACACTTTGAGAACCTTTGTAGTGAAGAGGTCTAAGTTTCAAATTTTTGTCTTTTTTTTTTTTTTTTGAGACGGAGTCTGGCTCTTTTGCCAGACTGGAATGCAGTGGTACGATCTCAGCTCACTGCAACCTCTGTCTCCTGGATTCAAGTGATTCCCCTGCCTCAGCCTCCTGAGTCATTGGGACTATAGGCGCATGCCACCATGCCTGGCTAATTTTTTGTATTTTATTAAAGGTGGGGTTTCACCATGGCCAGGATGGTCTCGATCTCCTGACCTCATGATCTGCCTGCCTAGGCCTCCAAAAGTGCTGAGATTATAGGCATGAGCCACCATCCCCAGCCTTTTTTTTTTTTTTTTTGATAATAGCCTTCCTGGTGGTGTGAGGATTAACAAATCATTGTGCTTTGATTTGTATTTCCCTGATAAGTAGTGACATTGTACTTTTTTCAGATGCTTGGTGACCATTTATATATCCTCTTTGGAGAAATGTCTATTCATATCTTCAGTTCATTTTAAATTAGGTCTTTTTTTTGTTATTGAATTGTATAAAATTTCTTATATAGTTTAGAGACTACTTACCAGATGCATTGTTGAGAATATTCTTTCTCATTCTATAGGTTATCTGTTCACTCTATTGATTGCTTTCTTTGCCGTGCAGAAGCTTTTCAGTTTGATGTAGTTTCACCTGTTTACTTTGTCTTTGTTGCCTGTGCTTTTGGTGTCATAGCTATGAAAAGTCATTGTCAAGACCAATGCCACAAAGATTTTCCTGTTTTTGTTCTAGAAGTTTTTACAGTTTCAGGTCTTATGTTTTGGTTAAACATTTTGAGTTTTAGAATCAATTTTGAGTTGATTTTTGTATGTGGTATAAGATAAGGGTCCAATTTCATTCTTCTGCATGTGGGTAGCCAGTTTTCCCATCATCATTTGTTGAAGAGACTATCCTTTCCCTGTGGCGTATTCTTGGTACCCTTGTAGAAGATCATTTGATTGTATATGCATACATTTATTTCTGGGCTCTGCATTCCATTGCATTGGGCTACAGTAGTCTCTACTTGTCCATCTGTTTCACTTTCTGTGGTTTCAGTTACCCATGGTCAACCATGGTCTGAAAATATAAAATGGAAAATTCCAGAAATAAATAATTCATAAGTTTTAAACTGCATGCTGTTTTGAGTAGTGTGATGAAATCCTGTCCTGTCCTGCTCCATCCCATCCAGGATGTGAATCATCTCTTTGTTCAGTGTACGCATACTATATATGCTACCCACCTGTGAGTCATTATGTAGTTTTCTTGGTTATCAGACAGAAAAAACATAGCATATGGTTTGGTAAGTCTGTGGTTTTGGTATTGTTTGTGGTTTCAGGCATCCATTAAGAGTCTTAGAACATATCCCTTGTGGATAAGGGGAGAACTGCTGTTTATGACTCTCTTTATGGCAGTATCATCATGTTTTGATTACTGTAGCTTTGTAATATATTTTGAAACAGAAAATGTGATACCTACAACTTTGTTCTTCTTTCTCGAGATTGATCTGGCCATTCATGGTATTTTGTGCTTCCATACAAATTTTTGAATTCTGTTTTCAGTTTCTGGAAAAAATGCCATTGGGATTTTGATAGGAATTGCAATGAATCTGTAGATTGCTTTAAGTAATATGAACATTTTAACAATATTAAATCTTCTAATTAATGAACAAAGTATGTCTTCCTATTTGTTTGTGTGTTCCTTAAATTTTCTTTCATTAATATTTAGGAGTTTTCAATACACAGTCTTTCATCTACTTAGTTTATTCCTAAATATTTCTTTTTGTTGTTGTAAATAGGATTGTTTTCTTGGATGCCTTCTCAGACAGTTCATGGTTAGTGTATAGAAATGCAACTTATTTTTGTATGATGATTTTGTATCCTGCAAATTTACAGAATTAATTGATTAGTTCTAACAGTTTTTAATTTTAATTTTAATTTTAATTTTTGAGAGAGTCTTGCTCTGTTGCCCAGGCTGGAGTGCAGTGGCATGATCTTGGCTCACTGCAACCTCTGCCTCCCAGGTTCAAATGATTCTCATGCCTTAGCCTCCCGAGTAACTGGGATTACAAGCATGTGCCACCATGCCTGGCAAATTTTGTATTTTTAGTAGAGATGGAGTTTTTCCATGTTGGTCAGGCTGGTCTTGAACTCCTGACCTCAGGTGACCTGTCCACTTTGGTCTCCCAAAGTGCTGAGATTACAGGCATGAGCCACTGCGTCCGGCCTCTAATAGTTTTTTTAAATGGAATTTTAAGGGTTTTTTTTATATATAAGATCATGCCATCTGCAAACAGGGACAATTTTACTTCTTCCTTTCTAATTTGGATGTCTTTTCTTTTTCTTACCTAATTGCTGTAGCTGGGACTTCCAGTACTATGTTGAATAGAAGTGGCAAGAGTGGGCATCCTTACCTTGTTTCTGATCTTAGAGGAAAAGCTTTCAGTTTTTCATATTGAGAATGATCTTAACTGTGGGCTTTTCATACCTGGTCTTTATTATGTTGAGATACTTTCTATTCTAGGTTTGTTGACAGTTTTTTATCAAAAAAGGGTATAGAATTTTGCTAATGCTTTTTCTACATCTATTGAGATGATCATGTGATTTTGATTATTTATTTTCTTAACAGGTGATAAGTTTGGATATGTGTCTCTGCCCAATCTCATGTTGATTTTTAATCCCCAGTGGGGCCTGGTGGGAATGACTGGATCATGGGCTGAATTTCTCATGCATGGTTTAGCACCATCTCCTAGGAACTGTTCTTGTGATGGTGATTTCTCATTAGACTTGGTTGTTTAAAAGTGGGTGGCACTTCCTCTGTCTCTCTTACTTCTGCTCTTGCCATGTGATGTGTAACCTCCTGCTTCCCCTTCTATCATGATTGTAAGCTTGCAGAAGCCTCCCCAGAAGCAGATGCCAGTGCTCTACTTCCTGTACCGTCTGCAGAACCATGAGCAAATTAAACCTCTTTTCTTTATAAATTCCTAGTTTCAGGTGTTTTTTTTATAGCAATGCGAGAACAGACTGATACAATAGGGTTATCTTATTAATTGATCTTTGTATGATAAACCCACCTTTCATGCTAAGGATAAATCCAATTTAATCATGGTGTATGATCCTTTTATTGTGCTGTTAGATTTGGTTTGCTAGTGTTTTGTTGAAGGCTTTTGCATCTGTATTTATCAGAAATATTAACCTGTAGTTTTCTTATAGTATAACACACAGTTGGGCAGAAATAAATGTAATAGAAAATAGGAAAACAATAAAAAATTCAATGAAACCAAGAGTAAATTTTTTTTTTTTTTTTTTGGAGACAGAGTTTCGCTCTTGTTACCCAGGCTGGAGTGCAATGGCGCGATCTCGGCTCACCGCAACCTCTGTCTCCTGGGTTCAGGCAATTCTCCTGCCTCAGCCTCCTGAGTAGCTGGGATTACAGGCACGCGCCACCATGCCCAGCTAATTTTCTGTATTAGTAGAGACGGGGTTTCACCATGTTGACCAGGATGGTCTCGATCTCTTGACCTTGTGATCCACCCACCTCGGCCTCCCAAAGTGCTGGGATTACAGGCTTGAGCCACCGCGCCCGGCCTTTTTTTTTTTACAATTGGAAAGAGCAGGAGCAAGAGAGATGAAGGCAGGTGCCACCCATTTTTAAACGACCAAGACTCCCATGAAAAATCACCAACACAAGAACACTACCAAGGAGATGGTGCTAAACCATACATGAGAAATTCTGCCCCATGATCTAGTCATTCCCACCAAGCCCCACCTCCAACACTGGTGATTACAATTTTTTAATTCTTAAAGGGATAGGTTTTACTATGTAGAGATAAGGTTTAACTACGTTGCCTTTGGTATCAGGTTAATTCTAGCCTCATTAAGTGAGTTTACAAGTGTTTCTTTCTCTTGGCTTTTTTATAAGAGTTTGAGAAAAATTGGCATTAATTCCTCTTTAAAAGTTTGGTAGAGGCCGGGCGCGGTGGCTCAAGCCTGTAATCCCAGCACTTTGGGAGGCTGAGGCGGGTGGATCACGAGGTCAAGAGATCGAGACCATCCCGGTCAACATGGTGAAACCCCGTCTCTACTAATACAAAAAATTAGCTGGGCATGGTGGCGCGTGCCTGTAGTCCCAGCTACTCAGAAGGCTGAGGCAGGAGAATTGCCTGAACCCAGGAGGCGGAGGTTGCGGTGAGCCAAAATCGCGCCATTGCACCCCAGCCTGGGTAACGAGCGAAACTCCGTCTCAAAAAAAAAAAAAAAAAAAAAAAAAAGTTAGATAGAATTCACCAGCGAAGCAATCTGATCCTGGATTTTTCTTTATTGGGAGGTTCTTGATTACTGATTCAATCTGCATACTAGTTATAGATCTGTTCAGACTTTCTATTTCTTCATGACTTAATCTTGGTAGGTTGTATGTTTCCAGTAATTTATCAATTTCTTTTAGGTTATCCCGTTTATTGGCATATAATTGTTCATAGTAGTCTCATGCTTCATTTTACTTCTGTGGCATCAGTTATAATATGTCCTCTTTCATTTTGATTTTATTTGAATATTTTCTCTTCTTAATTAGTTTAGCTAAGGGTTTGTCAATTTCATCTTTTCAAAACACCAACTGTTAGTTTCATTGATTTTTCTGTTGTTTTTCTATTTTCTATTACATTTATTTCTGCCCCACTCTGTTATTTCCTTCCTTCTACTAACTTTGGTCTTAGTTTATTCTTTTTCTAGCTCCTTGAGGTATGAAGGTAAGTTGTTTGTTTTAGATCTTTCTTCTTTTTTAATGTAGGCATTTATTGCAATTTTAAACTTCTCAGTAGTGTTTTTGCTATAACCTGTAAGTTTTGGTATGTGTGTCTTCATTTTTATCTTGAGATATTTTTATTTTATTAAAAAAATTATTAATTTTTTTTTTCTTGAGACAGGGTCTCACTCTGTCGTCCAGGCCAGAGTGCAGTGGCATGATCTTGGCTCACTGCAGCTTCAGCCTCTCAGGCTCAAGCTTGAGTGATCCTCTCACCTCAGCCTTCTGAGTAGCTGGGACTATAGGTACATAACACCACACCTGGTTAATTTGTTTTATTCTTATATTTTTGTAGGGATAGGTCTTACTATGTTTCCCAGGCTGGTCTTGTACACCTGGGCTCAAGTGATCCTCCTGCCTCAACCTCCCAAAGTGCTGGGATTACAGGTGTGAGCCATTGTGCCTGGTCTTGAGATACTTTTAAATTTCCTTTTCAGTTTCTTCTTTGACTCCATAATTGTTCAAGAGTTTGTTATTTAATTTGCATATTTTGGTGATTTTTCCAGTTTTCATTCTGCTACTGATTTCTCGTTTCAGTCTATCGTGGTCATAAAGATATTTGGAATGGTTTTGGTCTTCTTAAAAATTTTAGACTTGTTTTGTGACTCAATACATGACCTATTTTGGAGAAGCTTCAGTGTGCTTTAGAGAATGTGTGTTCTATTGCTGCTGGGTGGAATTTTCTGTATATGTTTCTTAGGGCCATTTGGTCTATAGTGTTGTTCAAGTCCTCTGTTTCCTTATTGATCTCTCTCTGAATGTTTTATCCACTATAGAAAGTGAGGTATTGAAGTCTTCTACTATTGTTGTATTGCTATCTATTTCTCCATTCAACTCAGTCAGTGTTCACTTTATATATTTATATGTTCTGATGTTGGGTACATGTGTGTTTATAATTGTTGTGTCTTCCTGATAGACTGACCCTTTTATCATTACATAGTGCCTTCTCTTGTCTTGTGATGGTTTTTGACTTAAAGTCTATTTCGTTTAATATAAGGATAGCCACCCCTGCTCTGTTTTGGTTACCATTTGCATAGAATATCTTTCTCCATCCCTTCACTTTCAGCCTATGTGTGTCCTTAAATCTAAAGTGAGTTTTCTTACAGACAACATAAAGCTGGGCCTTTAAAAAATGTATTAAGTCACTCTATGTCTTTTGCTTGGGGGAATTCAATTCATTTACATTGAAATTCATAATAGGTAGAGAAGGATTTACTATTGCCATTTTGTTAATTATTTGTCTTTTTCTCTCTTACTGTCCTTTTTGTGTTTTCTTGATTTTTAAAAATACGAATATGCTTTTAATTCATTCTATTTTTCTTTTATTTAACTTCTGTAGGTATTTTTTGTTACCTTAGATCTTACATAAAATATCTTACAGTTATAGCAGTCCATTTTAAGTTCAAATGCATACAAAAACTGTACACTTTAACTGCCCCCTCGACATTTTGTTATTGTTGTTGCCACAGTTTACATGTATTCATATATCTTTAAACATATTTTTAGCTACTTATTTTAAATACTTTTGTCTTTTAACTTTATACTAGAATTAAAAGTGATTTACTCATCAGCATTACAGTAATACAGTATTCTGTATTTGTCTATATTTACCTTTACCAGTGAGTTTCATACTTTCTTATACTATTGTACTGCTATATACTTTCATTTTCCCTTGAAAACACTTCCTTAAGCATTTCTTATAAGGCATATATAGTGATGATGAACACTCTTGGCTTTTGTTTGTCTGGGAAAGTCTTTATCTCTCTTAATTTTTGAAGCATAGTTTTTTTTGGGGTATAGTATTCTTGGTTGGCAGTTTTTTACTTTCAGTATTTTGAATATATTATCCCACTCCCGTCTGGCCTGCAAAGTTTCTGCTGAAAAGTATGTTATAATCTTATGGGAGTTCCCTTGAATGTGACAAGTTGTTTCTCTCTTGCTGCTTGTGAAACTCTCTCTTTGACTTTTGATAATTTGATTATAATGTACGTCAGTGTGGACTTCTTTCTTTTTTTAAAAGCTAAACCAAAGACCCTTTAATCAGTGTAAATTTCTTGCATTCATTTTATTGGATTTCTTTGGGTTTCTTAGATACAGAAGAATCTTTTCCTTCCATAGGTTTGGAAAGTTTTCAGCCAGCATTTCTTTGAATAAGCTTTGTAGTCCTTTCTCTCTTCTCTGTCTTTGATTCTCCATAATGTATATTTAAGTCTGCTCGATGGGTTTCCATAAGTCCCTTAAGCTTTATTCACTCTTTTAAAATATTTGCTTCTTTAACTACGTTATTTTTAATGATCTATCTTCAGGTTCATGGTTACTTTCTGCTATTTGATTTAGTCTGCTATCAGATCCCACCAGCAGTTTTTTTTTTAAGTTCAGTTATTGTGTTCCTCAGCTCCATGATTTTTGTGTGGTACTTTAAAAGATTTTCTATCCCTTTATTGAAATAAAAACAAAGAAGTATCTCTTTGTAGTTCTATTGACTTTGGTAAGCATCTTTATGACTGTTATTTTGAATTATCTGTCAGGTGAATCATATAATTCTGTTTCATTAGGGTTTATTTCTGGAGTTTTATCTTGTCCCTTTGTTTGGAATATTGTTTCCTGATTTTTAAAATTTCCTCCACTTTCTATTTTTATGTCTGTGCATTAGACAAAACAGGCACCTTTCCCAGTCTTCACTAACTTTCCTTGTATAGAAGAAGACCCTCGCCAATCAGCCCAGCCAGAGATTCTGGCTCCTCTCCCAAACGTTTCCTTCCATGATGAGAAAAAGGTAGTTATAGTTTTTATCTGCCCATTCTGTGCTGAGCTGGGGGTGGAGGGCAGCAGGGGAGCTTTGGCATCTACCAGTCCAAATGCTATATCTATTCTCTCCCAGGTGTCTAGACTGCCATTCACAACTGTCAGAACTCTAAGACTGGGAAAACAAGCCAGTTCTCTGGGGAGGCCCCTCAGAAAAGGTGGGGTACTAGATGCACAAATCAACCTCTTCCCTACTGTGAGAGAAGCTGGGAGGTGGCGGCAGGGGGGTCTCTTCCTGATTATATGGTGCTGTGGCAGATGTAGAAATTTTGGCAAAAAGGTGTCATAAAGCTTCCTATCAGCTTTGGTCAGTCAGTTTTTGTGTTCTTCTGAGGATGTGGGAGCCATTCAATTAGTGTCTGCGTATCTTACAAAGCAAATTTTTCTGTCAGTTGTTGCTGAAGTGGTGGTCTTTGGGAAAAAGAGGGATCTAGGGCTTCCTACTCTGCCATCTTGTTGATGTCCTGTGACCCATTACTCTTGAATCAACCTGATATACCTCCCTTCTTCCTTTTCTCAGGATAGGACTTACTCTAAAGGGTCCTTAGTACCTCATATGAATTGACTGCTATGTTTAAGTGTCTTCAGGCTCAAGCTGAAGTTCCCACTCCTGTAGATTTTAGATGTGGGTCAAAGCTGGCCTTGAAGCTCCTGATATGGGGGTCCATGATGCCAAAGTCTGAAGGGGGAACCCTCATTTGGTTCACTGTTCTCACAGTATGAGATCTCCCATCATAGGGCAGTGGAATCATATTTCTGTGGCCCTGATGTGCTGCAAGAACACAACCAAGGCTCCCACTGACCAAAGTGGAAAGTGGAGAACTTGCCTTTGTTATGAACCTGGAAATCTTATCTTTCTTTGCCTCTGCAACCCGTTATGTTTGTTACTAGAGATGTGGTGTGTTTTTAAGTTTTACGTGCTTTCTAGGACTTTCTGTGGTGCTGCCTGACCTAGCCTCACCTGTGCCGTGAGCCTTTCCTCTTCTTTTCTTCCCATCAAAGCTTACCTGTTCAGGGAGCCATTCTATCTGGAGCTGATCTCTTCTGGAAAATGATGAATTACTTTAAACAGATGTGTTGAATAATGATAATCTCTTAAGCTAGCTGTTCCTGATGGATGTGATCAGAACTGTGAGGTGATACCCACATTTTGGGTTGCAGAAATAAAGACTAAGAGCCTTGTCATGAACGTGAAAATGACCGCTTACGTGGAAAGGAGTGGGGCTCTTGCCTATGGAAACAATCCATACGTGTAGTCCTTCACTTACTTCTTCACCTTCCTCCAGGGATCCTTATAAACAAAACTTAGCGTTGGATGACTGTTCAGACCCAGAGCATGCTGCTTCTCTGAAAAGGCATTTTGCCTGATAATATTTAAAATAATAATATAGTATTGTCTGTTTTGCTAGAATAATGAAGGCTGACAGATGAGATCAAGTCTGGGGCTTTATTCAGTAGGCCTCAGAGGAGGTGAAGGTGGGTGTAATAGAGTTAAAATGGTGGTGGATAGAAGTCATGGAGGAAAGAGAAGTAGGTGTGGATACAAGCAGACAGAAGAGGGCATTGGAAATATTCGACTCCAGTTATTTTAGGGAAATCTAGATGATGGATATACAATGGTTACCTTTAAGGCAAGTGGGTGGAGAGAAATGTACTAATTAGGTTGGAATGAACATTCTTTTTAGATGAGGTTAAGATCATTGTTTAAGTAAGGACAAGGGTGATGGTACTTCTCTGGGTGCTTTGAATGCTCACACCCACAGCAGTCCTTGTTGAGCAGATGGAAGAAAGGATGATTGAAAGAATGAATGAATATTGCCAGTATACTCATATGTCTCTGAGCTTACAAAGACTTGTTGGGTGAGTCAGAGTTATTAATATAAATAGTTACAGTGGCAACAATATGTCCTAGTGACAGTCCTATTTTAAAAAATAACTTTAAAATCTATTTTAGAATTGTATTCTAAATCCTTTGCATGTTCTTTTTTGCATTCCTTTGCTCAAGTCTGTTATTTACAGTGTTTATTACTTTTAAACATATGGGAGTACATATGATGTCTGTCCACTTTTTTTCTAGAGCAAGTAAACAAACTGGGAATAGTACCAACATGATCATATTCACTCTGCCATTGACCTTGTCGAGACTCTCCAAGGTCAATAGTGGTGGTTGAGTTTTTGTCAGGATTGACTTGTTTTCAGCAGAGCTGGATCTCCCGCCCACTGACATTTGTAATCTTCCCTTACTATTCTAGCCTGCTGTAAAATTACTAGTACAGTTTCCCCAGGCAATGACTTTGTGATTTTCAACTTTTTTTTTTTTTTATTGATCAATAAACAGTTTTAAACCAAAAAACCCCACAGTGAGAATAGAAACTTATTTGGTACTTGTAACTACCTGCCTTGGAGAAGAAAGAGGCATTGGAAAGATAAGAGCCTCAGGCGTCTGCTGTCTTCTTGATGCTAACAGAACTAGATGAAAGTAGAAAAATGCAGCCATAGGTTAACAAAACAACATTTATCTACACTATGCTGAATAACCAATTTTTCCTATGGAATTAACCCATTGTTTCTATGACCCGTGGATATATGCATCACTCTCTGCAAACTTCAGAGGTCAGGCTTTGGCTGTTGTGTTCACTGTTTTTTTCCCCTAGTGGTAAGCACAGTGCCTGGCAGAGTTAACACTCAAGGAATATCTGTAGAATAAATGATTGAATAAATAACATAGCTACCAGACTTGAGACTAAGAGGGTGAATTTATTCATATGTTACACTGAAGTGGTTTTGCCAGTAATTTCTGTGCATAAGTCTGATGTCTCCATCTAGACTGAAGGAGAGACCCTAGGCCCTATGTGTTTTCTATTCCCCATGGCAGCAAAGTTAGTTTATAACCATGGAAATATCTCTAGTTAGTAATGACTGTTTCCAATGGTTACAGCTTCCCACCATTCTATGTTTTCTTTTGGCTTTGTTTGTGAATTGAATTTAAAAAATAAGTTTAGAAAATAAAGCAATAATTTTAGTAAATCCAAATCAATAACCAGCTAAGGATAGCAGATAATTTGTGATTTGAATTGAAAGCTGTCTACATGGGCACATTTTGAAGCTGGGGAGAAGTTTCTCACATTTGTTGATATAATTTGTTTTATCCAAGGAGAAATTGGAGGTAGGATGAAGTAGAAGCATCATTTTTTTTAAAAGCAGCATTGCATCATTTTCGCTTTCCTGATAAGAAATGTCAAGAAACAGCTGACTTTTGGTTTTCCTATTTTCCATGGTGACATCAACTGACCAGCACCTGTTGTCTGTGTGATGATCATGACCCACAGATGACAGACACATTCAGTGACAGTGTGGGAAGGGCATCAGGAAAAAAGGAAGGCTAGAAGACCTAGTTTATAGTCTTTAAAGTAAGAATACGCTTTTCATAAATATTTAAATAAAAACATGGTTTTATTCACCACTGTGGAGTCACAGGCATTGGGATGTGGAAGAGCCTTGGGAGACTATTTCAGTCTTCCCTTTTCACACACAAGGAAACTGAGATCCAGAGCAGCTCAGGACAGACTGAAGTCACATAATGAGTCAGCAGCAGAACCCCCCTCCCAATACGGTTTGACTGTGTTCTCATTGAAATCTCATCTTGAAATGTACTCCCATCATTCCCACATGCTGTAGGAGAGAGCTGGTGGGAGATAATTGAATCATGGGGCAGTTTCCCCCATACTGTTCTTGTGGTAGTGAATAAGTCTCAAGAGATCTAATGATTTTTAAGTGGTTTCCTCTTTGGCTTGGCTCTCATTCTCTCTTGTCTGCCACCCTGTAAGACGTGTCTTTCACCTTCCACCATGATTGTGAGGCCTCCCCAGCTATGTGAAACTGTGAGTCCATTAAACCTACTTTTCTTTATAAATTACCCAGTCTCAGGTATGTCTTTATCAACAACATGAAAATGGACTAATACACCCTCTAATCTGGACCCCAACCATGAGATCTCTGTGTTGCTGTGTTTCCCTCAGCTGTTTCAGGTTATGAATAGGGATTACAACCCCACTATGCTAATAGTGCACCCACAGGAAATAGACATGTGTTCCCATTATTGATGGGAGCTTAAGGAGCCATTTCCCTTAATGTCTTTGCTGGTCTGTGCTCTCTTGAGTTGTCTCCTCAGGTTACTTGGTGCATTGACAGGAGATCTGGGGATGCCACAGGGAGTGAGGCTTATTGCCATCAGGTACTTGATCTACTCTCCACACTATGAAGGTTGTCTAGTGCCCATGGGCTCCATTTGTGATGGCTCCAGCCCAGTAGACCTCAGCAGCAATGAGGCATAAGGCCTTTGGCTCCAGCCAATTGATGCAACTGATAAAACTCTGTCCTTTTCAAAATGTTCCAGAAAGCCAACATAACTCATATTTCCCACACAATGTTAGAGCAGATTTTTGCCCCTTTAAGAACACATGTGGTATAAAAAGATGAAGGGAAGGAGGACCTAAAGTTTTACATATGGTAGCAAGGTAATCCTAGCCGAGTTGGCTTCTCTAGAGAGCGCCTGCAGGGTATAATTAGAACAGAGATAGCCATCCCAACAGATCTATACTTGAACAGATCATGGCTAAGACAAAATTGGAACCAAGGCTAAATTTATCAATAAGAGGGTTTAAAAATGGAAAAGAAGACAAATGAAGTTGAAAATTTTCCTTATTTTAATGTCCAGAATATTTTCTAGCTGATGTATACCACAGCTTCTGTGGTTTTTAAAATTTATTTTGCAGTTAATTGGATTTCCAGGTTTTGCAGCTAGTCACTGCAATTGATTCCTGAAAAGATGGATTTATTGCTTAGCCAGGCAGAATTCTGACAATCTTCGGAGGATGGAAAATAAAAGAAAACAGCCCATACATAGAGCACTGTGGGTCACCAGTGGGTCAGAATAGCAAGATATGTTGCAGCTGGCAGGTTTATGCCAGAACTTCAGCACAAGTAATCTTCTTGCTAAATGGGCAGCACCAGGACCCACTGGAATATTTTATGGGATATTGTCAGTGATCCATGCTTACAAGGAAATGTAACCCAGGATGGCAACCCTGAGGCTGATGTCAGATCTCAGACTTCAGTCTCTGGGTGAAGAATGGACTAAACTTGAAACAGCTCACACCTTTGCTGGTTCAAGAGAATGGGATATTATTTTGACTGGTGAATGGTTCTGCTGAAATGCTTAGATGGTATAACTAAGAAGGAACTCACTTTACTCTTCATAGAGGGTTCTGGAAATTTGTCAGTTGAGAAGCAACAGGACACTATTTTCAGCTCTGAAAAAGACTGACATCAATCCAACCATTCATTCATCTATCCATCCATATAATATCCTCTCTCCCTTTTTTTTTTTGAGATTGGGTCTCACTATGTCACCCAGGCTGGAGTGCAGTGGCATGATCATGGCTCACTGCAGCCTTGACCTCCTGGGATCAAGCAATTCTCCTACCTCAGCCTCCCAAGTAGCTGGGACTACAGGCTCATGCCATCACACCTGGCTAACTTCTGTATTTTTTTTGTAGTTGCGGAAGGTGCCAGGGGAAGCATTCACCGTGTTGCCCAGGCTGGTCTTGAACTCCTGAGCTCAAGTGATCTACCTGCCTTGGATTCCCAGAGTGCTGGGATTATAGGCATGAGCCACTGTGCCTGGCCTAAATAATAACTTATTGAATCTCTACTATTAATATATGCTAAGTACATTGCCTGGTGCTGGGCATAGTAAAATGGATAATAAAAATAAAGTTCCAAAAAAAATATAGCTCCTATCCTTGTAGAGCTTGCAGTCTACTGGGCAAATAATTACAAGCTTACTGTCAGGAAAGAGAGGTTCATGGAACTCCAGGAACATATTACAGGGTAAGCTGCCCTGGTCTGCAGGTTGGGGAAGGCTTCCAGCAGGAAATGTTATGAACTGAAACCTGAGAGACTGAATATACAAATGGACACTAATCAGATCATATATAAAATAGAACCCTCATCCACAATCTGCAGCAACAGCTCAGGAAACTAACCAATTATCTGCAGTCACCAGCCTAGGAAGCCAGCCTACTGTCAATAAATCAGACTTGTAGGAAGTTGGACCACTATCTCTATTAACAAGCCCAGAAAGCCAAATAATAACCCCTATAATTGGCCCCCAATGGTCAGAACTTCATCCGTAACTGACAACCTCCCAAATTCCCGAATTTTTTGGCCCTACTTTCAACTTAGGAGCAACTGGGGAAAGCCAAGTATGCACCCCTAACCAATCACATAGGATGCCTTCTTCTAGCAATCCCACCCACAGCTTCCCCATGCCAACAGTCTCTAATCAGGGCACACCTGAAGTCTTTCCTTTTTCCACTATACAGTTTTCCCATCCCTCTGCCTGGCTCTGAGTATCTGCCAAAACACAGGTGGTAATGGCTGACTCCCTTGCTAAAACAAGCTCTGAATAAATGGCCTTTGCTTGTTCTCTTTGGTTGGTTTTTTTTCTTTTTATTTTTTTAATTACATAAACCTGAAGAATGAGTATGTATAGGCCACACAGTGATGGGGAAAAGAGTGTTTCAGGAGATTGAACAGCACATGCAAAGGCCCCCAGACAAGAAATACTAAAGTACACCTTGCAAGCTCCAAAAAGTTGAATATGACTGAAATGTAGAGAGTGAGGGGGCGACTGGTATGAGATGTAGCTGGGGGTGGGAGTTGGGATAGGAGTAAGTTTGGCATCATACAGGGGCTTGAGAACTGTGTTGATAATTTTGGCCTTTATCCTAACCGATGCCTAATTTGTTGCTGGTGCATAGCAGTTTTCCTCTTAACTAGTGCATTTCCATTGTGGTTGCTCTCCAGCTCCTATCTGTTGCTCCTTATATGAGCTTCCGCTTCCTAGCAGAGGGCCAGCTTGCTTTGAGACCTTGTTTTCTGTTAGCATTGTTTTTGTGAGGCATGTGCACAGGCCAAGACATTTTACCATGTGAGTCCTAATCCTTGCCAGGACCAGCTTTCCTGACCTTCTGGCCAGTAGTGAGGTAAGCTCTGGCTTGCTCAATCTCCTCCCAGGGAGGAGTGGTGCCTATGGGGAAAGGGCAATGTAGAAGACAGTGGTAATTATCCCCACATCTGTCCTCACCTTCTATAGTGATAGAGCATATGGTAAACCAGGTTAAAGATATTTCCTTGGCCAGGCACAGTAGCTCATGCTTGTAATCCTGGCACTTTGGGAGGACGTGAGAGGATTGATTGAGGCTGGGAGTTCGAGGCCAGCCTGTGCAACACAGCAAGACCCCAATTTGTATACAAAGGTAAAACAATTACCCAGGCACGGTGGCACACATCTGTAGTCCCACATACTTAATAGGCTGAAACAGGAGGATTGTGTTAGCCCAGGAGTTTGATTGTAGTGACTGTACCACTGCACACTAGCCTGGGTGACAGAGTGAGGTGCTGTCCAAAAAAATAAAACATTAAAAAAAGATATTTCCCAGACTCATTTGGAGTGTAATAATAGGTTTTTTTTCCCCAAGGTTGGGCCATGGAATGTGAGAAGGAGTGGTAAATACAACTTCTGGAACATGCGCTTGAAGGGTCAGGGCGTGTCCTCCCTGTCCTGCTGGCTGGAGTGTAGAAATAGTACTGGAGAGCCATTTTGGGCCATGTTTCCCCAAGATGGTAGAAAAAACAGATAAAGTATCATGACTGATAGGTGCTGCTTACTTCAAGAAATTAGGTGAGAGAGAAATATGCTTTTATCTTATTCAAGTCACTGTTACCTCATTCTCTGTGACCACAGATGACCTATATCCTAATTCAGCAGATCTCAAAGTGTGATCTGGGAACTACTGGGGTTCTGAGACTCTTTCAGAGGGTTCATGAGGGCAAGACTATTTTCATAACAGCCATAAAACTTTATTTGCCTTTTCCATTCTCATTCAGCCGGGTTTTCTGGAGGCCACATGATGAGTCATATCACAACAGATTGAATGCAGAAGCAGATACCAAATACAGCTGTCTTCTATGAAGCCAGATATTAAAGAGGTTCACAAAAGTGCAAAACAATGCCACTCTTCCCCATAAAAAATTTTTGAAAATAGTTATTTTAAAAATAAAAATATTTATGTTTGCATGTTTGTTATTATCATTTTTATTCTAGAAACAAGATCTTGCTGTCACCCAGGCTGCAGTGCAGTGATGCGATCATAGCTCATGACAACCTCCAACTCCTGGGCTCAAATGATCCTCTTGCCTCAGCCTCCTGAGTTGCTAGGACTATAGGCATAAGCCACCCCCTCATCTTATTGTTACTTTTAAATGAATTAATAAAGCAATAATTTTGAAAAATTTCAACATTTTGATGTCAAATACGGTAATTATGGAAAGATGCAACCCGTGTATCTAAAAGCACTTTGGGGTTGTCAATTTTTAAGAGTATAAAGAAGACACAAAAATGTTTGAGAACTGCTGCTATACTAACTAACACAGGCATCTAGACTTTCCCTCTAGGGCCCATGCACTTGCTGGTTTCAGGATCAGCTGGGGTGGGCACTCCTTCCCCCTTCTTCCCCCTGCACCTGATTTCTTCTCTCCTGGTTTTCCCGATCCTCTAGGAATTGACTTCAATTTACTTACCTAGGATCCACTGCATATTTCTTCCCTCGCCCATCCTTCATTGATTCACCCATTCACTCAACAGTGAAGCCTCTAATGTGGCTAGCGATTGTGCTTGGTGTGGTTATTAAGGATGACCAGCTCATGGTTCCAGAACACAGTCCAGCAGTGGAGAGAGGCTGTGAATAGATAGTGGCAGCCCAGGGGCTCATCAGCACCACACTGGATTGCATGGGGCATGGAAATGACAGAAGAGGGGATGATCAACTCTGTCAATCAATTCTTCTAGGAGGAAGTGGGGACAGTGCATCAGGAAGGTTATAAGGCAGAGGTGACTTTTAGTAAATTGTAAAATAGATGTGAATTTGCTGACTGTGCAAGATGGGGGAAGGACCCTTGGTAGCAGAAGGAAGAGGGGCAAGACACTGTGGCTTCACAGGACAGAGTGTTTTTGGAAAAAAAGACTAAGTGGTTCATTATGGGATGAGAAGCTGAAAAGGGGGCAGGACCCCTTAAGTTATGATAAACAATTAGGGTTTATTCCTAAAGCAGAAGGGAATCATAGAATAATTTTCAGCAGTGTGATATGATCATATTGTAATTTTAGAAGAATTCCCCCAACTTGCTTAGTGGTTGTGCTCCTCATTTGCTTCCAAGAAGTGCTGTTATGTTGAGGCATGACTGATGGGTCGGGCCTTTCTCGAGAGCACCTTTATTAAACTCACAGGTGTCCATTAATAGACCCTCCATAAAATTTTTTTTGGGAGAGAAAGGGGATGAGTGATTCTGAGCATTTATAGCAAAGTATATGCCCACCCCCCCCTTTTTTTGAAATGAATTCTAACTCTGTTACCCAGGCTGGAGTGCAGTGGCATGATCTTAGCTTACTGCAACCTCTGCCTCCCAGGTTCAAGCAATTCTGCTACCTCTTCTGCCTCAGCCTCCCAAGTAGCTGGGACTACAGCCACCTGCCACCACACCCAGCTAATTTTTGTATTTTTAGTAGAGAAGGGGTTTTACTATATTGGCCAGGTTGGTCTTGAATTTTTAACCTCAAGTGATCCACCCACCTTGGTCCCCAAAGTGCTGGGATTACAGGCATAAGGTACCATGCCTAGCCAGTATACACCCTTTTGATTTACCTATCTGCATGAATCCCTAGGCATTAGTGTCTGAACTCCAGGAAGGGAGAGACTATAAAATAATTAGAGCCATTTTTATCTGCAATAATGACTATTTATAAGTTATATTTATAACTTTATAAGCTTGTAACTAGTATAAATATTTTGAGCACTTAGTATGGGCTAGGTACTTATTAAATGTATGCTGTATATATTAATGCATTTAATCTTCACAGCAACCCCATCTGGTTGGTCCTATATTATCCTTCTGTTTTAGTCTGTCGTACGTTGCTATAACAGAATACCACAGATTGGGGAATTTATAATGAAAATATATTTATTTTGTATGGATCTGGAGGTTGGGAAGTCTAAGCTCGAGGGGCTGGCATCTGGCAAGGGCCTTCTTGCTATATCATCCTATTGGTGGAAGGTGGAAGGGCAAGAGAACATGCACCAGAGAGAAAGAGCAAAAGGGGGCTGAACCCATTCTTTTATCAGGCACCCACTCTCCCTATAACTAATCCACTCCTGAAATAATGACATTAATCCATTAATGAGGGCCAAGCACTCATGACCTAATCATCTTTTAAAGTTCCCACCTTTCAACACTGTTGCATATGGGAATTAAGTTTCCAACACATGAACTTGTGGAGATACCTTCAAACCATAGGATCCCTTTTTAATGAATGAGGTGCTGAGGCACAGAGAGTTTATGGGATTAAACACTATGGCCAGGACCCTGAGACTGCACTATTGACTGTAACCTTACACCGGCTTCTGTTCAGGAGCAGGGGACTCTACAAAACAGGCAGGGGGATCTGCAGGAAGCTAGAGGTCCTGCAAAGTGAGTTTATTACTGTAATAACTTTCCCATTCCAACCTAGGCAGAGTGACTGGAGAGTGCATGGCCTAGAAGCCTAACCAACAGCATCAGCATCCCCTGGGAACTTATTAGAAAGACAAATTCTTGGGCTCTGCCTCAGACCTACTGAATCAGAAACTTTGGAGTTGGGGAGGGTGGAGAACAGAATCAGGGAAACAAGTAGAAGCCAAGAGCCCATTTCTGAGATTGTTGCCATCACTAGAGTAAGAAATTGGAGCCTGAAATCAGATTCTTAACCTGGGTTGCATGTTAGGATCACCTGGGGGAGCTTTTAAAACATACCAATGCATTGGCCTCACCCAAACCTATTAAATCAGAATCTCTGAGAGATAGAGCCTTGGCATCCATTTCTTAGAAAAAAACTTTACCAGGTCATGTGAACGTGAAGCCAGGGTTAAGAATCAGTAGTTTTCAAACTTGAAGACATGTCAGAATCTTTTGGAGGACTTGCTAAACAGAAGCTACTGAGACTTATCTCCAGAGTTCCTGATTCAGTAGGTCTGGGCTAGAGCCTGAAAATCTGCATTTCTACCAAGTTCCCAGGTGATGTCGATGCTGTTGGTCCAGGGACCACACTTTGGGAATTACTGCCTTATATTTTCATCAGTAGCCCTAGCGAGTTAAGCAGAATGGAACAAAACCTAGGACAGGAGCTTGAGGGCCCCCTTCCTCTGCAGTTAATGCCAATGTGTCTATGATGTGATTTATCTGGCTGAATAAGTGAAAAATTCAAATTAATCATTTAGGTAGTTTCACCTGATACATATAAATTTATTACTTAAATGTTTAGGCTTAAAATTTGCCTTTCCCCAGGAAAGTGGCTGCTTGAGATTTGATTAAGGAAACCTAATTTCCAGGCATTTCTCAGTTTCACCCCTTCAAGGATTTCCCCACATATGACTTGCAGAATGCAAGTGCTCTGAGGGAAAAGCTAAGGTTTGAGTTATCATTTGAGATCCGTAGTCAGAATTAGGCTTTTAGAACGATCATAGTTATGGGGCATCCAATAAAATACTCATTGCTCAAACAACTTCTGAAAATAGTCCAAGGCAATTTAACTTTTATTTCCTCTATAGTGCTTGTCACCATTTATTAATCTTAATTTCCCTCAACATTGCATATCAGATGAGAGACCGATTTTTCTTCCCTGTTTCCATAACATTAATATTTAAATGGCAGAGTGTGACACTCATAAACAGCTGTGGAAGAGAAGGGTGATATTTCCTGGAAGGAAAACCTAGACTAAATGCCATACTAAGGCTTCTTTTTTTAAAAAATACCAAAAACAAAGCCAAGAAAATGTGCAGGTGCACCTTGCAGTACAGAATAGAAAGATGAAGAGGCTCTGTCTGTGAAGAGAGTTATGTAAAATGAATAACATTGTTCCAAAGACTTCCATTACAAAACTGAAGAAGCATTTGGGAGGTGGAGGCTGAAGCTTTTGCAGGTGGAGATCCTGGCAGAAGAAGTCTTTCTGCTTTGAACGCGAATGCAGTTCCAGAAGACTCCAAAGCACGTTCTCTGCTTGGTTTGTGGCTCCAGGACAGAATCCAGTGGTATTATTTTGGATATCTATTTGACACTGGTTATGAGCTCGGTTCTGGGCCACTGGTGGTGAGAGCACCAAGATGGATGAGGCCAAACCCCAGTCTTCAAGCAGCTGGTAGACAGGATTAGACAAAAGCCCAAATCCTGTGGGACATGTGCCAAAGAAAGATGTAAACAAAGTGATGGAGCATATCATAGCAGGGAGAGATTAGGAAGGCATTAAAAGGTGTTTTGAAAGACAGGATTATTAATAAATAGAGATCAGAGCTATGGGTAAAGGGAGCAGTACTGATTCACTCTACATTTCCAAAGCATTCATTGAGGCTTTATCTTATGTCAAGCATTACACTGGGTTCTGGGGATATAAACATGATACAAAATTTTCCTGCTCTCAGGAAGTGGGGAAAACAGGTAAGGCCAATTATAGCACAGTGAAGGCTTCCTGGAGGAAGTCATGTCTAAGCTGAGTCCTAAAGAACTGGGGAGTATTATCCAGACAATGATGGGAGGAAGTAGCGAAGGAGGTCACACTATTAAGAGGGGAAATAGCATGTACAAAAACCTTGAAAAGAGAGAGCATCAGTCATTTGTGAAACTGAAAGGACCCAGGATAGCCAGAGAACTGAGTGTTGGGGCGGGGAGAACAGGAGATGAAGCTAAGGCATCATGGGGACTGGGTCCAAAAGGGCCCAACTGTTAGATGTTTCCCCATGCAACCAATGTAGGCTTTTTCTAGAATTAATGGAGAACTGCTAAGGGAATTTTTCATGGGTACTATGTGAGAGATTTAGAGTTCAGGCTGTGGCATAAAACAGGGATTAGGAGAAGGCAAGACTGGATACAGGTAATGGTTTAGGAACTTGTAACAGTAAGACAGGTGAGAAATGATGGGAGTTGGTAGAATGGGTGAGAAAAAGAGTTGGGCTAAAGTGATATTAATAAATCAATAGGACTTGATAGCCAAGACAGTGTGTGGTAGGAGAGAGAAAAAAAAATTCCAATTATTTTGACTTTAGCCACATGCATAGTAGTGCCATTCATAGAGTTAGAAAATGATGGAGGATCAGGCATGAGATGAGAGGTGAGACAAGATGATGGATTTTAGATATGTTTAGTGTTGTGTTAGGTACTTCTTACAGAAGACGGTTGGAGACATCAATTAAGATAGTCTAGACAGTAACTCAAGCCATGGAACTGGAAGAGATCACCCAGGAGAGTGAGAAAGAGAAGTAATCAGGAAAGGATGTTTTCTATTACATCTTCACTTCAGCACCACATGGATGGTCCTAGACAGTTCAGTAAGGTAAGAAGAGAATATTAGAGGCATAAGGGTTAGAAAGGAGAAAATAAAACAGTAATGATTTGCAGCTATATGTTATTTTACATACATAACTCAAATTGGTCTACAGACAAATTGTTAGAAGTGATAGGAGAGCTTGGTAAGGTGAATGTGAGATTAATACAAAAATCAGTTGCATTTCTTTATACCAGTGAAAATCATAAAACAAAATTAAAGAGAAAACAAATCAATAAAATTATCATAGACTATCAAGTATCTAGGAGTAATCTAATAAAAGATGTAAAAGACTTCTACAGGGAAAATTATAAAATCTTATTATGATATATTAAAGATTTTAATTATCTGTAGCTTCAATATATTTCCAATCAAGATCCCAGGGTTTTAAAAATGATACTTGATAAAATGATTTCCAAATTTACTTGAAGGAGTGGAGGATCAAAAATAATCAAGATATTTCTGAAAAGTCAGAGCAGGGAGGAATGCCAGTGTGGATTGGTACAGGGCTAGAAAAATAGACTAGAAGAATAGAGTGAAGAGCCTTCTAAGGAACGGTGGCATATGACAGAGGTGACGAGTCAGATCAGTAAGGAAGAGAGTGATCAAATGGATCTGAAAAAAAGGTTATGCACTACCCATGTGGGAAAAGGTGACATTGAACCCATGCCTCATATTATATCAACTCTAAATAAATTTGAGATTTAAAGACACCTTAAAGTTGAAAAACAAGTTGCAGACTTTACCAAAATATTTATAATATACAAAACTGCAGAGTACTAACATAAAAATATGTAAAGAATTTCTGCAAATCAGAAAATGTGTCAACATCATTAGTCATCAGAGAAATGCAAATCAGAACCATGAGATATCGTTTTATACTTATTTAATTGGGTAAAAATTAAAATGTCTGACAATGCCAAGTAAGAGTGTAATAACTTTGGAAAAAAGTTTGACATTATCTCCTAAAGCTGAACATGCAATCAGTCTGGAAAAGAGTTTAGCATTGTCTTCTAAAGTTGAAGGTTCATATTCCCTATACCCAGCAATTCAATTCCTAGGTATATACCAAAGAGAAACTCTTGCACATGTACAACAGGGTACATACACATGAATGGTCATAGGAGCATTGTTTACAATAGCAAAAACCTAAAAACAACCTTAATGCCCAAAACTAGAGGAATAGGAAAATAAATGGTAGCATATTCACAGAACAGACTATCATAGAAGTTTAAAAATAAATCTGAACCACAGTGGCTTGAAACTATATGGATGAGTCTAAACAGCATCATGTTAATGGGACAAAAGTAATTATCCAAAAGTTACGTTACACATTATATAATGTATATATATTACATATGTGTGTGTGTATTAGTGTTTTAAAACTATTTTGGCATCATGTTGGAAATAGTTTTTATATATAACATATATAAATGCGATCAGACTATATACAAAGGAAAGCAAGGGAATTAACCTGGGATTCAAAAATATGCTTACCTTTGGTGGAATAAAGGAGAAAGGAGGCAGGAGGCAGGTGGATGGAATGGGGTGGGGAGAGCATATGGTTAGATGTAGATCTCTGTGAAGGTTCTTGTTTTGTTTTATTTATTGGATGATCCATTTGTGAACGCTTAGTCCTTTTTTTTTTTTTTGAGACAGGGTATTATTCTGTTGCCCAGGCTGGAGTGCAATGGCACAATCTTGGCTCTCTGCAATCTCTGTTTCTTAGGCTCAAGGAATCCTCTTGCCTCAGCTTCCTGAGTAGCTGGGGCTGTAAGCACGTGCCACCATGCCTGGCTAATCGTTTTTATTTTTTTGTAGAGACAGGGTCTCACTCTATTCCCCAGACTAGTCTTAAACTCCTGAATTCAAGCAATCCACCTGCCTCGGCCTCCCAAAGTGCTGGGACTACAGGCATGAGCCACCATGCCCGGCACTTAGTACATTATTAAGAATAACTAAATAAAAGTAGTTTAGGCACTTAGCAATGATAACAGTATTGTTAATAAAGAATTATTATGAAGCCAATTCTGTGTATCAGATTTAATTAGAGAAAAATAATTTTCATGAATTAATGAATTGAAAATCAGTGACACTGATCACAGAGAAGCCTTATATAGGCAGAGCTTTATAATACTACTGAATTGTATAGCAGAATGTACTTGCTGGGGCATCTTTTTAAAAGACTGTAAGTGAACTCAAGGAAATTTTGGAAAAACAAGTTAGTAGGGTAGGTTATGCTTTACCTGAAATATTCTTGGGTCATTCCTAAAAACTATATCAGCTGTCATCTTTTATGCTTTCCTCTTGCATTTTTGGCCTGCAGTTAAGGTGAGCTTCTATGGATGATTTGCAATTGAGTTATATGAGCTAAGTCATGTGGGACAAGGGAGACATGTTGAAAGATAATCTTTCTATTTTAAATAGTTTAAAATAACTAAAGCTTTCAGAGAATTAACAAAACCCCAATTTTCTAATATGATACAGTACTTTCAGTATATTTTAAATTTTATACAAGTATTTTCTTTCTTACCATTGCTATCAATTACAATTTAAATCAACTGAGATTCTATCCCCAGAGTTTCATTAGACTCTTCCTTTCTCTCTCATTCTGAATCTTGTAATATTGAAGTTGCACTGCTTAGTTTGAACCACCTGCTGTAGCCTGCATACTTCATGTGACCAGCAGAAACCCCAGTAATGGAATTTTCTCAGCTCGTGGAAGTGCAGGCTAACTGTGGCTATTGACACAACTTTTTGAGAGCAATTTGGAAATAGTTTTCTTGTTATGCAGCAATACCTGCTCTTTAACTGCTCTAAAGATGTGTTCAAAAGAATGAGGGACAAGAAATGAAAACTCTTTTGAAGCAAGCAGCCTTGGCCATTACTTTTAATGGCAAAAACTGCAGTTACTTTTGCACCAACCTAACACATCATGTCATTTGCTTCCACCATTTCTCTTTATGACCATAATGAACTCTGATGAGTCTCACTCCCCCATTTTGAGGCAAGAGTGTGTTTGGGAGTGAGATCCACACTGTGCGTGTGTGGTGGGGCCCAGAACACTCTTCTGGGTATAAGCTTTTTCATAGAGCTTGACTGAGCTCTTCCTTCTCTCATTGAAAGAAAAACCAGATGTATAGATTGTGAAGATTTTCTCCCACTCTGTGGGTTGTCTGTTTACTCTGCTGACTGTTTCTTTTGCTGTGTAAATGCTCTTTAGTTTAATTAAGTCTCAACTATTTATCTTTGTTTTTATTGCATTTGCTTTTGGGTTCTTGGTCATGGAATCCTTGCCTAAGCCAATGTCTAGAAATGTTTTTCCTATGTTATCTTCTAGAATTTTTATAGTTTCAAGTCTTAGTTGAGTTAATCCATCTTGAGTTGATTTTTGTATCAGGTGAGAGATGAGGATCCAGTTTCATTCTCTCACATGTGACTAACCAATTATCCCAGCATCATTGTTGAAAAGGGTGTCCTTTCCCCACTTTATGTTTTTGTTTGCTTTGTCAAAGATCAGTTGGCTCTAAGTATTTGAGTTTATTTCTGGGTTCTCTATTCTGTTCCACTGGTCTATGTGCCTAATTTTTTTTTTTTTTTGAGATGGAATTTTGCTCTTCTTGTCCAGGCGGGAGTATAATGGCGCAATCTTGGCTCATTGCAACCTTCGCCTCCTGGGTTCAAGCAATTTTCCTGCCTCAGCCTCCCAAGTAGCTGAAATTACAGGCATGTGCCACCACAACCAGCTAGTTTTGTATTTTTTGTAGAGATAGGGTTTCTCCATGTTGGTCAGGCTGGTCTCGAACTCCTGAACTCAGGTGATCTGCCCGCCTTGGCCTCCCAAAGTGCTGAGATTGCAGGTGTGAGCCACCGTGCCTGGCCTATGTGCCTATTTTTGTACCAACAGTATGCTGTTTTGGCGACCATGGTTTTTTAGCATAGTTTGAAATCAGGTAGTGTGATGCCTCCAGATTTCTTCTTCTTGCTTAGTCTTGCTTTGTCTATGTAGACCTTTTTTTTTTGTTCCACATGAATTTTAGAATTGTTTTCTTGAATTATGTGTAGAATGATGGGAGTATTTTGATGGGGATGTTTTGCATCAAATTTGTAGATTTCTTCTGGCAGTTATGGTCATTTTCACAATATTGATTCTACCCCTCCAAGAGACTGGGATGTGCTTCCATTTGTTTGTGTTGTCTATGATTTCTTTCAGCAGTGTTTTATAGTTTTTCTTGTGGAGGTCTTTTGAGTCCTTGGTTAGGTATATTCCTAAGTATTTTATTTTATTTTTTGCAGCTATTGTAAAAGGGGTTGAATTCTTGATTTGATTCTTAGCTTGGCAGAATTCTCTGTTGGTGTATAGAAGAGCTACTGATTGTGTACATTAATCTTGTATTTGGAAACTTTGCTGAATTATTTTATCAGTTTTATACATCTGACAAAGGACTAATAACCAGAATCTACTATGAACTCAAAGAAATCAGTAAGAAAAAAAAATCCCATCAAAAAGTGGGCTAAGGACATGAATAGACAATTCTCAAAAGAAGATATATAAGGCCAGGCATGGTGGCTCATGCCTGTAATCCCGGCACTTTGGGAGGCCGAGGTGGGCAGATCACGAGGTCAGGAGTTAGAGACCAGACTGGCCAACATGGTGAAACCCTGTCTCTACTAAAAATACAAAAATTAGCTGGCTGTGGTGGTGAGTGCCTGTAATCCTAGCTACCTGGGAGGCTGAGGCAGGAGAATCGCTTGAACCTGGGATGCGGAGGTCGCAGTGATCTAAGATTGCACCACTGAGCTCCAGCCTGGGTGACAGAGTGAGACTCCATCTCAAAGAGAGAGAGAGAAGAAATGGAAAGTATATAAATGGCCAACTAACATATGAAAAAATGCTCAACATCACTAATGATCAGGGAAATGCAAATCAAAACCACAATAAGATACCACTTTACTGCTGCAAGAATGGCCATGATCAAAAAATCAAAAATCAATATATGTTGGTGTGGATGAGGTGATCAGGGAACACTTCTACACTGTTGGTGAGGATGTCACCTAGTACAGCCAATATGGAAAACAGTGTGGAGATTCCTTAAAGATTTAAAACTGGAACTACCATTTGATCCAGCAATCCCACTACTGGATATCTACCTAGAGAAAAAGAAGTCATTGTATGAAAAAGATACTTGCACACACATGTTTATAGCAGCACAATTTACAATTGCAAAATCATGGAACCAACCCAATGCCCATCAATCAACGAGTGGATAAAGAAACTGTGATACACACACACACACACACACACACACACACACATACACAGAAGGGATAGGTGTGCTTTGTATATATATGAATATGTATATCTATCTATCTATTTATGTGATGGAATATTACTCAGCCATAAAAAGGAATAAATTAACAGCATTTTCAGTGACCTGGATGAGATTGGAGACTGTTGTTTTAAGTGAAGTAACTCAGGAATGGAAAGCCAAACATCATATGTTCTCACTGGTGTGAGCTAAGCTATGAGGATGCAAAGGCATAAGAATGATACAATGGTCTTTGGGAACTTGGGGGGAAGAGTCAGAGCGGAGTGAGAGATAAAAGACTACAAATATGGTATAGTGTATACTGCTCGGGAGATAGGTGCACCAAAATCTCACAAATCACCACTAAAGAACTTACTCATATAACCAAATACCACCTGTATCTTAATAACTTTTGGAAAAAAGAAAAACAAACAAACAAAAAAACAAAACCAGTCAATCCCTATCTGTAGTTTCCACTTCTTTGGAACTGTGCCTGGACATTTTAAGCTTGTAGTTGTATGGTATCTTTTTGTTACCCACTTAACTTCTCCCCTGTTACAAGTTAGTAAGGTATTTCTGAGGCAAAGCCAAAAACCAAAAGAATCCTAACAATGTGTAACATAGTCACCATGACCTCACTGTTGCAAATTTCTACATTTCTGTAGTGAAATCTCTTTTAAACCTCAGGCAGAATTCATTCTGAGTGTTGTCTTGTAAAGGATTAAAGTTCTTTTAGATAATGACAATGGAAAGTTCATTTCCAAGGCAGGTAAATTGTTCCACTAGATCGTAAGTCCCTGGAAGGGATAGGTGTGCTTTGTATAACTTTGTCTCCTTGGTGCCTAGCACCAGGCATGATACATAGTAAATTTTAGGCACTGGAGGTGAGATTTTGGATAATGTGATGATTTCATGGTCTGGATACTCAAATCATGTCATTCCTGTCTTCCCTACCTCCTCAATGTCTTCCTAGGGAAGCTAAATTTATAATGACAGTAACAAAATAGGAATTTAAAATACTATACAGGCAAGCAACTAATTTCAATTTAGGACTTTGATAAAACTGGGTAGAAGACATGGCTTAGGTTTGAGTAAAAAGTGGGGCTCTGACCTCCTCAGTACTCACTAACCTGAATCTTAGGATCGTAAAGCTTAGGCATGCCTGTGAAGAAACAAAGAGCAGAGGAAGTGGCTCAACCCAACAAAGGATTTTGGAACATTTCCCAGCCAGCCCTCAGAGTAGAAGAGTAGAAAAGGAAGACTAACAAGGATGGCTGATGCCCCTCTAGCACCAGGACCTACCTGGGTCTGAGGCAGACAGGAAGGGGAGCACTGTACCTGGGTGCTGACTTTTAGAGTCAGGTGACTGGAAAAAAGTAGCCTCACTGAATATCCTGATCAACCAAGACTAACAATTCCTCCTCCTTTACAGGGGGTTTAATAAGAGGAACAGCTGAACAGGAACAAAGACGGTAGAGTCCCCTCCTCCATGGTGAGCGCTCAATATGCATTTGTTAAAAAAATGAATGTAATCAGGCAGCGTTGCTAGGGAATTGTTACTATGTGAAATACCATTTGCATGCAAATTTTACATTATTAGCAACCAAGAGGCTCTAGCAAGAAGGCTGATGGAAGGGTCAATGCATGGCTCTTCTGAGTAAGATCTGGATGGAGAAGAAAGCCATTGGCATCCTGCAGAAGCCTGACAGAGAAGTTTGGCTTTAGCTATGTTAAGTTTCAGACTATGGTATCTGGTAGATGAGACCTGGAGGCAGTATAGGAACAGAAAGGAATTTCAGGTGAAAGTTCAGAATATTGAATTTTCTTTTCTCTTCCCCAATCCAGTCCCCTATGTCTCACAAACAGACAAAAGGAAATACAGGCAGTAGCTCCTATGAGATACTAAATTGAGCTAGAGATAGTTGTGATGTTTGGCTTCCACATTTGAAAACTTATAGAAACTGGAGACAAATCAAGAAATAATATGCAAATGATTAAAAAGTTGGGAAGTACTTGAAGTAGAAGTTATGCCATCCAGAGGAGAGGGTGGGATAGCTCTATCTATTTGGGAAAGGCTTTATTTTAGCTAAAATTATAGAGGGTAGGTGTGAGAGTCTAGATAAATTTAGGATTAGAAGAACTTTCTAATGGAAGGAGGATAAAAAAATCAGGAAATCCACCTGCATATCCTTATCCATGGTGCCTGTGAGATGATGAGAAATGTTTTCTGAGTGAATGACCAAGTCATGGAATTGTTGTTCTTGAGGATTTTTATGACCGATACACATTGCTTTGCATTTTGGTTGTTTAGGAATAACTAAAATGACCAGATGATTTCCCACATCCCTTCCAGGTCCTTAATTCTACCAATGACCCAAATTGGTTCATTATTTACTCCAAGGGACTTCTAAAGTATATCTGGAGAGCACAGATAATCTCACCTTTGCAGCACAAATCCACATTCACACTCTGATTTTCCTCCAGAAACATTCAGACTTTCATCTCTATTGGAGAATTGCTGTCATTGTTTCCTTTCTGTAGCACCATTATTTATTCTAATCAGTGAGGCTGTGTTACTCTGTTCCTCTGATACACATCACTGCAAGTTATACATGTGCTTCAAGAAGGGAAGAATGAACCTCTAAGCTGTAGTCAAATTGGTTTCCTAAATGATGCTGCACATTTTAACTGAAGTTTGTGTAGTATTCTAGTGGAAAAAATAGGTAGGGGGTAGAGGAAAGGGTTCCTTTGGTTTTCGGGCTGTTAACTGTAATTAGCCTGGTTTCTGAGATGTAATTATCTTGCAATCTCAAAGCAAACACCCTGGAGGAAATTGCACTGTTAAAGACAGCATGGTATTAAAAATAAATTATTACCCCAGTGTTTTGCTTTTGCTGCCTATGCTTTGTGATTTGTCAGGGTTTCTGATAGCAAGCACTTGCTTAGGGCTGGGGTTGTGCAGTCATGTTACCGCTGTTTGTACCACAGGGATGGGAAGCTTGGTTTGATTGTTGTAATAATGGTGTGAAACTTACCACTATGAAAGTGAAGACTGGTGTTGCCCTATCCATACTCTCCTCATCCATTCCCATCATCAAAATGGCTCTTGAGATCAAGGAAAGTGAGCATTGTAGGTCTTCTTTAGCAGTGGACAACGATGAATGAGTAGAGTGAGGCATCATTATCCAAAGCTCAGGTAATTAAACTATCCACAAAGAAAAATTCAAATTGCTTGAGTATGACTGAGAGGAAACAAGAAAAATCCCAACTATTTTAGGAGCAAACAATGAGGGATCATGAATCATCATCACTGGCCAGCTACAGAGGCTAGAAAGACTATGGAGCTTGGAATCAGAGATCTGCAGGTTTGAACACATAATCGTACAAGTAATGCACTTCACAAAGGCTCCCCACTGAGGGGACAAGGGGAGGCTGACATTTACCAGTGCCCCTGATAAAGCTGTGTGCTCATGGAGCTGCATTCACCCTGAGGAAGGGCAAATCTTTCTTTTGGTTCACTTTGTAGAAATGGTTAAAAAATTTATTTGCTGAGAATGTAATACAAAGATGTCATAAAGGCCACTGTTTATGGTCTGTGTGACCTTGCTCAAATTGCTTATTCTTTCTGAGACTCAGTTTCCTCGTGTATAAAAGGAGGGATGACAATTGTAACAATAATAATAACTCCTATGATTATTTTGAGGACTTAAAACTCAATCTGAAAAACATTCAGAACAAAAAAAGCATATGCTTAATTGATAGCAGAAGTTGTGATGATAATGATGATTGTGACCAGGACAATCATTATCATTAAGTGTTCACCTGGATTTGAGCCTGCACCAAACTCTGAGTCAACCATGGGGTCCTGAAAGGCATGAGAACATGTCTCCTTCTCTCACAGAGCTGACGGTTTGGTTGGAAGGACAAGACACAAACAGCAATAGGTAATTAATTGTACCATGTTCTGTGTGAGTTCTGTAAGGTAAAAATTCCACAGCTCCCATAGCAATTTATCTTGGCTGTTAATTCAGTTGGTGGAACTGGCTTTCTTTTTTTCTTTTTTTTTGCTTATCAGAAAGAAAAATGGGGGAAGACCCTATAGAATTTGGAGTTGAGACTGTGAAAAACAGTACAGACAGGGAGGAGATGGCATTAGTGAGGTATAGGAGGATGGAAGGGGAATGTGGGAGTTATCAATAATCCAAAGAAGGCTTTGACTAGCTAGAAATATTTCCTTTTCTTTCAATGAGCCAAGCTTATTTGTGTTAGAAATAATTTGAATAACAGAAATCCATAGCTTTTTATTGCAAAACCTCATTTTATTCCCCATGTCTATTTTTCTCTTGTTAAATTTTGTCCATACCTCTGATGTTTCACTAAATGAATTATGAAATGGATGGAAGGCCAATTAAGTCTATCCAGACTTATATCTCACTATTAATAATATAAAGTTAAAGTTGCTCAGAGATATTAATGGTGGGTTATTAACAAAACATACGACTCCCTCCTCAGCTTCATGATCTTCTATACTGGAATAGAACATGCGCCCAAAGATCATTTCCTTGGTTCCTTTTACCCAGAGAGTGACTTTACCAACATTGGCCCAATGAATGCTTTATTTGATTCTTAAAGAATAAAGTGTAAGGGGAAAGTTCACAATTTCCTTGTCAAACAAAACTATGTCAGTATTTAATATAGTTTGAAAACAATTTTTTGGTGTCCAGCCTAAAATTTTTCCCTCCCTGCCTCTTTCTTCTCCTTCTCCTTCCCCTCCCTCCCTCCCTCCCTTCCTTCCTTCCTTCTTTGAAAAAGGAAATTCTTTGTTAGTAAAAAAGTCCTTATTTACTCAACAAATGTCAACTAGTAAAAAATTTACTTATGCAAAAATATGAGCCACATTTCAAATTAAAATCCATTCTTCCAAGATGTTAGAAGGAATAACCATGAGGATTTCTATTTATGGCAAGTTGACACAATTACCCTGAAAAGCTTCTTCTGACGTAGCAATAACAACAACAAAATAAAAACCTAGAATGTTGAAGGAAATGAAAGGAGCAACATCTTATTTATTATTTATACTTAAAAATAAAATTTATTGTGTATATTTAAGGTATTAAAAATGATGTTATTAGATATATATGTATAATAAAGCAGTTACTATAGTGGAACAAGTTAACCTGTTCATGATCTCACACAGCTACCCATTTTAAACATCATTTTAAACATATAGCAGAGTTTTCAGGAAGTCAGGAAAGATCCAGGGATCCAAATATGAAGAGGAAGCTGAAAACTAGAGTAGTAAGTAGGCACTCACTGCTGTAGACCTGAGAGGGGTTTCCAGTCTTAGTTAAGCAGGTGACTTCAGTTTAAGAACTGCAAGGAATAGCAGTTGAGATTTTGGGCATTCCTGCAGCAGAATGTTAGAACTGAGATCCTCTCCTTACCATAAAACTCTCAATGGGCTGTATCCTCGGTGAAATGGTGTCTAAAAATATCAACCTACTGGTAAAAAAAATAAAAAACCAAACCAAACCAAACCAAAACAAAAGCCCTATAAGGATACTTGAATGGCTTTGCCTATGAGGAGAAAGTGTCTCATGAGAATTCATTAAGTGCCATCCTGTTATACTTTCTTGTATGATCTGGGACATTCAACTGAAGAGGTTAATATGGAATTGGTACCAGACTAGTAAAACCTATGGTTCACCTCTCTGGAAGGACATACTTTAAATCCTGATCACACAGTATTCCTGCAGCTAAAGCCCTGCCAGACTCAAGATCACAATTCAAAATTACAACATTCACAAAGAACTAACACCACAGTGAGAGTCAGCAGAAACAACAAAAAAATTAAGTACCTAAAGCTTTGGATTACAGAATTACTGGATATATCCTCTAAATGAAGTGTATTTAAAGTGATTAGAGCCACAAAAGAAGGATTCAAAAACATGATAAAGAAATACAACCTATAAAATTATCAGCCAGTTTTGGAAAAGATTAAAATAGAAACTGCATTTTCTTCTTATAGAGGTTAAAACATAAAACAATTGAAAATAAAAAAACAAATTATAGATTATATAGCCAATAAGGTAAAGATTAAGACTAAACAGATTAATTGGGAGACCTTAAAGAGAGATACAAAGAATGAAAATATGAAAGAATATTAGAGTCATGAAGAGTAGAATGAAAAGATATAAGATAAATAGACTTTTTGTCAGGACATAATAGACATAATGGGAGAAGAGTAATATTAAAAGAGAAGAGTACCATTAAAATGCCTTGAGAATTTTCCAAAATGTTAAGATGCAAAACCTCAGATTCAGGAAATAGGAATTCCAAACATTTTATTTGCAAGTAAGATACATTTTATATCAGACACATCTTAATGAAACTTATGTATAGTACACATACATTTAGTACAAAGAGAAAATTGTAAAAGCAAACAGAAAGCAAATAGAAGATCATCAAGGAAGGAAATAGACTGACTGCATACTTCACTACAGGGAAAATAGAAACCAGAAGACAGTAGAATAACATCTTTATTGTGCTAAAAGAAAATAATTGTCAACCTGGAATTTTATATTTAGCTACATTAAAAGTCTATGATAAAGGTGAATGTTATAATAAACATTTTCAGACAAAAACGGAATTTCTTGCTAAGAGATCTTTGCTGGAAGATTTTCTAAAACATAGGTACTCTACCTTGACTGTACACTGGAATCACCAGGAGAGATTTACCCAATATTGATAACCTCAGAGAGATGTATTTAATTGTTCTGAGCCATAAATTGGGATTGGAGTAATTATCTCTGGGTAATTCTAATGTGATACCAAGTTTGAGAGCCATTGGTATAAAAAAGATGTACTTCATGAAGAATGAAATGGAATCCAAGAAGGGGTTCTGGGGTTCAATTTCAACTAAAAAATGATCATATATGTGGATAGATAAAAATATTCACTGACTGAATGAAGAAACAATAATATTATTGGCAAAGGGAATATAAAGGTACCATAGAACTAGATTACTAGGCCAAAATCACATGTAAGAAAAGAGTGAGATGATTGAAAGTTCAAAGCATTTAAGGTCCTTTTGTTATTTAGGAGGAGAGTAGATATACTGATTAACTTTGTTCAATAACTATACTATAATTTATGGATAATACTAAAATGGTAGGAATGTAATATGTAATTTCTAAACTGGAAGAAGTATTAATCTGGCAGGAGTGTGAAAGGGAGTATAGAATGTAGGGAAGCCTTAAACAAATTTAGTTACATCTTCCAGGCACATGGTGTTAAGGGGTCCACCGGAAAAGGGGCAATGGAAATAGGAGAGGGTAGCACAATTGCAGGAGATGCTACAAAGAACTGGTATTAAGAACCAATATAACCTGGTTTTATAATTTGCTAAAGGAATGTAGTCAGAAGGGGCAGAGGGAGCACAATCCCACTCCAACTACAGCACCTACAATTTTCAGTCAGGGTGACAAGGAAAACAAGCATGAGAAATTTGCAAGTTAAAAGGCTGGACAGACTGTGTGGGGTAGTGATGGAGGTTTCAGACATTTGGAGGTAGCATTTAGGTGATAATTCCTGGCAGCTGAACTGGATCCCAGGTGAGGAATGACTGTGGAAGAGGAAGAGGAAGAGGAATCAGACCATCTATCTAGGAAGAGGAGAAAGAACTCAGAAGAGAGAGCAGAGGGCTAAACATGGGTGTCCACATTCAGGGAGCATAGGGAAGAAGTTACACCAGAGGAGAAAAAAAGAGACTCACTGTGGTTTATGTAATGAGAATCGTTTGCATTTGTAATATTCAAAGCAAACCTTTAAGATGGAGAAGGCATCAAACTTCCAAAGACTCAGTTTATATCACTGCCTAACTTTTTATTGATGGATATAAGTGAGACTACTTAGAATGTAACCAGTTATACTTCTCTAACTTTTTTATAAGTTAAAAAAAAAAGAGTTTTGAACTGTTATTAAAAAGGAAACAAGGTTACCAGGTAGGAGCGTCTTTACCATTTTCCTTATCTATTTCAAACCTTATATCACTTTGTCTAGCTTCATGATGGACTTGTGGTGGATTTAAAATGGCTAAAAATTCTTTAATGGAGATTAGATACATTTTCTTATTTATTTATTTGTTTATTGGGATGGAGTCTCACTCTGTCACCCAGGCTGGAGTGCAATGGCATGTTCTTGGCTCACTGCAACCTCTACCTCTGGAGTTCATGTGATTCTCCTGCCTCAGCTTCCCAAGTAGCTGGGACTACAGGCACATGCCACCATACCCAGCTAAGTTTTTGTATTTTTAGTAGAGACGGGGTTTCACTGTGTCAGCCAGGATGGTCTCAATCTCCTGACCTCGTGATCCACCTGCCTTGGCCTCCCAAAGTGTTGGGATTACAGGCATTAGCCACCGCTCCCGGCCCGAGGTCCATTTTCTTTACTCTTCAATCTGGGCTAGTTTGTGAGAGCCTTGGCCAACTGAGTATGAACATAGGAGACCATGCCAGTTCTAGGCCTGGAGTTTAAGAAGACTGGCATCTTTGTTCTTGGTCTTTTGGAGCCCCGAGTCACCATTCAAAAAATTCACCAATTTTTCTGAAGATCATTGTGCTGTAAGAAACTCAAACTATATGCAGAGAACCTAGAGGATGAAGCTTTATGTAGAAACGGAGGTCAAAGAGCACAGAGGAACCAGGTAGGTGAGTGAAGAAATAATCTTGGGATCAGATCCTGTGACTCTGGCTTCCCTTGCTGAAAATATGTGGATCAGGTATTAATAGCTCAGCTAAGCTCTTCCAGTAGTTTTCATCCACAAAGCCACATAAAAACAAAATATAAAAGATTCTTTTATGTCACTTAATTTTGGGGTAATTTGTTACACGGCAATAGCGAATCAGAACAAGACTGCTTCTTTCAAAGGTTAATCACTCCAGGCATTCCAGGCACCAATGCTAGGACCTCCCACCACCACTCAGCTTCTTTTATTTTCTCTCTCTCTTTTTTTTATTTGTTCCTCTTCATTCTTCAAACTTTTATCTTTAGTTTACAAACACAGCTCAAAACATTTTCCCCATAGTTTTACTTTTGTCTGAGCCTGTTGAGATCTTTCATTCTTCTCATTTCTATCAATGCCATAATTATGAAGAGAGTGGTCTTCACTCATTCACTCGCTCATTCGTTTTCCACTTACTCTGTGCCAGGTGCTTTTCTCAGCTCTGGTGATAAATAGCCAACCAAAGTGACATGACTTCTGCTTTTCTTGATCTTATAATGTGGTGAGGAGGTAGCAACTGTAAAATAGCAATGTGAGTGATTGTAATTATAGCTGAAATGAGTTGACAAAGGATAGGAATGTGGTTACACGAAGACATAGAATGAAAGAATCTGACTTAGGGTATTGGGGCAGTCAGAGATTCAAAATCAAGGTGTTGGCGGGGTGGGTTCCTCCTTGGGGGTACAGAGGGAGAATCTGTTCCATGCCTCTCTCTTAGCTTCTGGTGGTTGCTGGCAATTCTTGGTGTTCTTTGTCTTGCAACTGCATCACTCCAGTCGCTCCCTCCATCATCACATAGGCATCTTCCCTCTGTGGGTCTGTATCTTCACATGGTGTCCTCTCTGTGTGTCTGTCTCTGTGTCTATTCTATTCTTGTCAGTATGCCAATCTTATTGGTATTGGATTAAGGACCCACCCTACTCTAGTATGACTTCATATTAACTAACTATACCTGTAATGACACTATTTCCAAGTCAGGTCGCATTCTTCTTTTTTTTTCTCCTTCTTTTAGATGGAGTCTTGTGCTCTGTCACCCAGGTTGGAGTGCAGTGGCATGATCTCAGCTCACTGCAACCTCTGCCTCCTGGGTTCAAGCAATTCTCCTAATTCTCCTGCCGCAGCCACCTGAGTAGCAAGATTACAGGCATGCATCACCATGCCTGGATGAGTTTTGTATTTTTAGTAGAGACGGGGTTCTGCCATATTGGCTAGGCTTGTCTCAAACTCCTGACCTCAGGTGATCTGCCCGCCTCAGCCTCCCAAAGTGTTGGGATTACAGGTGTGAGCCACCATGCCCAGCCCAAATAAGGTCACATGCTATGATTCCAAGAAGGACATGCATTTTGGGGGGACACTATTCAACCCATACACCATTCATCAGCAAACCCCAATGCTGTTATTTGAAAAATATGTCCAGAATCTTACAACTTTTTACCACTTCCACTGCTGCCACCTTGGTCCAAGCCACCTGAATTGTTACAATAACCTTCCTACTGGTCTCTCATTCATTCATTTGACACACGTTTATGAAGGCACAGCAACATGTAAGAATTAAGCTGAGGTTACATAAGCCTTTCCATCGCTGACCCCAGCTGTGTGGCCAAGGGAAATCCACCTCACTAGCCTCATTCCTGACAATGTCTAAGCAATACAAAGACATGAAATCAGATTTTTCTCCCTTAGTTGGAGAGAGCAGGCTGAATTCCAATGACAAACATGGGTTAATGCCAGGAGGTTCGAGTTCAAACACCGATAAAGTTTGCTGGGTAGCCTTTTAGGATGCTGTGGATAAAATGTATGTAAGTCTTGAGAAATCCTATTCCTATGAGCTCTGTCCCTTTCAGGGCTTTTAGTTCTGGACCACAGAGTGGTATTTCTGTGTGGCTTCCCAGTGATCCCGCATCTAGGAAAGAGAGAACTGTTATAGTCTAGAAGGCATTCTGGTGGATATGGAGTCTTTGACCTTTTATTCAAGGCTGTTAGAAAGTTAGCTGACTATTTCATTTCATTTGCCTTTCTTGCCACTGGTAGTTCAAGTTTTATTTACTAAAATCTTATTATAACAGCCTAGTAGAATGAATCAGAATTAATGAAAAATAAATTACAGACTTTTTTTTTTACTTATAATGCAGACATTTTTAAAGGAATGCAGTTTTTATTTGCAGATAACAGCAATCCACACTAACTGCTAAGTGCTTTTAAGCTGACATTCGTCTAAGCCTGCTTTAATGAACAGATAACTCATTTATAATTAGCAGTGCCAATTAATTGGCATGCAAACAATTAAAGTGATTAAAGTGCTAAAGTTCTTAAGAACAGTTTTTCCTAAGTAGGTTATAGACAAACCCTCCCTGACCCTGCATCTTGTTTACATGATTAAATTGCTGAGGAAGCCTTTCTTTATAGATAGCACATGAAGAAATTTTAACTCAGCCTTGGTGAGCTATTCCTGATTTGGAATCATAAGGGAGAATTTATTGTACTCTGATTTTTCCAAATCAATACTTTTTGTTTTAGTGTAAATTATATATCTTCGTGGGCATCCTACATATTACTATGTCCCTGCCACCTGCTGGGCCTCAATAAACTTGAAGCTGTCAATATCCCACCCTAGTCACTTTTCTTTTCATATCTATCTCATATCCTAGAAATATGAATAGAAGCCTGTGGGGTTTTATTTATTTTATTTTTTAATTGACAAGTAAAAATTATATGTTTTTGTAGTGTTCAACCTGATGGATTGTTATATGTATACACTGTAGAATGGCTAAATCAAGCTACATAACACTTACATTACCTCAGATACTTTTTTTTGTGATAAGAACATTTACAATCTACTCTCTTAGCAATTTTCAAGCCTACCATATATTTTTATTGACTGTAGTCACCATGATGTACAATAGAGCTTTTGCAGGTATTCCTGTTTAACTGAAATTTTGTATCCTTTGACAAACATATCCCCAATTCCCCCACCCCTAGCCTCTGGTAACCACCATTTCACTCTGTTTCTATGAGTTTTGCTTTTTTTTTTTTTTTTTAAACAATCCACATGTTAGTAAGATCATATGGTATTTGTCTTTCTATGTCTGGCCTCTTTCACTTAGCAGAATGTCCTCCAGGTTGATCTATGTTGTTAAATGACAAGGTTTCCTTTGTTTCTTTAAAGACCAAATAATATTCCATCTTTTATATATACAATATTTTCTTTGTCCATTTATTGTGGGGTTTTATTTTAAATGGCTGCAAATTCTTTGACAGTCCTCTCATTAAGGACAAGTTCTATGTCCTTTCCCCTTGAGCCAGAGTAGGCTTGTGACTTGCTTGTAACTAATAGAATGTATCAGAAATGACACTGTATGATTTCTGAGGCTAAGCCTAAAGAGACATTGCAGCTTCTGTTTTGTCTACTGGAACACTTGCATTTTATGCCCAGACCTGCCACATCAAACGTTGAAGCTTTCTGAGGCTGCCATGTTGTGAGGAAGCACAGGCCACGTGGAGAGGCATGTATAGGTGCTTTGGTTGACAGCCCCAGCTGGGGTCCCAGCTAGCAGTCAGCATCAACATCAGACATGAGTCAAAGTCCTGAGGGTGATTCCAGTCCCCAGCTGTTGAGTTACCTCCAGCCTTCATGTCTTCCCAGCTGAGGTGCCAGACATGATGGAGCAGAGACAAGCCATCTCTCCTGTCCTCGTTTTGAATTTCTCACCCACAAAATCTGTGAGTGTAATAAAATGGTCAGTATTTTTATGCCACTAACTTTGGTTTGGTTTGTTATGTGGCAATAATAACTGGAAAAAGGACTTTTTTCTTTTCACTTTAAGGTACTGTACAATATCCATCTCCTATTTTTTCCCCTTTCACAAACTTCTTTTGGTTTCTATTTTATCTTTACATATCTTCTCCTACACTGTTTGTGTTTATTGGTTTTTAAAAAATTTCTCTCAAGCGTAATTGGAAGTGAAATTTGAATTCTCTTTGGAAAGTTATTAACCCATTGAGTCTCAGCTGCCTTGATGGTGGGAGAATTATACCTACAACATAGGTTTGTTGTAAGAATTGGGAATATTGTAGGAAAGTACCTAGCATACAGGAGGCATCCACATATGGATGGCAAAATAGGCAGACAAGACATTTCTATATCCATTTACAACTGTGGATACAGATCCAATAGGTAAATGGTAATTAATATTAGAAATTTTAAGCGACAAGTTATGGAACTCTGAACTTCAGTTTCCCATTTGTTCAAAGCACATTGATATAAGTGAGGGTACATGGTATTCTCAGAGGAAGTTTGTGTGCATGTGTTTGTGTGGACATACACATGTCTCCTCTCTGCTGAATAAATGACCGCATGTCCTTCTAGCCTATCCATCACTGCATGGAAGTTGAAAACAACAATAATAACCAAACCAAACCAAATCAAATCAAAGCAAACCAACAGAAAATGACCCAAAACTCTCATAATGGTTATATTTGTCCAAAGAAATTTACGAGTCATAGAGGTCAGATTATGAAGCAGAACTCACTGCATAGGCTGGTCTGTGGAACAGCCTCAAGACCAGAAAGGTCCACCCCTTCCTTGGCTGGAGGTATGTTTGCTTTCTGTAAAAGTACATTTGGTACAGTGGAGACCTTTGGAATTTTGATCAGCCAAGGACACTTTTAAAATCTATGGATCTTTTCCCCAGAAAAATGAACACACTCATTCTCCCACAACAGTTTGCACACCATTTTAGAGTATTCCTAGTTGCCATAGACAATTGAACCCTGCTAAAGAAGACTATAGGAATTAGAGTGCTTTGCCTTATAATCCAGGGGTAGTGAATTTAGTTCTGACTAAAACAGGGAGGCTGTCATTTTTGGCTTCTCATGTCACCTTATAAGGAGGGAAGGCAATTTCTGTAGAGTATCTACTGTAGATCAGGCTTTGTCCTAGGGGCTTTATATGTCTTAACTTAATCCCCAGGAAAGCCCAGTAGGTAAGTGTTTTGTCTTTATTGTGAGGTTGAGAGAAAAGTGACTTTTCCAAAGTCTCACAGCTAATAAGTAGTGGGGCCCAGGTTTTAGAGATGCCAACATCCAGTATTTTCCTGTTACTTTCTGTTTGTATCTGGGGTGCTGGCCAAGATTGCTCCAAACAGATCATGACTGAAGAACTTGATAGTCCTGGGCTTGCTGTTTTAATTTTCCCTCTTCCCCTCCCCATCCCAGTCTGTCTCTGGTCCCTTTGGCTGCCAGAGGCCAGTAGCGGGTGAGGGTAGAGGGGATGCTTTGCTTCTGGTTAGGTTTAAGAAAAACAATAAAAGTCAGTGTGAGAGCAAGGGCCCCAGAGTCTGTGTATTTGTGCTGGAATCCACTGGGCCTCCCCAGAGGAGAGGTAACCCAGCATTTTATTTAGCAACTTAACTTTACAAAGAGCTTTTCCATTCAATAATAAAATAGGTAGGCAGGACATTTCTACATCCATTTACAACTGTGGATACAGAACCTTTTTCAAGGAAATTGTCTTCCCAGCCCCTCCCATTCTGGTTCCAGGTCTTTTTCCATTACCTTCTAGCTGCATCCCCTGGAGAACAAGGTTAAGAAATCCCATTTTGGGAAATTGAAGCTGCAAGAGTGAAATCATAATAGCTTAGAGCAGTAAGTCATAAGTCACTGAGATTGAGATATGGCTGTCCTTGTACATGTTCTGGGACGTGGCCATCACAAATGTACCCATGTAGGACAAGCAGTAATCTGGGAAATTGTAACATAAGATCACATAATGGCAGTGGTTTTTGAATGATAAGACAACTGATAAGGACTATTGAGAAAGGAACACAGGAAACTAAAAATTTGAAAGATTTCCTCTAACACTGCCCAAAAAGAGTGTGATCTGATTTTAGATGAATTGTACTGGTTCTTCAGACTAAAATATTCCTCCAGCAGAGAAAGGCAATTCATCAAGAACCAGAGCTAGAAAGTAATTTTCTGAAAGAACATCCAGCTACCCTGGCTCATGGTATCTGCTTACCCAGAGGAGAGCGTGCAGTTTGGCCACCTGAGTGCTGATAACCAGCATGGGTTCTCTTAGTGATGGTCTTGCTGGGAGATAATATAGGATATTGGTTTATCAATCACCCTCTGGTGAGTTCAGATTCATAATTTAATCTCTTGTTGCCTGATCATCTCTGCTGGAACTGATACAGATCCTGAGTCTGCTTAGATATTAAGCAGATTTTGGGCTTTGGGTCTTCAACTGGGTCCAGGTATACTTAGGAGACCCTCATTTGAAGAAAACAGAATCTTTCTCATTATGGGGTCTTGGGAGCTAATAGGAACCATAATCTTGTTTTGTCCAGAAACCCAGCATGTCCATCTAGTTCTAAAGCTCCCAAGAACAGAAGTTTAAAAGAGCATTGGTGTGTGTTTGAGCAAGAATATTGCAAAAGCATTCCTAAGTGTACCCTCAGTGTGAGAATCTCAAACTTACTCAGGTTAGTACCCTCAAATAGAGATGGAGTGTGGTTACTGCTAGCCTAGTATAAGTTAGGTGTCTTGGAGGGTTCTTTGGGCCTAGGTTATTTTGAGGTTTAGAAGAAAGAGGCTCACATGGGTAGTCTGAAGGGGCAGAGCAGCATCTCAGGAGGCAACCTGGTGGGATAACTTGCTTTTGGGCGACAACTGTTTAAGTCCTGGGGCACATGGAGAGGATGTCATATGGGGAAGAAGAAAGGGAGGTTCTCATTGGTCTGGAGGCTGGGAAAGTGGTTGGTGATGATGCCAGTCAGATTTGGTTCCTGAATTCTCTGCAAAGACTCTTCCATGGTCCACTCACCTAGCCTTGGTAGTGCCCCTTCCCCATTATGGGAAGTTCCCTGAGATAGGTTGGGTTGGGGAACTAGATTCCTAACTAGTGGATGTAACACTGTCAGATTCCATCATGCAGAGGTCATAAAGTGGACCCCGAATCTGACTTACTAGGACTCAGCAACCCAGACAGATGGGGAAGCAGCAGAAGCTGAATTGTCTGGCTGCTAAGGCAGCACATTATACAGTGTCCTGCTGGCATAGCAGGGTTTGTTGGACACAGGTATAGTGGTGGGGAGGAAGTGTTTCACCTGGAGGTTGGAATTGGGTTAAAGTAGGTGACACCAAAGTCAGATGGTGTCTGTGTCCGGGTTCTAAACCATATATCAGAATTACATAAGATAATACATCATACAATCTTTATCCTATGTCTGATAAGTGCTTAACAATGACAACCACTATCATCATCATCATCATCAGCATCTTGCATAGTACTTTATGCCCATGTCCATGTAACATTCAGAAAGTCTAATAGTTGGTTATAGAAATGATAGTAAATTGTACTACAGCTGTACTCAGTCCAGTGTTGGTCCATGGTAGAGCCTGGGCCCTCAGTGGCTTCTTAGAGCTGGAAGAGCCCATGAGGACCAAATATCATAAACTCATGATCAGAGCGAGGCAGGTGTCATGCATGTGATAATCAAGATAATATAGAACATTAGGGAAGGCTAGAGGCCGGGTGGTGGGGGGACCTGGAGAGCATATACCACCTCAAAGGGCAGTGGCTCCTCAACTCTAACTGATAGTTGCCATGTGAAGATGTGGGCCCAGGGATTATAGCTCTTCTGATTATTTTAGAAAGATAGAAATCCAAATTTTAAGGTAAAATTTTATTGTTTAAAAAATATTACAAACCAAACAAAATGTGTGTAGGCTGAATGGAACTTGATATCTGTCAGTCTGTGCCACTCTTCTCTGAAGCAGGAATCCCCTTGAAGCCTCTTTTGCCCTGGGGTCATCCAGCTAAACCTTCTTGGGATGAACTGATTGTTCTTGGTAAGTCTTGCCTTTCTGGCAGTACTATAAGTCACCAAAGTTGTAAATCTGGAGCAGGGCTGGGTCAATAGGGCTGTAACTGTAGTTACTTGCTGTTGCTTACCTGCTGTTTTAACAGTAATGGAATCGGACACAGATTCTTGCCCTTCATTCAACATCACTCAGCCCCCAGGTCTAAACTCACATTTGAGTAATTGGGGGAGTTAATGTTGCTCTTGTTTTTTTTTTTTTTTTGAGACGGAGTTTTGCTCTTGTTACCCAGGCTGGAGTGTAATGGCACGATCTCGGCTCACCGCAGCCTCCGCCTCCTGGGTTCAGGTAATTCTCCTGCCTCAGCCTCCTGAGTAGCTGGGATTACAGGCACGCGCCACCATGCCCAGCTAATTTTTTGTATTTTTAGTAGAGACGGGGTTTCACCATGTTGACCAGGATGATCTCGATCTCTTGACCTCATGATCCACCTGCCTCGGCCTCCCAAAGTGCTGGGATTACAGGCATGAGCCACTGTGTCCCGCCCTAATGTTGCTCTTGTTTACATCCTTGATACTGAAGCAAGGCCTTGTAAAACCTACAGAAAACAGAAGTTAATGTTAAGCAGCAAACTCTGGGCAGTCCTAACATGTAAATGTAGGACTGACCAGCTACATGGATATGCAACCCATGCAGCTGCATATACTTCACACTTGCTGTAATGCGCTGCTCTTGCTGTCTTGGAATTCTTAATAATTGAACAAGTAGGCCTGTATTCTCACTTTGTACCAGGCTCTACAAATTATGTAATTGTCCTGCATGAATGTGATCAGAGTTGAAATGAAATCATATAAGAAGGATTTTTTGGAACCTCCTACAAGTTGATTAGTTTGTGCTTTTGTGTGAGCTTAGGTAATGCCCAGGGAAGCCAGGGAGCAGAATATTCCTGGCCATTATAAAAGATGGGGATGTTCTCCGCTGCTCTGTGGTGAGTGGAGAAGGTGGGAAAGGGTCCATTTTCTGTGATGTGGCCACTTCCCAGGGCTTTTCTTCCTTGTCTCACGTGCTGGATCAACATTAGCTGTTAGGCAGAGGAGACATAGGCAGGCATAGAATCAGTTGTTGGGGTGACTATTGTTCTGGAATTAGAGGAATCTGGAGACTAGATGACATCCCAGGGGGAAGAGAGCCAGGAGACTCAAATTTTTTTTCCTGATCATTTTCAGGTCAGCAAAACCCTAGAGTAGCTGAGGAATGGATATGTGCTGGGCATTGGTACAATTTTACTGATGCATTTTAGTTGCCTCTACAAAATCAAAACACAGAGCACTGAAAAGCTGCTAAAATATCCTCATTGAGCCTCTGCAAGAGTCATTGGTGCTGGAGTCATGATTAATTCCATTTCTATTGCTCTCTTATTCATTATAAGTATGGTCTGCTGCAGAGATACCAATTGTGGGATTTTGGGTACAGTAGGAAAACCCAATAGAGCAAGCCTTAAAAATGAGGGCGTCATCTTCACACTTTGGCTTTGGCCTTTTAGCAAAGAATTTAGTGACTGCAGCTACAGAACTTGCTCTTAGTGAGAGGGGAAGCAGAATTTGAGAGACTCTATTGTATTAATGCCCTCTCTAAATCACAAATAGTTGCAGATCAAGAATTTGCTCTGCAAACTTGGCAAACTAGATAGGATGGTCAGTTAATGACTAGAACAACCCATCGATCTGAAGCTCAATGAATAAAAACAAGTGTTTCTTCTGGATAATCACCCCTCCCTTCCCTAAACTCTAACACTCACATTTTTGAGACTACAATTACATTAACTGTACAGATGAATTTGGGGAAGAGTTGACATCTTTATTGTGGCAAATCTCCTACCCAGGAACATAAGATGTTTCTCAGTGGATTCAATTCTTACTTTTATGTCCTTTAGTGAAAATTTATGGTCCTTTTTATTTAGTCCTACATATTTCTTATTAACTTTGTCTCTCAATATTTCATATTTTCAAGGCTATTTTGAATGTAATCTTTTTAAATTATAATTTCTAACTAGTTAATTAGTTCTTATTGATATATTTGAAAGCTATTTCTATATATTTATTTTGTAATTACTACCAAACTCTCTTATTAGTTATTATATTTTTATATATTTTGCCCATAATCATGTAATATGAAATATGTGGCATAAATGCTGCAAGAATTTCTCCAGTGTCAGTGGCAGAAATCACTAATTGCTTATGTCATCTTTCCCCATCAAGTCTGGATGCAATAAATCCTTCTAAATCCACATTCTGCTGGGGGACAATTCTCCATGAGTCTGTTATGTTTCTACATATATTCTGAATGAGGCACTCACTGCCCATTGTGCTAAATTATCTTTTCAAAATTGTTTGTGTTGGGGCTTAGACATCGATACCCCAAAAGATGGCACTTTGACATGCTGAACTAAAGAAGCAGCCTCTGTTCCCCGGGGAATTCTCCCTATTCCCTGTCTTATTTCTCAGTCCTCCATCTCTCCCAAAGTATAGGATGAGGCTGTAGTTCCCTTATCTACCTAGAAACTGGACCCCAAAGAGGAATACAATTGCCTTCTATCTCTTCCCTAAAGTTTCATTAGCCAGAAATATTAAAATTCGTATCACAGAGGAAGAGACTGAAAATCAAATATCACACCTAGAGCCCAGAAAAACTTTGTCTCAAAATATTGTCTGTTCTAAGGTTCTATTCAATTTTCCAAAATAATTATGTATTGCCTGAACATTGGGACCATTCATTACTTCTAAAAATCATTTACTGCATATTTCCCTATCTCATTTTCCCCTATGAGAAATGGTATATAATGGTATACATCTGTACCCCATTGGGTTATTGGGTAATCATTCTTCTGTGATTCCCCTGTACTACACATGTTAAACTTAAATGCCTCTTTCCCCCTATTAATTTGGCTTTTGTCAGTTCATTTTCAGCAAACTTTCAGAGGCTGAAGAGGGAAGTTTTTCCTTGGCCCCTACATTTGTATACCAAATAGCCTTGGAAGATAGAAATAGTACTGCCATCATAAGTAGAGGGAAGGCACGCTAGTAAGGATGAACGATTCAAGTTTCTTGAGCTCAGGATTCTTCTGTAACATATCTCATTGTTTGTGCTTGTGTCCTCTGACTCTCTTCACATCAAGTGGTAGAAACTGGGGTTCAGGGAACTGGTGCAAAAATATGGATACTCTGGCTACTAATATTGATGTGAGTAATCAAAGGTCCTTCATCTCTGACTCAGGAATCTTGTATCTTCTACCAGCATCCATGAAACCATGTCAGGGCAACTTGTTAGCTTACAAGTAGGGCAAAATCTCAGATACTCTCTTATTTTGTTACAGTTTTGGTGATGAGGATGGGATGCTAACAGAAACATGACTTTCTGGAAAAAGAAAGATGAGTGCCTCATGGACTTACTAATGGTGCTGGGGTAAGGTTCACAGAGTTGTAGTGGATATGTTCACTAAATTCTGTGGTAAATTGGACAACAAATTGTCTTCCATTTTATCATCTGTTAGTGAGGAGGCATTGGAGAATTATTAAGGTTGCAGAATTATTAAGGAAATAAATTAAAGACAGAAGCCTAAATGGTGCCCCTGGTTGTTGCTAAATCTCCCCCAGGCAACAGGACTTTCTCACCAATCCAGTAGTCAGCCTTAATTTTAACAGCTACTGCTAAGATTTGTTCTGAGTGAAAATGAGTTTCCACCCCATCCAGACAATAGTTGCAGAGATGCATACCTTGACTGAGCATAAAAGGAGAAAACTTTGTGACTATCATCGGCAGAACTCATTAAAACTTTGGCTGGCTACTTGGGAGACGAAAGGTGGATGTGTTAAGGAAGAACGGCAATAGCTGAGACTCTAGTGGCTCCACCTCTTCTGAGATTTATTGTGTCAAATTTAGATCAATTGGAGACAAGAATAGAGCTCTCACAGGTGGTTTTTTGTTTGTTTGTTGTTGTCTTTTCTTCAGAAAGTTCTGGCTACTATAAGGAAGATTTGAGCTTTGGTCCTCTTGGGGAGATTTCCCTGATCTGAGAAACACAAACTTTCTTGGGAAATCATGGTTGAGACATTGACTAGTATTGGGCTCTAATTGTTCTGGATTGGGTTTACAATGCTAATGAAGGTGACCCACTGGAGAATGAGAAACTGAACCAACAAAATTTAGACAAATTCTTATGAACAGCTCTACCACTCTGGAAAATCCCCTTAGCTCTTTTGATGAAATGGAACCAGGTCTTAATGGATATTATCTTGATAATAATATAGCACAAGGATCAGTAACATTTTCTGAAAAAGCCTAAAATATTTTTATTTTATTTTATTAAAACATTTTTCTGTAAAAAGCCTAAAATATTTACTATTTTTGTATTTTTAGTAGAGACAGGTTTTTACCATGTTGGCCAGGCTAGTCTCAAACTCGTGACCTCAGGTGATCCACCTGCTTTGGCCTCCCAAAGTGCTGGGATTACAGGCATAAGCCACCATGCCAGGCCCTTAATTACCTCTTTAAAGGCTCTATCTCCAAAGATAGTAAATATTTTAGGCTTTTTGGGCCATACTGTCTCTGTTGCAACTAAAGCTTTGCCATTGTAGTACAAAAGCAGCCACAGGCATTACGTAAATGAATGGATGTAGCTTTGTTCCAAGAAAACCTTATTTACAAAAGCAGGGAGCAGGCTAGATTTGATCTATAAGCTGTAGTTTACTGACCCCTGGCAATAACAGATGCCTTGGATGAAGGTGGCGTCATCAATGAAGGTTGCTGCTGTGTATGCTAAACCTCAGTCAGCAAGAGGATGCAAATCCCCATGGCTCCAACCAAAAAGCAAAGTGAAAAAAATGCTCCTCGGTGAAGGGGTTCCCAAGAATAACATAAATGGTATTGACCATGAAGATCTTCTGCCTAATGCAGAGTATTAGGTGGGCAGAAAACATTGGGAGTTCATTTGGTTGAGCCATGAGCTACTGCCATGATACTTAAAATCAAATGTAAATAAGAAACCTTACTTAATACATGGAACCACTCCATCCCTCAATACTCCCCAATCCCCACTTCTATCTTCCCAAATTTCAGCTACTTTAAGGAGAAAGATGAATAAAGGTAGAATGAGGTATCTCTGTTTTCAAGGAAGATTAAAGATGATACATACTCATCTGCATATGTTGGAAAATTTCAGGAAGGAGAGAGATTTAAATTTTCCTGACTTTGTTGGATACAAGTGCCTAAGTCACTATCCTTCTTAGACCTGTGGGAGGACAGGGCACCCAGATTCAGCTATTGTGTCTATTACACAGGCTGATTGCATTTGGCATGTTGTCTTAGACATGTCAACACTTTCTTTTTCATACCACTGACATCTAAGGATTAAGACTGATTCATGTTAACATGCAAGGTCTCCAACATATGCTAGTACTATTCCTCCAGGTGTACCTAAAGTCTCCTGCCATTTCCTATTAGGCGATGGACTGGAATTTAGCAAGTGTGCCTCTACCTTTCATGTCCACCATTTTCACTATATAAGTGATGTCTTGTTGGTTGATGCTATGGAAAATTCATGTGTTGAAACCCTGACTCCTAAAGTGACTGTATTTGGAGATAGACCCTTTAAAGAGGTAATTAAAGGCCGGGTGTGATGGCTCATGCCTGTAATTCCAGCATTTTGGGAATGCTGGTGAGTGGATCACCTGAGGTCAGGAGTTGGAGACCAGCCTAGCCAACACGACAAAAACCTGTCTCTACTAAAAATACAAAAATTAGCTGAGTGTGGTGGTGGCTACTTGCAATCCCAGCTACCTGGGATGCTGAGGCAAGAGAATTGCTTGAACTCAGGAGGCGGAAGTTACAGTGAGCTAAGATCATGCCACTGCACTCCAGCCTGGGGGACAGAGTGAGACTGTCTTCAAAAAAAAAAAAGAGGTAATTGATAATTGAGGTTAATAAAATCATAAATGTGGGGCCCTAATCCAATATGACTGGCCTCCATATAAGAAGAGGAAGAGCCAGCAGAGGTGTGCATGCACAGAGCAAAGGCCAGTGAGGACAGAGTGAAAAGGTAGTTGTCTGCAAATGCCTAGGGGTCTTTGGAGAAACCAAACCTGCTGACACCTTGGTCTTGGACTTCCAGCTTTCAGAATTGTGAAGCATAAATGTCTGCTCTTTAATCTTCCTGATCTGTGGTGTTTTGTTATTTCAGTCCTAGCCGACTAACACAGCCGGCAAGTCAGAAGCTTCAGGCTACAAGACTCTGACTGTAGTGTTATCACACCTGTGTCAGCAGAGCTGGCTAATGAATCTTAGAAAAATCAGAGGTCTCTCACAACTTAAGGATCCTGTGATGGAGAGCAATCGAAAAGTTGCAGTCTCTTCAGACCTCCATCATCAAAGAGGAGGCCCTGCACATTACTGCACTGAGACTTTCTCTGTAGGAATGATCATAAGGGACCTTCAAATGTTTGAGGAAACATCATCAGTAGATAATGTAGCCCTCAGACAACTGCACTGCTTCCCTGCAGTAAAGCTACCCTTGGTCACTTGGGAGTTTCTAGAGCTTGACTAATTATTTGGGCACACCTTGCAGACAGTTATCTTTATCATGGGAGTCATCCAATAGAAAAGGTGGTATAAAACCTGTCCCTGATGTTAGCTCAAGTGATTAGTTACACTACCTTTGTCCTGGAAAGCATTCAGATTAGCCTTAACTCATTAGCCAGGGTTGTTATGGTTGACAGAATTGCCTTAGGCTTTTTCCTGTGGGCTGATGCAGAGGCTGTGCAATCATTAGTCCATCCTGCTATGTCTTGATCTGTATCTTGGGCCAATTTGAAAGGTCAGTATAAAAACTTAAGGAGAAAGCCACCTGGATCTCTAAGGTAACCCCAATAGCTTACAGGATTTGTTCAGCTGGGTCTGGGACTCTTTGGGGCACAGTTGAGGTCAGTACTGCAGGTCGGCCTCATCCTGTTACTTGAAGTCCTGTTGATACTGAACTAATTACATGCTGTATGAGACAGATTGAATAGATTTGGTTTCAGCCTCACCTCACCTGATTAATTGAAGTGGCCAACAGTGGGATATTCATGGAAAGACTCTCCAGAAGATAAGATTCTATAGAAATGACAGATGAGTATTGTTCTGAGATAATCCTTCACAGGTCTCTTGCATATCTGCATATCTCATGAGCAAGGCACTCACTGTTACTCTTCGTTTTAGACTATTTTTCTAAGTGTCTCCTTCCAAGCAAAGGACAGGTTTGCTTATAGTTTAGGAAAATAGAGAAGATAGTGTCCAAGGCAAAGGGCAGGCATGCTGAAATTCATTGTAAATGATTTGGATTCCCTAAGCTCAGGGTTCTACTTGTGTAGTGTACCTGTTGTGTGTGCGGCAGTCACCTGGCCCTCTTAATGTCACCCTGTGGGAATTGAGACTTGGGGAACTAGTATAAAAATGCTGACGCTCTGGCTACTCTTGCTGTGATTGCTAGATGATCCTTTATCTCTGACCTAGGAATCTCATGTGTTCTACTAGCATCCATTAAAACTTTGGTAGGCTAATTTATTAACTTGCAAGAAGGATAAATCCTCAGAGACTGTTCAGTTTTTAACACACTCCAAGTAGCCACTCCTTATCAGTTTGATGAGATGAAAACAATTTTCTGTCCTTGGCCCAGAAATGTAAAGTGGAGTGTAAAATGTTGTAAAGTGGAATGTAAAATGTTGGAGACCTTGCAGTGGGTATGTGATAGGTAAGAAAAGGCCAGAACAAGCAGGACTAGCAGGTCAGCAATGAGGGGAGGGTGAGAGTGAAGGACAGAAAAGGGATGGTGAGGGGATGAGGGAAAGAAGACCATAGACCAGGTGCGGTAGCTCACATCTATAACCCCAGCACTTTGGGAGGCCAGGGTGGGCGGATCACTTGAGGTCAGGAGTTCAAGACCAGCCTCGCCAACATGGTGAAACCCTGTCTCTATCAAAAAATACAAAAATTAGCCAGGCGTAGTGGTGCATGCTCATAGTCCCAGCTACTTGGGAGGCTGAGGCAGGAGAATAACCTGAACCTGGGAGGCGGAGGTCGCCGTGAGCTGAGATGGCGCCATTGCACTCCAGCCTAGGTGACAGAGTGAACCTCCATCTCAAAAACAAAAACAAAAAACAAAAACAAAAATGAGCATAGGGGCATGATCATGCTAGCATGGCCTGTGAAAGATCACTTCGTCTCTAGGCATGCCACAAAAAGTTTTTCACTTAATATAAAACAGAATTTAGACCTGACTTCTTCCTGCTTTATTTACTAAAAGTAGTTTTATTTGACCTGTATTGCTAGGGATAGGCCAGGTTGCTATGAAGGGATATAGAAAAAATTTGTTATCACCGTCTAGTTCCTGTTTTTGTGTCCCTTTTGCTTTCCTAGATGCCCCTTTTCCTTAATGAAAACTTATTTATATGGATGAACCCATTAGTGCCCAGTTACATCATAGTGTTGATTCAAATTGTTGGTGTGTTAGGGAACATTCTTTGGATCTTAGCTATATTTTTGGAAGAAATGGCTCTTCCACACAGAAGATGTTCATAGCATTTTCAAGCAGGTAGGGATATTTGGAAGGATTTCCTGGTGCCTTTACATTGTACTGGGTAGGCAGCAACTCTGCTTCATAGACCTGACTGGCAGCAGTGCTGATGGTTGGCTCCCTGGGGCTCCTTCCCTGCTAGGAACAATCCTTGGTCTACTAAACTAAAGTTGCACTAACATAAAACTGTAAAGAAAATAAATCTAGTTATATATCATCTTTTGGTGTCTTTTGCAAATCTTTACCAGCTGTAATACCTCAGATCTTAATTTTCATGCTAAGGGGATTTTTTTTTTTTCCAGAAACTTGTAGAACATCTGAAGGAAGAGAGAATTTTTAAGCAATTCTCATCCTAATTAAGTTGACCCATTTTTTAAAGAAATGGGAATGATTATCTCAGAGATTAATTAAGATTGTTAAAGGTGGTGGCAGACCAGAACCTAAATGCTCCCATAAATTTTTCTCCCCTGGTCTAGAATGAATATAGCATGAGCAAAAGGGCAGAGGTTATTAAAGTGAATGAGGTCATTGCCTTTTACAGGTTGATGGTGCCCTTTCACTCTGCCGCAGCAGGTAAGAGAGAGGAGGAGAAATCTTCATCACCTTTACATTTGGATCACATAATGCATTCCCTAATGTATTATGAAATAACATCCTAAGGAATTTGTCTTAAATATGATGCTTATCAGAGTAATGAACTGAGTACCTAGAAGTCCAGGACTGCTCCTATTAGTTACATCAGAAACCACTCAGAGAAAGTAATTATTGTCCAATGCCTCCTTTCAAAGAATTTAATGACTCTGAAAGTTATGGGGAAGAATAGTTCACACCTTAAGAAATGCCTTTGAAACTACTGTATTTTTATTTTCAATTAGGGAGAAAAATATCTTGTCTGCTGGTCCTTTAAAGGTCTAAAACCTTTGGACTTGAAACGATGATCCTGGAACAACTCAAGAACTGGATCTTTCTAGCTGAATGAGACCCTTACATCATACAGAACCTGGGACAGGCTTGTGAGGATTCAGTTCCCTCCCTTGTCTCCTGCCCTGGGAGAAGCATTTCAGAAAGGGCTTTGTTCCTCTACAGTAAGTGAATGGAAGGAGCCATGCTCTAATCGGGGGGCCATATCTCTCTGGCATTTTTTTTTGATTTTTAATTTTTCTGGGTACATAGTAGATGTATATATTTATGGGATACATGAGATATTTTGATACAGGTATGCAATGTGTGATAATCACATCAGGCAGGGTAAAAGGGATATGTATCTCCTCAAGCATTAATCCTTTCTTTCTGTTACAAACAATCCAATTATACTCGTTTAGTTATTTTAAAATGTACAATTAAATTATTATTGACTGTAGTCCACCTGTTGTTCCATCAAATACTAGATCTTACTCTTTCTTTTGTACCCATTAACCATCCCCACTCTCCCCCATCCCACTACCTCACTACCCATCCCAGCCTCTGGAAACCTTTCTTCTACTCTCTGTCTCCATGAGGTCAATTGTTTTAATTTTTAGCTTCCACAAATAAATGAGAACATGAGAAGTTTGTCTTTCGCTGCCTGACGTATTTACTTAACATAATGATCTCCAGTTCCATCCACATCATTGCAAATCTAGAGCTCATTCTTTTTTATGGCTGAAGAATACTTCATTGTGTATATGTACCACATTTTCTTTACCCATTTATCTGTTGATGGACACTCAGATTGCTTCCAAATCTTGGCTATTGTGAATAGTGCTGCAATCAACATGGCAGCATAGATATCTCTTCAATATACTAATTTCCTTTCTTTGGGGTATATACCCAGCAGCGGGATTGATGGATCCTATAGTAGCTCTATTTTTAGTGTTTTGAGGACCCTCCAAACTGTTCTCTGTAGTGGTTGTATTAATCTGCATTCCCACCAATAGCCTGCAATGGTTTCCTTTTCTCTGCATCCTCACCAGCATTTGTTATTGCTTGTCATTTGGATAAAAGCCATTTTAACTGGGGTGAGATGATCTCGTTGTAGTTTTAATTTGCATTGCTCTGATGATCAATGATGTTGAGCACCTTTCATTTGCCTGTTTGCCATTTGTATATCTTCTTTTGAGAAATGACTATTCAGATCTTTTGCCCATTTTTTATTGGATTATTAGATTTTTTTCCTATAGAGTTGTTTGAGCTCCTTACATTATCTGGTTATTAATCCATTGCCAGATGGGTAGTTTGCAAATATTTTCTCCCTTTCTGTGGGTTGTCTCTTCACTTTGTTGGTTGTTTCTTTTGTTGTGCAGAAGGTTTTTTTTTTGAGACGGAGTCTCAGGATAGCTTTGGCTATTCTGGGTGTTTGCAATTTCATATAAATTTTAGGATTTTTTTTTTTTCTATTTCTCTGAAGAATGCTATTGGTATTTTGACAAGGATTGCATTGTATCTGTAGATTGCTTTGGGTAGTATGGACATTTTAACAATATTGATTCTTCCAATCATGAACATGGAATATCTTTTCCGTTTTTGGTGTCCTCTTCAATTTCTTTCATCAGTGTTTTATAGCTTTCATTGTAGAGTTCTTTCACTTCTTTGAGTAAGTTAATTCCTAGGTATTTGTAGCTTTGTAAATGGGATTACTTTCTTGATTTCTTTGTAGATCGTTCACTGTTGTCAATAGAAATGCTGCTGACTTTTTAATGTTAATTTTGTATCCTGTAACTTCACTGAATTTTTTTTCTGGTTTTTTTTTTTGAGTCTCCTTTCTTTGTTGTCCAGGCTGGAGTGCATTTGTGCGATCATGGCTCATTGCAACCTCTGCCTCCTGGGTTCTAGTGATTCTCCTGCCTCAGCCTCCCAAGTAGCTGGGACTGCAGGTGTGTACCACCATGCCAGGCTAATTTTTTCTTTTTTTTTTTTGTATTTTTAGTAGAGATGGGGTTTTACCATGTTGGCCAGGCTGGTCTCAAACTCCTGACCTCAGGTGATCAGTCTGCCTTGGCCTCCCAAAGTGCTGGGATTGAAGTGTGAGCCACTGCACCTCTCCTGAATTTATCAGTTCTAATAGGTTTTTCTTTCATTTGCTTGTGGAGTCTAGGTTTTTCCAAATATAAGATCATATTTTCTGCAAACAGGGATAATTTAGCTTCTTCCTTTTCAATTTGGAGGCCCTTTACATCTTTTTCTTGTCTGATTGCTCTAGCTAGAACTTCCAGTACTATGTTGAATAACAGTGGCGACAGTGGCATTCCTGTCATGTTCCAGACTTTAAGGGAAAGACTTTCAGTTTTTCCCCATTCAGCATGATATTAGTTGTATATGGTTTTTATTATGTTGAGGTATGTTCCTTCTATTCCCAGTTTTTTGAAGGTTTTTATTGTAAAGGGATGTTGAATTTTATCAAATGCTTTTCCAGCATCAATTGAAATGGTCATATGGTTTTTGTTTTTCAGTTTGTTGATGTGACATAGCACATTGATTGATTTACATATGTTGAACCATCCTTGCATCCAAGAATGAATCCCATGTAGCGTTGTTGAATTTGGTTTTCTAGTGTTTTGTTGAGGAGTTTTGCATGAATGTCTTTAATCCATCTGGAGTTAATTTTAGTGTAAGGTGTCAGGAAGGCATCCAGTTTCTGCTTTCTGCACATGGCTAGCCAGTTTTCCCAACACCATTTATTAAACAGGGAATCCTTTCCCTATTGCTTTTGTCAGGTTTGTCAAAGATGAGATAGTTGTAGATGTGTGGTGTTGCCTCCGAGGCCTCTGTTCTGTTCCATTGGTCTATATCTCTGTTTTGGTACCAGTACCATGCTGTTTTGATTATTGCAGCCTAGTATAGTTTGAAGTCAGGTAGTGTGATGCCTCCAGCTTTGTTCTTTTTGCTTAAAATTGTCTTGGCTATGCGGGCTCTCTTTTGGTTCCATATGAAGTTTAAGGTGTTTTTTTCCAGTTCTGTGAAGAGGGTCATAGGTAGCTTGATGGGGATAGCGTTGAATCTATAAATTACTTCAGGCAGTATGGCCATTTTCACAATATTGATTCTTCCTAACCATGATCATGGAATGTTTTTCCATCTATTTGTGTCCTCTTTTATTTCCTTGAGCAGTGGTTTGTAGTTGTCCTTGAAGAGGTCCTTTCCATCCTTTGTTGGTTTTATTCCTAGGTATTTTATTCTCTTTGTAGCAAATGTGAATGGCAGTTCATTCTTGATTTGGCTCTCTTTAAGTCTGTTATTGGTGTATAGGAATGCTTGTGATTTCTGCACATTGATTTTGTATCCTAAGATGTTGCTGAAGTTGCTTATCACTTTAAGGAGATTTTGGGCTGAGACAATGGGGTCTTCTAAATAAACGATCATGTCGTCTGCAAATAGAGACAATTTGACATCCAGTTTTCCTAATTGAATACCCTTTATTTCTTTTTCTTGCCTGATTGCTCTGGCTAGAACTTCCAATACTATATTGAATAGGAATGGGGAGAGAGGGCATCCTTTTCTAGTGCCAGATTTCAAAGGGAATGCTTCCAGTTTTTGCCCATTTCACATGATACTGGCTGTGGGTTTGTCATAAATAGCTTTTATTATTTTGAGATACATTCTGTTGATACCTAGTTTATTGAGAGTTTTTAGCATGAAGGGCTATGAATTTTGTTGAAGGCCTTCTCTGCGTCTATTGAGATACTCATGTTGTTTTTGTCTTTGGTTTTATGTGGTGGATTATGTTTATAGACTTGTGTATGTTGAACCAGCCTTGCATCCCCGGGATGAAGCCTATTTGACCGTGATGGATAAGCTTTCTGATGTGCTGTTGCAATCGGTTTGCCAGTATTTTATTGAAGATTTTTACATCGATGTTCATCATGGAGATTGGCATGAAGTTTTCTTTTTTTGTTGAGTCTGCCAGATTTTGGTATGAGGATGATGTTGGTCTCATAACATGATTTGGGAAGGATTCCTTCTTTTTGGATTGTTTGGAATAGTTTCAGAAGGAATGGTACCAGCTCCTGTTTGTATGTCTGGTAGAATTCAGCTGTGAACCCATCTGGACCTGGGCTTTTTTTGGATGGTAGGCTATTAATCGTTGCCTCAACTTCAGCCCTTATCATTGGTCTATTCAGGGTTTTGACTTCTTCCTGGTTTAAGCTTAGGAGGGTGCAAGTGTCCAGGAATTTAACCACTTTTTTCAGGTTTACTGGTTTATGTGCATAGAGTTGTTTGTAGTAATCTCTGATGGTAGTTTGTATTTCTGTGGAATCAGTGGTGATATCCCCTTTATTGTTTTTTTTTTTTTTTTTTTTTTTGAGACGGAGTTTCGCTCTTGATACCCAGGCTGGAGTGCAATGGCGCGATCTCGGCTCACCGCAACCTCCGCCTCCTGGGTTCAGGCAATTCTCCTGCCTCAGCCTCCTGAGTAGCTGGGATTACAGGCACTCGCCACCGTGCCCAGCTAATTTTTTGTATTAGTAGAGACGGGGTTTCACCGTGTTGACCAGGATGGTCTCGATCTCTTGACCTCGTGATCCACCCACCTCGGCCTCCCAAAGTGCTGGGATTACAGGCTTGAGCCACTGCGCCCAGCCCCCTTTATTGTTTTTTATTGCATCTATTTAATTCTTCTTTCTTTTCCTTTTTATTAATGTGGCTAGTGGTCTATTTTGTTGATCCTTTCAAAAAACCAGCTCCTGGATTTATTCATTTTTCGAAGGGTTTTTTGTGTCTCTATCTCCTTCAGTTCTGCTCTGATCTTAGTTATTACTTGTCTTCTGCTAGCTTTTGAATATTTTTGATCTTGCTCCTCTAGCTCTTTCAATTTTGATGATAGGGTGTTGATTTTAGATCTTTCCTTGCTTCTCATATGGGCATTTATTGCCATAAATTTTCCTCTGGACACTGCTTTAAATGTGTCTCAGAGATTCTGGTATGTTGTATCTTCATTCTCAGTTTCAAAGAACATCTTTATTTCTGCCTTCATTTCATTGTTTATCCAGTCAACATTCAAGAGCCAATTGTTCAGTTTCCATGAAGTTGTGCAGTTCTGAGTTAGTTTCTTAATCCTGAGTTCTAATTTGATGGCACTGTGGTCTGAGAGACTGTTTGTTATGATTTCTGTTCTTTTGCATTTGCTGAGGAGTGATTTACTTCCAATTATGTGGTCAGTTTTAGAGTAGGTGCAATGTGGTGCTGAGTAGAGTGTATATTCTGTGGATTTGAAGTGGAGAGTTCTGTAGATGTCTATTAGGTTTGCTTGGTCCAAATCTGAGTTCAAGTCCTGGATATCCTTGTTAATTTTCTGTCTCATTGATCTGTCTAATATTGACATTGGAGTGTTAAAGTCTCCCACTATGATTGCGTGGGAGTCTAAGTCTCTTTGTAGGTCGTTAAGAACTTGCTTTATGTATCTGGGTGCTCCTGTATTGGGTGCGTATACATTTAGGATTGTTAGCTCTTCTTGTTGCATTGATCCTTTTACCATTATGTAATGCCCTTCTTTGTCTCTTTAGATATTTGTTGGTTTAAAGTCTATTTTATCAGAGACTAGTCTTGCAACTCCTGCTTTTTTTTTTCTCTCCATTTGCTTGGTAAATCTTCTTCCATACCTTTATTTTGAACCTATGTGTGTCCTTGCATATGAGATGGATTTCCTGGATACAGCACACTGATGGGTTTTGACTTTTTATCCAATTTGCCAGTCTGTGTCTTTTGATTGGGGCATTTAGAACATTTACATTTAAGGTTAATATCGTTATGTGTGATTTTGATCCTGCCATTTTGATGCTAGCTGGCTTTTTCCCATTAGTTGATGCAGTTTCTTCATTGTGTCAATGCTCTTTACCATTTGGTATGTTTTTGGAGTGGCTGGTAGTGGTTGTTCCTTTCTATGTTTAGTGCTTATTTCAGGAGATCTTGTAAGGCAGGCCTGGTGGTGATGAAATCTCTGAGCAATTGCTTGTAAGATTTTATTTCTCCTTCACTTATGAAGCTTAGTTTGGCTGATATGAAATTCTGGTTTGAAAGTTCTTTTCTTGAAGGATGTTGAATATTGGCTTCCACTCTCTTCTGGCTTGTAGGGTTTCTGCTGAGAGATTCCACTGCGAATCTGATGGGCTTCCCTTTGTGGGTAACCTGACCTTTCTCTCTGGCTGCCCTTAGCATTTTTTTCCTTCATTCAACCCTGGTGACTCTGACGATTATGTGCCTTGGCGTTGCTCTTCTTGAGGAATATCTTTGTGGTGTTCTTTGTATTTCCTGGACTTGGATATTGGCCTGCCTTGCTAGGTTGGGGAAGTTCTCCTGGATAATATCCTGAAGAGTGTTTTCCAGCTTGGATTCATTCTCTCTATCATGTTCAGGTACTCCTATCAAACGTAGATTAGGTCTTTTCACATAATCCCATGTTTCTTGGAGGCTTTGTTTATTTCTTTTTACTCTTTTTTCTCTAATCTTGCCTTCTTGTTTTATTTCATTGAGTTGATCTTCAATCTTGGATATCCTTTCTTCTGGTTGGTCGATTCAGCTATTGAAATTTGTGTATGCTTCGTGAAGTTCTCATGTTGTGTTTTTCAGCTCCATCAATTCATTTATATTTTTCTCTAAGCTGTTTATTCTCATTAGCATTTCGTCTAACCTTGGTTAGAACATGTTCCTTTAGCTCAGAGAAGTTTGTTATTACTCACTTTCTGAAACCTGTTTCTGTCAATTCATCAGACTCATTCTCCATCCAACTTTGTTCCCTTGCTGGTGAGGAGTTATGATCCCTTGGAGGAGGAGAGGTGTTCTGGTTTTGGGTGTTTTCATCCTTTTTGCATTGGTTTCTTCCCATCTTTGTGGATTTATCTACCTGTGGTCTTTGTAGTTGGTAACTTTCGGATGTGGTCTCTGAGTGGATGTCCTTTTTGTTGATGATGCAGTTATTTCTGTTTTTTAGTTTTCCTTCTAACAGTCATGCCCCTCTGGTGTAGGACTGCTGGAGGTCCACTCCAGACCCTGCTTGCCTGGGGATCACCTGCAGTAGCTGCAGAACAGTAAAAGTTGCTGCCGGTTTCTTCTTCTGTTATCTTTTTCCCAGAAGGATACCACCAGATGTCAGCCTGATCTCTCCTTTATAAGGTGTCTGTTTAGATATACAGGGATCAGGGAGCTGCTTGAGGAGACAGTCTGTCCCTTATAGGAGGTCAAGTGTTGAGCTGTGAGCTCCATTGTTCCATTCAGAGCTGCTGGGCAGGTATGTTTAAGTCTGATGCAGTGGAACTCATAACTGCCTTTTTTCCCAGGTGCTCTGTCCTGGGAAGGTGGGGCTTTATTTCTAAGTTCCTGATGTGTTGCTGCCTTTTTTCCGAGATGCTCTGCCATGCAAGGAGGTTGCCTAGTCACAATCTGCCAGCAGAGGTGTTGCTGAGCTGCTGTGGACTCTGCCTAGCTGCTGTGTGAACTTCTTTGCAGTTTGGTTTATAGAGCTATAGTTAGAACTGCCTCGGTAAAGGCTGTCTGCCTCAGTAATGTCAGACTGCCTCAGTAAAGGTGGATTGCCTCGGTAATGGCAGACTGCTTCAGTAATGGTGGACACTCTTCTCCCCACAGAGCTGGACTGTCTTGGGTCCAGCTGTGCTTACTGCAAAACTCTCAATCCAGAGCATTTCAGATTACTGGTCTTTGTTGGGGCAGGACCCGCCAAGCCAGATCACCTGGTTCAGTTTCAGCCCCCTTTTTCCCATTGAATGGGCTGCTCTGTCTCCCAGGTGTTCCAGACACCAGTTGAAATGGCTGCCCAGGTTTGTGTGAATTTTTGTGTGGAGACCTGCTGCGCCAGCTGAAACAGCTGTGTTGGAAACTCGTGGCACTTTTCAGCACGGGAATCTCCTGGTCTGTGGGCAGTAAAAACTCGTTTGGAAATGTGGTGATACTCACCCTCTGCATTGTTCTCACTGGGAACTGCACTCCAGAGCTGTTCCTATTCAGTCATCTTGGATCCATTGCTTCTTCTTATAGTTTTTATCTTGAAATCTATTTTATCTAAGTATAGCTACTCCTGCTGCTTTTTGGTTTGCATTTTCATGGAATATCTTTTCCTATCCCTTTATTTTCAGTCCATGTGTGTTTTTATAGGTGAAGTGGTATTTCTTGTAGGCAATAGATCATTGGGTCTTTTTATTTAAAATCCATTCAGTTATTCTATGTCTTTTGATTGAAGAGTTTAGTTGGTTTATATTCAATTTTTTTATTGATAAGTAAGAACTTATTCCTGCCATTTTGTTATTTGTTTTCTGATCTTCTCTTCCTCCTTTCCTTCCTTCCAGTCTTCTTTTTAGTGAAGGTGATTTTCTCTGGTGTTATAATTTAATTTCTTGATTTTTATTTTTTGTGTATCTGTTTTACGTTTTTTGATTTGAGGTTACCATGAGGCTTGCAAGTAATGTGTTATAACCCATTATTTTAAACTGATGACAATTTAACATTGATTGTATAAACAAATAAGCAAAAAAAAAAAACCTAATACAACTCTATACTTTAACTTTGTTCCCCCACTTTTTAGCTTCTCATTTCTACTTATATTTTATTTTACTGTCTATTCTTAAAAGTTGTTGTAGTTGTTATATTTGATTGGTTCATCACTTAGTCTTTTTACTTAAGGGTAGTACACACACCACAATTACAGTGTTATAATATTCTGTGTTTTTCTGTGTTGATAAAATCCCTTAGTTTTTCTTTGTCTGGAAATATCTATTTCTCCTTCACATTCGAAGAATAATTTTGGCCAGATATACTATTCTAGGGCAGTTTGTCCTTTAGCAGTTTAAATATGTGATGCCACTCTCTCTTGGCCTGTAAGGTTTCCACTGAAAAGTCTGCTGCCAGATGTGTGGGAGCTTCATTGTATGTAATTTGATTCTTTTATTTTGCTGGTTTTAGAATCCTTTTAAAAATCCTTGACCTTCAGGAGTTTGATTACTAAGTGTCTTGAGGTAGCTTTCTTTGGATTAAATCTGCTTGTTCTATAACCTCCTTGTACTTGGATATTGATATCTCTCCCCAGGTTTGAGAACTTCCCTGTTATTATCTCCTAGATTAACTTTCTACCCCTATCTCTTTCTCTACCTCCTCTTTAAGGCCAATAAATCTTAGATTTGTCTGTTTGAGGCTATCTTCTAGATCTTGTAGGCACACTTCATTGTATTTTATTCTTTTCTCTTTTGGCTCCTCTGACTGTATTTTCAAATAGGCATTTTCAAACTCACTAATTCTTTCTTCTGCTTGATCAGTTTTGCTATGAAGAGACTTTGATGCATTCTTCCATATATCAATTTCATTTTTTTTTCAACTCCAGAATTTCTGCTTGGTTTTTAAAAATTATTTCAATCTCTGTTAAATTTATCTGATAGAATTCTAATTTCTTCTCTGTGTTATCTTGAATTTATTTGAGTTTCCTCAAAACAGTTATTTTGAATTATGTGTCTGAAAGGTCATATATCTCTGCTTCTCTGGGAGTGGTCCCTAATGCCTTATTTAATTCATTTGGAGATGTCATGTTTTCCTGGATGGTCTTGATGCCTGTGGATGGTTGGTGTCTGGGCATTGAAGAGTTAGGTATTTACTGTAGTCTTTGCAGTCTGGGCTTGTTTGTACTTGTCCTCCTTGGGAATGCTTTCCAGATATTCAAAGGGACTTGGGTGTTGTGATCTAAGTCATATCTACATTAGGGGGTACCCCAAGCCCCATGGTTCTTTCAGAATTGTAGAGATACTGCCTTGGTGGTCTTGGATAAGATATGGAAGAATTCTCTGGATTGCCAGGCAGAGATTCTTGTTTTTTTCCCCTTACTTTCTCTCAAACAAATGCAGTTTCTCTGTGTTGAGTCACCTGGAACTGGGGGAAGGGTGACACAAGGACCCCTGTGGCCACCACCACTAGGACTACACTGGGTCAGATCTGAAACACTGGGTCTCACCCAAAGCCTGCTGTAACTGCTACCTGGCTACCTCCTATGTCTGCTCAAGGCCCTAGGGCTCTAGAGTCATCAGGTGGTGAACCCAGCCAGGCTTGCGTTTCTTCCTTCACTGTGGCAAGTTCCCCCAGGCAGGTCCAGAGATGCTGTCCAGGAGCTGCAGACTAGAGTAAAGAACCTTAGAGATCTACCTGGTGCTTTATTCTGCTGCAGGTAACCTGGATCCCAAACCATGAGACAAAGTTCTTCTCACTCTTCCCTCCCCTTACCACAGGAAGAGGAACCTCTCCTATGGTAACCACCACCATAGACCCACAGTGGAATACTGCCCATCTACCACCAATGTTCATTTAAGGCCCAAGGGCTTTTCAGTCAGCTTTTGGTGAATGCTGCTTGGCCAGGGACTCACCCTTCAGGACAGTGGCCTCCCCGCTGGCCCAGGGCAAGTCCAGAAATGCTATCCAAGAGCCAAGGTCTGGAATGAGGGACTGCAAGAGCCCACCTATACCCTCCTCTACTGTGGCTGAGCTGGTACCTGAGGTGCCAGACAAAGTTCTTTTCAGTTTTCCCTCTGCTTTTCTCAAGAAGAAGGAGTGTCTCACCATAGCCGCCACAGCTGGCCATGTGCTGGATCTCATCTGAAGCTAGCACATCTCAGAGTCTCATCCAAGGCCCACAACATGTACTACCTGGGTATTGCTGCTGGTTCTTCAGAGTCCATGGGCTCTTTAGTCAGCAGGTGGTTAACTCTGCCAGGACTGGGTCTTTGCCTTCAAGGCAGTGGGTTCCCTTCTGGTTTGGGATGCATCTAGGTATGTCATCCAGGAGCTAGGGTCTAGAATGGAGACCTCATGACTCTGTCCAGTGCCTTATCCTACTGTGGCTGAGCTGGTATCCAAGAGGCAAGATAAAGTCTTCTTTATTCTTTACTCTTCCCTCTCCTCTCCTCAAGTGGAAGGAAGGAGTCACTTTTGTTGCTTCAAGCTGCACTGTCTAGGGTCAGGGGAGAGATGACACAAGTACTCCCTCAGTCATCCTGGCTGGTGTCTCACTAGGTTGTTTGCCCCCCACATCCACTGGCTCTGAGCCCAGCATGGCACTAGGACTTGCTTAAGAATTATAGTCTTTGTGGTCTAGCATGCCTTTCAAATTTATTTGGAACCGCAGAGCACTTAAAGCTCAGGGTGGTGAGGCTTGCTGAAACTCAAGTTCCAACTGCTAGAGGGGCAATTCTTCTCTGGCTAGGATGGTCTAAATGCTCCCTCTGTGGGTGGGCATAGGCTTAGTTTAGCCCAGTTTTGCTTTCTGCTATGAGACGGCAGCATTGAATTCAACACAAGATCCCACAATTACTGCATTCTTCCCCCGCAAAGCGCACAGGTTTTTTTTTTTTTTTTTTTTTTTGGTGTAGATAGTTGTTACATTTGGTGCTCCTGGGAGGGTGGTGGGGGTATGATCAGTGAAAGCTTCTATTTGGCCATATTGCTCTACCCATTTTCCCTGGCATTGTTGATGTGCTTGGATCACTTGGGTATGGTGTTGGATGCCTTGCTTACCAGCAGAACCAGTTTTGTTCAGGTATCCAGCTGTTGGGTTCTGGATTTCTCCTTGGTTCCAGGAGGTAAATCTCTGTTAGTACAAATCAACCATGTTAATCATATTCTCCTTGTCAGTGATTATTTTAGGAATAAACATAAGATGGAATTCTGGCAGATGAGACAGAAGTGAAGTCTGTGTGTCAGAGAGTGTGCTTCTGGGAATATTTTCCTTACTTAAAAAGGGACACAGAAAAAGATGTTCTCTCTAGGCCTCAGGTGTTGTTATGTGAGGATGAGGTACCTAGAGCTGCTGCAGCTATCTTGTCACCATGAAAATTCGAGCCTAAAGACAAAGGGCAACATGTTGAGGATGGCAGAGCCAAAAGGTAGATGGAAAGAACCTGGGTCCTGGATGACAGGACTGAGCCACCGAATTAAGCTGAATATATCTCAGTTCCAAACTTCATATCATATAAAACTAGTGCCGTTTTTGTTTAAGCCTTTTTGAGTTGTGTCTTGAATTACATGCAACTGAAAGGATTCCAAAGTGACATATAGTCACCATCCTTGCCTCCCTTTCCCCAATTTTCTTCATCAAGACTACTTCTTTCTCTTCCTTCCTTCCTTCCTTCCTTCCTTCTTCTCTCTCTTCCTCCCTCCCTCCCTCTCTCTTTCTTTTTCTTTATTTCTTTCCTTCCTTCCTTCTTCTTTCTTTCCTTCCTTCCTTCTTTCTTTTTTCTTCCTTCCTTCCTTGCTTCTTTCCTTCCTTCCTTCTTTCCTTCTTTCTTTCTTTCTCTTTCCTTCTTTCTTTTGACAAAATCTCACTCTGTCACCCAGGCTGGAGTGCAGTGGCACCATCTCGGCCCATTGCAACCTCTACCTCATAGGTTCAAGTGATTCTCCTGCCTCAGCCTCCCAAGCAGCTGGGACTACAGGAGTCCACCACCATGCCTGACTAATTATTATTATCATTTTTTTTTTTTGCATTTTTAGTCGAGACGGCATTTGCCGTGTTTGCCAGGCTAGTCTGGAACTCCCAACCTCAAGTGATCTGTCTACCTCAGCCTCCCAGAGTGCTGGGATTACAGGAGTGAGTTACCATGCCCAGGCTATGAAGATTTACTTCTTCATAGATATTCATAGATAGTTGGCACTTGTAAGCTCAAGCATCCATCTGGATCCCACATATCCCTCAGAGGATATGTATAGGACAGGAATTCTTCAAAGCCTCTTTGAATCCCCCTAGATGACTTGCAAATGAACACCTTTCATGTTGCAAACTGATGAATGCCAGTTCCACACCCTTCCTTTGGAGTGGAGAGAGGCATTCATGACATTTCAGAGGAATGCCAAGGACCTGGGCTCTTTGGCAGTGTGCTTTATGATGGTCCATTTTGACTTGCTTACCTGTCTGGCCCTCTGATTGGGGAATAGTGTCTCTTACACTGCAGGATTCTTCTCTGGGCTGATACTGCTTGCCTGGGAGAGGGATGTTGGGTCACTGAACATATGGGCAGACTTCAAGAAATTTTATTTCCTAGAGCCTTTTACTTTTTCTTCCTCAAACTGGAAAAACAGGAAAATAAATCCCCCACATATTTCTGAATTTCTTTTCTCCCCTAGTCCTCACATCTCTAAATATATCAAACATGATAATTTTATGAGCAACCAAGTTATACATAATACATTTTATGTTCTTAAATGTATCAAGTGATTTTAGATCTGCAAAGGATGCTATAAAACAAGAACAGACAGTGCCCAATTTGTAAATTAATTTAGAAGTATAACTTTTTTTAAAAGTGGGTTTCTTGAACTCAGAATGCTTTTTCTCATAGAAACAATGATGATTGAACTCCAAGTGTGGACCACAACAGCCCACATAATCCATAATATTCTGTAGCCTTGTCATTTGCTAACCACACTAATAAAGTTAATGCTTGCCGAGCATATCCTATGTTTGAGACTCATTAATCTAGTCTTTATATGTGTTGTCTCAGTGATTTAATTTTCACAACAGCTCTATGTCAAAGGCAACCAAAGCTCAGACAGGTTATGTAACTTGCCTAAGGACACACAGCATGTATATGACAAGCAGACCCTATGGACTCTCCTGCCCCAGGGTTGGCTGTTTTCACATTCACCCTGCCCTCCTGATGGGTTTCAATCACCGTTTTTATGAAATGGTGTGAAATGCAGTCATATTTTTATGAAATGTGCATTTTATCAAATGCAGTCACATTTTTATGAAAAAATACATTCCAAATTCCATTTGTAATGCCAAAAGCATATCTCTCAGCCCTGGCAGATAAGTCTTCCTTTGACCTTCCAATTTCTGTTTTCTCCTAAATAGCCTAAAAAAAGGGGGAAAGTAAGAGAGTGAGAGTAAGAGCAAGCGATTGAATGAGTGAGCAAGAGAGGGGAAGAGAGAGAGAATGAATCAATGTGATACGCTAGCCTGGCATGAACCCCACACTGTTGTTTTCTAGACTGCCTGTGTCTATCTCTTTCACATTCATTGGCTCCCAGCTCCCATTGGGTAGCTGAGCTGGAAATGCATACACTACTCATTACATTTCTTCTGCTTTTGCTACATGTTTATGGTTCAGACACTGACACAGGCTTGATAAAAGGGCTTGATGATTGTTCAAATTCCAACTTGGGCAGAAGTTAACTTTGTAAATTTTCAATAAAATGTGGCTTTAAAACAAACATGATGAGCTTTCTGATTTTCCCCCCATTTCTGCCCAGTCGGCATCTCACCAGGAAAGGGCCATCATAACCTTCTTTATGCTTCATCTTACCTACTTCATTCAGCCCTCATCTCCTGTTTCTAGACTAGCCATCCTTTTGCCACTGGGTTATTTTGCCCTTGGTTATTATTAATATTACATTGAGGATTCATAATTTAGTTTATAAAATATTTTTGACCTGGATTTCTGCTCCTTTTCCTTCCATTTTCTGGATTTTCCCAAATTCACTGATCTCTGAAGCTCCTACCCAAGGGGAAAAAGAAGTCAGGAAGAAAGCAAAGCACAGTACTTTGACCAAGGGAAGTTGTTGTAACTGATTAGCTAACAGGAGCTGTTTCCTTCCATTCTCCATGGACTCTCCCACTTTCTCCTCTCATTTTCACAGATAATTGGGAATTGGCCTTATAAAGTGGAAATGACATGAACAACAAAATAGGAAAACATTCTCAGCGTAATTGGAACTGAAAATATGTACAATCTAATGAATGCTTGGCTAAGACATTATCCAGGATTTTTAGGAAGGAATGATTTAAAATCATCACCAACATGAGTGAAAAGTGTTCCCTTTGGGAGCTGAGTATCCATGGTCTCCAAAGACCTTCACTGCCATTAGTTGATTAATTAATTCATTAACACCTCGTAGAGCACAGGATATTGACTCCATATGGCACTGAGCAGGCAGTTTGATTTCTTTAGAAAATTTCTCTTATACGAAAGCACAGAAATAGTAAATAATTAAGCTCTAAGCTGCCTCGTTGTGATCTTTTATTGATCAAGGCAGAGATTTGAGAGTAGGAAGGCTTCAGGCGCTCGCTCTAACCTGACTCTATTTGCCCCGCGATGACATGTTACTGTGAGATGCTTGTTCTTATTATAAAGCCTTTAAGGAAGAAAATAAGCCCACAACATGTTTATGGCTCACGTTACTTCTGTCCGAGGTTAATCGCCTCACTCTTGAAGACTGAGCATTTTCTGGTGGACTCCCACGAGGCCAAGGGAAGTGATATGACGAGTGTGCTGCCTGCTGCCTTCTGAGTCCTGGCTTCATTAAGCTGGGTCTTAATGCCTTTTTTTCCCCCTAATAAAGCTATTAGGACAATGACTTATGATTGTGTGGCTCAGTGAGACCTCCAGGGAATGAAGGAGGGGGGTGAACAGAAGGGCTTGAGCATGGATCAGTGACAGAGGAGGTGGTCTCAGCCTTTCTGCTGAATGGGATTTTGCTGTTTCCCTCTCAGGGCACCACGTTGCTCCCAGCTCCCATCCCTGCTCACCACTCAGCCAACTCTCTGCCTCCCCTCAGGTCTCCTGGTGGGGTGGAACCAATAGCTGTCCCAGTTCCCAAACCTTTTCCCTCTCTTGTTCTGCTCCATCCAGTTCTCTTCACTTCTATGCATTCTTTTAACCACTACCCTCCTTCTCTTTTCAGCAAAACTTCTTGAAGGAATTATCTACACCCACAATCTCTACATTCTTGCCTTCCAGGCACCTCCCAATCTGGGATTTCATGCTTCCCTTGTAGCTGCCCCTTGGTGACAAAGCTCATCTCACTCCTCCAGGGGGCAAGTCTAATGGACACTTACGTGATTTATCTTCTGCCAGGAGGCTTTGTAAATTGTCCATAACTCCCTTCTCAGTATCTCCTCCTTTGGGGTTTCTGGTAACTCTTGATAGTGTTTTTCCACTTACTCCTGGGAGACAGTTGTGAGGATGCAATGCTTATATCCCCCTTTGAGAAAGGACTTCCCGTCTAGTTGAGGCTCCCTTAGGATTCCCTTCATCTTTGGGCCAAGGTCTCGCTCTTCTCAAGTAGCCCCGTTCAACAATGACTGAACAAGGCAGTGGTAGAAGGGTGCAGTCATTTCTCTCCAATGTGGATTCCTCTAACAGGAGTGTCTGCTCTGGATCTCCCCGTTGGGTGATGGAGACATTGTCATGCCTGCATCATGGTCTGACCGCTCCCCCTGCCCAATCCTCCTGTCTCTTTCCTTTCGCAGGTGTCGCTCCCTAGTAAACCTTTTTCTCTCCTGTCTCAGTGTCTGTTTCCTGGGGACCCAAATGACACATTCCTTGTTCTCCTTTGTTGCTGTTACTTTTTTTGAGTGTCTTAAATGTTGGTGTTTCAAAGGCATTGGTCTAGTGCCCTTTACTTTTCAACTTACCTTTGTTCTTGGTCATCACCTTATTTATCTACATGTCATTCACTCTCTGCCACACTGGCAACTTCCAAATCTCTCTCTCAGATCGTGTCTCTCCCCAGTCTTCAATCTGTGTGTCTCTGCTCTGCAGAGCTCTCCATTTGGATGTCTTGCAAGCACCTCAACCTTCACATATACAAAACAGAAATAATCATGCCAAGCTTTTGTTCTTTGACTAAAGAAACGATCCTCACACATTTTCTGCTAAGGGAGTGACACCTAACTGTGAATTAAATCTCTGTGCCTGAAACCCTGGTCCTGTTCTTGATTTCTCTGTTGCCCTGTCACCCACAGTCAACCCCCAGATCCAGATCCCTCCAGATCTTTCATGTGACTGCCGTCTCCATGCTTGCTGGAGCTGCCTTTGTTCTGGCCTGGATCACGGCAACTGCCTTCTGACTAGTGTTTCTGTTTGTAATCCCACCCCACTCAGTCCATTCTTGAACCCATCGTCAGAATGATTTTAAAATATAAATTGGGTAACCTTTCCCGATCTATCCCTTCTAATAGCTTCTCAAAATAGACCCAAACATCTCAAAGTGGCTTTGGGAAGTGATTCTCAAAGTGTAGTCCCTGTGATATGGGAGAGGGCAGGGAAGTGCTGGGTAGAGAGGGTTGGGGACTCTGGCGAGGGCTCCACCTTCAGGCCTATGCCCATGGACCTATGTGAAAATAGGCACTCCTGTTTTCACACCCCAATGTTGCATTTTTCCAATACCCCACTGGCCTGCCATGCCGCTGATTCCATACCCATATAAACCTGAGACCTTAGCAGGCACATACACAAGTGGCTGAACGTCAAGAGAAACGGAGGAACAGAGCAGCAGAGAGCTGCAGGGTGGCACCGCAGAGAAGGAGGGAAGAGGCATTTGAACATTGAGAGTTCAGCCAAGAATGGCCAAACTCCAGGGGAAGATTATCTCCTCCCCCGAACCTTCCCACTCCAGCTCCCCATCCAACTGGAAGCCCCCTTCACTCCTCAATAGACTCTCTGCATTCATCGCCTTTCAACAGTTCATGTGACCTGATTTGTCCAGAAAGCCAGACAAGAATCTGGGAGTGGGGTTAACACTCAGATGTCCCTGGACGGCAAGGCTAAAGGGACACACTGTAACACATGCTCACCTGGTTTCTGGCACCTGTCCGTCTGGGAGCTCCTCCTACCCGCAGGGGTTAGAGCAGTGGGGAGACTAAACAGGTGAGCCACACCCCTGTTGCATGTCCTGCGAGGGGAATCAAGGAGCTCTCCCATTCACCTGGACCACGAGTGTCAGCATCACCTGTGAACTCACTAGAAATGAGAATACTTAGACCCCAGCCCAGACCTACTGAATGAGGAGCTCAGGGGCCCAGCAATCTATTTAACAAGCTCTCCATGATGCATGCTAAAGTGTATCAGTAGCCTAGGAAGTTACCCACATCTCTAATTCCATCTTTGTACTCCAGGACTCTCCTGTCCTGCTCAGAACACACTGAGTAAACTTGCCTGCTCATGCTTCCTTTGCTGGCCCTAATTTGTCTTCAAAAATCAGTGCATGTGTCATCTCCTCCAGGAAGCCTTCCCTGACCCTTCTCTAGCTGAGCTAGGCACTCCTCCTGTCATAGTTCCCTATGTTTCACTCTATCACAGCCCTTATCTCACTGTGTTATAATTGCCTTTTTACCAGGCTGTATCTCTTGCCATACTGTAAGCTTGTTCAGAAGAGAGATTGTCTTTCATCTCTGACTCTCTGGGGCCTGGCTCATCGCCAGATCCAGAGAAGGGGCACAGTAATGATGTCCTGATGGAATAATATTAAGTACCCACCTTTGCTAGAGTTGCTGGGCTACGGTGGCACTATCAGCTGCCTGCAGCAGGTGTATTTAGCCTCCTCCCACAGCTTCCAGATGCCTCTGGACGTCTACCCTAAAGTAATGGGGCTAGCGTTTGATCTCACCCTGCCTGTTTCATTTTAGCCCTGGGGAGCTAGATGCTGGCATGTGCTAATTGGATGACGGCATTGAGTCTGACTGGCCTCATAAATGTGTGCATAGGCAGTGAACAGAACACAGTTCAAACAGAATCATCTTGGAAATGCTTTGATTCTCTCAGCTAAGCATTCTGACCCTGCACTCCTGGGAGCCTGGCATCAGTCTGCCATGCTGTTATTGGTAAGACCCTGCCTTGGAGATCAGCTCTGCGGGGGAGGCAGCAGTGGCTGCTGCTTCTGCTATATCTTCCCAGACTCTTTAACCCTGAAAGGCCTTAATTTGTCCATCTTCACAGTGGGCATCATCCAGATTAGTCACGTGCTATGACAAGTGCTCCAGGCATAAGTCTTTCTGAATGAATCTGACTTGAAAGCACAGAACATTAGGCATACTGCTTGAAATGCAGCAAAACCAGAGGGAGAAAGTTGAGGGGCAACGCTGGTCTTTTTAGGTAGTCTGGGAGCCCAAGGAAGGCCTGTTTAGGTTGCAGATGCTGATAAAAAAGTGGAGTGGAGGAAGGTTACTTCCTAGTCTGAGAAGAGTGATGCTTCTCCTTTTCCGTCTCCTGTCTTGGCAGCTCCTGCCACTTCCAGTAGTCCAACATGCCTCGGCAAGAAGAAGTCTAGACGACAGACTGGAAAGGTTTGAGCTCGATGGAGCAAGTTTGCATTCCTGGTGTGCTCACCTCAATCCCTTGTGAGGCCAGATTCCCACATCGCACTTGTCAAAGAGACAACTTCCTCCCATTAGTCACCCCTCAGACCAAGTGCATCACTTTAAGGCAGTGAGTGATCCTTGATCTATTTTAGAGGATCAGAAACTCTTTTAAGAATCTGAGAAAATGATGGCAATTCTCCCTGGAAAAAGGAACAGTTCCTCAGAGGTACACATTTTTGGGTCTCCTTTCAGGTGGTCTGTGGAATCCTGAGGTTTATCCATTAACCCATGGGAACCTATAGACTTCGGATAAGGAATCCCTGCTGTAGTCTTTTCTGCCCGTAGGTTCCTTCTCCATCGGCCTTCCCCCTTAAGCCCCAGGCAGAATCACTCCCTTCTCAGAGCTTACACAGTATGTGGCCTTTGCTGCAAAGCGAAGCACAAAAGGTCACATGGCCTCAGTCTCCAGAATTGGGCTGGCCTGGATTGCTGGCTGTGGTTCCTATCCTTGGTTTCCCATTTAGGGTCGCTGTGTGACCTTGTGGACTGATTGATTAACCATGCTGAGCATCACTTTCCTTGCTGATTAAGTGAGCATGATCACAGGATCTGCCTCATGGCGTGATTGTGAGAATTCAATGAGACATTGCATGTTAGGGCCATCCGCAAGGACTGGCCCTGAGGGGGAACACGGGGCTGGGCATTTTATTGCCTCGCACAGGATGTGTGCATAGCAGGAATTCAATTAATGTTGGTGAAAGAAGAGGAGGAATAAGTAGGCTAAAAAGGAGATATGTTTGTACCTATGACAGTGCTGCATGTAACCAGCCAGGCAGCAGTAAAAGGGGAGTACTCTTGACCTCAGCATCCTCATTCTGCTTAGGAGCCTAAATTTTCCCCAGAGTTGGAGAGCTGGTCACCCAAACTAGGACCTGACGGATTTGGATTAAGTGAGATAAGTGGATTAAATGGAAAAGTGTAGCAGTTTTAGAAACCCTGGCTTTGGAGCCAGAAGTGGGTTCAAAGCTAACTTCAGACTTTGGGCAAACTTTATCTCTCAAGGCCTCAGTTTCCTTAAATGAAACGTAGGGATATTGACACCTATCTTGTAAGACTTTTGTGCAGACCAGATTAACTATAAAAAACATTTAGCACATAGAAGATGCTGAAGAAGTGGAAGCTGTAGCCATAACTGTTAACTGTGGAAGGCTGAACAAATGTGAAGTCTGAAAATCACATTCACGGTATCATTGTTCATTTCTCATGCCTAGCTCTAGACATGGAGGTTGGGAACATGCCCGATTTAAGGCTGTAAGTTGAAACTGCTTAAATTTAAATCTTGGCTATACCACTAGCTGGGTGACCTTGGGGGAAGTTAATTAACCTCCCTGAGCTCTAATTTCTTCATCTGTGAAATGGAGATAATAATGCCACCTACCGCACAGAGTTGCTTTATTGTGAAGATCAAGTGGGAGAATGTATATACCACATTTAGTGCAGTGTTTGGCACATAGCAAGTGCTCAATGAATGGTAGCTTTATTACTATTACTGTCTGAGGGAGGGGGAAGGGAAGGGTCCATACCCCAAGCCCTACCTTAGGCTGCAGTGCTTCCCAGGGAGCAGGAGTCAGCCCTAGCTTCTCGAGGAATTATTTTGTTTTGATTCTGTTTTACAGCCAAGTCTGGGCAATTGGCAGGCTGCAGGTGGCATGGTCTGGGCTAAGCCAGGGGAAAGGCCAGGGACCCATAGACTCCAGGAGCCATGGAGACGCTGTATAGTCCAGGACAGCATACTGTTTGGAATTTGCTCTGTTGGAGATTTTCTGTGTGCGTTTCCTGAACAACTTGTTCTTCTCTTCCCTGGTCCCTGGATCCCCTGCCAAGTGAGGTTTCCAGGAATAGACTTGTCCTCCCTTAGGTATGGAAAGTCCATTTCAGGACACCTGAGGGCAGAATCCATGTGGGTCCAGCGCTCTATGCAGCCCAGCTCCTCCAAGAGAGCCCCCAGGCCCAGCAAGTCTGCTGGGCTTTGTTCATATTCATCCTCACTTGGAGCTGCACCTTTTCTCCAGGCTGTGCGGGAATGTGCATCACCATGGAAACGCTGGAGGTGAAATCACTCAAGTGTTGGCAAGTGGAGTTTCTCTCTGGAGCTTGGAAAAATGGAGAGCAGGAGAGCAGGCTCACCATGTCACAGAAAGGAATGATGCCCTTAAAACAACCCGAATGCTCTCAATTCCACTTGGGGCCCTTCCCTTTAAATAAAAGCTGAACAATAAATGAAAGAGAAATGTTTTCGGTCTCTAGATTGGCAACCCTAGAGAGTCCACTTGGAATGGACATGTCGATCCTTTCTGGCTTTCCTAATCTGCTACATCTTGTAGACTGGATAACACATTCTGTCTGGAAAGAAATGGGGTGACAGCTCAGAGCTGATATTTTAAATCGATGAAGCCGAAGCTCAGAAGTGCAGACTGTTGTGCCTGTTGGCCATTTCTGGTCCTTGGGCTGATTTTTGGGCCCAGAACACATTTTCTAAATGAGAATCTGACAAGTTTCTGGTGGCTACAGTCAGCAAGGATGTGTTTGCTCACCTGAGATAACTGTGCTAAGATAAGCTGTACCCATACCTGTTCATAGGCCGCCCCACCCACAGGCTTTTAAGGGCTCTACGCCTGCTCTTAGAAATGCTTCTGGCAGTGAAGGACCTCATAGCTCTGGCTGCCTGGGCTAGAGCAGGGGAGGGGAGGAGAGTGTGAGTGTGCCGGTGGTGGATGGCCACTAGAACAGCTTGAGGAAGACTTTGGTTAGTTGGGGGATCTACACATGCCCATAGCTTGGTGGGGGCCATTGGTGTGGACCACCTGATAATTCTAGCTCAGTCTCAGAGTTACATGATTCTTTCTTATTTTCCTGTATTGGATAATTCGTCTTCTTCCATCAAGGGCAGTTTTGAACAGATTGTGTAAAGGCTTGGCTTCATTCATTCATTCATTCATTCAACAAATATTCATTAAGGGCTGTTATGTGTCAGTGACTTTACACTAAGGTCTGGTTACAGCCTTCTTGGAAATAGTCATGGACCAGGAAGTTAGAATAGATATATCACAGATAAAGGTACTTTTTTTTTTTTTTTGAGCAAAATTGCTTTCAGCAAATGACTCTATTTAACAGTTGTGACTTTTCTGTTTTTATCAGGGACTTCGATTAGTATTTCAGAGAATGTTAAGACAAGTAGGCAGACAGACAGACAGAAACACCAAACACCAATTGGCCTTGAAACTACAGACAGTGCTTTACTTTGCCAGGTGAAAACAGACGGATCAATCCAAATGTCATTGAACTTACTCCATTCTGTGCTATTAAGGTTGCCCTTTAACCTCTCAGTGCTTTAGTTTTTCTCCATATTAAACTTTAGTCAGAAAAATTAGAGTACTCCACATGTCAGAGATCCTAACATGGGAAGAGCTAAAGTTTGGAGATGCTGGCATGTGGGGTCAGTGACACCTCTCCTGGTATCTGACTTACGGGGTGTCATTTACACAGACAGATTATGGATGGTGTCTTCTGGAGTTGGTCAGGCAGCTTTGAAGGGTGGGGTGGAGTCAGGTGGGAACTAAGCCATCATACACATTTGGGTTTATTATAGCAGCAAGTAGTACCTCAACAAACACACTGTGAGCCCTGAGTTTTTCCTACCAGAATCTGCTTGGGATCAGGAACCCGCTTTTGGTCCAATCAGCTGTGGCAAAGGATTTCTGTAGAGAAAACTGTGGTTATCTCTGCTCATGAAATGGTGTAAAGCTTCTCTCAGTAGGGGCTTCAGTGGGGAAATTTTTCTTGGAAGGGGATTGTGAGCATGGCAGTTACCTTGAATTACTGTCTAATGTTCCTAGGTTAAACAAACAAACAAACAAACAAACAAACAAGCTTCTATATAACCAGAATCTGCCGTCTAGTGACTTCCCTTCTTATTCCCAGCTCTTCTTTTTGTAGCAGTTTATCTCATTCTCTGTTGTCATGTTTCCAGGGGTTCCCTTTTCTAAGCTACTCCCCAGTTGCAACCGTATTCCTTTATGGAATAAGGTCCTGAAGCATGGGCTTTGGAGTCACGGAGACATTAGCTCAAATTCAGCTGTATCTCCACACCACTGGTCTTGTGATCATGAACACATTATTTCTCTGAACCTCACACTCTTCACCTGTAAGATGGAGATGTAGGCACATTACAGGACTATTGTATGTAATGAGATCCTGTGCCTGAAACACCCAACATTGTGCTCTGTAGAGTAAGTTTCCACTCAGCAGCAGCTGTGATTTCTGTCATGTTCAATGTTGTGATTTCAGACCCTTCAACCTTCAAAATTGGTGAGGGGCTCTGAATATACTGAGGTTGGTTCAAATGCAGTGGCACTTGGATCTGAGCAGAGTTTTGTAGCTGGTATCCAACTGTTGTTAGCTCAGGGTACCACTGCTTTTTTTTTTTTTTTTGAGATGGAGTTTCGCTCTTGTTACCCATGCTGGAGTGCAATGGCATGATCTCGGCTCACCGCAACCTCTGCCTCCTGGGTTCAAACAATTCTCCTGCCTCGGCCTCCCAAGTAGCTGGGACTACAGGTGTTTGCCACCATGCCCAGCTAATTTTCGTATTTTTCTTTTTGTTAGTAGAGATGGGGTTTCACCATGTTAACCAAGATGATCTCGATCTCTTGACCTTGTGATCTACCCGTCTTGGCCTCCCAAAGTGCTGGGATTCTAGGCATGAGCCACCGTGCCCGGCCAGACCACTGCTTCTTGTGCTGTGGGTTCAGTACTCCTGCTCCTTTCCACTGGTTAGCATGCCTGTCAAGTCATGGCTCATTTCATGGAACTTGTACTAACTCACCCAGGTCAACCCAGACATCACTCTTGGTCCTGGGCCTTGACATCTCAGGGCATCTCCCATGGCAATGCCAGCTGGGAGGTGGTTTTGGGAGCCTGATACTTTTTAAAGACCTTTGAAAGAAGTCTATAGAACAATAATTCTTAACCTCCCTTGGCTCATGGATCTTTTGGAGAATTTGATGAAAGTCCTGGCTCTCTTCTCTAGAAAAACATCCACATATACATTTACACAGTGATTCGCATACTATTTGGGAAATCTCCAAGGAGTGTGAGCCCTTGGCTGGCAAGGTTGGATTGGGAACATGCCTGCCACTTGTGGGGAGCTGTGAACTCTTTCTAGGGAGGGAGTTCTGGGCAGCCTGCCCTCCCATGGCCTCAGAAAAGTGAGAAGGATCCAAGCACTTTTCTCATCGAGTTCAGATCAACTGTGTGAAACCTCAGAGGGGCCTTCTCTATGCCTTCTTAGCCATCTCAATCTGAGCAATCCTACAGGTTCTGAACATTAATCGGTGTCATTGTGAGTCTGCAGATGTTACATGGAAGTTAATTGGTTCTTTGGAGGAAAATGAGTCACCATCCATGAGAATAGGCTTCAGGGCAGCCACATACAGAGGAAAAGGAAAACGAAGCTGCACCAAGAAAAGATCAGTGTGCCCATGCTTCTCCTCCTAGACTGCAATCCGAGACGAGCCCACTTTTGCTGATGGGGCTTACAGAGGTTTTCAGAACCAGTGAGACAAAGGATACTGTCTTCTCCTCCCCCGTCTTTGTTTCTTTCCCTCCTCTTCTGCATGTGGAGCCACATCCAGTGGAGGGGGAAGGGGACAGGCCATCCACCTGACTGTCAGAGCTGATCACTGCTGACCTTATCAGAACACAGAATCAATACACTCTCCTCCCAGCAGCCCAGAAAAATCATAAGGAGTTTGAACCAAAGCAATTTGAAGTGCAGAATCGTCTGAATCAGAAGGGAAGCTAGTGCACTGTTGGACCTCTGAATCCTCCCATGCCCTTCTTCAGAGTCAGGTGAGACCAGTGACCCCAGTAGAATTCTAGTGTAGGATGGGCACCTGATGCAGGGCGGAATCCATAGCAGCCGCTGTTAACCAGCCCCCTTCCCAGCTGTCTGGTACTCTGGGTTCAGAGCACGAGCTGTGTTGTGAAGGAGGGCTGTGGGGTTGAGGGCAAGAGCCTGGGACAATGGTCTTAGTCTTTACCAGGACACTTCAGCAGGTTCTTTCCAAGCCTAACCCTAGAGCAGAGATCTCTAGGTGAGGAGAGCAAAATCACGTGGTGACCATTGAACAGGCCCTGGAGACAAAACTCCTTAGCTGAGGAATTTAGAAGGGACTAAAAAACACCTGCTGACTGTGACAGGCCATCCAGAGACAAAACTAATTACCTGGGGGAAATTAGAAGTAATAGACTCCTCTGTTATCTAAAGCAGGCATCTGGTTCTAGATTTCTTTCCCTCTCCAAAATTTATAAGTAACTAGAATTTCCATACATCTCCAGAATGCCATGCTGAAACTCAGTGTGCAACCTTTGCTGACGTTGAGGCACCAAAATGTCTACAAATATCATTCATCATGACCTACGTGGCTAATATAATCCAAATTACCCTTAAGCTCATGCCTTAAGGCCCGTAATGCTTCCAAAGAAAAATCTGCCGTGGCTTGCTCAGTCTTCTCTCGCCGAGGTGCCCTGCTGAACCCTTTTGCAGTGTTCTTCCTTCCTAGTAAACTTTCCTTTTTCAAACCTATACTATTGTTGATAAATTCTTTTTATTTATCACTTCCTAAAACCAGGGCTCTGACACCCTGCCTGGCACTAGGCTGTAGCTGTGCCCTTGTAAAAGCCAAGCTGTGTCACTGATTTAGTGCTAGGTGGCCTTCATCATGTCATCATCTCTCTTTGCTCTCTCATTCATTTGCTGCTGTATCTTTCCTCCAGACTTGCTTTTTTCTTTTTTCTTTCTACTTTGCCTCTTTATTCTGGGAGAGATAAGATTGGGAAGAAGGAATGGAAGAGAAAACCACTTTGGGTGAAAGGGAAGGGGAGTGAGAAGGGATCACCTGGTGCCCAGCAGATGGGCCAGCCTTCATGCAGAAGGTGGGTCACCCCAGTGACCGGTTTTGGATTGAGGTGGGGGGAGCCCAGCCTCTCTAGAGCATCAGAGGCTGTTCTCTGGTGGCAGTGAGGCCTGAGCTCTTCTTGGCCATGTCTTCCATCCCTTCTCTGGCCTTTTCAGTCCTTCTAAGAACAAACTAGTGTCTTGAGTGCTGTGCACCCCCCATGCCTGGTATTCCTGGCACCTTAGAGCTCTTAGCAGTTGGAGCCAATGTGGCCCACGTGCCCAGGGATGGCAGAGCCATGAGACATCCTTCTTACACTGTACTTTAATTGCCCCTCTAGTCTTTCTCCCTCATTTGGCAGCTAGCTCCTTGAGGGGAGGGACTCATCTGGTTCACCCTTGTGCCCTGGGAGCCTGTCCCAGGAGCCTAACAGAGCAGTCTCAGAGACTGGACTTCCTGAGAAGTGCTCATTGGGAAGGCAAGACCAGTTGACCAGTTGATTTCTTCATTGACCCCCACATAGAGATGTCTTGACCAGCCTCTCTGTGTCCTTGTCACTTTGTTGTTGAGCAAGAACATGGGCAGCCAAGCTGGTCACTTCCTCAGCCTCACCACACACTCACACAGTCATGCCTTTGCAAAGCTGGCACTCTCTACCCAAGCACAATGAATTGCTCTCTTTTTTGATTTTGAGTTATCAAAGGACTTTGTATTCACCTTTTTTATAGCACCAATCACATTGTGTTTTATTGGTTGTTTGCATGGCTGTCTCCTCGTATGCAGACAGTTCATCTGTTCCAGAAACACTTGTCGAGTACCAGCCTTTGCCAGGTGTTGGGAAGCATGAGGAACAGCACAGGGAGGGTTCTGGCCCCGATGGAGCCAAGTGGGAGGATGGTTGGCCTAGACACCACCAGGCACAAAGTAGGCCTGCATCATATGCTTAAATTGAGGCTATGGTTATTTGGAGAGGTCAGGTAGGGAAGGGAGCTAATGTTTTATTGTTATCATACATACAGAGAATCTAGAACTGGGAGGGAAGAAAAGTGAGCAGAAACCCATAAAATCATGTTGGCTGAGGTGGGCTGGGGGAGGGAGCCCAGCAGGTCAGACCATTGCGAGGATAGCATTAATGAGGAGCCTGCCATCCACAGGGCTCATCCAAGGCTGAGGCTGCACGTGTTCTGCCAGCTATTTATACCTGCCATCACTGTAGACAGACACAGGTCTCGGATCTGTGGCTGCCAATGCTGGGGAGGGGGAACAGTTATCAGGAGAGTGTGCAGGGAGCCACAGTGGCAGGGGGGTCCTGGAGCCAACTTTATTAATTGAAGGGAATGTAATGCACCTGATTTCTTTTAATCACATGGGTAAATGGAGGGAAACCATCCTGGAGCAAGCACTAAAGCATCAAGGAAGAAGCAGCATAGATTGGCGTTCTCCTCTGTATGGATGGAGATGGTGAGGTGGGGAGCAGATGGGAGTGGTACCATGAGCCTCTAGAGTCACCAGCATGCACAGCCTATGCCTACGGTGCTGGAGAGAGGCTTGCCAGTTCCCTGCACAGGCTGACGTGCCCCAGTGGCAGGTGAGGCCGCCAGTGTACCAGCTGTCAGCATTTCCTAATGGAGGAGCTGGGAGCCAGCCCTTTTGGAGCAGAGGAGCACCAATGCTCGACTTCTCTTCCCAGAGTCTCCCTTCCCATACAACTGGGCTCCTGGGCCCAGGCATCCTGGGAAATTTTCCATGCCCTAGAACCTCATCAACCCTCAGGCAGGGAGCAGAAACAAACGTGGCAGTACCAGCCGCAGATGGCCACAGTTTCTAAATAAGCATTTCATTAGTCTGGAACCCAGGGAAAACGTGGTTCAAGTTATAGAGAAAAATAGATGAGTGAGGAGAGCCTGATTTTAAATCCTGCTAGTTGTGCTCAGCGCATCCATAAAAATAAGCAGAGTTCTCTTTTTAAGGGGGCCACTGTTAATTAGCCGCGGCAACCATTCAAGCACTTCATCTAGTAATAACATGGTTATGCCATGCTGGGGAAGAGCGTATGGTTCCACATATCCTTTTTATACCTACTCCTGTCATGCCGAAATTGGCTCCCTCACTTCGTAACTGTGCTTTATGTAGGAGCTGAACGGGAATAGCATTGCTTGTGTTTATACTTGCTGCCCTCCCCTGGATGGCCAATTCTTCCTTGTTCCTCCTTCCGGAGGTCAGTGCTCAATCCTGATTGGAGTAGACATCCAAGTCCATTTCCACGAGCTGCGTGTTCTGTTTCTCTTTTTCTTTCCCCATTAAGTGACGCCCAGGAGTGCTTTCTGTGTCCTCTGTATAACCCCTGTTGGCTTGCACTGAGTTCTTCATGCATCTGGGTGAACAGCAGGAGTCCTGCTGCCCACCTTCCCAAGATGAGGCTTCCATCCTTTTCTTATCTCCCCTGACAGGTTTTTCCTGCCCAAGGAGGAGTTTAGACGGTGATTCAGAAAGCCTCCTGCATGCCACTGTGGTAAGACATTTTAGCAGGTGACAGGGAGTGTGTGGGGCACCTGAGACCTGACGTGAGTCCTAGCTGGCCTGCTGATAACCTCGCCGAGCTCCATTTTTCTCATCTAGAGGGTGGGCCTGAGAGACTCTGTTGCTGGGAAGAATGATGGCTACCAAGCTCCTGGCCATCTTCTGATCTGCTTCCTTAGATGTTCATCAGCTTGGACCTACATGAGGTATGAGGCCAGATGACCTGAAAAGAACCTTAAGAAAGGCTACACGCCTGTAATCCCAGCACTTTGGGAGGCTGAGGCGGGTGGATCACGAGGTCAAGAGATCGAGACCATCCTGGTCAACATGATGAAACCCCGTCTCTACTAAAAATACAAAAAATTAGCTGGGCATGGTGGTGCGTGCCTGTAATCCCAGCTACTCAGGAGGCTGAGGCAGGAGAATTGCCTGAACCCAGGAGGCGGAGGTTGCGGTGAGCCGAGATCACGCCATTGCACTCCAGCCTGGGTAACAAGAGTGAAACTCTGTCTCAAAAAAAAAAAAAAAAAAAAAAGAAAGGCTAAAGAGCCTCTTATTTTTAGGTTGAGTCTGGGTGCAAAAGTTCTTGGGTTCTGAGTAGGGTCTGTTTGCTTTGGTTATTCTGAGATGCCCTTGACTTTTAAAGACAGCATGGATCCTCCTTAGTATAATAGCAAGTGATTTTTGAGCACATATCATATGTAAGCTCTGACCTGGTGGTTTGCACTCTTTGAATTATTTAATCTTTATCACCTCCCTATGAGGTAGATATTACTATTCTTATTTTATGGATAAGAAGGCCGACACTTAGGGAGTCCTGAGCAATGGGTCTAAGATCTCACATCTCTGTTAAGTGTGAGAACTGGGTTTCAATTGGTCTGTTGGCTCTCACTTCTATCTTTACACTATTCATTAGTGACTCTCCAGAAATCTAAGAACCCAAGTCGAGCAACTCCCTAGAGCAGCTCTGTCCATCAGAACATTTTCTGCAATGATGGAAAAGTTCCATTCTGCTCTGTCCAATATGATAACTGTTAGCCACTTGAAATGTTGCTAGTATGACAGAACCAAGTTTTAAATTCAATTTGATTTTAATTAATTTAGATAACTTACGTGGCTAGTGGTTACCATATTGGATAGTGCGGCCCTAGAGCTTGCATTTTGCTGATACAAGTCCTCAAGGAGACTCCAGGAGCTCCTAATCAATGGCTCCTGCTCACACTCCTTCCACCCTACCCCCATATATGGGACACACTTAGTGACTGCTTTTCTATGGTTCTATAGTAAACTGTACTTTAACTTTTGGTTTCTTATCTTTACTCTCTGGGCCTCCAGTTTCCCAGCTAAGCTCCATGTGCTCTTTCTCCTCCTCTACTGAACTCACTTTGCTTCTTGTCCACTAGGAAGTTTAGATTCTCTCAGTCTTATGAGGCACCATGGACTCTGCCTTGGCTCTGTAGCTGTGATTGATGATCCTTTTAGCCTTCTAGAAGTGGATGGTGCTTGGGTACATAGGCTCTTTGCACATTCTTGGCAGTTCGGGTGTCACATTTTTCTTTCTCTTTTAAATATCCTCTTTACTGGTTATAAAAGTAATGGATGTTGGTTATAGAAAATGTAAAAAAACATGGAAAAAATCTATAGAAGGAAATAAAAACTGTGAGCCATAGTACTATTTAGGCATGATCACTTTTACAATTTGAGCTTTTTCCTTCTTTATACATATATTTCTAATATAAGGAAAATACCATTTATAGTCTCAATTTTTATTTACCAATAGATTATGAAGATTTTGTCATTAAATATACTTCAAAAATATGGTTTTATATGGGTATAAATTGTTTTCTTGTGTGAGTATATCATGGTTTATTTAACAAATGCCTCAGTAGGACATTTAGGTTATTCCCAATCTTTTAACGTTACAGATAACACTCATCAGTATCCTGAGAGCTGATTCAGAGAATTATTTGTATATATCTGTAATCAGTTCACTAGAGCAGATTCCTAGAATTGCAAGTGAGAGGTCAAAGGCCGTGCATGGCTTAAAGTTCTAGCTTGGTATTGTCAAAATTGCTTCCAGGAAGATTTTTACCAAGTTTTATTCTCATTCACAGGGAATGAGAGTGCCTGATTATGTTGGGATCAAATGATCTGAGCAAATGGCCACCCCTCATATCCACCACTGTAATTTAAAAAAAATCGGAATTAGATTTTTCACTTACTTTTGCTGTGTAATAACTTATCCCAAAACTTTATCAGCTTAAGCAACCACTTTATCTTATTCACAATTTTCTGGAACAGTAATTTGGAAAGGTCTTGGCCGGACAGTTCTTTCATGAGATCTCTGATGCAGCTACTGTCAGAAGTTGACTAGGGCTGGAATAATCTGAAGTCCTTGATCAGACTAGATCCAAGATGGCTCATTCACACAGCTGCATTTGGTGCTTCCTGTTGCCTGGGAGCTTAGCTGGGGCTATTGACTGGAGTGCCCACATGTGAACTCTCTAGCATGGTGATCTTATGGTATTGGACTTGTGACACAGTGGCTAGCTTACTCCAAAGTGAGTTTTCCAAGGGATTCAAGTGAAAGCTGTGTAACTTTTTCTGACCTAGCTTTGGGAGTCATCTAGTGTCACTTCTACCATACTCTGTTGGTCAAAGCAGTCATAAGTTTGTCGAGATTCAAGAAGAGGGAATATGGACTCCCCCTTAAAATAGGAGAAATGTCAAAGATTGAAAGCTATTAAAAAACTGTCATGGAAGATATTTTACGTGTAAGCATTGGCTGGACAGTATTAGTGATATGTTCACCATCAATAGTACTCAAGCGTTTGAAGGACCTTTGTCTAAGAAGAGGTTCAAAGACCATCCAGGATATGCAAGGTGGCTGTCATGGGTCTTCTTGTGTTGTGTTCATGTATATGTGAATATGGAAAAACAGGAGTAGGCTGAGATATTTTAGTCAATGTGAGCAAACAGTCAAGAGTCCATGGTCTGGGGTGAGTGCCATGACTGATCTAGGATTGGCTGGCTGATGACTCCCAGGCATCTCTGACATCAGGAAGGAGATTCAGAGACCAGTCAGGCAGGAGGGCTCTGTTATTGATGCCTCTTCTGGTGAGTAACCTGGGAGCCCAGCAGCAAGCCTCGAATTTGTGACCAGCCAAAAAGTGGCTAATCCACTGCACTTACCATGTCTGCACTACAGGAGTCCCATCCCCAGGACTGGGATGAAGGAACAAAGAGACTCACCTGGTTCTGACCATTGACTTTTAGTGAATAGACTTTTGTTTTAGGACCTTGAATGTCAATGCCTGATTTGATCAACCTTGGACAAGATAGTGAAACAGAGAAATCCCAGAAGGCCCTGATAGGTAACTGTGTTCATTGGTACCTCAGTCTAGCCTTGGATATTCATGTTGCCATCTCACCTTAGATGTCATCCTTGACTCATTTCTTAAAAAAGTGTGCCCTACTTTACTTTATTCCCAACTGGACGGATGACCTAGCTACCTCTCAGGGTTTGGGAGGCCAGGATCCTGTTCTTGAGCTTTAAAACTCTTCATGACTCCCTGGGTCTATACTCATATTTTCTGCGTGGTTCCCCCTAGAGTCACCCAGATATTAATTAGGAATGGAGCCCACATCCTATCAATCACCTCTTACCTCTGCACAGCACACAGCAGGGGAGTGTGTGTTAGAATCTTCTGAAGATCTTTTCAGAATACATATGATCAGGCCCTACCCTGGATGTTGGGTTAGATTTCTAGAGAGTGAGAGTTTGGCATGTCTACTTTGAAACAATTCTTTGACAATTATGCTACCATTCTCCTTCAAAGAGCTGTAGTTTATAAGGTATTTTCTTTTACATCTGTCACCTCAGTTGATCTTTGTGAAAGGCAAGACAGGTGCTATTACCTGTTTCACAGAAAAGGAAACTGAAGCACAGAGAGCTTAAATGACTCGTTTGTAAATCTCAGAGCTACATTTGAACCAAGAATTTCTGTCTCCTCTAGAAACCACTTGGCAGGTTCCTTTCTGTGAAGACCTCACGGGCACTTCCTTCACCATGGCATTTTTTTGGGCTGCAAGTGGGGTGACTGGCAGATGTTTTGTTGGACTGTGTTACAGCTCAATGGGCCATAGCGTCTGAGATAGGAAAGCTCTGGAGCTTAGACTTAGCCTCCTGCTATGTACACAGGGACACCTTCCTATCTGATCAGCTTGCAAATTTTGGCTGAATTGGGGTTGTGAAGGTGACACCTCCTCTGGTGGGAACACTGAAATCATTAGGATGCACAGCACATTTCCAGATGCATCAGCTAGGCTCCATTCCTCCAAAATGCAGGTTGGTGGTGAAAAACAACTGAACAAACCTTTATTTTACGTTTCAAAGTGCTGCTAGGGGAGGAAGGCCGGCCTGCTCCTTGGAAGTGATTGTGGACAAGAACCAGCTCTTAAAGGCCAGGATGCATCCTTTTGAAAGAAAATACAAGGGGATATCTGGAATAAAAGACTCCATCCCTAGCCAGCAGGAATAGTGACTGTATCCCTTTGGTGATACAGTATCCTGTATCCCTTTGGTGATAATGACATTATGGCATCTTCATGCTGGAGGAGATAAATAAAGATGATAACCACAACATTTAGGAGTTAAAAGTGACCTCAGAGCCCCCCTGGTCACCTCTCATGGTTTTCAATACAAAAGCCAGGCTCAGAGTGGAGAAGAGTCTTGTCTAAAGTCACCAGGTGCGTAAGTGGCAATTACAGAACAAGAACCCATGGCTCCTCCTGCTCATCATGCCACCTTGCAGCTTCCTGGAGCTTTAAATGCCTGGGCGAGGGAGCGATACTTATTCTTAATCCCTTCATGTTGTCTTCAGTACATGGACCCAGCGTGCAAAGTGGAGCCAGGCATTTTCTGACTTTTAATGTGGCAAGTTTTCAGTTTTGAACCTCTTTTTAATGCTGTCCCATCTCTCTTCCTTTGATGGAAGGATGAGCTCTGCATTAAAATAGGATATCTACAACTGGCCTGTTGAGTTTTGAGTGCTTAGAGAGGCTCCCAAACCACTTCTCCTGTTACATAGCTCAAAAGGCCTCCATTTGTAAGGTCCTCATGTTCTCACGATGTAAAGCAATAAGCTATTATAAGCCATACATATATGACTTCCAATTTTGTTTTCCTGATGAGTTTGAATAACCAAGCAGATATTTTGATAGAGATAGTGGACGGGTATGTTTGAAGGTTGGAGGTAGATTGTGAAATATGTGAGCAGCAAACGTGGCCTGGAAAAGACATACTAAGATGGGAATCTCATGGGCCACCAGGGACAATATAAAGCCACCAAGAGCCTAAAGCTGGAAGAGGGAGAGAGAACCAACAAAGAATTGAGAGGGCAGGGAGTAGCAGCTCCACAAACCTCCACTGCCTCCTTCAACATTTTCCTGGGATTCGTCCTCGCTGCCATCCTTCGTGAAGTCCATGGGATTTCCCACCAGACCTTATGGCCATTGGGATTTCTAATCAGTAGTCAGAGAATCTGATTCTCCTAGGTCTAAGAGTGTATCTGCCATGTCTGTGTACTAAGAACCCAATATGGGACAGAACTATACTCTGGAAGGACCCTCTGAGGACATCTAGTCAAGTCCCTTCACTGGGCAGGTGAAGCCCTGAGAGTCTGTGTGGACCTGCTTCAGCCAGCCAGTGGGGCATTAAGCCTAGAATTCCCATTCCCCTGAATTCTATCTTTCTCTTTCATAACAGGTCCTGAAATGGTGCTGCAGACTTCTGCTTGTGGTTTGCGGCTACAACTTGGAGTCCCAGCTTTGGCTTCCAGAATATCTGAATTGACAGGTATTGGGGCAAGGTAGACACTTCTGACATATTTCTTGGGTTAAATGATCATATGTGGTCAAAAGATGTCTTCATTCTGAAAAAAGGAATATTTTCTAGACAGGTGTATTACCTAGTGGACCACAGGGGTGAGTGAGAACAAAGAAGGAAGAAGGAAAAAGTGGTTGTGTTTTGCAAATTAGATGATGGTAAGGATAATTTCTGCAGTTCCCTTTCCCAGAAGAAGTACTCAGTGAGTGGCATATCCTGCTCAGAGAGAGCCCAACCTGTCTACTCATTCTCATGCCGGATCATCTGACACCTTTGATAGAGGCCAACAATAATATTTTACATTTACTGAGCACATTTTGCCAAGAAACTAAAAAACATATTATAAATGTCATGTGCTATGACAGGCACTATTATCTTGTGAAAAACATTGTAACAAATCATCCAATAATTAATTTACAAATACCAGAAAACCAGAGGATACTGGATGAAAACCAACATGACTGTGCAGGGAACCAATCACATCAGACCGATTTAATTTCCTCCAGGTCAGAATGACAGGTCTGGAAGATAAGGCAAAAGCAATAGACGTAAAATATCCTGACTTCAGTAAGCCCTTTAGCTCTGTTCCATATGATGTCCTCATAAACATGCTATGAAAATATGGCATCGGCTCTGCTATTGTTACTTTGTCTTTGATTTATCATAGTTCTCTCTCCCTAAAGAATTTGAATGGAGTGCTCTGCAGAAAAATATCTGCTTCCTGGGAGAGCACTGGAAGGGCCCTGTGCAGGACTCAGGCCTGGAATTAGTATTGTTCAGTAATATGATTACAGAGATAACTCATGGTGACACAGCACTTCAACATTTACGAAATGCTCAGAGCTGGGTCTCACACTCAAGATTTTAGATTCTAAGCTCAGATTATTTTCTGCTCTCCCATAACTGCCTTGAAAGGAGCTAGCTATTCATGCAGCTATTCCAGAGGAACTGTGCTTTTTCCAAGATTGTGATGAGGAGGTTTAGAACAGTAATATTTACAGTGGAGGTTAAGGGAAGCTGGTTCCCTGAGGACAGTCCCCAGCCCTGTGCTCCAGGCTTTTTCCATCATGGTTCCCTTAGTGGAGTCAAGCAGTTGTGGGTGGGCCTGCTGGTGAGCCTGAAGGCAGATGTGATGCTGGGAGTTTGGTTCAGGTGAGGACCAAGTGATTAAGGTAGAGAAGGCTCTCCATTCTCAGGGACTGGGGTGAAGAAGAGAGATTTCACAACTCCCTGAGAGGCCTGACGACTAAGAGGGTCTGAGGGACCCTCAGAGCTGCTCCACCTGTTGCTGGATATGTGTTGTCCCTGCAAATGCTGCCTGAGCCTGCTGACCAGTGGTGCAGGTAGAAAGAAATGCTTGTTCCTTGGTGCTGAAAAGAAGAACTAATGCTCAGACAAAGAATTTTCTTAGCAAGGCAGTTTACTTCTATAGAAGAGTGCGTTTCACAGATGGAGTAATGGTGAGAGAGTACACAAGGACAAGGAGGGGAAGGGGTTCTTATCCTGACGCAGGTAGCCCCTACTGCTGTGTCATTCCCCTTTTGACCAGGGTTCGACTGCACAGTCTAACCTAATTCTGATTGGCTATTTTAAAGGGATCAGGGGTATGAGCCAGAGTGGCAGGGTGTGAAGACTGCCACACTGTCCTGTGTCAGGGAATGTGGGACAGAGCTGCTTCCTCACCCCTTGCAGAGAGGATGCTGGTAATTGTTGGACAGCTCATTCACTGCCAGCCCACCAGGAGGCACAAATCTACCATCTTTCTGATGCCTTCTGGTTTGAGAAACCCTAAACAGCCCAAATGGTATGAGTGCCCAGGGAACATATAATCATGAGTAGAAGAGGAAAACTCATTATCCATTGCTTGTACTGAGGTAGAACAAAATGATGTGGCAGAAGAGAGCTTTATTACACTGGAAGTAAGAGTTCTCAAGGAAAACCAGAGGACAACATGAATTTTCTAAAACAACGAGAAGTGATTTCTTAATTTAAAAAATTTTATAGGCAAACTATAAAATAGACTGGTCACTACTGGGAATCAAATTAGTGTTCTGGTGATCATATGGGAGACAGCTCACATACTAAGTAAAAATGCAAAACACAGAGATTAGGTGCTTATGAGCAAAATGCTAACAAATAGAACCAAGAACTCTAATATGAAAAAGTCAGGGGTTCTAGAAGGGTAGATGGAGAGATAATAGTTAAAGAAATGATAGATGAAACATTTCCTGACTGAAGAAAGACATGGTCTGTAGTAAGGAAGGGCTCACTGAGGGTTCCAGGATTGTTGCAAATGGACACACCCCTGGCATAGGAGGCATTGCTGAGCTCCAAAGAAAAAGGAAATTTTACGGACTGTGGATAGAAAAAAAATGAGACATTTACAGAAAAGGCTTTTACATTTATTTGCAGAACTGGAAACTGGAAGACTGTGGAACAATATTTACCAACATTGAAAGAAAAGGATTATGATCTAAGAATTCTATACCCAGTCAAGGTAACGATCATCTCTCAGAGAATTTTGGGACATACAAAGTGCCAGTGAGTATTCTACCCACATTCCACATGCAAGGTCAAAAATTGGAAGGGATGGTAAAGATGACTGTAGTCCCCCATTAATCATATTGATTTTTCCCTTTGTGAGTGTGTGTGTTCCCATGTGATAAGGACAGGGTGTCCTACGAGTAGGGAATGGGAGAATGTCAGGAAGTCTGTTAAACTGCCAGATGGGCTCGGAAGGTTTTGATGCTTATTTGCATTTAGAAATGTTTACTAAAGAATTGAGTTGACCATAACAAACATAATCTCAGGCTTGTAGGACAGGGCCCCAGACAAACAAATTTGGTTGTAGTGGAATTTCCTAGTGGGAGAAATAAAACATAGTGCTTGAAGACCAGACGTTCCTTCCTGAGCACTTCCCACCTAAGGTTGCCAGGCTTAGCAAATCAAAATACAGGATATTTAGTTAAAAATTGGAATTTCAAGTAAACAAAAAAGTGTGTGTGTGTGTGTGTGTGTGTGTGTGTGTGTGTATTCCTAATGAGTGCATGAGCATACTGTATTTTCACCTCAACCCGGAGCCACAGAGAGCTAACTACAGTTTTCAGGGAACTTGGGATGTCAGCTGTTGATAGACACTTAAGACTGAAGTTTCAATGGGAAGGAAAGAAAAGAAAGCTTGAAGTGAAAGACAGGATCAGGGCCAGTGTGGGAGCCAGAGAATGAGTGGCTTCTGAGCGCCAGCTTGCCTTTCTCCCAGTTTAAAACAGATTTGAATTGGTGCTTGCCTTTGTGGCATTTAAAATCTAATTATAAAGATTGTGTGTGTGTGAGATAATAAAGAACTAAGTTTCACTGAGCGTTTATCACATATCAGCCACTATGCTAAACACTTTAGCTCATTTATTCTTCAAAATAATGATCCCCATTTTATAGATGGGGAAATTAAAGTACAGAGAGTTTAAATAACTTGCTTAAGGTCACGCAGCCAGCAACTGGCAGAGCCAGGACTTGAACCCAGGTTTGCCTCACCCTGGGAGCTTCACTTTTGACCTCTACGCCATCCTACTCCACAAGCAAGTGCAGCAAGCAAAAAACAAAAACCAGGCATAGTGCTTGCTGACCCTGTTGGCAGGCTTCAGGGTGGTCAGGGTGGAAGAGATTGATCAGGGAAGTCTTCTTGGAAAAAGAGACCTGGAAACTGGGTTTTCTCCAATGGGTTTGAATTTGGGTTGGGGAAAGGAGTGAGCAGCGAGAATGTCAACTGGGGCTAGTGGAAGGAGGGGCCAGGTTGGGTGGTCAGTAAGGATGGGGGTGGATGGGTCATGAGGTGTTGCCCCAACACATCAGAGGAGACAGAAGAGTTGAGTCAGCCTAGCAGTGGACAGTGTTTGCATCCAGTATGGTACACAGAGGGAGCAGGAGAGAGGTTCACCAAAGGCTGAAGAGGAGGGCAGAGGACTGGTGGGGTGGGAGTGGAGTGGGCAGGTTGGAGCCATGTTTAGGAGGTATGAAGACAAGGCTTAGAGATGGACCTCGATGTAATGTCGGGAGAGGCAGATGGGCGGATGCCCACAGCGTCCCCTGGCGGTGCCTCCAAGGGGAGGGAACCTGGTATACTGGCTGGGGTGGGGGTGAAAGGAAGGAGTCTTCTTGGCTACAGGGAAAGCTTGTTTCTGAACCCCAGGAGAGGAGGGGACCAATGGTGTCTCTTCTCATGCAGGACACAGGCGGGAGACGCTGGTTAGAAACGGGGCTGCACACCAGCCTCGAGAGCATGCTTACAGCAGGGACAGTCAGCAACAAGGGGTCTGTGTGCCTCACCAGTAGCCTGTGAGCAGATCTTCTGGAGGGGCTTCTCCACCCCCAGGGTGGCACAGAGCCCATGCAGAGACCTAACACAGTGAAGTGCAGGCTTAGTGCTGGCTGCTTTTGGCAACAGTGCATCTGACTTTACGCCTCTCAGGTGGTGTCTACCCCCAACACTGGCTTTACATAAAAACCACACATCCTTCTAAATCACCCAGGACTATGGGCCAGGTGCTGTTCCCAACACTGATTGTGGGCAAGCCAAGCTATTGCCATGCAAGGCTGCTGAAATAAAATGTGTGATTGTGCTCCAAGACACCTTAATTGTTTATTAATTACTCCATAAATCATAGTGACACCTGTGTTTGTGATCCTGTTAATTCACTCTCACAAGATGGGGGATGGAAGCACATCGTGCTTTCTTGAGAAGTGTGTGGGCCAAAGAATAACTGGGTTTTGGCTGTGGGATGGAAGTACCTGAATTGGGAGGGGGACACCAGGGCTTCTTCCTCATTAGTCAGCTTCAACTGCATTCCCATCCACCTCTGGCCAAGACCACAGCTGGAGTCTTGACAGGGTATGGGTAGGATGAGGTGCTCTACTTCCTCCATTTGATTTCATCTTCCCAGAAGGTAGTAAAGAGAGGGGTTGTCGTATTCATTTTATAAGGGAGAAACCAAGGCTCAGAGATTTTATGCAAGTCCCAAGGTCACACAACCAATTAAATGCATAGTTTGAAGATGAATTTGCTCGACTCCAAATGATGTAGCCTTGGTGGAAGAGTCAGCCTGGGGAGGAGGGAATTTTCCTGTGAATCCCTGATACCTCATATATATCTTTTAGATTTACCCATGGAAAGGCAATCTGTTTTCTAAATGATAATATCCCTCACATGTTGTAAGGATCATATCTAAAATGGAAACAGAATTCATGCAGATTGCTTTATCTGGGTGCTCCTGCTGGAGTCCCCCTCTAACTGACCTCCATTCCAGACAGTCAGCCATTCCCATCCCTGGGAGCCTCTTTCTGCCCACATCTGTTGGCAGCCATCAGCGACCTAGTGCTTGGCCCTGGAGAGTGTGCGATTGCTCCAGATGGCTAATAGAACTTTATTGCCACAATCATTCTTAATGTGGCCATTCCAAAGCCCCTGTCTGGAAGCTCAGTTCCTGCAGTGATACAGCAGTCCCTGGCTGCTGGGAGCAGGGCCGTTGCTGCCTGTACCCCTCTCCCGAGCTTGATAGCATACTTCTGTGTATGCTTTGATGAACTGGCTCTTAGGAAGTCGAGGAATGCCACAAAACTCAGCTTATGGGTAATATCTGCCCCTGGGCTGAGATCAGCATTTCGAAGACAGAACAGAGCGCTCCAGGCAGTGGTTGGAGGAGCCTCTCTGCTTTGGGACCTGAGAATGGTGGGAGAAGGGGGCATGCCAGGAGTGGAGGAAGAAGGCAAGTAGGGGGTGAGAGGCCCCCCCATCCTCTCCCAGTCAACCCCGCTTGTCCCTCAGGGCTCAGCTTTGAGACCTTCCTGACAAGCCAATCCTGGCATCCTCTGTCTTTCACAACCTGTCCTTTTCTTCCAAGCACTTTCTTCCATTTGTGATGATAAACTTACTAGTGGGCCAATTTGTTTAATGTCTCTCAGACACTAGACTGTGCAGCGCTAAAGTTTGTTTTGTTTGGCACAGTGCCTGACTGGCACATAATAAGTACCCAGTAAATATTTGTGTATTCAATAAATAAACAAATGAATGAATATTATTATTGAACTATTGTCATTCTCTCCTGAAGAACGATTTTCTCAGGATCTACTGATAGAGAGTCTCATGATGTGCTTACTAGTAGGTGATTTAAGATTTGAAGGAAGGAAGAAGGACACTGAGATGCTTTCAGAGGCTAGCAGAGTAGTCAGATTCTGGGCCTTGAAGCCTGAGGCTAAGATGCCCAACTTTTCCTGCTACACAGTGGGCATTGAACACACACACACACAGACACACACACACACACACAGACACGCACACACACAGACACGCACACACACAGACATGCACACACACATATTTTTTGAGACAGAGTTTTGCTCTGTTGCCCAGGCTGGAGTGCAATGGTGTGATCTTGTCTCACTATAACCTCCGCCTCCTGGGTTCAAGTGATTCTCCTGCCTCAGCCTCCTGAGTATCTGGGATTACAGGAGCATGCCGCCACGCCCAGCTAATTTTTGTACTTTTAGTAGAGATGAAGTTTCACCATGTTGGCCAGGTTGGAGGACTTGAACTCCTGACCTCAAGTGATCTCACCTTGGCCTCCCAAAGTGCTAGGCTTACAGGCGTGAGCCACCATGCCCAGCCAGCACTGAACATATCACACAATAAGTGAATAAATGAGAAAAGGCTAGACAGAATTTATTTACTCTTTGTGGATGGCAAAGTAAGCAAGTCTGTGGGAGAGAAAACACCCATGCCTGCCAAAAAAGGAACAGGAGTGTTTGAGTACTACCTGCTATGTTCATGAGGTAATTCTACTACAGCAAGAAGCGGGCATTCGACTCTTCAGCCCTCTACCTCTTCCCTATGCTCTCCCTAAAAGGAGCTGCCAATGGCTTAGCACTTAACAGCAGGGAGGCAGTGAGGTGCCAGGCCATGTCTCTGAGCTCTGGATATAGTGGGACTGGAGGACATTATTGGTCAGTACCTAGGCATGGACAAGGGAAACCATGGGTCTTGGAAGTCACCAGCAGAGCTACCCATCATCAAGAAAAGAAACTTACAGGGAGTTCAGGAGGTGGGAATGCCTCCACCTCCCACTCCGTCCTCTGGTCCATTCCTCCACTGGGACCAGCTGCCTTGAGTGGGCAGGGTCTCACACTGACAGGAGCCTACTGGGAGTCCAGGAAACAACCAGGGTGGCAGAGTTGCCCAGTGGGTTGCATGGCCTGCAGGCAAAGCTTGGTGGCGTTTGCTGGACTAGGTCAGTTTTATTTAGTCACCGTGGTTGTCATGGGGATCGGGGAGGCCTCATGAGGGGCATGGAGCTTGATCTAGACCCCAAGAGTAGGTTGGACTAGCAGGAGGGCAGGGAAGCTTGGAAGGTGGGAGAGACTGTGAGGACAGGGTGGAGGAGTGGGGCACAGGGGCTCAGGGGAAAGGAGGCAGAGAAGATTCAAGAGGAGGCCCACTTTTGGCCAAAGAATTGCTGCAGAGCTGGACTATGAATCCAGGAGCCTGGAACTATGCAGTTCTCCCCACAGGCTGGCAATGATAGGACCACAAAGATGAAGGTATGAAGATGGCACTGAGGACTGAGAGAGGTAAGAAAGAGTGAGAGCCTCCAGCTAGGAGAACAAACTATATATACCCTGCAGAGAGAACTGGGAGATGTGAACTAAGGCTACAGATTTAGAAGCCAGAAAAATCCCTATAATGGAGTATTAAACACTTGGTTTATGAAAACTTAGGAAAGATGTTGTGATCATTAGAACTCACCATGGATTACTAAGTTTTGCCAAATTAACTTCATATGTTGGTCAGAGCTTCTATTACAGTCTTCCAGGTAGACAGATCAGGGGAAAGGTCGTACTTGTGTGAGCCTGGCTTGAGCACATTAGAGACCTTGCAGTCACACATTATCTCCATGATTAAGAGGAAAAAATGTGTGTTTCACATATTATATAATTATATATAATATAATATATGTAATAATTATTATATAATTGTGGGAGTCATAACGGTTGAAGTAAAGGTAAAGGAAACACACAATTTTTAGTATATGGGAGTCATGGTGGTTGAAGCAACGTTAAAGGTTTCTAGATAAGGTGAACATCTAACTTATTATGCACATGGGTTCATTTTTGAGAGTAGAAGGAGGCATGTCAGCTGAGTACTCTGGGAAGCAGACATGAGACCAGAGGGCAAAGGTTTATTGGGGAGGAAGTGAAAGAAAAGTGAAGGAGGAAGTAGAATGAGGTAGGGGTAGCGGGTTGCTGTGAAAGCACAATGCAGACCTGCCAGAGTCTTTTCAGTCCAGTGGAGAGCTCTGGAGTCAATGCTAACTATTAGAAGAATCCTTTGTTGGGTGAAAATGTCTGGGTCCCTGTACTGACTTGCTCAGCCATTGGCCAGGATTACTGGCTCTAAAGCTAAGGTGGTACAGAGGGATGCACGGCTGTAGGTAACCACGTTCCTTTCAGGGGCAGCAAGTCCTTCCTTGAGTGAGTATCTGAGTAGCATGTCTCTGTGTCTGGCATGGGGCACTGTTGATAATAATGTTGGGACAGAAGGAGTAAATCAGGATTGCCCTCAAAAACTAGGACATCTGCTCATATTTCAGAAGACTTTTATGGAATTCAGTCTTGGATTTCATCTTATTCTCTCTTGGTCTTATTATGTTAATTTTTTTCTTTAACCAATTGCTTGTCTTGACTAATAAAGCTACGTTCATTGACCACTTATTTATATGCCAGGCATGAGCTGAGCATTTGGTATAAATTCATTCATTTAATTCTAACAACCTCATGAGGCAGATACTAGTATCATAGTTATTATAAATTTACATGTGTATACTTATAATTATATACTTAGAAATAATATGCAATATAGAACATTGATAATATAAGCTTATATGTAATATATGCTTACATGATTATACTGGTATTATAATGTCACTCATTTTATGATGAGGAAACAGGCACAGGGAGGTTATGTGGCTTATTCAAGGTTATACATCATATAAGTGGTAGAGCTAGGTTTTAAACCAAGAGATTTGCTTGCAGAACCTGAACTTATGGAATTTTGAGCTAGCAGGATTTCTAGAGGTCATGTCACTGAGATTCAGAGAAGTTAGATAACTTTTCTATAGTCACATAGAAGGTTAGGACTAGTGCCTATCTCCCTGACTTCTGAGTCCAGAGTTTCTTTAACACAGCATACCTCAGACATGCTGATTGAATTTGTAGAAAACAGAAAGTTGGAAAGAAAAATTCTGCAACTGAAGATATAATAGTGGCTCAAAGTGATTTTGATAGACTAGAATGGGGGCTGAACCAAAAAGATGAAAGTTAACAGAGACATATGTAAATTTCTACATTTAGGTTTAAAAGCATCAATTGTACAAGTGCCAGATGGAGAAGACCTTGGCTAAATGCAGTTTGCTGGTAGTAAGATCCATCAGAGATGACATGAGGTGAGAATGAGGGGATACAATTTTAGGCTGCACTAGTAAGATGTCATTCAGATCACAGGAAATGAGGATCCTCCCTGTGCATCCCTTCTCCTACATCTGGGAAGTCAAGTACTAAGCTTTGTTCTTGCCACCCTGTTAGGGATGGAGACTAGGTCAAGAAGCCCCAGAGAAGGGTGCCACGGGTAAATGACCTCTAAACTGTGGCATGGAGAGTGGCTGGAGGCGCTGGAGACTCAGTGGGACTGAGGTCAGGTACATTGGCTATTCAGCCCACACTGCTGCTCTCTCAGTTGGCAGGGGCTGGGCCACCTGTAGCGCATCCTCAGAAACCCTGCAGAGCCTGGGAGTCTGAATTCACATTCATATATGCAAACATGCTAGCCTTAATGTATCAGGAAGATTAAGTTCAAGAAAGTTCCCAATACTCCAATGTCTCTTCCCCTGAAGTTCCCTGGGACCCTTTTACTCTCCTATACGATGACCTTTTGTTTTGTCAACATTCAGAGCCCCCAGGGGCTCACCCAAAGCCCCTCTTGGAAATCTCACAAATATGAGGGGAGGGTGTTCTTTGCAGGTGGCTAAAATTCTCAGGTAAGGGGATGGCCCAAGAGCCTGGGGATTTGGGTTCACCTTTTAGGGGCATATCTTCTAAAAACTGTCCTATTTTGGCTTCAGGACGTGGTCTATCCTGATTTGGGTGAACAGACTGGCTTACCGAGCTAGTGAACCTCCAAGATGAGTAGAAATCTGGGAGAGGTGGATAGGATGAGGTGAATTAGGGAGTGTTGAGTTTGAGGTGTGAGTGGGTTCTTCACCTGGAAATATTTCTTACAGGTTAGGAGCTCAAGAGAGGCAGGGACTAGGTCTGGGGAATGTTACTAACACACAGTTGGTAGTTGAAGCTGACAGTCTAAGGAAACTGGGAAGGTAGACCCTCCTAACTGAGAGTGAAGTCTGTAGACCGCAGCATTGACATCTCCTAGTTAGAAAAGCAGAATCTTGGTCTCAGGAGTCACAATCTGAATTTTAAAAACATCCTCAGGGCATTTATGGGCGTGTTAAAGTCAGAGAAGCGCTGCTCTAGGCCAGTGGTTTTCGTCTCAACCCTGGGTGCACATCTGAATTGCCAGTCCCTGGGCCCTGCGCTGAGATTCTAATTTAATTGGTGGGATGTGTATGTGTGTGTGTGTGTGTGTGTGTGTGTGTGTTCAGGATGTGTGTGTAAACAGTTTCCCAGGTGATTCTCATATGTAGCCAGGATTGATTAAATCAGTCATCCTTGAACATAAGTGTGCATTAGAATCACCTCCAGGGCTTGTTGAACTACACGTAGCTAGGTCTCACCCCCAGGGTTTCTAATTCAGTAGGTCTGTGTGGGGCTTGAGAATGTTCATTTCTAACAAGTTCCTGGGTGATGCTGATGCTGCTGGTCGCTAGCCAGGACTTTGAGAGCCACTGATATGTAGAGTGAGGAGAGGCTAGAATAAGGTCCAGGATAGAATCCCAAAGAGAATCAACATTTATGAAGTCAGTGGAGGAAAAAAGGAAAGAGAAGGAGAGGCTTCAGACACTGGAGGCAAATCAGGAAAGAGAGCTCTCCCTGGTGTCTTTTCCACCAGACTATTAATGCCTTGAGGACTTACTTGTCCTGCTCAGCCTCCTTCTTTGGCAAAGAATTGGTGTTCCAGATTCTCAAGAATCACTACTTGAACATTTCGTATCTGATCATGTCACCTCCTGCCTTCAGAAGTTGCCTGCAGCTTTCAGAAGAAAGCCCAAACTCCTTAGTTCAGCACAGGCCCAGCATGACAGGGCGGCTGGTGTCTTTTGCTCCTCTCCCTTATGGGACCTTTTGCTCCAGGCATCACAACCTACTTGCCAATCTTTATTAAGTTTGCTCTCTCATCCCTCCCTGTCTCTGCAATACTTTATAAGCCTTCTTCCTCTTCCTTATCTCACTGCTCCTACTCAGCAAGATTAGAATTCCTTTAGGGAGGGCGTCTCTTTTTATTTATTTTTTAATATCTTTCCACCCCACCCTTTGCCACCTCCAACTTCTGGCTCAGTTCAAACATTGCCTCCATCCCCCAAACCTGCCATGGATCCGTAGGCTAGGACAGGCCCTCCTACCATGTTCTTACTTTCTGTCACAATACTCATCACACCACTTCACAGTTGTTGATTTAATTATCTGCCTCCCTCACTATATGTGGGTGTCCTTTGAGCAGAGAATTGCTTCTTACTTGATTTTTGCATCCCTAGCTCCTAGTACAATGCCTGGCACAGAGCAAGTGAAAACATGTGTTCATTGAATGAAAAACTAGAGAAACTGGTGAGAAAGTGGACACCAGTGCAGACACATTTGGGAATCAATGTCCCCTTCCTTCAGCCCACAGTGTCTATCAGATGCGTCCTTTCTGTAGGTGGTTTGCTCCTTCCCCACAAGGAAAGAGAAAGGACCCCCTGCTCTGGTCACTGTCTCCTGGGAGAGCACCTGCTGATCACTTCTGCAATACTTGCAAGGGGTTTTTGGTGTCTATTTCCCTGGCTAGCTAGCACGATCACCTCTTTCCAGACCAAAATTATGCAGGATACATGCTCTATTCAGATTGGCAATTCTTGATTTCTTAATGGACAGCTAGCAAGATGAGGGACAGAGGGTGGAAGCATCTCTTTCCACTCCTGTGTGTATTCCATGCTCCATGTGGCCCACTGAAATAGACTGCAAATGGGAAACTCAGCCTCCCAAAACTGCCTCGTGGCCTGAGAGTCAATAATTTCCTGGGCTCTCAAGGCTCACACACTGTGGTTGCTTGAGCCAGCAACTATCTGGGCAACTTCCTGATGGGTAATACAATACACCAAACTGAGAAAACTGCCTAGAGAGAAGAACAGGGAGAGGGGCTTAGAGGAGAGGCCCAAGGATGGTACAATATTGCCACATTGCCAAACACACTCTGATCTTCACAACTGACATGAACAGCCTTTTTCTGTTGAACAAGAGTTTCCACACCTTCTCTTTCTTATTCCTCATGAGATGCTCACAGGGAAGGAGGGTGGCTAGAGGTCAAATCCTCTCATCCACAGGTGAGTGCCCCAAGGGTCAGAGCATGGGTCCCACAGTGTGCGAAGATGCCATTGGATTTGAACCCAGCCTGGTTTGCCACGAGCCTCCTCACCTCCTTAATATGCTGCCTCCAAAAAAAAAAAATGTTCAAACATGTATAAACCCATACAGGGTACAAGTGCAAATTATTCCTTCTGTGGAAGTGCAAAATAGCCAAGTGGTGATGGGAACTTGGCAGGGATGGAGTGAAATGAGTCAGGGACAGCTTTTTGAGGTAGGAGAGCTGTTCTGTGGGGCTGAGAGAGGAGGAGGCATGGCAGGCAGTGGGTGAGGGGAGAGAATTTTAGTGGGAGCATGGCAGGGAAGGAGGGGATGGCACACTGTGTGGCCTGCTTGCAGTGCTGGGCTGTGGACGGGAGCAATGAGACCAGGAGCAGGATCAGCTGGAAAGGATAAGCCACGTCTGATTAGTGTGGGCTCCCGGGCTAGAACTGTGTGTGTGTATGTGTGTGTGTGTGTGTATATGTGTTTATGTGGATCATGTGTATGTGCGTGGGATGTGTTGGGGGTAGTGGGTGATGTGTGTGTTCATATATATAAGTTCAGGTAGGGTTCTGGGCATATCAGAAAGTTCCCAGTTTTAGGTTCCTAATATTCTTATTGCTTTTCTTGTGGATAGATACTGCCTTTTACTCATATATACACTGGTCAGTGTTAACCCTACATTCCACTTAGTTTTGGGTATGTGGGATTATGAAATTTATTTAATGAAGTTAAGTAGACATAGACTACTTAGGTTATGTTTTAGCACACAGTTAACTCAGAGTCAGGTATGGCTGCATTTGGGGACTCAGACAACATTGTTGGGATGCTGCCTTTTCTGTCTTTCAGCTCTGCCATTCTTGCTGTTAGGCATGCTCTGTTCATGTGGTGGTCCTGGCACATATACCCATGTTTATGTCCTCCCAGCTTCAAGCCCAGTGGAAGGTCCAGTTGAGGACAAATCTTGCTTTAGTTGAGGACAAATCTTCAGGCTGGATTTTGTTGTAGTTTCAACAAAAACCCCAAATGGAATCTCACTGGCGAGGTTTAGGTCATATGTCCATCTCTGAGCCAATCACTGTGGCCTGTAGGATAGAAAGCTTTGATTGACTGCCCAGGTCACATGCTCATCTTTAAGCTTGGGGAGTGAGGTCGAGCAGCCCAGAGAGAGGACCAGTTGCCAAAGGACCTTTGGGATGCTGGTGCTGGAGGGGTAAGTAGGTGCTGAGTAGACAGACACAGCATCTGCCTCTTCCTGTCAAAAGAGGGCTTTCCAGTTGTGTGAACTTGGCCTTCAATCTTGCCCAGTCTGTGGCTGGCTTTCTCACCTGCCATTTTAAAAATGAACTTCTTGTGAAGCAAAGTTGTTTCAGACTCATACTAGGGAATCTGAAGGTGGGCAGAGATTGGGGGAAGGTAGGCTGGCTCAGAGAGGGGTCAGAGCCATGCCTGATTACCTCCTGTATGTGTCAGGTCCTGTATTGGGGGATGTTCTGACATTGTATCTTTAGTCTTCACAACCTCCTTGTGAGGTGGGTACCAGTGCACACAGATGAGGTGCTGGTATTCAGAGGAGTGAATTCTCAGAGGAGAGACCTGCTTAGGTCCCCAAATTGGGAAGTGGCAGGGATGGGTAGCAAAACTGTACACCCTTTGGGCCCACTGCTTCCTGTAAGGTGATCATGCTCCAGTGGAGGACAAATCTTGAGGCTGGATGGGACCTCAGTATTGCAGCAATACTGTGAGTACCATATTCAGACTCCTTTCTAGAATCAGTTCTTGTACTCACTTGTTGAGTCCCAGGCTCCTAATATGCAAAATGAGGATAATGATGTCTGTCCTGCTGAGATCTCAGAGTTACCCTATCAGTCAAATGAAATCAAGGGTGAATGGGCTTTGGAAATGTTGAAGAGCTGAATATATGTGACATGTGAAGGAAACCAGGGCTGGTTGTTAAAATAGTGACATCTTTCTGTACTGAGTATTAAAGAGCTTCTGCCCGTGCTCACTCTACCATCACTCTGGTTCCTTCCCACTGCCCTTGGGTCTGGGACTCCTGGGATTGACCCCCCATGATCCAGAAACCAAAGGAACAATGCCTTATTCTAGTCACAAGGAGAGGAGGTAGATTAGAGAAATAATGGGACCTCCAGCTGCCCCCTATCTCCTACCCCTTCCTGTGGGCCCAGATGGCCACAGTGGCCCTTCTCTCCCCGCAGTGATCTCTTTTCTCCCTCTCTGATTCCCAGTGTTCACCATGAAGCTGCCTGTATTGGAGGGGCTGGGGGTGGGGATGGGGAAAGATAATGTCTTCTGCTGCTCTTCTCAGTACCTTGTGGGGTCCCTCACATCCCCAGCCTCACCAAGGCTTGCCTAACCTGTTTTGCACAACAACTGAAGTGGGAAGGTGGGAAGAGGAATGACTGAAAGGCTCTGAGAAGTCCCATGGGAAGGGAAAATGTTGACGTTTGTTTAGCCTGTGTTTCTGAATTATGATAAATAATATAGCCTAGGGGTTAGGAGCATGGGTTTGGAGCCAGATTGGCTGGAATAAACTTGTACCCCTTCACAGTGAACTTGGGCAAGTTACCAATGATGCCTGTGTTTCAGTTTCTCACCTGCACAGTGGGGATATTTATGGTACCTACCTCATAGATTTTTGGGAGGATTAAGTAAAAGGATGTTTGTGGATCACTTATGTTTGACTTGTAGTTAGCTATTATTATTTTTTAACTTGGATTTTTTTGTTAACACTCATTTTTTCTTTTTTTTTCTTCCAACTTTTATTTTAGGTTCAAGGGTTACATGTGCAGCTTTGTTACACGGGTGAATAGCATGTTGCTGGGGTTTGGAGTAAACTGATTTTGTCACTTAGATAGTGAGCATAGTACCTGATTGGGGTAGTTTTTCAATTGTCCTCCTCTTCCCTACCTCTACCCTCAAGTAGCCTTGGTGTTTACTCTCCCCCTCTTTGTGTCCATGTGTACTCAATGTTTAGCTCCTACTTATAAGTGAGCATGAACAGTATTTGGTTTACTATTCCTGCATTAATTTGCTTAGGAATATAGCCTGCAGCTGCATCCATGTTGTTGCAAAGGACATGAGTTCATTCTTTTTTTATGGCTGTGTAGTATTCCATGGTGCATATGTACCACATTTTCTTTAACCAGTCCCCTGTTGATGGGTATCTAGACATTCCATGTCTTTGCTATTTTGAAAAGTGTTGTGATATGCATACATATGCATGTCCCTTTATGGTAGAATGGCTCATATTCCTTTGGGTATATACCCGGTAATGAGATTGCTGGGTTACATCATAGTTCTGTTTTAAGTTCTTTGAGAAATTTCCGAACTGCTTTCCACAGTGGCTGAACTAATTTACATTCCTACCAGCAGTGTATAAGCATTCCCTTTTTTCCACAACCCCACCAACTTCTGTTGTTTTTTGACTTTTTGATAACAGCCATTTTGACTGGTGTGAGATGATATTTCATTGTGGTTTTGATTTTCATTTCTCTAATCATTAGTGCTGTGGAGCATTTGTTGTATGTTTTCTTTTGAGAAGTGTCTGTTCATGTCTTTTGCCCATTTTTTAATGGAGTTGTTTGGTTTTTTGCTTGTTGATTTGTTTAAGTTCCTTATGGATTTTGGATATTAGTCTTTGTCAGATGCATAGTTTGCACATTTTCTCCCCTTCTTTAGGTTGTCTATTTGCTTTATTTATAGTTTCTTTTTCTGTACAGAGCTCTTTAGTTTGATTAGGTACCACTTGTCAATTTTTCTTTTTGTTGCAATTGCTTTTGGAGTCTTTTCATGGAATTTTTGCTAAGGCCTATGTTCAGAATAGTATTTTCTAAGTATTCTTCTAGGATTTTTATCATTTTAGGTTTTACATTTAAGTGTTTAATCCATATTGAGTTGATTTTTATATATGATGAAAGGAAAATGTCCAGTTTCAATCTTTTGTATGTGGCTAGCCAGTTATCCTCGCACCATTTATTGAATAGCAAGTCCTTTCCCGATTGCTTGTTATTGTCAATTTTGTTAAAAATCAGATGGTTGTGAGTGTGTGGCTTTATTCCTGGGTTTTTAATACTGTTTCATTGGTCTATGTGTCTGTTTTTGTACCAGTAACATTCTGTTTTGGTTACTGGAGCCTTGTAGTATAGTTTGAAGTCAGGTAGTATGATGCCTCTGACTTTGTTCTTTTTGCTTAGGATTGCTTTGGCTATTTGGGGTCTTTTTTGGTTCCTTATGAATTTTAGAATAGTTTTTTTCTAATTCTATGCAAAATGATATTGGTGGTTTGATAGGAAGAGCATGGAATCTGTAAATTACTTTGGGCAGTATGGTTATTTTAGCAATATTGAATTCTTTCTCTCCATGAGTACAGAATGTTTTTCGATTTGTTTGTGTCATCTCTGATTTCTTTCAGCAGTGTTTTGTAATTCTTGTTGCAGAGATCTTTCACCTCCCTGGTTAGCTATATTTCTAGGCATTCTGTTCTTTTTGTGGCTATTGCGAATGGGATTGCATTACTGATTTGGCTCTCAGCTTGGATGGTACTGGTGTATAGAAATGCTACTGATTTTTGTACATTGATTTTGTATCCTGAAACTTTACCGAAGTTGTTTATCAATTCTAGGAGCCTTTGGGCAGAGACTGTGTAGTTTTCTAGGTATAGAATCATATCATTTGTGAAGAGAGAGAGTTCAGCTTTCTCTCTTCCTGTTTGGATGTTTTTTATTTCTTCCTCTTACTTGACTGCTCTGGATAGAAATTCCAGTAGTATGTTGAATAGGAGTAGTGAGAGTGGGCATCCTTGTCACGTTCCAGTTCTCAAGGGGAATGCTTCCAGGTTTTGCTTGTTCAGTATGATGTTGGCTGTGGGTTTGTCATAGATGGCTTTTACCGTATTGAGGTATGTTCTTTGAATTCCTAGTTTGTTCAGCGTTCTTATGCTGAAGTGATAATGAATTTTATCAAAAGAGTTTTCTGTATCTATTGAGATAATCATGTGGTTTTTGTTTTAAGTTCTGTTTATGTGATGAATCACATTTATTGATTTGTGTATGTTGAACCAACCTTGCATCTGAGGAATAAAGCCTGCCTCATTGTGGTGGGTTAGGTTTTTTGATGCACTGCTGGATTTGCTTTGCTAGTATTTTGTTGAGGATATTTGTGTCTATGTTCATCAGGGATATTGGCCTGAAGTTTTCTTTTTTCATTGTAACACCTACTTTCATTCTCTGGAATGAATATTATGCAAATACTACTTTTGAAAATATGCAGAGGAATCTTGAACAGATATGGAAGTATATGGTGTGTTCACCATGTGTTCTGATTTTAAATTAGAAATCAGAGTAGATTTCTGTGAGTAGACTGTGATTTGGGTTTTGGCTTAGACACTGTGATTGTCATCCATTTAAGACAGAAGCAGCTCTTAAATAATCTTCCTTTTAGGCAATTCTTATCAGGCTACTCCCTCTCATGATTATCCATTACCTTTTTATATTGAGCCAGAAACTTGTTAGTCCTGCATTCATTCCATTGCTTCATCTGCGTATTCCCAGGCCCATGTCATCAAGATTCTTTAGCACTCCTCACCTACACAGACTCTCTGTTCCAGCCCAGTTTGGGGCCATTATCTCTTTCATTCCCATTTTCACCTGTGGTGTTCTCCCACTTGCTCTTGCCAAAGCCAGGTTCTCACCTTCAAAACTTAACTTGAAGATTCTCTTTAGACAGCACTAAAGTATTCTGGGAAGGACAGATGAGGCTTTGGCCTCAGCCTGTGCAAGCTGCTTGGACTGGGTTCACATGTATCTGTGTGATCTAGGCATTTTCTATGGAATTTTTTTTCTCATTTAAACAATAAATCTCTTGCAACCTCTTCTTTCTATCACAGCAGAGGCCAGGACTATTTATTTGGTATCTAGTGCCGGTCTTTGCATGCAGTAGCTGCTTCTCAGGGAAGGTATGAGGGGCAGCTTCAAAGTTGAGGATGGGGCCTAAGACAGATGAGTTTTCTGAGGCCAAATTATATCAGGCTTGAGTCATAAAATCTATTAGGCAACCAGAATAAAAATTCTCATAGGATAAGTAGTGAGGGTGTTTAGAAAGCAGCTCTTTTATCTTCTTGCTCTGGAATGGTAGAAATTAAGGCCCAGAGAGATTGGCTGAGGACATCACACAGTGGGGACTCCGGGATTGGACTGTCTCCTGACCTGATGTCCTTCCACCTCCCACTCAGCCTGCCTGGCCACAGCTCATCCTCTGCTTAGACCCTCAGCAGGGACCACACCTGCCTTCATGACCCCATCTTTCCTCAGTCTCTTTAGAGATACCACAAGAGGATTAAGATGACTGAGGGCAGTGATTTCTGGTGAGGGCTGCCTTCAAATCCCAGCTTCTTCACCCAGCTGTTCTTTCACATGCAGTGAATGTATACAGAAACATTGGGCTTGAAGAGATTGAGTAACTTCCCATGGGCACATATGACTTGACATGAGGTCCTGAGGTCTGGAAAGATCTCAGTTTAGAAGCCCTTCCTTTGTGAAGCCTTCTAGACTAGACTTCCTCTCTCTCTGCAGAATTTTTCACGTCCTCCTCAGGGGCTATGCAGCACATTACATTCACCTGTATGGATGTATATCACCATGTTCTCTAGTCACCTGTTCATGGGCCTGTTTCCTCCACAGTCATGTCAGGGAGTAGAGAATGGGAACCTGTTCTTTCACATGCAATGAATGTTTGCAGAAATAAATATATTCAGAGTGACTTCTCCTGCCCTTCTCCCCTATTTTTAAATTTTAATTTAATTCATTCATTTTTAAAGTAGGCAATCCCTTCCCATGGTTCAAAATTCACAGTAAATATACAGTAGAAATTCTTCCTTCTTTGTCTTTCTCTTTCCCAGAGGCAAACAATGTTATAATTTTTAAACTGTGTATCCTCCTAGAACTTTTTTATATATGTGTATGCAAAGATATATAAATGTGTATGCAAAGATATATAAATAGATATTTATATATCTTTTTGCACCTCCATTTTTGATGATTCCTCTGTGTTGTTGATGTTGTACAGCCCAGGTTTGGAGCCAGATTGCCTGGGTGCAAGCCCTGGCTCTGTCACTTACCACCTATGTGATTTTGAGCAGGAACATTACCTTTTCTCTGCCTTAGTTTCCTCATCTGTAAAATGGATATGTAGCAGTAGTTGTCCCATAGGATTATTGTAAAGAAACATGTGTAAAGCATTGAAAATAGTGCTTGGATAGTGATATAGTTGGATATTTGTCTCTACCCAAATCTTATGTTGAAATGTAATCCCCACTATTGGAAGTGGGGCCTGCTGAGAAGTGTTTGGATCATGGGGGTGGATCTCTCATAAATGGCTTGGGCCATCCTCTTGGTTATAAGTGAGCTCTTGCTCTGAGTTCTCATGAGATCTGGTCATTTAAAAGTGTGTGGCACCTCACCCCCCAACTCTCTCTCTGACTTCCTTCTGCTTTCTCCATGTGACATGCCTGCTCCCCCTTTGCCTTCCACCATAATTGTAAGCTTCCTGAAGTCTCTCTAGAAGCCAAGCAGATGCCAGCACTATGCTTTCCATGAGGGCTGCAGAACTGTGAGCCAACTAAACCTCTTTTCTTTATAAATACCAAGTTTCCAGCATTTATTTCTAGCAATGCAAGAACAGCCTGATATACATAGGGTAGGAGCTCAGTGATGTCATCTATTATTTTGGGCTGCCATTCATTCTGTGCTGTATGCATGCAACAACTATCCTACCTCCTTTACTCTCATCTCCTTGGCCAACGAACAATCCTGTGAGACAAGAACTGATATATCCATTATACAACTCAGACTCAAATAGGTCTGGTATCTGGCGTCTGGCCCAGGGTCACTTGGGCAGTAAATGTCAGAGATAAGATTTGAGGCTGCACCTCAGGGGCCTATAATGTCTCTTGAGACTTCTTGTTAACATCTCCTAGGGCCATGTTCTATACACAGTAGACACTCAATGGAAGACACTCACTTAGGTACTTCCCAATGCCTTTGGTTTGTGTTTTGAGGGCAGCCGTTCCTGAGCAGGAGCTTTGAGGATCTAGGTATATCCTGGTTTTACCCTCAATTCAACCCAGGGCTTAGAATCTGCAGCTCCTGGAGAAATCTGCCTCCCAATTATATTTCCTTTTTCCTCATGTTTATATCAGCAGAAATGAAGGAGAGAAAAATCAGCCTTTAACTAGAATTTTATTACCCATTGACCTCAGCCATCTCCATCTATCTCTCACTAGCTCTGCCCATTAGTTGTCAGGGCAACGTGGTGTAACTCCCTGCCGGCTGCAGTTGGCTGAGTTTAATTCTCCCCTGCTGCTCTCACTAGCTGGGCATGGCCATCCTGTGTACTTGCTCCAGAAGCACTGTCAGGCACAACCCTGGAAAAGTAAATCAGGAGAATGAGATGTGTTTGGAGGAAGAGATGGATAACTGCCTAGCCTCTTATTCTCAGAGAGTAATTGCAGCTTTAAGTATGGTTAGTAGGTCATTGCTGGAAATCGTGAAGTTGAACACAATGCAGAACTGCACACATGGGAATGACTGAAATGGAAGTTGTTCAGCCTCAGCTGGGCTGAAGCTTTGCTCTGTCCTGTCTTGAATCCCTGCATCTCTTTAGGACCTGATTGTCTGGTCCCTCTCCCACCCCTCTCTGCCCTCCTTGTCTCTGACTTCCCTTGAACAAGGAGAACCCTCTTCTGATTTATCTCCCCTTACCTTGGCACGTTTCTGTTTCCACATCCAGATTTTCATCATTTCCTTCCAAATTGTCCATCTTGCCTCTTACTACTGTCTCTTCCCCCAAAACACCTTGCTTTCTTTGCTTGCCAGAGTTTTAAATATTTCCCAGTATTTTCCTCTCCATTAGCAACTTTTCTGCCTTCCAATATGCACAGGCCTCCTTTGCCTTATTCACCTGGCTTCATTGCCATTATAATTATCTAGCCTCATTTTATAAGTATTTACTGACACCGTCTACAAGTCCAGTTCTGGAAAGATGATGAAGAAGACACAGTACCTGTCTTTGAGGAGCTCACAATTGAGGAGCTGGATAAAAATGTAACCAATGATGATGACACACAGTGTGTGTGCTGGGATAGCAGTGAGTACATACATGTAGAAGCACAGGTGAGCAAACACTGAAAAACCAGGGCTTATGTTTTTTAGAGCCAGTTTACCATCACACCCCAGGGACATCACAGAGAAGGTAGCATTTACTAGGGACTTGAAAGATAGGTAAGAAATTTCTAGGTAAAGAAAGGGGGAGAGCAAAGGGTAGGGGACATTTGTTTGCTGGGACTTTTTTAGTTGCAAGTGATAGAAAATCAAATCGAATTAACTCAAGGAAAAGAATTGTTAGTTCATATCATAAAGAAGAGGGCATGATTTCAGACATGGCTGTAATAAGGGGTTCACATAATGTTGTTGGAGATCTCTGTTTTTCTCTTAAAAGTATCTGTTTTCTTCTCTCTGTTTTTCTCTCTCTTCATTTTCACCTTCTTTTCTGTTTTAATTCTACTCCCAATTTCACAAGGAGAGAGGACCCTGTGCCCTCTTCCAGCATTTAAATCCATCTTCTAGTCCACTATACACATAGTCCTGTGCCTACTCCTGGACACCTACTCTAGAAGGATGAGAGTATGGTAACAGAAAAGAGGTTTTGTTCCCAGAAGGGGAAAAGTTTACTGAGGGAAAAATCTTGTTTTCCCTCACAAAATTCTAGGCAGCAGGAAGAGAGAGAGGTGTGAGAGGGCCTGATGGATTGAAGGAATGTTGAAGTGCTTGGTGTGTTTGGCATGCAAAAGTTTCCATGCAATGCCAAACTTCCAGGATAGATGCCCCACATCTGTGGCTCTGTTCCCTCTGCACTAGCTTGCTGCATTTTAGAGTTCTCCTCACAACTCTACTCAGACTGATTTTCTGAAAAGACACTACTGTACTCTGGTCCTGTCATGATCTGAATGTTTGTGTCACTGTCCCCACCCCTTCAGATTTGTATGTTAAAGACCCAATGTGATGGTATTAGGAAACAGGGTCTTTGGGAGGTAATTGATGAGACTAGTGCCCTTAAAAAAGAGAATGAGACACCAGAGCTTCCTCTCTCCATCATTAAGATACAACGAGAAGGTGGCCATCTGCAAGCCAGGAAGAGTGCCATTACCAAGAATCCAACCATTCTGGTACCCTGATCTTGGACTTTCTAGCCTCCAGAAATGTAAAAATAAATGCCTATTGTTTAAGCCACCCAGTCTATGGTATTTTGTTTTAGCAGTCTGAACTGACTGAAGTCCCAAAACTGATAGATTTCTCTATCCTCATTTTCTTAACATGTATTATTTGATACTGACCCACACATTGATCAGCCTCTCCTTCTTGAATCTCTTGCCTGTCTCCTTGGCTTTTGCAGTAATACCATCTGTTCATGTCTCCTACTTCTTGGCAATTTCTTCTTTGAGTGCAAATGTGCTTGGACAACTTTGTCCCTGGTCAACTTCTCTCTCCCTTTTGTATTTCCCCCAGAGCATCCCTTATTCCTATAGCTTTAACCACACTGATAACTTATCTAAAATTCTGTACCCCCTGAGTCTCTAGTTGCATACCTCTAGTGGTCTGTTGTGCTTCATACTAGAGGTTTCCTATTTACTCAGACTCAACCTGACCCAAACAGAAAATATTATCTTTGTTATCAAACTAGTTTCTCTCACAATTTTTCTGCCCCTTTGCATAATGCTGTACTTCTAGCTTTCCATCCTTGAAACCTTGGAGTTACCTTTTAGAGGTCCTCTTCTACCCACTTGTTACCAGTCACCATGATGATCTTTGGTGAGCATTCTTTTTTCTGTACTCTCATGCTAGACCTCGACTCCAGGTCACACTACTTTTCTGGGCATGCACCTAAGAAATATTTACCTAATCCAATGATAAAGACTTCAAACTTAATTCCTTTGTGTTCAGACAACATGCTTCTTATGACTTTAATCTTTTTAAATGCATTGAGGCTTGGCCAGGCATGGTGGCTCATGCCTGTAACCCCAACACTTTGGAAGGCTGAAGTGGAATGATTGTGAGGTCAGGAGTTTGAGACCAGCCTAGGCAATGTAGCAAGACCCTGACTCTACAAAAACAACAATAACAAAAACCCAAAAAAGCCATACTTGGTGATGTATGCCTGTAGTCCCAGCTACTTGGGAGGCTGAGGTGAAAGGATTGCTTGAACCTAGGAGTTTGAGGCTGCAGTGAGCCATGATTGTGCCATTGCACTCTAGTCTGGGCAACAGAGTAAGACCCTGTCACTTAAAAAAAAATGTACTGAGACTTGTCTTATGACTTATAATATGATCTATCATGTGTACACTCAAAAAGTATGTACTTTGCTTTTGGTTAGAGAGTTCCATAAATGTCATTTAGGTTAAGTTTGTTGATAATGTTCAAGTCTTCTCTATCCTTACAGATTTTCGGTCTAGTTTCTCTATCAATTATTGAGAAAGAGTTATTAACATTTTCAACTTATATTCTAGATGTGTCTCTTTCTCTTTGAAGTTTTATCACTTTTTGCTTTCTGTGTTTTGCAGCTATGTCATAAGGTGCATAAATGTTTAGGCTTATTATTTTTTCTTGATGAATTGACCTCTTTATTATTATAAAATGACCATTTATCTCTGTTAATGTTATTTGCTCTAAAATATGTTCTATGATATTGTCATTCCTGTTTTCTCTTGACTGGTATCATGTATCTTTATATTTAAAGTGGGGGGTTTCTTATAAGCAGTTATAGTTGAATCTTTTTTTAAATTTTGAGTCAGAGTCTTGTTCTGTTGCCAGGCTGGAATGCAGTGGTGTGATCTCAGCTCACTGCAACCTCTACCTTCTGGGTTCAAGCGATTCTCCTGCCTCAGCCTCCTGAGTAGCTGGGTCTGTGGGCTCACGCCACCACACCCAGCTAATTTTTGTATTTTTAGTAGAGACAGGGTGTCACCATATTGGCCAGGCTGGTCTTGAACCCCTGACCTCATGATCAGCCTGCCTCAGCCTCCAAAGTGCTGGGATTACAGACATGAACCACCACGCCCAGCCGAATCTTGATATTTTTATCTGATCTGATAATCTTTGCAAAATTTTATTTGAAGATTCAGCCTGTTAGTATTTAACATGACTATCAACATAGCTAGGTTTTCTTGTGGGCATCATTTTGATCATTTTATATTGTTATATCTTCAATTTCACTAATCTTTTGTTATATCTAATCTACCATTAAACCCATCCCGACTTCTTATTATCATTATTTTAAATCTCAGACTTTGATTTTTTTCATCTCTGGATTTGACTTGGGTTTTAAAATATCTTCCATGATCAATCTTTTATTTAGCCTTTTAAACATATGGAATACAGTTATAACAACTGTTTTTAATATCTCTCGAAGCAAATTCTGTTTCAATTGTTTTTCCTCATTATTATTGGTTGTATTTTCCTGCTTCTTTGTATGCTTGTTTATTTTTTTATTGGAGTTTAGATATCATAAATTTTACCTTCTTGGATGTTTGATATTTTTATAACTATTCTTAGCTTCATCTGAGATGCAGTTAAGCTACTTGGAAGCAGTTTGATCATTTTTGCTATAAGATCTGTCAGACAAGACCAGGACAATATTTAATCTAGAACAAATTTTCTCCAGTACTGAAGAAAAACCTTTCTGAATATGCCACCTAATAGTTCATTAATTAGAAAGTTTTCCAGCGTGACAAAAGTTCTCTGAAAATCAACTTGAAGAAAAGAGACCTTATTCTATTGAACAGTTTGCAAACCAGGGAAGTGTAGCCTCTGGTGTAAAATGAAGGTGGGTTCCATAGAACAAAGAGAAGGCTCAGGTTTTATAGCAAAAGTTCCTACCCAGGCTTCCAATTAGATTCACTTATGCAAATGTAAGGTGGAAACTTGCCTAGTTTTGATTGATTGATACAGTTGAGTTCTCATAGGCTGAAACAACTGAGCCCTGATTTGTCAGTACAGCTGAACCCTGATTGGCCAAAGCAGGTGAGCTCTGATTGAATGGTTCAGGAGAGCTCTTAAAGTTCCAAAGATAAAAAGGTACTGATTTTCAGAGAACTCAGAATACATGTGTGACCCCCGGTCAGCAAAGAGCCATTTGGCTCTATTTTAAATTTAGGCTGTTAGCCACTCAGGATCTATCTTGAAGGACTGGCTCTTTAAGGTTCAAATTTATTGATTCACAGTAGCTGGTAGATACAGGCACTATTCCTGGTGCTGTGTGACCACCGAACACTGGCCCTTCTAATCTTCTTGGAAGATTCCTTCACTGGCTTCAGGTAGTTTTCTCACATGCATTTACTGATTAGTAGTCTGATGAACACACATGGAGGACCTTCTATCTATCCTTGGGGTTCTCTTTCTTGCTGCTCTCTCCTCTCTGGTATTGTGAGTACTCTGATACTCTCACTGACTTGGTCTCCCTGACTGCAACTCTGTGTCTTCATCTCAAGGAGTCTGATGAGCTCTGCCTGTGTTCTTCTTCCTTGCTTGGTGGTCTGCAAGCATTCACTGTAAGTTTGGGTACTCATGGGGCTCTCCTTGTTTGTTTACTGTCTCACAGGGATAACTGACTTTTGTTGTGTGACATACGATGTCCTAAAAACTGTCGTTTAATATATTTTGTCTAGTTTTTAGTTGTGTCATGCTAGAAGGTATATCCAATCCCTGCTACTCCATTTGGCTGGAAGCATTAAGTTATTCATTAAGTTTTTATTTAAGTAGCTATATTTTTTTACAACTTGTTTTATTAGTTCCTGCTCTTATTTCATATTATTGTTCTTTTTCATAAATGATATTTAAAAATCTTTTTAAGTACTTTAAATATATGAGATGCTTTATTATATTTATTTCTTTAGGCCTAAGATCTTAAATGTCTTAAGTTTTTCCACTTGCATTTCATAGAGTTGGTACTCCTCATCTACGTAGTAACTTCAGGTTGTAAGTTAGTCTTTGTGGATAATTTCTCTTTCATATATTCTGAGTTGTGACAGCCTCTAGGTAGAAAGGTTGTATTGTTTTCTCAACTCTGATATTTTTTGGGGGATTGATCTTATCCAGAGCAGGCAAGGGCCACTTATGGTGGACCTCTATCCATGAGGGCGTTTTTTTCCTTGTTCATGGGGATGGCTTTGTGACACATGATTCTGTCTCCTTTTCACCTGGGTATAGTCTCTGACTCCATACAGGAGCCATGCCTGTGATGACTCACCTCCAATCTTGTACCCTCATATTTCCTATGGGCTGCTAGCTTGTTCTCTGGCTTAGGAATACTCTTAAATATTGGCTTGTGGATATACACTTTCATAGGTTTTAACCATAGCATTGTGTTTTTAAATATATATTTTCTATCATTTCTATGCATTTAAACAAGGAAGAGAGGTTTTCAGTGTTTACTCAATCTGCCATTATAAGCATAAGCCCTTCATAGTGTTTGTGTCACTGAGGATGACCGTTCTCTTTCAGCCCTGGGGTCAGCTGTAGTATTTGAGGTCTGAAGGGTTTAGTTGGCTCTTTGCTTTTCAGAACAATATTTTCTCTTACACAAATTTCATCCATCTGAAAACTTCCAGTGGCTCCTCTCCTTGTTTCTTCCCCTTTCCATTGAACTCACTCTGTGGCTTACAATGACCACCTTTATCTGTCCCTGCTTTATCTGTTGAACTAGGGTGACCTGTAGGCAATTTAAAATAGTTACCACAGGCTGGGTGTGGTGGCTCACACCTGTAATGCCAGCACTTTGGGAGGCCAAGACAGAAGGATCACTTGAGCCCATGAGTTTGAGACCAGCCAGGGCAATATATAGAGAGACCCTGTCTCTACAAACAATAAAAAAAACTTAGTCAAGCATGGTAGCACCTGCCTGTAGTCTCAACTACTTGGGTGGCTGAGGTGGGAGGATTGCTTGAGCCTGGGAAGTCAAGGCTGCAGTGAGCTGTGATCATGTCACTGCACTCCCAGGCTGAGCAATAGTAAAAAAAAAAAAAAAAAACATAGAAAATTCCGAGAGAGATCCAAGATGGCTGATCACTAGCAGCTCGGGCTCGTAATTCCCAGGGAAAGCTCAGAGAACAAGAGGATGCCACACTTTCAGACGAATATTTGTTGCTCACGGACTAGGAGATTCCCAGCAGAGGAGCCCCACGGGTCGCCAGGGCGACTCTTGTGGCCGGCGTGGTGGTTTTGCTGGCGCCTTAGCACACCAGTTCTTCGTGCAGAGTCCGGAGATTCCCAGGCAGAAAAGCACCATCAATCTTAACACCACTATTTTGGCCGGCGCAGTGGATTGCTCAGATTTCGGCGCTGGGAATCAACAAGTTGGACGTCAGCTCAGAGACCTAGTTAGAAAGTCGGTAATTACAAAGACGACAGACGGATAAATATATAATGAAGGGAAGAAACCAGCGTAAAAAGGCAGAGAATACTCAAAATCAGAATGCCTCTCCCTCTACAGGGGATCGCAATTCCTCATCAGTAACGGAACAAGGCTTAATAGATTACGAGTGTGTTCCAATAACAGAAGCAGGTTTCAAAACATGGGTGATAAGAAACTTCTGTGAATTAAAAGAATGTGTTCTAACCCAATGCAAAGAAACTAAGAACCTTGAAAAAAGGTTTGACGAAATGTTAACAAGAATGGACAATTTAGAGAAGAATATAAGTGAATTGATGGAGCTGAAAAACACAACACGAGAACTTTGCGAAGCATGCACAAGTTTAAACAGTCTAATTGATCAAGCAGAAGAAAGGATATCAGAAGTCGAGGACCAGCTCAGTGAAATGAAACGAGAAGACAAGAATGGAGAAAAAAGGATGAAAAGGAATGAGCAAAGTCTCCAGGAAATATGGGACTATGTGAAAAGACCTAATTTACGTTTGATAGGTGTACCTGAGTGTGACGAAGAGAATGAATCCAAGTTGGAAAATACTCTTCAGGATATCATTCAGGAAAACTTTCCCAACCTGGCAAGGCAGGGTAATATTCAACTCCAGGTAATACAGAGAACACCACAAAGATATTCTTCAAGAAGACCAACCCCAAGGCACATAATTGCCAGATTTATTAGGGTTGAAATGAAGGAGAAAATACTAAGGGCAGCCAGAGAGAAAGGTCAGGTTACCCATAAAGGGAAACCTATCAGACTTACAGCAGATCTCTCAGCAGAAACCCTACAAGCTAGAAAAGAGTAGGGACCAATATTTAACATCCTTAAAGAAAAGAACTTTCAACCCAGAATTTCCTATCCAGCCAAACTAAGCTTTATAATCAAAGGAAAAATTAAATCTTTTGCAAGCAAACAAGTACTTAGAGACTTCACCACCACCAGGCCTGCTTTACAAGAGCTTCTGAAAGAAGCACTATACATATAAAGGAACAACCAATATCAGCCTTTCCAAAAATATATCAATAAGCAAAGAGCATTAACACAACGAAAAATTTACACTAACTAATGGGCAAAACAGCCAGCTAGCATCAAATGTCAGTATTAAACCTATATATATATTCTAATTGGATATAAAGCCAAAACCCATCGGTATGCTGCATCCAGACCCATCTCACAAGCAACGATACACAAAGACTCAAAACAAAGAGAAGGAGGAAGATTTATCAACCAATCAGAGAGTAAAAATAAACAAATAAACAAAAAGCAGGAGATGCAATTCTTGCCTCTGATAAAGTAGACTTTAAAGCAACAAAGAGCAAAAGAGGCAAAGAAGGACATTTTATAATGGCAAAAGGATCAATGTAACAAGAAGAGCTAACGATTTTATAGATCAACGAGACAGAAAATTAACAAGGACATTCAGGACTTGAACTCAGACCCGGAACAAGTAAACTTAATAAACATTTACAGAACTCTCCACTTCAAATACACAAAACATACATTACCACCTCACACCTATTCCAAAAGTGACTACATAATTGGAAGTAAATCACTCCTCAGTAATCGCATAGCATTTCATAGGTTTAAATGAAATATTGGTTGGCTGCTTGTTTGTTATTTTCTTCCCTTATTCCTTCCTGTCCACATCAAGTATAATTATTGGTATAAGAGAGGTTTTCAATACCCATTACTAAACTGCATTCTAGCCTGGGCAAGAAAGCAATACTCCCATTCTCTCTCTCTCTTTCTTTTCCTTTTTCTTCCTCTTCTTCATTTTTTTTCTTTCTTTCTTTCAAAAAAAAAAATATTTGGCATACCAAATTTACTTATAAGGCCAGAAACCTGGGACCCATTTTTTTCTTAAGTTCCATTTCATTTTTCTTATATAAATCATGCCTTAATCCATCATGCATACTTTCCCTATTGGATTTCTTTAAATTTGGGTGAGAATCAAAAGTGAACTAAGTAAAAAATTATTTCTTTTATAATTATTTTCTAATCTTTCCTCTCTCAGACTTAGTTTGACAGCAATATTTTTGACTATTAACACATACTATTTTTTAGTTTTTCCAAGATCAGCAAACTTTCTTTTGATAGAAACAAGGCTTTTTTATACACACATATTTTATTTTTGCAACAATAAATAAAAAAAAAAAGAAAAAACACAACAAAAAATTAGTTACCACTATATGATACTATGTGATAGTGCATTAGTCTGTTCTCATGCTACTAATAAAGACATAACTGAGACCGGGTAATTTATAAAGGAAAAGAGGTTAATGGACTCACAGTTCCACATGGCTGGGAAGGTCTCACAATCATGGTGGAAGGCAAAGGAGGAGTAAAAGGCATGTCTTACATGGTGGCAGGCAAGAGGACGTGTGTGGGGGAACTGCCCATTTATAAAACCATCGGATGTCCTGAGACTTATTCAGCATCACAGGAACAGCAAGGAGGAAAAAACCCGCCCCCATAATTCAATTACCTCCCACTGGGTCCCTCCCATGACACGTGGGGATTATGGGAGCTACAATTCAAGGTGAGATTTGGGCGGGGACACAGCCAAACCATATCAGATGGTCTCTCTCTAGATAGTAAAGGTCCTAATGTCTTCTTCAAGCCTTCATTACTACATTTCAGGTATACTAACTGTAGCTAGAGCTACTTTTTGGTTTGGAGTGAAAAACTATGAATTAAACAATAGTTATATTTGGCATACTTGGTACAAAACACCATGCACCATGCAGGAATCAGACAACATCATTGTATGCACTGTTATGTTATGGACTAAACACATTGGCCTTTATGTGGCCTTTAACCATGTTTTACAATCTGAGTTAAATTCTTCTTTCTCTGTCTTTCTCCACTCTCCCGACCTTAACATCCACATTCAAAAGTCTTCAGGAACTTTGCTCATGCATTTCTGTTTTGTCTTTGGGCTCTTTTATTAGCCAGAAATGAGGTACATTGGTTCAGTGTCCTTTAAATAGACTTTCCACTCTGTCTAGCTGACTTCTCAGGGGAGTGCCTCCATTCTACTCAGAGGAAGATGGAGCAAAACCTTTTCCTTTAGACCTTTCCTAGGCTTGGTAACTCACTTTAATAAAACAGGAAAAGTCAAATCTGGCATCTCCCTAGCCCTGCTCTTCTGTTACAGAACCTTCCATTCAGTGAAAGTGGGACTGAGGACAGGCAAATTTGCCTGACTTTGGGGCTGTCTCCTTATGTTGGGGGTACTAGGCAATAACAGCCTCATTTCTTCTTCCTCTTCTCTGAAATACATGACCAAAGGAAAGAAGCATTTCTTAGCAACTGCACTTTCTAAGCCAGGTGGGTTCTAGAAGAATTTCTATATAGAAGAGGTGCCAAATCTTCCAGATCATGTATTTAAAAATATATGTAAGAGATAAGGCATCTTAAAAGCAAATTCATACTAGGTTCCAGACAGTGACTCCTAGCTAGCTGAACATTATAGACTAGACCTCTGGTTTAGTTTAAAACTTGTCATTTATTTCCTTGCCCAAGGATTGTCTGCTCAGGTCCCAAGAAATTCTGAATCTCTCTTTGGTGTTTGAAATCATTCTTTTAGTGTTTTTCTTTTCTTTTCATTCATTGGAAAATGGATTTTTTCCCTCCAGATTTTGAAGGTAAATGCCTGGGTGGGACAGTGATGTGGGGCCATCAGTTGAAAGACTGTAAGAATTCCAGAGAAGATCACATGTTGGATTCAATCATATATTGATTTTCAGCTTAGTAAATTGTGGCTGCTTTGTAGCAAGGGTAACGAGTATGCTGTGCTTTTCAGAAAGAGATGTGATCAGCTTTTAAACAATAAAGAAGTGCACTGCTGGGCAGAGTGATTCAATTTAAATCCGCATGAAAGCCAGTGGTGAGCTTAAAATAAACAAAGAAACATTAAAAGCCACCACTACACCCAGCGCCCCATGTCAACAATAAAATAGGTATGGGAATTTAAGCTATCCAAAGTGAATCTTAAAGAAATCGAATTCCTTTGAGGATAACAGACTAGATTTAGCTGAAATAGCTTAGTGGCTACACATTTAGTCATCCCTTTTCCAGGCATGAAGGAAGGATTCAGTACCAAAAAGGGCTCTCCGATGGGCAGCCATGAGCCATGGTGGGCAGGAGGACTTCTTTTCCTCTAGATGATACATTTGGGCACCTGCACTGAGTCTGTGGGACCAAAGGGTCCCACAGTTTTCTGATTGGGGCTCCTCTTCTCCTGACTCTGTGCTTTACCTCGTGTGTCCTAGATACTCCTCATCAGTCCCCTCCTTTGGTGTGTCCAGTGCTGTGTGTCTCGGCTAAAATGTTATCCTTTCTGAGCACAGAAACAGAGCCCACACCCCGAGATCTCTGTGTGGCAATTTCCATTGCTGGTGATACTTTTGGGAGAACCTGATTCCCTGTTCCCAGCCTCATCCTTATAAAGTCAGTTGTGTGTTTTGGGTTCTATTCATTGATGATGAAGAGCTCCAAGCCTCCTATTATTTGAGGGTCTAAGACTGCCCTGGAATCACTATGCTGAAATGCCCTTCTGGCCACTGGGGCCAATAGGCACATGCTCATCCTCTCCTGAAATTGGGCCTAACCTGTGGAGGAGTTCCTCCTTTCCAAGCCCAGGAAGGTGCTATTTGTGTGGGTGTCTGGGTAAGATTTTGCCACTCTAATTTATGTCTTTTTTCCTTTTTGCATTTTCCCCTATTATTTCTTCCTATTCACACAAGCTCTGTGCTCATTGCCTCAAGGAATATATAGAATAGGGTAAAAGGCAGATGTCAGCAAAACGTTTCCTTTCTAGGTCTTTTTTTCAATTTCTTTTTTTAAGAAACCTATTTTTTAAAGGGAGAGGGTAGATAAAAAGCCTCTTGAAAAAACACAAGGGGATAAGCTCCTCCCACTCCACCCTCAACCTCAGCCTAGAACTTATTCCCTTAGGCTGGGAAATGGGAGGAGAAAGAGGTTGAAGGAGTCCAGAATAACAAAGAGCTGAGCCCAGCTTCCTGGCTATGCCACTGGGAGGCAGTGAGGTCACTCTCAGTGAAGCCAGCTGTGTGGTACAGATAGGATCACCTGCCACTTTTAAGGAAGAGGCTCGTATACCAAGACTGGAAAATAAATAGAGAGCTGCAAGTCATGAAGGGGCCACATGGAAAGGGGCAGCAGACATCTCACTGGTAACTCATGTGTACAGGTGGGAATACCCCTCTTCAATATCTTGGCACAGGGTAAGAACTTAGAAATGTGTTACAACCTATGGGAGTGGGAAACGGAGGTTTACTTAGTGTTGGAGAGACCACCTCCTGTTTCATTTTTCCTCCTGAGCACGAAGGAAGACTCCAAGCCTCTTGCATGTAAGGCAGAACAAGCGACTAGTTCTGATCAATGAGCTGTACATGGAAGTGACACGAATTACTTCTATGCTAAGGCAGATAAAGGTCTTCTGTGACCCTCCAGCTTCTTACTTCTGTCACCATATTGAGAGGACAGAGGAGAGTCTTTTATATCCTGGGGTCCCTGAGTGACTGTAGAAGGCACAGCTTTCCAGCTGACCTGCGCTAGACATGTAGCATGAATTAGAAATAAGCTGACGTTATGTCACAGAGATTTCAGGGTTAATTTGTTCCTTGCAGCAAACCCCAACCTATTTGATTAACCTGTTTGAAAAGTTAAAAATAAGTTAAGCTGTAGAAAATAGAGTAAGATTTCTTATACTCCCAAATTTGTGCCTACTATGAGGGTATTTGCTTTCCATGCATCTGCTTCAGTCGAAATGCAGATTTTAAGCTTCTTAAAGGTCTGTGGCTGTAATGAAGTCATTTGTCACAAGTCTCTTTACCCCAGCATGGAATGAGAATCTAGTACAGTGTCTCACCTACTGAAGATGTACAACCAAGATGTCAATTCCCTTCCTCCTGTTACCTCTACCTTCCTCTGGTGTGATAAATGGGAAGCAGGTGGGAATCAAGGCAGTTTCAAGAAAGAGCATCTCTTTCTATTGCAAAGACTACCTGGTGCCGGGTCCTATGATGACCCCAAGGACACAGAGAGAAACCAGAGTTGACCTTGACCTGAAGTCTAAGGGCCCCGTCAGGGAGATGCTGTCACCATGGTAGTATAGCACACAAGAGGACCAAGAACTGAGGAGGGCATTGCAGAAAGTGTATCCTGGAAATGAAACTGGAAAGGAAATAATAAGAGGTAATGTTCGTTGAGTGTTCACGATGTGAAAAATACAGTGTCGCCTTTAATTGTCATGATGATTCTATGAGGCGAGTGCTGCTGACTCCATCATATAGTTCAAGGCACTTTCCTGCCCCTAGTTTGGGAACCTGGGGGCTAGGGGGTGAGAATGAGGTTGCCTGAGAGTTATTGTGATCAGTCAACACTGAGAGACATGAGAAATTCTATTTGTAACTGCCATGCTGGAGGGCCCATCAATCCCAAAGGCCTCTGTATCCCCCAAAAGGTCTCAGCTGAGCTTCTGTGGCCAGTTTCCACTTGTCAGCTCATAGTCAGTGATGAGCCTGAAGATGGGGCATAGAAACAGGTGTCTGATCTTCAAAAGGGGGAGGTCTGAGAAAGGACCAGACAGAAGAGGCACACCTGCAAGTGTACCAGGAATTGTAGAAACTGTGTCTTTCAGCACCTTCTCCAGTTTAGTGGTGAGAAGCCAGAGGCTACAAGAGGGAAAGACTTGCCAAGGCTCAAACAAGGAGTTTGACAGTACCAGGACCAGAACACAAGTCTGCCGTCTTTCCATCCAACCAGTGTTATTCAATCATGAAGGCCTCATGGAATTCTTGTGGTGTGACTGTCCCTGACCACTGATACATCTGACCTCAGGGGCATCCCACTAGGGACAAGCAGATAAGGATGTATAAACAAGAGATGATGGACAAATGGCCATTCCAACTACCCGGTCATTCACTAGGCATGTATTTAGGGCCCTTGGAGGTGCTAAGCCGTGTGACAGGGCCTAATGCTACTGCCAGCAATGGACTGGATCCTGCGGCTCTTGCTGGTGAGATGACTGTAATAGTCAGGCCTCTCCAGAGAAACAGAACTAACATACATCTATATCTATATATCTATATATTGCTTTATCCATCTCTATAAATCTCCTATTGGGGTGTGTGTGTGTGTGTGTGTGTGTGTGTGTGTATGACTGAAAGGAGATTTATTATGAGGAATCGACTCATGCAATTATGGAGGCTGAGAAATTCTATGGTCTACCATCTGTAGGCTGGAGACCCAGAAAAGCTGGTGGTATAATTCAGTTCGAGTCTGAAAGCCTGAGAACCAGGGAAGCCAATGGCGTAAATTTCAATCTGAGTACGGGCGAAGATGAGAGGTGCTCCAGCTCAAGCAGTAAAGCAGAAAAAGAGGCCTTTTGTTCTGTTCAGCCCATCAGTGGATTGGAGGGTGGCCACTCACACTGGGGAGGGCAATCTACTTTACTTAGTCCATGGAGTCAAATGCTCATCTCACCTTCACAGACACTTAGAATTAGTGTTTAATCAAATATCTGGGCACCCTCTGATACAGTTAAGTAGACACATAAACTTAACTATCACAGTGACCATAGGCACATTGAAGGAGGGGCCCTAGAACCTGATGTGTAGCTTTTTATGAAATCTTAGCTTCATGTTAGGGATCTGGGGCCAAGCCAGGGGTTGGTGAGGCAGATGAGGCTGGGAGATCTGTGAGAGGGTGGCCATCTGGTACTCAACCCATCTTCACTTTCTGGGCTGAGAATGCGCTTACTTGCGACTCACAGAGTACTCAGAGCTCAAGATCATTCTCCCTCGATGCCCCAGGGAGAGCTGGTATATGCTACTCACTGGCTTGGCTAGAGGACTGCACTTCCAGAAGCTGGACTTCTAATATAGGCACAGATGTCCCTATGAGATCAGTGCACTTCTGAGCTGAGACTTCTGACCATAAAGGTTTGGCTTCACTGCTGGCTCCTCAGGACCATCATTAGGGTCTGCAGTGAATTTTCTGAAGCCCCAGAGCTTGCATAGAGGATGGCTACATTTTGGGAACTCTGAAATGGAGAAATCCTATCCCTGATATGCTAGTAACTTCTTGGAGGATCCTAAAGGGGATATGCAGACCCAGAATAGTGGCTGTGAGAAGGGATTTCTGGCTTTAGGCAATGCCCAGTCCAGAACGCAGACTTCTCTCAATTTCTTACAGATCCAATCAAAATCCTGGAATAGATTTTTAAAGGATCCCGAGATTCACCATTGATTCTCGACTGCTGTCTGAAAGTATAAAGCCAATGTGAACTGGGAAGTTTACAATGGCACTGGTGGTCCTGACTCTACACAGCTTTGGGCTGTTTTTGGATTCGTATACCAATGAGAGCTGTTAGAAAACCCTGACCTGTGAGGAAGCCTGTGGGATCTGATCACCTAAGCTGGGTCAACAGCCCGGGACTCTGAGTCTTTTGGAGCATCAGGTACTGACTGACCTGATGAGATGGCGCCTGACTGTGCAAAGAGAACCCAGTGGGAGCCAAACTCAAGGCAGACAGTGAGGGGACTGTGGACGCTGGTGGAAAGCATAAGAGAGCCCACTGGGCTGAATCCAGGGCCCTGGATAGAAGCTTCTTTGTCTAGAATTAGGATAGAGAATTGAGTCTCTGGGCTACTATTTGGAAGTTAGAGAAGGAACTGAATGAGACTGACAAGGAGGAAGGTCACAAATGATAATGGGTCAGAGTATCTGGGAACCAGGCAGGGAGTTGAGGACTGGAGAGTGGGGGTTAGTACTGGGCAGCATCCTGAGACAGGGGCAATGGCTCTGCTGGCTTTTCTGCCTCACTGTGGCCTGACATGTGGGTCTCTGACATTACCACAGCATAAAGGATGAAGGGTGGTTCTGACAGGGATGAACCATGGCAGATGCTGGATTCTGTGGTTTGCTTTGCAGAGTCTTGCCAGCCTGGGGACAGAGTTTTAGTGAGACAGGCTTATCTGGACCAACAGAATCCCCCTTCGTCCTTGTTCCCTGCATCCCTCATCCAGTGTGAGACAGCCACGTTTGACCATCCTGCCAGGGTGTGATGACATGAAAAGATTGCATGGGGTGCCTGCAAGGCAGCCATTGACTGTTTTAGAACTTAACAGAAATTTATCTGGGCAGTTCTTGGCTCCTCCTTAGACAGTGATACGCATTTCCATCTGCCCCTTATTTAGTTTCATTTTAATGGGAGCTGTGAAGGATGCGATCCTGGTTTGGAGACAGCCATTTTTTGAGGGCTTATGGCCTATGTGAGGAAGCTGTCCTCTTCTGCCTGGCCCTGTCAGAGGATCTGAGAAAGGGGTGGGAGCGTGTTGACACAGGACTGAGTTTTCTTGCTTTCGTAGGTGCTCATAAGAAATTATTTAATAAGGGAAGAATCTTAGTCGCAGTTCCTGGGCTTGGGTTCTGGCTGCTCCATTGCTTGGCTGAGTGATGTTTTGAGGTACTAACGAAACCCTCTGAGATTTAGGGCATCGTCCATTTAAAATGAAAGGGGGAAGTAGAGGTTCCTTCTTTCGGCCCTCAGAGCAACACTCAAAGTCCTTGCCACGTCCTACTTGCTCCTGCATGATCTGGCTTCCGCCCACTTCCAGGCTTCACCTCTTTTAGCCCAATCTCCTTCATGACCTTCCAGCCACTGGAATTTCTGTTTTTCAAACGGCCTGACTTTATTCTGGCCCCAGGGCCTTTGCGCTTGCTGTCTCTCAGAACACTCCATCTTCTGATCTGTGCGTGGCTGGTTCTTATCACAAGGTGCTGCTAGATACGCCTCCTCAGAGAGACCTCCCTGACCTCCTTTTAAAACAACTGCCCTTTTCCCATCCCTCAATTATTTTTCCTTCCTTATCATATTTTATTTATTTTTATTGCACTTACTATCACCATCTTATTTTTTGTGTATATTTGTTTTTTTCTGTTTGCCTCACCTCTCTCCGCATGAAATGATATTGGGGACCTTGCTTATTTTGCTCATTGCTGTATCTCCAATAGAGTCTGGCACATAGTTGTTGCTCAGTAAATGTTTGCTGACTGAATAAATGGAGATGGCTATTAACAACTACCTTGCTTGCTTCACAGGGTGGCTGAGATAACCTAATAAGGTGGCACATGCTTTGAATGTTCTCTGGTGCCACCCAAGCATGAGGAGTGGTAACTTTCTGCCTGTATTCTGTGAACCTGCATCAGAACCTTGGGGACATGAGGCCAAGGAGAGGCACAGTGACAGAGGAGCACAGCCAGGGGCCTGGCAAAGTCAGGAAAGGGGTGGAGAAGGCCCTGGTTCTTGCCTTATGGGTGCCAAGGCTGGCATATGAAAAAATCGGCAGGACTGCCCACATTCTAGACTCATCTAGGAATTATCTAGAAATCCTAGCTTTGAGATGTCTGCTTCAGTCATTGGAAAAGCTTCCTCCCTTCTGTGGCATAAGGTCCCAGTGTTCCCAGTTTTCTTGAGGTAGCTGGGTTAGGGGAAAGACCATAGCTTGCATCTCAGAGACTACGGAGCCAAGGTCTCTGCTAAGCTGCTAGTGTTACTACTAAAACAATGCCATTCCATCCCGGACAGCCTCTCTTCATGGAATTGCATTCAACAAACTTTTATTAAATTCTAAGTCCTCAAATGTAGCACAAAGAAGTGGGACAAACAGCCTCTAAGCTTCCTTTCACTTTGATTTTCTAGGATTCTATGTTGAACGAAGCTCAAGACATTATCTGGGACAGTTTCCATCCACAAACTGCCACTGGCGCAGTCCAGACAGATCTCCGGCTGGCAGCCATAAATTCGGGTGGCTGAACCTGCTGGGAAATAAAAACCATATCAAAACTCATATTTGCATACAATTATCTATTTGCATAGAGCTATGAGATTCATTTTCTTGCAGTGGGAGGAGGCTTGTTTGAGAAGAGGATGGCAGCTTGAGGCTCTCACCTCCCTCCCCTGTCCTTTTGCTGGGGTTGGTGTCCACCCCCAGTGTGTCTGTGCCCTGCTGGAATTCCTTCTTTCCCCTGAACTGATGCCATTCATCAGGTCAGGGGCAAAAGTGAAGAGGGTGTGACTAGCAGTGCACGTGGGGATAAGCAGAGAGGGTGTTTAGAAAGCGTCTCTTTCTCGTCTTACTGTAGAGGGTGAAGTGGGAGAGCGCTTGGACTGTTCAGAGGTGAAGCCCATCAGAACTGGGCTGGCAAAACTCAGTGCAATGGTAGCCTCCAGGGAGAGGCAGTGTCTGCCAGAGAGAATGAAGAAGTTCCCCACCTGATACTAAATATTTCCTTCCCTTGGTTATTTGTCATGGAGAGATCTCAGCAGGTCATTATCATGTTACCACTTAGCCATCAATTAACAAACGTCTACCCCTTTGGGTCATTTCTTATAAATCAATCTCTCCATTCCCCTCATTATTTGGTTGTTTTCTTTTAACAGCCTCTCCTGCGCTGTAATTTATGGAGCCTCATCATCTAAGAGCACTACTCTTGCTCTGAATCCAGGGAAAGTCTTTTGTGAAATTTTAAAGGGCTGGTGAAAAAAATTGCATAAGCAAGAAATATTTTGTTAGATTGAACCTTTTTGAGTTAGCATTGTATTCTTTTCCTCCCCAGCACCATCCCGCAAACATAAGGGGCAAAGAGCCCTGGGGTGGGAGTAGGCGAGTCACTGCATTGGGCATGGTTTGCATTTTCTGACTTGTATCTCACTGTGTTATTTCCTCTTCATATTTATTACCACTTAAGGTTCATTTACATTCCCTCTCTGTCCACAGTGATCAGAGAAACACCTCCCAAATTAGCATCATTTGCAAGTTTCATTAACATGCTGTTTACTCTCCCTTTTTCAGATCATTAATAAAGATGACCCCCGTGTACCCTGCCTCCCCCAACCCAATACATTTCCATTTGTCATTACCCTTTGTTTGCAGACTTTGAGCAAGTTTTAAATTTATGTGGCAGCACTCCTTACTAAGCCAATTTGAATTAATTTTGAGTGTAACACTTTGTACCACTCTATCAAATGCTTTTCTCATAGCTGCGTGCATTCCATCAATCGTATTCTTGCACCTTTCTATTTGATATTCAGGCTGAAAGCTCTCAATTCTGCCTGGCATTTTAGTTCTTTAAAAGTCACTGTATCCTCTGTACTGACTAGGGACTTTCTCCTAATTTTTCGGTTATTTTGAAATGATTGATGTTATGAAAGAAAGGATTTGGAGAGCTATTTATGGCAATCGATAGCTTTCATCTTTCTCTCCTACATCTGCTATTGTGGTGAATAAGTAATTTTGGTGAAATTCCCTCACATTCTAGGATGTATGAGACCTGGACCTCCTATTTTGAAGGCTACAGATTTCCCCAATACTCCCTTGCCTTGTTTGGAACTGAGTATCTATTTTCTAACCTGTATACCAGTTTTGAAACTGCTTTAAATGCCTGGCATATTGTGGGTTCTCAAAAACTGAGTTAATGAATGAATACAATAAAACCTATCAGTCATTCTTGCTTTCCCCCTAATCAGTACCAATTTTTAATTTGATGAGGTAGGGAACAGTTAAAAAAAATCAAGGCTGCTAGTGGATTATAGGTGTCTTACTATCATTCATTGATTTATTTCACGTATGTTAATTGAGACTTTACTTTGACCAGATTCTATTCTAGGCTCCGAGGGTATTGCAGTAAATAGAATCTTTTTCTTCTTATACAGTTTTGAGAAAGAAATAATAAACAAACATACAGGTATATAATGTATCATCAGATTGTGGTAAGTGTTATGAAGGAAAATAAAGAGAGATAAATAGAGACACTGAGAGAGATTTTATAGCATTTGAAGACCATTTTTTTTGTGACTGACCTATCATTTTTAGCTCTAAATCTTTTATCTGGAAAGGTGTAGAATTTCCAGAAGCTCAATAGTTAGAAATAATGACTAACATGACGCACAGAATTTCATTATAGCAGGTGGTTAGGCAGACCCTGTTTGAGACTCATCTTGTGTGTACGTGCAGATGCACCCATGCTGGGCCAGAATCTGGACATTTATAGGTACCTGGGACCCTCTCAGTTCAGATGTCTTTAACAATACTCAAGGAATGTTATCCTTTTGTACTTTATGAAGATCAGCAAAGGATTGACAGAGAGCACTGAGTTCACCCTGTGGACTGAACCAGGTACGGATTACCAAAGGGTCCACTCGGTATGAAGATGCGTGCACCAGAGCAGAGATCGCTTACAGACCCAGTAGAAGAAATCTCAGCAGGAGCCTGCAGGGGCCGCAAGTCAGGCTGAGGACAGTTGTCTTCAACCCACCAAGGGAGGATGCTGAGAGGATCTCAGCTTCTTCCTGAGCTCAGGCCTAGAGCACACTGGCTGGCTGGGGCCTCTCTTAACAGGGATCATTATTCTTAAGTGAAGTCACTTATATAGTCAATTTCATGATGGCTTTTAATTGTTTTTAGATTCACGCTTTTTCTCCTTTGCTATTTAATTTTTTTTTCTTCCGAATACCTTTTTGTGGAAAAATGATTGTTCCAAAATGCCAAAACAGCTGTCACTTTTATATTGGAAACTCTAAGATAGTGCTCCTCCACCCACAGGATAGCATTGAAATGCTTAGCTCAGCTCTCACAGCTTCCGGCCTGGGGCCTCCCCAGCTGTGAAGCCTCATGGGCTGTCTCATTGAAGTTATTCTTGGGAGAATAATATGGGAACTAACTGCTTTTGATACTGTAAGACCTGCCTCTCCTGCCCTTGGGTTCTGACAAGACCAAATCACCTGTGCTCCTCCCTTGCACTGGATGATCTCCTGCTTCTCTGTGCTCCCCTTGAGGTTCCTTCTGAATGGAATGTCCTCCCTTCTTCTTCACCTGCAAGGGTGCCACTTCCCCCAAGCCTCAGGCTTTAGGACCCTGGACATCTCTCTACCATCACCCTTACACATTACCAGTGGGTTTCCAGAATGACAGGGACAATGTCTTATTCATTTTTGTATTGATGTTACCTAGGACAGCCTCAGGCACAGGGAGGCATTCAGGAAAGGTTTCTTGAAGGAAACTGAACTGAAGATGGTAGAAGTGAGGGGTTATCAATCCCACTTTGCTGTTCAGGAGACTGAGGCTGGGGAGGATAAGCTACATGACCCAGGCCATTCAGGGATACCTAGGGTGGGACTGATACTGGAGTGCAAGGCAGTGGGCGCCTATTCACCGGATCTGGTTCCATGTCCTAGGTGATTTCAGAGCACCGTGAACTCAAAGAGCTCAGCTGTCTCTCAGCTCATAGGTGTCATTTTTTGTTCAAAATCTTTCTGATTTGCAGCTAATGACTTTTCAGTGTTATTTTTACAGTTATCAGTTAGCCTATTTTTGTTGGTAGGGTTTATTCTTTTTGTAAAATTTCTTATTTATATTCAAGTTAAATAAAATCTGACTTTTATCCCCAAAGGAACTTAGATTTCAAACCCCTGATTTGAGCAGGATTTTGGTTGGAGTTTGGGTTTGACTCATCTGTTTGATTAAAGGCTTATCTTCTTCTAAATAACATGTCTTAATAGTTACTCTTTCCCTTTCTAGACCTTCTAAATTTAGATAAATGAGACCAATTATCGCTTCCAGAATGTTCAGTTTCTACTCTGGTACTAGAATTTGGTCTCTAAGAGATGTTGATTTTCTTCCTGTGGGATCATTTAAATTCTGCATTTTCCCAGTTGGTGTCCTTATGGGAGGGGAGGAGGACTGTGGGCGGGGCAGGCTGGCTGCTTGCTAACCAGGAAACACAGGAAGGGGCTTTCAGCCTCCTGGGAGCCTGGTCGTGACCCACAGAGACCTCACCAGCTGTGGCCAGAGGGATGGCCTGCGGCAAGGTAGCTGGTGCCTGCGCAAGCCTATGAGAGCATCATGTCTGTGGATACCCAGGTAAGGGAGAGAAACCCCTGAAAATGTGCTGGGATAATGTGAAACCTGCAAGGTGGGGAGAGATTTTTTTCAATTCCTTTTCTTCTTTGCCACTTCTGAGATGATCTTGAATCTGTGATGGACAGATATGGCACATCCATACACCATTTCAATATGTATTTATTGCCTACCTGCTGTGGGCCAGGCACTGAGCCACACTGTGCATAGGGGGTGAACAGGAAGATACAACCCTGAAGTCTGGAGAAAAGATGAGTTTGCTGCCAGGGGCGGGGGAATTTTTCCTAGCAGAGCCTTAAAGCTTGGGAGAATAACTTGGGAACTGCTTATGATGTTGTAAGACCTGGAGATGGGGAGAAGGAAGCAGAGGATTTATTTCCTCTGATGCCTGCCTGCTTTTCTCTACTGAGTTTCCCAGCCGCATCAACCCTGACTGCTTACCTGCTCTCCCACCCAGACCCTCCCCGCCAAATGTGAGCCTGTAACCCTGGATCCCTAGGACCTCAGCAGACAGAATCCATTTTAGGCAAGACACAGTCAGCGTACAATCTGAGATTGCTCAGATGTAGGGCTGAGCAACCCATGCTTGATCCCTGGGTATGAAGCTCACTAGCACTAGGGAAAGCATATTTAGAAGAGGAATGACCATTTACTCAATTAAAAATAGAATCCTTAGGACAACCTAGATGTCTACAATGTAGGATGATTGCTGTGTAAGTACACACTAGCTCTGTTCAGAGGAGGGTATTTTAGCTAGAATCCTTGGGCTGACCCCACTTTCCCAGGTTTCTGAATATTGACTTGTGTGTGAAATGTTTTTCTGTGTGTGAGCGTATATGTACTTTTTTTCTGAGGAAGGAGTCTTTGGCTTTCATTAGATTCCTGGCAGGGTACCGTGTTTAGGGTCCAGGAGCCTTGATTTCATCCCTTGGCTCCTGTCTTTTCTAGCTGAGGTAGGGGAGTCACGTGGGCTCTGTTTATGTCTACAATAGAGTAAAACTACGGCACCTTCCTCCTTTGGCTGTTTTGAAGTTAAAATGAGAAACATGGGTAAGCTATGTGGTTTGCAAACCATACATTACTGCATGAATGCCTGGAATGGCCATGGGGTCCTTGTCCCTCTTTCCTCTATTACCTCTCCCTCTCCCCTTACCTTCTCCCAACCTAGTTAACTTCTAATTGTTCTTTAAGACCCATTTCCAGTCTCATTTCAAAAAAGCTTCCCTTGGCTGCTAAGCTTGCTCCCTCTGGGTCAGGTATACCTTTCCTCTTCACTGTATCATCCTTCTCTTAGCTGACCTCCAATAACATAAATTCTACCCTGTTGCAATCATTTACCTCCTCTTCCTGACCTGGCTCTTGTACCCCGACTGCACAATCCTTGAGGACAGGGATGGTGACCTGGTTGTTTTCTCTGCCTATCACAGTGTAGCTTTAATATAATTTTATTCAATCGATAAAATGTTAGTTAATTTATTTTTAAATTGTGCTTTAATGAGCTAACTCCTGATCATTTTTATCTATTCATCAAAGGCAGACTTAGTTCCTTTTCCTATGTGTAAATGAAAGTGATAAAATGGAATCCTTTAAGAGCATCTTACTACTCTCTATTAGGTTGGCCTTCCAGCAAATTAGTCTGAATGATGGTCCATCTCCCTCTGTTGAGGGAGGCAGGAAATCAGGCAGTTGCATGCTGCAGTGCTGGGGCAGGCACTGTTACTGCCACAGTGACTTCCCTCCTGACTCACAGAGCAGCACATGCTTCTCTAGCCTACTAACTGTGGCATATGTGGATTAAGGTGGTTAGGTCTGGGGCTATACAACTCCAGAAATCCTCCCAGCTGGCCTCCCACACACTGCTGTGGCAACAGGCTGGCCTGAGCCTCTCTCAGCCCCTTTCATAGGTACTGTAGTCTTCTGATCATCTTCCACTCCTTTTCTTTGTTATTTACTGGCAGTAGCCATGTGGATGTCTCTTCTGAAGTTGTTCTTCCTGGCCTCTCCTGGATTTTCCTCTATTTTGTCTCTTGCTCCCATTACAGGAAGTGCCACAATTTCCATCCTCCCTGCTTTCATTTGTATTACTGGAAGGAAAAAGGAATTATGTGCTTCCCATCAGCTCCAACTCAGCTGGCACTAGACATTGTGTAGACTGATGTAATGTTACCAAGGAGGAAATTATTAAAAGGATGAGGCTAATTTTCTAATTCACACCTGGAAAGCAAATCTGATGGTGCTTGCACAGATCTTTAATGAAATAACATTGTTTAAGAAGTTTCCAGAGAAATTCATCACTAATTGATTTTTGAACTGTGGAAAAAGATAATACAGAGAGATGAGATATTAGCTTCCCTCTGGCCTGACTCCCCCACGAGCTTTCTATTTCCTTAGCCCCCTTTTCCACGGAAGTTCAATAGCAGTTTTCTGAACTGGTGTTGCAGACAGTAAGGCCCACATAAAGGCCTACGTTTAGATGTGGTGTGTTCTCTTTCTCCTTCAGTTTTCCTTCATTTGGGCTGTGCTGTGAGTTCTTGGTGAAAGCCATGGATTTCTTGGTGGAATTAGAAGATTCATTTTGTGACTCAAGAGAAAGGCAGACAGCAGGAGAAATGGACATGGGCTCCGGTTGGGTGTCCTCAAAAGGGCAGGTCTGTAGTGGCAACACAGGGGCACAGCCCTCCCTTTAACTTGAGGGGCTTCTCAGACTCTCCCAACCTCAACATATGCATTCTTTAGGTATACTTATGTATTCGTTGATAGGGACCACTGAAAGTTTCTTATTCTTATATAAAGTTTGAATAAAAGCACTTTAAATAAAAGTCTGTTTTTAAAAACTTGGACTGAAACTTATAATCCAATTAAAAACTGAGTGCCAGATAGGCAAAGCCACCTCTATGATAAGTTCCCCAGCCCTTCTTCACCCAGGTTGCCATGTTCCTATCCTTCCTCTTAAGAATTTCTGAAGATGCAACTCCTGAGTGTTGAACTCCTTGGCTAGCCGTAGAGGTTCTTCTTGTCTTCTCTCCTTGCAGCTGATGGATTCCATCTGTTTTCTTGAATTTAAAGGAATTTTGAGAATCAATAGGGTTCCAGATCTCAGGAGAAATAGCTTTGTATTAAAGAGTCTTACTCCAAGTCTGGCTTGTAAATGTCTTAAGGCAGCTTGACTCAACTCGAGGTTCCCTCCATAGACCCAACCAGAAGACTTTGCCAGGTCCTCTGCTGCATGCTGGTGAGACAACAGGACCTACTTTTGCACTCCCAGAGCTCACAGTTGGTGAGATGGAGTACCATGGTAAGGAGGCTCAAAATGCTATGACTTCCTCGAGGGCAGATGTCTCCTTCAATCCTGGGGACCCCAGGAAGACTTCCAGAGTAGGGGCTGCTGGGCTAAGCTTGGAAGGAGGGATGGCTATGCCCACTCTTTAACTTGTAAACTTTTCTCCCTGGGGAGCCTCATACATCTCCTGTGGCCCCCACCCTGGGCATTGATATGGAATAATCTCTTATCATATCAGGATCATTGCAGGATTTTTCTGCTTTTCTTGTGTAGTTAACTCTACTTTATCCCCACTCCCCTTACAAACTCTCACTCTGGCTCTTAGGGATCTGCTAGGCTAGTTCTCTGTATGGTGTTGATGATAATAACAGTTCCAAAGTTCACTCTCAAACTATTTTTCCCATTTTCACCTTTCCTAAAGAGATTAATACAAGGTGGGAAGGGGACTTTAGACTTAGGTGGAGTGGGGAGGCACTATTGGTGTGGACATTTCCTTGGCTCTTAGAATGATGTTTCACGATCCAGTAACTCTGGCTTCTGTAAGACGTGCTTTTCTGGTGATTTGGATGTTGAGTGCCCCCTTAGGAGTGTGGCTACGGTGTGTGGGTGGGTATGGGAGGGGACCATCTGGCCCATGAAGGCCAGTGTGAAAGCCTTGTTCTGCCAAGGTGATGTTGACAGGGGCAGGAGCACTGGTCTCTGGTCTGCCACTGATCATTTTGGCTAAGGTCTTATCCCCTCAGTCCCTACCACTGTAAATTGCAAGGGCTGAAAACCAACTCTGGGAGTTTCTATAGCTCAACCATTCTGGGCATGTCTGTATTGGATGCTTTTTCACTCCTTATTTTTTAAGGCAATATGGAAACACACTAGCACCCTGCCAGAAAGTGAATTTTGTCAAGGGCATAACCATGTATTTTTATTTAGTTCATAAAATAATATTAATTGCAATGATGTTAATAACACCCTGAAATCTTGTTGGAGTTTTCCAGTTGACAGTATTTTTACACCTTGATCACTTTGAGTCTCCAAGTCATTTCTATGAGGTGCTATGTATTGAGCACATAACCATATGCAATGCAGATTCATCATGTCCTTTAACCTTGCCAACAATTCTATAAGGCAAATATTATTATTATCTCAACATTTTAGATGAGGAGTCTGAAGCTCAGAGAGGTAAAGTATCTTGCCTGAGGTCATGCAGCTTGTGTAAGTCTTTGGAGGAGAGTTTCATTCCATGGCAGTAGTGTACCCACTTGCATTCTCTCTGAGCCCCTCTTATTCCAGAGACCTTTTAGTCGGTTATGCACTATTTCTATGCAGTGGGGTGGAGGGGCTGCTGTGTTTTTAGCTCTGAACAACTTAAAGTGCCAGGTCACTGTGAAATTTCTTTGTGATTTGACCATGAGGCAGCATGACCTACCAGAGCTGGATGAGACTGGGCAATGTGGGATGTTGTTTGCTGGGGAAGATAGCTAAGGATATGGACTGGGGATGCAGCATGAAGAGAGGAAATGAAAGCAGTCATGTAATTTTGTGGAGAACAGTACGAGGAGTAGGACTTTTAGAGAATTGAAGAGAGGTCTGAATAGTTGAGAGACTGGCTTTAGAGGCAACTAAAACTCCAGGGAGTCATAAGGAAAAGAGAAGGAGAAAAGATTCTTGCTTCCTCACTGGCATAACAGGAAAGTCAAGGAGGACTGAACGTAAGTGTTCAAACATTTGGAAGGCAGTGGCAGGCTCTTGTAGAATTTCACCGAAGATGACACACAGAGGACTGGTTAAACTGGAGCACTGCAGAAGACCAGAGCTTGGTTAGCTTCTAGGAAGGATTTCTTGGATGCAAGGCATTTTTAACACTGTAACAGTTGTCAAACTACTTGCAGTGAACAGGATATTAGTCAAGCCACTTGGGTACCCAGCACTCTTGTACACTCTAAGTTTGGGGAATTTCTCATTTTCTGAGTCTGTGCCTCAAGTGGAAAGCCAGAAATGGGTTTTCTAAGCTTCCATTGTACAGAGTGCAAGCCTAAGGTCCTCCCAACCAGAGGCACCTGTGTCTAGCTTCAGTTAGGAGGCCAGTGATGCTAGGTAGCAGGTATCCAGAGGAATCTGTTCTGGTGAGATAAGAGACTTAGATATTTAGCATCCAGAGGCAGCAATCACAGAGTTGATTGTGGAAACATGGTGCTCAGTGCTATGGGTGGGACCTGTGGTTTCTGTGTCAATGGGGATGCTGATGGGGACCCATGGAAGCAATCTGGAGGATAGTGTGATTGATCCACTGTTCCTGGCTGTAGGGATCTCCAGAGACACTCCCTGAGAGCTAGCAACACTTTTTAATAATTTCATTTTCTTCTTAAATCAGCTAGGGAGTGTTCTTTTGTCCACACCTAAGAACCTTGACTGGTACAACAGGTAACTGAGGGAGCTTATAGAGTCTCTGGAGACTTAGAAATAGGAAAAGCACTTGGCTGTTAGTTCAGCATGATCAGAGCATGTATCAGTCGGGGTTCTTGGTTGCAAACAACAGAACCCAACTCTGTATTTTAGGCAGAAAAGGAACCTATTGAGGTTTCAACAATTCAACAAGATGCTAAAGAATCAGTTTGAAATATGGAGAGAAAGTGAGAGCTTGAGTTAAGAACCCTCTCAGGACAGCTGGGCCAGGAAGCATCCTTTGCTTCTCTAGGATAGCACTTGACCTGTCATTAGACAGCAGGAATTAGATACCCTTATGGCTGCCAGGAATAAACTTGACTATCCCAGGGTCTTTTTATCACTTACTCCAGCTTACGGATGAAGGGGCTATCTGTCTGAATTTCCAGGGCATTCAGACAGGCGGAACCCCCCACCTTTGGACTTCTGAGGTAAGAGGCAGGATACTGAACCCTACCGGCATTACACATAGGGCAGTATTGCCTCAAAGAGAAGGGGCAGTTAGATACAACAGTAATAGATGTCCACATCGGGGCTGCTAGGAAAGGCAGCCACCTGCAGCCTCACTGATCCTTGTATGGTTGCCTATGATTATGTCCTCAGACCTGGAACATTTTCATATTTAGAGATAAAAAAGCCATCACAGCCTGGGCTGGACTAATTGCCCTGTTTGGGAGTATTTTCCCTGTTTTGGGTTTGATATGAACTTTTTTGTTTTGCTTAAGAGTATGCATCATGTGGCAGCACACCTGGCAATCCCACTGCTATATCTGTTCAGAACATGGTCCTTTGCCTTTAACACAAGAGGAGTACATGCAGACAATCTCCCTGTATCAGCTGTAGGGCTGGCCTACTGGCCATGGGAGACCCATGCTCACTATTGAAGCTGATCTTGCTCTGGCTTTTCTCTAAAATGCTGTTCCAACCAGTGCCTCTGGGATTTGTGTCTTTCTTGGTAATCTTCACATCTACAAACCGTGCAGTGGGTTGACGTTTCAATACTGCTGCTCCTGGTGATATGCAACAGCTTGACAAGGGCACATGTCTTTAGCTTGATGCTATGAGATGTTGAGCTGTAAGAGATAAATGAAGGACAAACTCCTAACAGATAAAGAGGCCTGTATTAGTCAGAGTTCTCTAGAGGGACAGAACTAATGGAATAGTTATATATATAAAGGGGAGTTTATTAAGTACTAACTCACATGATCACAAGGTCCTACAATGGGCTGTGTGCAGGCTGAGGAGCAAGGAGAGCCAGTCCGAGTTTCAAAACTCAAGAACTTGGAGTCTGATGTTCGAGGGCAGGAAGCATCCAGCACGGGAGAAAGATGTAGGCATGGAGGCTAGGCCAGTCTCTCTTTTCACATTTTTCTGTCTGCTTATATTCTAGCCACTTTGGCAGCTGATTAGATGGTGCCCACCCAGATTAAGGGTTGGTCCACCTTTCCCAGCCCACTGACTCAAATGTTAATCTCCTTTAGCAACACCCTCACAGACACACCTAGGATCAATTCTTTGTATCCTTCAATCCAATCAAGTTCTCAGTATTAACCACCACAAGGCCTCTATGCTGCAAAAATCAACAATGGGACAAAAAAAATCACTTTGTCCCATCCAGGTTTTTATTGTTTATTTACATACTCTATTCCCTTTTTATGTCATATTTACCCCATATTTAAAGCAAATGCTGGAACAATGGTATCACATGCTCCATGTTCCATCCATCTACCCCCCTAACTATCTATTCATCCAGTAAGCATTTACTAAGCACCTCCTTTGGGCATGCCCCAGAAAGGTGCTGGTGATGAAAGAATTAATGAAGTAGTCTCTCTCTATTTTTTTCTTTTGAGACCAAGTTTTACTCTTGTTGCCCAGGCTGGAATGCAGTGGTGCGATCTCGGCTCACTGCAACCTCTGCCTCCTGGGTTCAAGCGATTCTCTTGCTTCAGCCTCTCAAGTAGCTAGATTACAGGTGTGTGCCACCATGCCCGGCTAATTTTTGTATTATTAGTAGAGACAGGATTTCACCATGTTGGCCAGGCTGGTCTCCAACTCCTGACCTCAGGTGATCCACCCGCGTTGGCCTCCCAAAGTGCTGGGATTACAGGTGTGAAGCACTGTGCCCGGCCAGAAGTCTCTGTCTTTAAGGAGCTTAGTCAGTGAGGGAGTTGCTATGCAAACAGACAATTACAATACAAGGTGTATTAGTTTTCTGTTGCTGTGAAAAAGTCACTACAAATTTAGTGGCTTAAAACAACACTGATTTATTAGCTCACATTTCTGTAGGTCAGAAACCTATCATGGTGTATTAGTTCAGGGTATCACAAGGCTGAAATGAAGGTGTGGGCTGGACTGACTTCCTGTTTGGAGGCTGTGGAATAATCTACTTCCAAGCTCAACCTTGTTGGCAGAATCCAGTTCCTCAAGGTCATAGGACTAAAGTCCCAATTTCCTTGTTAGCTGTCAGCCAGGGACAGTTCTCAGCTTCTAGAGGCAGCTCTTAGATATTTGCCCCAGGGTCCCTCCATCTCAGCAATTGAGAATCTTCTTTATGTTGAATCTCTCTGACTTTTATTTTTGTAACTAGCTGGAGAAAACACTGTTTTTAAAGGGCTTTTGTGATTAGGTCAGGACCACCTGGTTAATCTTTCTATTTTAAGGTCAACCAAATAGCATGCACTATATAATATAATGTAATTACAGGAGTATATCCATTATAATTGATGCAGGATTTTTCTTGACCCCTTTGTCAGATTTGTAACAGGGCTGCCCTGTTTACTTGGCCTGCTGGGCTCAACTCCTTGCAGGAGGGAGCATATAAGTGAGTGAATGTGGGGTCTGGTTGGCTGCTTTGGGCACCAGCAGGAGCAGGCTCTGTGTGGGCCTCGTGGTGGTGCCCAGCAGGGGGTGCCCACAACCCCAGAAGCCCCAGAGGATGTGTTACAATGCTCTCTTAGCTCTGCCATCTGTGGACAGTAGCTTGTTATCAGCTCAGTGGGACCCTTGCCTCGTTGCATGGGGTGGCTGCCCTCCATTAGTGAGGGCAAAGGGCCAGTGTGACAGCCTTTTCTGGGTACCCACACTTGGTGGATCCTGAGCTCTTGTCCAGCATCCAAGAAGAATGAGGTCACCAGGACACTTGAAGGATGGTGAAGGTGGATAATTTTATTAAGCAATGGGAAATGGCTCTCAGCAAAGAGGGGAGCTGGAGAGGGCACAGGATGGGCAAATAATCTTCCCCTGAAGTCTAGCTGTCTCTGGTCAGCTCTTCCCTGTAGTTAAGCCATCTCTCTGAAGTTAAGCTATCTCTCCTCCAAAGTCCAGCCATCCCTCTAAAGTCAAGTCACTGCTCTCCAGTCAAGCTGCTTCTCTCTCCCCTACTGACTGAGTCTGGGGTCTTTATAGGCACAGGATGTGGGGTGGGGTGGGCCTTAGGTAATTTTGGAAAAAGCGACATTTAATTGGTAAAAAGACATTATTCAGAAAGAACCAACTGGGAGAGAATGGGCAAACAGGGATAGAAGTTCTTACTTTGGGCCATGGGTTTCAGGCTTTTCAGCTCAAAGGTGGGATTTCACTGGGAACCTGTTCCAGTCTGCCTAGAATTTCTCTGCCTCTTGCCTCTATCATAATCACTGTCCCAGAAATTATGCAGAGCATGCACACTGGGAGAGGGTGCATGGAAAACCTTCAGGACATCACAGAATCCTGACTACCATGCAAAGTTACATGTGCTATGTTTGGGGGGATACACAAGGAATCATAGGAGCACACGGGAGGTATACTTATCATAGTTTTGAAGGTGGGAGAAGCCAGAGAAATCTTTTTGGAGGGCTGCTATCTGCAAGGGTGCCTTTAGAAGGATGTCAAAGGCTATTCAGTTGAGAGGGTTGAGAAGCACTTAGCCCTACAAAGTGAGGATTGGCCATAGGACTATTCCAGCTAAAAGGAATGACTTTTGTGGGGCCAGAGGTGTGACACAGCATGGTGTATTTGAAAATAACAAGTTTGGGGTTACTAGAGAGTAAATATTTTCCAAGGAAGGGAGTGGCAAGATGGGGACCTGGAGAGGCCTGGAGGAATCCAGACTAAGGATCTGGGAGAATCAGATCTTTGGACCCTAGCACAAAATGCTTGATTTGGGATAGGGCCTATTTCTAACAAGTTCCCAGGTGATACTGGTGCTGCTAGCCTGGGGCCACACTTTAAGAACTGCTGCTCTGCAGGATGAATGGGAAGAGAGCAATTCTGTGGGTCCAATAGGAGGTCATGGTACTAGTCTAGCAGGAGATGATGGAGCTCTGACCAGGTTCAAAGCCAGGGCATTGAGGGTGGGAATAGTGTGAAGTAAATGGGATTTAAAAAAAGATTTAGGAGGGAGGCTGTACTGGAGTGTGTGTGTGAGAGACAAGGCAGTTGGGGTGACCCCTGCTCTGGACATACCTAGAAGGAGTCTTAGCCATGACCCAGTCCAGTCCTCTCATTCCTCTGATGGGCAATGTGAGGCCCAGGGAGAACAAATCTCTCTGTCAAGATCACACAATTGTTGGTATTGGCAGTGAGACAGGGGAACCAGATTCCCTGGCCTCTGCAACACAGCGTTTGTGAATTGATTTAGAAGGAAGAAGACAAAATAAAACCAAGGCAACCCAAGCTCTCCCAGAAACTCCTTGTCAGTCTCATTCCCCTGGCTCCTATCTCCTTTGTCTGCCCCTTGGCCCAGCATGCTTCTGGGGTAAAGGTCATTGCTGCCTGTGTACAAGAGGAGCAGGAAGTTCCTCCCTGGAGCCAGACCTGTACAGGGTTCCTGAATGAGAGGTCAAACTTATCAAAGGTGTTTTAGGTCCCCGAACTGATTTTCTTTGAGCCCTGGGCTCTTGGTTGCAAGAGAATTTTCATGGCTGAGATAATCTACCAGTGACAAATCTGCTGAAGCATGGAGACAAGATCGGGAAATTACAGCAGGCTCCTTGGATTTCCAAGGGGACAATACTGAGCGCGGACATTCCTTCTCACACACACGAACGTTGGAGTGCACACACATGAGATGGAGATCAATCTTAACTCCCAAAGGTCCCTTTGTCTCACTGAAGTGCTTATTAAATGAATCTGTGTTTCCACTGGCAGCTCTGAGTCATCTAGAAAGGGAACACAATGCAATGTCAGTCAGTATTTGTTACTGTCAGAGCCTTCCTCGCAGCCTGCCCTGCGTTTATTGTCTTTTTGGGGCCCATTTTATCCATTTTCTGTGGGCAAAGTCATTAATCTTCCTCCTGGCTCGGGTGCTGTGCATCACTGACAGCTGGGGTCCTGGCTTCCTGGGCTACTGGGTAAAGGCACCTCCGGGCTTCTCGGAGACAGAGTTTTGATTAGAAAGAGTGAAGAGCAAGCCAAACCTTTAAGAGGACCCGGGAGGCGGGGTGTAAGTGTCTGTGGTCCCAGAAGGCACTGGGGATCAGTGGAAAAGGTCACCCTGTTTTTGAATCATCTGCAGTGCACCCTGACACCAAAATACACTTAGTCCTATGCAGAGTCACTTGATAAAGCGGCTAATGAAGTGGAAAGATGTCAGCAGAGCTAAGCAGGCCAGGCTCTGGGGGATGCACCATGATTCAACCTTCTGTTACCATGGAAACCAGGGAGGTTTGGCTTCTTTTTTTCTCTCCTTCCTTTTGGAAGATCTTTCCTTGGTAACCTTGACCCTTTCACATTGGCAGCCAGAGATAAGAAATTCCATTTTCCCTTATCTGGTCATGGTTGGCTGGTAGACTCTGATGGGTGTGTGGTGGGGGAGGGGTGGTGGCCAGGGGCTCTGGAGTGCCTTAATTCAAATGCATAAAGTGGAGGGTGGGAGGCGATAGAAAAAGAACACAGTTAATTAAGGTTGATATTGCAGAGAAGGTTGTTTTCTGAATAATAAATTCTGTGGGCTTCAAAAACAAGTGCAATTAAAGGAGTGCAAAAAGGAGAGACAGTTGAAGGGTAGAGGAGGACCAGTTTTTTGGGGGGTGAAAAGGGGGATACAGGGTGCATCTAAGAGGCCCTCACTATGCTGGGATCTTGATATACAGAACAAATACTGTGTTTGATGATCGCTTGTGACATTGCTGCCTGTACAAATGCCCTTTGCCTTGAGCAGTGGAGTAATTTACATCCTTAGCTAATGAAGAAGGGCTTTGAAGTTGATCCAGAAGGGAGGATTGGCTTTAGGTTGCTATCAAGGAGAGGAACTTTGCTTCAATTTACTCTCAGAAATGTTGTTCCTGGGCAGATGTTTCCTCAGTCATGATGTACATCACTTTTCAGTTCAAGTGCCCACTATACCTTTATGTTCTCTATATCTTCTGGAACAAATTATTGATTGAAAAACATGTATCAATTTCTGGCCAGTTAAAGTTCGGTGCTCCTTGGGCTGGCCATCCAGTCCTGAATCACACAGAGGGATGCGTGGCCAATGACATACAGTATTAACATCGCCCCCTTACCCACCCCTCAATAGTAAATATAGGTCAGAACAAGTTTTTAGAGAAGGAAATATAGCGTAAGGCTCATCCACACATTTTTTCTGTTATAGAAACCTTAACTTTAGCAAATGTCAAGAAAGGAATATGTATCTTTTATAATAATTATTATAAAGGTAAAAATCTTAGCGTGTCCTATGTTATAAGGGCCTTTTTCTTTTGCAACTGTGAATCAGGAAACATATCCACAGGTGTGTGCAGGACCTGGGAGATCTCAGATTTGGCTAGGCTACTGAGGAGGAAGTTCTCCATGGTTGATGAAGGTGGCTGGGTTTTCAGGATTTTCCTAATTCATCCATTCTTATCACATTCTAATGGGTGATCTCACTTGGGACTGGGGTGATGTGACTGGGAAAAGAGCTGGAGGGAACCAGCCTCTCTCATCCATATTCCCTTATCCGGCTGGCTTAGGGGAACACTGAGAGCAGAAGGGAATTTACCTCACTTCACATAAAGACTGTGTATAGAGATTTCCTGTGTATGATATATCAATAAAGAATTGGCCAAATAAATTATGCTACATCTATAATGGAATACAATGCAGCTGAGTAAAAGCATGAGGAAATGCTGGAATGATTCGGAAAACATTCTAGCATCTATTTTTAAGTGAAAAAAGCAAGAGTAATCAGTGTATGTATTACATTTACACTTCTATTAGAAAAAGGAGAGAATCAAGAACACATCTTCATATATGATTGCATTTCCATAAAAAAACCATGGCAATATGCAAAATCAATAAATAAAATAAACAAAACTTAAAAAACATCCCGTGGAAGGATAGGGTAAGAATTAGATTGAAAGGCAGAGTCCATATATACACTTTTAAATTTGATTTTTGAACCACGCATATTTATTACTCATCCAAACATCATTAAATGAATAGTAAAAAACACAAAGTTAAACTATAAGATGCTAAATGAAGATATAAAAAACACAGGAAAAACCAGTAAAATGTCTTCAAACATTCTTTTCCCTATGTTCTTGCTTGGGGAACTCTTTCCCTTTCTGGCTGTCTCCTGTCTTTCTTTTTCTTTCTTCCTTGTTAGAAAAGGGCTTTAAGATGACTTGGGGGGAGAATAAATATATCTACTGCAAAACAGATTTTTGAAAGTTTTACTGGAGCTGACGATGTGAGCAAGATGACAGAATCAGAGATATTCACTTACATTACCCAATAATAATAAGAATTCTGCACCCATTTATAAAACCTTGGAATTTAGGTAGGAGGTTTTGAAACCTCAGTGGAGTCTAAGACATAGGAAGGCCATTCTGAGGGTGCATGCCAGCACGCAGGCAGCAGACCCTACAATCATACTCTTAGGGTAAAATTCAGAAACAGCCTCGTTCCCCAAAGGGCTTGGCCACAGCCCTATTTGGCCTTGAGCCTTCAACCAAACTTCCCTTCCAAGGAGTCCAGGAAGAATCACTTGGCAGAAAGGCTTGTCTGTCCATTGATAACAATCTCAGTAGTGAATCTGAAGGTCACCCTGTATCTCAGCTCCAGCCCTCTTCAGCTGGTCTCAGAGGGGACTTGTCTTTATCTTGAAGACTGGGAATTACCCATCTGTCTAACCTTCTATGAGGGGCCCACCAGCCACCATTTCACAGCAGATCCTGAGAGGGCACAGTATCAGCTATGTTTCCTTTTGTTGCAGCTGGGAAACTCTCTTGCCCATACAAGAAACTACTAGGAAGTGTGCAAGTCTGGGACACTAGGGCAAGCTTGCCAGCCTCTGTCCCATTGTGAATTCTGAGTGGGCTCATTCTTGGCTCCAGCCCCTCTCTCAGCAATCAAGGAACTGTCACACCCATACAAGAAACGTCTGGTAAATGTGTGTCCATTGGGCACATGGGACAGGCTTACAGACTTGGGACCCTGGCTAGCTTTCCTACACATTCTGGGTATCCTCCTTGAGCCCTAAGTTCATCTGGTCGAGGTGCCACACCAACCTTGAAGCTATTGCTAGACTTATGGAGAATCTGAGCTTAGGGCGCCCTCTAGCTGAAATAGTTCCAGTAGTCACAGGCTCTGAAAACGGTCAGCCTGCTTAGATTTTTGGGCAGGCTCACTGAAGAAGGATGGGCACAAACACAAGCAGACTGCAAAGACTGGAATACATACCTAACTCTTCAATGCGTAGACATCAACATATGTCTGCAAGCATAAAGAACAGTCTGGGAATTATGACCTCACCTAACAGACGAAACAAGGCACCAGTGACAGACCTTAAAGAGATAAGATGTGTGCTCAGTCAGACAATGAATTCAAAATAGCTATGTTAAGGAAGCTCAGTGAGCTTCAATAAAACACAGAGAAACAATTCAAAAATTTATTAGAGAAGTTTTACAGAGAGATTTAAATAATACAACAAATTCTGGATGTAAAAACTACAATGAATGAAATAAAAATGCAATAGAGAGAGCATCAATAGCAGAATTGATCAAGCAGAAGAAAGAAATAGTGACCTTAAAAACAGGCTAAAAATACATAGAGAGAGAGAAAAAAGATGACTAACAAAAAGAAATGAAAAAAGCTTACGGAATCTATGGGCTATCTTCAAAAAAGCAAGCATTCATATCATTGTAATTCAAGAAGTAGCAGAGGAAGACAATGATGTAGAAGGCTTATTCAATGAAATTATAACAGAAAACTTTCCAAACTTTTTATATCCAAAAAGGTATACATATCCAGATACAGGAAGACTTAAGTTCAGTAATCAGATACAACCCAAATAAGACTATCCTAAGGCATAGGATAATCAAACTCTGAAAGGTCAATGTGTTAGTCTATTTTGCATTGCTATAAAGGAACAGCTGAGGCTGGGTAAGTTACGAAGAAAAGAGATTTTTCAGGCTGTGTGAGAAGTGTGGTGTCAGTATCTGTTTCTGGTCAGGAACTCAGGAAACTTTTAATCATGACATAAGGGGAAGAGGGAGCAGGCATGTCACATGACAAGAGAAGGAGGAAGTTGGTGGAGGGAAGGTGCTTTCTCTTTTAAAAACTCAGCTCTTATGTGACCTAATAGAGTGAGACTCACTCAGTACCACAGGAAGGCACCAAGCCATTTATGAAGAATCTGCCCCCATGACTCAAACATCTGCTAATAGTTCCCACCTCCAGCATTGGGGGCTAAATTTTAACATGAGATTTGGCGAGGACATATATCAAAACTGTATCAGTCAAAGACAAGGAGGATTCTGAGAACAGCAAGAGAAAAGAAACAAATAACATATAAAGGAATTCTAATACGTATGGCAGCAAACTTCTTAGCAGAAACCTTGCAGACTAGGAGAGAGTGAGATGATATGCTCAGAATGCTGAAGGGAAAAAGCTGCCAAACAAGGATATCATACTCAGCAAATCTATTTTCAGAATAGAAGGAGAAATGAAGACTTTTTCAGACAAACAAAAGGTTAGGAAGTTTGTCACCAGCAGACCTATCTTACTAAAAATGCTAAAGGGAGTTCTCCAAATGGAAATGAAAAGATGCTAACATTTAACAATAAAACATCTGAAGGTATGAAACTCATTGGCAAAAGTAAGTATGCGAATAAGTTCAGAATACTTTAATACTGTAATTGTGGTGTGTAAATCATTTATATCCTTAGTATGCAGACTAACAGAGAAGAAAATTAAAAATAATAACTAAAATAATTTGTTAAGAGACAGGCAATATAAAAGATATAAATTGTGACATCAAAAATTCAAATGTTGGAAGAGAATGGAGTTGAAGCATACAATTCTTTTTGTTTTTTTCCCTTTTTGATAAGTTACATTATCAGTTTAAATAACTTATTATAACTGTACAATGCTAATTGTAAGCCACATGGCAATGACAAAGCAAAAACCTAGAATAGAGAAACTAAAGTTAAAAAGCAAGGAATCAAAACATGCTACTAGAGAAAATCAATCACAAAAGAAAAGAGTATGAGAGGAAGAAAGTAAAAAAAAAGGATCTACAAGTAATAGTAGAAAACAAGTAACAAAAAAGCAGCACTAAAGCTGCTCACAAGAAACCCACCTTCACCTGGAAGGGCATAAATAGATCAAAAGCAAAGGGATGGGCAAATATATTTTATGCAAATGAAAATCAAGTAAGAGCAGCAGTAGCTATACATATATCAGCTAAAATAGACTTTATGCCAAAAATTGTAAAAAGGGAAAAAAGACCATTGTATAAAGACGTCAACATAGAAAGAGAATATAATAATTATAAGTATACATGCATCTAACACTGGAGTACATAAATATACAAAGAAATATTCAATAAACTTAAAGGAAGAGATTGACTGATACAGTAATAGTAGGGGACTTCAACACCCCACTTTTAGCAATGCACAGATCATCCACATGGAAAATCAACAAAGAAACATCAAGGTAAGCCACACTCTAGACCAAATGAACCTAACAGACATTTACAGAACATTCCATACAAGAGTTGCAGAACACTCATTCTTTTTAATAGCACATGGAACATTCTCCAGGATAGAACATATTTTAGGCCATAAAACAAGTCTTAAACATTCAAAAATTGAAATCATACCAAGTATTTTTTTCTGATCACAATAAAACAAAACTAGAAATTGATAACAGGAGGAAAGTTGGAAACTAAAAATATGCAGAAATTAAACAACACACTTCTGAAAAACTAATGGGTCAATGAATGAATTTTTTAAAAAATTAAATTTCTTGAGACAAATGAAAATGAAAACACATATCAAAAGTCTATGGAATATAGCAAAAGCACTTTTAAGAGGGAAATTTACAGCAATAAATGCCTACATCAAAACAGTACAAAGACCTCAATTCAGAAACCTAATGTTGCATCTCAAGGAACTGAGAAACAAGAACAAACTAATCTAAAAGTTAGTAGACAGAAATAATAAAGATCAGAGCATAAATAAACAAAGAAATTACAGAAGATCAATGAAGCAGAGTTTTTTTAAAAAGGGAAACAAAATTGACAAACCTTTGGTTAGACTAAGAAAAACAAAAAGATAAATAGAGAAATGAAAAAGGATAAATTACAGCTGATACCACAGAAATACAAAGGATCACATGAGACTGTTGTAAACACCTAACTCCCAAAAGGTTAAAAAAAAAACTAGAAGAAGTGAATAATTTCTAAACACATACAACCTATCAAGATTGAATCATGAAGAAATAGAAAATCTGAATAGACCAACAACAAAAAACAAGATTGAATTAGTAATAAAAGTCTCTTATCAAAGAAAAGCTCTGGACCTGTTGACTTAATGCTAATTTTACTAAACATTTAAAAAAGAACTAATACCAGACCTTCTCAAACCATTCTAAAAAACTGAAGGGGAGAGAATTCTTCCAAACTCATTATTGGAGGCACCTTGATACCAAAACCAGATGAGGACACAACACCAACAAAAGAAAATTATAGGGCAATATCCTTGATTAATATGGATGCAATAATCCTCAGCAACATACTAGCAAACTGAATTCAGAAGCGTGTTAAAAAGATTATTCATTATGATCAAGTGGGACTCATCAAAAGGATGCAAAAATGGCTCAAAATATGCAAATCAATAAATGTAATACATTACATTAACAGAATCAAGGAAAAAGCCATATGATAATTTCAACAGACACAGAAAAAGCATTTGATAATCAACATCCTTTCATGATTAAAAAATCATCAACAAATTAGGTATAGAAGGAACATATCTCAACAAAAGACAGGCCACAGATGACAAACTAACAGCTAACACCACATTTAGCAGGGAAAAGTTAAAAACTTTTCCGCAGAGATCTTGAACTAGATAAGCATCCCCACTTTTACCACTTCTATTGAACATTGTACTGGAAGTCCTAGCCAGGGCAATCGGTCAAGAGAAAGAAATAAAGGGTATCCAAAATGGAAAAAAAAGGAAGTCAAATTGTCCTTTTAGAGCATCCTATATATAAGACATGATTTTATGTATCGAATATGCTAAAGACTCTATTAATAAACTAATAGAACTAATAAGTGAATTTGGTAAAGTTGCAGGATACAATATCAATGTACAAAAGTCAGTAGTATTTCTATACTCCAACAGCAAACTATTTGAGAAAGAAATCAAGAAAACAATTCCATTTACAATAGCTAAAAAAAAATTGGAGGGGGCCAAGATGGTGGACTAGAAGCAGCTCATGTACATTGCTCTCATGGAGAAGAAACAAAAATGGCTAGTGAATGCTGACCCTGTAGGCTGATCATCTGAGAAACTACGTTGGGACCCATCAAGGCAGCAGGGGGACACAGAAGGGAGAAGTGAAGCTGGGCACCAGCCTGTCTGGGCTCAGTGTGGTGCCAGGAGAACCTCTTAGACATGCGAAAGGGTGAGTGAGTGAGAGGCCCCAGGAAGATTCATGCTGCCCACAGGCACCTATGCAAGACTAGAAATGGAAAAATCTCCCTGGTTCCTCAGCAACTCCCTCCCCCAATGCTTCTAGACTGAGGCAGAAAGCCATCTAGACGTTTTGAAGGGTAACTCTCAAGTCCATGGGGACCTTTACAAGCCTTGATTCCTGGAAGAGGTCAGAACTAGTGCCATAGCCCCAGTAGAGGCTGCAATTATGGTTCCTGGAAGCAGTAAGATTGTTTGCTTCATCTCTCTTCACCAAACAGGGCTGGTGACTTCCAGCCCAGCAGTCTTGCTTCAGCCTGAGCTTGGCTGGCCACACCATCCACCCCCACCACTGATATCCAGGCGGGCAATGCTTGCTAGAGCTTCTGGCCCAATGGTCCCACTTTTATGTGAACTCAGCTGAGGGGCACAGCCTCCTGTTGTCCTGGGAAGCATCCACACAACAGGGCGCATGACCCCACCTGCCCCTGCCACTGGTAGCCAGATGAACAATGCTTGCTAGAGCTTCTAGCTCAGTGACCTTACTTCTGTGTGAACTCACCTGGAAGGTGCAGCTTCCTGTTGTCCTGGGAAATAGCCAAATGGTAGGGTGTGTAACCCCACCTACCCCTGCCACTGGTAGCCAGGCAGGCAATGCCTGCTAGAGCTTCTAGCCTAGTGACTCCATCTCTGTGTGGACTCGGCTGCAGAGTACAGCTCCTGTTGTCCTGAGAAATACTTGGATGGCTTGTGTGTGACTCCACCGACCTGTGCAACTGGTAGCCAGACATACAGTGCTTGCTAGAGCCTCTGGCCCAGTGGTCCCACTTCTGTGTGAACTCAGCTGGAGGATGCAGCTTCCTGTGGTCTTGGGAAATGCCTGGTTGGCAGGGGTGAGTGGAGTCACCCACCACTGCCACTAGAAGCCAGGCAGGTAATGCCTGCTAGAGCTTCCAGCTTAGTGGTCTCACTTCTGTGAGAACTCAGCTGAAGAGTGCAGCCTTCTGTTCCAGGAAACACCAAGATGGCAGGGCACACAACTTATCCTTGCCAGATTGGCTGTAATGTGCTGCCCATACACTTCCAGGGAAACATGCGGTTGTGCCTGCCTGCAGGTCTGGTGGTAACAAAATTCCTTAACATTTGTTTGTCTGAAAAGAAACATCACAATTAGAGGAACTAGAGAAACAAGAGCAGACCAACCCCAAAGCTAGCAGAAGATAAGAAATAACCAAAATCAGAGCTGAACTAAAGGAAATTGAGATGCAAAAAACCATACAAAAGTCAATGAATACAGGAGTGGGTTCTTTGAAAAAAAAAAAAAAAAAAAAAAAAAAAGACAGATAGATAACTAGCTAGCCCAATAAAGAAAAAAAGAGAGAAGATTCAAATAAACACAAGCAAAAATGACAAAGGGGACATTACTACTGATCCCACAGAAATACAAAAAATCTTCAGAGACTACTATAAACATCTCTGTGCACACAAACTAGGAAACCTAGAGGAAATGGAGACATTACTGGAAACATACAACCTCCCAACCTCCCAAAATTGAACCAGAAAGAGACTGAATCCCCAAAGAAACCAGTAAAGAGTTCAGAAATGGAATCAGTAATAAAAAGGTTACCAACCAGAAAAGGTCCAGAACCAGATGGATTCACAGCCAAATTCTACCAGACATATAAAGAATTGGTACTATTCCTACTTAAATTATTGAAACTACCTTTGCAAAATTATGACTGAGACAACAAAAGAGATCCAACCTGACTGACTCCATCTTAGCTCTAACCTTTAAGCCAGGCTTGTTCCTTCCTGGGCACAGTCTGAACTGACTTTGGGAGCAACTTAGTTTATAGTTTAAAACAAAGGTGATAACACTCCTTTCCCGAAACAAACCTCCTTCTTGCCTGGTGAGTAGGCTGTCTTTGTAGGACTAAGAAAGTAGCCACAAGATTAGAAATTATGGTTTAGGAGTCATGCAGCTGGAGGCTACAAGATTCTGACCTTCCCTAACCTGCTCTCCTAAGATCAGTGTTTGAGATATTTTGCAGATCCTCCACTTGATGGATCAGTTGGTGCCACCCAGATTGACAAACTGGCTCATCTGATCTTGTGGTCCCCCCTTAGGAACGGACTCAGCATAAGATGATAGCTTTGACTCCCTATGATTTCATCTCTGACCTGACCAATCAACACTCCTGGCTCACTGGCTTTCCCACACCCACTAAATTGCCCTTAAAAACTTTGGTCCCTGAATGCTCGGGCAGACTGATTTGAGTAATAACAAAACTCTAGTCTCCCACACAGCTGGTTCTGCATGAATTACTTTTTCTCTATTGCAATTCCCCTGTCTTGATAGATCAGCTCTATCTAGGCAGTAGGCAAGTTGAGACCATTGGGCAGTTACACTATTCCAAAAAACTGAGGATGAGAGACTCCTCCCTAACTCATTCTGTGAGGGTGTATCATTCTGATACCAAAACCTGGTGGAACACAACAACAACAAAAACTTCAAGTCAGTATCTTTGATGAACATAGATTAAAAAATCCTCAAAAAAACACTAGCAAACAAAATTCAGCAGCACGTAAAAAAAACTAATTCATCATGATAAAGTAGGTTTTATCATTGGGATGCAAGGTTGGTTTAACATATGCAAATAAACAAATATGATTCACCACAAAAATATAACCAAAAACAAAGCCACATAATCATCTCAATAGATTCAGAAAAGGCTTCCAATAAAATTCAACCTCCCCTCATGTTAGAAATCTTCAATAGGATAGGCATTGATGGAATATACTTCAAAATAATGAGTTATCTATAAAAAACCCAGAGCCAACATCATACTAAATGGGTAAAAGGTGGAAACATTCCCTTTGAAATCCAGAGCAAGACAAGGATGCCCCTTTTCACTATTCCTATTCAATATTGTACTGGAATTCCTAGCCAGAGCAATCAGGCAAGAGGAAGAAATAAAAGGCATATAAACAGAAGAGAAAAAAATCAAATTATCTCTCTTCACAGATGATATGATTTTATATCTGAAAAACCCCATAGTTGCTGCCCAAAAGCTCCTCAGTCTGACAAATAACTTGAGCAAAGTCTCAGGATACAAAATTAATGTACCCAAATCAGTAGCCTTTCTATACACCAATAACATCCAAGTTGAGAGCCAAATCAAGAATGCAATCCAATTCATAAGAGATCCCACCAAAATAAAATACCTAGAAATACAGCTAACCCTGGAGGTGAAAGATCTCTACAACAAGAAACAGTGCTGAAAGAAATCAGAGATGAATAAACAGATGGAAAAACATTCCATGCTCAAGGATAGGAAGAATTAATATTGTTAAAATGGCCATGCTGCACAAATAAAATTTATGTGGAACAAAAAACAAGCCCAAATAGCCAAGTTAATCTTAAGCAAAAACAGCAAAGCTGGAGGGATCAACTTCAAACTATACTACAAGGCTATAGTAACCAAAATGGCATGAGACTGGCACAAAAACAGACACATAGACCAATAGAACAGAATAGAGAGCCCAGAAATAATGTTACACATCTACAACCATCTGATCTTCAGCAAAGTTGACAAATGCAAGCAATGGAGAAAGGATTCCCTATTCAATAAATGGTGCTGGGATAACTAGCCATATGTAGAAGACTGAAACTGGACACTTTTCTTAACACCATATACAAAAATCAACTGAAGGTGGATTAAAGACATAAATGTAAAAACCCAAAACTATAAAAACCCTGGAAGACAACCTAGGAAATATTATTCTAGACATAGACCCTGGCAAAGAGTTCATGATGAAGATACCAAAAGCAACTGCAACTTTGTCAAATGAGACCTAATTAAACTGAAAAGTTTCTGTACAGCAAAATAAACTATCAACAGAGTAAACAGATAACATAGAGAATGGAAGAAAATTTTTGCAAACTATTATTCACTCAATACTATTCAGCCATTAAAAAAATTGTATTTGCCCATTCTCACACTTCTATAGAGAAATACTTGAAACTGGGTAATTTATACATAAAGAGTTTTGATTGGCTTATTATTCCACAGGCTGTAAAGGTAGCATGCCTGGGAAGGCCTCAGGGAACTTATAATCATGGCAGAAGGGAAAGGGGAAGCAGATGCATCTTCACATGATCAGAGCAGGAGGAAGAGGGAGAGAGCGGGGGGAGGTGCTATGCATTTTTAAACAATCAGCTCATGATAACACACTCACTATCACAAGAATAGCACCAAAGGGGAAATCTGTCCCCATGACACAATCACCTCCCACCAGGCTCCACCTCCAACATTGGGAATTAAAATTTGACATGAGATTTGGGTGGGGACACAGACCCAAATCATATCAGGAATAAAATCCTGTGATTTGCAACAACATGGATGAATCTAGAGAACATTATGTTGAGATAAGCCAGGCGCAGAAGAACAAATATCATGTGATTTCACAAATATATGGAACCTAAAAAAGTTTATCTCACAGAAGTAGAGAGTAAAATAGTGGTTGTCAGAGGCTGGGGAGAATATTGGAAATGGAAGAATGAGGAGAGGTAGGTCAATGGTTACAAAGTTACAGTTAGAAGGAATAATTTCTGGTTTTCTATTGCACAGTAGGATGACTATAATTAACAATAATGTATTGCATGTTTGCATATAGCTAGGAGAGATGGTTTTGAAAGTGTTCACTACAAATAAATTATAAATATTTGGGTAAAGGATATGCTAATTGCACTAATTTGATCATTATACAGTATATACATATATCAAAACATCACACTGTACCCTATACATATGTATAATTATTATATGTCAATTAAAAATAAGATAAACCTTCAAGGAAACGTTTTCCTGATTGATTTCTAGCATGACTAAGTGAGGGGGTCGACAGATGTTTCCTTCCCAGTGCAACTAGAAAGCTGAATAAAACTATAAAAAATACTAATTTCAGTCTACTGGAAAGTGACCAAAGCATTTATTTATGAAAACTACTGAGTCGTGGTTAATAGCAGTACACGTCTATAATGTTTTCATCTGGGGTTGCTCCCATCTTCACTCCAGCTCTACTGGTGCAGTATTTCCTCCAGGATAGGGTAGGAAAGGCCATAAAATCCAGTTGTTTTGCTACCACTTCCAGAAGAGGCTTACTTGATTTGGAACCTTGTCTATTACAGTAGTATCTTGACATCAAGCAAATCCTAACATTTATATGGAAATATAAAGACCTAAAATAGCAAACACAATTTTGAAAAAGAAGGACCAAATTGGAAAACTTATATTACCTGATTTCTAAGCTTAATATAAAGTCACAATAATCAGCCGGGCGCAGTGGCTCATGCCTGTAATCGCAGCACTTTGGGAGGCTGAGGTGGGCAGATCACCTGAGGTCGGGAGTTTGAGACCAGCCTGGCCAACATGGTGAAACCCTGTCTCACTAAAAATACCAAAAATTAGCCAGGTGTAATGGCGGGTGCCTGTAATCCCAGCTTCTCAGGAGGCTGAGACAGGAGAATCGCTTGAACCCGGGAGGTGGAGTTTGCAGTGAGCTGAGATTGCGCCATCGCACTTCAGCTTGGGCAACAAGAGCAAAACTCCATCTCAAAAAAAAAAAAGTTATAGTAATCAAGACAGTGTGGTATTGGTATAAGAACAGGCATATAGATCAATGAAACAAAATTGAGACTTCTTACATTTATGGTCAATTGATTTTCAAAAAAAGGTACCAAGATAATTTAATGATGAAGGAATAGTCTTTCCACAAATGGTACTAGGACAACTAAATATCCATCTGAAAAAATAAAAATGGACTTAGACACTTACCTTATACAATATACAAATTAACTGAAATGATAAAAAATCTGAATATAGAAGATAAACTAGAAAACTTTTAAAAGAAATCACAAAAAATATTTGTGATATTGGGTTAGGCAAAGAGTTCTTGAATGTAACATCAAAAACTTAAAGTAAACAAGAACAAAATTATAACTTAGACATCATTAAGATGAAAACTGTTTTGCACATTACAACACACCATTAAGTAAAATAAAATAAAAAAAAGCAAAAGAAAAATGCAAGGACAAGCCACAGACGTGGAGAAAATACTTGCATATAGTATATTTAATAAAGGATTTCTATCCATAGTATATAAAGAACTCTTAAAACTCAATAATGAGAAAAGTCAACTAAAAAATGGACAAAGACATGGGTATTTCGTTAAAGAATAAGTGGTTTCGAATTACATGAAAAAGTGATCAACATTATTAGTCAATAGGGATGTACAAATTAAAAATTAAATGTGGTATCTCTATATAACCACTAGAATGGCTACAATCAAGGAAAATAGATGATTTGAAGTATTGGCCAGGATGTGGAGAAAATGGAACATTTCTACATTGCTAGTGGGATATAAAGTGGTACAGTCTCTTTGGAAAATACTTTGGCATTTAAAAAAAGTGAAATAGAAACATACCATATGAGCCAGCATTTCTACTCCTAGGAGTCTACTCATGAGAAATGAAAACGTGTATACACAAAGAGTGTTCTTAGCAATATTATTCATAAAGCCTCTAACTGGAAACAATCCAAATGTCCATCTACTGGCTAAACACAATTTGGTTTATCCATACAATGGAATGCTATTCAGCATTGAAAAGGAGTGATGTATTGAAACATGCTACAATATAGATGAAACTCAAAAGCATTAAGTGAAATAAGCCAATTGCTAAAGACTTCATATTGTATAATTTCATTTATATAAAATGTACAGTTAAGACAATTATATAGGCAGAAGGCTAATCAGTTGTTCTTTGGAGTAGGGGGTGGGTATAAGATTGACTGCAAATGAGCCTGAAGGAATTTTTGGGGGTATTGAAACTGTTCTAAAACTAGGTTTTGATAATGCGATAAAGTTACTAAATATTAAAATGTACCCATACAATGGGTAAATGGTATGGTATGCAAATTATATCTCAACAAGGCTGCTTTTTTGAAAAATGATTCCTGACAAAGAGAAAATAAGGATAGGGAAAATGAGATAGCGATATACAAAATGTATTTTGTAAGAATCTCTATCCCAGATAAATCAGATGTGTCATAGTTTCAAATAGTCAAAGCAAGATCAAAAATCTGTAAAGTCAAGGCCAGTCAGAAGCAAAATTATTCTTGTTATTGAGACCCGAGATAAATTTATTTTGCTTTGAATTAATTTTACTCATTTATTCATAAATATTCACTGTGTCTGTTATGTGCCAAGCACTATGTTAGGTTCTGGTTACATAGGAGTGAACAAAACAGTCATGGTTCCTGCACTCCTGGAGTTTTGATCTAGTGGTTCTTCCTAGGCGTGGTTCCTATGCCTTTTGAAAACATAATTGGGATATTACCATATGTTTAATTTTGTATTATGATTTTTTACTCTGTATAATATTATAGGAATTTAGTCATATCTTTAAAAGCTCTTCATAAACCTTATTTTTTTGCTGTAACCTTTATCACAATATGCCTCTATGCTGAACATTTAACTTGTTTCCAGTTTGTTGCCATTATCTATGATGCTGCAAAGAAGTTTTTTGCAAGTGAGTATTTTCTTTCTTTTTTTACAACTAGAATCTCAGAAGAGATATTATGGATCAGAGTTACAAATATTAAGATATTGATACCTATTGCCAAATTGTTTTCTGGAAAGATGGTTATCAGTTTGCAATCCTACTAGCAGGGTAGAGGGCTTGTTATCATCCAAGACACTGGGCTTGGTTGGAGGATGAGCCAAAGCCCAAGGGGTGGGTCGGTCACTCTTGTGGCTGTAGGCAGCAGGCCCTGGTCCTAGGCATTTAGTGGTCTCCTAGACACAAAGCACTGTGCTCTTGGAGCACAGATCCCTTAACAAGAGCAAAACTAATTCCTGGCTGAGCTCTGGCTTCTCTCAGGCTACAGAAAAGTGGCTAGACTGACAACATCCAGGCCTCAGAATGAAGTTCAAAGTAGGGGAAGGTGAATGTATAGGGGAGGGAAGACTGTCAGAGACAGAAATGTTTATGTTAAGCATAAGCAAGATGAAAAGAAATGACAGAGCAACTAGGCAGATATACTACAGGAAAATCAATTAGTGGAAAAGTCAGGCATGATATGGAAAAGTCAGGCGTGGTATGGAACAGTCCAGAACTCAATCTGGAAGAAACATAAATTGGGTGATAAAAGTGGCTTCCTCATGAATGTTTTCCAGTAGAGAATAAATTAGTAGAAATATAAAGGTAATAAAACAAGAGCTCAAAGATGAGATGATAAAACAACAGAATGAGTTGTAAAAGGAGATTGCAGATCTAAGGAAATGAATTGAAATAAAGTAACATAAAATAGCAAGGAACAGAATAGACACAGCTAAAACCTGAATTAATGGTATGAAAGGAAAGCTAGAGATAATCACACCGAATGCAGAAGAAAAAGAAATTAAATAATTAGAAGAGAAAGAGAAACAAAGATGATTCAAAATAAGATAATTGATGTCCTTGCAGGAAAAAATCCAACAAAAGGACCGAAGAAGAATTCAGAGAAGACTCAGATCTGTAGCTAGGGAGGGTACCTTGCATGCCATGAAAAACAAACTCACAGACATCAGGGATTTTTCTAGGTTGAATTATTAAACTTAAAGAATAAAGAAGGCATTCCTCAGGCATCTAGGTACAAAGTAGTCCCTGACAGTGGGAAAAATTAGGGCATCCTCAGATACACTATGGTAATTTTCTGTGTTCAAAGATAATGGAGCAATGTTTATACAGTTCTGAGGCTTGGAGAGGCCTCAGAAAATTATATGCATCTAATCAGTTGTCCATGTATGAAGGCAATAGATAAGCAGTCTTAAATATGAAATAACAGTGGGAGTGGAGTGGTACATCTACAAAATCTGCTTATATAAAGCCAAAGCCCTTTGGTGATGAGATCAGGTTTGGCAAGGCTATAAAAAAAGCCTGGTGATGAGCGGCGAGTTCATTTAAATAAAGAACTACTGTTCTAGGCAAATTATGGTTGCGGAATAGAATGCTGCTGTTATAAACTCTGGCAAAGCAAAGCCAATCTGGTTGGAAGGTGAGGAAGGGAAGGTGGAAGTGTGTGAGTATTATCCCCTCCATGCTGCTTGTAACAGCAAGTTAGTCAACTACTTAAAATTCTACTTAAAAAATACAGCTGCAACTTCCTAATGGTTTTCATAATATTTTCTTTTTTTTAACCTTAGAGTAATTTGTAAGTAGTAATATCTCCTAGGGATGAAGAAATATTTATTTGATATACTATAAATCTTTCAAATTCTCTTTTTTTCTCTTCTGTTACATTCAAGAAAAAAATTAAATTTGCAAATAGCATTTATAAGATTATCTCAGTTTTAGAAATCTCTCTGTCCCTCTCATCTTTTCCCCCCTCTCTTTCTATCCTAATGTCTGCATAAGTATCAGAGAGAGTCTGAAGGAAGATCACAAAATGTTAACACTGATAATTTCTGTTATATAAGAATTCTTGTGATTTGATTTGTACTTTTCTGTGTATCTTACATTTTACTTTTGTCCCAAAATGTTATACATGCTCTTTGCAGAAAATTTGAAACATACAGAAGAAAAGGAAAAACATACATAAGAAAAGGAAAAACATGCCATCCAGATATATTTGCTATTGGTGGCTCCTAATGACCAATGCTTCTGGGTATCCATGCCCTTATGTAGCCCCTCCAACAATGACTCTGAGCTTGGCCATGTATGATAGGTAAGTTTATGCACCAACTTGACTAGGCAACGGTGCCCAGTTGTTTGGTCAAACACTAGTCTAGATGTTTTTGTGAAGGGATTTTCTAAATGTGATTAACATTTAAATCAGTAGACTTTTAGTAAAGCAAATTACCTATCACAAATTACCCTTATCTGATCAATTGAAGGTCTTAAGAGCAAAGACTGAGGTTTTCCTAGGAAGAAATAATTCCTCCAATATTACAACATAGATGCCCTGCTTGAGTTTCCAGCCTGTTGCCCTGAGGAATTCAGACTAAAGACTACAACATCTATGAGTAAGGTCATATGGTATTTGCCTTTCTGTGTCTGGCTTATTTCACTTAACACTATGCCCTCCAGGTTCATATATGTTGTGGTGAATTTCAGGATTTCATTCTTTTTCATGGCTGAATAGTATTCAGTTGTGTATATATACACCACATTTTCTTTTTTTTTTTAATATTGTACTTTAAGTTCTGGGGTACATGTGCAGAACGTGCAGGTTTGTTACATCAGTATACACGTGCCATGGTGGTTTGCTGCATCCATCCCTCCATCATCTACATTAGGCATTTCTCCTAATGTTAGCCCTCCCCAATCCCCCCACCCCCCTGCCATCCCTCCCCTAGCCCCTCCACCCCCTAACAGGCCCTGGTGTGTGATGTTCCCCTCCCTGTGTCCATACACCACATTTTCTTTATCCATTCATTTATTGTTGGACACTAAAAGAAAAAGTTGATATTACAGACACGGAGCAGAACAGTGATTACCAGAAACTGGGAGGGGCAAGAAGAGGGGAGGATGGGGAGATGTTGGTCTATTGGTACAAAACTACAATTAGGTAGGAGGAATATGTTCTGGTGTTCTATTGCACAGTAGAGTGATGAGGCTTAACAGTAAGATATGGAATGTTGCAAAATAGCTGGAAGTGAGGCTTTTGAATGTTACCACCACAAGGAAATGATGAGTGCATGAGGTGATGGTTATGCTAAATACTGTGATTTGATCATTATACAACACATACATGTATCAAAACATCAAATTTCACCCCATAAAAGTGTACAATTACAATGTGTCAATTAAAAAAAAACAAGACTGCAACATAATCCTTATCTAAATTTTCAGCCTGTGGGGCCTATCCTATGGATTTTGGACTTGGCAACCCTCACAATTGTATGAGCCAATTTGTGTGAAGAGGTCTGGCTGCCCTTCTGGAAAGACCATGGAGAGAGAGAGTGAGAGTGAGAGCCAGCAAGAGAGATAACAAGACAGAGACAGAGGAAGAGAAGAAGGAGGAGAAGGAGAAGGAAAGGAGATATTCATACAGTCCTTAGCTGTTCCAGTCATCCTAGTTGAGGGGCCAGACATATGAGTGAAGCCCTTTTTGGTTTCTAGCCTCAGTCAAGCTACCAAATGATAGCAACTGCATAGGTGTCCCCAGGAGATATCAGCAGTACTATCTGGATTGCAGAATCCTGAACAAATTAAAGGTTATTTTTTTAAGCCACTAATTTCTGAGAAGGTCTGTTATTCATCAATAGATAACTTATATAAGTTCCATTACCATCTTGGCACATGGACTTTTAGTTTTTTAATCCTTAAAAATTTTAATAAAATTGGGTTCATACTATACAGTTTTACAACATGCTTTTTTCAGTGTATTATGGGCAGTTTCCCATGTTACCGAAAGTTCTTAAACCTCATTTTTAGCTGATACAGAGTTTTTGATTATTTCCTATTGTTGCACATTTGGATGATTTCTAATATTTTGCTATTATAAACAACATTATGATAAATGCTCCTGTACACATTTACAGAAGCACCCAGATAAGCAGCTTCTGAATTTCAGATTCATAGAAACTGTGTAAGATAATAAATATTTATTATTTTAAGCCACTAAGTAATGGAATAAATTGCTATGCAGCAATAAGTAGCTAATACTGGCCCCCTTGGGACTTTTGAATTTTTTAATCTTTAAAGCAGAAAAACCTATCACAGGTTTGGTTTCTTGTTAACCCAACTCTCAGAACTGACTAACTCTACCTTCCCCTTCCCACCATACCAGTGTTTCTGAGAGGGAAAATCTGAACAATTTACACCACATAGGTACTTCCTGGGCCTTTTTCTTCACAACAGTGTCTTCACCGTCCTCATATCTGACAACTCATCAGTATATACTGGAGCTCCAGCCCCAGTTTTTTCCTGCGTTGATATCAGGTTCATATTTCCTATCATTTGCTCTTGGATATTCCTCAAGGTGTCCAAAATGAAGTTTATCATCTCTTGCTATAATCCTTTCCTCCTTTCTTATTTACCTTGATTGAGAGGTGGGGTTAGGTTGGGTAAAAAATGGAGACGTGACACTGTATTAGTTATCTATTGCTGCATAACAACTTACCCCACAGCTTTGTGCCTTAAAACAACAAATATTTCTTATCTCACACAACACAGCTTCCGAGAGTTATGCATTTGGGTTTGGATACCTGGGTGGTTCTAGTTCAGAGGGTTTTATGAAGTTAATGTCAAGATACTGCCTGGGACTCACTCATACAGCTGTGGGCTGGAGGCCTCAGGTTTCGGCTGGCCTTTGGAAGGAGACCTTTATTTCTCACCATATAGACCTCATCGTAGAGCTGCTTGAGGATCCTCACAATATGGCAGCTGGCTTTTCCAAGTGAGTGATCCAAGAGAGAAAGAAAGGCAGAAACCACAACAGCTTTGATAACCTAGCCTTGAAAGTCACATGCTGTCATTTTTCTCATATTCTTTTTGTCATACAGACCAACCTTGAAACAATGTGAGAGGGTATTTTGTACAAGCTATGAATATTGGGGTGCAGTAGGGTTAGTGGGAGCCATCTTGGAGACTGGCCAATGGTTCTTATGCCAATGCACTGGAATTAGAATAATGACTATAAGGATGTCATACGGGGCTTTCAGGTCACTTGCTCCAAGAAAAAGTATTTGGAGCCAGATCACTTAATTGAGATGGGATGAAATGAGAAGAGGAAACCGGAAAGAGACCTAGAGTGGTATGAAGGGGCAAAGTAAGCAACTTTGTATATTTAACCTGAATGTGTATGGTATATATGAATATTCCTTGTACAAAGGCACAGATGGAAAAAAACCCAAAATATTAAGAAGTATCTGTAACCTTGGCTGTCACTACTGCAGGGACCAGCTCTTTTCTCACCTAACTATACTTCAGCCTTACTCAGTTCATATCTATGTCTTGCTTCTGTCTGGACATTCCCCTTGTTACTCCCTGTAACTCATGAGACACAAATTTTTAGTGCAAGTAATTCACTTAAGAAGTGATCTATGAGACAGTGGCAGGAGATTGGGGAAGTGCAGTGGTAAGAGACAGGAAAGTAAAGGCAGTGGAGGAAGCACATTATTCCTATGGGAGCTGACTTAATCCTTCTGGGGAACTCTGGGAAATAGTGCAGACCTGTCCTCTGAGTTATTCTACCTGTGGAATGAGGTCCTAGAATATCCACTAACTTCCATCAGCCATTAGTAGAGGACTGCCCCCAAGAAAGATTAACTCTTTGGCACTTCTGGCCTGCCACTCCAGCAGGCAGAGCTCATGTGGCAGCTGAAGGAAACCCTTAGTCTCAGAGTTACAGGGAATGGCAACTGGAAGCTGGAAGTTGGAAGCTGGGTCTTCAGGGACTTGTTAAGTGCCAAGGAGATATGGAAGAGGCACCAATAACATTTTTTTATGAGTACCTTTAGAATTCAAGTTAGGCATCCCCTCTCATGAAAAGTTCTCTTTGGCCCCCTAGTTTTCCTCCTGCAGTGGGTTGGGTACTCTTCTGCTTTGCTCCCATCCCATGGGACCTTCACTGTATTGTAACTGTCTGCATCTCTCCCATTAAACTCTGAGCTTGCTGAAGATGCAGACCAAGTCTTCCATCTCAGCATCCCTGGGTGCTTAGAAAAAGACCTGGTCTAGAATCTGGTATATACTGGGTTCTCAATAAATTTTGAATGAATGAATGAATGGGTGAAGAATTCTCTTCATCATTTGGGATAGCATTGGTAATCCTCTATATGTTCCTGTATCTAAAAGTTTTCACATAAATTATTACCATTTCTACTCTTGTAGGTTTGTTTTTTTAATGGGAATCCTTTCCTACGGAGGGGTCTTCCAGGTACAGGAAAAGCATTAACATGTTAATGGTGTACCCACTGACACACCAGGCCCTGGATGGTTCACTGCTGCTTATCCTCCTGGGGTTCTGGAGAAAAGCTGGGAAGGGAAGTGAATGGCTGTCACACAGCAGCTTTCTGCCCCCAAACTCCTCATGTGAGGCAAGGCTGAAGAAGGAGGAATGGCAAGGTTTCTGCAAAGATCAAGAGCTACCCCAGAGATCCTGTCTAGTCTCATGTTAGGTAGTCATGATTTGCTCATTGTCACAGCCACTTAGCACTCCGGGAAGAATGCATTGTTTCTGAATAGAGAGCAGTAGTGATGATTTGGCTCTTATTATAGATAATAATTGTGTTTGCTGTCTGTGCTGCCTGGGCTTATTTGGGAGCTTTATCACCATTGCTATAATTTTAAATATTTTAATTAATGATACTCTGTTGCACTCTTGCCTTGAGGCTCCTTAAGCAAAATGAGCAATTAAAAAAAAGACCCACAAAAAGTAAATGAATGAAAATAAAAGAAAGGGCATCTAAAAAATCATTCTGTTTCTGCGATGTTTCAGGCTTGAAATATCTGCTGCAGGCAAGAGAAAATTCTCACTGCTTCTGCCTGTTATCTTTGCTCCCATAGCCATCCATCTCCTGAAGCTGCTGATTGGCATGGAATATACATAAAGTATCATCAAAAATGACAGGAAATGAGGAAAAGGCCAAAACAGAGGCCTGACGATCCAGCAGAACTTGGAGATTCATGCTCTTAAAAGCATTTCATCATCAACCATTATTATTGCCATCAATTATTTTCATACTTTCCCAGTATTGTGGATATCATTGAGGAGATGCAAAAGAATTAGTCCCTACCTTTAAGGTCTTTCACTGTGGTGTCTAGGAATGGTTCTGGCAGGGTAATCACAACCCAGAATGTTCTGTGGGATGCACAAGAGTCAGCCCCAGTAGAGTAGGGTAATCTTTTGAAATGTTAATGTTTTGTTTTCGAATGTAGAAGATATGAAGGACAATAGGCAAAACTTCCCCTTGTATCTCATCACAAGAGTTCTCTGGGCCAGGTCAGGATTCCAAACTCAGGGACACATGGACCTACATGACTTCAACCTCCAGAGTGTTTGAAAGAGATTTGAACTCATAGCCAATATTTAGAAACAGAGACATCAAAAATGAAAATTTGATTTCCAGCCTCTCAAAAGTTTAGATCTGCCAGCCTCAGTCCACATGCTAACACTGGGCTGGAGCCAGTGGTGGCTGCTCTGTGATACGCTGGAACTGGCTCGCTCTGGCTTTTGAGAGAGATTTTTGTGCATGTCTTCTCAATTCTGTGTTCAGCAACTTTACATTGGTAGGTTGAGATCATTGAAATCAGCCATGGTGAGAGTATTAATACCATGAAAATGCTATAAGTCAGATTTTTATTTTTCTCTTGGTAAGCCAGTTAAATGTTTACCAGCACACCACTGTGGTCATCCCTTTGGATGGGCGTGTTGCGTATTCATTCCTCATACCTATAGCTTGCCATAATCTCCGTATAATAAGGCTGGGTTCCCCACCTTGTCCCCTTGGTTTATATTCTGGGTTTAGGATCTTCTTACACTATTTCTTTATATTTAAAGGGGTCTCTGTGAAGAAAAATCCCTCACATCAGTCCTTTGTTAGGAAAAAGAGGCTCGTCAAGGAAAAGGCTCTTAAGTGGAGAAAGGGAGAGTGGTCCTTCTGCCTGGAGAGGGGACTGGCTTGCTCTCTGGGGATGAAAGACTTCTGTGTGCCAGAGACAGGAAGAGTTCATTCTGGGAGGTGAGAGATGGGAGATACGCATTTCTTGTGTGGCAGACGCCCAGCCCCTACTTATGCAGTGTCTCAGTTTTATGCCCATGGGGGTGGACCTGGGTACTGTGTCCTCAGGACATGGGCCCCCGTTATAACAGGCAAGGGCACAGGGAAGTCCCATGCTTCTGAGCAGACCACCTGTGCTCTGGGGCTGGGAGTATGGGAGGGATACCCACTAGCAGAGCTGACTTCATGGGCATGTGACCTGTGCAGTGGCATAGGGCCTCCTGGTTGGTTTAATGCTCTGTTCTCATCATCTTGAAATTCTTCATACTTTTTGAACAAAGGGCTCTGCATTTTTATTCTGTACTGGGCTCTATAAATTAGATAGTTTATCCATTCCACTAAGAACTGAACAACTGTGGAGCCCTAATAAGTAAGCAACAAGGAAGGGATCCCAGGTAGGGACCTGAGTGACAGCTAATCACAGACAACCCACTGGCACAACATCCTGTTCCAAAATACCTCATTCTGCCTGTAGCTCCAGCAGCAGTACCCTATCTGTACACCGTATCTGCATGTAGCCCCTCCAGCACGACCCTATAAAACTTCCCTCCAGCCCCTGCCTCTTGGCAGACAGTCCCTTCTGTGCTGGGCTGCCCATTGCTTTCTTGCCATATATCTTTGTACTTTCTCTAGTAAATCTGCTGTCTTTACCCATAACTGTCTTGGTAAGTTCTTTTACCATCTGCAATGCTGGACCCAGTCAGTTGCACCTACAACAACAAGAACAAGAGATCTGCCTCAATTGTTCTGGTCTGCATGAATTTTCACAGGACTTCCGGGGTCATCCCAAGAAGTGGGGCAAGGGATCTCCTAACATTTTTCCATCAACCCCTGTAGCTGGGGCTGACCCACATTAATGTGGCGAGAAACACTAAGAAACATGTTATTTCTTAGATGGGTGCAGAGCTGTCCTGCCTATTGCACTAGATTGATTCTTTTTTTCATTTTTAGCCCTTGGATGCTGGGGGCTAAACTAGGGGTACTGTGCTTAAGTTTGGCAATATAGGAGTGAATATGACAAGGCCTCTGCCCGAAGGAAGCTCAGAGTCTAGAGGGAGACATGCAGAGGTAAACCTATACTCTTACTGCATATAGCACATTAGATCTGAACTCTAAAAAGTGCCAAAGGGAAGCAGAAGTAGTAACAATTGATTCTGTGTAAATAGGATCAGGAGAGTTTGTGGCAAGGCCCTGAAGGCAAATAAGAGTGCTCTGGGTGAAGAGGGTAGGGAGGTGCAAGCTTGATGCTTGATAAAATCCTCTTGCTTAGGGGTCTGCTGTATTTTGATGGGGCTGCAGCTTTTAGCAATGTCAGATTCATCTAGCAGCTTTGTATACACTTCAATAACTATCCTGTATTGTGGCCATAAAACCATTCTGGGTCCTGGTTCAAATGACCACTTGGTAACCAGGTCTTTTCTTGATTATGTGGTGGAATAACGTTTGGAAATACTAGCAGGTATGTTTTTCGTAGCACATCACTTACCTGGGGACCTTTGCCCTACCTGGGCAGCTGGAACCTGAAGCATCTTTGCCTCAGGGAAGGCAAATGGCAGCAAAAACATTGGTCAGGTTTTGGTTGTAAAACGCTGAGACTGTGAAGGGATCACTGCCTTCAACTGACTGTTCTTCTGCCCTCTTCCCAGGATACACTGAAGAAGGGTAACCACAGAGCCCTATGTTCTTGGGACCTTCACCCTCTTTTCACTCCCATTTACCTTCAAGGAATAGTGAAGTCAGAGGGAGTCACAAATGGGCTTTCTGTACACTAGTATTGGATAGGATTTCCCCAGACTGGAGGAAGGGAGAGCTGAGGGTAAATGGGAGTAAAAAGAGGGTGAAGGTCCCAAGAACATAGGGCTCTGTGGTTATCCTTCTTCAGTGTATCCTGGGAAGAGGACAGAAGAACAGTCAGTTGAAGGCAGTTATCCTCAACCCTATTAAAACTAACAACTCCTTTATGTAGTAAATATTTTATGAACTTCTCTTTACTATCCTGAAGTGAAATGAAATTCATGGGTAATATTACTCCCATAATGGTGACAACCAACTAACATGTCCACAAATTTGCAAAATATCCCATGGGGGATGGGAATAGTCCTTGTTGAGAATTACTGGTTTAGGGGTTTCCTTTCCTTGATAGGAACTGGGGAAGGGCAAGACCCAAAACTGGAAGTTGCTGTGGGGCGGGATGCAAAGGGCCTAGAGTAGCCTGGAAGAGAATATCCATTTCTGAGAGTGCTTGGGAACCTAGAAATGTACAGATATATGTGTGTGTGTGTGTGTGTGTGTGTGTGTGTGTGTGTGTGTGTGTATAGAGAGAGAGAGAGAGAGGGACAGGGTGTCTTGGGTATCACTGTGAAGTGGATGTGACAGAGGGGTGGGAGGTAGCAGAGGTCATATCCAAAGGAGCCTTGTGTTGGGAGTGAAGAATGGCTCAGCAGTGACTTGTATAATCTGATAACACAAATCAGTAGTGAAGATATTTTAAGAGATGTCAGCAAGACGTATAGCTGCACCCTAGCCTCACCTTGCCCAAAGCTCACTGATAGAAAGTCATAATTCTTTTACACTTGGAGTTCATGGACCAACATTCTTACTTGTTAAAATTATTTCAGAAGAATCCCGCACTCGACTGAGTTCAGTTTTCCTCCTACCTCCCTGATGTGGAGGTATAACCATGGTGTAGGATCTGCTGCTTAAACACAAGTCTCTGCTGCTTAAAATTCAACTATGCCCATGTATTGAAAGGCAAAGATTCTGGTGCCATCTAAAGATAATCTGTGGGTTTTATGAAACAGAGAAGAGAGCTCAAGTGTAGATCCCTGGAAGGTAAAAAATAACTGTCCCTTCAGGGGACAATCATCACATAATTTTATTTTCCATATTTGCTAGGAAATGAGGATTGTGGTGTTGGTGATGAATATATTTACTCAAATGAAAAGAGAATGGGATTCACAGAGGGAAAACCCTTGATTTAAATCTTGGTTTCGTTGTTCAGGCCAGGCCATTCATTTAACTTCTTTTGAACTCAGTTTCTTCATCTGTAGAATGGATGTGAGAATCAGATGTGAAAATGTTTAGAAAGCCTTTTTGCCATCTGTAACATCACAGTTTCTAATATTGTCATGACAATCATACCAGGAGTGACTAATTTTTGCCAATCAGTGACCAGACAGGGTAAATAGATTTCCTTTGGGCTCAATGAATTCTGCCTCAGATGGCCACTACTTAAGAGTTCTTTGATTGATACTTGAAGTGGAAAATGTTTCTGTGAAAGCAATTTAATTATGCTGTGATAGATTTTGTTACATAGATGAGTGAAATGTAAACTACTAATTGCATATAGACTATATTTGTACGAGTTTTAATTTTGAGCGTGATTTCCTTCACGTTTGTTCTTAATTTTCTAGCTGGAGATGTGTTTGTTAAAGGTTTATTTGAGATCCATTCATCCATCCATCCATCCATCCATCCATCCATCCATCCAACCGCTAAAAGCATACTTGTTGAAGTGTTTAATTTGTACAAGTCCCCAGGAGGGGTGCTGTGAGGATTCAATGGTGAATCAGGTCTAGACACTCATGTGGAGATTGAGTGTCAACATCCTGGACTTTTGACTGCTTGCTTTTTCTATTTTTAACGCTACTTCTTGCACCTTCATTAAAGGATGTATACTTTAGTTCAGTTATTTTACTGATATTTACTGACCCTATTTTTTGGGGGAGGAGGGATGGAATAATTATTTATTTGCCTGTTGCTTGGGCTGAAAAATCCAGGTTATGTTAGAGTGATATCAAGAAGACCACATCTCCAGAAGCCAATTGAGTGATCATGTCAAGGTATATCCTATTTCTCCATTTTATAGTATTTAACAAAATAAAATTAAGAATTCAAAAAAACTGGCCGGGCGCGGTGGCTCACGCCTGTAATCCAAGCACTTTGGGAGGCCAAGGCGGGTGGATCACGAGGTCAAGAGATCGAGACCATCCTGGTCAACATGGTGAAACCCCGTCTCTACTAAAAATACAAAAAATTAGCTGGGCACGGTGGCACGTGCCTGTAATCCCAGCTACTCAGGAGGCTGAGGCAGGAGAATTGCCTGAACCCAGGAGGCGGAGGTTGCCGTGAGCCGAGGTCGCGCCATTGCACTCCAGCTTGGGTAACAAGAGTGAAATTCCGTCTCAAAAAAAAAAAAAAAAGAATTCAAAAAAACCTCCTAGTATTAGCATATATACTCCTGGGGTGGGGAAGATCTTCTTATGGAAATTGAAAAAATGGAATGCCATTTTTACTCAGTGGATTGGCAAAACATAAATGATTGATGATTGCCAAAGCTTGAGGTGGCATAGGACAAATTAGTTCTTTCATTTATTGTTTGTAGGTATGTGAGTAGCCAGCACCTTATTGGAAATAATTTGAACATATTTTAAAAAATAACAATGCACATATCTTTTGATCTAATTTCATTATTTCAGAGAAATAAGGTAGTAATACATAAAATAAATATACAAAGGTAGTTATTGCAATAGTGATTATAAAAGAATAAAGACTGAGGCCAGGCATGGTGGCTCACACCTGTATCCCAGCACTTTGGTAGGCCGAGGCAGGCAGATCACGAGGTCAAGAGATCAAGATCATCCTGGCCAACGTGGTGAAACCCCGTCTCTACTAAAAATACAAAAATTAGCTGGGCATGGCAGCACATACCTCTAGTCCCAGTTCCTCAAGAGGCTGAGGCAGGAGAATTGCTTGAACCCGGGAGGTGAAGGTTGCAGTGAGCCAAGATCACGCACTGCATTCCAGCCTGGCAACAGAGCAAGACTCTGTCTTAAAAAAAAAAAAAGATTGTGAGTTGGAGAACATGAATGTTCATCATTTCAGGGATGACTGAATAACTTACAATACATTTATAGTACAGTATATTATAATGCCAGTAAAAAGCATGACTTGGATTTATATTTATTGACTTGAATAGATGTCTATTATAGGGAAAAATTAAGTGTATATTGTTGAAATAACTGTCAACAGTTATTTGACAGTTGAGCCTAAAAAAAGTTATGGAAACAATAACCTTAAGCTACTGACACTGGTTACCTCAAGGGAGAGAGTTCGAAGGTAGGAGGAATTAATTGGCTTTGAAAAAAGTTCTGTTTTGTTTGAATGTTATTAGTAATACCTTCATGATTAATGATTCAATTGAGATAGAATTGAAGTTAAAAAAGAAACAAAAAAAAGAGAAAGAGAGAAAAAGAAAGAAATAAAGAAAGGCAGAGCATTAACCCTTTAGATTTCAGACTTCATGGGAGAGGAAAAAAAAAAAAGATTTTTGGGCCAGGCCCTGTGGCTTATGCCTGTAATCCCAGAACTTTGGAAGGCTGAGGTGGGAGGATTAATTGAGGCCAGGAGTTTGAGACCAGCCTGGGCAACATAGTGAGACCCTGTCTCAACAACAAAAAAAATCCCTGAAATTAGCCAGACATGATGATTCATGTTTGTAGTCCCAGTGTAGTCCCAGCTACTAGGGAGGCTGAGGTAGGAGGATCACTTGAGCCTAGGAGTTCGAAGTTGCAGTGAGCTATCATTGTTCCACTGTACTTCAGCCAGGGTGCCAGAGTGAGACGCTGTCTCAAAAAAGAAAATAAATATTTTTCCCAACCACAGGAAAAAATGGTGAAAAGTCAAAGGCAGTTGAACCTAACAGAAATGCCACTGTAGGGTTCTGACTCTTTAACTTGACACTGTTATTCTTATAAATTACAGGAACGGATTATTTTGGGGTTAACTTTCTGTGTTACAGTAGTGAGCCTCTTTCTAGTCTCTTTTACAGGAAAGAACTTGTGCCCCCCCCACCTGTCTTTTTTGTTTAATGTCTTAACAGTTTTATTTGCTGAAGGCTTATTTGAGATCTTGGCTGTTTAAAAAGAAAATAAGAAAAGATAAGATTGAGAATGAGAGAAAGAAAAAATATTATTTGTGTCCCTCAGTAGTTTGAAGGTTGCTGTAGTTCATCTTCACATACAGAGAGTCATGAAAGATTTATTTAACCACATTTCTTTCAAGGTCGAAGGGGTTGAGATGATCACTCTCTCATCCAGGGTCTCTTTCTTCACCCAGGTCCTCTTATTTATTTATCTCTTCTCCTGAGCCAAAATTTGAGCGGCTGTGAGAAATTCTTTGTCAGTTCCCAATATTTGAAACCACTTTCAACAATACCATCCATCTCCTCTCTCCACAAGTGGCATTATCTCCACATCCTTGGAGATGAGCCGCCTTCCCTTTCCTTTATCACTTGGAGCCACACACGTTTGGTTACAAATGCCCTGATAATGTTCTTGTTGGTCTCTCACAAGTGAAATAACAGATAACCATTCTCCCAGTGATGGTGAGGCAGTCATCCTGCACCCTGATAACCAGGAAAGGAGGTATTCACTTCCATTACCTGCTGTGATTAAGATCTCACTGGCAAAGATACAAGTGAGATTGCCTTTATAAAATAATATCTGTGCTCATATCATTTTATTCGGCTCAGATAGCAGCTAACATCATTTCTCGGGGCCCTCCCTCTGTACCAATCTGCACTGGCTTTCAAACGTGTATACCATCACCTGCCCTACTGGTGAGATAAGAATAAAAGTATTAGATGGCATATTAAATTGTGCAGCATTTTCATATTACTCATACAAATGAGATAACAGCTGCGGGATAGTCCGTTTCATTCTTGGCAGAACTCCCAATCGTTTGTGCTGCTGAAACAAGGCTAGCCTTACATCTCAGCAGTGTGCGCTCCTGTCTGTGGGTACCATTCAGCAGGGCCAGGAGGCTGCTTGCCCTAAATCCACCTTCCCAGTCTGCTTGATGTGAATTAATGAGGGGTGAATCTTTTTATTCCCACTCAGATTTAGGATTCATGTGAAAATATCTAAAGGAGGTAATCTACAGAGTATTTCCCAAATTTCAATTATCAAGCCCCATTTTCTTAGGGTTTTTGTTATATGCAGATGTCACCAATAATAGTACTTAATTCTTTTCTTAAAATTTATTTTAACTACCTATCTTAGCCTTATTTTAATGAATAGTAATAGATTCACAAGTTTTTTATGCTTGCTTTAATTTTATTATATTTAATTGACATTAAAATAAACATGTAGCTATTAATATTGTTTTCTGTGCATTGTCTAAAATAATTTTGAGTGATACTCATGGATGTTTTCATTTGAGAAACACCATTAGGGTAGTTCTCACTAAAGTACACACCTCCAGTACAGATCTTTTCTTAGCAGCTGCTGTTGGTGGCTGATGCCACACTTGAAAAAGTAGGGAGGGAAACCTATGAATATAAAAGAATCCAGAAGGGACACACTGGAGGAAGGTAAGAAGCAGTTCTGTCTAAGGCACATTTCATTCTGGCTATACTTAGATGAGTGAGATGAAGCCAAGGACATTGTGCTTATCGGCTTTCTGGTGGGATCTGGCACTGGAGGCTGACCCAGGCCTCTGTGAGGCCTTGAGCTGTAACACGCATTCAGGTACTTGCCAGGCTGCTCTTGGCTGTTCCTACCCCACCCCACCCCACAGCTACTCCTAGTCTGGAGTCTGATTGGTGTCGTGAAGAAGAGGCAAGGATGGAACAAGATGGCTAGTGTCAAGTGTTGGAGAGTTGAATTTTCTGTCAAGGCCAACTTGTCTATCCAAGAAAAATGACTTGATCATGAAGGAGTTTTAGAAGTACTAACCAACAAACAGCAACAACAAAACAGGACAAAAAATCAGTCAGATGAATGGGACTGAGAGGTTAAAGCTGGAAAGCTCTAATATAGAGGTAGCAGAGGCCCCTGACATCTGTCAGAGAAATGGCTTCTGTAGGTGCCTATGATCCCAGGCTTCCAAACACTCTTACCACAACAGCAGTGGCCTCGTCCTTTTCAGTCTCTGGCTCTATGCTTCCTGGTTATTACCCTGAACAAGGACTGCCGGAGTGGATGGTAATGACCCATCTGACTCAGGCCATTCCCTCAGGGTTCCACCATCTTTTGACCAAGACAATGGTCTCAGGTCAACTGTCCCAAACATGGCTCTGGATGCCATAGATGGGCTATCTTAGATACATGGCTTCTTCTTTCCAAGAGTTGCCTGGATATGGAGCTGTGTAAGACACATAGATGGTTGATAGGCAGATGGACAGGAAGGAGTTAATTCCCAAACCAACCATGATTTAGTTGTGGGCCTGCTGAATATGCAGGCTGAGCCTGTGAGAGCACCACCAGGGAGCTGTTAATCAGACATCAGTTTCCAGGTATGTGGACGACCTGACTGGTGACCAGAGATTGAACTAAGTGTCTGGGAACAGTTCATGTGTACAAGCCCAAGGCCCATGAGAGACAACAATCAATCCCTGCTTCATCCTTTAATCCACATTCATTGTTAGCAACGATATAGCAAAAATCAGTGGGGGCTGTTCTTTTGTACTCTGGTTAGATAAAGCCGGAAAGCATTCATAGTGTTTTGTAAATAGTACCTAGTCATTCAGTGCTGGTTGGCCCATGCTTGCCCCTCATTTCCCCAAATTAACTTTTGCCATCATTCTGCATACCCGTGAGACTTGGTTTCCACTAGGTTGCTGATTGCTGCATTTCCCTGAAACTCACTGATTGCACCTATGCCCACTGCCACCCCGCTGAACAGCCTCGCTGCTGGTCTCAGTGGCTGTTTCTCTTCAGGTTTCTTCTCCACCATTGTTAATAAAAAAGGGAAAAAGAATTATTCAAGAAGTTTATACTTTTTTTTTTTTTTTTTTTTTTTTTTTGAGACAGAGTCTCACTCTGTCACTGGGCTGGAGTGCAGTGGCATGATCTCAGCTCACTGTAACCTCTGCCTTCTGGGTTCAAGCAATTCTCCTGCTTCAGCTTCCCGAGTAGCTGGGACTACAGGCACACGCCACCATGCCAAGCTAATTTTTGTATTTTGAGTAGAGGCGGGATCTCACCATGTTGGCCAGGATGGTCTCCATCTCTTGACCTTGTGATCTGCCCGCCTCGGCCTCCCAAAGTGCTGGGATTATAGGCGTGAGCCACAGTGTCCAACTCACTTTTAGTAAAATATTCTTCTTCCTGATTTCTTAACCTATTCCTCTTTGTTCACCCCATCAAAGCAAAAAGAACAGAAAGAAGGAAGGAAGAAAGTGAGGGAATTAGGATGAAGGAAAACATTTCTGCTTTTCACCAGGATTGACTTTTTTTCCCCAATTCTGCAAGAAGTTTGAACATTTATGTGTAATGTTTCTCATTATAAAGGTAATAGAACTACATTACAAAGGATAAGGAAAAGCGCCGATAATACTAACAATGTAACAGAATTGCTGTTAGCGTGTTGATGTATTTCCTACTAAGCTTTCTGCTATGCACCTCTTTTTAAAATCTAGTAGTAATCCTACTCTATATAAAACATTTTCTTTTACTTTTTTTTCACTTACATTCAGTCATAAACATTTTTCATGGTGCTATATGGCCTTTATAATCATAGGTTTAATGGTTGCATGTTTTCTCTAGTGAAAATACAATAATTTATGTAACCCTTCCTTGAGTGTTTTGATATTTAGATTGCTCACCATTTAAAAATTTTTATTACATCATTGAAATGATACTGTTAAAACATATGTTCCCACCCAACCCTATTGTTGCTTTATTTTGTTAGGTTCTATTTCTAGAAGTCAGGTGACAAGAAAAAGCTCATGGGCATTTCAGGTGTTTGATTTGTAATTTGAAGTTGGATTCTACAAGCATTTGTGCTTACTGTGTCCTCACCAGCCAAGCTGGAGGGCTCATTCCAATAAACCCTCACTGTGCTTCTCCCCCTTGTTTTGTCTCCTCTCACAAAGGTGTATTTCTCACATTCCTCATAGTGGAGAGAGAGCCTTCCCTCACAGGTTTTCAACCATTTGTGCCCAATATGAAGCTGAAGAATCCTTTTTGACTCCATTTGTGTGGCTATTGGTCTTCATGATGTAGCAGATGTCTTTATAAGAGATGGTCTTCAGCCCTTCACCTTAGCTAAAGATTGGTACATGCCGAGGATAGGAGGGTAACAATGAAAGGAAGAGTTGTGGGCCATCCAGGGTCCTATGAGGGGAATTTAGGAAGGAGGTGCCTGCAACAGATGGTGGCTGGTTGGCTATAACATATCTGAGAATAATTTATTGAGTACTTACATGTATTAGCCACTGTGATAGGTATAATAGGATATGCAGAGGTAAACACCACTATCAAATAATTTACAGTCTGCTGTGGAAATGACAGGCCTGCAAGTAACAGTTATGAAGACAAAAGGAGGGACATGAAGTACTGAGGATTGCCATCATAAGCCAGCAGTTCATAACTGTAACAGAAGGCCCTCTATATACCAGGCTCCATGTTCTCAAGCTTCATTTTGGTATGGTCAAGCAGTTGGGGAGGGCAGTGTAGGGAGTTCATTGTGGCAGGTTTCAGAAATAAGATTATTCTGGGTGCTGAAGAAGTCAGATCCTGTGTGGAGGAATTTGAATAAAGCATGTGCCTACTCACTGACCTTTCCTGACAGGACACATATGTGTTGAAGGGGGAGAATGCATCAAGCACAAGCTGTTAGCCTTCACTCTTCAGTGCCTCTGTGGCTGCAAAGACTGAAGAATCATGTTAGTATACCCCAGGAAAGTTTCTGACCTAAGAGTGAGTGGGTTTACAATGAGTGGATGAGTATCAGAGTCAGGTTAAGTAACAGGTGACAGGAGTCAACTATTAAGGGGAACTAGGCATCATTTTTACCCAGGTATGTATAGTTCTTTAGATTTTGTTATATAATGTGTCTTTTCCTTCACTTGTCTCTTACAGAGTCATTACTTAATATTGTAGTGTATTGGACTAGAAATTGACTTAATCATGTTGAAGATTCTCAGTAACACGACAGCCTGAGCTAATGGAATTGCTCATCCCTGCTTTAACTTAGAATATGTAGACATGCTGGATAAAAAAAAAAAAAACAAAATTTTGATAAAGCTGAATTGCTTAACTTGAAAGAAAGAAAAGACAATCTCAGGTGTAGGGGAAAGAAAAGGAGATGAAAGCTATTGTGAGGGGATGCTAAGAAGACTCATGGGCATTTGGATTCCATATAAGGCTTGGTGCTAGGCCTCTAATGTACACATGAGGACTGGTTACGTGACCTCCAGACCACAGGTAATAGAGAGAGGAGGAAGCCTGTGTAAAGCCCGGAAACTCCAAGAGCTGCCTCGCTCATAAAAAGCAGACTGGAAAACAGCACAAATTGGCCAGGGGAGGCAACATGGAAGCTTGCCACCATTTGTCCAGAGTCTTAGGTAGGAAAAAAAAATCATTTGAAAAACTAAATTCCCTGGCTTGAAGTATGTAAAGGCATGTGATCCAAATTTAAACTATCTGGTTCAGGCCATCCAAGCTGAGAATTTATCATAACCTGGTCAAGAATCATTGAAACCCTGGAGGCTCCAGTATAAGCAACTATAAAACTTCTCAGCAGGAATCCTTTCATAATCCAGAGCACATAGAATTCCATAGACTTAATGCCCCTGATGAAGAGGAGCTTACAATATAAAACAGACAAAACTCATTAATCAAACCACCACACATCAGCTCAGGTGACACCACAAGCAGCAATTCCTATCCACTACTGGTAGGGATGTCAAATGGTAAAACTATACCAGAGAGCAATTAATTTTATTTAAACTTTTAGTTTCAGAGGTACATGTGCAGGTAAGTTACATGTCGTGAGGGTTTGGTGTACAGATTATTTTTAATCACTCAGATAATAAGGATGCTACTTCATAGGTAGTTATTGATTCTCACCCTCCTCCCACCCTGTACTCTCAAATAGGCCCCAGTGTCTGTTGTTCCCTGCTTCGTGTCCCTGTGTACTCAATGCTTAGCTGCCACTTAAAGTGAGAATATGGAGTATTTGGTTTTCTGCTCCTGTTCACTTAGGATAAGTTTCTCTAGTTCCATCCATGTTGCTACAAAGGACATGATCTCCTTTATGCTGTGTAGTGTTTTAAGGTGTATCTGTACCACATTTTCTTTATCCAGTCTACTGTTGATGGACATCCAGGTTGATTCGATGTCTTTGCTACTGTAACTAGTGCTGTGATGAACATATGCATGTATGTGTATTTATGGTAGAATGGTTTATACTCCTTTGGGCATATACCTAGTAATGGGATTGCTGGGTTGAATGGTAGTTCCAAGTTATTTGGGAAATTATCAAACTGTTTTCCATGGTGGCTGAGCAAATTTACACTCCTACCAACAGTGCATAAGCTTCCCTTTTCTCTGCAACCTTGCCAACAACTGTCATTTTTTCACTTTTTAATAATAGCCTTTCTGACTGGTGTAAGATAATATCTCACTGTGGTTCTGATTTACATTTCTTTAGTGATTACTGATATTGAGCATTTTTTTCATATGCTTTTTGGCTGTGTGTACATCTTCTTTTGAGAAGTGGTCTGTTTCTGTCATTTATCCACTTTTTAATCGGGTTTTTTTTTTTGTTTTTTGCTTGTTAATTTGTTTAAATTACTTATGGATTCTGGATATTAGACCTTTGTCAGATGCATAGTTTGCAAATATTTTCTCCTATTCTGTGGGCTGTTTGTTTATTCTGTTGATAGTTTCTTTCACTGTGTAGAAGCTCTTCAGTTTAACCAGATATCGTGTCAATTTTTGTTTTTGTTGCAATTGGTTTTGGTATCTTCATGAAATCTTTGTGCAGGTATATGTCTAGAATGGTATTTCCTAAGTTATTTTCCAGGGCTTTTAAAGTTTTAGGTTTTACATTTAAGTGTTTAATCCATATCGAGTTGGTTTTTGTATATGTTGTAAAGAAGGTGTCCAATTTCAATCTTCTGCATATGGCTAGCCAGTTATCCCAGCACCATTTAGTTAATAGGGTTAACTTTTCCTCATTGGTTGTTTTTGTGAACTTTGTCAAAGATCAGATGGTTGTGGGCATATGGTCTTATTTCTGGACTCTCTATTCCATTCCACTAGTCTATGTGTCTGTTTTTGTACCATTATCTTGCCATGTTGATTACTGTAACCTTGTAGTATAGTTTGAAGTCGGATAATGTGATACCTCCAGATTTGTTGATTTTGCTTAGGATTGCTTTGGCTATTTGGGCTCTTTTATGGATCCATATGAATTTAAGATAGTTTTCTTTTTCTAATTCTGTGAGGAATGTCATTGGTACTTTGATAGCATTGAATTTATAAATTGCTTTGGACAGTATAGCCATTTTAACAATGTCGATTCTTCGTATCCATGAGCATGGAGTGTTTTTACATCTGTTTTTATAATCTCTGATTTTTTTCAGCAGTGTTTTATAATTCTCATTGTAGAGATCTTTTACCTCCCTGGTTAGCTGTATTCTTTGGTATTTTATTCTTTCCGTGGCTATTGTGGATGGAATTGTGTTTCTGATTTGGCTCTCAGCTTGGACATTGCTGGTATATGGAAATGCTACTTATTTCTGTACATTGATTTTGTATTCAGAAACTTTGCTGAAGTTATTTATCAGATTTAGGAGCTTTTGGGTAGAGACTATAGGGTTTTCTACATATAGAATCCCATTGCCTATGAAGAGAGATAGTGTGACTTCCTCTCTTCCTATCTGGTGCCTTTATTTCTTCCTCTTGCCTGATTGCTCTGGCTAGGACTTCCAGTACTATGTTGAACATGAGTGGTGAGAGTGGCCATCCTTATTTTATTCTAGTTCTCAAGGGGAATGCTTCCAGATTTTGCATGTTCAGTATGATGTTGGCTGTGGGTTTGTCAAAGATGATTCAGAGAGCAATTTAGCAATACATATTACACGTGAAGTTGGGCAGACGATACAGCCCAGCAAGCTCATGTATAACTATATGCCCTAGAAAACTCTTTTACATGTATATAAGAAGATATGGCTAATGATGCTCCCTGTCCCACTGATTGTTAAAACAAACTGTAATGATAATTTAGAAATCCAAATTGGCAGTCAGAATGTGAATGAATAAGTAAAGTGTGATTTATTCATATGTTAAAATACTACCAAGTCATTAGAATGAATGAACATATCCAAATGTACAAATCTTAAAAACATGATGCTGATAGAGAAAGCCAACTTTCTCAAGGATAAGTATAGCATGCTATTTATGTAAGTTTTAAAAACACGAATCAACATCATATAGTATTTATGAACATGTGCAAAGGTAGTGAAAGTATAAAAACAGAGAAAACATATCAATTTTTTAAAAAGTGGTTTCCTTTAGTGTGGGAGGGAAGACAAAGGATTTGATTCAAATGTAGGTCTGACTCCTAAACCAGTGCAATACCAAAAGTATACCATATGGATTCTATAAGCCAATGCATTTTATTTTTTACTATAAATAAAGAAACTCTCTTCAAATATGATTTTTCCCTACAGATTCAAAGAAAGAAAGAAATAATGCATTATAGATGCAGTTGAAACTCCACTTATATATCAATCCTTTCCCATCCACTCTCACCATTGTCTCTGTGTAATGTGCTGCTTCTTCAAATACAAATCATGGTCAAATCATACATTTAATCATTCTTAACATCAGGAAGGAAATGATGGAGAAAAAGTCTATAGCCATTATAATAAGCTTCTTTTTTTGGAAAAAAAAAAACAAAAACAAAGTCAAAACAGGGAACAGTGGAAATGACACTGTTGGCATTAGTAAGTACCACATACCAAACTGTCTTGGGTGAGCATTCCAGACACCCTGATGTGGTAGTGGAGGAGTTCCCGTTGGGCCTCCCGTTGGGCCAAGATGGCTGGCCTTGCCCTGCCTCAAGGGCGTCTCCTTATCTACTGTTCTCCACAACCACATGTGAGATGGGCAATGGGACATGTTTCTTTTCCAGAAGATATTTTTATTGTCCTAGTTCACTTCCTGTTGAGGGAGTTCTAGGGCTTTGGGGCTGACCTTAGGGATTGAGCAATCACAGGCTTTTATTTTCAGGACCTGAACTTGGATCAACTGTTCAGACAGGTAACTTTCTAGAAATTTCAAGAAATATTAACCTAAGTCAGAGATCTTATGGAGTCATGGTCCATGAATTTTGACATTGCTTTTATAGCATCTGTCTCTTAGCAATAAGCTCAAGAGCTCTGAGCATGCCCCTGGCCCTGGGCTTTACTGCTTCCATCTTATCTGCCCAAATGATGGGTTGAAGCAAGACTAAAGTTGTGTCCTCTGCCCTGGAGCTCTTTACTATGGGGGTAATTATATTTTTCAAGCAGCAAGTGAACCTTAGGAAGTGTTAGAAGGGGCCTGGACCTTTAGACTCACTCCATATTCCTGGTTTTGTCTAGGTCCCAATATTAATTGTCTCTGTGTTTCCCACCTAACTATCTTTACTTACACTACCTTTATTTTAAATTTATTTTTATTGATGAATTAATATTTAATTTGCACATGTTTATGGGGTATATGTGACATTTTTTTACATGCATAGAATATGTAATGATCAAGTCAGGATAATTAGAGTATCCATTCCCCTGAGTATTCATCATTTCTATGTGTTGGGAACATTTCAGGTCCTCCCTTCTAGCTATTATGAAATACATGACACTCTGTTGTTATCACAGTTACCCTACTCTGCTATTGAATGCTAGAACTTATTCCTTTTACCTACCTGTGTGTTTGTCCCCATTAACCATTCTCTCACACCTTTCCAGCCTCTGATATCTATCATTCTACTCTCTACATCCATTAGATAACTTTTTTAGCTCTGACATATGAGTGAGTAGATGCCATATTTGTCTTTCTGTACTTACATGAATTTTAGTTTTAGGAAGATAATATATTCTGCAGACATCTCAGGTTTCTGCCTCCTAGCAAGGCTCTATCTCCTTTCCTTTCTACTTTTAGTTTGACCAATCTGTATAGAAACAGCAACTCAGTCTAACATCATGATATTTTTTCTTATAACTTGAGTACCAAGGTGTAACATGACAGTTTCACCATCTTTTTTACTATTCCATAAAAAGATTACTGGCTGGGCATGGTGCCTGTAATCCCAGCACTTTGGGAGGCTGAGGTGGGCAGATCATGAGGGCAAGAGATCGAGACCATCCTGGCCAACATAGTGAAATCCCGTCTCTACTAAAAATACAAAAATTAGTTGGGTGTTGTGGCATGCACCTGAAGTCCCAGCTACTCATGAGGCTGAGGCAGAAGAATCACTTGAACCCAGGAGGCGGAGGTTGCAGTGAGTTGAGATTGCGCCACTGCATTCCAGCTTGGCGACAGAGCAAGATCTGTCTCAAAAAAAAAAAGAAAAAGAAAAAGAAAAATGATTACCAACTTGAACATGGGGAAGGAGAATCCTTATTGTACCTCAATTTACTTAAATTCTGTCACTCCCATGTAGGTCTGTCACTCATAACATCCTATTCCTAGTACTTACTGATTTATATATTAGCTAGGACCCATTTGGCTGTAAGGGAAAGAAAACATTAGCTTTAAAAATGAAAAGGTCAGGGGAGGTGTTGGCCCATGTGTCCAATAAATATGAAGGGTGTAGGTGGCCTTAGGTGGGGCTAGATCCAGAAGCTCACACAGCTCTAAAATATACAGACCAGAAGTCTATATATTTTTCTGTATCTTCTGGCTCAATTTTTCTTCAGTGTTGGATTCATCTCAAGCAGACGCTCCAGGTGGTGGAAAGATGGTAACCTATAGTTCTTGGCTTATGCTGTTCTCATAGCTGGTATTCCAGCAAAAATAGAATGCTTCTTTCTGACAATTCTATTAGCGGACCTAGAAAAGGCTCTAATTGCCCAGCCTGCCAATGTGCCCATTCCTGGATGAGCCACTGTGCCATGGGCTGGGGTGCTCTGATTAACCAACTTGGGGCCAATGGCCCAAATCTGAAATTTAGGATGATGTCAGCCCCACTTGGACCACAGAGAGCGTAATCAGTAGAGGGATGGCTTCTCAAAGTGACTCTAGGCAGACAAAAAAAAAAAAAAAAGGGATCTTCCAAATAGGCATGTTCTGAACCATCTGCATGGTCTGTTTGTAAGGGAAAGAGTATTTGTCATGGATAATTTTTTTTTCAGTGGATTTTTAGTGCAAAGACATTTGTATTTATGTTTAAAATCAAATTGTCAGCAAGTGGTCACCTGAAGTGAAAGTTTTTAACTTTTGTTAAAGTGGTTTTCCAACAAAATTCACAGATTTGTGAACTATAGGTATATTTTTGCTTATTTTAATGCGGAGTGATTCATACATTATTTATAATCGGAACACACTTCCTGCCTTCTCAGTGTTGTATGGGATAGTACATGGTTCCTAATGTTTCTAAATAAAAAGATCCCTCTTTGACAGCTCTACACTTTGTGGATCTCCCATAAAATTATAATTGTACTTATAGTACCTTAAGAAAAATATATATATGACAACAGTTATTATGCAGCCAGTTTTTCACTGAGCACAGTACATCAGTAACTCTTGAAAAGTATACACAGTAGCTGGACCTAGAATTTAATCAGGCTGTAGAAAATGCTTGGGCATGTGTGGATTTTTTTGTACTCCTAATGAGATGGTACTTAAGAGGTTTGGGCCCATAGGTTAGGAACCATTGGAGTAGTGAGTGATTAAGAATATGGTTCAATCCCGGCTCTACCACTTGTGCGGGGTTTGACCTTGGGTGGCTCATTTAACCTCTTTAAATCTTCAGTTTCCTCCAATGGGAACAGGAAATAACACCACCTGTTCCTCTAAGGTTGCCATGAGGATTAGAGATAATGTAGCTATAATGTAGGTAAAGCACTTGGCAGAGTCCTTGACACATGATTGGCACTCAATATGTGCAGCAATTATTGTTACCGCTTTATATTAAAATCATTTATTTACTGCAAGTCTCCTTGAATGTAAGGCATTGTGTTTTATGCAGCTTTATATTCTCAGTGCCAGCAAGGTCCTGGATTAAACAGGATATGTTTATTAAGTGAATAGATAAATTACTGAAAAATTAAAAGTAATGATATATCTAATATGCCTAGCTCAATGACCATAGAATGGTTGCTATTTTAAAAATGTGCATGTATTCTTCTCCTCATCATCTGGACTTGGACATGGTTTAGCCCAGTAATTCTGGAACTTCAGTGTGCTTGAGAATTGCCTGCAGGGCTTAAACACAAATGATGACCTAACACCAAGTTTGTAATTCAGTACATCTGGGATGAGGCCTGAAAATTTGCATTTCTAACAAGTTCCTATCTAATGCTGATGCTGCTGGTCTGGGACAACATTTCGATCACTACTGTACTATACTGAACTAATAACTCTCAACCTTGGCTGCATATTAGAGGTACTGGGAAAGCTCTTAAAAATAATGATGTCTGCCCGGCCAAGCAAGGTGGCTCACGCCTATAATCCCAGCACTTTGGGAGCCCTAGGCAGGAGGATTGCTTGAAGCCAGAAGTCTGAGATCAGCCTAGGCAACAAAATGAGACCTCATCTCTACAGAAGAAAAATAAAAATAAAAATAAAAATAAAAAAATTAGCTGTGTCTGGTGGTGCACACTGTGGTCCCAGCTACTCAGGAGGCTGAAGCTGCAGTAATCTGTGATTACATCACTGCACTCCAGCCTGGGGGACAGAGTGAGACCTGTCTAGTTAAAAAAATAACAATAATAAAATAAAATTGAAGCCTGGACTCTTCACCTTGAAAGTGTGATCAACTGGTCTGAAATGAGGCCTGGGTAGCAGTATTGTGTATTATTGTAAAGCTGCCCTCCACCAACACTTGTCTAATATGGTGCCAGAGGTGCAAATCACCGGCCTTACTATTGGACTTAGGCAAAATTCAGGGCAGCCTTATCATCTACCTGTTGTCCACTGGTAGCACTGTAGGAACCGTGTCCAACAGAAAAAATCAGCTTCAGTTAGTTTGGTCTTGTATTTCTAAATTGATTATGTAGATATCTCACACCACTGAAATCAGAGTTCTTCACAGGTACAGCATTCTTTCTCCCAGGCCAATGAGTGCTTGCAAGTCTTAGGATGGTTCTTTTTGTTTTATTCAGTCTCTATGTGTATATGTGTGTGTGCCCCACATGCAGTGAACTTGTTTTCAATTGTTTCTTATGATTCATTATATAATCAAGGGATTAATTCAATGGAATTATAGGGGTGGGGAGGGGAGAGTTGCTTTTCACTTTTAGAAATGAACCACCTCTTCTCAGTTATAAAATTCTCGCAGGACTCCACACCTACAGTCATGGGCTCATTAAAAGTGCGTTGCAATTACAAGCATGTTTGTCTGCTTCCCTCCCTCTTGGTGCCTGTGTCTGGTGCTCATTTTTACCTTGTGAACTTTAATATATGTTTAATGTGAATCTTAATGATTTGATTACAATGGCATAATTACATGATTGGAATGTGTTGTGCATGCTGCCGAGAAAGAGTCTGGAAGGTGCTTGGTGAGTGACGTTACATAAACAGAATAATAATGACAGTGAGATTGAGAATGAGACTAATGAGAAAATGATTAGAAAAACTGGGAAGAAACAGACACTTGTGGAAGTGAGAAGGTAGCATTTCACTTGCTTTAATGCTTGGGATTCATTTCACCTGAGAGGCTGAGGCTTTTGAGAATCAATGCTATTAGAAAGAGGTAGGTTCAGATAGTGGGTGTTTTGGAGGCTACTTTGGACATGGGTGATGGCTCCAAGGCCTGCCTGTCTAGGCAAGAAGCAAGTCAGACTCATCAACAAGCTCTGATACACGGCTTCCTATGATCTTTAAAGCAGAAGCAGCACAGTTCTCTTTCTCTCCACTGTCCTTGCTTTAGAATATTTCCTGTGGCACATTTGCATATCATCGAAACATTGAAAGCCCCATTAACGTGGAGTGGAGCCACATTCTCCTCCCCAGTGCAATTCCACCAGCTCTCGCTGGTAACATATGGCTACTGAAGAGGTATGGCACCTAGCCAATCATTTTGTGCTCCCAGTTAATGACCTCCATTACTGTGTCATTTGGGCTAGGGAAACATGTCCACCTGCCTAGATCCTTTTCCATAGTAATTGGCCTGTGCAATGTCATCTTTACGTGATGTTTACTGTGTGTTACTATAATCACAATGATTATTTCCCCAACTTATTTGTACTATTAACATAAAACATATCCGCTCATTGATTCAACAAACACCAGTATTTGTTAAACACCCATAGAGGTGCTAGTTGCTATGTGTGATGCAGAAAATAGAAGACACATTATTTGTGGTTTAGCAGTTGGAAGTCTAGACAAGACATTCAGGAAAAGTTAATATTGTAAATCATCTCATGGTGAGTAGGAGAAATGATTCAGAATATTTTCACTATAGCCATGCATTCTTTTATCCATCAACTTAAAAATACTTATTGAGTGCCTACTATGTGAAGGGCTCAGGCTGAGGGGCAGGATACTGAGATAAATTTGACTAAGATCTGCCTTTGGGGAAATTTTTGAAGACAATCTGGCAATATCCATCAAAGTAAAAAAAATGGATATACTCTGTGATCTAGCATTTTCACTTCTTGGTTTGTACCCCAGGTCGCCATTCATTTATGTGCATAGAAAGGACATATACGGTAAATGAAGTACTGCTTGTAATATAATTCTACAAACAACCTAAATGTCCACCAGTAGGGGAGTAGCTAAATAAACTGAGGTTAAAGCAATACCATGAAAAATTATACAGATTAAGAAGAATAAGGTAGATCTATCATTCGATCTTTAGGACACCCTTTTGAATAAACTAAGTGGTAAGTAATTATATATGAAATAATATATTTTATTTAAAATAAAAGGCAAAAGAAAAAATAACACAAAATTTTCTAGGGGCCATAGGTATCTGTATAAAATGAAAAACCCAGAAGTTCAGAAGGCTATCACCAAAGGGATAATAGTGGACACCTTTGGGTAGGATTGAGAGGAACTAGGATTGAGGATGCTTGTGAAAGAAACCTTAGCTTACTTTTTTTTTTTGTTTGTTTGTTTTTTAAACAAGGTCTCACTCTGTCGCCCAGGCTGGAGTGCAGTGGTGCGATCTTGGCTCACTGCAACCTCTGCTTCCAGGGCTCAAGCAATTCTCCAGCTTCAGCCTCCCAAGTAGCTGGGACTACAGGCATGAGCCACCAATGCCCAGCTAATTTTTGTATTTTTGTGGAGATGGGGTTTCAACATGTTGCCCAGGCTGGTCTCGAACTCCTGAGTTCAAAGTGACCCACCCACCTTGGCTTCCCAAATTGCTGGGATTACAGGCATGAGCTACCACACCTGGACTATTTTTCTTTAAGGAAATATATTTTGTTTACCTTTTTGAGTAGTAAATGCAACAGAAATAAGTAAATAAAATCTTATGGAAATCTCCAGTGCCCAGTACATAGCAGGAGCTATATTAATGTTTACTAAACTGAACTGAAGTAAACATAGAAAAAAGGTGCAATATTTGAGGTTAGAAGCATCAGGTCAGGCTTTAACAAGAGAGATATGTTTGAGCTAGTTTTACAAAAGAAGAGGAGCTGGAGATATGGAAGAAAGGGGCGACATGCAGCTTCCACAGTGTGGACATGGGTGGAGAAAGTCATGTGTAAATAATCCTGTCATCTCTGAGTACGGGTGTCTTTCTTTTTCAACCTGTACTCCATTTATATCTTTAACTTACCTTACTGCACTGCCCAAGACATCCAGTGCAATGTTTACAGAAACGATGAGAGCAGACATTCTTGCTTTGTTCCAAATCTTATGGGAAAGCTTTCTGGGGAATGTATGTGAGATCTCTGTTTCTTTTCATTTACTCATGAATTGGTGTGAATTTTCTCAAAAAATTTTTCTTTCTCTGTTGAGATAATCATATTTCCTTTTGCATTCTGTTAGTGTGGTGAATATCAAATAAGCAGTTATTTACAGCCGTGTGCCGCGTAACAGTGTTTTGATCAATGATGGACTGCATATGCGATGGTGGTCCCATAAGATTATGATGAAGCTGAAAAATTCCTATCACTCAGTGACATCTTGTTGATCTTGCCCTGGTGTAGGCCTAGGCCAATGCATATGTTTATGTCTTAGTTTTTAATAAAAAAGTTTAAAAAGTAAGAAAAAAATTTTAAAATAGGAAAAAGCTTATAGATGAAGGATATAAAGAAAGAAAACATTTTTGTACAGCTGTACAATGTATTTGTGTTTTAAGCTAAGTTGTTACAAGAGTCAAAAAGTTAAAAACATTAAAAAGTTTATACAGTAAAAATGTTACAGTATATTGAGATTAATTTGTTACTGAGGAAAGATTTTTTGTAAATCTAGTGTAGCCTCTGTGTACAGTGTTCATAAAGTCTATAGTAGGGTACGGTAATGTCCTAGGCCTTCACATTCACCATCACTCACTCACTGACTCACCCAGAACAACTACCAGTCCTGTAAGCTCCACTCATTGTGCTCTATTTCATTTTAAGTGCCCAATATAGGTGTACCAATTTTATCTTTTACACCATATTTCTACCATACCTTTCTATATATAGATATATTAGGTACACAAATACTAACTATTCTGTTACAATTGCCTACAGTGATCAGTACAATAACGTGCCATATATGTTTGTAGCTAGGAGTAACAGGCTATACTATACAGCCTAGGTATGGCAGGCTATACCACCTAGACTTGTGTAAGTATACTCTATGATATTTGGATAAAGTTGAAATTGCCCAGTGATGCATTTCTCAGAACATGTCCCCATCATTAAGTGACACATGACTATTTCACTCTTTTATTCATTTTCCATTTTTATCTCTCACTGTGTGTTAATCTGAGTATTTTCAATGGATCTATCTAAGATTGCGAATCCTTCTTTTGCTGGGGTGGAAGATTGAGGCCAATCTTCAGAAACAGCTTAATCCCTGAATGGATTCGCCCCTAGGATGTGGCCCTTCATGGCTTTCAACTGAAAGGAGCTTTCTCTTTAGAGGGATCCTATAGTTTAATATCCTCTCTCCTCTCTGACAAACGAGGCAGCCCAAAGCTCTACTTGTCTTATCCCTTAGATGCTTCTTTCTGCCCAGCTTGCATTGTGTAGGAGTCAGCAAAGCAGTGAGTGGAAAGTGGTGCCCAATGCTGGGTTCACTCTTTGCATTTCTTTTCTTTCTGGGTTTCTGGAATTACATGTCCTGGCTATCTTGGGTAGTCCTGAACCCCAGCTTTTATCTCCCCAGGCCCAGGAAATTGCCTGAAGATCTGTTAAGTTTCTGAAGCACTTAGCAGCTGCTTTCTGCTTGACTTGCAGCATCACTTGTAAGTGCGTTGAGGGAAGAAATGGGATAGAATATTAGGAGTCAGCTCAGTGAATTTTCCTTCTCTCCAGGATCATAGGCTCTTAGATTCTAGGGCCTGATGGATGAGTGGTGTCTTAAAACAGAAGGCTCTTTTTGACATTTGTTTTTAGTTGCTCTTGGCAGGAAAGTTGGTGTGCTACAACAGAAGCAGATGTATCTTTAAGTGTCAATCTACAGTGGTTTTAAGATAAAGCCTGGAATTCTGAGTGAGGCCCAACTCAGGAACAGTCTTTATGTCCTGTAGAACCCAACTGTGGTCTGTTGTAGCCACAGCTGCATTGTTAGCTGCCGTGTTCCATTCAGAGTGTTTCCAGGCCTTTCTCAGGGACCAGGTCTTGGCTCATGCCACTGAGGGAATTGCTACTCTGAGGAAATAACATGATTTACATGTGCTTGTACCTGAAGTTTGTCTTAGAGTCCTAGGGAGGGTCTGACTCCTCTTTTTGTCCAGCTTTTGAGGCAAAGCTTGGGTATATCTTGGCAAAATTCTGTGCATTAGGCTGGGAGATTGTCTTCTGTTTCAAAGTGCATCTCTATAGAAGTAACAGTCAAGAATTTAAGATTTTATTCTGTTTCTTCTATTCTTGGATGTCAGATTTTAGCTGATGTACGATTTCATGAATTATAGGCACTTAATTTAATCCTTGGACTCTTAGATTTTTTCTGTTAGTTCTGATGCACTGTGTGGGATCCTGGAAGGATCAAACCTATGTGGAAGGGTAGGTGAGTGTGAACATAGCCAGAGAGAGCCAGGTGCCCACAAGCAGCTGGCTGAGAAGGTGATTTCCGGTTTACAGTGATGGAAGGATGACCTCTCTCCTAATGTGTGGTGGTGGAAGCTGAGAGTGGGAGATGAGGGGTTGATCTACACACTCTTTACAAGATGGGGAAATTCAGAAAGACATCGTAGGGTCACTTACCAGTTTAGGACTTCAGTTTTGAGAATGGTTTCCCTCAGAGTTGGGAGAGCAACCCTGGGCCTGGGTGTATCTGAGGTCAGAGCTGCTGTGGGTTTAAGCCATTTTCCATCCTTAGCTCCTGTACTATTTTTTCATCTTAAACACCATCCTGGGATAACCTGCAGCCCATTCTTCTAGAAAGGCTTACCAATTCTCCTTGCAGATAGATGGGCAAGATCCATGTGAATCTGAGCATTTGAACTATTGAGACTGGATGTAGGGGGATGATTCAAGGGCTCTCGTATTGAGCATCACTTGTACTTCAGTACAAGGCTCTAGTACTAAAAACTCACAAAAAGAAAGGCCTCTCCAAGAAAAACATTTTCCTGTGGAGTTGGAGGTGGTGGTGATGGGCCCTGATAGTTTCTCTGGGTATACTTGAAGAGGTGTAAATTGCGAGAGGACTGACAAATGTGGTCCCGAGGACAGGGTGTTTCTATTTCCTACATAAGCCTTATTTGTAATATCTATTTTGGATCTCAACTACAGACATCCATCCTGTCTCCTATGTCAACCAGATGGACACCATGATATTAATAAAATCTCCTAAGATCCTGGAAGCTAGACATGCTTTTTCCTTCTTAAAATTTATTTCAGGACTCCAAAGACTATGACTGCTGAAGAGCGGGTGCTGGCATTACTAAGGGCTCAGGAAGGCCGGGCAGCAATGTTCATTTAATAACGCCCATGTGCCTGGTGTGTACTTAGTATTTTGTGTGAGTTGCCTTGTTAAACAAGTCTAGGTCTTTGACATGTATACTGTCCATCTGTACTATCAAGTCCCATGCGTGCCTTAAATATTGCCTTAAAAGACCTGTGTGTTCTGCTCTTTTCACATATGCGTATTTCAGATGCATGTGTCTACAAAATTGTAAGCCAGCTTCTGCTGTCTTCCAGTCCCCCACTGAACCTGGCATGGACTAGGTCCTCTAAGTGAATGTGTGGTGAATGAATAGGTCTCTATGGAGATGAAGCTGACAGTGACTAAGGACTCCTTCCTCTGCCTCCAGCTCTCTGGCCCTTCTGATCCCAACTGTGTTGTGTCTGTGAAGATAAGCATACTGGGAAGGATCTCAGCCAAGTTTTTCCCTGTCACATGCTAGCTGCGTTGATGTTTGAAGGCACCATGGAATAGTTGTTCTATTCATGTGAAAAGCACAAACACTTAAACAAGGAAGATAGTTAAATGAAAATAAAATTTGGATCTTGTCATTTTACACTTCATTGGCTTCTATAGCCTACAGCAGGGATACTCAAACCTGGTCATCAGATTGGGGAACAAAATAAGACTTTTTAATAATATAAGCTACTATTTTATCTGATTCATTAAGTCTGAGAGGAGCCAAAATAATCTGCCATTGGGCTCCTATGTCCTAGCCTAGCTCAGAAAAGATACAACCAAGAGCTTCCCAAGTCAGAGGGTCATCTTGCACATTACCTTTCAATTTATCTGGATGGTATAGGAACACTAGAGAATGATTTTAAGAGTAAATAAACACTATTGTTGCACATAATCCAATAAAAGGGAAAACTCCAGCCCCATGTCTATGTGCTTTAGTCCCACTCTGCAGAGGCAACCTTTTATTTAAACGTGCATGGCTATACCATGTATATACAGAAAATGCCCATAAGCACCCACACCCATGTAAACAACAACCACAACAAGAACTAAAATATTACCAGTGCCACAGAAAGTGCCCATTTTCCCTTCTAGTCACTAACTCAATCACCTTCCCCCAGCATAACGACTCTGATTATTAAACTATAAGCCATATGCTATTGGATAGTTAAAAATTATTACAGATATCCCCAAGCATCAGAGAGGCGACTTTAAAACATTGTTTGTTTGTAATTCTCCTGGTAAACACAACTCTCATTAATGTGCTTATAGTTATTAGAAAATAATTATTGGTTCCTCTAGCAAATAAGGATTTATCTTACATTTCCTTTTGTCCTCCTTAGCCTTTCTTCTCCCTTCAGAGCTGTAGTGAGTTTGTGCATGTATACATATATAATTATTTAAAGAATAAATTAAATATAAATTCATCAATAGAATAAAATTTATTTTGTTAGTCATATTTAATTGCCAATAATAATAGCTAATAGTCAACCAATAGCTAGCATTTATTGAGTAATTAGCATATGCCAACCTCTCTTTCAATAGTGTCAACTTGTTTAATTATTAGATAATTCTAAAGGTAGATATCCTTATCTCCATTTAATAGATAAGAAAAACTGAGGCACAGACACATCAACTAAGACCAGGATTCACACCCAGGCAATCTGACTCCAGAGCCCATGGTCTTAGCCATGCTGCCATAATTTTAAATAATGTACCTTTATCTCTTTGTTTAATTTTTAATTTTTATGGGTACATAGTAGGTGTAGATAATTATGGGGGCACATGAAATATTTTGATACAGGCATACAATGTGTAACAATCATGTCAGGGCCAATGAGGTTTTCATCACTTCAAACACTTATCATTTCTTTGTGTTACTCTAGTTTTACACCAATTATACATTCCAATTATACTCTTTTAGTTATTTTATAAAGCACAGTAAATCACTGTTTACTGTACTCACTCTGTTGTGCTATCAAATACTAGATCTTATTCTAACTACTTATGTTTTTATACCCATTAAGTATCCCCACTCTCCACCCAACTACCCTCCCCAGCCTTTGGTATCAATCATTCTGTTCTCTATCTCCATGAGTTCAGTTGTTTTAATTTTTAGCTCCCACAGTTTGTCTACTGCCGAACACTCAGGTTGCTTCCAAATCTTGGCTATTGTGAATAGTGCTGCAACAAACTGATTCCCTTTCTTTCGGGTATATATCTACCAGTGTGATTGCTGGATCATAGGGAAGTTTTATTTTGAGATTTTTGAGGAATCTCCAAGCTATTTTCCATAGCGGTGGCACTAATTTTCATTCTGACCAACATTGTGCAAAGGTCCCTTTTTCTCCACATCCTCACCAGATTTGTTATTGCTTCTCTTTTGGATGTAAGCCATTTTAATTGGGGTAAAATGATAACTCATTGTAGTTTTGATTTGCATTTCTCTAATGATCAGTGATGTGGAGCACCTTTTAATATACCTGTTTGCCATTTGTAGGTCTTCTTTTGAGAAATGTCTACTCAGATCTTTTGTCAATTTCTTCACTGGATTATTAGATTTTTTTCCTATAGAGTTGTTAGAGTTCCTTATATATTCTGGTTATTAATCCCTTGTCAGATGGGTAATTTGTAAATATTTTCTCCCATTTCATGGGTTGTCTCTTCATTTTGTTGTTTCCTTTGCTGTGCAGAAGCTTTTGAACTTGATGTGATCCCATTTGCCCATTTTTGCTTTGGTTTCCTGAGCTTGTGAGGTATCAAGAAACCTTTGGTCACAGATCAACCTCCTGGAGCATTTCTCCAATTTTTTTTTTTAGTAGTTTCACAGTTTGAGGTCTCAAATTTAAGTGTTTAATTGATTTTGATTTGATTTTTGTATATCGCTAGAAATAGAGGTCTAGTTTCATTCTTTTGCATATGGATATTCAGTTTTCCCAGCACCATTTATTTTTTTAACTTTTATTTTAAGTTCAGGGGTACATGTGAAGATTTGTTATACAGGTAAACTCATGTCATTGGGGTTTGGTGTATAGATTATTTTGCCACCTGGCACTAAGCCCAATAGTTATTGGCACTAAACCCAACAGTCATTTTTTCTGTTTCTCTTCCTCTTGCCACCCTCAACCCTTATGTAGGCCCCAGCGTCTGTTTTTCCCTCTTTTTGTCCATGTGTTCTCATCATTCAGCTCCCATGAATAAGTGAGAACATGAGTATTTGGTTTTCTGTTCCTGCATTAGTTTGCTAAGAATGATGGCCCCCAGCTCCATCCATGTTTCTGCAAGGGACACGATCTCCTTTTTATGGCTGCATAGTATTTCAAGTGTATATGAACCATATTTTCTTTATTCAGTCTACCATTTATGGGCATTTAGGTTGATTCCATGTCTTTGCTATTGAAAGTAGTGCTGCAATGAACATAAGCATGCATGTGTCTCTATGGTAGAATGATTTATGTTCCTTTGGCTATATATCCAGTAATGGGATTGCTGGATTGAATGGTAGTTCTGTTTTTAGCTGTTTGAGGAATTGCCACACTGCTTTCCATGATTGTTGAACTAAATTATACTGCTACCAACAGTGTATAAGTGTTCTCTTTTCTCCATAACCTCACCATCATCAGTTATTTTTTGACTTTTTAGCAATAGCCACTCTGACTGTCCAGAACAATTTGTTGAAGAAGTTGTTCTTTCCTCAATGTATTTTCTTGGCACTTTTGTAAAAAACAAGTTTACTGTAGATGTATGGATTTGTTTTGGGGTTGTCTACTTGTTCCATTGGTCTGTGTATCTGTTTTTATGCCAGTACCATTCTGTTTTGGTTACTGTAGTTCTGTAGTATAATTTGGAATCAGATAATTTAATTCCTCCAGTTTTGTTCTTTCTGCTCAGGATGTCTTCGGTTATTCCGAGTATTTTGTGGGTTCATACAAATTTTAGGACTTTTTATTTCTGTGAAGAAAGTCATTGGTATTTTGATAGAGATTGCATTAAATCTGTAGATTGCTTTGGGTTCTATGAACATTTAAACAATATTAATTTTTCCAATCCATGAACATGGAATATTTTTTCATTTTTTTGTGTTCTTTTCAATTTCTTCCATTAATGTCTTATAATTTTCATCATAGAGTTCTTTCACTTCTTTGGTTAATTCCTAGGTATGTTATTTTATTTGCAGCTGTTGTAAATGGGATTACTTTTTTATTTCTTTTTCACATTATTCACTGTTGTCATATGTTGGAAATGCTACTATTTTTTTTGTCTGTTGATGTTGTAGCCTGCAAGTTTTCTGAATTATTTATCAGTTCTTATAGTTTTTTTGGTGGTGCATTTAGGTTTTTTCAAATATAAGATCATATTATCTGCAAACAAGGATAAATGGAATTTTTCCCTTTCAATTTGAATGCCCTTTATTTCTTAAGTCTTGTCTGACTTCTCTAGCTAGGACTTCCAGCACGGTGTTGAATAACAGTGGTGAAAGTGAGCATCCTTAATGTGTTCCAGATCTTACAGGAAAGGCTTTCAGTTTTCCCCATTCAGTATGGTATCAGCTGTGGGTCTGTTGCATATGGCTTTTACTGTGAGGTATGATACTTCTATACCCAGTTTCTTGAGTTTTATCATGAAAGGATGTTGAATTTTATCAGATGCCTTTTTAGCATCAACCATTGAAATGATCACATGGTTTTTGTCTGTCATTCTGTTGATATGGTGTATCACGTTGATTGACTTGCATATGTTGAATCATCCTTGCATCCCTAGAATAAATCACACTTGGTCATGATAAATGAACTTTTTAATGTGTTGTTGCATTTGGTTTGCCAGTATTTTGTTGAGGAGTTTTGCATCAATGTTTATCAGGGATATTGGGCTATAGTTTTTTATTTTTCTTTTTATTTTTTTTGATGTGTCTTTGTCTGGTTTTGGTATACAGGTAATACTGGCCTCATAGAATGAGTTTGGAAGTATTCCCTCCTCTTCTATTTTTCAGAACATTTTGAGTAGGATTTGTATTAGTTCTTTAAATGTTTATAAAAATAGCTGTGAAGTCATCAGGTCCTGGGCTTTTTTTCTTTTGCTGGGAGACTTTTTATTACAGCTTTGATCTTGTTTCTTGTTATTGGTCTATTCAGGTTTTAATATACCTATATTTTGTATTGTACCTTATTTTTTCAGTATCTTTGAAAGTAGTTTTAACTATAATTCTTTCTAGAACAACTTTGGAAGTTACTTATTGAAAAATCCATTTATTTTACCTCTTCAAAATTTTAAGCTAAGTAGTAGTTTAAAATGACAGTGATGTATGCGCCTAATACTTCCATCTATGAAAATTACTCTATAACTTTTGAATAACCCTGAACTTAGAAACTTGCTTTTACTTTACACTGTTTCTGCTCTGTATGATTTATAATAGTAATTGGTTGCAAGCGATACAATTCTGGGCTGATCTTATTAATTCCTATTTGGTGCCCTCAAGTGGGAGAGGCTCAGTGGAAATGTAGCAGCCTACAGTTGGCCAATATGGCCTCCAGTCCATTCATCAGTTAATCCCCAAAGACCATATGTATGATTCTACTGCAAGATGACTTGACGTCTAAAGACTCAGAAAAAGAAGCAATTAACACTACAGATGTCTGAGTGCTCAACTCTACCTGTGTACTTAGAGGCCAGTCCCTATATCAGCTCAGTACCCAGCAAGTGGACTCCCGTGCAGGCCATGCTTGAGCTCCCTTCCCTACTCAGAGTGAAACAATGGCCCAACATGTTCTCTGCCTGAGTCTCTCAGCCGAGCTATGTTCTAGCTGTTGTGACCAGTGCACTGGCCTTTGCAGGTTTTCCATCCTTGCTACTCTTGGTTGGGGTGTTGGGGAATCATCCAAGTGTGTCTCAAGCTTATGAGGCAGATGCTACTAAAGGTGGCCCAGTGTGGGGACAGAGTACAGATGCATAGTGTGATTCTGGCTCTCAGACTTCATCGTGTAGAGTGTTGAGCAGTTTCCTTAAACTTGTTGAGTCTTAGTTTCTCCATATGTAAAAATCAAGCCAATAGTCACTTGAAGCTTGTTAGGTTTAAATTAGATTAGTGCTAAGGCACACCATGGACTCCCATCAAGCACTAGAGAGGAGCACAGAAGGTGGTATCTCGCTCATCCTGGGAAGGGGTATCAGAAAGGTCTTCCTGGAGGAAATTATAGCTAAACAGAGTCTGTAAAATAACAAATAGAAGCCTGGCCAAAAATGTGTGTGTGTATGTGTGGTCAGAAAGGAAATGGTACAACCTGAGATAAAGAAGGAATGGATGAAAAAATTTAATGATGTGCCTAGGTCCATGGGCTATAAAAGTGTGAGGCAAAGATTGGAGATGGTACTCAGTCTCTGAAAAACCCACATAAGCAGAGAGGCGGGGAGCACTCAGAAAGTTTTAAATTTTGATAAAAGTGAATTTAATATTAATCTAAAATAATCAAAAGTCAGAATTAGAGGGACCTTGGAGATGAACTTATAAATGGAAAAACAGAAGCCCATATTGTTCCCCTTGTTGAAGGTGACACTGTTAATTAGTGGCAGATCATAAACCCCAGCTTCTTGCCTCCTCCTGGTGTAGTCTTTCCATGTCCATAATCCCCATCCCTTCCTCATTCAGAAGCTTGGCACATTCCCAATGTCTGTTGTATCCATGTAGTTTGCTGACAGCCCTGACGGCCCATATTCTGCATTCTTATTTTTCTCTATTTCTTTTCTTCTCTGTTTTATCAAAACAATACATGGTCTTGGTTTTAAAAGTCAAATAGTGCCATTACACTTGTAACAAAACATAGCAGTGGAAGCCCCTCAAAGGTAGTCTTCCCAGTGCGCAGATTGGCTGTGAGCCTAGTAATGTGCTTTCCTCCCAGGAAGGGGTTGCTTGGGAGGAAGTTGGTGGGAACCTCAGATCTGAGTGGCAGCATGAGGTTAGGGTACAGTCCCTGGGGCCAGGTTTCCTGAGTTCAAATACTGACTTGACACTTTCTATCCATGTGACCTTGGACAACCTGCCATTGACTCATGCTGCCTGTGTTAGGAGTTCTCTGCATTATGTAAGCTGCTGCAGGGGATACAAAGAAGGCTCCTGTACAACCTCTGCCCTCAAGGAGCTCTCAGGCCATAGGAGGAAAGAACTAAGAGGCAAACATAAGGAAGATCCCTGACAAGTAGACAAGTGGAGGGAATAGTTTTACTCCCACTTGGAAGGTGGGAGTAAAGGAAGATCCTCGACAAGTGGACAAGTGGAGGGAATAGTTTTACTCCCACCAGGGGGGTCAAGTTTCGGCACTGCCATGTTCTGTCTGTGACAGCTTAGAGAAGTTAATCTAACCTCTCTGAGCCTGTTTTCCTGATTAAAAACAAGGTACTAATAAGCACCTCTTTCACTGAATCATTGTGAAGATTAAATAAGATAGATGGATGAAAGGAAGAGGATGTAAAGGAATCCATGATGACCCTATGAAACAAGAAAGGTAACTGTCCTTAGATTTTGAAAAAAATTCCTGGAAGATAGAAAGCAGATGGGATCAGATTGCAGAAACATAAGGGCAGAAGAGAGGAAAAAAAAGAAAAAAAAAAACCCACAGCCCTAAACATAGACAATAGAAAGCTATAGCAGAAGTAATAGAAATTCCAAAAATATTTCAAGCTCAGGCTCAACAAATCGAGAAAGCAGAAGGGGCTTTTGGACAATCATCAGGTTAATTACTAAAGCTTTGTATTTGGAACAGCTGAACCCACTAGGCCCCTGTCCCTCTTCACACCTACTGAGCAGAGAGCAGGGGAGATGTTTAGACACAGGATAAATCCTCCAGATGGGAAGAAACAACCCAGAGAGGCAAAACAGAGCCGGAAGTAACTCCAGACAGCCAAGGAAGAAATAAAAAAAGAGAAAACGAGGATGGTTGATTCATGCATTTGCCCGTAGAATAAACTCTGAGCACAGCTGTCTGAAGCAGGAGTTCTGACCCAGGAAACTCAGATGGACAGTTGGGCCAGAGAAGGAGAGAAATGACTCCAGATGACTTACACCCCTGTGAAAAGGGGAGAGCGGGGAAGCCCCCTTCTCAGGAGGTAAGCTACTTCCTTGTACACCTTACTCTCCACCTTCCTGTCCCCCTCCCTCCCATTCAGCCCAAGTCACCAAAGGCAGCTGTAATCAGTACTTACATACTTAGGTAAACAGGAATTTCCAATTCAAGTGCAAACAATAGTTAAGAATATCCAAACATTTAAGGAAAACACACATTAAAATGAAGGACCAAAATCAACAAATAAAATGGCTAGTGCTCACGGAAAGGGAAAAATAACTTTAAGATCAGCGTAATTAAAGTTCAGATACGAGGGGCTGGCACACCATTAGTTAAGACAAGTGGTATGAAAGGGTCAGTTAGGATTCCAGGAACACCAAATGTTTTTGAACATTAAATAGATATGACAAACAGCAGAATGGATACTGATTGTCAATGAAAGAGTCAAACTCTGTAAAGTATTTGAAGCAATTTATTCTGAGCCAAATATGAGTGACCATGGCCTGTGACACAGCCCTCAGGAGGTCCTAAGAACAGGTGCCCAAAGTGATTGAGGTGCAGCTTGGTTTTATACATTTTAGGGAGACATGAGACATCTATCAAATACATTTAAGAAATACATTGGTTTGGTCCAGAAAGATGGGACAACTGAAAGTGGAAGATGTGGTAGGGGGGTGCTTCTAGTGTATAGGTAGATTTAAAAATTTTCTGGTTGACAACTGATTGAGTTTATCTAAGGACCTGAGAGAAACAGAAAGATATGCCTGGGTTAAGACAACAGGTTGTGGAGACAAAGTTATTTGCAGAGGAAGCCTTCAGGTAGTAGGCTTCAGAGAGAATAGGCTGTAAAGTGCTTCTTATCAAACTTAAAGTCTGTGTTGAGGTTAACACCAAAGAGGTATAATGAGGCGTGTTTGACCCCCACTTCCTGTCATGGCCTGAACCAGTCTCTCAGTTTAAATTTTAAAAGAGTGTCCCCACTGAGAAGAAAGTCCATTCAGATGGTTGGGGTGGCAGGAACTTAATATTTTATTTTTGTCTTCCGTGATAAAGAATGAACTCATGAACAGGAGAGAAAAAAAAGAAAAAAGAAAAAAGAGAGACCACAGAGCATGGAAGAGGGGAAATAAGGAAAATAAGAGAAAATGTAGACCTGAAAAAAAATCCACAAGTTTTTTTTGTTTCTGTTTTTTGAGACAGAGTCTTGCTCTGTCGCCAGGCTGGAATACAGTGTCGCGATCTCAGCTCACTGCAATCTCTGCCTCCCAGGTTCGAGCTGTTCTTCTACCTCAGCCTCCTGAGTAGCTGAGACTATAGGTGTGCCACCATGCCCAACTAATTTTTGTATTTTAGTGGAGATGGGGTTTCACCATGTTGGCCAGGATGGTCTCAATCTCTTCATCTTGTGATCTGTCCGCCTCAGGCTCCCAAAGTACTGGGATTACAGGTGCGAGCAATCATGCCCGCCCCCTATAAGTTTTTAGATTGAAAAGGGTCACAGAGAGACACACAAAATGAATGACCAAAAATCACAACTGGATACATACTGGTGAAATTGCAGAACCTCAAGAATGAAAGAAAATACTAAAATCTTCCATAGAGAAAAACAACAGTTTACCCATAGGAATAGGAATCAATGGGCATTAGAGTTCTTTGGTAATTCTGGAAGCTCAAAGTGAATGAACCATATCTTGTAGTTTCTAAAGGGAAATCATTTGGAAGTTTCAACTCTATATTGTGCAGATAGTACCCATGTCACCCCTTGGCCCACCTCTGTGGGCATTTCCACAGGAGCTCACTCATCCCCTTGTAGCAACCTCCCTCCTCATCTTCTCTGATGACCACCCTGAAGAGGGGGTTAGTTATTGCACTTGAGAAACCTCTAACTCTCATCCGCTTGGTGACAGGAGCTGCTGGAAAACCACCCTAGGCTTGTGTCCTTCAGGATAATTCGAGAAGGACATTCCACTTACTTTCCTGGTGGTCCTAGAAAAATGGAGCCTCCAACCCGTGGGAGCTTCCTTAGATTGACTTTCCTTCTTTTCTGTCGAGTACCCCCATCCTCATTCCTGTTTCCTGGGATAGCCTCACAAACAAACTACCTCCACCCAAATCCTTGACTCAGGGTAATTTTGGTGGAACCCAAATACAGATATATGCAACTTAACTACTACATTCAAGTGTAAGAGCAACATAAAGACATGTTCAGACATGCAAGCACTCTGAGTCTCTTCACACATGTTCAAGCAGACCATCTCTCTCGCACATCCACAGAATGAATACATATACACTAACCCTGCCCTCATATACACTAACGCCATTTTGGAGAAGAGAAAGGGGAGGGGAAGAAATGTTAAAAATGGAACATGTACTCCCAAAACACTGAGTCATCCAAAAGAGACTGTAAAGTGGAACAGAAGGTGAAAAAAAACCTGTGAATTGGCAAATTTTGAGTTTGGTTTCTCCTCGCCTCTCCCACAATAGCCCCCACTACCCCACAGTGAGGAGAACTTGTGGGAGATTAGGAAGTGTTTCTCCAAGAAGATGCTATCAGCCTTTGGGTCATGCAGTTCTTCCTTGTGCAGGACCGTTGCAGGAATTGCAGGACATTTAGCATTCCCAGCCTCTGGCACTAAATGCTGGTGGCACTTCCCAGGCAATGTGACAACCAGAACCCTAACTACCCCTGGGTAGGACCTCCGAAAGTTACCGTTAAAGGAAATATGAAGGTAGATGTCTTTAAAATCTGAATAAAATGTATGTAGATTTGTGATTCATCTACACTTATTTTTGTCATCTCCCCAGGTAGGCTGAGTTTCCAATACCCTCTACCAAATAGTATTATGATAGAACTGAGTGCATGACAAACATTGTAAAATGCAGAAATGACTGCATCCCCCTTTTCTTGCTAACAGCTCTAATCCATGCCTGTAGTCATCATTTCTCAGGAGGCAAGCTACTTCCTTGCACATTTTGATGATGACTACAGGCATGGGATTAGAGCTGTTAGCAAGAAAAGGGGGATGCTGTGGTCCGAATGTGTCCCCCAAAATTCATGTGTTAGAAATTTAATCCTCAGTGCAACAGTATTGGGGGTGGGGCCTAATGGGAGGAGTGTAGGTCATGAGAGCATGAATGGATTCATGCTGCTCCAAAAGGGCTTGTGGGAGTGGGTTCTCCACCTTCTGCTGTTCTGCCATGTGACCACGCAGGGTTGGTCCCTTGCTTTTCTCCTGCCCTCTGCTCTGTCAGGACACAGGAAGAAGGCCCTCACCAGATGCTGACACCTTAATCTTCAATTTCCTACTCTTCAGACTGTGGGAAATAAATTTCTGTTTTTTACACATTACTCAGCACAAAATGGACTGAGACAGGGCATCAGGAATGTCAAGCCAGCTCTTACCTCTGGGGAGCAATAAACACCTGAGTCCCCAGCATAACCTGCTCCCTGGCCTGTTTGGCTAAGTGGTGAATGAAGCTGACCTAAGGTCTATGTGGAAGATGCCCCCTGTGTGTTCCTAGTGGGGGTCCAGGGAGGGCAGGTTGCCTGAAGGAGTAGACTCCAGGACCCACCTTCATCCTGACCTCCTGAATCCCCTCAGCCTATATGTAGCTGACATTTGACTGCTCCCCTGGAGCCAGATATTTTCCTCCCACCACCTCCACACAAACATACTCACTGTGAGCCTCCAACTTGTGCTTTCTCCTCTCCTCATCCCCTCTGTGTCCTGAAGCAGACACAAGCCCCAGAACCAAGTGTGTGCACCTGCCCTGACCTCTCCAGCCCGCACTGACCACCTCTTTCCTTCTAGAAGACCCACAGTTACGACTTACCATGTAAGGAAGGTGACCCCTGTGAGGCCAGACAGAGAAGATATATCAAAGAGGCAGACTTCTTAAAGGTCAGAATCTAGAGAGAGAAAAGAGGACAGATAAAGTCCTTTATATTCTGGTGAGAGGGAAGTCAGGCATTTGTTTTTCATATCTTGTATCCTACGGCCTCTCACCAGGAGGTGGCACACTTGGGATCCCAAAGGTCATTTTCTCATCTTCCCATGTGGGTTTTCCCTTCTACCCAGCACTGCTCATCAACCCTTTTAGCAAGTACCATTGGCTTCCCCAGAGCCCTCTGAATTCTGCCAGAGGATGTTGTAGGGGTGGGAGGGAGGCAGTCAGTACAATTCCTGGCAGACAAATCCAGAAAGGCCTGGGCTATAAATTTTCTGGTGCTTGTTTCCAAGGCTGCCTCTGTAGCCTGCACCTCGTGAGTTCTCTGTGTGGATGTGGCTGGGGCAGAGGCACCAGCAAAGGCCCATCTGCCCTGGCTGCATTTAACCTTGGCTTTCACCTGTAACATTCTGTGGCATCCACGAGGAAGCTGCCCCAGTGGGAAGTATATCAGTCTCCACTTCTGGGCTGCTTTCCCAGTAACACTTTACAGTCATCCTGGTTCCACAGAGAAGCGGCCTGTTACAGCACACTGAAGCTGAGTTTCTGTGAGCTTGATTGGTTTCCTGGGCCAGAAGGGAAACTGAGGCTCACTGGTAGTGTAGGAACAAGAGATATCCATGAGGCTTAATTCTGAATCCTGCTCTGCCCCTCATTACCAACGTGATTTTGGACAAGTTATTAAATACTGCTGAATCTCAGTTTATTTATCAGTAAGATGATTTAAAATACCCCACATAGGTTACTGTGCAGCTGAAGCAAGATTATCATTAAATAGAGTTACTAGATAAAATATAGGATTCCCAGTTAGAGATGAATTTTCTATCAAAAAGACGAGAGAGAAGTGTTGGTGAGAATGTGGAGAAAACAAAACCCTTGCACACTGTTGATGGGAATGTAAATTAGTACAGCCATTATGGAAAACACTATGGAGGTTCCTCAAAAAATTAACAATGGAACTACCATATGACCTAGCAGTGCCTCTTTTGGGTATATGCCCAAAGGAAATTAAAGCAGTTCCTCAAAGACATAGCTGTGCTACCCTGTTCATTGTAATAACCAAGAAGTGAAATCAACCTAGGTGTCTGTCAATGGAAGAATATATGAAGAAACTGTAATATATAAAAGAATTCATAACAAAAAACACTATGGTATTTACATATATACACATATATGTATACACACGTGTGTATATACATGCAATACTGTTCAGCCCTAAAAATGAAGGAAATCCTGTCATTTGTGATAACATGGATGAGCCTAAAAGACATTATGCTTTGTGAAACAGGCCAGCACAGAAAGACAAATATTGCATGATCTCACTTTTATGTGGAATCTGAAAATATTTTATTTTTTTGAGACAGAGTCTTTCTCTGACACCAGGCTGGGGTGCAGTGGTGCAGTCTTGGCTTACTGCAACCTTCGTCTCCTGGTTCAAGTAATTCTTCTGCCTCAGCCTCCTAAGTAGCTGAGACTACAAGCATGCACCACCACACCCAGCTAATCTTTTGTATTTTTAGTAGAGATGGGGTTTCACCATGTTGGCCAGGATGGTCTTGATCTCTTGACCTCGTGATCTGCCTGCCTTGGCCTTCCAAAGTGCTGGAATTACAGGTGTGAATTTGTTACCACCAGACCTGCCTTACAAGAGCATCTGAAGGAAGCACTAAATATGGAAAGATTGTTATCAGCCACTACAAAAACTCATGGATACTATAAAGCAACCACATAAACAAGTATGCTTAATAACCAGCTAACATCATGATGACAGGATCAAATCCACACATCTCAATACTAACCTTGAATGAAAATGAGCTAAACGCCACAATTAAAAGGCACAGAGTGGCAAGATGGATAAAGAACCAATGCCCATTGATATGCTGTCTTCAAGTGACCCATCTCACATGCAATAAAACCTGCAAGCTCAAAATAAAGGGATGGAGAAAAATCTACCAAGCAAATGGAAAACAGAAAAAACCAGGGTGCAATCCTTACTTCAGACAAAACAGACTCTAAACCAAAAACATCAGAAAAGGTGAAGAAGGGCATTACATAATAGTAAAGGGTTCAATTCAGTAAGAAGACTTAACTATCCTAACTCTGTGTGCACCCAACACAAGAGCACCCAGATTCATAAAGCAAGTTCTTAGAGACCTACAAAGTGAATTAGAGTTCCACACAAGAATAGTGAGAGACTTTAATGACCTACTGACAGTATTAGACAGATCATTGAGGCAGAAAATTAACATATATTTAGGACCTGACCTCAGTACTGAATCTAACAGACATCTACAGAACTCTCCATCCCAAAACAACAAAATATACATTCTTCTCATTGCCACATGGCACAGACTCTAAAATTAATCACATAGTTGGACATAAAACACTCCTTAGCAAGTGCAAAAGTACCGAAATCTTAACAGCAAATCTATTGGATCATGATGCAATCAAATTAGAAATCGAGATTAAGAAACTCTCTGAAAACTATACAACTACATGGAAATTGAATAACCTGCTCCTGAATGACTGTTGGGTAAATAATGCAATTAAGGCAGAAATCAAGGCATTCTTTGAAATGAATGGGAACAAAGATAAAACATACCAGAATCTCTGGGACACAACTAAGGCAGTGTTAAATGGGGAAATTTATAGCACTAAATACCTACATCAAAAAGTTAAAAAGATTTCAGTTTAACAACCCCAAATTACAACTAAAAGAACTAGAGAACTGAGAGCAAACAAACCCCAAAGCTAGCAGAAGACAAGAAATAACCAAAATCAGAGCTGAACTGAAGAAGACTGAGACAGGAAAGACCATTCAAAAGATCAATGAGTCCAGGAGTTTTTTTTTTTTTTTTTTTGAAAAAAATTAATAGAATAGATAGACCATTAGCTAGATTAATAAAGAAGAAAAAAGATCCAAATAAACACAATCAGAAATGGCAAAGGAGGTATTACCCCTGACCCCACAGAAATACAAATAACCATCAGAATATTATAAACATCTTTATACACAAAAACTAGAAAATCTAGAAGAAATGGATAAACTCCTGGACACATATACCCTCTCAAGATTGAACTGGAAATTGAATCCCTGAATAGACCAATAATGAGCTCCAAAATGGGGTCAGTAATAAATAGGCCACCAACCAAAATAATCCCAAGGCCTGATGGATTTATAGTCAAATTCTATCAGATGTACAAAGATGTCTGGCATCATTCCTGCTAAAACTATTCCAAAAAAACTGAAGAGGAGGGACCCCTCCCTAACTCAATCTATGAAATCAGCATCATCCTGATAACAAAACCTGGCAGAGATACAACAAAAAAAGAAAACTTCAGGTCAGTATCTTTCATGAACAGCTATGGAAGAATCCTCAATGAAACACTGGTAAACTGAATTCAGCAGCACACAAAAAAGCACCATGATTAAGTAGGTTTTATCCCTGGGGAGCACAGTTGGTTCACCGTATACAAATCAATAAATGTGATTCCTCACATACACAGAAATAAAGGTGAAAACCACATGATTTTCTTAATAGATGAAGAAAAGGCTTTTGACATGGAAGAAAATATTTACAAACTATGTATCTGACAAAGACCTAATATACAGCATCTACAAAGAATGTAAATTTGTAAGAAAAAACAAGCAGTCCCCTTAAAGAGTGGGCAAAGGACATGAACAGACAATTTTCAAAAGAAGATATACATGCCCCCGCAACATGTATATGAAAAAAAGCTCAACATCACTAATCATTACAGTTATGCAAATCAAAACCACATTGTGATACCATATCACGTGAGTCAGAATGGCTATTAAGAAAAAGTAAACAAAAATAACAGATGTTGGTGAGGTTGCAGAGAAAAAGGAATGTTTATACACTGTTGGTGGGAATGTTCAACCATTGTGGAAGACAGTATGATGATTCCTCAAAGATCTAGAAGCAGAAAAATACCAATTGACCCAGCGATCCTATTGCTGGGCATATACCCAAAGAAATATAAATCATTCTATCATAAAGACACATGCATATATATATGTTGACTGCAGTACTACTCACAATAGCAAAGACATGGAATCAACCTAAATGCCCATCAATGATAGATTGTATTAAAAAAGTGGTACATATACACCATGGAATACTGTGCAGCCATTAAAAAAAGGAATGAGATTGTGTCTTTGTCAGGAACATGGATAGAGCTTTAGGCCATTATCATTAGCAAGCTAAGGCAGGAACAGAAAACCAAATATCATATGTTCTTACTTACTAGTGCGAGTTAAATGATAAAAACATATGGACATATAGAGGGGAATAACACACACTAGGGCCTATCAGAGGGTGGGAGGAGGAAGAGGATCAGGAAAAACAACTAATGGACACCAGGCTTAATACCTGGGTGATAAAAAAAATCTGTACAACAAACCCCCATGACACAAGTTTAACTATATAACAAACCTGCACTTGTACCCGTGAACTTAAAATCAGTTTTAAAAAAATTAGCTGGGCGTGGTGGCACGTGACTGTGGTCCCAGCTACTCAGGAGGCTGAGGCTGCAGTGAGCTGAGCTCCTGCCACTGAACTCCAGCCTGAATGACAGCAAAATCCTGTCTCCAAAAACAAACAAACAAACAAAAGCCATTTTGCCACATTCTCTGTAAAACTGTCACATTTGGCAGGTAAATAACATCTAATAGCTGTGATTTCTGTTAATAGGTTATTAAGGAAGAATATACTTCTTTTGCATGTTTACTAGTCATTTCTTATTTTATAAATTATCAAGACATTTGACTGTTTACCTGGTTCAGACTTACTATTTATTTTATTCATTTACGTAAGTTTACTGTAGATATATAATATCTCCTCTTTGACAGTGATATTTATTGCAAATAATATTCCTAGTTTGTTGTTGGATTATTAATTGGGAGATTTTAGTTTTAAATATGAATTTTGAAATATATATGTGATGAAGTCTTTGACCTTTTGTGATTGTTGTTTTTGTTTTTACCTTAAGAAGTTTTTCTTCAAATAATGAGATCAATAAATAATCACTTATTTAAAAAAAATTAAGTTTTGCCAATGGGCAGAATTTTTTAGTAGGAACTTTGAAAACATTAGAAGCTCTTGATACAGTGTTTTAGAAAATGCAAGTCCATAGATAAACTACAAATCTTCGTTTAGAATGAAAGGTTAAGAAACATAGTGGATATTTATATACCAGTTACCAAAATTTTTAGTTAATATGTCCTTATTCTGTATCTTGTCATAAAACTGAGTTTTAAAATATGTTTATTTACTGAAAGAGGCAAAGATAGATTTCCTGTCATATTAAAAGATTTCTTCAATAGTTCCAAGGCCTGCTAATTTGTAACTGGTAACCTTGAAAAAAATACATTTATTTAGAATGTTAGAACATTTACTGTAAAACATTAAATTTGTTTCTTTAAAGTTATAATTTAAGATAGCTACAGAAAGTTGATTTTTTTTACCAACCTTGTGATAATTAACCTGTGACCATGACCTTATTGATCAAATTATAATGAACTCAACCAGTATAAAAGATTCTCTTAGAATCAAGAATGCTCCTAAGGGCTTTTCTCTTTGAAAACATTATCTTACAAGTTAAAAATAAGAATGTCTGATAGGTTAATTTTTAAAAACACACATAGTCTAGTTTTTCCATGACCTCATGATACGTCCCACCTCTGGGTCTGAGGAGTTTGGCTTTTTCCCTCTTTCCTGGCTCATTTTTGCATGCCTTTAAGCTCACCAAAGGCCTGATTCTCCAGGAAGTTTTCCCTGATCTCCATCCCAGGAGGCCGAGGGACCTACCTCTACATTCCCACAGCATCCTGAGCTTGTCTTTATCATGGTGCGTGTATTTGTTATGATTGAGATGAGCTATTTACTTGAATGTTTCTGCCTCATTGTGAGATCCCAAAGGATGGTAATGGTGTCCTTGTCATCTTCATATCCTGTACACCATGTCAGATGGTCAAAACATTTTTTTTGTATATTTTATTTTATTGGATTTTAGGTTTTGGGGTACATGTGAAAAACATGCAAGATTGTTGCATAGGTGCATACGTGGCAGTGTGATTTGCTGCCTTCCTCCCCTTCACCTATATGTGGCATTTCTCCCCATGCTATCTCTCCCCAACTCCCCACCCCCGGCTGTCCCCCCCACTCCCCCACAACAGACCCCAATGTATAGTGCTCCGCTCCCTGTGTTCGTGTGTTCCCATTGTTCAATATCCATCTATGAGTGAGAACATGTGGTGTTTGATTTTGTGTTCTTGTGTCAGTTTGCTGAGAATGATGGTTTCCAGGTTCATCCATGTCCCTACAAAGGACGTGAACTCATCGTTTTTGATGGCTGCATAATATTCCATGGTGTATATGTGCCACATTTTCCCTGTCCAGTCTATCATCGATGGGCATTTGGGTTGGTTCCAGGTCTTTGCTATTGTAGACTGTGCTGCAATGAACATTCATGTGCATGTGTCCTTATAGTAGAACGATTTATAATCCTTTGGATATATACCCAGTAATGGGATTGCTGGGTCAAATGGAATTTCTATTTCTAGGTCCTTGAGGAATCACCACATTGTCTTCCAAAATGGTTGAACTAATTTACACTCCCACCAACAGTGTAAAAGTGTTCCTATTTCTCCACATCCTCTCCAGCATCTGTTGTCTCCAGATTTTTTAATGATTGCCGTTCTGACTGGCGTGAGATGGTATCTCAATATAGTTTTGATTTGCATTTCTCTAATGACCAGTGATGATGAGCATTTTTTCATACGCTTGTTGGCCTCATGTATGTCTTTTTTGTAAAGTATCTGTTCATATCCTTTGCCCACTTTTGAATGGGCTTGTTTGTTTTTTTCTTGTAAATCTGTTAGTTCGTTGTAAATTCCGGATATCAGCCCTTTGTCAGATGGGTAGGCTGCAAAAATTTTTTCCCATTCTGTTGGTTGCCGATTCACTCTAATGACTGTTTCTTTTGCCGTGCAGAAGCTGTGGAGTTTGATTAGGTCCCATTTGTCTATTTTGGCTTTTGTTGCCAATGCTTTTGGTGTTTTGGCCATGAAGTCCTTGCCTACGCCTATGCCCTGAATGGTTTTGCCTAGGTTTTCTTCTAGTGTTTTTATGGTATTAGGTCTTATGTTCAAGTCTTTAATCCATCTGGAGTTAATTTTAGTGTAAGGTGTCAGGAAGGTGTCCAGTTTCTGCTTTCTGCATATGGCTAGCCAGTTTTCCCAACACCACTTATTAAACAGGGAATCCTTTCCCCATTGCTTGTTTTTATCAGGTTTGTCAAAGATTGGATGGTTGTAGATATGTTGTGTTGCCTCCGAGACCTCTGTTCTGTTCCATTGGTCTATATCTCTGTTTTGGTACCAGTACCATGCTGTTTTGATTACTGTAGCCTTGTAGGATAGTTTGATGTCATGACATGCAATGGGAGCAGAATCAGGACATTCTGGTACAGTGATCTTTCCATTCCCACCCCAACCTGTCTCTTGAATTCACAGCCCCTGGTGCAGAAGCTTATGTGTGTGTGTGTATGTGTGTGTGTGTGTGTGTGTGTGTGTAAGACAGAGAGAGGGAGAGAGAGTGGGAGAGAGAGAAAGGGAGGAGGGTGGAAGAGAGGGAGGGAAGGAACATAGATGAGTTTATGACTTCACTCTGAATGCTCTGGTAACACAAGGGGACTGAACTGGGCACCAGGTAACCTTCAGTGCTTGGTGCTTGTACTCTTTTGATATTAGGGTTTCACAGTAGGTACACTGGTTGCTTTAACTACTGGCAGGTCTCAACACTACTGCTGTCCACCATTTATTGAGAAACTATTGTGCTCCAGGCCACATCCTAGGTGATTTACACAAATGGTAACTCTAAAGCTCTGACTCCTGTTCATTAGAAGACTAGGATAACTGGTAGACCCTTAATAAATAATGAAATTTACCAGCAGAGTCAAACTTCATTCAAACCATTCATCTCCACCTCCTCTCCCATCCAACCTACTCTCAGTGACTAATATGCTCTTCTTCTCTCTCTGTCCCAATTTGTCTTTTTGTGGAGTTACTAATGAGCAGGGAGAGGCCATAGAAGGCTCTTAAGGAAGACTGGGAAGAGTAAGAGGAGAAAATAGAGGAGCAGGAGGGGCAGGCAGCCAAGGGTGTGGGTACTCTATAAACCAGGTCATTCATCTTGCATGTCCCTGAGTGGGTGTCCCAATTACTTAAGGTATTTTAGGTTCAAAGATCTGTCAAGGCACCTTTTTCCAAAGGATCTGCTGTATACCCTATATCTGTCTAGTTTCTCAGCAGGAGATAATGATGTATAGTGCATAAATCTTTGCAGAGTGCCAATTAATGCCAGGTCTGCTTCTTTGAAGTGATGTGAGGAGTGATTCCTTGGGCTGGGTTCTGCTTGGAAGCCAGGGGAGGGCCTGCTCCTTTGACTGTGTGAGCTCCAATCAGCTGAGAGAGATGGGGCTGGGAAAATGCTGCTTTTTCTAGGTGACTGGTCTGCAGGGCAAACATGCCCTGTCTATAGCAGGGGAGACCATGTTGGGTTTTAGTTATAGGCATGGGGAATGACCCTAATCAGCGTTAATTAATCAAGAGCCTAATCAGCTGGCTCTGGGATATGATGGTGAGGGTGACCATATAATTTATTGTCCAATCTAGGATACTTTTGAGACTGAAAAAAGAATACTATTAATAATTTTGTTGGCAGAACAGATGCAAATCAGGACTGTCCCAGGCAGACCAGGACATATGGTTACATTAAGGTAATAGATAAACTTTATCAATTAATTCTTTGCAGCCTATGGAATAGGTTCACCTCGCATATCACATTCTTCAGAGAAAAGCAAGTCTCATTTGATAGTCACTCTCCTGCTGTATATACAGCCTTTTGCAGACTGATGCTCTGAAAGAACAAAGGTTTGGAGGCTGAATCGACTTGGGTTTGTATCCGAGCTCTATCACTTGCTGGTTGACCTCATAGAGTAATCAACCATCTTGGTTTGCCTGAAACTATTCCAGGGTTATCACTGGAAGTCTCATGATTCAGGAAGCCCTTTAGTCCCAGGCAAACTGGGAAATTGGTCACCGTTTTTGGCAACCTCATTGAACATGGAGTGTGGTCATGGAGAGCTCTAAGCAGTCAAGGGTGGCCATCTAAATAGAACAGGGATGGTGGACTGGTGCTGGAGGTATGTCAGGGTGATGGGGATCCAGAGCATGTGGAGAGGAGTCCCCAGGAGGCATCTGTGAAAAGGAGGCTGGCCCAAGAGTTTTATTGGTCAAGTGGAATGTTGATGGTGTGGTGAGTAAACGTATGCAGAATCAAAACAAAGAGGAGAGTGACCAACAATGGACAAGAAGGAGGTTTGGAGTAGCAGCTGGAGTGGAGTAGAGGGCAGGGAGGTGAATAGACAGCAGTGTAAATTGTATTTGAGAATAACCCCCTTCCACACTTGGAAGTCATCCATGAGACCCAAGAGAAGAGGGTTGAGTTTCTGTCATTTGGCAAAGGGGTCCAATTAACAAGTGGATCGGGAACCAGCTACAACACCGACCCACTGATAAGTGGCATTTAGGACATAGGTAAAGTGCCTTGTAGCATGTCTGGTACAGAGTGGCTGCTCAGTGGAAGTAAATTTGTTCACCTTTCCATCTTGTCCTACCAATATAATGTTCTTCCTATCCTTACAGGTATCTTCCTATCTTGCTTTTCTCCAAAGAACACATTTGGATAAGTGATTTTAAAATAACGAAAAATATCAAAAACAGCAGCAGCACCACCATCACCTGCCATAATGCCCAATAGATAAAGCAAGTAAAAATCATGGTTACTTCTCCTTTGTCTATCTCACCTTCTTGCTACTATCTATCTATCTATCTATCTATCTATCTATCTATCTATCTATCTATCTATCTCATCTATTCATCTTTTTTTGCAGGTATTACTGTACTGCCTAGGGCAAACAAATTTAGAGACTCTCTGAGAATCTCTAAAATGTGGAGTTTTGTCTAGTTAATCCCTAGCATTCCACTTGACGCTGAGAATTGCTGATTCCTAAATTGTATACTTTCTGAAGAAACTTTTTTTACATCTTCTCTGTGAATTTCAAAGGCACCATTATGGCAGGTGCAGTAGCTCACAGTGCTTTTAGAGGGCAATACTGGATGATCCCTTGAGGCCAGGAGTTCCAGACCAACCTAGGAAGCATAGCAAGATCCTGTCTCTACAATTTTTTTTTCTTTTTTCTTTTTAGTTAGCCTGGCATGATGATATGCACTTGTAGTCCAAGCTACTCAGAATGTTGAGGCCAGGAGGATCCCTTGAGCTCAGGAATCTGAAGCTTCCCTGGGCTATGATTGTGCCAATTCACTCCAGTCTGGATGGTGAGAGAGAAAGACCCTGTCTCAAAAAAAAAAAAAAAAAAAAGCACCATAAATGGGTCATGAGCTAAGGGTAGGGGTGAAACTGTGAGCCAGGGGAGCACCAGCTGGAGCTCAGAAAGGAATTGTAGGACCATTGCAGCCCAGGATAGCATCAGAGGAATCTCTGGCTCATGGGGGCGCCAGCAGTACTGCTGCACTTTAGGGTGTACCAGCAGAACTACTGCATCCTGGAGAGCATCCCCAAAATTGGTCTTGCTTGGGAGATCATCAGAAAGCATGCTGTATTCCATAGAAACATCAAGAGGACTGCTGTTGTCCAGGGAAGCTCCAGAAGAAATGGTCTGCCTCATAGGAGCACTGGAAGGACTGCTGCAGCCCAGGGGGGCATTTTCAGGACATTTGCATACCAGGGGAAGACTCAAAGGACTGCTCCTGCCCAGGGAAGCACTAGTAGGACCGCTGCAGCCCTGGATGCGATTGTGGAACTGCATCAGCCTAGGGGAGTACTAGGAGAAGAAGATTTGGTCTGGGATGCTACAGGCCAGGGGAGTGATTGCAGGGCTGCTCTGGCTCAAGGCCAACTGAAGACAGAATAGATATTCTGAGTATGGGAGCCCAGTGTTCTGGCCTTGTTTTCCTTTGAGGCAGGAGAGTCCTCTCCCCTCTTTTTTCTATTTTCTCATGTCTTCCCTCATCCCAGTGTTGGTTCCTAATGGTGGTGTTATTTATGTAGAGAAGAGAGATGGACAGTGAAGACAAAATATACTGGCCAGTCAGGTCTGATGGGTGAGGGGCCCTTCCCAGCTGGGCGCCACAGTACAAAGGCCTTTCTGTGGGCTAAGGGAGTATATTTCAGGATTCAGGAGCTTTCTGTCAGAAAGGGACAGCTTTTGTCCATATTCTAATTAGGTTATACCCTCTGTTGCATCTCTTTTTGACATCAAAGGGGTGAATGAAAAGGGAGAGGAAAGACAGCTAAGGAACTCTGGTGAAGCAAAAGTCCTGAAACATTTTTATTTGGTGGTGGGAGTGGGGAGGCTCTCTTGTTTTTGCATCTCCAAAATCAATCACTAGTTCTTAGCTTTGTAATTCTTTTTTTTTTTTTTTTTGCTATAAATCCTTCTGAAAATGTTTTGAAAACTATGAACATACCCCACAACAGTACATAGTTCTGACAATTCTCTGTGTGTGTGTGTGTGTGTGTGTGTGTGTATGTGTATAGGCTTTTTAAAATATAATTTTAAGAGATTTATGAAAATGAATCCATTTCCATTCTTGGAAATCCATTCATGACCCTTATTTTTAAAACCCTAGAATTCGGTGATATATAAATTCCTTCCAAATTTCAGCTTTTCTGATGCTCCTGGAGAGAAAGAGTGGGCAGGATGAAGGGCGGGAGGGCTGGTGGTTTTAGGGGTTGGGTTAGATCCACTTGATGATGGAAGCCAGTGTCTGCAGCCAGAACCCTGAGTGCCTGTCCCTGGCAGCAAACCCACCTTCCAATGAACTACTGGGATGTAAGAATTCAGATTGATGAGAGTAATAAACCATTTTCGGATTCTCTGGGCATGGGGATGGCAGGTGTGCAGAGCAGTCAGCATTCTCTGGCATTTGGGAGAAAGAACACCGTGGAGACTGGGCATGTACCAGTGTTGGCTATAGCAGTGGAGAGACTGTGTGCCTCCAGGCATAATACCTGCTGCTCACATCTGGGGGCTGGTGTGGTCCCTGTATGGTATGCTCTCAGCAGTAGACATCCTGGGACTCCATCTGATCTTGCTTGGGCAAAGCTACTAGATGGGAATAGGAAGCTATCTAGGGCATTTGCAGGGCCCTTATCATTTTGGCTGTGTTCATATAGGGCATGGAGGGCTGGTTTGTTGAGCATGCGTGGTAACCAATGAGGTGGACAGAGAAGGATGCATCAGTTAGAATGGAGCCTCTGGTTCCCGACTTGCCAGGTTGTTATCAGCTGGGCTCAAAAAATCCTCATAAGTCTGCACCCCTTGATGAGTTTGCAGGGCTGAAACTCTGGCTCCTCCTTTTCTTCTCCCTAGAAATGTAGAAAGAGGACTATGGTCCTACTACCTGCATGTGGATTGACTGATAGCCTCTTCTTGTTCTGCTTGGCTGACCCAGGGGCATTCATCTCTCCTAGGAGCCAGGACTGGGAGCGACAAGTCGATAAGGTAGGAGGGAAGTGCAGGCAAACCTAATGCTGGGCCAGAGACTGGAGGAAAAAGCAGGTGTAAAAGTCAGGGTAGAGGGTCAGTGTCACGCTATCAAGGTTAGATCTAGACCTAGGAACCGGAAAACAGGTACTGAGGTGACACCTGTGATGGCAGGTCCTGAGACTGTTGCCATAACAGGACAAGGGCTTGGGCAAGCCACTTAATTTCTCTGAGCCTCAGTTTCCTTGTATGTAAAGTGAGACTAATAACTTCTACTTGGCAAAGTCTTTGTTAGAATGAACGTAAATCACTTAACACATTTATGGCACAAAGAAGTAGCTTTCATTAACAGTAGCTCATTATCACTATGTGCCAGCTACTTAGCAAGGTCCTTGGATAGGTTGGGAGAGTGATAGTTATGAAAATGAGTAAGATATGCTCTCAGTTCTCAATTTCCCATAGCTTCACAATTATCATATAAGTTAGACTGTGATGAGTGCTGTAATAAATGAAACCACTGTTGCTGAATTTCTCCTGTGACCCCATAATTGCTCAGTTGTGGAAAACCTCTCAAGTGACTGAAACCCTTCCAGACAAAGATATTACAGAATCATGCTTCCAATTAATGTCTCCTAACTTGGATTACAAATGTGGGCTAGAATTTCTCAGGGTCACTGTCTACTGTTTCTCAGGTAACTGGAACTAAAGAGCATGCACAATGACGTGCTTTAAGGGTGTTTTTAGAAATATAAAGATACGTGTGTAAGAGGAACCTTTTCTATCATGGACCATTGAACCACAATGGGCAAAAATTGAGGACTACAGAACTAAAGCACAATTATATTTTCTTTCTTTCTTTTTTTCCTCCAGAGAATACAAAGCTCCTACTCATTCACTTTCATAGTTAGAACAGGTCTCTAAATGAGTTCAACAAATGAGAAAATAACACCCCTTTGTTTATATATAATCAGCTATTAATGGAAATACATGAAGCAGGGAGGAGTAGAGAGAAACCAACCCAGGCACAGCCAGAGATGAAAAAGTAAAGACTGACAGGGACACATAAGGGGTGGGAGGTATGGAGTGAGACTCAGACTAGAAGCAAAGATAAGTCATTGAAGGATGGCACATAGATGGGAGGACAAGAGTGTGTGTGTGTGTGTGTGTGTGTGTGAGTGAGATGGGAATGGGGGCAGGGAGAGGAAGAGCAGGGGAAAGGGCCAGATAGCAAATATGTTAGGCTTTGTGAACCATGTAGTTTCTGTTGCAACTACTTGACTTGGCTGTTATAGGGCAAAAGTAGCCATAGACAATATAGAAACAAATGGCACACTGTGTTTCAATAAACTTTATTTACAGGAACACTTGGCCAGCTAGATTTGGCCCAAAGGGCATAGTTTGTGAACCTGCTCTAAATCATGCCTTTTGAATAGTCAATAAGCAGTGATGTCTCTACTGGGTTCTTAAGATTCTGATTCCCTTAGATATCTCTAAATAGCTCATTAAATCCTATAAGAATCATGGCTGCTGGGAGGTTCATAGCCTTAGGTCCTTTCCCTCCAGACCACACAGACTGGCACCATTTCTACCAAAAAGGAGGAGGAGCCAGGAAGGATGGCTTCATCTTGGGTGGTGGTGGGGTGAGGCAGGAGGCGAATGCATGCAAGCCACCCAGACTCAGCCAGCCAGCAAAGTGCAAGGCCATAGCCCATGCCCAGGGCTTTCCTGGGTTTCCTGGTAAACAGCTCCTCCAGGCCAAGGCTTTCACTCCAGCCCCTCACCCTGTCTTTTGTCCTAGCACATAATGATTCTGACCTCTGGCATTTTGAGAGTCTGCTGTGAAAAAATGTGGTACTTTGATCCATCCATTGTTGAAATTCTGGAAAGAGAAATAAATAATTTGAGGCACATGGTGGATTCATCAGGGAAAGCCCTGGGAGAGAAGAGGCAAAAAGACAGCAGAAGTGGAGAAAGGAAGAGTGCTCTCAAGGAGTTATTTATCTCTTGCTCTTCTTCCTGAGAGGGCTGGGGTGGGAGTGGGGGTGGGTGGGGGTGGTGGGCAGCCTGCTTGGGGAGGCTCTGAGACAGACCAGATGTGGGCTGACCTCACGGCCGTTTCTAGCTCCAGCTGTCTAGGGTGTTTAACATTCCTGATGCTTAGATTTATATAATGCTGTTCCCCTGCAGAGTTCAAGGCGTTCGGTGTGATATATTGGGAAAACGCTGCATTAATTGTTGGGAAATCTGGGACATCATTCTGGAAGCTAGGATCTGCCAGGTTTTTGAGGTTGGGCTAGACTGTGTCTCTGAGTGTGCTCTGAGTGTCCTGAAAGAGGAGTGCTGTGTCCAGTGATCTTGGGAAAAGCAGTGCTAACCCAGAAGAGACAAGTGTTTTTGTTGCAATATCACTCACATCCATTAATATGCAAATGTGCTTTGTGAATGGCCAGTGGTCATAGCCACAATGTGTATGTGTGACATTGTTTACCATCTGTCCTTCATGCACCTTTCCTCTTCCTCAGCTTCGGAAGCCCAGCAATGCCCTATTTTGTCTTCCCTTGGAGCATATTTTCTTTTCTTTTCCTTTTCTCACCCTGTCTGAGTGTCACTCAAGAGTCTGAACAAGGACCTTTGCCCTTTTCTGAATGTATTCTCTGTTCCCATTCATTCTCAAGGCTTAAGCCAGGACTTCCTTACAGTTTAGTTTACATTTCTAGCCTTGATTTCTTGCCAGTACCTGCCTTTCCAGGTGACATTTCCCTGTGCACATCCTTCTATCCTTTCAATGATGACATGCTTACACTCCACCCACCGTCTGCCCTTCTTCCTCTCCATTTTTCCTTAGGACTTGGTTGCAGGGTCTGACTGCTTCACACCACATGTCTGCCCCTCCTGGGATGAGCCTCTTATTTCTAGACTTCTAGCACATGGCTGCTACACTCATCTTTGTTGAAATCTCCTTCATAATATTTCTACAAAATGTACAAAATGTCTTCCTTTTGCCTGTAGAATAAAGTGCAAAGTTCATGCTTGGCTTCTCCTGGTCTAGGACTCTCATCATCTGAATCTCCACAGGGCCTCCCTGGTCCAGATTGAGATAAGACCCCTGTTTTTGTCCAGATCTTAGACCTTCAAAGCACACTGTAAATCCCTTTCCCTTGAGAGACCTCATCTGGCTGTTGTTCCTTCCCTGACCTTCCCCAGCAGGGTAGTATCAAGGCACAGCAGGGCACATCCACTGTCACTGGTGTTCTCTGCCATTGCTTCTTACCTGGGGCATGAATTAACGTTCTGCAGGTCTTTCATGCCCCTGTGAGATCTAGCTATGATGGCAACATCTTGGGTATCCTGTACATATGTTGAGGTTGATTGTCATTTTTAGGTGACTAATTATAATAAACAGTGGCAAGAGCAGCAAAATAAACAGCAGACATCACTGGTGTATCATTCTAGGCATAAGAAATAGCCATACAAGGTAACTGCTCTGTCCCCCTAAGAAGGGTGTTTATTAGTGAGGCTTCTCCAGAGAAATGGAAACAATACTACACACACACACACACACACACACATCATATATATATATACACACACACACATCATATATATATACACACACACACATCATATATATATATACACACACACACATGTATATACAATAACACATATTTATGGTATTATATATAGCATATATATGTATAATATTTTGTATATACATAGATATGTATGAGATTTATTTCTTTATTTTAGGGAATCAGCTAATATGATTGTAGGGTTTGGCAAGTCCGAAATCTGTAGGGGAGACCTATAAGCTGGAAATTGAGGCAAGAGTTACTGTTTCAGTTTTGAGCCCAAATTCCTCAGGGAAGCCCACTGAAAACTCAAGCAGGATGTCTATGGTCCAATCTTGAGGATATCTCCTTCATCTTTGGGAAAGCTCAGTCTCTGTTGTTACAGCCTTCAACAGATTGTACAAGGCTCATCTATATTTTAGAGGGTAATCTCCTTTATTCAAAGTCTACTGATTTGAATCACAGCTACAAAAGAATCTTCGCAGGAGCACCTAGACTGGTGTTTTACCTAACAGCTGGACCTCATAGCCGACCTAGCCAAGTTGATGTATGAGATTAACCATCACAGGTACTTTGAGAGCCCTCCTGCTACTTGAAGATATACTGTGGCTTTCTTTTGGCTTGGACAGAAGAACTTCAGGATACCTGATCAGGGCTGGCAGAAAGATTTTAGGCCTATTGCTTGTCACCCCTTGGGGCACTGACCTGGACTGTTTTGTGGATTAATGGTGTGCCCCAATTTCATTGACGATACATGATGATAACTAAGTTTCCTTTAGCTCTAACATTCCACACATGAGCATCAGGTAGTCCCTGTAACTATATAAAATGAGAGTAGTAGTGACTAACACATATCAGAGGTTGACTGTGTGCCAGTAGGCATTGTTCAACATACCTGATGTGAAATGACTAATCTTCCCAAAAATCTTGTTAGATAGCAGCTGTTCCTAACCCCCTTTTAATAGATGAGGGAATGGAGGCAGAGAGAGATTAACAGCTCAAGGTCACACAGCTAGTCAGTGGCAGAACCAGGCTTTGAACACAGGCAGGCTGGATCCAGAGTCTGAGCTCTTAACCACCACACAATGCTGTTTCTCCAGACCATCTCACAGGGTTGTGGTGGACAGCAAATGGGGTAATGGATGTGCAAACACTCTGTGGACAGTAGAGACATGTGGCTCTAAGGTAGCATTACTATTAATGATTTGTCTCTTGAGTTCTTCCATAAACAACCCCTCTGGGATGAAGTCTTATAACTGAATTTCATCTGGAAGCCCCTAGCACATTGTCAAGTACACAGCAAACTTAGTTGATGTGCAGTGAACACTGGGGCAGTGCAATGAATCAAAGATGTGCAAACAAACCACTACTTGATGAGATCTCAGTTTTGAATCCATTCCCCTGGTGAGTGTGGATAGAAGCCAGCCTTTGTCCTTCTTTGTAAAAAGAATCAGAAGACCATCTCCCAGCAGTTCCTATTTATCTGTTCAAGTTCCTTTATCAATTTCTTGAAAAATGAAGCACTGCCTGCACTTTCTTTTTCTATGCATGAACACTTGAGATAGTTAAGGCAGCACATTTGCCTGGTGACAGGAGGCCCAAGTGCTGTCTGAGTTGCTGGGCATGAGATTGTGTGGCTGTGTAGTTAGCTCCGGCAACAAGACAGGAGATGAGAGATCTGCTGTCCTTGGGAAGGCCTCCCGCAGTGGCCCTTACAACTCCAACTTTGCCTTGTGGAGCACATTCCTGACTTGGCAGACCTTCAGCTTCAGACCTCATTCTGGCCAAATGAGTGCTTTTTTTTTTTTTCTTGTTTTTTGAGACTGAGTCTTGCTCTGTCACCCAGGCTGGAGAGTGCAGTGGCACAATCTTGGCTCACTGCAACCTCTGCCTCCCGGGTTCAGGTGATTCTCCTGCCTCAGGCTCCTGAGTAGCTGGGATTACAGGCACCTGCCACCGTGTCTGGTTAATTTTTGTATTTTTAGTAAAGACAGGGTTTCACCATGTTGGCCAGGCTGGTCTTGAATTCCTGACCTTAGGTGATCCACCCACCTCGGCCTCCCAAAGTGCTGTGATTATAGGCGTGAGCCACCGCGCCTGGCCCAAATGAATACTTTTGATGCAAGAGACTGAGAAGGCCAAGGAGGTTGAGGGGAATTTGAAGACCTCTGTTTAATGATTCTCTCTGCTTTTGTTTCTCTATCTGCTCTTTACTATCATTAATGTCCTCCAAGGTGATGCCCTCCAGGCCAGCAACCTAGCCACAAGGGCAATTTCTTTGGGGAAAGGGGAAAGTTCCGGAGGTTTTTTCCTAGATCTATCCTGGAGACATGGTGTGAGGCTGTGATATTCAGCTCAGCTCCATTCTTCATCATTCCTGCTTTCTCTCAGTGGATGGGAAATTCCTCTCTATCCTAATGTGACTGGTTGGGGAACAGAGAATACTTTTGACTCTGCCATCCAGGATATGCCCTGTGCTGTACATGGTCAGGGTGGGCCTATATGCCCAGATGTGTAAGTCCAAGCTTTGAGAATGCAAAGTTTATATTGCAGCCTCGGTTCCCTCATTGCACACTCCTAACTTCCAGTATGTGAGTGCACTAGAAGCCTACCACTGACCTGACCAACATCTTCTATTGTTTTCCTTATCCCTCCTTTCCTTTGACACCCTAGACTACTCACTCGCTGGCACACACTGCTAGTCATCTGCTCCACAGCACATATTCCCAATTAGGGAGGGGCAGCAATGTGTCCCATTAGACATATCCCTTGAAGTCAGAGGTGGCGATGGGTCTCAGATCGGTTAATGAGTTGTGAGCAGCATCTGCTGGCTGGGGCTTCCAAGGAAAGCTCTTTTATCCTGATCAATAGGGGCAAACAATTCACCTTTCCCTTTTGCCCTTCCCTTTCTTTGTGCCTGGAATACAGAGGTTGACCTGCTTCTTGTGGCCATGAGGATGAAAATCGCAGGTTGAAGCTGGAGGAGCTGGACACAGCCTGAGTCCTTGAAGGCATCCCCAGGCAGCACAACAGCATTAGACTGCCTGCTGCTGGATTCTTTGGTGCCAAGAGCAGAGTTCTATTGCCTGCAGCCAAATGGAATCCAAGCAGATACAACTTCTTTCTTAAAACTTTCATCGTGCTTGTTCATAATGATTAATTCCTTGCTTGTCTGTCCTTGGCTGGTTTCTTTTCTTCCCTCTGCACTCTCTGCCCACCAGCACTGGCCAGGTCAAGTTATGGTGTCCCAGAGGCCCCTGCGGGCAGTTACACAGTCACTTTTTTGGACTTGCATGTCTTACCCTAATATGGGATTTTTATTGTGTGTGTGGTGGTCCATGTAGTTAGGGATGACTACATTCAGTGAAGGGAAATAGCTCTTCAGTCACATAAACACCAGGGACCTCTGCACAGTTCGTCCTTCTACCTCATTTTACCCAGGAGTGGAAAAGTAAACAAAAAAAATTTAGCATTTTAAACTAGCTAAATTCTGAATTTTAGAAACACCTGTTCTGTGTCCCAGATGGTTTGTATACTGGGTTTGGTCATAAATCTCTGGTTGTCCTAGGACAGGAATGGAAACTACCTGGTTCTTTTGACACCATTCTGTATCCTAGCTGTTCCCCAGTGGAGACTATGACTCGATTGTGCTGTTTTTTATGTTTGTTAATTTTCAACCCAAAGCATTGCTAGAAGCAGCATTCAAGGGAGCCATTTTCCTACCTTTGAGTTGGCATGCAAAATGGACACTTTGATGGAGGTTTCACTTTCTTCTAAAGGGTCTCAGGGCTTCTTTACGTCTGGAATGCAAGGATACTAAGCCTTACGGACGGCACAATACTTCTCCTGGGATAAGACCGAGGCAGAAGTGGCTCGGGCAGACAAAAGGAAATGAGGGGATAATGACATTCTCTTTTCTTAGTTCCCCCTTTAATCTTTATATTTAATCCTTCTAAACCCCCAAATTGAAGTGTCTGTGTCTACTGTCCTGAGCTGATGTAGGGAGATGAGTGGGAATGGAAACCGACGTGAAACTCATCAGAGACAGCACATTCTGAAGATCGGCAAAAGGGAAGTGTGACAGCCAACTTCTTGGAAGGGGACGGCAGAAATGTAATTAAATTTTCTGATCTTGTTAGCCAATTTCTTCACTCACTGCCCCTGAACCAGAGAACAGGGAGGGAGGAAGGACACTGTTGCATCAGTGGCGGTGGGGAGGGAAATGAGCTTTTCACGGATTATTGGGTTAGTTCCACTTCTCCCACTTTTTAATTTATTTGTCTGCATGTTCTCCAGAGCTGAAAAGGCTGAGTCCCTTTCCATTTTCTTTTAATTAGATCTGATTTTGGAGTCTGAAAACTTGGGAGGGCTCAGGTTACAATAGCAGGATGACACAGTTGGAAGGTACCCATCTCCTATTGGATCTTTTAAAACCCTTCAGAATTTAAGATTCCTAGTGATGGGTTATTTTTTCTTTTCCTTTCTTTCTTTTCATTCTTCAACAGTTATAGTACTGTTTGCATTGTTTATCACCTTATCCCATTTTCTTATCTTTTGGTTAAAAATCATGAACATCACTGATTTCTTTTTACAAATTTCAAAAGCAGAGTCTGTATTTACTTCTAAAGTCTTTTCTTTTATATTCCTCTTTTGCAAAATGGAACACAGATCAGGAAAGCTGGGTGTAGTCTTTCCAAGTATTTAGAAGGAGTAGCATCAATTCTATGTCCTCTCTCTTTTGAAACACAAGGGAAAAAAACAACAAACAACAAAAAGACCAGCCAGAAAGCAACCAGGCTGTGACTGTGGGTGGATAATTTGGTTTATCACTTAAAACCCCTAGTGACAACATCCTGGGGCTAAGGGCATCTGAGGCCTCAGGTGAGAGAGCCAAACATAGAATACTGGGTGGCTTATGGAGAAACAAGAGCCCATTTCTCATCTGCAACCCTGGATGTGCTTTTGCTGCAGTGGCTCTGTCAGGTGTCCTGGTGCCAGGATGGTATGTGTGCCTGCAGTGCATGGAGGTCTGCTGCACTGGAGAGCATTTGTTTTACAATTCATCCTGGGCAAGAGGCATTCTCCAGCTTTCTGCTTGGTGGCTCGAAATTTATGATGCTACAGGGCACGTTTGGGATGGCCTGACTTAAAATATAGGCTACACAATATATGCAAAGAGCAGTTTGGGAAGACCTGTGGACACTTCAAATAAATGGGTAGCCATTCTCCAGAGAAGCTATAATTGAGGTTCCAAGGAAGCCTCTGTAACTGCTGACTGTGAGAGACAAGATGTATGTATTCAGTGATTGTGGACCAAGAAAGATGATTCAAATATTAACCTAAATTGAAAGCCAAAAGGCAGAAACTGAATAAGTTTTACTTTAAAGTCAAGCTGTTTCATACATGGGCAACCCAAAGGAGCCTGCTCCAGGATTAGTAGAGCAGAGATTTTTTTTTTTTTTCTTTTCTAGAGAGTTTATGTGTTCCTGAGAACCCCTAGACAGCCCAGCTGGTATTTTTTGGAACATGTCACAAAATTCCAACATGTCACACGTGAGGACAGCATGCCATTTAACTCAGGATCCACTATCCCAGCATCCGGGCTGGCGTGGGTTGAAGGATGAAACATGATTTTCTCAGAGAGTCTGTGTGAGATCACAGAAGGCCCATGGAAGTTATGGCATTTCACTTGGACCTTGAGGGATGAAGAAAGTTGAAACTTGAGGAAGTGGGAAAGGAGGAAGGACATTTTCAGCAGAGGGACCTTTCTAAGAAATGGCATGAAAATCCAAAACTATGCTGGGTACCTGATAAATAGGAAGAAATTTATCCCAGGTAACAGAAGGTACATGATGGGCTGGAAACGTAGGAGAGCTGAAGCCCAGAGAGCCCCCAGTGTGTAACTTGCATTTGCATTTCATAGAGCAGGAAATGTGGATGAGGAAGGCTGATGAGAACAGTGCTGAAGGAAGAATAAATTCTCTGAATCTTAGTTTCTTTGTGAAATGAAGGTGCTGGACAAATTGCTTTTTCAGGGAGTTTTCTCTGAGCCTCATCTCAGCTGCTATAGAAAGAGAGCAAATAGCTTACAAATGCTGGCTGCCTACTCTAAACAACTCTGTCTTTTTCCCTTTCCTCTGAATCCAGGGAAAGAGAGAGGAAGATGGAGAGGGAGACAGAAGATGTTGCAAAACAAAAGGGTTCTAGCATCTGTAAATTCACAGATAAAAGACAAAAATCTTAAAAATTTCTGTGGAAAACAAATTCCTCATTAATGTTGTTTTTATTACTTTTGTTGATAAAAGCGACGCTGCTGAAGTGCTCTCGCTAAAAGAAAAAAGAAAGAAAGAGAAGGAAAGAAGAAGAAAGAAAGGAATTCTGTTATTTTGTAGTAAACTTTTGGAGAGTTGTCAGATTTAGAAAACAGATCTGGAAAACAGATCTTCTGAACAGCTCTGCAGAAGCGTTGGATACGGTTTGGTATGATGAGCGTACGTGATGTATTGAAACACACGCTGAGCGCAGAAATCCTCACTGCTCACTGCTACCCCATGGCCGCTGCCACAGCCAAGTGCCCTGCTTGCCTCAGCCACAGCCTGCTCATCGTCTGTCCTCTTCCATGAGAGACAGAAAATAGCAGAGAAACCTCTTCACGTGACCCTCAAATCACAGAATCACCACATTTTAGGGCTAAGAGGAAACTTAGAGCCTTCAGCTATTCGACAGATATGAAAGTATTCCTAGGAATCGGACTATGCTAGGAAAACTGGGGCAGTATGACCCACATATGTGGGTTATGTAACCACATGTGAAGTAGGAATAATGTCTTGATGTTACAAAGGTGGATAAACATTCCCCAAACTTTTCCCCATGAGACGCTGACCATGCCCCCCAACCTCTCACCTCCTTGGTTACAAATAGGCTTTTGGATTTGGAAGCTGAGTGGATCTGAGACTAAGACATGGGATGAAGTGGGAAAAATGCAGGGAGGAAGTGTTACATTGCCTGTCCAGGTCCATGTGTCCACTCTTAGGCCGGGACTGCGGTGAGGTCAATGAACTTGAAGGAGGGGATCATCCTTCTTCTCTCTCAGGGAGTGCCTCCTTTCAAGGTGCTGGACTCCTCCTGGCAGGTGACCTTGCTGGCCTTGCCCCACAGTGCTCTGCCTGGACTCAGACTCTGGCTGCTCCTTAGGGACAACGATTAGGCAGGAAGTGGCCAGAATTTCCTGCCAGCTGAGACCTAGCAATGGAGGGATGGCTGATCTTCACAACACCAGCCCGAAAATAGTTGAGGAAAACTAACTGAAGTCAATATTATTGCCTATTGTGGATATCAATAATTTATTTTGGACATTAAGCCAAATGAAAGCACAAGTAAAGGAAAATGATTTTGAACAAATATTAAACATGTACCTTCTGATTTCAGACTGGCATATTGGAAAAGCAGGGCTCAAATACCCCAGAGCTAATAAAGATATAGCAGGCTTTCATTAAAGCAGATATTAGAATGAAAGTACAGCTTCAACATATTTTTGTACAGTGAAATATAGAATAAGCAGTTCTTTCATTAGGGATGGGGAAATCAAATTTTAAAAACAATGTCTACTTAGAAGTTTTTCTACTGATCATCAATTCAGCACTTACTTCCAATATCAATAACTCACCTAAGCACCTGGAAGGAGGCTTTTCTCTGCTGAGTTAATGAATTTTTCTGTGAGTCTTCATTTGATTGATTACATCATAGCAAGTGTGACCACATAACAAGCTGCCCTGGAAATATGATTATCTGAAGCAACAGTTAAAGAAAGAGGAATTACTGAGGATGAACAAGTTCTATTTTAGAATTGTTTATGACAGACAATTCTGAAGAAAACAAAATCAAAATAGATACAGGAGAAGTGGGATTGTTTGCAATGTCTAACACAAAAGTAAAGGCTTTTGTGTATATTAGATATGCATTTCTTTGGGAAAATATTATGACTGAACATTCCAATGAAATCTTCTTATCTAGCAGAGAAAATAATTGTAATAAATAAATATGAACAGCAAAATAGAAAGTAAGGTAGGTCAACTTCTTCGTTCTCCATTTAAACCGATGAGTATAGGAGTCAGATACTGAAAAGCACTCCAGGGTTCAGGCTCCCAAATACTGGAGGGAGGTGGTGATCAGTTGAGGGGGGCCCCAGAGGATGCTGTATATTTGTTCTAAGGATTCCAGTGAAAGCAACAGACACCTGGAATGTCCTTGTTGGGAGAAACCTTAGCATTACTTTCCCAACCTCCCCGACGTCCCCATACTGTGCTATAAACAGCACCAGTGACATCATTTTACAAGGCCCCCAAAATAAAAATGCAGGCCAAGGCCCTTTATTGAAAAATTGTTAAGAGTTTCCAGGAGGCAGCACAAAGCATTAAACCAAGTGTCGGGCTCCTCTAAGTGCTAGGCCCTGTGAGACATTACAGGTCGCATGCCCTTGAAGCCAGCTCTGACTATAAATGGGGAAGCGGGGGTCGTAATGGCTCAGGGTTGTCCTCCAATAGGAGTCTTTATTCCTTTTACTTGTTTCTACTGGCCCTTGGGCACCGAAAAGTTTGGGTGCAGGGGAAAAGGGGGAAATCCTATGCAGAAATCACACCATGCCCTTCTTTGTTAGCAGGGCTGGGCATGCCTTTTCTTCTTGGTTTCCCCTTAGTCAGCTAAAAATGCAGGCATCTCCTCTTTGACCCAGGATCCTTTACTGGTTTTTATATTCTCAAACGTTGAATGCATACAGTGCCAGGTACTGTGCCGGGGATTGAAGATACAGCGATTAACAAGACAAGGTTTTAGTCTTTGAGAAGCTCCATCTGGTGATGAGAGAACTTGACCTTTCTTATCTGAGAAATGGAATAGAAGAATTTCACATGAGGTGGGGGAATATGAGTTGTCATTTTCAAATAGAGGGAATAAAATATAGATCCAGTGCTTTGGCATCAGCTTGGCATTTTTCAGTGAGGAAGATCACATAGGAAGGCCACATCCCTTAGTAAATAAACCCATCTTTTTTTATCAGTGGTTTTGGATGGGCAGAGAAAGGAAATTCATCTTAGGAGGTCAGGAATATAGGACCATCAGAGGGAGGTGAACTCTGATTGAAGAACGGGCTAGACGTCCTAGAACTTCCTAGAACTCACTGGAATAAACACCTTGACTCCTAGCAGTATGACTACATTTGTAGCACAACAGGAAGTGACTTCCTCAATGTGGCCTCTACCATAGGTAGTTGTCCTCACAAAATAGGCAGGAGGGTGAGGGAGAGTCGTTTGATGTCAAAGCCCTGCACAGAGAACTGGTTCAATACACTTGATTTTATCTAGTTTATGTCTTATTAGACCAGTCCCAGAAGGGAAAATGAGTCCTTTTTATACCTTTAATTGCCATTCCACTTCCTTTTACCTCAAGAAAGCTTTCCTGAGGAGGGGGAGGTTTTTCCAAGTCTTTGAGGGATAAACCTCATGGTTGCTGGCTTCAGAACAGTGTGTTTTCTTGCTTTGTATTTGTGACAGACTTTTTCTTTCCCCTTCTGTGAATGTTAACTTGAGCACAACAGATTTCTTTTGGGTATGGTTGAAAACATTCAAATTTTCATTTTTTTTCTGAAAATATTTTGAAGGTGGGTAAGGACGGTCTTTACATGCTGCTCTTGGAAATAGCTTTTCTCAAACTGTGTTTACAGCATATTAAACTAAACAAACATTCTAAAGACACAGATGTTGGAGTGCTATCTGAATAATGTCAAATTAAAATTGTCAAGTTAGAGGCTGGAAAAAAGCACATGTGGTTGGTTTGCTGCGTGATTTCGACTCAATGGGGGTTCCACCAGCAGGCAACCCGTCCTTTATTCACAGCTCATTTTCAGCATGATGTGTAGATTTGTTCTTCCTTGGTCTTTTGATGGAATTTGGGGCAAACTCCATACTTTTTTAGGTCACTCTCAGATGACAAATTTCCCTCTGACCAGTTCTAGTGTCAATGTCCCGTTTCAAGTAATGAGAATGTTCTATCCAGTGTCATAATCATCTAACTCCACACCCTTGTCAAGGTTAAAGCATCTTCCCTCTCTGAGCACACCCAGGCTGCTTTAGACTGGGAAGCCTGAAGCAGGGAGGGGAGGTCAACTGTTTTTTCTCTCCTTGGATTACTGGATTGTTGTTATTATTATTTGGATTGGATTATTGATCTCATTCTTTACTCCCTCCCTCTGCCATGCGCTCTTTCAGTGCATTAGAATTGACAGTGTTCTTTACCACCTCATTGATTCTTGAACTTGGCCAATGGAATGAGAGTAGTTATGATGCAGGCAGGGCTTAGTGAGTGCCTGGGTGCTTTGGCTTAATCTCCTGCACTCCTGTGATCAGTATGCGAAGGACATACCTCAGGTAGCCACTGTCTCTTCAGTCAGAATGCAGGCAGACCTGGTTTAACCATAGCTTAGCACAATCTGTAAGGGCATTGATTGCCATCCTCTGGAATGTGAGGATAATGTTTTCAAATGTTTTCTTTTTGACCTTTGGGGACTCAGGAAGAATTTAGACAATTTTACATTTTTTTACCTCTTGATGCATAATATGTATTTTCTACTGTGGAATTGAGAAAAAGTATAGAGCTACACTGTATTATAATTTAAGCGAAGAATTTTACACAGTGCCTGGCATATGATAAACACTCAATAAATAGAAACTTATTGTGGGTTATTGGTATTATTAGTCAACATTTTTTTCTACAGGAACCAAAATACTCAAGGACTTTAAATTATTGTTTGTGAGTTAAGAGAATGCCTGGGAGTTTCCTAGCTTTGAAAACTATTCTGGGCAACTCAAATGCCACTGATTGCATTTCTCATTGGACATTATTCCAGGACTCAGGACAAGAGAGGTTCAGAGCTACAGCGTACCTGTGTTCAGTGCTACTCCTGTAAGGACTTACATGTTTTATTTGTGGGCTCTTCCTTTATTTCCAGAACATTCTTTAAGTGCCTGTACTGGGAATATTCCATTTTGCTTCTTCAAATCCATTCTCCTCACCCTTTCCAACCTTGTTTTTTCCAATGGGGGATCAAAGGCAGGAGGACAAAGAGATCAGAGCGTTTACTTCCTCAGATTCTCCCCTACTGACTTTGAGTCTACTTCATCCCTCTACTAAAGACAATCAGTCCTGTCAGGCAGCTCCCTTCATAGAGCTGCCCACTGGAGGAATTTTGTTCCTATAACTACTCCCTCCCATTGCCCTTTCAGGCTTGGACGCCTAACAGCTACCTGCTGCTGTCAGTCACAGGCTACTGGATTATCTTCTCTGATTTCTCTGAACCAGTGCTTCTTAATCTTGGTTGCACATTAGAATTGCCTGGGGAACTTTTAAAAAATTTCAATCTCATGCCCAGGCTATACTCTGGACCAGTGCTGTCTATCAGAATATAATTTAAGCCACATAGTAATCTTAAAGATTCTAGTAGCTATATTTTAAAAAGTGAGAAGAAATAGGTCAAATTAATTTTTGAAATTATTTTTTCTAACTCAGCACAATCCAAACATTATCATTTCAACAAGAAATTATTTAAAAGAAATGATTGAGATACATTGTATTCCTTTTTTTCTCTTTGTACCAAGCCTTCAAAATCTGTTGAATACCTTACACTTACAACATATTTTGATTTGGACTAGCCACACTGCAAATGCCCTGTGGCTACATGGGGCTAGTGGCTACCTTATCAGACAGCACAGGTCTAGACTAATTGGGTAGGTTTCTCTGGGGATGGGACCCAGAGAGTAATAATTTTTAAGACTCCTGAAGATGTTACATTTAATGTGTAGCAAGGTTGAGAACCACTGTCCTAAACCCTGTCCCCATCTTTATAAATAATCTTTTTATAAAATCTCTTTAAAAAGATTTAAAGAGAATCTTTTAAAAATTCTCTTTTAATCACTAAATTTGAGAATGTCATCTGTTTTATGCCATGTGCCCAGTACTGGGTGGGAATATGGAGGTGACTTAGGCAGAATGTCTGTCCTCTGGAAATTTCTAACGAGCAGAAACTGGAAAGGTCAGCAACCATTGAAGTGTGAGGAGCAGGGCTGGGTGAGCCTACTGGCAGGCCAGGTGCATCTTTAGAGCACCTGCCTATGGGGCCACCAACAATGTGAGAACAGTGGAGGAAATGAGAATTTCATTAGAATTCCTCACACTTTATATGATTGTATATTGTGTGTATATATGTGCAGAGGAGGGCGGAGGGGTAGGTACCATAATCATTTTTGTGCCTGTGTCCTCTGATGGCTGTCAGAGCTCTGAAGTTGGGAAATGTGAGGGAGCTTAGAGGAGGGAGGGCACCTCATCTCTATTTTCTAGTTAACGGCAGTCACGGGTCAACAGAGTTCTTAGATTTCTTTCTTGTGACCTGTATTCCAGCTGTCTACAATACAGATTCCTCCAGTCCCTAGCAACCTTGCTGTATACTTTCAAAGCTTATCAATTTGTTAAAAATCAGTCTTTTAAGTCAATTATTTTCAACCTGGTTTTCAGGGTCACCTCTGGGCACAGATCTTGGTTGCTGAGCACTAAATATGTCTAAGCTAAAATGACTTGGTAGGGTGACCACTTCATCCTGGTTTGCCCTGGACTTTCTTGGTTTTAGTGCCAAAAATTCTGCATCCCGGGCACCTCACTGGTCCTGGGTGAACTGGGACAGTTGGTCACCCTTTGTGGGATCTACCTCCTGGCTACTCTGTCCCACTTCCCCTGCGGCAGCCAGAGGGCCACGAGGTCTTGCTCCTCTGCCTCAGTGTTTAGGCACAGTAGGCCCTGCTGTAATAGTCTGATTTCCTCTGCAGCCCATACCATCAGGTGAATTCCATGTGGAGCCTGTGTAGTATTTCTCTGCTCTAGTTTTAAAAGAGTGACTCAGGGCTACGGAAGTTCCAGTGATTGTTCTCAGCCCAGGCTGTACAATTGGAATCCTCTGGGAACTTTAAAAAGTTAACACCAGTGGGTGAAAGTTTGATAAGAAACAGGATATTAACATAATGTTTAAGTATCTCTACACAAAATACTTTGAGCATATTTCTACTTTTCTCTTTATAAAGAGAAAAGTAGAAATATTATAGTGCAGAAGCCTGGCAGACACTATGTTAACCGAGTGATCACAGTTAACATCTTGGAATGGACTCTTACGGTATGTTTCTATCCACAGTACACTTCTGACACCAGATGTATGGGATTTTTCCCCCCATCCCAACCAATTATTGGACAGCAGCTAGGCGTTCCACAATTTAATTAAATTCTGGCACTAATTACCTGAAGTTACAGCAGAACTCACAGGTTAAGGGCTCAGTCTTATAAGAGAAACCCACTTCAGATGCCAGTCAAAAGTCCTGGACTATTGATATTTCTCACTGACTATAAATTCAGGGGTTTTCTACAATCTCTCTTCTGGTTCCCTAATTTGCTAGAATGGTTCACAGAACTCAGTAAACCACTTCATTTACACTTACTGGTTTAGTGTAAAAGCTATTATAAAGGGTAGACATGAATAGCCAGATGAAGAGGTATATTGGGTGAGGTCTGGAAGGGTCCCAAATGCAGGAGCTTCAGTCCCACGGCGTTGGGGTTAGCATTTGGATGCATTCACCAACCTGGAAGCTCCTCATAGCTCCTTCAAGAGTCTTTATGGAGCTTAATCTTCAGCTCTCTCATTCCCCTTCCTGGAGGTTGGGATGGGCTGTACAGTCCAACCCCTTAATCATTTGGTTATTCTGGTGACCAGGCAGGTCCTACCCTAAGTCACCTTGTTAGCAAAAATTCAGGTGTGATCAAAAAGGGAGCTTACTATGATTAATAAGAGATGCTCCTATCATTCAGGAAATTCCAAGGGTTTTAGGACTGTCAGGAAACCGGGGTAAAGACCAAATATATTTCTTGTCATACCACAGGGACTAATTGACATCACATGCTTCCTGATAAGACATACTGAATAAGACACACCATCCTTCTGTGGTATTTCTGCTCAAAATGCATAACTCAGATCTAATAATGAGGACACATCGGACAAAGCTGACGTTGAGGGGCATTGTAGACCACCTTCACTTCTCAGTGATGTCTCTCCTGGCCACTCCACATAAAATCCAGTCCCCTCCGTGACATTCCCTATTCTTCTCTGCTGTATTTCTTCCTGTAACACCTATTACTGCTAACACACTACAGTTTTTATTGATTTTATTTATAGTCTATATATCCTTATTAGACTATGGGTGATCACAGTGATTGGTTTAGGGATAGTCATGTGACCCTGTCAGGGTCAATAAGAAAAAAATGAGATTTTGCTGGAATATTGAGAGATGAGCACATTCTCTTTTTCTGTTGGTCTTGAGCCTGTGAGGATATAAACTTGGCTTTGCTGAGTATCCCAATGCAGCTTGAAAATGAAGTCCAAACAGCACAAGGCAGAGCCAAAAGGTGGAGAGGACCAACTACTGAAGGCACATTGAGCTCCTGGGTCAAGATGGGCCTAAAGCCAGATTTACACAAATGTACTGTGTGAACCAATGTCTTTTCTCTTTGCTTCAGTCAGTTTGAGCTGTGTTTCCCTCGGAGGTAACTGAAAAAGTCCTACCTGATACATAGAGCAGCCTTCTAGTTCTCATTTGTCTTCTCCTGTTTCTTTGCTTATAGGGAAAGAATGCTGACCCAATGTTTGGATAGGTGGTTCCATGTTCTATGTAAATGAGTTGCTGGGGCTTTGGATGGCAAGAACTGGGGCCTTTACGAGTTGGTTAATGTAGACAGGCCCAAGGTTGCATTTGCAGTGCTGACAAGATTGATTTTCTGGTTCTAGTAACAAGGCACAGACTCTGGGATGCAGAGAAATTCACTAAGGCCCACAGTGAGGGACATGATGGTAGCCTGGAGCAGTCTGCTCTGTGGACATCTTGAGAGGGTGCCATTATTCCTGGGACATATTGATGGTCTGTAGAATGGTGCCAGGCTGCCTGCATTAGGTTCCCAGGGCAGATATGGGGCAGATTGAGTGCAAAAATGTCTCCAGTTCTCCACCCTTCCAAACCCCCATGGCTCTTGCAAAAGGACTTTGTAGCTCCTCCTATGAAGACATAGCATCTATTCCCTTTCTCTCACGAATCCGGACTAGCCTCATGGCTTCTTTTGGCCAACAGAATGAGGTGGATGATAGAGGCAGTGAGACCAGAAGGGCTCCTCAGCTGACCAATAGATTCATGAAAAATAATAAATGTTTATTGCTTTAGGCCACTGATTTTTGGGGTGGTTTGTTATGTAGTAATAGCTAACTAAAAACTAAGGCCTGATTCCCAGGCCTTAACATCTGAGATTCTAATTCTACTACCATCGGGTGGGACTCTTGAATCTATATTTTTAAAAATTTTCAATGTTGTTGCCCATACAAGTTCTGGAAGCAATTATCAACCTGCCACCTACCTGGAAGTTCTGCAGGTGTGTCATACACACAGGCCCTGACATTTTCAGCCAGGCTTCAGCACTGTTTTAGAACAAGTGATGAGCCCCTGGAGCAGCAGACTTCTAAGGTGAGAAAGTCCTGAGATGTGGGCAGAAAGGGAGCCCGGGAGTCCCTGCAGTTGGAAATAAAAAAGCATCGAGGTTTCTAGACATTCAATTTGAACTCTATTAAATGAAACACAGGCCCTTTGAGAGAGGTGTTTGTTCTGGATTCAGCTGTGTTCTGTTTATAGAGAATGGCCTGTGGGAACAGATCTGTCACAGGCATGCGGGTGTCTGGTTCAAGACGGAGGACTCCCTCCAGCCTGTTTGTGAGCCAGCCAATATTGTAATTGAAGGTAAGCCTGACCTCAGTCCTCCTGGCTCTGAGGAGAATGCCGCTCAGCCTAACCTTTGAGTGAGCTCACGAGCAACAGTGTCTGCCTTCCAGAATACAAGTAGTGCTTGTTCCACTTTAGCCCCTTCTACTTGGCCCTATGGGGACTATAGGATAATGTCTGTGGTCCCCACATAATGTTTATCAATAAGCAAACAAGAAACAAAAATACTAGTTCACATAGACTTGCTGCCTGTCTTTCCAAGTGGTGACCTGTTTCATCTTGAGACAGTTCTATCATGCGAAATTCTTTATATATATTTAATGGTAAGATACTACAGAAGGCAATTCATTAAGGGTGCCAGAAAAAAAAGGATTATCACTGTTATTTTAGCATTGATCTAGAAGCAACAACCAATGCAATGATAAGAAAAAAAAATAAGCATCACTATTAGAAAGGAGAAAACAAAACTATTATTATATGCAGTTGATGCTATCATGTACAAACCAAGAGAACTGACAGAAAAATTATTAGGCACAATGAAAGAATAGTAAGGTGGCTCATTATAAAATTAATATGTAAAAATTGATAGCTTTTTATCTTGAACTTTTTATTATGAAATGTATCATAGTATAAAAGCATATATGTTTGTATATGTAATTTAAAAATATATTTACAATTAAATAGAAGAGAGTAACCAATACTCCCTGATCACATCTTCTTCCCTCCAGAAATATCCATTTTAATCATTGCCTTGCTTCGTTTGCTTTACAATGTTGCCACACTTGCACGTATCTCAATTAAAATGATGCTCATTTTGCTTTTTTTGATTTGCTTGTTTCACTTATGATGTTTCTGAGTCATTAATGTTGATCACTTGGCTATAGTTTATTCACTTTCTTTGCTCTATAGTATTTCATTGTGTGGCTGACACTATTCCATCTCTAAAATTCTAAAAGTAAAGAACCTGACTTGAACTATGAAGATATTTATTGATCCAATTTAGTGTGAAAATGTATGTTTATACTGTGAAATTTTATATGTGTAAATTCTGAATATGTGTTTGTATTATACACATACATATTTGTATTTCAAATATGCACAGGAATATACATTATATATCTACATATGTATATAGACAAGCATATTATACTCATTTTGTTTTACTTCACTTATTGTGCTTCATAGATACTACATTTTGTAAAAATTGAAGGCTTGTGGTAACCCTCTGTCTAGCAATTTTTTCAACCACGTACTCGCATGTTGTGACACATGTCTTGTGTTACAGAGAAATACTGTAATTTCTCACAATATTACTAACTTTTAAATTATTATATCTATTATGGTGGTCTGTGATCTTTAATGTTATTAACATTAATTGTAAAAATACAATTACTATTGTAATTGTTTTAGGCACCATGAACCATGCCCATATAAGAAGGAAAATTTTGTCTATAAATGTGTGTGTTCTGATTGGTCCACCAACCGGCTATTCCTTTCTCTCTCCCTTCTCCTTTGTATTCGTTATTTCTTGAGATATGACAACATTAAAATTCATCCAATTAATAACCCTACATTGGTCTCTAAGTGTTCAGGTGAAAGGAAGAGTTGAAATTCTCTCACTTTGAATCAAAAGCTAGAAATGATTAAGCTTAGTGAGGAAGGCATGTTGAATGCTGAAATAGGCTGAAAGCTAGGCCTCTTGTACCAAACAGCCATGTTGTGAATGCAAAGGAAAAGCTATTGAAGGAAATTAAGAGTGCTCCTTGGGGGAACATGTGAATAATGAGAAAGCAAGACAGCCTTATTGCTGATCTGGAGAAAGTTTTAGTAAAGTCTGTATAGAAGATCAAACCAGCCAGCCAAACATTCCCTTAAACCAAAGCCTAATCTAGAGCAAGACCAATTCCATGAATGCTGAAGGTTGGGAGGAAGCTGCAGAAGAAAAATTGTAAGCCAGCAGAGGTTGGTTCATGAGGTTTAAGGAATGAAGCCATCTCTATAATATAAAAGTGCGAGGTGAAGCAGCACATGCTCATGTAGAAGCTGCAACAGTTACCCAGAACATACATGTAAGATGATGAAGGTGGCTACACTGAGCAACAGGTCTTTGATATAGACAAAATGGCCTTTGATTGGAAGAAAATGCCATCTCAGAGGTTCATAGCTAGAAAGAAGTCAATGGCTGACTTCAAAGCTTGAAGTCAGGACAAGATGACTTGTTAGGAGCTAACATAGCTGATAACTTTAAGTTGAAGCCAATGCTTGTCTATCATTCTGAGAATCCTAGGACTTTTAAGATTTCAAATATACTCTGCTTGTGCTCTACAAATAGAACAAAGCCTGGATGACAGCACATCTGTTTACAGCATGGCTTGCTGAATATTTTAAGCCCACTGTTGAGACCTACTGCTAAAAAAAGATTCCTTTTAAAATATTGCCACTTACTGGCGATGCACAGTCACCCCAGGTCTCTGATGGAGCTGCACAGGGTGATTGATGTTGTTGTCATGCCTGCTAACACAACATCCTTTCTGCAGTCCATAGATCAAGGAGTAATTTTGACTTTCAAGCCTTATTATTTAAGAAATACATTTTGTAAGGCTATAAATAAATATAAACTGCCATAAACAGAGCTTCCTCTTATGGTTCTAGCCAAAGCAAATTGAAAGCCTTCTGGAAAAGAATGACCATTTTAGATGCCATTAAGAACGTTTGTGATTCATGGGAGGAGGACAAAATGTCAACATTAACAGGAGTTTGGAAGAAGTTGATTTCAACCCTCAAGATGACTTTAAAAGGCTAAAGACTTCATTGGAGAAAGTAACTGCAGATGTGGTGGAAATAGAAAGAAAGCTAGAATTAGATGTGGAGCCTGAAGGTGTGGCTGAATTGCTATAATCTCAAGATAAAAATTGCAGATAAGGAGTGGCTTCTTGTGGATGAGCAAAGAAAGTGGTTTCTTGAGATGGATTCTACTCCTGGTGAAGATGCTACGAATGCTGTTGAATTGACCATAAAGAATTTAGACAATTACATAAATTTAATTGATAAAGAAGTGTCACTGTTTGAGAGGATTGACTTCACTTTTGAATGAAATTCTACTCTGAGGAAAATCCTATCAAACAGCATCTTACGCTACAGAAAATCCTTCATGAAAGGAAGAGTCAACTGATGCAGCAAATTTCATTGTTGTCTTATTTTAACAAATTGCCACAGCCATCCTAACCTTCAGCAACCACCATCCTGGTTAGTCAGCAACCATCAACACTGAGACAAGTCCTTAACCAGCAAAAAGATTACAACTCACTGAAGGCTTAGATGATTGATTATTAGCATTTTTTAGCAATAAAATATTTTACATTAAGGTATGTTCTTTTAGACATAAGGCTATTGTACTCTTATTAGACTATAGTATCATATAAACATAACTTTTATATGCAGTGGGAACCCTAAAAATTTATGTGACTCACTTTATTGTTATACATGCTTTATTGTGGTGGTCTGGAATTGAACTGATATTTCTGAGGTATGCTTGCATGCATATATGTTTGTGTTTATTCTTGTGTATATGCATACATATGTGTATACACATTCTACTTCTAAAATTTGAAAAAGCTCATTTTGAGTGTTTTGGATAAGAGATTATTGACCTGTATTATATATTATTCATCCATTCTCGTGTTGATGGATACTTCGGTTGTACATATGCTTTAATGAATGTTATTGGACATATTCTTTTGGTGCACATGTGCAAGAGTTTCTCTAGAGTATAGATCTAGGGGTAGAGATGCTGGGTCATGAAGTATGCACGTGTTTAGCTTTATAAGAAGACCTACTTTTCTCATAAACCTAGTCAAAGATGACTAAACCAGTTTTTGTGTCTACTGACAGTATATGAAATTTCCCTTTGCTCCACATCCTCCTACCATTTAGTGCCATTAGACCTTAAATTATTTTCAACCTGTTGAATGGATATGTGTATATCTTCATAGGTTAAGGTTTTAATTCTCTGGTTACCAATGAGATTGTGTAGCTTTCCATGTGTTTTTTGGCTTGTCAGAATTTATTTTTAGTGCAGTGCCTTATACATCTTTTGTTCATTTTTCCATTGGGTGTTTGCCTTTTCCTTATTTATTTGTAAGAGTACTTTATATGTTAAATATACAAATTCTTTTTTGGTTATGTATATATTATAAGTATCTGTTTCGATTTGTGACTTACGTTTTTCTCTTTCTCAAAGCTATTTTTTGATTAACAGAATTTATTTTAATGTAATTTATTTTACTTTAAATTTTGTTTTCTTTTGGTGTCTTGATGAATCTATTATTAACCTGATGTCATAATAAGATTTTCCTATACTGTTCTATTATCTGACAAAGGGCTAATATTCAAAATCTACAAGTGTATTAGTCTGTTCTCATGCTGCTAATAAAGACATACCCAAGACTGGGTAATTTATAAAGGAAAGAGGTTTAACTGACTCACAGTTCTACAAGGCTGGGGAGACCTCACAATCATGGCAAAAGGCAAATGAGTAGCAAAGTCACATTTTACATAGTGGCAGGTAAGAGAGCTTGTGCAGGGAAACTCCCCTTTATAAAACCATCAGATCTCATGAGACTTATTCACTGTCATGAGAACAGCATGTGAAAGACCCGCCCTTATGATTTAATTACCTCCCATTGGGTGCCTCCTACAACAAGTGGAAAATATGAGAGCTACAATTCAAGATGAGATTTGGGTGAGAACACAGCCAAGCCATATCAACAAGGAACTCAAACAACTCAACATGAACAAAACATATAACCTCATTAAATAGTGGGTAAGGACATGAACAGACATTTTCCAAAAGACGAGTTACAAGCAGCCAACAAACATGTAAAAATGCTCAACATCACTAATCATCAGAGAAATGCAAATTAAAACCAAATGAGATGCCATCTTATGCCAGTCAGAGTGGCTACTATTAAAAAGTCAAAAAACATGGGGGAATCCCAAGATGGCTAAATAAGAGGCAGCTCCAGAAAGCAGCTCCCAGCGAGAGACACAGAAGCCGAATGGTCTTCACAATTCCAAACAAGGTACCAGGTTTATTTTGTGGATCTGAGTGGACAGTGGGTATAAACCAAATAGGGCAAGTTGAGGCACAGCGGGGCACTGCCCCACCCAAGAGGTGCATGCAACCGAAAGGAGGACTGGGGGATCTCCCCCTCTGGGACTTTGGTTCAGATACAGTGATCCATTCAAGCCCTCTACAACCCACAGAACAGGATATCTTCGCTGGGCTGAAAATCTTCAGCGAGCTGCTTGAACAGGGCAGAACAGCAACTTCTTCGGCCAGCACTGGTGCTGTCAGCATAGATCTAGGCAGAAGCCTTCACTGGCTGACTTGAAAGCCAGAAAGTGAGCTGGATGGAGCCACCCGCCGCTCAGAAAAAAGGGGAACTGAAAACAGGGAAACAGCCCATACAGCAGGACGAGTCCCGCCTGCACAAAGCCCAGCAGGCTAAAAAACTCTCACTCCAGAGTTTCGCACCCAGAACATCAGTTAGAGAGCAACCAGGAACGATTGAGCTCGGTAGGGGGAAGGGCAGCCGCCATTGCAGAAACCAGCCTAATTTTCCTGAGTAAGTAAAAGACATAGCAGCTCCACTGAATCCGTGGCAGCCCAGCAGCGCCTCTGCAGGCAGACAAAGGAAAGGCTGCATCCCCAAGCAGCTACCTGAGATCAAAACTATGTAAATTCAATTTCTTCTTGGAAGAAACCAGCGCAAGAATAATGAAACCATCAAAAACCAGAATGCCTCTCCTCCACCACGAGATCACAACTCCTCACCAGCAAGGGAATAAAGCTGGATGGAGAATGAATTTGATGAATTGACAGAAGCAGGCTTCAGAAGATGGGTAATAACAAACTTCTCTGAGTTAAAGGAACATGTTCTATCTCAATGCAAAGAAACTAAAAATCTTGAAAAAAGGTTAGATGAAATGTTAACTAGAATAACCAGCTTAGAGAAGAACATAAATGACTTGGTGGAGCTGAAAAATACAGCACAAGAACTTTGAGAAACATACACAAGTTTCAATAGCTTAATAGATCAAGCAGAAGAAAGGATATCAGAGATTGAAGATCAATTCAATGAAATAAAATGAGAAGGCAAGAAAAGAGAACAAAGAGTGAAAAGAAATGAACAAAGCCTTCAAGAAATATGGGATTATATGAAAAGACCTAATCTATACTTGATCAGTGTACTGGAAGATGACAGGGAGAATGAATCCGAGCTGGAAAACACTCTTCAGGATATTATCCAGGAGAACTTCCCCCACCTAGCAAGGCAGGCCAACATTCAAATACAGGAAATACAGAGAACACCACAATGATACTCCTCTAGAAGAGCAACCCCAAGGCACATAATCATCAGATTCACCATGGTTGAAATGAAGGAAAAAATACTAAGGGCAGCCAGAGAGAAATGTCAGGTCACCCACAAAGGGAAGCCCATCAGACTCACAACAGATCTCTCAGCAGAAACCCTACAAGCCAGAAGAGAGTGGGGGCCAATATTTAACATCCTCAAAGAAAAGAACTTTCAACCCAGAATTTCGTATCCAGCCAAACTAAGCTTCATAAGTGATGGAGAAATAGAATCCTTTATGGACAAGCAATTGCTGAGAGATTTTGTCACTACCAGACCTGGCCTATAAGAGCTCCTGAAGGAAGCACTAAACACAGAAAGAAAAAACCAGTACCAGTCACTGCAAAAAAGAACCAAGTGGTAAAGACCAATGACACAATGAAGAAATTATGCTGACCAAAGGTCAAAACAACCAACCAGTAATAAAATGGCAGGATCAAATTCACACATAACAATATTAACATTAAATGTAAACAGACTAAATGCCCCAATCAAAAGACATATACTGGCAAATTGGATAAAAAGTCAAGAACCATCAGTGTGCTGTATTCAGGAGACCCATCTCACATGCAAAGACACACATAGACTCAAAATAAAGGGATAGAAGAAGATTTACCAAGCAAACAGAGAGCAAAAAAAAAAAAAAAAAAAAAAAAAAAAAAAAAGCAGGGATGGCAATACTAGTCTCTGATAAAATGGACTTTAAACCAACAAAAATCAAAAGAGACAAAGCAGGGCATTGCATAATGGTAAAAGGATCAATACACCAAGAACTAACTAGTCTAAATATATAGGCACCCAATTCAGGAGCACCCAGATACATAGAGCAACTTCTTAATGATGTACAAGAAGACTTAGACTCCCACACAATAATAGTGGGAGACTTTAACACTCCACTGTCAATATTAGACAGATCAACGAGACAGAAAATCAACAAGGAAATCCAGAACTTGAACACATATCTGGACCAAGCGAACTTAATAGACATTTACAGAACTCTCAACCCCAAATCCAAGAATATACATTCTTCTCAGCACCACATTACACTTAGTCTAAAATCGACCACATAATTGGCAGTAAATCACTCCTCAGCAAATGCAAAAGAATGGAAATCATAACAAACTGTCTCTCAGATCACAGTACCATCAAATTAGAACTCAGGATTAGGAAACTCAAAACTGCACAACTTCATGGAAAATGAACAACTGGCTCCTGAATGTCAACTAGATAAACAATGAAATGAAGGCAGAAATAAAGATGTTCTTCAAAACCAATGAGAATGAAGACACAATGTACTAGAATCTCTGGGACACATTTAAAGCAGTGTCTAGAGGGAAATTCATAGCAATAAATGCCCACATAAGGAGCAAAGAAAGGTCTAAAATCGACACCCTATCATCAAAATTGAAAGAGTTAGAGGAGCAAGATCGAAAAAATTCAAAAGCCAGAAGAAGACAAGAAATAGATCAGAGCAGAACTGAAGGAGATAGAGACACAAAAGACCCTTCAAAAAAATCAAGAAATCCAGGAGCTGGTTTTTTGAAAAGATCAGCAAAATAGACTGCTAGCCAGACTAATAAAAAAGAAAAGAGAGTAGAATCAAATAGATGCAATAAAAAACGATAAAGGGGACATCACCACTGCTTCCACAGAAATACAAACTACCATCAGAGATTACTACAAACAGCTCTATGCACACAGTAAATCTGGAAGACATGGATAAATTCCTGGACACTTGCACTCTCCCAAGACTAAACCAGGAAGAAACTGAAATCCTGAATAGACCAATAACCAGGGCTGAAGTTGAGGCAGCAATTAATAGCCTACCAACTAATAAAAGCCCAGGTCCAGACAGGTTTACAGCTGAATTCTACCAGACATACAGAAAGGAGGTGGTACCATTCCTTCTGAAACTATTCCAAACATGACAAAAAGAGGGAATCCTCCCCAAATCATTTTATGAAACCAACATCATCCTAATACCAAAACTGGACAGAGAAGCAACTAAAAAAACTCCAGGCCAATATCCATGATGAACATTGATGCAAAAATCTTCAATAAAATACTGGCAAACAGAATGCAACAGCAAATCAAAAAGCTTATTCATCATGAACAAGTAAGTTTCATCCTGGGGATGCAAGACTGATTCAACATAAGCAAGTCTATAAATGTAATCCATCACATAAACAGAACCAAAGACAATAACCACATGATTATCTCAATAGATGCAGAGAAGGCCTTTGACAAAACTCAACAGCCCTTTATGCTAAAAACTCTCAATAAACTAAGTATCGATGGAACGTATCACAAAATAACAAAAGCTGTTTACAGCAAACCCACAGCCAATTTCATACTGAATGGACAAAAACTGGAAGCATTCCCTTTGAAATCTGGCACAAGACAAGGATGCCCTCTCTCACCACTCCTATTCAATATAGTATTGGAAGTTCTTGCCAGAGCAATCAGGCAAGAAAAAGAAATAAAGTGTATTCAATTAGGAAAAGAGGAAGCCAAATTGTCTCTATATGCCGATGACATGATTGTATATTTAGAAGACCCCATTGTCTTAGCCCAAAATCTCCTGAAACTGATAAGCAACTTCGGCAAAGTCTCAGGATACAAAATCAATGTGCAGAAATCGCAAGCATGTCTATACACCAATAACAGACAAACAGAGAGCCAAATCAAAAGTGAACTCCCATTCACAATTTCTACAAAGAGAATAAAATATACCTAGGAATACAACTAACAAAGGATGTAAAGGACCTCTTCAAGGAGAACTACAAACTACTGCTCAATGAAATAAGAGAGGACACAAACAGATGGAAAAACATTCCATGGTCATGGTTAGGAAGAATCACCATCGTGAAAATAGCCATACTGCCCAAAGTAATTTATAGATTCAGTGCTATCTCCATCAAGCTACCAATGACCTTCTTCACAGAACTGTAAAAAAACACTTCAAAATTCATATGGAACCAAAAGAGAGCCTGCATAGCCAAAACAATCCTAAGCAAAAAGAACAAAGCTGGAGGCATCATGCTTCCTGACTTCAAACTATACTACAAAGCCACAGTAATCAAAACAGCATGGTACTGGTACCAAAACAGAGACATAAATCAGTGGAATGGAACAGAGGCCTCAGAAGCAACACCACACATCTACAATCATCTGATCTTTGACAAACCTGAGAAAAACAAGCAATGGGGAAAAGATTCCCTGTTTAATAAATGGTGTTGGGAAAACTGGCTAGCAATGTGTAGAAAGCAGAAACTGGATGCCTTCCTGACACCTTACACTAAAATTAACTCCAGATGGATTAAAGATCTAAACATAAGACCTTACACCTTAAAAACCCTAGAAGAAAACCTAGGCAAAACCATTCAGGACGTAGGCATAGGGAAGGACTTCATGGCTAAAACACCAATAGCAATGGCAACAAAAGCCAAAATAGACAAATGGGATCTAATTAAACTCCAGAGCTTCTGTACAGCAAAAGAAACAATCATTAGAGCTAACTGGAAACCAACAGAATGGGAAAAAAAGGTTTGCAATCTACCCATCTGACAAAGGGCTAATATCCAGAATCTACAAAGAGCTAAAGCAGATTTACAGGAAAAAACCAAACAAACTCATTCAAAAGTGGGCAAAGGATATGAACAGACACTTTACAAAAGAAGGCATCTGTGAGGCCAACAAACATATGAAAAAATGCTTATCATTATTGGTCATTAGAGAAATGCAAATCAAAACCACATTGAGATACCATCTCACACCAGTTAGAATGGCGATCATTAAAAAATCAGGAGACAATAGATGCTGGAGAGAATGTGGAGAAATAGGAACACTTTTACACTGTTGGTGGGAGTGCAAATTAGTGCAACCATTGTGGAAGACAGTGTGGCAATTCCTCAAGGACCTAGAAATAGAAACACCATTTGACCCAGCAATCCTATAACTGGGTATATATATACCCAAAGAATTATAATTTGTTCTATTATAAAGACACATGCACATGTATGTTCATTGCGGCACTGTTTACAATAGCAACGACCTGGAACCAACCCAAATGTCCATCAACGATAGACTGGATAAAGAAAATGTGGCACATATACACCATGGAATACTATTCAGCCATAAAAAATGATGAGGTTGTGTCCTCTGTAGGGACATGGATGAATTTGGAAACCATTATTCTCAGCAAACTGACACAAAACCAAATACCACATGTTATCACTCATAGGTGGGTGTTGAACAATTAGAACATATGGACACAGGGAGGTGAGCATCACATACTGCAGTCAGTTGAGTGGGGTCTAGGGGAGGGACAGCAGTGGGTGGGGAGGGTGGGGAGGGATAATGAGGGGAGAAATACCAGTTATAGATGATGGGGGGATGAAGGCAGCAAACCACTTCGCCATGTATGTACCTATGCAACAATCCTGCATGATCTGCACATGTACCCCAGAACCTAAAGTACAAAAAAAAAAAAAAAGTAAAAAAACAACAGATGTTGCCAAGGATGCAGAGAAAAGGGAATACTTATACACTCTTGGTAGAAATGTAAATTAGTACAACCTCTGTGGAAAATGATATGGAGATTTCTCAAAAAACTAAAGATGGAAATACTATTCAATCCAGCAGTCCCACTACTTGGTATAGACTTAAGGGGAAATAAATTATTATTTAAAAAAGATACCTGCACTCATATGTTTATTGCAGCACTATTCACAATAGCAAAGATATGTGTATTAGTCTGTTCTCACGCTGCTCTAAAGAACTGCTTGAGACTGGGTAATTTATAAAGGAAAGAGGTTTAATTGATTTATAGTTTTGTAGGGTTGAAGAGGTTTTAGGAAATTTAAGTTAAGGTGGAAGAGAAGGAAACACGTCCTTCTTCACATGGCAGCAGGTAGAAGAAGTGTTGAGCAAAGAGAGAAAAGCCTGAGCAAAGGGATAAAACCATCAGATTTCAGGAGAACTCACTCACTATCACAAGAACAACATGGGAGTAACTGCCCCCATGATTCAATTACCTCCCAGTGGGTCCCTCCTATGACATGTGGAGATTATGAGAACTACAATTCAAGATGAGATTTGGGTGGGGACACAGCCAAACTGTATCAATATGGAACCAACCTAAGTGTCCATCAACAAATGATTGGATAAAGACAATGTCATACAGACACACACACACACACACACACAGACACAGACACACACACACACCATGGAATACCATTCAGCCATTAAAAATAATGAAATGATATCTTACGCAGCAACATGGATGGGACTGAAAGCCATTATCCTAAGTGACATAATTCAGAAACAGAAAGTCAAATACCACATGTTTTTACTTATAAGCAGGAGCTAAACAATGGGTACATATGAATATATGGAATGGAATAATAGACATTGGAGACTCCAAAAGGTAGAAGGGAGGGAAGGGGTAAAGGCTGAGAAATTGCCCGTTGGGTACAATGCTTACTATTAGGTTATTGGGTATGCTTTTATCCCAGGCTTCACCACTATGCAATATAAGCAATATAAAAGAAATCTGCACTTGTACCCCCTAAACTTATTTTTTAAAAGTAATGGTTTTAACTTTTATAGTTAGAATTGTAATTTACCTGGAAATAAGTTTTGTATATGGTGAGAAGTAGTTGTTAAATTTATTTTCTTTTTAAAATAAGGATAACCTATTGCTCCAGCTCTATTTATTGAGAAAACTTTACCCACTGATTTGCAGCATTGCCTCTGTCATAAAGTACACACTCATAATTGGGTCTATTTCTGTGTTTCCATACTGCCTTATTCGTCGTTTTTTCTTTTTTCCCTGTTTCTATAGGACCAAAATGTCTTATTCATCTATTTATCTCTCCCTGCATCAATTTCATACTGTTACAATTCTGACAGTTTTATAATAAACATTGATATTTTATTCTTCTTTAAGCATGTCTTAAATATTTTGGTTATTTGTACTTCGTGTCATTTGTCAGTTTGTACACACACACAAACATAATGGGGAAAAGCAACTTCTCTATAATATCGAGTCTTCCAAACTATGTGCAGAGTGTCTCTCTTCAGTTATTTAAATCTTATTTACTGCCTTTCAATAAAGTTTTATAATTTTCTCTGCAGAAGTCTTAACACTCTTTGTCAGGTATTCAATTTTTTAAATGCTATTGCAAAAGGTTGGCATCATTTAAAAATTTCAGCTTCTAACTGTTTATTGTTGGTGTAAGAAATGAAGTTGATTTTGTAAATTGTTTTCTAAACAACACAATTAATGGGTTTGATTTAATATAGATTCATTTAGAAACATTTACCAATTAATTAAAGAAAGTGTATTTTTCTTAAGCACACATGAAGCATCACAAATATTGACCATGCTTTAGATTGCAAACCAACTCTGAAATACCAAAGAATCTATATCATACACACCACATTGTATGTCTATAATTTAAGGACATTTACAAAACAAAAATAAAACTTTGGATAAAAAACTAGTTCTTTTGAAAAATGTAAGGCATTTCTAAATGGAACAGAGAAAGTATCATAAGGAAAAAAATACTCAGAATTAATAATGAAAACACTACATATCAAAATTTATAGCAAAGCTCACACAATACTTAAGAAAAAAATTATATCAGTTTTCTTTAAAAAAATTTTTTTTTTTGAGACAGAGTCTCACTCTGTCCCCCAGGCTGGAGTGCAGTGGTGCTATCTCCACTCACTGCAACCTCTGCCTCCTGGGTTCAAGTGATTCCCGCCTCAGTCTCCCCAGTAGCTGGGATTACAGGCATGTACCACCATGCCCGGCTAATTTTTGTATTTTATTTTATTTTATTTTTAGTAGAGATGGGGTTTCACCATATTGGCCAGGCTGGTCTCAAACTCCTGGCCTCAAGAGATTTGCCCTCCTCTGCCACCCAAAGTGCTGGGATTACAGGTGTGAGTCACCATGCCCAGTTTTTTAAGTATTCTTAACAACTTATATTAGAACATGTTGAAATTTAATAAGTTAATTGTCAAAGCTGAGGACTTCGAAAAAGAACAACAGAACAAATACAAGAAAAAGAGAAGTAATGAGATAATAAAAAGAGCTAAAGGTAGAGAAATAGAAAACAAATATATAATAAATAAGATCAACATAACCAAAAGTTAGTTCTTCAAAACAGAACACCCAAATGATAAAGCACACACATGCATACAAAGCAAATTTGGGGAGGAAAAGGGAAAAATTTAAAGATAGCTTGCATGTAAAAAGACAGTAAGAGAATAAAATGAATAACATAGCTATAACATTTAACACTTCTTAAAACATACAGAAAATATAATTGAACAAAACTGGTATGATGAAAACAAAATAATCCTTCCACGACAAAACAGAACAAAATAAAACAAATAGATTCAGGTAGTTTCACAGATAATTTAAAAAAATGTCAAAGGATAAGATTAATCTTATCGTAAGTCATCTAGACAACTGAAAACAATGGAATACTTCCCAATTCACCTTACAGTACTAAAATATCCATGGCTCCAAAATTTGGCAGAGACAGAGGAAGAACAGTAAATTGCAAGTAAATTAACTTATAAACCTAGGTGCAAAAATATTACAAAACCCCCAAAATATTGGCAGATTTAATCCAGGAAATATACATACAAATATAATAGATTATGTAAAAATCGTTATATTGCAGGGACTCAAGATTGGTTTAATGTTGAAAATTTCATTAATGAATTTACCACATTAATAATTTAAGCAGGGGGAATTAGATGATGTCTTAAAAGATTTGGAAAAACCCTTTGAAAGACTTCAAAATCCATTTATCATGAAAACTCTATGAATTAGAAATAGAATGATCTCCCTGGATATTTCAACTTGCATCATTAATTTATAAAAGTTTAATATTAATTGGAACTTTCCTCTTCCAAAATAGTGCAAGGACCTTAGCACACATTAATTTTCATTTACTCTTTCTGACTTATATGTGTATTTTAATTTAAAGATACTTTATACCTCTTGAGACTTTATTATTCCAGTTTCATAACTCAATATTTATATGGACTTATCCTTATTTTTATTGATCTTCATTCTGCCCTATGATGTTAACCTTCCACAAAGATAATTTTTCTTGTGCCTCTAGAGAACCCTTAGTATTGCCATTGGTGAGAGTTCACTGGTGATGAATTCTGTCAGATTTTTTTCTGCAAGTCTTTTTTTAACCTTTGTTTTCTAAAGATATTTTCACTGAAATTCTAGGTTTACTGTGTTTTTATTTCTCTTATAGTACTTTTAAGAGGCTATTCAGCTGAGTTTTGGCTTCTATTGTTTCTGTTGAGAAATTAACTTTCAGTTTTATTGTTACTTCTTAGAAGGTTTAGCTAACATTTTTCTTCAGCTGATTTTCTTGATGTCTTTGCACTGCAGTAGTTTTGTATGTTCAGAGTTTTTTTTTTTTTTTTTTTCAATTTTGGCTCCTTCTGTTTGTGGTTCATTGGGCTTCTTGACTTATTGGTTGATGACTTTCATATGTTTTGGAAAGTTCTCAACCATTATCTCTTCAAATACTACTATCTTTTAATAGTCCATCTTGCCTCCTTCTAAGAATTCATTTAAACACAAGTTAGACTTCACAGAATCCTGAATTTCTTTTGCCCTGTGATGGTTAATTTTATGTGTCAACTTGACTGGGTTAAGGAATGCGCAGATAGCTGGTAAAACACTACTTTTGAGTGTGTCTGTGAGGGTATTTCCAGAAGAGATTAATATGTGAATTGGTAGATTTAGTAAAGATGATCTACCTTTACCACTGTGTGCCAGCATCATCCCATCTGTTGAGGGCCTGAATGAGATAAGAAGTCAGAAAAAGGGAAATAAAACAAACAAAACAATACAAAAAATAAAAAGCCACTCATCTTCTCCTGCGTTTGGACATCAGAGCTTTTTGTTCAGACTCTAAGACCTACTCCAGCCCCGCACTTAATCCACCTCTACCCCCACCCCTACCCCCACCCCAACCCCCACCCCTACCCCCACCCCAACCCCCACCCCTACCCCCACCCCAACCCCTGGCTCTTAGGCTTCTGGATTGGGACTGAATTACACCTGTGGCTTCCCTGGTTCTCCGGACTGCAGGTGGCACATTGCGGGACTTAGCCTGCCTAATCACGTGAGACAAATCTCCTCTTATATATATAACTCTGTATATGCTATTGGCTGTTTCTTTGGAGAACTCTGACTGATGCATACTCCTGCTTCTGTTTTTTTTTTCCCTCCTATATTTTTATCTCCCCATGCTCTATTCTGAATATTTTCTCCTAAATTTACTTCTAAGTCACTAATTTGCTCTTCAGATGTTTCCAAACTGCATTTGAATTCATCTAATGAGTAATTTATTCTTGTTATTTTGTTGTATTTTTCAGTGTTAGGATTTCCACTTGATTCTTTTCTGTGGTTTCTAGTTCTCTTCTGAAATTCTGAATTTTGCCTCTTATTGCCCTGAGCATAAGTACAGTTATTTCACTGATAACTGGTAATCCCAATATTTGGATCCTTCGTTAGTCTGTCAGGGAAACATCAGTGCCAAAGATTGGGCTCTTCTCCCTGTACCTCTGTTCTCTTCCAAATACTAGCTTGCTAATTCTCCACTGTTTTGTTAACTTTTAAGTTCTTCTAAACAGTTGAAAAAATATTTAATATGATTCTTTTAGTATCTTAGAGGAGAGTTGATATGAATTACCTACTCTATTATTTCTGAAAATCAAAGTCAGGAGATTTTTACTGTTCTGGTTCTTAAAATCATGTGCATATATTACTTCCATAATTAAAAGCAAAGCTCACATTTAAAAAATAAGGTAGATATATGTGTTCTGACATGGAAAGCTTTCTGAGGCAGAAAGTGAAAAATAAGCCAAAGAATAATATGTATACAATAATATTAATACCAATATTCATTATGATTGAGTGCTTACTATATAAACTGTTCTAAGGTCTTTAAGTGTATTGAAGAACTTACTTCTCATAAGATCCCTAAGAAGTAGTTACTGTTATTAGCCTCATTTTGCAGATGAGGAAACTGAGGACAGAGAGGTTAAGGAACTTGCTCAAGGCCACACATCTAGTATGTAGTAGACACGTGATTGAAATCCAGGCTACGGCCCTCAAGAGCATGTGCAGTAAGTCACTGTATTCCTTAGACATGACAGATAGCATGCTACCCCCAAAATATTGTCCAAAGAGTATACCAAACCAGTAAAACAGTAGGAGTGTTTTTTTTTTTTTTCGAGACAGAGTCTCCCTCCGTGACCCTGGCTGGAGTGCAGTGGCATGATCTCGGCTCACTGCAACCTCCGCCTCCAGGGTTCAAACGATTTTCCTGCCTTAGCTTTCCGAGTAGCTGGGACTACAGGTGTGCGCCACTACACCTGGCTAATTTTTGCATTTTTAGTAGAGACGGAGTTTCACTATATGTTGGCCAGGCTGGTCTCAAACTCCTGGTCTCAGGTGATCTGCCTATCTTGGCCTCCCAAAGTGCTGGTGACTTTTTATTGACATTGAAGATAACTGTGACTTTAGTCTTTATTCTGTATCTGTGCTGTAAAATATAGTAGCCACTAGCCACCTATGGGTATTTCAATTTAAGTCAATTAAAATTAAATAAAAATGAAAATCAGCTCCTCAGCTTCAGTAGCTCCATTTCAAATGCGCTCAATAGCCACAGGTGGCTAATGGCTACTGTATTGAACTGTGTAGATATAGAACATTTCCATCACCACAGAAAGTTTTATTGGACGGTATACTTTGTAGAGTTCAACAGTATTTGAAATTTTTATAATAAGTATGCAGTCATGATTTACTTTTGTAATTAAATAGAAAGGATCAATGAGAGAAAGGAAACTGTTTATTCAAAGCTCAATTTCTTTTTCCCTGTTACTTGACCATGTCTTTCTTCTACCTTCTGGAGTTGATCAGTCTATTTTTTTCTAACAATTGCCTCCTCGGGTATTCAAAAGCAACACAATGCATAAATCAGTGAAAAACCTCATTATAATAAAACCATTACAGGTTTCCTTAGAATGTAGTGACATCTACATAGGGCTATATTCCTTTTGACTGTTCAGAAGCATTTAATATGTGCATTAGTTTCAAACATGTTGACTAAATCACGTGCATTTCAAAAAGGCTTTTTTGAAAGCATGTTGACAAAATATTTGTAATTTATTTTACTAAAAGTCAAACTAATTGATTGCGTGTTTCTGTAAATTTTGAAACTGTAAAACTGAGGAAAATTTATTTTAAATGTACTATTTCCATTTGTGGAATATACCAGGAATCAGAGGACATTTGAACTAGAAAGAACATTTTTATTTATTCTAAAGAGTCAGAAGAGTTTCAGTCTCATCTTCTAAGTCCTTTAATAAATAAGGACAGGAAATGTTTAGTTTGGACATGACCAAACCTTTTATAATCTAAAGAAGTTCTATGCTATTAAATACGGGGTGAATTGTTCTGGGTGGCTCCAGGTAGCAGAATTAGAACCAGCAGGGGAAAAACCAACTGAAATATTTTAACAAGTTGAATTCCAGTAATAAAATGATTTGACCTACAATCTGATGAACTTCCTTCCCTGTTATCAAAGGAGTTTGGGCAGAGTTTAAAAGGCCCAGTGAGCTGGACAAATGATTGCTGTGTTGGATGGGAGGCTAACAGGATGACCTTCTTTAACTGTTAAGTTCTCAAATCTTGGGACGCTTACTGTATTGTATACCCATGGCACTGTCACCAGCTGTACCTATAATTCAGCTTAGGCTAAGTTATTGTGCAGTATCAAACAACTCTCCATCTGTGGCTTACAATAACAAAGATTTATTCCTCTATCGGCATGGAGGTCAGCTTCACTGCGGGTCAACTGTAGCTCTGCTCCACATCATCTTTTCAGGCTCCAGAAAGGATAATCAATCCCTGTCTGAGACCTTGTTGGTCTTGTGGTAAAAATAAGGAAATATGGATGAACCACACAATAGTTTTAAAGCTTCTTCTCTAAAGTGGCATGTCACTTCCACTCACATTTCAATGGGCAAGACTTGTCAGATGGCTAAATCTGCTGCCGATGGGGTAGGGACTATAATCTTCCTATAAGGATGGGCAGCATGTGCTTGAGAGCAATCATAAAAATCTACCATGGGCCGGGCATTGTGGCTCACGCCTGTAATCCCAACACTTTGGGAGGCTGAGACAGGCGGATCACTTGAGGTCAAGAGTTCAGAACCAGCCTGGACAACGTGGTGAAACCCCATCTCTATTAAGAATACAAAAATTAGCCGGGCGTGGTGGTGGGGGCCTGTAATCCCAACTACTTGGAAAGCTGAGGCAGGAAAATCACTTGAACCTTGGAGGCTTAGGTTGCAGTGAGCCGAGATGGCACCACTGCACTCCAGCCTGGGCAATAGAGTGAGACTTCGTCTCAAAAAAAAAAAAAAAAAAAAAAAAAAAACCAAAAAACAAAAAACTACCATACAAGTTAATGGAAAATAAAAGCCAAATGTGGGCTGAAAATGGGTAGGAATGAAGCACAGGTCAAATGGAACTGAATGCCAGGATTAATCCCTCCCTCTCTTCCTGTCTTCCTCCTCTTTCTCTCTTTCTACTTTTTTCACATGCTTTCCCTCTCTTCTTTACTTCCAAAAGTGTATCCAATTCTAGGCACTGAGTCACGGCATGAGGATGCCTGAGGTTAATAATACAAACTCTGTTCTAGACAAACTGATAGTCTAGCAGCAGAAAAAGTAAGTAAACTTATATATGTCTATATCCACATCAAGTGCTATAAAAAGGTAAATACATAGTTATTGGAGTGCACAAAGGCCAAATTACCCAAAATTTTATGGTAAGGGTTAGTGATTTATAGAACAGAACTTAATCTCAAACTGAGAGTTAACAAGGAAGAAAAGTCGCATTCTAGTTACAGGCAAGAACGTATGTAAGGACTCAGATGTGGGAGATAGCAGGGCTCTATCTGGAGATCACAGGTTCAGTGTGCATGGCACCTGGACTGAAGAAAGAAGGACAAAGGGCGAATATGGGTGAGGCTTTAAGTGATGACATTGTGAAGAGATGTATCAGCCATTTCACAGATGTTCATATAGTGCTGATTTGGGGCCAGCCTACTATTTGCTGAGTAACTTCTATGAGCATTGTGTGGAATAAGCTCTGGTAGGAAAGGATGATGATATAGAGAGAGGGGTGATGTTCACTGGTTTTATATTGAGAGACTTATTTGAAAGGTGGCAGATTGACTACTTAGCTTTTAATCTGCTCTGAAACATCATGTAAGAGACAGTAAGAGATCCACAAAAGGAGAAAAATACCCTTATAAGGACAAGAAGAACAGGAGAGGAGATGACGTCTACAATAATATGGCAGTGGGAAAGACTGTATGAGTGATAAGTGACTTAGCTGCCAAAATAAAGCTAAATACTGTCAGTGATAGGAAAAGTCAAGAAGCAACCCAGCTTCTGTCCCAGAACTCTCAAAAATCTCTATAACTAGTGTTACCAGGTACCTCTGCAAGTGGGGCTGAAGGTAGAGTTAAGAACTGGGTGAACGTCTAGTTTAAGATGAAATTAGAAGCTGCACACCTCCCCACCCCTCATCTTCTCCACTGCACACTGCCAATCAGTAGACTAAAGGTTTACAGATTTGTTTTCTGGAAGTATTAAAAGCAGAGAGTCTCTGGACTGATACAACACAAGGCACAGTTGAAAGTGGGGGTATCATTGTGAAAGCAGGGTGATTAAGCGGCATTTACATATAAAATATTGAGATCCAAGTCTACCATCCCACTGGCAGCCAGATTTATGCCTGCCTTCTCTGAAGATTCTTCTAAGAGGAAAAATGAAAGATAGCAACATCAGAGTTACCTGGATAAATGGTTCAGCAATACTGTCCTATAACCCATAGCTGAGTAGGCCCAAGGTTGTAGGATAGTATGGCGGAACACTGTTCCATTTTTAAACATGAATGAACAGCTAGGAAACATTAGTCAATTGGGGAAGTATCTAATATGACAGACTGGGGACAAAACACATAAACTTACCCACTACTGGGAGGAAGCAGAATAGTAGAGAAAATAAAACCTGGGAAAATAACTGTTAATATTTTCACAGAGATCAGAAAAGAATAGGCGGCTACGGAAAAGTGACATTCAGAGAACACGACGACAGTACAATGATAGCAGTACAAAGAAATTAATAGAAGGATTAGAAGATGAAGTTAAAACCGCCTCCAGACACAGGTCAAAACCACAAGATGGAAAATGAGAAAGAAGATAAACAAAATTAGAGGATAATTCATAAGACATAACATTCAAATACTGGAGTTCTAGAAAAGAATAGAGAATTGGCAGGAGGAAAATCATCAAAGAAATAATTCGAAAATGTCCCAAAACAGAAGGAAGTGAGCTTCTAGACTAACAGGGCGCTGAGTGCCCCGCCTACACAATAGAAATTGACTGAGGTCAAGGTACATTGTGAAACTTTAAAACACTGTGGAAAATAGATTATTTACACCATCAAGATAAAAACATACAAAACTCAGTAATGATCAGGAATCAGAGTGGTATCAGATTTTTCAACAGCAACACTGATAGAAAACAGTGGGAAATGTCCTCCGATTTCCAAGCAAAAATAATTTTCATCAGTTAATTCTATACTCAGTGTTATGAACAGAATGGTTGTGTCCCTTCCCCAAATTCACATGTGAAACCATTACCTCTAATGTGATGGTACGTAGTGGGGCCTTTGGAAGGTAATTAAGCTTAGATGAGGTAATGAGGGCAAAGTCACCACGGTGGAATTAGTGTCCTTATAGGAAGAAGAAGAGGCTGAGAGCTCTCTCTCACTCTCATTCTCTCTGCCATGTGAGGATATAGCAAGAAGCAGCCACCTGTCAGCCAGGAAGAGGGCCCTCACCAAAATCTGACCATGCTGGTATCTTCATCTCAGACTTCTAGGCTTTATAACTGAGAAATCAATGTCCATTATTTAAGCCACCCCATCTATGGTGTTTTGTTATAGCAACCTGAGCTAACTAAGACATCAAATCTAACAGTAAATTAATGTGAGGATGAAATAAAGACATTTTCAGACATTTAAAGTCTCAAAAAATAAACCTCCCTGTGGGTTTTTTATTTTTATTTTTTGGTGGTGGGGGTAGGGATGATAGTGGAATATGTGCTCCTTCAAATTAGAGTAAATCAGGAAAGTGAATGACATAGATTCTGCAAATAGGGGACTGAGTATGGAATAGAGGCAAAAAGACCCTCCTGCACAATGAAAAAAGCAGATCCCAGGATGATGGCTGTGCAGTAGGACTGGAGCGCTACCAGTTCATATTGGTGCAGATCAGTAAGCTCGCAAAGCAATTATCTTCAAGTAGATGAAATTGATACATTAGTGCATTTAAACAGATTTGCACAACTAGGGGATAATTTGTTAAGTTAGTATTAAGTACAAGCACTTCAAAGCAAACAAACAAGCTGAAAAGGCATTTACAAATGTGGGTGTCAACAAAAGCTACAGGAAAGGAAAAGTCCACGTAGTACATTACTCTGCTCAGCTGAGAATGGCATCTAGATAGTTATGGTAATGGAATCACTGAATACTGATCTATAGCCCAACTTATTTGTAGTCTGCGGGGACTGACAGAAGTTGGTAAATATTTTTGTAAAGAGTCAAATAATAAATATTTTAGGCATTGTGGGCAATATGATCTCTGTCATAACTACTTAACTCTGCTGTCCTAGCCCTAAAGCAGCCAGAGACAAGCATAAGCAAATGGGCATGACTGTATTTCAGTTATATCTTATTTACAAAAACAGTTGGCTCTTCTTTGCTGACCCCCAGGCAAGAAATACGTGTGTGTAGAGAAAGAGGTAAGGCGAAAGAGAACTAAGGCTTTGTATTTTATAGGAGGAAGTCAAGAGTGAATGACTGAGATTGAAACAAACAAACAAACAAAAAAAACAAGGCAGTCATCTAAGCATATTTTTTCTAGATATGGAGATGAATACTAAATAAAAATGGGATGGTCATAGTGGGAGACTTCTTATTGTATGAATATAAGCTTTGTAGAACTGTTTATTTCTTTAAACCATATGCTTGTATAAGTTGGGTAAAATAACTAAATTGAAAATTGAAAATCTTAAAATTCATGTGGGCAGCAAACTGTAGCCCACATACGTTTAGTGATTAAGAAAGATAAAGTCATGCTGAGTGTTCTGTGAGAAGGAGGGCTTAGGACACTGAAGCTCAGGCAGAGTCTGCATGATCTCTGTCTCCCCCTTCCCATCCTGAAGTGAAGAACCTGGGGTACATGGACAGGATACATGTCTGTTCTGCAAGGTTAGGTGTCTAGCAGTTATATCAACACTTATAATGTATATTTTTTTTAATTTTTAATTTTTATTTTAAGTTCCAGGATACAAGTGCAGAATGTGTAGGTTTGTTACATAGGTATATGTATGCCATGGTGGTTTGCTGCACCTGTCAACCCGTCATCTAGGTTTTAAGCCCTGCACACGTTACGTGTTTGTTCTGATGCTCTCCCTCCTCTTGCCCCCACCTCCCGTCTGGCTCCAGTGTGTGTTGTTTCCCTCCCTGAGTCCATGTGTTCTTATTGTTCAACTCCCACTTATGAGTGAGAACATGTGGTGTTTGGTTTTCTGTTCCTGTGTTAGTTTGCTGAGGATGATGGCTTCCAGCTTCATCCATGTCCCTGCAAAGGACATAATCTCATTCCTTTTTATGGCTGTATAGTATTCCATGATGTATATGTACAACATTTTCTTTAACTAGTCTATCATTGATGGGCATTTGTGTTGGTTCCATGTCTTTGCTATTGTAAATAGTGCTGCAATAAACATATGTGTGAATGTCTTTACAGTAGAATGATTTGTATTCCTTTGTGTTATGTTCAGTAATGGGATTGCTGGGTCAAATGGTATTTCTTGTTCTAGATCCTTCAGGAATTGCCACACTATATTTCACAATGACTGAACTAAATTACACTCCCATCAACCATGTAAAAGCATTCCTATTTCTCCATAGTCTCTCCAGCATCTATTGTTTCTTGACTTTTTAATAATCACCAGTCTGACTGGCATGAGATGGTATCTCATTGTGGTTTTGATTTGCATTTCTCTAATGATCATGATGTTGAGCTTTTTTTCATATATTTGTTGGTTATAAATGTCTTCTTTTGAGAAGTGTCTATTCATATCCTTTGCCCACTTTTTGATGGGTTGTTTGTATTTTTCTTGTAAATTTGCTTAAGTTCCTTGTAAACTGGATATAAGACTTTTGCCAGATGGATAGATTGCAAAAATTTTCTCCCATTCCGATTGATTGCCTGTTTACTCTGATTATAGTTTGTTTTGCTGTGCAGAAGCTCTTTAGTTCGATTAGATCCCATTTGTCAATTTTGGCTTTTTTTTTGCAATTGCTTTTAGCATTTTTCATCATGAAGTCTTTGCCCATGCTTATTTCCTGAATGATATTGCCTAGGTTTTCTTCTAGAATTTTTATGGTTTTGGGTTTTACCTTTAAGTAAGTCTTTAATCCATCTTGAGTTAATTTTTGTACAAGATGCAAGGAAAAGGTCCAGTGCTGGTACCAAAACAGACATATAGACCAATGAACAGAGACCTCAGACATAACAGCATACTTCTACAACCATCTGCTTTTGACAAACCTGACAAAAACAAGCAATGGGGAAAGGATTTCCTATTTAATAAATGATTCTAAGAAAACTGGCTAGGCATATGCAGAAAACACCCGTAATGTCTTAATGCCAACCTTACATTGGCAGTTTCCTGGTCTGTGACCTGTCAGTGGAGCTCTGGTGGCTGGCACAGACCACATTATGGCCTGTACTTGTGGGTGGGTTGGGGATATGTGGGTCAAGGCCCTCAGGAACATCTGGGCTGGCACGATCTCCCATTAGCACACACAGGTAGATCAATTGCATGTCAGGTTGGCAAAGTTTCTTTTGCAAGTGGGATTTCAATTGCAGGAGCAGGCTGCGTGGGGGCAACTGCCAAGTGTTGCCAGGTGGCAAGGCCCATGAGCAGGGTTGATAGTGCTGGAGCGGCATCTGAGCTGGGCTCAGGCTGGAGCGAGAGAAGTGCCGGAGAGATTTGTGGGTCTTAGGCACTCCCTGGGTGCTGAATCATAGCAGAGGGCTTACAGCAAATTAATGAAGCCAATTTCTGACTGGAATCATTGTTTGTGAATTATGTGTCTTTGCTCATTAAATAAATTATCGGTGTCTTCCCAGCCATTATGGATGCATTATAAATTAGGGCTCTTCATAAATTGTTTCTGTTTTGTTTAAATGGAGTTGGGATTAAGGAGGAGAGGCTGGAGGCCAGAGCTGCTGAAAGGGGCAGCTGAGGCAGGAGGGGAGCAGGAGCGAGGAGGAGTCAGGCCTGAAGAAGAGGGGTTTGGCTCTGGCCCCTTCCCCCAAGTGGAGTACATTAGGTTCTCCAGATTGGCCATCTATCACCAGCTGGGCAAAGACCTCCCTCAAGATTGTGCCTGAGACCCCATGCCCACCTCTTCGTAGCCCCTTTCCCATAGACCCAAATGTCCTTGATTTGAGGGTGGGTAGTGGGCATGCGATTTCTCCCACAGAATCAGCTGTGCACATTCCCAGCAGCAGAAGACCCAGGGAGCCCCTTGGCCCTCTCTTCTTCCTGACTACTCTCTCTGAGACCCTTGCTTCAAGCCCACTGGCAGCTAGGACCCCTGAGGTAACGATGGCCAGGAGCTGACTGCTCATTCCAGGGGCCTTATGATGGCTGCAAAAAGACAGAAGATGGGCCCAAAAGAGGAAAATGAGGAAGGATTTTGAAAAGCCAATTGAAGCAGAGAGTGACAGAGGTTGGGGAAGTAGTCTCCCAGATTGACTCTGTTTACAAGTGAGGAAAGCCCTTTCAAACAGGAGCTGCTACTAAAGGATGTGTGGTGATGTGTGACCCTCAAGGAAGGCAAGCTCTAAGGATGAAGAGCCAGGAGCTGGAAGCCCAGAAGCCCACAGGGTACAGGAGGATACGTCTTCACTTTGTTTTGGGCATCTCCTCTTTCTGCAGCCTTCACCTTCTCCTGTTACTCTAGTGGACATGTCAATAGATGAGAGACAATCCTCAAGAAAGTGGGGAGAGAGAGGGGCTAAGCAGACACCCTAAAATTATGTACTTCATTAGACAAGAGCCTGAAATGGAGAAACAAGGAAGACTTAGAAGGAAGCAAGGAAGAAGTGGATTATCTACACTGTTTTTGACAACGTTAAATAAAATATGAAGTTAGAAGACATGAAGGATGCTAAATGGGAGAGGAAGCTAAAGCCTCATGGGATTTTCACCTCTGAGATGCAGTGTTAACAGGTATGTAGAGAATACAGTGCCTTCTAATTTGTCATGTCAGTGATTCTTATGAACTCAGAGTACCTGTTCCTATATACATAATGTGACAAATGGAAGATGGGTTCCCAAGGAAACCTGCAAAAGCCTAGTGATCCCACCATGCTCCAAGTAGCTGGTACTTGGGAGCTACAGCAAGGGATCCCTAAAGCCCTAGAAATTGAGGCACATAGGCTGTCCTTGGAGAGATGCCTGATGCCTGGATAGGAAACAGAGAAGTCAAAGAAGTACCTTGTCCTGGTGGCTGGATTGAACATACCAAACTCATGTCTAGAAATAACCTAGCAGTTACGAGATACCTGCTCAACAATGCAATCCCAGATGAAGAAGGTCACAGAGGCCCACCCAGTGGGGGGGCATTCAGCACTTAGCAGTGCTATTAGGGCTGGTGCTCTGTCTTCCTGCACAACCATCCCATCTTCCTAGCAGTTATGCACAAGTGTGTGTGTGTGTGTGTGTGTGTGTGTAGGGGTGGGCATCACACCCTTAAAACCTTCTTTCTTGGACTTGCCACTTGGCAAGCAAACTTTCAGTAATGTGATCTCCCACAAAAGACCCTATCATAATCAGGTATTCATGAGCATCTAATGGTTTAAAAAATTGGCTTCTGGCATCTCCATGAGTCTATGGAGACACATCTGGCATCCTGAGTCAGACCCACTCTAGGACCTGCCATAATGGGATTTCTAAGCCCTCAAACTAGCTTGCCTCATGGAACTCTCTTCGAGCTTCTTCACAGTAGAATATCCATAGTACCAATAACAGGGGTGTTATGAGAGCAGGGGACCAGCCATAGAGTGTAGGAAGCAGAAAAAGGTAGAGCAAAATGATTTATTTTTCTGTTCAGGGTGCAGGGCTGGCCTTGGTGGTGGTGAATGATGGAGCATTTTGTCCTGCAATCACGTAATTCACACATACATCTGCTCTACAGTGTTTATTGAGCACTTTGTGCCAGGCCACAAAGTCTCTGTCAGCAAAGTCCCTGGGTGTCAACAAAGTCCCTGTTCTCATGGAGCTTATGTTCAGTTTGTGACTGTGGATCAGTTTATGTGTTTTGGGGTATATAGGAAATTAAGAAGCAAATAAACGAGTCTGACAAAATCCAATAGTGATGAGTGCTATCAAGAAAATCAAGCAGGGGATGTAAGAGAGTGACAGTGGAGGCTGGGTGGTCAGTAGTGGCCTCCCTGAAAGGGAGTCTGCATTTAAACGTAGACTGAGTGAGTGATAAAGAGCCAGTCAGGGAAGAGCTGGTCAGGGACAGCTGGGTTCAGAGAGTTCAGGTAGAGGGAAGTGCAAGCACAGAGCCTAAAGGCAGAGAAAGCCACTGGAGCCCAACAAGGAGACAGGCCAGTAAGACTGAGGCTTGACGGAACACGTGGGATTTCATGAGGCTGGGGGAGAAAGGTGGCAGATTCTCCTGGGTATTTAAGTCCAGGTAAGCAATATGGGTTTTATTCTCAATGCAATGGGAAGAGATTCCACAATCTGATCTTCATTTTGAAAAGCTGATTAGCTACTAAGTGGAGAATAGACTGTAGAGGGGAAAGGAGGGAAGAAAGAAGCTGCATTAGGTTATGGCAGTGATTCTGGGAGTGACCGAACTCTCTTCTCTTTAGCTTTCCTCTGTCTTTTCCAAATAAGCCTCAATCTGGTAAGCACTGTGCAGCTCAGGTAAAGCTTCAAAGGGAAGAAAGCAATCTCTTCGAACAAATTCTCCTTAGGGCTGGGTCATTAAACTACTCAGAGGTATTTGCCTTTTTAAAGGCTGTTAATTGCAATGGATTTCTTACTGGTAGAGTTTCAGAGGGAAGGGAAAGCATTCTAGCTAACTGGTGGGGGCTGACATTTACAGTAAAGCTTCTCAAACTTTTTGTTGAAATGCAGATTCCTAGTTACTAGTCCTATGAAAGGGCCTAAAATGTTGCTTTTCTAACAAATTCCCAGGTGATGCCAGTGCTGCTGGTTCATGGACCACATTTTGAATTATATGGTTTTAGAAGGCTGTTTCATATGTTAAAGAAAGCTTTAAGAGCAACTTTCTAGATATTTATTCATTTATTCTAAAGGAGATCAGGATATGTCACCCCAAAACATGCCACTTCGGCATAAGGATTCTTTTGAGCTGAAGGCAATTGAAAAAACGCAGACACAGGAAGAGCTCTCTACCCTCCCCTTATCTTCCTAAAAGCAGAACATAAATTTCCCTTTGTGAAGGTGGCATAAATTTGCCCCTCTCTCCTGTACTAGATGAGAAAAGTAACTCTTATCACCAGAGACAGAGGGCCCACACCTAGATGGCTCTGCATAAACAAACCTTACTAAATAACTCTTATCTACCACTACTTTCCTCCATATATTTACCTTCCCACAATTTACTGCTCCTAGAAGCCCAAACTCCCTTTCCTTTGTCTAGTCATTTCTCCATAACTTATCATCTTTTGTTAAAATGGGATATAAGCCCCCAAGTATAGCCACTTCTTTCATTTTTTTCACTTCTTTTCTGTGAAGCCTCCATGGACATAAAATATTAACATTAAATAATATTTGTATGCTTTTCTTGTGTTAGTCTGTCTTTTGCCAGTTTAATTCACAGGCTCCATTTATGGAACATAAGAGAGTAGAGAAAAAGCTTTTCCTTCTTTACAGTTTATTCATTCCAATGTTTGTTGGTTAGTAGAAACCATCATATTTACAGAGATGAAAGAGTTTTCTGAGTTGCCAAAACATATGTTTTTATTAAACCTTTGGAAAACCAGACACATCTGGAATCTGGTACTCTGAATCCCTGGCCAGTGGTGTGCTGGTGAATGTTTAAAAACTGTCTTTCTGAGAAAAAAAAAAAAAGTCTTGATTTGTAGCATTTATTGATTTTTGTGATGTAAATCTCTTACCAGGGCTGACTGTCAGCTCCCAACATGATATCACTTAATGTAGATACAGATAATAACAGATATAATAAATAAGCCCAAGAACATGGATAATTATAAATTATAGTCAAACAGGAAATAATGAACTTTTAGTATCAATTACTTCTGTTTTTAATGTAATTATCTCATTGTAAGTTTTATAATTTAATTTTTAAATAATGGCTATGTTTAACAATTGGCTCACAAAAATCCTGAAAATTAAGCAATCTCTTCCTCAGTTACTTCTTGACCTCAGGTTCCAAATAAAACCCTTATCCTGTAAGCCTTGTACATTACAGGTCAAGATTTCCAAGGAAAGAAAGCAATCTCCTTGAACAAATTTTCCACTACTGCCTCAGTCCCTTCTTTGCTCAGCCAGTCCTCCCATTTTTGCTATTAGGTGAGTTTCTGGTCTCAGAATTCTGTTCTCTTTCCAAATTCTTGTTGTGAATGCTGGTGAGTAATAACAGAGGTGTTAGAGATAATGGATGACAGAGAAAATGGGGATGATAATGACAGAGGTAAATGGGGTGGGGAAAAGGAACTACCTGAGATGCTGCAAGCCTTGCACCCCTTGCCATCTTAACAATGTTGTCTCATTAAATTTTCACTGCCCTGTGACATAGATGAGCAACCTGAGGCCCAGAGAGGGGATGGTATTTGCCTAAGGTCACACAGCTAAGAAGTTCTAAACTTAGATACAAATTCAGATGTTTCTGACAATGGAACAAAAATTGTCTTAACAAAAATTGTATAGATGTACATAATTAATAGTTTGGCTGGGTATAGACTTCTTGGTTGGAAATTACTTCTCTGGAGGATTCTGAATATGTTGTCCTATTATACTCTAGCCTTGAAAAATTGATTGCCATTTAAATACCTAAATTTTTTTTTCCTTTATGGAAGTTTTTAGAATCTCCTCTTTTTCCTGTGTATTTATTTTTAATTTTAGCTTTTACTTTCTTAGTGATGTCCTTACTGTATATTCCACTCTACTTAATTTTTCATTTTTGCCATCATATTTATAATTTCCAAGAGCTTATTTCATGTTCTGTGTATTTTTTTTTATTAGGGCCCAAAGTATCTTCTCTTTTTTACTTGGAGAGCCTCAATTATTTCATTTCCCCTTCTACATTTTTTCTGTTTAGTTCAGATTATGTTTTTTGGACAACAGAAGCCTTTTCAAATGTCTGATGATCTTTGTTTGTCAGTTGGTATTTAAGAATGGGCCACTGGTCAGAAGCAGTGTTTGCCTGGGCTGTATATGTTGATGGTAGATGTCACTGTATCAGGGTTTGTATGTCTGCTGGGCTGGTTATTTTGTCAGTGAGGCAAATACCAAGCTATTGCCCAGGAGGCATAATCTGGGTTGCCTGATTTCTAGGAGCCAAGTATGAGAAGGAGACTCCTGATTCAGTATGTCACCTGGTATTTAATTCCCCTATTTTTACCATGGCTGCCCTGCCCACAACTTTTCCAGACCTCAGCAGAGAGTAAGCTTTGTGTTATGATGAAGTTGGGGATGTGGGAGTGTCAAAATGTTTCATATAAGGATATTTAGCCATCCTACTGTTTTCTGTTTTGTCCCTACCTTCAGAAGTAGCTGATGCCTCCAATTTCTGAGTCTATCTGTGATTCTGTAGTCAAATCAGCTGCTTGTCAGCTTTCTTTGATGCTGGTATACATTCAACCCTTCTCAAAACATCTCATGTATTTTTCTTTAGTTTTCTACCTTCGAGAGACAGAGCAAGTCCTGAAGAAGTCCATCTCCCCAGTTCCAGTGTTCCTGAACATTATTCTCATCTCTGGGCTCTTTTAGGCTTGGTCAATCTGGGAGCTACCCAGTATCAATTCTATAAATACACCTTTTTGCGTAAGCTGGTTTGGAGGTTTTTTAAAAAAATCACTTATAACCTGAAGAATCCTAAACGAATACACAGGGTTAGTTGAGGTAAGTTGGGCTGATCATTTGATTAAATAAACAATCTAATACCATTTTGATATTTTCCTATAGACTAAATATCCCAATACTGCACTAGAGACTGTCCCTAGAAGTGAGCACTAAGGGCTCTGAGTAGACCTCTGGCTTGGAGGCCATTGGATTTTCCCTGACAAATCCAGATGAAGTCTCTCTGGGCTCAGTTCATGACCTGCATCCTTCCTTTTTCCACTTATCTGGCATTTAGCTGACTCTACCTTACTATCTCATTATCATGTTGTTTAACTATTTTTTTAGTTTTTTGAGACAGGATTTCACTCCGTCATCCAGGCTGAAGTATGGTAGTGCAATCATAGCTCACTGCAGTCTCAAACTCATGGGTTCAAGTGATCCTCCTGCCTCAGCCTCCTGAGTAAGTGGGACTATGTCTGAGTAGCTGCCATGATGCCTGGTTAATTTAAAATATTTTTTGTAGAGACAGGGTCTTGCTATTTAGCCTAGGCTAGTCTTGAACTTCTGGCCTCAAGTGATCCTCTCGCCTCAGCCTCCCTAAGTGTTGGGATTTACAGGTGTGAGCCGCCACACCTGGCCATGTTTTTTTAGCCCTTAATATAAGAACATCTTATCTCCCTAATTAATTCCTCCTGAGAGGTCCAGCCTAGTCCTGCAAATGTATGCAGCTGGTTCAGGAAAAAGGAATGAGTGAGGTCATTCATTTTGTTTGTGGCTTTCTACTCCGGGTGTGAATGAGTTACCCTAACTTTCTGCTGTCCGTATTTCCTTTCAGCATCCAAGCCACTTTTATAATTAAAAAAAGACGATGCTACTTAATGATTGTTACTCTATGGCAGATACTTGATCTTTCACCTAATCTTCTCAACAATGTTCTGAGATAGGCAATATTTTTCCCATTTTATACACAAGGAAACAGAAGCCCAGAGAGCTCTATCAAGGACACACCCTTGAGCAGGTAGCAGAACCAGGATTTGAACCCAGGCTGGTCAGATCCCATGCTTTGCACCTCTGTCTGCTTTAATTTACCTCCTGCCTGCTTCAGTTTAACCTTTTGATTTCTGATTGTTTTACTACAGGGCACAGCTTTATGAGACTGTGTATATTTTAACCATACAGGTACGTAGCAAATTTCAAATCTATCAGTCAGCCTATCTCCAAAATAAGAAAGAATTACAAACTACATGACGACAAGGCTGCTACAGCCAAGTGCCTCACAGAGAGAATGCAGCAAGAGCTATTGGAATCGTTTCGGATGGTCCAAGGAGCACCTTATGAAATGGAGAAATGAGGATGGATCTTGGGTATACTTCCTAAGAATGAAATCTATTAGAACAGTCTCTCCTGGGGAGTTCTGTGATGGAAAATGCGTTGTTGGAGTTATTTAAAAATGAACTATTGAAACTCTTCAGGGACCAATCTCGTGCTGATAGGGGGTGGACGAGATACCTTAATAGGTCATTTTAGTCTCTGATTTCTATAAAGACTACTTTTCTTATGGTACATTGAGATTTTCAATGAATTTCCATTTCTGCCTAAGTAACCAAGAAGTTTCCCAGACTGAAAAGTGAGCGATGTGTCAGGCTCTCAGATAACTAGGGGAAGCTTACCCTTGTGCATGTGTTCCTCTTTTGGGTTCTGCTGGTCAGGCCTGAGGAGCCTGAGTCCTGACCAGGGCACCTTCTGGGTTGGCAGTGCTGTGGAAGCCGGTCCCAGCCATACCTGACTTTGAACACTGTCACTTGTATACACAAGGCTGTAGTCCCTAGCCAAGGCCCCAAGGCAGCTGGGAACAGTGACATATGCTAAATAGTCTGGTTCCCAAAAAGCTGGAGCAGGCCTGCTGAGAGGCCCATAAAATCTCTGCCTGCAATTCCCCACCGCCATATGTTCCAAGAGGTGTTTGTTCGGCATTTGTTCGGTTTCAGGCTGGTGGGTACAGAGGGAGCTTGACTAATGGTATTGTTTGCTGAGTTAATTGTTCTGTTTGATCTGAGGCTCTTTAGGATGCAGAGGGAAATTAGGTGTTTGGTCAAGGTTTTCCTCTGGAGCAAAGTTTACCTCCCAAGTTGGAAAAGGGAGAAAGGAAAATCAGAATTGCAGAGATAAGGGGAAAGGAAGTCAATGAAAGCTTTGTTGGGCTCCATACAGGGCTGAGAGCTCACATGGTATGAACAGTTAGCCAAGGCACCAGGGAAGGTCTGGAACCAAGTTAAAGCAGAAGCTTTCTCTGGCTGCCTAATAAATGAAAAATAAGCAACACATACCTGTATTTATCGATAATGTTTACATTATTTATTTCCAAAGAAGACTTTTATAGGTTGTAACAAAGAGTACATACAGATTAAGACTATTGAGACAAAAGATCAGGTATTACACTGAGGATGGGGAGGAATGATATGCAAACCCTAGCCGATTTGGCTACAGAAACTAAGTGTTCAATTAGTCTTGGATACTTGGAAATTAAGCCAAGGCATAAATGGAAATACTCAGGAGATCTGATATTCACCATCTAATGAAGAGGTACATGACAGATCAGGAGGAGAAAGAAATTATTTTCTGATCTTAAAGTCTGAAGAAACATAATGAGGGGATAATTTCCCCATTATCTTCACTCCATGAGGTTGCTATAAATTAAATAAAATCACTCAGGAAAAAGTATTTTCTAAAATATACACAATGGCCCCACATTTGGTGATCTCATTACTGTTGGTGACCATTCCTTCAACAGCAATTTTGTTTTTGGACTGGTTTCCCCAGGTAAACAAGGCAGGGTCGGGTACGCCAGGAGGATCTAGTTTTATTTGTTTTCATACTAAATGGTTAGGAGTTGGTGAGCAGAAGCTTTTTGTATAGATGCTAAGATCAAAGATCATGTTTGTAGAAGAACATACAGAGAGAATTTCAGGATGGGAAAAGGAGCGAAGCTTGAGACAGGCAGCCCCAAACTCTACCAAACAGTGACTACTCTGACCAAATGTGGTGGCTTCGTTTGTCAATATCTTTTCAATATCCTTTGCTTCTCAGCCTTTGTCTAGAATAAATGGGAATGAATCAGTCATTTGCAGATTTAGCAAATAACATGTGAACCTTGATGCTCCTGCCAGGGTTAGCAAACTGTAGGCCAGGAGTTCTTAGAATAGATGTATTGATTCTGGACCTTCAGAAGCTGGGTCTGGTGTTTGTGTGTTTATATAAGCCCCACCAGTGGTTCTGATGTACAGCTAGGTTGAGGACTGCTGCCCTAGGCTCTGCTGTATGTGTAAATTTTAAGGTTGATGGACAGGTATGCTAAATAAAATGTTAGGAGACTGGCATTAAATAGAGATGTTGTTATAGCCCTGTGTTTTATATACTACATTCATATTCTTTTTCAGGACTGTTAGAGAACCCAAAGCCAGGTAACCTGCTACTTTAATACTTAAAATTGTGAGTTTCCAACCATTTCCAGGGCTACCTATTTGCATGACTCATATTCGTAAAGTATGTTGAAGAAGAAAGGAAGGAAAGACTTGTCTTGAACCTCACTGTAGGTATCATCCAGTATCCATTTACCCAATGTCCTTCTGAGGAGCTACTGTCAACTCCACTCTATCCATATGCACTTGAGGGAGTCTCAGCTCCAAAAATCAAGTTTTGACTTATTCTGGGCACTGAAAGCATCATATTTTCTGGCCACAGCTATTGGTTTAGGGATGAGCATGTGATTCAATCAGAGACAATAAGGCACAGGAGTGTACCTTTTGGGACCATGGGGTAGGGGTATGCTCTTGCTAGTTATTTCAGGCAGAAAGGATGAAGGAAGCCTGAAGTTGTAGGGTCCATTTTATGAACCCCTACGATGAGGGTCCTGAAGCCACTATGGAAGGCAGAAGTGAGTGACAGAAAGAAACCAGGGTCTTACAACATTGGGTGAGTCCCTGGATAAAGCCATCCCTGAAGGTAGACCTTCCCCTGGATTTTTCTGTTTGGGGAATCCAAACCCTTCGGAGTCCTGACTTCTTCGTGTATACAATAGTAATGCTCATAGTTACTTTATTAGGTTGCTGTGAGGATTGGACACAAAAATCTAGCACACAGTACATGCTGCATAGTGGATATTCAATAAATGGCACTCTCCACTCACTCCTCTCCTACCTTGCCAGCTGACAGGGGCTTTAAACACGTCATGATTTCATGAGTATAGACAGGCAAAGTGCCATTCAATTCAATTTAATTAAGCAGGCATTCTCTGCACTCAGCCACGAGGTGCTCCCTCCTTTCCTCCATACTCCTGGTACCCTGTTCACATCTCTGTTAGTGCTCCTATCATATGATACCCCAGTTTTTTTGTAGCAATTTGTGTGCCTACCCTGTGGGACTGTGAGTATCCAGAGGACAGGGCTGGTGTCCAGAATTTCTTGAGTGTGGCAGAGATTGCACTGGGCATATACAAAGGCCATTGCATTTTACTCTCACAATGACTCAGGGGTGCTTTAGTTTGAGTTGAGGAATGCTTGAGCTTTTAAGCCTGAGCTTATGCTTTTTCTTGGTGTAAAGGTCAGAATTTTTTTGTGTGCATGTGCCAGAAATGCTATCAACTTTCATTAACCAAAGGGAATTTCCTGGCTCATGTAACTAAAAAGTTTACATGTGGAGTTTATTTTAAGCGTGGGTAGATTTGCTGGTTTTCCTCCCAATTAAGAATGCATATCTCTACCTTTTTTCACTCTGTTTTTCCTCTCAGATGAGCTTGCTAGCAGCTCTGGGCTCGCTCTCTGCTCTTAATCCCAGCAGAAAAAGAGATTTCCCTCCTAATTCCTACAAGAGTCAGTATCTGATGCCCACTGGTTGGGGATGGGTTCTATGTCCAACTCAGCACCAATCACTGTAGCAACGGGTGTGAAACAATCTGGATATTCCTGGGTCAACTGCCAGCTGGAATGAAGGGCAGCTTCCAAACCACATGGGTGGAGGTTAGCGTGCTGTTACCAGAAAAAGGGGAAAGGATGCACAAAAGAGAGATGCTGTCTTCTCTAGCCTGGCCTCCCCTTTCCTCTTCCAGCTCAGAGTCTTCCCTTGAACTCACTGCAGCTGGGTGGGCTATATAGCCAAGTATCTACTACCAAAGTACTGCTGCAGCTCCTGGGCCCGTCATTTAGTTTTTCCGTGTGATACTTTATCTTATTAACCTCTCAGGGGCTATTTAAGGTGGGGGCTTGCATCATAACACCTTGCAGGACATGTAAATACTGTCTAAAACTCCTCAGCCCCTTACCTCTCTGGAGTCACTTCCCTCATTAAGAAGTCAGGGGTGGCAAATAGAGCCCCATGAGGAGAACAAAGCTTCTGACAAAACAATATCCCACCCATCAAGTGGAAGAAGTGGCCTGACCTTATTCAGAGAGTAAGCGAAGTCTCCATTTGTGTTTCAGGGTGGAAGGGATGGAGAATTCCATGGGTCTTTCTTGGCTGTCTTTGCAGTTTCAACTAACCTTAGTGGCCTGTGGTTGTTTGTGAGACTTCTGATGTTATTTATATGGTACCCTGGCCCTCATCAAAGCCCACTTTTCATGTTCCGACACCCACTGCTCATTGTCCTGCAGCTCCTGCCTGAGTGATTTGGGCCTGAGCGAGCTGCAGATGGCGGGGAGAATATAGTCTCTCCAGCATTCTTTTGTGTGTTTCCTTGTCTCCTTTCAGAGGCTTGTGTGAGACCTGTGACCACAGGCAAGCTTTAAACCACATGCAGTCTGTTTTTGGCTATTCTCTACCCTATCTGGGATTTTATGGAAAATGTGTTCCTTAGTGCACAGGCGTTTGGTGAGATGAGCAGCTGCTGGTGACTGAGCTTGGTGATGACAAAAACCATTAATGCCAGGCCCGGGGGCCTTGCTTTCAACACATTCTGAGTCTTACGGGATGGCAGACAGGCTGCTGGAGAGCGAGGGCAGGGCTTGCATTGGCTCTACTGTTGGCTCACAGGCCAAGTGGGAAACCAAGGGCCCCGCATCAGGCTCTCAGTGCAGGGTCACAGGCTGTCCCCTCAGTCAGCACAGGCGGGCTCTGACACTGGAACCGGCCCTTTCTCCCTGACAGTTTACTTTCACTACATTGTTTTTTTTTCATTTTTAATTTTTTTCCAGTTATCCTTGTCATGCCTTGTAGCATTTTATACTTTGTTCTCTTTAATCTTCTTTTCCTTTGGCTCTTGGCTTTTATTTTGTCCCTTTTCTTCCTGGTGGCTGGGCTGGGTGGCCCTAGGATCTGTCCTTGGACCTAATGTCTTCATTCCCACCATTGCTTTCATGATTCCCTCCTTGTAGCAGCGTCTTGAATTCCAGACTAAACGCTGGGTTTGAACAGCCTATGGGCCATCTCTGTCTTCAAATGCAGGCATCAGAAACCACACTGTCACTGCTCACCATGGGTCTGCTCCTGACCCCATGCTTGTTTTTCAGACCTGAGACCTGGGCACCATAGAGTTCTTCCCTCTCCTGTTCCTTCACTGCTCACTGCCACTGTGTCTTCTGAATTTGTCCTCGGAAATTCTGCCAGCATTTGCTTCCTCTTCCTCACCTTTGCTTCTTCACTCTCAGTGCGGCTGCTCTGCTTCAGGCTGCACTTTCCTGAGTCTAGGTTGTTGGCTCTTACAAACCTTCCAACTGGATTCTTGGGCTTCATTCTCCTCCCTCCCTATCCCTCAATCATCTAGCTGCAAGGTTTATTTTCCTAATACACAGCTCCGAGCATCCCCTCAACATCCCAGTACCGACAGAGTAAAGCCTAAAACTTCATAGGCTGGCATGACAGACACCCAGGAGCCAACAGAATAAGCCTCATCTCAGTCTGTTCTTCATGCATCCTGTGCCCTAGTTCAGGGGTTCTCAAAGTGTGGAACCCAACCAGCATCACCAGCATCACCTGGTGATATAGTTCTGCTCTGTGTCCCTGCCTCATGTTAAAATATAATCCCCATGTGTTGAAGGAGGGGCCTGGTGGGAGGTGATTGGATCATAGGGATGGTTTCTAATGGTCTAGCGCCACCCTCCTAGTGCTGTCTTGTGATGGAATTCTCACGAGGCCTGATTGTTTAAAAGGGTAATGCTTCTCCTTGTGCTCTCTCTCCCCTACTCTCATTGTGACGAAGGTGCCTGCTTCCCCTTTGCCTTCTGCCTTGATTGTTTCCTTAGGCCTCCCAGCCATGCTTCCTGTTAAGCCTGTGAAACTGTGAGTAAATTAAAACTCTTTTCTTAATAAATCACCCAGTCTCAGGTAGTTCTTTATAGGAGTCTGAAAACAGACTAAAATACCTGGAAACTTGTTGAACGGCTATATTCTTGGTTCGCAGCCCAGAACTACTGAGTCAGAAACTCTGGGGATGGGGTCCAAAGATCTGTGTTTTAATAAGCTTTCCAGGCAATTCTGATGCAGCCAGAATTTGAGACTTGCTGCTGTAGCATGGAGGTCTTCAAACCTGGCCACACTGAGAAACAAAAATTATTAATGCCCACGTTCCATCTAAGACCCATTGATTTAGGATCTCTCAGAATGGAGCCTGGGTGCCCACATTTTTTTAAAGTTCCCAGGTGATTCTATTCCACAATAAAGATGAAGAACGTTTCCTGAAACCTCCAGCAGCTGGAGGTTCCCGGGATACATCCTGTGGGCGGGATTCATCCTTGCTTTCACTGCCCGCTCACCCTTAGCTCTACCTTCTATCCCACCAGTCCAAATCTTATTCTTCTTTTTGCCCAGCCTAAGTGTCACCTCCTCTGTTAATTTCCCTGGGTGAGAAGTGATTGCTTGCTTTGTGCTTTCAGAAACAAATGTGTAAATGCTCTGTACATTCTCAAATATTAGTTACTATAATCACCTAATAACACACTAATCTTTTTGAATCCTACATTAGCCATAGCTGGCATGTATGAATGCTGACTCTGTACTTGGCACTGTTTAATTGCTTTAAATGGGTAAACCTATTTAGTATTCTTGAAACACTACAGAAGAGGAAACTAAATTGAAACTCAGAAAGGTTAATTAACTTGCCCAAGGTTACATAGCTAGTAAGTGGCTAAGCTAGGATTTGAACCCTGGCCATCTTGGCTCTAGAATTTACAATTTAACCTTTAAGCTCTAACACCTCAATATATACTATTACATGTCACAATAATAGCTATGTGAGTATCTTAAATATGTATACAATAGCACTTCCTGGTTTACAAAGCAGTTATAGTATCTCATTTTTCCTCAAGAGCCTTGTGAGGTAAGAGCTATTATTGCAAACCCATGTTCTGGAGAGGAGGATGAGGCTTAAAGATGTTCAGTCACTTGCCCAGGGCACATGTTAGGGTTGGAACTGGGGTTTGAGTCTAGGTGTTTGGTTTCAAATCCAGGTGTGCTTGGCTGGGCAGCCTCTGAAGTCTCTGTGAGCCCCCACCCTGGGCCTTTTCTACTTGGGCCTGTGCCTCTATTCTCTGCAGCTGGGCTGAGCTCAGCTGGGCTGAGCTCAGCTGTGCTGAGTAGTGGAGGAGAGTGGTGGGGAATCACTCTATGGATGAACAAAGCTGCAGACAGCTTGGACCTGCAGGAGAGATAGCAGAGGGTGAGTCTCCATTCAGGGCCGGTCTTAGCTGGGTCATCTGAGGGGCCTAGGGGGGTGCAAGAGGAGGACTGCTAAGTGGTTCATTTGGCAGAGGGGTCCCCAAGAGTGAGCAGGAATGCAGGTGGGGAGGAGAGGGGAGCCCAGGCAAGGGCCACTGCCTGGCATGGGGTTTAGGGCTGGGTGGGTCCACGGCAGGTCGAATCGGCCCATGTGTGACTGTTAGGGCCCTCTCAGTCTTGTGAGAGCACATGCGTCCAACAGACGGCTTTCCATCCTCACATGCAGACTTTAGTGACAGTGCTGTGTAGTCGGAAAATATTGTGTAAATTTAAATTTCTTGGACACATGTACCGCAATATGGTGGAGTGTCTTTATTCTTCCCACAGGGCTGTGGTGAGGACTAAATACATTAATATCTGTAAAGTGTTAACACTAATGCTTAGCTCATGGAAACTGCTAAAAAATTCACTGTCATTAGGAAAGTAGGGAAGGAAAGAAGAACGAGGGAAAGGAGGACGGGAGTAAAGATAGAAGAGAGGAAGGAAAAAAGGAATCCCTTGTGGGGACAAAGTAGGCAGTCAAAGCAGGCAACACAAAGGAGTTGACATTTGAGCGTGTTTTGCAGGGCAAACAGGAGTTTTCTGCTGGAGAGGGAGGTGAGGAATGGAATGGTGTTCCAGATATAAATGTGTGAGTGCTCTGTAAACTTGCAAATGTTAGTTACTATGATCATTAGGTGAGAGCAGAGATAACATCTGTTTCTACTTTATTGTGATAACTCCCTGTTTACGACTGCAAGTCCCTTGAATCACACCCTGTGGTTTTCATCCCTGGAAGTTTTTCTAGTACCTTGCATATAGTAGGTACTCAAATACTTGTGGAAGGAATAAATCACTTTCTCAAAAGGTAACATCCTCAACTGTAGGATGTGCTACACATCAAATAGATTCTATAGATGGCTTCTCATCATAAACAGTGAGTAGGGGCTTAGGTTTTTCCTGGAAAGATGTGAGACTGCCTCATTCATAGTGATGCTGCTTCTTTACTGTTCTGTGTGATCAGTTAAATGCCTCTCTGCTACTTCAAGCATCACAAATATGACTTTGACAAATGCCACCAAGGATGAGGCTAGCCCTCCACTCTGAGGCACCGTGAGCAATTTCTTCCCCTGGTGATGATGACATGTTGTTAGCATTAAAGTCAGAAAAGATGGGTTTGCTTCCAGCCTTTACTCACCACCAGCTTCATTACTTGGTCTCTCTAGGCCCCCATTTCTCCCCTTGTAAGTTGAGGGAATTGTTTTTCCCAGGTTCCAGAGAGCTGTGGCTCTGGCTACTATGGCATCTGTGTGTCTGGATCAACTCCTTTCACCCCAAGTTACTGCTCCCTTTTAAGTTAAGCTCCTGATAGCAATGCACTGACTGTAGAAATTTGGCATTCTGGCTCTGGGGCCAGGAAGACTGGCTGGGTTTGAATCTTGGTCCTGCCTGTTTGTGACTGTGTGCCTTCAAGGAAGTTACTTGACCTCATTGTGCTTCATTCTCTTCATCTGTTAAATGGGAATAATAGTAGCACCTGTCTCATAAGGTTTCTGTGGCGCTTAAGTGAGTTACTATGGAGCTGAGAACAGTGACTTCCATGTGTAAGTGCAATGTAAACCTTTTTGATTTATTTTTTATCAGTCACTTGAGGAAGGAGCTAGTGCTGGGGAAATAGAAAGTTTCCTGGAAAAGGCCCCAGCATGGCGGTTGGAGAGAGCCCAATGTGTATTTCAGCTTGTCTGATAGTCCTTGGAGATCCTAGAGGCTGTGTTACCTCCATGGCCAGAACATGGTTTGCCTAACCAGGTGCTGAAATGGAGGAAGAGCTCTTATCTCGTTGAAGGGGAGGGAGGCATTTGGAAGAATGAGAAGTGAATTTCTGTTGTAAAGACACAACGATTCACTAAGTGAAAACATATGGTGGCATAATATTTCAAAAATTAATGTCTGTTCTCTAGTCTTACTGTGTCCCCTTTCCCATGGCCTTTCTCCAGTAAACCCAGGCTCTTCTGAGTTTATTTCTTACTGGGAGAGGTTAATGTAGAGAAAACAAGATCCACTTTTGGCTTCTGGATTTCAAAGTCCTTGGGGGGCCCAGAAAGAGCTCTAGGAGCTACGAAGTGATTTATAGCAAGCGCCTTCCCCACCAAGGGCAGACTAAGATTCCTCATCCTGGGCTGGGTTGGGGGCTGGAGCGAAAGTGGAGTGTGCAGGTGTGAGAGGCTCCTATGAAGCCATGAAGATGCGCTGCTGGCTTCTCCTTTCTGGAAAGAACCTGTTGTTCGGCTGGGAGGAGTGCAGCTGGTTCACAGCCTGTAGACGCAGTGCCTCCAGGATTCACTGCAGCATTTGGGCCAAGCCTACACTTTCCCTAGGAAGTTCCAGCCAAGGATGATAGAGTGGGACACTAGGACCTGGCCATTGTGCCCAATGGAGTGAGTGGTCTTTGCTCTGGTCCTCCTTACTGTGTTGGTGGAGACTTTGTTAGCTCTTCCTGGCAGACTGAAGCTTCCCCACCCAATCTTCCTTCCTCTCCCTTTTATCTTATCTTTATCTTTACACATGTCCTCCCTCCCCATCACTAAACCTCTTACACTCCTAACTCCATTTCAGTGTCTGCTTCCCAAGGGATCAATGGGCACACCTCCTGAGAAAGCTGTGGGCCAAAGAGGGAAAAATATGTTTGGGAGTCCAAGGGAGAGGAATCTTGTACCCATGCCTGGGAAGAACCCTACTGAGGCAACTGAATCCCAGAGAGGAAATGGCCCCAGGTATATGATGGAACTTGGGGCTCTAGCTTTATGAGTGTCTCAGCCTCACATGAAGTCTAGTATGGAGAGAGGTATGGCAGTAGCTGAGAGATAGATGGACCCGAAGAGGCCTTATGGTCAGGAATCGGGGCTGACCTGAAGCAACCTGAAGGGACAAATGACCAAAGACCAGATGGGCATGAGGTGCCAGCAGGAATACAGGAATATTTCTCTCACTCTTTCTGTTGCCCTAGCACTGTGTAAGAAAACTTCACAACTTTACCGAGGTAAGGTTGGAAGAGACCCACATTAACTAGGATTGTTTCTATCCCCCGGGAATCTAGGGGCTTAAATTAGTAATGACGTTCTGTTTTATGAAAATAAAGGAGATGATGAGACCAAATGTTTTGCCCACGTGAGCATGTGGCCTAAGATTTGCACCTAGTCCAGGTAACATCATCTGAAGGGGGAGAGGCTGTCCCTGAAGAGCCAGGAGGATTCTCAAGACCAACAACTTCCCTGTCTTTCCCATTTGGGACACATACTCTCCTTCACACGGTACTCTGCAGGTCCTTCCCAAGCAGCTCCAAATCCCCACAGCTGGCCCTGGAGAGGCCCTGCCTCCTGCTGGGCTGTGGGGCCTGTGGTGGAAACGGCTGCTGCTGGGATGCTGGTTTATATTGCGGCAGATTGTGAGCAGGCACGCCAAAACCAGACCTGTGGGAGACTCAAGGACACAGCAGCAAGACCTGAAGCAATGTGACTGTATTCAGGAATCAGAGGCAGCGGCAGGCAGCCAGAGCAGAGATGGGAAGGCAGAGTGTGGGCTGGATGGGAAGCAGCTTCAGCAGGTCTTGTAGGTTGGCCAGAGGAGAGTGGAGATGAATCAACCATGGGCAGGAAGGATGCGAGGCCCTGGCTGGCTCCAGGCTTTCGTTGGCTCTGTCATTCCTCCAACCACAGGCGGAAAACATCTGGGCACAGAAGGGATGGAGGGCTTCCATTCATCTGCCTACCCTGGACCAGAGCAGCAGATTAGAAGCCTCAACTCTTTTATGAAAGAAGGCAAAATACAATAGCTGAATACACTAATAATTTGTGTTCCAATTTATCCTTCTTTTTTACCACACAGATAATCTTCTATTTTTCTCTACTTTCATTGTGTCACACCTTTGCTTAAAGAATTCTGATGCAGCTGGTTGCAGTGGCTAATGCCTGTAATCCCAGCACTTTGGGAGGCCAAGAGGGGTGGATCACAAGGTCAGGAGTTTGAGACCAGCCTGGCCAACATGGTGACACCCTGTCTCTACTAAAAATACAAATATTAGCTAGATATGGCAGCACGTGCCTGAAATCCCAGATACTTGGGAGGCTGAGGCAGGAGAATTGCTTGAACCTGGGAGGCAGAGGTTGCAGTGAACTGAGATTGCGCTCCTCCACTCCAGCTTGGGTGACAGAGCAAGACTCCGTCTCAAATAATAATGATAATAATAATTCTGATGCTTCCTTTTGCTTCAAAGATGAAAGTCCAGGCTTTCTCAGCCTAGTATTCAAGGACTGCCAGGGTCCCTGCCTCTTTTCCCACCATGACTGTTTTTCAGCCTCCAACTCCTGTTGAAATGATCTATGAGTCAATTCCCCATGTGCCCTCCCCATTCCTAACCCTGTGTTCTTGGTCAAGGCATTTCCAACTGCTGCCTTCTTCCATCTCCACCAAAGCATCTGTTCGTATTCTTGGAGATAAGCTGGAGTTTCATCTCTTTCATGAAGCTCTTTGTGTCCATCTGCCTTCCTATTCTCCTTCCCACCTCATCTCTCCCAACTCCTGCCTTAAGTGTACAAGAACAAGCTGCTTCTCTTCACTGACCCTTAAAGAACACAAAACTAATCATCCTCACCCCTCATCTTTTCTATAGTTCACTATACCCCCTTGGTTTTTTTTTCTCCAAATTAATTACCATATATTAAGCACCAAACATCAGTCTTTGATCATCATTGAAAAAATTCAATGTTTGATATCGAAGATTTTTAAAAATAAAAATTTTAAGCACAGAGATAAAGCCATCTTTAGCAGGAATTAGTGTACATTTGTCCATTTTTCCTGGCTCCATTTGCAACCATTCAGTCCCAAGTGGGAGAGGAGATTTTCTCTGCATTTATGCTGCATAGCACTGGCCATTTGTAAGGTCTGCAAAGGCATCTGGATAATCTCATTTTCATAAGCGTCGAGATGTTTGTGGCTCTTTGAACACATTCAAGATGAGTGAGGAAAGCAAATGACCACAAGTTCATGTAAAACCGATTTGTATGAGTAGCAAGGCAGAGTTTTCAACGATGTTCTTTCAGGCTCACTGGGCAGTGTGCAGAGCCTGGGGGCTCGGCGGTGTTAGAGACTGAGCTCTGACTCTCAGGAGGAGGCAGTTGTTCCGGATCCTTTTTTACCTCATTGTGCTGGATGCAAGAAGCCTTAGCTCATGTGTTACAAATGTGGAACCAAGATACCAGGACAAGGGTCTGCAGAGGACCTCTGCTCCTGACAGGGAAGTGACAGCATGCAGAGTCTCTACTCACACAGAAGACCTGTAGCTTCTGGGAAGGAAGCTGCTTGGTGGAGTGGAAAGTGTGTGGAATTTGAAGCTGGACAAATCTGGGTTCGAATCTGATTCTGCTTCCCCAGTGGTGTGGCTTGTTTGGGGAAAGTCACTTCATCTTTTGGAGTACCAGTTCAGTTTCTTTGACTCTAAAGTGAGAATCCAGTGTCTTCCACCATGGCTAGCACAGCACCCAGCACTTAGCGGAAACTCCATACAAGATCCAGTCTTTGGCAGCGGAACTGGATCGCAACAGGGGTTTCTTCTAGAACTGCCAAGTCCAGCCCAGCTCACACATGGCTTACAGGCTGCTCCTAGAGGGAAAGGCTGACTTGATGAGAGGAGCTAGAAAACCATGAGCGTCCATCTAGGCAGGGGGATGTTGGGCTTCTGGCTGTGACAAAACTTTGTTATTTGGAAGCTGAACCTTCCTGCCACTCTGCCAGGAGACGTGCTGGGTTCCTAGATAGAATCATCTAGTTCTTCGCCTATTAGTGTGTTGTTTGTCAGCGTGGGGCTGAGGTAGCAGAATCCAATGACAGCTTTCTCCTCCTGACTGCCAGGAAAGGCAGTCACTTCACCTGCATGTGCTCTGCAGCCAGATCCGAGGCAACCTGCTCACGTTTGCCACGAGCCACATTGGAATCCTTACCAGGAATCCACAGGCTGAGACATTTCCCAGCATTGGTCAGTTAAAGCTAGTTATATTTAAGTCAGGTGAAAGGAAAAAAATTCCTATGTAACATACGTAGTCCACACTCTAAGTCTCTAAATGCCTGCCTTTTTATAGTATAATTTTGATCCAGAAAAGTTAACTTTGATAAATCCATATTTTAAATTCAGAATGTTAATTCCCTTTTTAATTATAAAATTAGAATAGTTCTTATAGGGGAAATGACCCCAAGGCATAATAAAAACACATTAAAAATGTAGTGATCTTGGAGAAATTAATATAATTAAAGTGAAATATTTCACTATTCAGTCAAATATCAATAAAATTTTTCAATGTTGCTGACGTCAATATGGATTCTAGGGTATCCAATTTTTCAATGAGGGGCCATATGATAAAAGCCCCAGTGACTGCCTTCTCTGGCCCTGAGCACAGCTTGACTGCCTCACCTTGGTCTCCCCTTGGCCTGGAAAGCAGCCTACGAACCACTCTGGTATTCCAGCCATCCTTTGGGATCTTCCTCCCCTGTTCCCAAACCATTTTAACCTAAATTAAATCCTTTTTTTAGTTGTGAACTCTGGGCTCAATATCAAAGGCTTATTTTTCTCAGGCTCTTGGTCCTCCAGATTTGGAAGTTGATCCTCATTTCTCCAGTGAGGCTGGGCTCCGTGCTTGGGTTCTTGTTCCCCTGTGCAGTCACCACTAGCTCCCAGCATCTGCACTGCCCTTTAGAGCTCAGTGCCCACCCCGACTCCAGAGGTCTTCTAAATTGAGTGCAGAGAAGAAACCTGAAGAGAATAGGAGATTCTACATAGGTTGAAAAAATGTCCCTCCATACCTCTGTACTGTGATCACCTGAGATGACAGGACCTCAGGTCAGCCAGGCTGGGTAAGGGGGAGGGGACAGGATTGAGGCCAGGGCCAAGGTAGGAAGGGGGCAAAATAGGGAAGGCATAAAGGCATAAAGTAACTTCTTTTTGAATTGTCACTCTCAAGAAGTGAACCTGATCCACCTCTGAGAGGGGTTGATGGTAGAGGGAATGAGTTGCCAAGATACAGATGGTTGAAGAGGGAGGGGAGAAAGAGAAAGGAAAAAGAAAGGAAAGAAGAACATTTATTTTTATTGTTCCAAAAGAAGGTTTGGAACTAGGATAAACAACAAGAGCAACAATGTAAACAAAACTGGCATGACGACAAATACTCTTTTAATCTTTCTCCTTTTGCCTATCTTCTGTTCTCATTCAAGTTTCTAGAAAGAGGAATCTAGGCCAGGTGCAGCGGCTCATACCTGTAATCCCAAGCACTTAGGGAGGCTGAAGTGGGTGAATTGCTTGAGCCTAGGAGTTCAAGACCAGCCTGGACAACATAGTGAAACTCCTATCTCCACAAAAAAAAAAAAAAAAAAAAATTTGCCAGGCATCCTGGCTTGCACCTGATGTCCCAGCTACTGAGGAGGCTGAAGTGGGAAGATCAGTTGAACCTGGGAGATGGAGGTTGCAGTGAGCTGAGATTATGCCACTGCACTCCAGCCAGGCCAACAGAGTGAAGCCCTGTCTCAAGAAAAATAAAATAAAAAGAGGAATCTGAACCTCCTTATTTCCCATTTACTTATGGACCAATTGCCTCCTGTCTTTTATCCCTGTCCTGACATGAAAACATTTTTTTCAGTTACCTCCAGATGTCAAACCCAATGGACTCTTTCATTCTTCATCTTACTTTACCTCTGAGTTGTGATGGATGACATTGACCACTCTCTTCTTCCTGGCTTCTGTGATATCAACCTCTCTTTATCTTCCTCCTTTCATGGTGCCATATTTTCATTCTCCCTTGTAAGCAAGAATTTCACTCTTTGCATGTTAAAAATTGGTGGTCCCAAGTCTCCATTTTTTCATCTCTTCTCTCTATTCTTCCTATTGATCTCATCTATGCCCATGATGTCTACTACCATGTATGGACCGTATCTCTAAACTTAATCTCTTTCCTGAGCTCTGGGTAATTGTAAATCTCCCTGAGATGTGCCCAACCCTGCAAAACCCACACTTCCATCCTCACTGTTGGAACATGGGAAATGAATCATCTGTATTAGGTAGAGAGAAGAGAGAGAGAGCAGCAGCAACAGCAGCAGTGAGCGTGGTTATTTCCAAAGCAAGATACCTAGAAAGGCAGAAAATAGGTTTCATGCAGATTTCAGAGAAAAGACAGGTCACTGAAACATGTTTAAGGGTCCTAGTGGCTCTATTAATATGCACGCTCAATAATTAAAAGAGTGCAAGGATAAATAAACAGACCAAAGAAACAGAATAGGGAGACCTGATTTATAGCAAAAGTGTTATTGCAGCTCAATAGGGAAAGAGGATGATCTTTTTCAGCAAGTAGTGCTGTATTAGTTGGATATCCAGATGGAAAACAATGGACTTTGAAATCTACATCTCACCATACACAAATTAATTCAAGCTAGATAATAGAGATAAACATGAAAGGTAAAATCGTAAAGATCCCATAAGTAAACATACCTAAACACCTTCATGATCTTACATTTCTTAAACAGGACATGAAAAGCAGCAGCCACAAAATGAAAAAAGCTAGAAATTAAACTTTATTAAAATTAATAATGTGTATTCATCAAAAGCTACCATTAAGATAGTGAAAAGGAAATCCACATACTTGGCATACTTGGAGAAGATATTTGCAATACGAATAGCTAACCAAGGACTCAAACCCAGAATGTATAAAGAACTCTTAAAAGTAATATGGAAAGGACAAACAACTATACTTGAAAATGATTAAAAGACTTGAATTGGCCCTTCACAAAAGAAGTTTGCTAATGGCCCATAAATATGTGAAAAGTCCCTGTCTTAAATCTCTTTGGTTGTTATAACAAAATTGCCACATTGAGGTGACTTATAAACAACAGAAACATTTGTCACAGTTCTGGAGGCTGAGAAGTCCAGGATGAAGGTGCTGGTGGATTTGGCAGCTGGTGAGGGCCAGCTTCCTCAGACATGGTCATCTTTTCACGGTGTCTTCACATGGTGGAAATGGTGAAGGGTATTTCTTAGACCTCTTTTATAAGATCACTGATCCTATATTCATAAGGCTCTGTCCCCATGACCTAATCACCTCCCCAAAACCCCATATTCTTTTTATTTTGAGACATAGTTTTGCTCTTGTTGCTCAGGCTGAAGTGCAATGGGACGATCTTGGCTCACCACAACCTCTGCTTCCTGGGTTCAAGCAATTCTTCTGCCTCAGCCTCTTAAGTAGCTGGGATTACAGGCATGTGCCACCACTCCTGGTTAATTTTGTATTTTTAGTAGAAATGGGGTTTCTCCATGTTGGTCAGGCTAGTCTCAAACTCCTGACCTCAGATGATCCACCTGCCTCGGCCTCCCAAAGTCCCGGATCACAGACGTGAGCCACCACACCCAGCAACCCCACCTTCTAATACCATCGTGTTGGGGGTTAGGATTTTAGCATATGAACTTGGGGCAGACACAAACATTCAGACCACAGCAATTCCTCAATGTTATTACATATCAGGGAAATTCAAGTTAACAAGATAACTAGATACTGCCACACAACTTTCTGAGTGGATACAATGAAAAAGACTGACAGCTCAAGTGCAGACAAGTGTGTGGAACAATTGGAGCTCTCAAATACTGCAGCTGGGAGTGTAAATGGGCACTACCACTCTAACACACTGTTTGGAAGTACTGTTCAAACTAAACACATTCAGTCTATGACCCAGCAGTTATACTCCTGGAGGTATACACAAGAAAAATGACTCTTAAGCCCTCTGAAAGATAGGTATGAGAATGTTTATGGCAGCGTTCTTTATAGTAGTCCTGGAAACAATCCAGGAAAAAATGTCTATCAATAGTAGGATAGATAGATAAATTATGCTATAGTCACTCAATGGAGCACTACACAGAATTATAAAAGAACAAATTATTGCTGTTTGACATAACGTGGATAAATCTGGCAGACATAAGGATGAGATAAAGAAGCCAGAAACAAAGATAATAAATTGTATGATTCCTTTATATAATGTCTAAAAACAGGCAAAATTAATCTATGGTGACAGAGGTCTGAACAATGGCTACCTCTGGGGAGTCTGATGGGAGGAGGCAAGAAGAAGCCATCTGAAGTGCTGGAAATATTCTATAGGGCGATCTGGGTAATAGTTAAAGAGGTGTATCAATCCATTAAAATTGATCGAGTTGACACTTAAAATCTGTGTACTTAGTCTATAAGTTATATTTCAATTACAAAATAAAAATAAATATTCCATTCTATAGAATGAATGTTGATGATGAAAAGGAACCCAAGGGAATGTCAAAACTACTGATATTTCTCCTTGAGTATTTTTAATTGGAGTAGGATGGGGTGTATATAGAGGAATAAGGATGAAAGTAGTTTTAAATAAGAAAGTTCATTAAAACAAAACTACATTGAATGAATTGGGCTTCATAGTTACCATGCCTGGCATCAGTGCCTGGTATTAGTAAATAGCAGGGTGCAGGGTCAAGGGAAAGGCTGGCAGATACTGAAGGCCTAATGAGTGACAGTCACTGGCAAGCATGGCTTTGAGATGAAATGCCAGTACCATCATCAGGCAGACAAGCCACTAGCAGGATGCCAGTAGGTCTGTGAGTCTGCGAGCGCTGTGCCCCTGGTCTAAGGGGAGTGGCCAGAGCTGGGGAGTCAGCACACCTCCAAACAATGAGGATGAGCAGCAAACAAAGACGAGAGACTGGACCCCTGTAGTAGCCTCATAGTCCTTCTTTTGAGTCTCCTAGAACTTCCGTGGGCAGAGAATAGTTGTGGAGGGCCAGTTTGTGCTCAGCACTGGGAATAAATAGATAAATTCCATGGTCTGGGAGAGTGAGAGTGATCCTGGAACTTGGATCCTTTCCCTTTTCCTAGCAAGGATTTGCTTTTGGTGACACCTAAGTGTTCCAAGACGTGTAACAAATGCAAAGGGACATATTTTGAGTGCTAATAAAATGTGTCTCACTGTCATTGGTAAAAGATAAGCAAATACCATTTTTCAAATGCTTTTAGCTCTAAAACACAATCCTAAAACTCATAGTATGCTAACTCCTTAGAACCCCATATGAAAACAAACGTTAATTTAAAAGTAAATTATGAATTTATGCTGAATAATGCAGAGGATTGCTTATAATCTGAAATTATTGTGCTAGAGCCTCATTTCTGACTTCTAAAGTTCTAATATTTATCATCACTTGAAGATTCTCTGAAGATAAATATTCTACAATGCAGAAAAGCAAAAGCATATGACAGGGTTTAAAGCAATACTTTTGGGGACAAGCGTGGACTTGACTCAAACACTGGTAGAATTTCTTGAAAATCATTTTATTTCTGTAAAAAAATAAAATTATTCTCAAATGCTCCCTTGGTAACCTATAAAAATCCTCATTGCTGTTCTGGTTTGGGGTCAAAACCACAAAAAGGAAATGTTTTAAATCTCTCTCTGTTCTGAAGCCTACATCATGATGTCATAAAAGTTCCCTGCACAATTCCCTAATTCTTCATGTTCTCACATAGAACCATCCCTGGGAGGCAGGATAAACCTTTCCTACAAATAGGAAAGTTCTCAAGGGGTTGGGTAGGTCACTCTGTTTCTGCTGCCTTGACATTAGAATAGAAGTGAGAAGCTACTAGCTTCAAATATATCCTTTTCCATTTAATTGCATGTCAAATGTTTGGCCAAGGAAAAGGTCCAGTCCATTTAAGAATTAGCAGCAACTAGATAATAAATTACAGGATATAAAGAAACAGAAAGTGGAAACACAGTAAAATACAATGGATACACCTTAGCTATTTTGCCAAAATGGCTTCAAAAGGGAGAATGTTAAGCATGAAAACTGGTATGATTAGGAAAAATATGCTGCAAAGAGGCCATGATGAGATGCACACTGCGTTCTTTATTTTTTCCTGCCAGCAGAAATGCTGTAAATGGATCATGTAAGAGGAGTAACTATAAGACCTTTTTGACACAGAAGACACCTCTAATGTGAGGCCAGGGCTCCAGCTGATCATGTGTCTGGCTCAGTTGAACTCCAATGTTAGTTTTAGTTTTGTTGAGGTGGTTGCCTGGTTCTAAACAGACAGCAGAATCTGCTTTCACATAAAAATTCAGAGTACCAGATAAGGTTATAAGCACCCTTTAAAATACCCAGAAGAAGGTGAAGGAGCTGCCTAATGCATCTGAAGCTATCAGTTCCTAAAACAACCCCACTGACTACTTGTGATGGTTAATTTTATGTATGAACTTGACTGGGTCACAGGGTGCCCAGATTAAACCTGATTTCTGGGTGTGTTTGGGTATTTCCATATGAGGTGAGCATTTGAATTTGTAGAATTGGTAAACTAAATTACTGTCCCCAGTGTGGATGGGCATCATCCAATCTGTTGAGGGCCTGAATAGAGCAAAAAGTGGGGGAAGGGAGGATTAATTCCCTTCCTGCCTGCCAGTGTGAGTGGAGACATTAGTCTTCTTCCACCTTTGGTCTGGAATTTGCACCATTGGCTCAGGCCTTTAGAAGTGGGCTGGAATTGTAGTTTCTTCGGTCTCTAGCTTGCAGATTGCAGATTGTGGAACTTATCAGCTTGTGTAATTACGTGAGTCAATTCTTCATAATCTGTCTCCCTCTTTTTCTCTTCCTGCGGCCCCCCCCTACAACCTGTCTTTTTTATGAGCCTGCCAAATACATCACTGTATCTGGAATCCAACTCCTATAGGTGGGATGAATATTTAAATTCCAAATAGTATTATTTCTCCTCCTGAAAGGACTTTGATGAGTTATTTTATTTAACTTCTGGATTTTATCTTGGGCTTCAGCAAAGAACACCATTGCATTTAGAAGGAGGCCACCATGTCTAGCAACCATTTTGAACTGAAATGAAGAATATTATAATTAAGCTTCTGCTTATTTCCCTGAGTTCATAACTTAAGGCTACAGAGATATTGTTGAATCTTAATTCTATAATCCAGTTATCATATAGCCCTCTCAGTTTTGTGTCATTCAAAAATATGGGAACTATTCTCACTCTTGCTTCATAGAAGTCATTTGATAAAGAATTAATACCAAACACAGTTGAATATCCTTATGGCAGGATCCAGGTAGGCCTTCCTTCATGGGAGAATGGACCCATCTCAGGGATAATTTCACATAACTGCTATTGTTCAGCATTAATTTATCCATATTTACTATAAAAATCTTTTTCAAACTTATTGAAGATAACAAAGTGCATTGGGTTTATTTCCTTGATAAGAAAATATGATGACCTACCAAAATGAAATTGTTTGTTGAACTTTGCTTAGTTTTGTTGTTCTTGGTGAGCCACTAGCGATCACTGCCTTGATAATTCTCACTGGGTATCATTATCAGGCTTTGTTTCTTTACTCTGGAGAATGGTGACCACTCAATCCATTAGCCTTTTGGGTATTGTTTTCTGGCTATTGTTTTCTGAGTACCAGCTACATACTAGGCAGTCAACACACCTTATCTCTTATCTTTCCTTCAGCTCCAAAAGGAAAAAACTAAGTGTCCTTCTACCTTCATCCCTGTCTTTAGATCTAACTTTCCATACTAGAAAACTGGGGCTCCAAGTGGTTCAATGGCTTTCTGCAAACCATGCAGTTGACCAGTGGCTGTACCATGGCTTGAACCTAGGACCATCAGATTCCAAATGTCACAGGGCCTTCCATTTTCTGTGCTTACCCCATCTTGAAGGCAGCTTCACAATCTTGTCTGTGTGTCTCTTCAGGGCCTTTGGGTGTGATTCATTGGCTTCTGGACATCTGAGCTTCTATAATAGAGGTCAGTGCTACCTGAGCATGTCTTTCTCGGTTTGTGACTTTGAGGCACTCTTGACCATTAAGCGCATGCTCTGGAGCTGGGACAGACCTGGCCTGCAGGCTGCACACTGCTTCTGTGGCAGGTGCTGTCCTCAGGACCAATGCCTACAGAGCCTGGGCCTAAGACTGCAGCAGAGGCTCCCACAGGAGACTGCCAAACCCTACCTGGTTAGTGCCGTGGGCCCCAGGGACCTGCCCATCTTTCAATCACCTGGCTCTCCTTGGTAGCTTCTTTTGTCTTCCATGGGGGTGGGGGTACTCATAGCCAACACAGCTTAGTTGTAGTTTCATGAGGGCTTCTCCTTTAACTGAGTCAGTGACTGAAATTACTCACAGCTCTTCTCTAAGTAGCTGAAACCTAGTTTCAAATTTCTTAGCTGTTTCCAAAGCCACAGCATATTTTACTGCTGGGAGGACAGATGCCTGCTCAAGTGTCTGATGAAGACACTTAAGCTTTATTGTTATTTGACATTCATTAGGGAACCATCTTCCGTAGGCAAAACACAAGACATTTTTTAGACAGAAGCCATAAAAGGACTAATGATGGGTCGTAGGCCAGTTGGTATGAAAACAAGATAAAGCGAGCCCTCGAGCCATGCCAGCTTGGTCCTGCACTGCCTCTGAGAACTGTGAAGGGTATGGAGAAGAAAGAAACAGAGATGATTCTGGTGTACCAGCAAGGACAGTGAGGATGCCATTGCACAAACATGGAGCCACGCGTTGTGAGGAGAGCAACCGTATCATCCGATGCCCTTTTCCAGCTGAGGCACTGAATTAATTTCCAGCTGAGACAGCTAATTAATGATCAAGTTCCCTCCAGAAGAAGAGAACTGATGTTTACTGGACACCAATTATATGTCAACATACTCCTAGTGTCTCACAGTAACCTGAAGAAGAATGTTGCTTGTTTCAGCCTCACAAAGCAGAAAGGCAAGACTGTTGAGAAATGAACTTTACTAAGGGCACGTGATTCATCAATGGTGTTGCCAGGATTTGACGCCAAGTGTGTTTGGATCTCAAGTCCATAATTATTTTCCTTCACCTCTAGAATCCCAAGTCCAGGTACTCGTTTACTTCCAAAAAAGAAGCAGAATATGAAAAAAAAAAAAAAAAACAGGGAGGGGGGAAAATCAAGAACTCATGACTATAGAATAGGAAAATAGAACCCAAATTTCCCCTCCCTTTGCTCTCAGAATCTAGGGTTTCTTCCTGTTTCCTGACTGTTGGGGTGTTGATGGATACATGAGAAGATGAGAAGGCAGAGAGAGAGGAAAAATGTGCCTATGAGCTTTGCAGCTAGGTGGAAGGTGAGCAGTTTCCACTTAGATGAAGGCAAGAAGAAATGAGGTTGATTTGCCACAGGATGTTTTTAAATTAAATATATGGATAGACGGCTTTACAATGAGGATTCCTTCCTGATTAAATGTCTCTGGTTCCTTTAATCACGTCTCCTTGGAAAGTTTCTCTTGCTATTTCAAATGAGGTCATGGAATTTTGCAATAGCAAGAGGAAAAATACCTATCTATCAGGCTAACATAACATTGGGAAAATTCACCTAGCTTCTCTGTAAGATGTCTCCAGGCATGCTCACACAGAGATGCTAATATTTCATGCACCAATCCAGCTATTTTCTAACCATCTCTGCTTAGTCGCTGCTGCCTACTTATTCTTTCAGCCTGAACTCTCCCCTCACCCTCCCCAGCCCCTGTCCCTTCATTCCAAGTTTACTATTTGCACTTAGATGAAAGGAATCTCCCTCATCTTCAGAATTTCATAGTTGCTGGGGCCATGTGACTTTTATTGGAAAGAAGTAAAGGAAAACGTCCTCCCTGGTACCCTTTCAGAGAGAAAGCTGCTATATTCTTTCTAAGACTCATTAAACTCCATCTGGTGGTTATGTCTTGAGGACATACTATAGAAGAGTTTTACCTCGATGCTGGTGAAGGTTTCCTCTGTTTCGGGCACTACCCTCACATCATAAAATGTGGGAATTACCTGTTGCTCTCTGTCCATAAAGCCATGTTGTCAAATTAAGGAAATAAGCAAAGCAGATGTGAGTGAACCCACAACCTCAGCATGGTTTCATTTTAATGCTAACTGTCCTATTTGGAGCAAGAGTAATTAGAAATCAGCAGCAAGTTAGTGGAAAAAAATTGCTGAGCTTCATCATTACTTGGGGTAGAGAGAGAATCCAGGATCCATTTACAGAAGGTCTCATTAAATTCTCCACTAGGAGAGTCAAGCTATAGCCGTCAGAGCCAGGAAAGAAGGGGGTGGATTTGAAGGAAGTCAAGGATGGGGCCTGTTGTCACCTTCACTTTGCCCTGGGAAGCCCCAGGAAGCCCCAGGCTTGTTGTGTTTTCCTTGTTTTCTGTTAATGGTCGCGTATCTGTGGTGCCTGCATCCATGTCATGCCTGGCCAAGGACAGAGGGAAAGCTTCCACATAGGTTCTTATCTCTTCTTTCTTCTTCTGTCCTTCCCGCCCCCCTACTTTTTTCCTCATCTGCTGTCTCTCCAAAGTCTCCACTCCTGGACTCTGCCCCAAATTTATTTCTTCTCTCCTCTTTCCCTGGCTGTGGCTGGGTTTATGTATGTGTTTTAGATTTGGACATCTATATCTCCCATTTAGTCTCCGGGGACGCAAGGCCCTTCTCATATAAACCCTGTTGTAGATTGAATTGTGTTCTCCCAAAAGACATGTTGGAGTCGTAACCTCCTGTATTTCAAATGTGACCTTATTTGGGAAAAGGGTCATTGCAGATGTCATGTTAAGGTGAGTTCATACTCAATTGGTGTGGGTCCTATTCCAGTGTGATTGGCACCCTACTAAGAAGAAACAGAGAGACATAGGTACACAACAGGACACTGTCATGTGATGATGGAAGCAGAGACTGAAGTGCTGCAGCTGTAAGCCAAATAACACCAGGGACTGCCAGCTAGCCCCCAGAAGGAAGAGGCAAGGAAGGGTACTCCCCTAAGATTGCAGAAGGGGCACAGCCCTGTCAACACCTTGATTTTTGACTTCTAGTCTCCAGAACTTTGTGACAATAAACTTTTGTTGTTTTGAGACACTCAGTTTGTGGCAATTTGTTGCAGCACTCTTAGGACACTAATGTATACTCCTTCATGTTAAATACCCAGCGAAGAACTTGGCGTGGGAAGAGCTTGGTGTTAGACTCTATGGGGAATACAAAGACAAGCCAGGTAAGACTCTTGCCCTTTCAGAGATGCTCAGTTTTGTAGGGAGATTGACAATCATAATACTTGTCCATGGAAGATATAAATGTACATTATAACAGAGAGACAAGTAGACAAAGTAGGGGGCATCTAGGAAGGCTTTGGGGAGAAGCTAGGATTATGCTTTAGGAATACATGAGCTTTATAAAAAATGTGGACAGAAAGGTACCATTAAGAAGTGGAAATAACTAATGTAATGGTGTGAATGCTGGGAGCAATAGAGCATGCATGAAGAATGGCAGGGGGCTGTCTGGTAGGTGGATAGGGTGTGTGGTGAGAACCCTGGACATACATTTAAGCAGGAAAAGTGAAAAAAGCAAGGGCAGTGAGGGCTTGGCACCCACTATCCATATGCTTGCATGAAGGAATCTGGGGAGCTACTAATGGCTATAACTACCTTCAGTTTCATCTTCCCAGAGGAAGTCCAGAGCCTTCTGGGTGTGGTCTAGGTCTTTGGGGGGCAAGTCAAGTAAAATGTAACAGAATGTGAGCTCAGGACCTGGGCTACTGTATATCTGCTGCCCTATCACTTGGCTGATAACCAGGAAGGGAAAGGCTTCATAATCTGTAGATCTACACCCAGGTTATTTCCCAAGCCATGATTTTATGCTTAGGATTGGAGTCACAGTGTTCCACCATCTGAGTGTTACCCAGGTACCACCCAGTCTTAACAGAGACAGACCCGGCTTTTGCCCTCCTGATGGTTCCCTCCCTCCCTGTATCCCTCTCCTGTACCCTCTCTCTGTCTGGGAACTCAGCTGTGGTCTTGACTATCTTATGCCTTCTTGTCACTTTGGAATTTCTTAACAATCTTGTCTCCCATTGCTCTGTAGCTGCCTTGCCAAGATCTATTGTCCAAAGCACTACTTTACTCATCCTTAGCCCTGGGTCCTATGTTTCCTTTTAAATCTCAGTCTTACTGTCATTTATTCATTCATTCAATTTTGAACACCTGCTATGATATCTTTCTATGCTAAGAACTGGAGATATAATGATCAGTACAATAGCTGTCCCCAGGTTATATACAGTTTATAATCCAGTGTGGAGACAGAAGAGTTAGTTGTCAATTACATAATTAGAGATTGTGGTAAGTACTGGAAAGGCAAAGAGCAGGCAAGTGTGAGATGGAATGACAAGGAGGGTTGGTTTACACTGGAGCCTTGGATAGGGATGTGAAGTAGGGCAGAACCCATTTTGTAAAGAGTTGGAGGAAGACTATTTCAGAAAGAGGGAATGACAGGTGAAACAAAGGACTTAAGATAGAAAAGTTCAAGGAATTGAAAGAGTGGCTGAAGCCTAGTGAGTTAGCGGAAGAGTTATGATAAGTAGATGGATTCAGGTAATGCAGAACTTTAGGCCATAAAAGAATTACAAATGTATATACTAAGAACAATGGAAAACAATTGGAAGATTTAACACCAGGGAGTAATGTAATTTGGTTTACTCTAACTATATGCAGAATTGCCTAATAGGGTTAGAGGGGGAAGCCAGGAGCCAGCCAGGAGGTTATGGCAGTAGCTGAAGCTAGAGGCAGGGCTGGCTGTAGAGATGGATATAAATGGGTAGATATAGGTGGGTTTTGGAGGTAGAGCCATCAGAACTTGTTTGTGGGTTGGTGGGGTAGGGTGCCTAGGGCGAAGGATGAGTGAAAAATTATAGCTCAAGTGATGACTTAGATTGGGACTACTAGAGAAGAAATGGGTTTGATAATGATAAGTTTAGAATTCAGTTTTGGGACTGGGGATTTTGAGATTCCTGAGAAACTTCTGAGTATAGATGTCAAGAATGCAATTCCATTTGTAAGTCTGGACCTGTAAGGAAATGTCTGGGTTGAGTGTAGATTTTGTGTAAAGTCAGGGGAACAGATGAGATCCTCAGTGACAAGAGAGTAGAGTAAGGAGAAAGGAGGCAGTAAAGCCAAGGTCTGAGGGACTCTGACACTTAGAGTTGGTAGAAGAAGATTGAGAAGCAGCATCCAGAGAGGCAGAAGGTTAACAAAAGGTGCAGTCTGCTGTGGAATTTAGAGGGAAGAGATTGTTTCAAGAAGGAGAAAGCATCAAGAGTGTCAAACATTAGCAAAAAGCCAAATGAGATGAGGACTTCAAACATCCGTGGAATCTTGTAACATGGTGACCTGTAATATGGCTTTCCCAACAGCTGTTTCTTCTATGTCTACTTCATCATCATACTTTGCATCTTTACAAATGCTCAGGAGGGTTTAATGTATACTCAACATGTACACATGCATTGGTTCATTTAATCCTCACAACAACCCTGTTAGGTTGTTATTGTTATTATTTTATCCCAATTGTATGGAGAAGGAAACAGGCTCATAGAGGCAAAAAGTCTTGCTCTAGATCTTCCTCCTCATTTCACAAGTCTTTCCCATAATTTTCTGTTACATAATTGGGGAAGTCTAGAATTGGAAGGGAACTTAGAAATGTTCTAGTCTTCTCCCATTTTTCAAATGAAGAAACTGACCCCAGAGATGAAAAGAATTCATGCTTATTGACTAACTCTTACGGCTGTCCTGGGAGTAAAATGCACGTTTCTCACGTAGTTCTTCAAGAACCCTAATGGTTTCTCCAATCAGGAAACTAAGATTCTGAAAACTGAGGCCCAAGTTGTACTGCTAGTAAGCAGAGGATTTAGGATTTGAATAGCACCCAAGTTGTCCTGCTAATATGCAGGGAATTTAGGATTTGAATCCAGAACTTGCTGACTGCAAAGGCTGTCTTAACTTTCTATGCCACATCAACTCCCAAGGTCATGGCAAAACAGACACTAAAACCGGGCTTCTTGGTCCTGACCTCTCCAACATAGACAGGCCCATCAAAGCCACACCTCCTCAGCTTTAACTACAGGCAGGTTAGGACCCTGTCCACATCATTTCTGCAAAATGTGCAGCCCCTCTTCAAGTTGACAACATCACACACACGAGCAGACATTTAATTTTGTCTAATTTGGAACTGAATTTCCTGCTCCACCTTAGCTGACCAAGCTCTCAGATATCCCATCCTACTGTTTTGGGTTTCATTGGTAAGTTGTAATCACTCCTCCCAGCCTGCCTGACTCTTGCTTCATCATTTTCTGGCTGCTAGACTGTTCCTCATTATAGCTCATGTTTGCTTAAGATCATCCTTAAGTTCTTTTTATCTCTTCTTGGAGCTCCTTAAAAAAATCTTTCCGGAACTTTGATTTGTTGTGGTTTGATGCTTTTTTCAAAGGCAGCTTTACTAAGTCTTTTCTAGGCTTTTTTGGCCCCATTAAATTAAAGCTAAGGATTCAGCCAGCTGTCTCATTTCTGATTTGAGGTCACTTCATGTGTACATTTAGACTCTTTACTCAAATAGTTCCTTATTCTTGACTTATTAAGTCTACTTGCCTCAGAAACACAACCTTAATTTTTTTTTAGCAGAAAAGTACATGTTTACTATCATTATGAGTGAGCATTTTTTGACTCACAATGACCAGTTCAAGAGGTCTAGGCAGCCCAAGTGCCTATGACATCTTGACTAACTTTATGGCACCTGGGCGTCCTAGGGAGATGACAGTGGGGTAGGGAGGACCCTGGGTGTGGGCAGGCTTTGTGTCCTCTCTCTTCCTTGTTTCCCTCTGCCCTTCTTTCTTGTCTTCTCCTTTTGAGGTCTCCCTCCTTTCCAGTTCTCCCCACTTCTCCAACTCCTCCCCCTCCCTACTGACCCTTCTCAGTGTCATCCAGATAAGATGACAGTGGGACTGGGTGAGCTCAGTCTCACTGAGACTGCTCCCCCGGTGGGAGAGAGGTAAGGACTGAAATTCTGAGCTGGGACTAGTTTCTTCCTGTACCACACCCTCACCCCCACTCATACTGAAGGTAAAATAGATGCTGCCAGGCCAGTGTGGGGATTCATTTCTTTCTGAAATCTCTCCCTGACCTTCCTGGTTTTATAAAAGGAGTTCATATTCTGCACATTAACTTAAATTTTGTTCTACTTTTTGCCAACTAATACCCTGGTCTTATTATGCTAATAGTATCCACCCCTTCTTTGTCTGGATTATGTCACAAAGAATTCTGCATTAACTTGACAAGAAAGAACCGAGAGCCCAAATTTACCTCCCCCTAATTCCTGGATGGAGGTGTGGAGAGTACATAATGAAGTTTTATTTTATCATGCCATGTAAATCTAATGAAGCTGGTGTAAATGCAATGAAATCAATTCACATAACACCCTGCGTAGGTGCCGGGCCTGTGCTAGGTGATGAGAATTTAGAGAGAAAAGAGGTCCAGTCTCTGTGTTCAAAAAGCTGAGAATTTACTGAAAAATGAAACAAAATAACAGTAAAAACAAAAACCATGAGAGATCCTAGCAGGATCCATGCCAAAGCTTAGATGTGCTAGCCCAAGGGTGTGGGGAACCTTTTGCAATCAAGCTCTCCCCTCTAATTGGCATGTGTCTTAGGAGCACAGAATTTGAATCTTGTCCGTAGTTGTGGTTCAAACACCAGTACACAGGCTAATTTGGGCCCCAGTGGATGCCATGTGGGGACTATAAGCCCCCTAAGCAGGGACAGTGACCAGCACAAGTGAGAGCCTGGGTGTAGAAGGTGGTAGATTGTTCAGGTATAGGTGAGGCTGTATTTTAATGTAATCTGATGTATCTGCCCTTGGGTAGTGCTGTGAGGAGGGGCAGACTGTGGTCACAGTGTTCATTACAGAATTAAATCGCATTGTAGGTAATGTAAATGATGTGTAAACTAAAAATTCAGGGATGGACAAATAAACATAATGTACTTGGCAACCAATAATTTCAGCAAGACTAGAGGGGTGAAATAGATCAGTGAAAAAAGAAGAGTTGATTCACTACCTGATACATGTCAGGTACGCATTGTTCCCAAAGATACCTATGGGAGTTTCTAATGTGCATATGAAGCTAATGTATAAAAAAGGCGCCAGAGAAGTGAACAGCATACACATTTACCTGGGTATATATATTTGCACCTCATAAATTCAGCACCACAGTTGACCAGCTTGAGTTCATGGAGAAAAGAAAATTGACATCAGAAACTTACATTTAGCTTTCATACAGCATAAGAGAAAAAAGAGAGATATTTGTCCATCACCATAGAATTATTGAACAGATAATTATATTTTTAAGTGGGTAAATGATGCATACTTTCTATGCTTGTTTATCTATTGTGCAAACATATTAAATAACAGTAAAATTCTCTACAAGGGAGGGGGAAAGAAAAATTGGCCTTTGGGGTCCAAGCAGGTATTTCCGTTGCCGTAGTACCCAAACCCAAACTAGTGCTTGAGATCCAAGAGGAAGAGCTTCCTCCAGTAAGAAAGTATGAGCCCAGGAAGTCATGAGGCCAATATAGGGTTTTTTGTAGGTGGTAGTGGTTGTAGCACAGCTGCAAGGCGAGTGGTCTAAGTGAATGGTGGGCAGCACATTGTGGCAGGCATAGTTGGTCAGAGCATCAAAAGATCTAAGAAGGATGAGGTATAGGGAAGGAGGAAGCAGCCTGTACTCTGTATGAGACATCTATTTCCTCATCCACCAGGGTTTTCCAAAGAGATATAGGAAAGTAGAAGGGATGAGAAAGCTATCATTCAGTGAGTGGGGTCATTGATTTGGCAGACTACACATCACAGTATTATAGTGACCTAAGCCAGGATCTGCAAATGTTGACCCTACCAGAAATTCAGACTACATAAATATGTGAGAAATTAATAGTATTATAATAATAGGTTAGTAATAATTAATAGCTTAATTCATATGGGAGGTTCAAACCAGCTGATGAGTAAATACCTAGTAAGTAGATATAAAATAAGATTTATAAGATTGTAAAATACTCAGGGAGAGGAGGGAGAAGGCCCTGTGGGCTGCCTTGGTCTGACAAGTTTAGATGGAAGGAATAGGTGAGGTGAAGCTTGCAGGTGGGGAGACTCTGGTAAGGTGAGAGGGTGAGGAAAGGCAGTATTGTGACAAAAAGGGAGGGACCTCCAGTTTCAACCCTGATACGTAAAAAACTTAGAAGTCATTGTTCCCAACCTTATGGGACTAGGAAAATCTAGCCATGTTGAAAATCAACAACTTTTCTTGAGTGTATTATAAAACTGTGGCCACAGGGCAAACTAATACCCTCTAATCTGGAGAGACATAACATCCAGAAAGAGATTGCAACTAATATTTGCTTATCAGAGAAGTTCTTGAGCTATAAACTGGTGGGAAGATTAATTGGGCGAGTTGCTGGAGGCTGAATGTGTATCAGAGTGAGAGGGAGAGACCCACGAGAGCCACAGTCTTAGGGGAATCCCATACTTTTATAAGCTTTCCCTCTAGCAACCCCAACATATTCTCACAGTGAGGATCCTAGAAAGATCCGCCTGTGGCTCTGGCAGGGAAAGGGGAAGAGTAATCATAATGAAACATGCCCAGAGCCTCCTTCATAGCAAAGGCTCACTGCTCAGGAGAAGGGGTTTTGCTGGAGCACAATACTGAAACTTTATGCTAGCGGAGGAAAAGGGCTTTTTCTTCATCCTTCCTAAGTCATTCAAGGGAGAAAAAAATCCCACAAAGTCAACCGGGGATAGAGCCTCAACAAAACAGATTTGCAATAACAAACTCGGGGAAAGGGCTACTGGAAGAGGATCGGAAGCCCTCATGAAGTCCACAGCACCGAGACACAGTTCCTGTAAAAGACTCGGACTGGCCAGGCGTGGTCACTCACGCCTGTAATCCCAGCACTTTCAAGGCGAATGGATCACAAGGTCAGGAGATCAAGACCAGCCTGACCAATATGGTGAAACCTCATCTCTACTAAAAATACAAAAACGTTAGCTGGGCCTGGTGGCAGGCACCTGTAATCCCAGCTACTTGGGAGGCTGAGGCAGAGAATTTCTTGAACCCGGGAGGCAGAGGTTGAGTGAGCCAAGATCATGCCACTGCACTCCAGCCTGGGTGACAGAGTGAGATTCCATCTCAAAAAAAAAAAAAAAAAAAAAAGAGAGAGACCCTCCCAGACTTAATGGAAAGATTATAGAATGCTTTTCCGACCTAACAGCTTACTACCACCACAACAGGGCCCCAGTATAATAACAGTGGGTTACAACTTAACAGGCAGCAGGACACAGACTCTTTCTGAGGGACAATATATAGGAAAGCCCTTAAGACAAGAAGGGAGACAAAAACAAGGACACAAGTGGAATTTGAAGCCCCTGGTACCTAAAACTGCAACAAACATTAAACACAGTAAAACTCCTAGCCAGATTAACATAAATCTTCACACTAAAGGCCTATTTACCTTAGCTCCTATTACCCAATAAATCATGTCTAACTTTCAGCAAAAAATTATGAGGCATGCCAAAAATCAAGAAAAGCACAGTTTGAAGAGACAAAGCAGTCATCAGCATAGAATCAAATATAGTACAGATGTTGGAAATATCAGATAGGGAATTTAAGATAACTATGATTAACATGTAAAGGGCTCTAGTGGAGAAAGCAGACGAAGTACAGGAATAGATGAGTAATGTAAGCAGAGAAATGAAAACTCTAAGAAAAAATCGAAAGCAAATCTTAGAAATGAAAAACAGAGTAACAGAAATGATACTTTGATAGACTTATCAGTAGACTCAAAATGGCTAAGGAAAGTTTACTTGAAGTAGGTTAATGAAAATTCCCCCAAACCCAAAACAGAACAGAACATTCAAGAACTGTGGGACTATATCAAAAATGTAACATATGTAAAATTGGAATGCTAGGAAGAAAAAGAAACATTTGAAGTAATAACGACTATGAACTTGCCAAAATTAATGACAAACATGAAACTAAACCATAGATCGAGTAAGCCCAAAGATGATCATATTCAGTCTTCAGAAAACAGAAGACAAAGATAAAATCTTGAAGAAAGCAAGAGAAAAAAATCACTTTGTTTATGGAGAAACAAGAATAAAAATTATAATGAACTTCCTGTCAGAAACCATGTAAGGAAAAGGATAATGAAGTGAAATATTCAAAATGTTGAAAGAAAAGGAAAAACCCTACCAATGGAAAATTCTATAGCCAATGAAATTATCCTTCAAAAGTAAAGGTAAAAGAGTCACTACTACTAATACCATGGGCAAATATATATAATAAAAGAATACTACGAATAACCCTATGCCCACAAATTTGAAAATTTAGATAAAATGAGCCAATTTCTTTGTCTTGGTCTGTTTTGTTTTGCTAAAACAGAATACCTAAGACTGAGTAATTTATAAGGACAGAATACTTAAGGCTGGCTAATTTATAAGAACAAAAATTTATTTCTCATAGTTCTGGAGGCTGGGAAGTTCAAGATCAAGGCACTGGCATCTGGTAAGGGCCTTCTTGATGCATCCTCACATGATAGAAGATGGAAAGGCCAAAAAGACACAAACGCTGCATCCTCACACAGGAGAAGAGCGGAAGAGAGAGAACCCATTCCCCAAACCCTTCTTATAGTGGCATTAATCTGTTCACGAGAGGTCTCCCCTCAGGACCTGAACATTTCCCATTAGACTCCACCTCCCAACACTATTGCATTGGAGTTTCAGTTTTCAACACATAAATGTGGGACATATTCAGATCATAATGTACTTGAAACACAAATTACCAAAACACACGTGGAGAGAGATGGATAATTTGAATAGTTTTACATCTTATAAAGGAATTTGACTCAATAATTACTAACTTTCCAAAAAACAATGCCAAGTACAAATGATTTCACTGGTGAATATTACCAAACATTTAAGGGAGAAATGGTACCAATTCTCCACAGTATCTTCAAGAAAATAGGAGCAGAGGGAACATTTTCTAACTCATTTTATGTTAAGGCAAGAATTACCTTAATACTAAAATGAGGTAAAGGATTGTAATAAAGAGAAAAGCAGATCAAGATTTCTCATGAATACAGATGCAAAAATACTCAACAAATAGGAACAAACTCAATCTAACAATGTATAAAAGTAATTATACTCCGTGACCCAGCAGAATTTATTCCAGCTATGCAAGGCTGATTCAACATTCAAAAATCAGTGAAGTCAACCACATCAATAGGCTAAAGAAGAAAAAACCATATGACATATCAAATGATGCAGAAAAACATCTGACAAAATCCAGCACCCATTCATAGCAACAACTTACAGCAACCTAGGAATAGACACCATTATCTTCCTCAACTTGATAAAGAACATCTAAAAAATCCTGCAACTAACATCATTTTAATAGAGAGGAACTGGAATCTTTTCCTTTAGGTGTTCTCTCTGACTACCTGTATTCAACATTATGTTAAAAGTCCTGCCTAGCTTGGTAAGATAAGAAAAAGAAATAAAAGATACATAGATTGAAAAAAAAAGACACTACAGGTGACATTACTCCCTACATGGAACATCCAAAAGAAAATACAACATCCTGCAATGAATAAATAATTAAAGTGAGGCCGCAGGACACAAGGTAATATACAAAGGACAATTTTTTCCTATTATATTCCCAGTGAACAACTGGAATTTGAAATAGAAACATTATCATTTGTAATGGTGCACCTCCAAAAAAGGAAATACATAGTTGTAAATACAACACGATATGTACAGGATCTATATGCAAATAAACTACACAGGTCTGATGAAAAAAATCAAAGATGATCCAAATAAGTGGGTAGATAGTCCATATTCATGGATTGAAAGACTCACTATTGTTAAGATGTCAATTCTTCCCAAATTGACATATAGATTCATCACAATTTCAATTGCTATCCCAGCAAGTTATTTTGTAGATATTAGGAAACTAATTCTAAAGATTCTATATCAACACTTATTCTGGTTCTTTGGACACCCCGAAGTCTACATCCTTATCTTACCAGACTTCGGAATAATCTCTCATATCATAACACACTATTCTGGCAAAAAAGAACCATTTGAGTATATAGGAATGGTGTGAGCCATAAAATCAATCGGTTTCTTAGGTTTTATCATATGAGCGCATCACATGTATGGAAAGACAAAAGACCTAAAATAGCCAACAAAATATTGGAGAAGAGTAACAAAGATGAAGAACACACACTACCTACTTTCAAGACTTACTAAATAGCTACAGTAAGAGAGCATGGTATTGATGAATGAACAACTGAAAATGCTTAACATTATTTGTCATTAGGGAATTGTAAATTAAAACAACAGTGAGGTACCCCTGCACATCTCTTAGAATGGTCAAAATTCAAACAGCTGACAATATAAATTGTTGGTGAGGATGTAGAGGAATAGAACTCTCATTTATCGCTGGGGGGAATGCAAAATGGTACAAATATTTTGCAAGACACTTCAGCAGGTTTTTAAAAAAGTTAAACATAATCTTGCCGTATAGTTTGGCAATTGTAATTCTAGATATTTACCCAATTGATATGAAAACTTATATTCATACAATAACACACATACAAATATTTATTGCAGCTTAATTCATAATTGCCAAAAGCTGGAAGCAACCAAAATGATTTTAATAAGTGAAAGGATTAATAAACTGTGGTATATCCACACAATAGAATATTATTCAATGATAAAAAGAAATGAGCTATCAAGCCACAAAAAGACATACATGAATCTTAAATGGATATTGTTAAGTAAAAGAAACCACTCTAAAAGCATACTATATAATTTAAAGTATATAATGTTTTGTAAGAGACTATAGAGTCATTAAACAGACTCTGGTTGTCAGCGATGCAAAGGGTGGAAGGTTGAATACATGATACACATGGAATTATCTTAGGGTGATAAAACCATTCTGTATGATAATATAATGGTGGGTACATGACACTACGCATTTGCTAAAACCCATAGAACTTCACAACACAAAGAGTGAACCTTAGTGTATGCAAATTTAAGAGGTCAGGGCATTCCAAGATGGAATGCAGACTGGTGCAAAAGAATGCAACTGTATTACAAATTTATGCTACAACCTAATTGACGAGAGAGGAAAAAGATTCTGACCTAAGTAGCTTTGGAAATGGGTGAAGACTTTAAAGATGAAAGGATCTGCACATAAACACTGTAATGCAGCTGGTGATGTTGTTTCCCACTGGGGTGCAGGTTAATAATTCTGAAACCACTGTACATGTATACTGGAATTGAAGAATTAGACAAATGGATGGTGGATGGTAGGAATCAGGTTTCTTACTTATGGGGTATAAGGTTACAGAAAAGCAAGAAGAGGAATAATCCATGTAGTACTTGATTAGAGTAGAAGACATTGGTCTATGAACTTCATGTTTAGCTTATATAGAAACAGATGGATATATCAGAAATGTATATATAAATACATATAAAAAATAAATATATATATAACACTCCAGCAATGAGCACACGTACAGCTGAATCTGGGTTTCTAATGCTATTCTTTAATAAAAGGAACCAAGGATCCTTGAGAAATCATTTATTGTAAGCCTGAGGCAGGATATATACAAGATGAGCCTGGAGCATCTTAATAGTCCCAGAAAGTAAGAAAGTGCTCAAAAACAGACAATAATGGAGGTATGTCGAAGGGACATAGGAACCAGCTGAAAGAACTCCTAATGGCCAAAGCAGAAATAAATTGAGCAAGAAAATAAATTAGGTGCTATTGTATTATAACCCAAAATGTAAAGTAAATATCCATGAGACATAAATTGTTGAAATGAATACATAAACAGTATCCCATCCTATGTAAAAGAACCCCAAATAATATATGTAAATACTTCACCCTTAAAAAGGTGAAACATTCTTTCCTAACTCTTTTTTTTTTTTTTTGAGACGGAGTTTCGCTCTTGTTACCCAGGCTGGAGTGCAATGGCGCGATCTCGGCTCACCGCAACCTCTGCCTCCTGGGTTCAGGCAATTCTCCTGCCTCAGCCTCCTGAGTAGCTGGGATTACAGGCACACGCCACCATGCCCAGCTAATTTTTTGTGTTAGTAGAGACGGGGTTTCACCATGTTGACCAGGATGGTCTCGATCTCTTGACCTCGTGATCCACCCGCCTCGGCCTCCCAAAGTGCTGGGATTACAGGCTTGAGCCACCGCGCCCGGCCTCCTAACTCTTAAGTGTGGGCTGTGCATAGACTTCCTTCTAAAGAATACAGTATGGAAAAAAGGGGAGAAAAGTTACTTTGCAGTGGAGGAAACACTGCCTCAGTCAGGCGATCAAGATTAGCATCAGTAGTAATAAGTCATGGTCATAGCTCATACTCTGTCTGGATCTGATGTGGCAAGAATGGTACTTTGCCTCTATTAAAATCTTCCTGCCAGGAAAACCATAACCCTGGTCTCACCATGAGAAAAATATAGAACAAATCTAAATTGAAAGATTTCTACAAAATACCTGACCAGGACTTCTCAAGTTTTAATGTTAAGGCCATCAAAACCCAGAAAAGTCTGAGAAACTACCACAGTCTAGAGGAGCCTAAGGAGACATGATGAATGAATGCAATGTTGTGTCCCGGATAACATCCTGTAACAGAAAAATGACCTTAGGTAAAAGATTACGATATCTGAAGAAAGTGCGGACTTTAGTTGATAATATATAAATATTGGTTTATTAGTTGTGACAAGTATATTAATGTAAGATGTTAGCAGTAGAAACTGGACATGGGGGATGGGAGAGCTACCTGTACTATCTATGCAAATTTTCTGTAAATAGAAAACTATCATACGATTAAAAGTTTACTAAAATAAGATAACTTTTTTAAAAAGGTGGTGGAGGGGAAGGGAAGGAAGAGATGTTCAGCCCTATAGGAGAAGCTAGCCAGGTGTTGAAGCACAGATGTGAAAGGGTCCCCAAAAGCAGAGATTTGGCTGTCAGAAATGGGTCCTAGGAATCTTTGTAAAACTGAGTATGAATCCTGGCCCTGGAAACCAGCCAGGAGGAGTTCAGTGAGACTTTTATGCTCTATTTAGTGAGTGTCTATTTAGTGCCAGGCACTTTATAGACATTTTCTTATTGACTCTTTCAAAAACGGTGTGAAGCAATTACTCTTATATTCTTTGTGCAGATGAGGAATTGAGATCCAGAGAAGTTGTGTGTCTTGGTGGTTATAGCAGAAACTGGTTGGAGTTCAAGCCCAGCTCCGTCTAAATCCAAGTTCCTCATACTGCTTAATAGATTGCATTTACTGAGCACATAAACTATTATCCAGGCCCCATGACAAATGCTTTAAATACATTTTCACATAAAATTCCTGATTTGGGTGTAGGTTCTATCATGATTCCAATTTTACAGATGAGAAAAGACTCTCAGAAAGCTTATCTGCAAGTTCTTCAAAATCCCACAGATAAGACGTGGTGGTGCAGATATTCAAATACAGGTTCTTTGATTTCTGAAACCCAAATTTTGTTTTTTGTTTTTAGCATTCCAGAGTTTATTTAATTATTGCCCTTTGACAGTAACTTAGGTTTTTTTTTCCATTTTTAATACTCCAAATGTGCTACGGTGAATATCCTTTTATGTTCTTCTTCGAGTACCTGTGTATATAATTCTCTGGGAAGAGTTCTAAAAGTGGATTTCCTAGTTGAAGGGTATATGTATTTATATTTTTGGTATATGTTGCCAAATTGCCCTCCAAAAAGACTGGGCTAATTTAAATAACTACCAACAGTGCTTTATTGTTTGTTTGTTTTAAGACAGGGTCTCGTCTGTTGTCCAGGCTATAGTGTAGTGGGACAATCATAGCTCACTGTAACCTGGAACTCCTGGGCTCAAGCAGTCCTCTCAACGGGCTCTTGCTATGTTGCCCAGGCTGGTCTTGAATTCCTGGCCTCAAGGGATCCTTCCATCTCAGTCTTCCAGAGTGGTGGGATTACAGGGGTGAACCACCATCCCTGGCTGTGTTTTACTGTTTTTTTTTTTTTTTTTTTTTTTTTTGAGACGGAGTTTCACTCTTGTTACCCAGGCTGGAGTGCAATGGCGTGATCTCAGCTCACCGCAACCTCCATCTCCTGGGTTCAGGCAATTCTCCTGCCTCAGCCTCCTGAGTAGCTGGGATTACAGGCACGCACCACCGTGCCCAGCTAATTTTTTGTATTTTTAGTAGAGACGGGGTTTCACCATGTTGACCAGGATGGTCTCGATCTCTTGACCTCGTGATCCACCCACCTCGGCCTCCCAGTGTTTTACTGTTTTAATTTGCATTTCCTTATTAGTGAAACTGAGCATCTTTTCATCTGTTTATTCATTTTTACTTCTTCTTTTGTGAATTGTTCTTTCTATCCTTCTCTAATTTTTCCCTGAGTTATTTATTGACTTGTAGGAGCTCTTTATATTCTGGGAGACAAAGAAATGACAGTGTCAGATAGGAGCTGGTCTAGTTGTTCTCTGTTTAACATAAGCAGTAACAGAGACCACCAACATGAGAGAAGGTTATTCTGTATCTGTGATAAAGTAAGATAAAAATGTGACCACTCTGTAATTATGTCTGAGCAAAGATTAAAAATAAGAACACTGTGCAAATCACAAAAATGACCACAAAAAATGAGGGCCTGCTGCTGTTTCACCTATTTACAACTTCAGCTCCGTTGGATACCTCCCACCTCCTAGATAGTGATTAAGATATGCAATCATGGAATTGCTTCACTTTCTGACACCCCAACATCTTACACAAACCCAAACCACAAAACAATCCCCTCTTAACTTCCTCTTACTGAGCTATATCATAGGTTTCCCCTTGAACACAGCCTCTCTTTTTGAACAAGTAATATACCCAACTCTGTTTGCCTAAAGGTATGTTTTCTGGTATCTTTGGACCTCTGGATGTTAATCCTTTGCTCTGATGCTTGACACAGATATTTTCTCCTGGTCTTTCTTTTATCTCTTAACTTTGTTTATGCTATCTTCTGTTAATGAAACATTTCTAATTTCATGTTGTCAATTTTATAAACCTTCTCCTTTATGGCTTCTTTTTAAAAGTTTGTTTATTATACTTTAAGTTCTGGGGTACATGTGCAGACCATGTACATGTGCTGTGGTGGTAAAACCCAAATATTAAAGCACTAGTCTGTATCACTTTCCATTATGGTGACTGGAGGTTTTCCCTGAGTGGTGTATGGTTTCCCCTGAGTGGACTATGACCTATCAGGTCTGTCTCGGAACTACTTCCCCTAAGTCTAGGGTTGACTAGAATAACCAAATCACCATTGAAGCCTGCTCACTATTCTCATCTCTCATTGCACAGAGATCTGTTTCACTCTGGCAGGCCAGCCTGCTGAGATCATTGCTACAGTGAACACCCAGGCACTCTCCTGTCTCGGTTCAGCAGAGGAGCAGATATTTCCTCAACTGCCATCTGCAGACCTCTGGAATGGATCTTTAGATGACGTCCTCTAGCAACATCTCAACATACTTAATTTGTGCATTTTACTGTGGCTTCAGATGCTCAGAGTGTGGCCTGCAGTGAAATGATATCTGTGACATTCAGGGTGAAAACTACTAATAATGGCCTCTAACAAACAGGTGAGCTGCTAGCTCTGCAAAAACTGCAGGCCATTTAAGATCTGTCAACTGCATTTGGGCTGCTGAGTCCCACAACCTGTGTTGCTTGGAGCAGATTCAATAGCAGGAGGAACATATAAAGCTAAGGGCTGGGCACGATACTCATGCCTATAATCCCAGTACTTCAGGAGGCCAAGGGGGTGGATCACCTGAGCTTAGGAGTTTGAGACCAGCCTGGACAACATGGTGAAACCCTGTCTTTACTAAAAATGCAAAAAATTAGCCAGGTATGGTAGCAGGTACCTGTAATCCCAGCTACTTGGGAGGCTATGGCAGGAGAATCACTTGAACCGGGAGGTGGAGGTTGCAGTGAGCCAAGATTGTGCTATTGCACTCCAGCCTGGGCAACAAGAATGAAACTCCATCTCAAAAGCAAAAATAAAATAAAAAATAAAAAAATAAAAGAATGAAAGAAAGGAAGGAAGGAAGGGAGGGAGGGAGGGAGGGAAGAAAGAAAGCCAAAAAGCCAAGGAATCCAAGCCCATGAGAATGATGCCTAGGATATTCTTCACCTATGCACCTGAAACAGGCTTCAGTAGACAGCTAGGGCTTTAATCCTAGACAGAGGGCCCAGGAGAAGATACTGGTGCAAACATCACCATGCTCAACACGGCCAGACATTGGGGATTAGTTAACTCTGGCAGTGATCTGCCAGGATGGTTTCACTAACATTTTCCAAAAAATCAGTGAGCTACCTCCAAGACTGTGTTGAGCAAAGGGTTAGTCTTATGCTGTGACCCTGCTGTGTGGTAATGACAATGTAATTTCAATTTGCAACAGATTCATTATATCCTAGAGACATTATCGCTCTCCCTTGGGAATGCTGTTGCGTAAGAGTATTGGGGCTTAAATTGTAAGCTGTGGCAATAACCACATTTACTATGGGGATTTGCTTGTCTTTTTACAATTTTGTGGGTTGGAATTGGTGAAGTGGCATTCTTATGTAGCCTGTTAATTCCCTGGCTTTTTGAGAAAATGGAACACGTGAGAGACTAGGTGGGAAGGTGGGGAGGTAGTATCCTCACTTCCAGTGCAAGGTAGAGCAGGCCACAGCTGCTGAAGAAGAGGTACAAAGATGCTTTTGCCTTGAGTGTGACCCCTCTGGCTGGGGTGAACTGAAAGGAAAGCAAGTGGTGGAAGGAAAAAGTTTGCAAATATTTTGGAATTTTACTCATGGCAACAGGGGATAGAAAATTGATTTATTTAGAATTTGGATTCTTCTGCATCAACAAAGGAAGGACTTGGAAGAAGGAGAAGGAATACAATGTTAAATTTTATGGGCCAGTTTGGGACATTTTATTATGCAGGCATTGCGTTCTTTGGACTATGTCATTATCATCTGGTGCATATTGTTTAATACTGTCTGGCGAGCTTGATTGGACAACATAGCTGGGCATTATTTAAGATGGGAAATAGGATAGCAGTGACTTCTTGGCCTACTGCCTGATGGTGTAGTTGAGGTTCCAGATATATTTTGGCATGAATGGAAAATTGGAGGGGCTCTTCTGCCAGATAGCTGTGTTTAATGGAGACTGACGAGCCTCCTGTGCGAACTCACCCCAATGGGAGAAGGAGCCAGGCACAGTTCATGTGTCTAGAACAAAAGCCTTAGTTGTTGGCTGAGAGTCCTTATGTTTTCTCCTAGCCCAGTTCCCACTTCACTCATCCATTCATTTAAAACACTTTTACTGAGGCATTACTATGTAGCAGTTACTGTCTTATGTGTATAACCGCAACAGTGAACAGGGCAGAGACAATGAGTATTTGTATTCTATGGACATTAGGGAGGCTGAGAGTAAAATTTGAAAGCACTGGTGCTCTGAACAGTCTGGCAGATACTGGAGCATAAGCAGCTCACTTTCTCTAAAACCAGGTTTTGAATGGAGAATGGCCACGCCATCACCCAAAGCTGACCACTGGCTCTTTGGCACCCTAAGGACTCTGAGGTATTGGTGGTACATTCTGGTAAAGCAGGAGGAGATTATATCCAGCAAAGCAGACATCTCTGGCTCTAGGAGAGCACAAATAGAGACCATAGCACCTGCTGGGTCAGGGACAAAAACACAATGCTTGGCAGACATGCAGGTCAAAACATAGGCCCAGTAGGGTGATAATGTGGTAGATGCAGGGTCTGCAGTGCCCTGAAGAGTAGTGGTAAAGAAGCAGGATGAGTGCTGGGGGAGCAACAGAACTGGAAGGACAATACTTCGTTGTGAGTATATCTGCAAGATTCCCAGAAACCACCCAGAGACACTGGAGAGATTTTGCAGGACAGAAATATGTTTGCTTGTTTTTGATTTATGTTGCTAATATGACCTCACACAGACTTACAAACTATGGAGCTGTGGGACAACTAAATTATAATACATATAATGAAAAAATCAACACAAAACTACCCTCTACTACTAGTGTTACAACCACCATAATTATTGCCGTTACTGAATGCTTAGCAGGGGCTAGGAACTGAGCCATGATCTGTAAATATATTAATGCATAATCCTTAGAAAGATTACAAAGGACTTCTTCTTTGGGCCCAGATGGAGTAACAGGAACCAGATTTATCTTTCTATCTGAAATAACCTAAAAATCCACAAAATATATGAAATAATGTTTTTCAATACCATTATTTCATATATTTCAACAGAGGACAGTAATACCTGCAAGATGAGAAACAAACAAGGTAAGCCAGTGATTGTCCCAGCTTCCAGGCCCTGGTACATAGAAGGGGAAGTTGGTTAGAGCTCAGGAGACAACCTGAGTTAAGGAGACTGCAAGTCTGAGACTACCAGGACAATTAGAGTTTATGGAACAGTGTACCAATGAGAAAAAAGCTGCACACAGAGAGACATCCAGATGCCTGCAGAGGGTCTCTCTCAACTACTTAGAGGAGTACTGATCACTATATGAGTGTAAGGATAATAACTAAGGCCAGTAAAAGAATCACCCAAAAGGATTAGAGGTTACAGTGCCTGGTGCTCACACATGACTGGGAATATGCCTGTTCCCAATTGTCAGACTGGAAAATATCATGATTCAAAAGGTGTTAGGTAGATTTCAGAAGAAACTTCCTTTAATTAGAGAATAATTAGCTCTAGACAGCTGTGGTCCTACTTGCCAAATCTTTAAAATGATACCTGAAAGGGTTAAACAGTTTCTAAATAACTTATCCTCATCCTCAAACAAATCTCGAGAATGTTTATAGGAATATGGAAATATCCAGCACCCAACAAGTGACAACATTTGACATCCAATAAAAAATTATCAGACGTGCAAAGAAGAAGGAAAATACAAACCAGAATGAGGAGAAAAATTTGTCAACTGAAATCAATTCAGAACTAATTCAGACAATGGTATTAAGAGTTGTGAATGTATTTCATGTGTTCAAAAAGTTAATGGAAGATAGAAAATATTAAAAAGATCAAAATTGAACTAAAGACAAAAATTACAGTGTGTGAGATAAAAAATACGCTAGATGAAATTAAGGGAAGATTAGACATTTCAGAACAAAAGATCCAGAAATGATCTAAAATGAAACAGAGACACTAATAACTTTATTCATTTACAGTACAACATGATGGATCCCAAAATAATTATGCCAAGTGAAAGAAATCACACACACACACACACACACACACACACACACAAATATGTATACTGTTTGATTCCACTCATATACAATTCTGGAAAATGGAAAAGGAGGCTGCAGATGTGGAGGACAAGAAACGGTGAGAGGGAGTTACAGAGTGGAGGAGAAAATTTTTGGAAGTAATGTTTGTGTTCATTCTCTTAATTTTGATGATAGCTTCATAGGTGTATACATATATCAAAACTTAACCAATTGTACACTTTAAATGTTTGAAGTTTAATTGCTGTATGTTAATTATACCTCATAAAACTAAAAAATTTAAAAGGCATTAGAAGGTATTATCACATATATTTAAAGATGAAAAAGATCGATATCCTGGGAAGTTAGTTGACTTGCCCAAAACCAAATAGTTTATGAGGCAGTGACTAGGATCCTTAATTCTTTTTGCCTTTCAATGATATCAGATGGCAACATGAAAGCTAATGTTCCTTGATCATACTTTTTGAAAGGATTGCATTTAAACCATATCTATAATCAACAGTGAGCATTTGTTGATGGACCTCTCTAATATACACGTACTGACCACTGTCTGACATACTGGAAATATATTAATTTGTTAAATGTCACTCTTCCCACCCCTTACTGGCCAATAGAAAGAGAACAGGAATTGTGTTTAGTACACCGTTTGTATGGAATATTTCTTATATATTCACCTCTGTCCGTACCTCTTTCCCTTTTGTTCTAGCTGGCACTTTGGTGACCAAATATGCATAAACTCCAGTCGTTTTACAGAAACACAACCTGCCTCTTGTAAAACCATTGGAGTTTTGCCTCATGCTTGCATCTGGTGCCTCTTGCCTCATGCTCTTGTGTTTTATCATTGGTTTTGCTGCAAGATGCCCATTCAAGTAGCATATGTTACTTGCAAGTGCAGGTTTCTTTCATGGGATGAACCTTTTTAATGGGAGATGGGATTCGGTGGATAAATTTTATCTCATCACTTCCTAATGGATGGACCATACATTACTTCTCAGGAATAGTTCTGCAGGATTGAGCAATCAGACTCACTTAGTGGTGGCAAATATAATGCTCCTGTATTCTCTTCCCTACCTCTCCAGCTTTACTCTCTTTGACCTTCACTCCTACTACCTGAGATTAAACTCCCTAAGTAAGTCAGGCACGTAAGCCTCTTGCATCGGGCTCTGTTTCCTGCTTTAAGAGCTGGCACTAGCAGTGGTTCAAGGAAGCCTACTTCTGGATAGCATTTTGAAGCTGTGCTATCCATGCATTGGATGAGAGTAAGAATTTTTATGCCAGTAATAGGTGGGATAGTGGTGACTTCTGAAAGGCAGTGGCATTGTAAGAACTAAAGTTTCCACTTAGGTTTACTGGGGATGAAGTGCAGATACAAAGTGAAGTGTTATAATATATGGTGGCTATGGCTCTTGAACAGTACAGGAGCAATGATAATTATAGCAGTTGTAGAATGGAATGGTTTTAAAAACCTCATTAGAGCCTTAAAAATGACAATCTCAGAACAGTCAACTGATAAGTTATGTCGTGAAAATCAGAAATTTCTATGGAAGTTTTTAAAGAGGTGTTCATCTCTGCAGCTACAGGGCAGGCTGTGCTGAGATCAGGCTCAGCATTTAATTGTAAGGGTATTAGAGTTGCAAAGGAGACAGAGTGTATAGCTGGACAAGTCTCCCATGTCATGGCCAAGTCTTGTATGAAGAAATAGTGGAGGCCAGGAGAAGTGGTTCACTCCTGTCATCCCAGCACTTTGGGTGGCTGAGGTGGTCAGGTCACCTGAGGTCAGGAGTTCCAGACCAGCCTGACCAACATGGAAGAACCCCATCTCTACTAAAAACACAAAATCAGCTGGGCGTGGTGGTGCATGCCTGTAATCCTAGCTACTTGGGAGGCTGAGGCAGGAGAATCATTTGAACCTGGGAGATGAAGGTTGTAGTGAGCTGAGATCGTGCCATTGCATTCCAGCCTGGGCGACAAAGCAAGACCCTGTCAAAGAAAAGAAAAGAAAAGAAGAGAGAAAAGAAAGAAGAAAGAAAGAAAGAAAAGGAAAGAAAAAACAGTGGAATCCTGAGACTTGGGAGAGGGCAATTTGGTAGATGAGCCAGGGGATCTTGAATTCTCAGATTGCTTTAAACTTTCTGGAATAGCAGAGGATCTTCATCCTTGGTAAGAGGACTAAAGACTCCTCTTGCCTGCAGATTGTGCAATGACCTCACCTGAGATAGGCACCTCACAAGGTTCTGCTTGTTTTCCACATTTTTCACAAGATTTTCTCTCACTCCTCCAACCCCAATTCATTTAGGCCAATAACAAAGGCCAGATGTCAGTGCATCCTAAGTAGAGAAGTACAGCTCTGCTGCAGGAGAAAATAGCTTATAGTGTTAAAAAAGGACCTATTTAATATGTGCCAGCAGGGACTGGAACACACGTGTCCAAGGATCTTATGGGCATTGAACCATAGTAGAATATGACTAGACAGAAATTTATTGTTGGGGCACTTGCCCATGAATTAGGATTCAATGGTTTGACAGAGACACTTGCATTTGAAGTTGGTTATAACAGTTTGCAGGTATGGCCCTTTGAAGCTTGTATATGACAATGGATTAGAGTTCACAGTGATTTTCAAAGTGTGGTCCCAGACCAGCAGATTTAGCATCACCTGGGGACATGCAGTTCCTATACTGAATCAGAAATGCTGGAGTGGACTCCTGAAATCTATGTTTTAATAAGCCCTCCAGGTGATTTGGATGCTCACTAAAGTTTGAAAACCACTGGCCTATAATAATAAGGTGGAGAAACCAGAATTTCTCTGGCACAGTGTTTAAGGAAAGAGTCAAGGGCTCAGGGAGATGTGACAGAATGGATTTATTAAGTAAGACACAAGAACAATGTTGGATATGTTCCCTTAGGGGTTCTAAGTGCACCTCTTCCTTAAGGCAATACAGAAAGCACAGATGAGGGGAAAACTAGAATCTTTTAAGAAACTGGTTGTGGCTGTCCTCTGTGGGATGCAGTTGACTAAGGGAGATGCTGTCATGAACCTGGGCTCCCTAATGTCAATGAGATGATAAGATTATAGGATGGTGGAGGCAGGTGGCAGCACTTAGGGTCAGAGGTTGCTATAATAGTTAAGTGGTAATTGGGGTGCGTTGACTTACAGGGGTCTGTAGAAATGACTAAACAGATCATGGCAATGGTGGGGAAGGGCTGTGTGCAGTGATAGATGGACAGCTGATTAGAGTGTTGCTCCCTTTGTAACATAACAAAAAAGGCCACCTCAGCTGCCACAGTGGAGATCCACAGTCCTTCACCTGTTCCAATTCACAATCCCAGAGTCCACTCTGTGAATAGAAGGCTACACCCACTCAGTAAAGACCTTGCGGTATAATTGCATGTATGTATGGTGGGTATTTCACAGATCCTTCTCCACAGTGACCTGTGGTCATTTGCGAGGTTAACTGCATGCTTAAAAAAGGGGACCATGAGATTAGCTCTGGAGTCTGAGCTGATGCTGATGCCAGGGGTACCTGCATCATTATGGTCTTTGAACCTAGAAAATGTTCATCACAGTAGCCCCATCCCTAATCAGTCTCAGCTTCCTTACAGTTAGATCTTCTCCCCATTTCCCGGCCCATATTCCCCAAGACCATTACAAAAAAAAGATGCACTATTTCAGCTAGCTTATATCTTCCTCATGCCTGCCCATAAGAAGGTCTAAATTGATTATTAAGTCACCTACTTTATCTCACTTAGGCGAGACAGAATTCAGTAATGTTAGAAATCAGAGTCTCTCTTTGACAGGGTTGGACTGATCAGCACAAAGTTATGTTATTCTCAACATTAAACTTGTGCGACTTCTGCTGCTCTTTTTTTCCAAATATAGAAAATGGTAATTGTGCATTCTCTGTTATTGTTTCCTTCTGGCAGGTCTCAGAGGTTAGGACAAGGAAAGCCACCCAAGCAACAGGCTTCCTGGGTGCTCCGGTCCCAGGCCCCTAGCCCTGGACATTAGAAGAGTGAGCACTCAGTTTTGCCAGCTCCTAGCAATGAGGACTGGTTGGTAGGCAGCCAAAGTAATATGGCTCTGCTCGTGATTATTACCTACACTGAGCTCACCAGGACCAGCAGGTGAAGTGGCAGGTGTGTAGTATCCCAGCAGTTCCCAATCAGGCTCTCGTGGATTTGTAAACATACAGAAAACCCAAGCCACTCCCCACCAAGGTCTCCGTATTGGCTCTGCTCAACTTTCCTGTTATCATTATGTGGAGGTGGTTGTTACTCCCTCTGCAGTGATGACCCTGGATGATTTTCTTTGAGATGTGCGCCGATTCTAATGGACTTCTGTGATCTAGAAATCTCCTCCCTGTGGGAGCTCTCTCACCCCGGTTGATATTAAACCAGCCTGTATTGTTTTCCACTGTCCTTGTGCTTTTCATTCTGTGGCAGAGCCTGTTTTTTCCAGTTTATGACTGCTTATAGCTGAAGCATTTTCAGACATACTTGTGTGTTTCCTTTTATTCTTCATCGATGAAAGTATTATGAAGGAGAAGTCCTATACACAGACAGACCTTGCTGTACATTTCCTCATCCTCCAAGTTTGGAATATCACAAACAGAATTTTAAGAGATATCCTATATACAGATGAAACTGAGGATTTACAAAGTTCACAAAAGAGCAGGGTAGATACCACACTGTGGAGATTTCTTTGACCAATTTTCCTGGTTAAGTGCAGAAATATAAGTGTTGATTGAACATCTCTTGAGAATTCTGGAAAGCCAATCAAAGGGTATAATCCTAACCCTTAAGGATCCCATAGTCTAGCTAGGGAGGGACTGAAGGAATATAAAAATAGAAAAATAATAGAACCATGTATAACGTACCTAATGGGGGATAAATGCAGACATCTTTGAGTCAGGGATGCTTGAGCAAGATTTTGAAGACAGATAAAGTGGGAAAGCAAATTGCTAGCAGGAAGAATGGGATATGACAGTCACAGGCAACAGCATCATGTCTGTTGAGAAATATAGGAAGATAGTTTTGGTGGGGTTTAAAATATCAGTGGGAAAGGTAAAAGGAAATGAAGCTGGAGAAGTAGGCAGGACCGAGTCAAAGATTGTCTTAAATGCCTAGAAGCACAGCCTTTTTTCTCTAGGCCAGTGGTTTTCAAAATGGGGTTCCTGGACCAGCAGTATCAGCATCACCTGAGAACTTGTTAGAAATGTAGATTCTTCACCCCTACTCCCTCAGCTGGATGAGGAACTCTGGGGATATAGTTGGAAATCTTAATTTTAGCAAGCTCTCCAAGTGATTCTGATGCACACAGATGTTAGAACCTCAACTTTAGGGGTTGAGGAGCCATAGCATGTTCTGAGCATTGGGAAGTACATAGTTTAAATGATCTCTCTTACAGCAGTGTGGAAGCAGGATTGGAAAGGGCAATCCCTATGACAGAGTCACCAATTGGAAGACTGCTCCAACAGTAAAGTTGAGAAATGACCAAGACCTAAGCAGGGCAGAAACAGAGGAACTGGGGAGAAGAGCACTGGGGTGAGAGGTGGAAAAGACAGACTTTGAGGCCAGCTGGATTTGGAAGGTGAGGGTCAGGGGACATTTGCTGCTGTGAATGAGGTTGCAGTGAAATGGCCCAGTATGGTCAGGACAGCTAATAGGGAGGGGGACATTCTCCAGTGCACCTTAACACCCATGTGCTCATTAGGTACCTCTTCCACTTAACCTTCACAGTGAGGAAGCAAGAGCTCCTTCTGAGTTATCAGAACTACTTCACAAAGATGAGTGATTATTCCAAACAGGGACAACATCTCAAAACCAGTGGTGCTACTGAAAAGAATGTGTAAAGTGTATGTGTGTGTGTGCACATGCACATTCTAGGGAATGCTATGGTATGGCATTTCTCTTTTGGATTCCAATTATTTTGTTATCTTCCTGGTACCTGCATTTGTATGCAATAGGTGATAGGTGAGGTAAGTAACTTAGCTGTTAGTACTTCATGGTCTCAGCCTCTATATATTTGATTTCCAGCAAACAGTACATGTGGGTAAGTATGAGAACGTTTTTGGAGGCATGGGGAGTGTCAGATACTTCAGTTTTTGATTGGTTTAGAGACTTAAACATCTCTTGTAGAAATGTTCCAAAATCCGGGTTGTAAGCCACAGAGTGTGACTGTGCTGCTCAACTGTCCCAGAATGGGGTTCCTGAGAGTCATATTAACAGATTATTGTATTTCCTTAAAATGTCCTGTTGTGGGTTGAATTTTGTCCCCCAAAAGAGATATGCAAGTCCTAACCCCAGTATCTGTGAATGTGATCTTGTTTGGAGATAGAATATTTGCAGACATAATCAAGTTAAAATGAGGTGAAGCTTGATTAGTGTCAGCTCTAATCCAAAAACTGTTGTCTGTATAAGAAGGGGGAAATGTGGGCGCAGATGGAGGGAGAACAGAGAGAACATCATATGACTGTGGGATCCGCGATTGAAGCGATGCACTTAGAAGCCAAGTAACATCAAGATTATAAGTTAGGAAGGATAAGGAAGGATTCTCCCCTAGAGGATTTAGAGATAGCCTGGCCAACACCTTGATTTTGTACTTCTGCCTCCAGAACTAGAAGGCAATTAATTTCTGTTGTTTTAAGCCACGAAGTTTGTGGCAATTTCTTAACCACAGCCCAATAAATGAACACATGTCCAAATCTTTAACAGGTTTAAGATATGCAATTCCAACCTCAAAATAGAAATGTAGAAAAGCAACAACAACCAGAGATGATTTGAAACGTACACAAGACAGACTTTTAAATCAGGGGAGTTAGGAAAGTGGAAGAGGAGCCTGCTTTGTGAAAAAACACGAAGAAAATGATAATGTTTTTTCCCAAATTGCCCGAAAGTGCAATAGACTGACTTCTTCTAAGATACAATGAAAAATTCTCTATAACTTTCAGGGAAAATAAGGACAACCAGATAACTCTCCGGTTCTGTGACAGCCTATCACCAAATGAGAGATGGAGAATAATAGAAAAGACAGTGATGATATAAAACGGGCCCCAGCCATGGAGCATTGCTGGATTAACTCCAGCAGCATTTGTGTACGTTGTCATGTCAATAAAATTACTGAAATTGAAACCTGAAATTGAACAGAGTGTGAAAGAAAGAAGATATTACTCAAGGGATCTAAGCAGTAAATATTCCCATTAAGGAGAGGTGATATCATGGAAAGTTTCTGTGGTTTGTGATGCCATTGAAGTCCAAACAAAGGGGGTATAATTTCATTGTTTCCCTCTGTGGCATTTTTTTTTGCAGAATGGAGCACTTGGTTGTAATAAAATTGTGCTCCTGAGAAGTGAAATCAAAGTTCACAGATGTATCAGTAGGTTGGAGTGCATATTCATTTATTCACAAGCCTTGTGGGGCTGCTTTTTCTCAGCCAGGAGCTGTGAGATTTCTTTATTCACCAGCAGGAATTTGATGTGAAGAACAGGCCCTGGGTTTCTCATTCTTGGATAGGGAGAAGGCTGAGCCTGAACATGACTGAGGTCAGCTTGGTGAGGTCAGTTTGGCAGTGTGGCTAGAAATCCACCTCTCACCTTACCTCTCCTTGCTTAACTGTGGAATAATTCCTTTTTACCTACTCTACAATCTATACGACCCTCACCAGATGTACCCAGGCAACCCCTCTCTTTTTCTGCCATCTTAGGCAAAGGTTAGGGTGCACCATTCCTGTGGCTGAGCCTGAGAACTACTGCACGCCAGTTCCCTTTTTCTAGTCAAGAAAGCTTGTTTTCCAGCTGTTTCCATCCCCAGCAGTCTGAGTGTTTAACTGGAAGCCTGATGTCCCCACACCCCATGTGGCAGGGCATTAGGAGCTCTGCTGATTATCTGTCCATAGAGTAAGCTCCTGACTCATAATACACAGACACCAAAACCACTGCCAATGTTTCCCCTTGGGGATTGTTTTCTATTGAAAGATTTCACAGCCTTCTTAAAATTCTCATCTTCTTATGGAAACAAGTCAAAAGGAAACAGAACATGGCATCTAATCCATCATTAGATACATCTATAAAAGGCCCAGTGTTGTCAAACTGGTGAGGAAGACCTGTTTTGTTTTTCCTGGGGATGCTATTAATATGCTGAGCTCAAGATGATTTGACTGAACTCTTACAAAGCAGTAGGAGGTAGTTCCTATTATGACTCTTATTTTATAAATGGAAGCTGAGCTTTAGAGATATTAAAATATTTGGCCAAGTTGGCAGAGTTAGAATTAGAACCTGGGTGTATATCTTGTCCAAGCCAAGAGGTCAAGAGCACCTCTATGCCACATTGATACTCATGAACTGTGATTTTCAGGGAAGCACGGAGTATCAGGGCTGGGTGACGGTCTTAGTCTGTTCAGGCTGCTATAACATAATACTATAGACTGAGTAGTCAATAAACAACATCAGTTTATTTCTCATGGTTCCAGAGTCTGGGATGTCCAAGATCAAGGGGCTAGCAGATTTGATGTATCATGAGGACCTGATTCCTAGCTCAGAGATGGCACCTTCTTGTTGTAACCTCACATGGTGGAAGGAGCAAGGCAACTTTCTAGAGCCTCTTTAATAAGAGCATGAATCCCATTCATGAGGACTTCATCCACATGACCTAACTACCTCCCATTAGGCCCATTTCTTAATACTATCATTTTGGGGGTTAGGATTTTAATATATGAATTTTAGGAGGACACAAACATTCAGACAATAGCAGTGACTTCAGGGGGTCCTCCAAGCAACTCTGCTGCTGGTGTGTAAAGCTTCTCTACTGCACTGCTGTAAAGTGGTTGTCTGAATTCTCTGTGCTTACTTCTAGTGTTAGAGAAGGCACCAACTCATTGGATAGCCCATAATGTATATCCAGTCATACATAAGCATAAAAAAACAATATTTTGGTTGTGGTTTGAGATTTTTGCATGTGTAACCTCTACCCATTTATTCTAGCTCTGGCCTCAGAGACCACAGGAAATAATCCCAATGCTTTAGCAAACTGTGGAGCATTTAAGAACAGGCTTTGTCTCTCAATAAATCTTCACTTTTTATTCAATCTTTGAACAAGACCTCATCCATAATGGTTTCCAGAAAGTTTGCTTTTCTTGGAACATGCTACAGTTTGTTAAAGTCCCTTTATAAGTATGGGAAACAGAATTTGAACACAATATTTCAGGTGTAATTTGGCCAAAAAACAACAAGGTGAGACTCTTGCATTCTATCTTTTTACCACCTTTGGGACCTGGGAGTCAGCCTGGTATTGACTAAGTTTCACATGAAATTAACTTGGACTCTCCTCTGAGTTACAATCCAAGATGACCCAGGAATACCTTTACACTATCGATTAATAGAGCAATTTTATGAGCACAGGCCATGGTAAAAGTGCTCAGCCCTTTGTATATTTCATTGACCAACCTTTGTAAAGACATAAACAGACTTTGGTTCAAACTGAACTCATTAAAATCCAACATCCCAATTGGTCTTATAAATGTTGCTATAGAGATACCTCCTCCATGTCTATTTGCCAGGGATTATCATATAAATCTATAGATAAAACAATCTTATCAGTTCTAATACATTGGTTAGGGCAAACACTGTGGGTATAATATATGCATTTTGGACACAGCTTATAGTTTTCTATAAATCATCCAGTTCTGGAGCAAGAACTGTTGAGAAGTTTAGAAACTTGTAAGAAATATGTTATCCTCAATTCCACATCTTTATCTTCTTCCAAATGGCAACTTACCCCTGCCTCTGAATCAACAGTGCAGTATCTCTTCAGAGTCATTGTCTCCTCACTCTATGATGGTTCTAACTGAAAAATCTCTACTAAGATTTTTTCTAAAGTACTTCTGTGAATTTTGAAAGAACATACCATGTTCCTTTTTCGATAAGATATGGTTTCACTCCACCTTCAAATAACAAAGAGGAAGCAATAATTAAACATTTACCTACCAATCTCTCTCTCTCTCTTTCTCTTTCTCTTTCTCTCTCCCTCTCATTCATGATCTTGTTTAATCCTCCAACATCCCTGTAAAGTGGATAAAATTATTCCTATTTCATAGCAAAATCTGAGAAACAGGCTCAGAAAGGTAGGATGATTTGCCCAAGGCAAGGTACTGACAGAGTCAGTCTTCAAATTCTTATAAACTAATTCTTGGTAGAGTTCATTCCACTGCCCCCAGATTGTTTTAGTGTTCTAAATTGTGGTCCTCTAAGCAGTTTGAAAGAGTCAATCATTTGTTCCTCAGAGGCAGGGTTTCCCCAACAGAATTATTCTATTGTGATATCCATGAACTAATTTCGGGATTCATCTTAAAGTTAATTAAGAAGGACTAACACAAAGTTACTCATGCCATTGCAATTACTTTAAATGAGATATACTAGTTTGGCTTGATTTTTCTCAGTAGGTCAAATTGAACCAATGATTTTTAAGAATTTAAACATATTTTTGCTTAGAAAACATGATAAAGTGAAAGATTTCATTGAGCTATAGAAAGATATTTTTGTCAATCAATTCATATTAATATAAATCTTTTGGATTCAAGATTTAAAGATAAAGGCAAAATGGGTGAAAAAATGTTTAGTGAGTTTGATTGAACTGCAAACTAGCAACATCCAAAGGATTTGTGGAAGAAAGTGTTTCAAAGTGCCACAAAATACAGAAAATCTCTAAATCTTTGGGTTAGGATTCTCTTATTTAGGATCTGGGTCAGGCGTTCCCAACTTTCCAGGGCCAGGTAGGTAATGTCAGTATGTGAGAAAGGGGGTATAAGTTTTTTCTATTTTTTTATATGGTAAAATACACATAACATAAAACTTACCATTGATAGTGAAAAGGTATTCCTGGGTCATCTCAGATTGTAACTAAGAGCAGAGTCGAAGTTAATCTCATGTGAAACTTCATCAATTCCAGGCTGCTCAGTGGCATAATATTGAGTAACCATCACAACCATCCATATTCATAATTCCTTTCATCTTGTAAAATTGAAACGCTATGCCTGTTAAACAATAACTTCCCATTCCTCTTTCCTCACAACCCGTAGCAACCATCATTTTGCTTTATGTCTTTATGATTTTGATTACTCTAAGTACTTCACATAAGCGGAATCACACAGTATTCGTTTTTTTGTGACTGGCTTATTTCACTTAGCATAATCTCCTCAAGGTTCATCCATGTTGTACCACATTGCAGAATTTTCTTCCTTTATAAGATGGAGTACTATTTCATTATATGTATATACCACATTTTGTTTATCCATTCATCTGTTGATGAACACTTGAGTTGCTTCCACGTATTAGCTATTGTGGACAATGCTATTATAAAGATGGGTTACAACTATCTCTTCAAGACCCTGTTTTCATTTATTTTGGATATATACACATAAGTAGACTTGCTGGAGCATATGGTAATCCTATTTTTAATCTTGGGGGGATGAGTATAGAAAATCATGGTATACATTGTTTTCTTTTTCTTTTTTTAATTTTTATTTTCGGTTTGGGGGTACATGTGAAGGTTTTTTACATGGGTAACTTCATGTCATGAGGGTTTGTTGTACAAAATGTTTCAGTAACAAGGTATTAAGCCCAGTACACAATAGTTACCTTTTCTGTTCCTCTCCCTCCTCCCATGCTCCACCCTCAAGTAGATCCGAATGTCTGTTGTTCCCTTCTCTGTGTTCATGATTTCTCATCACTTAGCTCCCTCTTATAAGTAATAACATGTGGTATTGGTTTTCTGTTTCTGTGGGTTAGTTTGCTAAGGGTAATAGCCTCCAGCTCCACCCATGTTCCCACAAAATACATGATCTTCTTCTTTTTGATGGCTGCATAGTATTCCATGGTGTTTATCTACCACATTTTCTTTATCCAATCTGTCATTGATGGGCATTTAGATTGATTCTATGTCTTTGCTATTGTGAATTGTGCTGCAATGAACATTTGTGTGCATGTGTCTTTTTTTTTTTTTTGAGATGGAGTCTTGCTCTGTTGCCCAGACTGGAGTGTAGTGGTGCGATCTTGGCTCACTGCAACCTCTGCCTCCCTGTTTCAAGTGATTCTCCTGCCTTAGCCTCCTGAGTAGCTGGGACTACAGGCATGTACTACCATGCTCAGCTAATTCTTGTACTTTTAGTAGAGACAGGGTTTCACCATGTTGGCCAAGATGGTCTCAATCTCTCGAACTTGTGATCTACCTGCCTCAGTCTCCCAAAGTGCTAGGATTACAGACGTGAGCCACTGCACCTGGCTGCATGTGTCTTTACGATAGAATGATTTGTATTCCTCTGGATTTATGCCTAGTGTGTGTATATTGCTGGGCTGAATGGTAGTTCTACTGTTAGTGCTTTGAGGAATCACTGTGCTGCTTTCCACAATGAACTAATTTACACTCCCATCAACAGTGTGTAAGTGTTCCCTTTTCTCAGCAACCTTGCCCGTATCTGTTTTTTTTTTTTTTAACTTTTTAATAGTAGCCATTCAGACTAGGGTGAGATGGTATCTCATTGTGGTTCTGACTTGCGTTTCTCTAATGATCAGGGATATTGAACTTTTTTTCATATGATTGTTGTCTTCTTTTGGAAAGTGTTCATTCATGCCCTTTGCTTACTTTTTTAAAGGGGTTGTTTGTTTTTCTCTTATAAATTTGTTTAAGTCCCTTATGGATGCTGGATATTAGACCTTTGTCAGATGTATAGTTTGCAAATATTTTCTCCAATTCTGTAGGTTGTCTGTTTACTGTGTTGATAGTTTCTTTTGCTGTGCAGAAGCTCTTAAACTTAATTAGATCCCACTTGTCAATTTTTGCTTTTGTTGCAATTGCTTTTGGTGTCTTCGTCATGAAATCTTTGCAGTTTCCTATGTCCAGGATGGTGTCGCCTAGGTTTTTTTTTTTCTAGTTTTGGGTTTTACATTGAAGTTTTTAATACATCTTGAGTTGATTTTTGTATATGGTGTAAGGAAAGAGTCCAGATTCAATCTTCTACATATGGCTAATCAGTTACCCCAGCACCATTTGTTGAGTAGGGAGTCTTTTCCTCATTGCTTGTTTTTGTCAGCTTTGTTGAAGATCAGAAGGTCATAGGTATACAGCTTTATTTCTGGGTTCTTTATTAGGTACCTGTTTTTGTTCCAGTACCATGCTGTTTTGGTTACTGTAACCTTGTAGTACAGTTTGAAGTTGGGCAATGTGATGCCTCCAGCTTTGTTCTTTTGCTTAGGTTTGCCTTGACTATTTGGGCTCTTTTTTGGTTTCATATAAATTTTAAAATAGTTTCTCATTATTCTATGAATAATTCTGTTAGTAGTTTGATAGGAGTAGCATTGAATCTGTAAATTGTTTTGGGCAGGTGGCCATTTTAATGAAATTGATTCTTCCTATCCATGAGCATGAAATGATTTTCCATTTGTTTGTGTTTTCTCTGATTTATTTGAGTAGTGTTTTATAATTTTCACTGTAGAGATCTTTCACTTCTCTGGTTAGCTGTATTCCTAGGTATTTTATTCTTTTTGTGGCAGTTTTGAATGGGATTGCCATCCTGATTTTGTTCTCAGCTTGACTGTGGATGGTATATAGGGATGCTAGTGATTTTTGCACATTGACATTTTGCAGAAGTTGTTTATCAGCTAAAGAAGCTTTTGGGCTGAACCTATCAGGTTTTCTAGACGTAGAATTAGATCATGCAAACAGGAGTAGTTTGACTTCCTCTCTTCCTATTGGGATGCCCTTTATTATTTCTTTCTCTTGCCTGATTGCTCTGGCTAGGACTCTCAATACTATGTTGAATAGGAGTAGTGAGAAAGCACCTCCTTGTCTTGTGCTGGTTTTCAAGGTGAATGCTTCCAGCTTTTGTCCATTTAGTATGATGTTGGCTGTGGATTTATCATAGATAGTTCTTATTAGTTTGAGGTATATTTCCTTAATACCTAAATTCGTTTATATAGAGTTTTTAACATGAAGGAGTGTTGAATTTTATCAAAAGCCTTTTCTGTATCTATTGGAAAAATCAAGTGGTTTTCCCCTTTAGTTCCATTCATGTGATGAATCACATTTATTGATTTGCATATGTTCAACCAACCTTGTATCCTGGGGATGAAGACTACTTGATTGTGGTAGATTAATACTTTGATGTGCTGCTAGATGTAATAGTCAATTTAAAGCAATGAGCACCCCTAGTATCCACACTATGGTCTCTAAATATTTCCTTGAAAAGGATTGTTCTTTATGAAAAAGGCTTATTCCAGTTCTGAAACAGGAAATGAACAAAGTGAGCCTCAAATATCTTATTATACTAAAAATCAAGGAGATAATTAATGAAAGACTACTAAGGTTTTGTCAAAGACTCAGATTCCAAATTGAAAAGGCTACCACTATCTAAAAATGGAATGATTTGGTCACTGATACAGATATAATTTAATGGATTGATATCATATCAAATATATTTGAATTCATAAATTCATGAGGTGGCTAAAATAACACTAAAGAAGGAAACTCAGTAGTAACTGATAGAAAATTAGGAAACTAATTTATTATTCTGAAAACTGGTAAATACCAGAAAATTATTCAGGAATTATTTTTCCTTTTCTGCAAGAGCTATACCTCAGAGTAAGCAAATTAATGATAAGGGACAGTTCTTCTTTATATTATTATACAGATAATACTAAGTGAAGAAAAAATGATGTAATTAGAAAATTAATATTTGGTAACCATGAATGAATTGTTGAATCTAGGCAAATGCTTATCAATACTGCTAACAACACAGAGGCAGGTGGGCATCATGGATCTCCTGATGAAAGGACACAACTCTACCAGTGAAGTGGTTTTGCCAAAAAAAAAAAAAAAAAAAAAAAAAAGAAATCAAGAAAATAACCAAACTTGAATCTAATCAAGCCCTTATTTCTAGCAATTTAGAGGAGCACAGGATCTCATCAAATGAAACCATGGGATCTAATTAGTAAAATCTAGTAAAATCTAGACAGTGGAAAACCTTTAGGAAAAACAATCCACTTTACTTAACAACTAAATTATAAAGAAAAGGGCAGAAGAGAGAGAGAGAGAGAGAGAGAGAGAGAGAGAGAGAGAGAAAGAAAAGAGAGGAACTTTCAGGTTAAAAAATACTCAGGGTAGATATCAACAATTATAATATATGACCCCTATTTTTATCTGGATTGAGTCAAACTGTAAAAGGTTAGAAGAAAGACAACAAAGAAATACGAATGCTGATTTTTTCCAAAGGCCACATTTCCTAATACCATCACATTAGGGGTTAGGATTTCAACAAATGAATTTTAGAAGGACAGTCAGTCTATAACAACCAGTAACTTCATATGAAAGTTTATCTGGAAGCTGGTGTTTCTCCTACTTAGTTTTTACTTTAGTATTTTGCTTTCCTGAATTTTGGATTTTTGCCTGTGACTTTCCCACTTTGACCACCATTAATTTTCCACACATATTTGCTTTAAGCTGAATACCTCCCCAATTCCTTAAATCTACCTCAGGTTAGCACTAACACATTTTATGTGCACAGGAGACTTTTACTTAAGGACTGTCTGTGGATAATGGGTAGAGCTTATAGGCAATCACTTAAAATTGAATAAGCGGCATTATAACTAATGTCACAATTCTAAAATTAGCCACAATCCCCAATAGGCCTGCCTTACTGCCTTCTTTCTTCCTTCTGAGACTTCTATTCCATTTTCTGGCTCCCATGTCACAAACCACAAACTCCCATTTATTCATTTATTTTTTCCCCCAGAAGAAATAGCTTTATTGGGATTAGCATCTGGAGAAAGAAAGTAGTACCTGATACATCATAATGACTTGAGGAATGCAGATAGGGCCGGCATATTGTTATTAGACAAATGGACTCGATTTCCCAGCAGACTCTGTAGTAAGTCTAAGCAATACAAGGCCCTGATGGGAAAAGAGTTTCCCCACTCCCAAAACTCTCTACTAAGCTACCATTTTAAAAAGTGGAGCAGCATTCTTCCTATGGTTTTTTTTTCTCAACAACCACTATTATAAATGCAAGAAAAGATCATATTTTATTAATCTTAAATTTATTTTTCACATTTAGCTTAAAGTGTCCCTCATTTTCCATAGTTGCTGTACTTCTGAACCTGGTAGCTACAAGTTCAACTGAGAATTGAGAGGGCAATCTTACTAGCCCACAGTAGCCTTTTCCCATTTTTCCTTATCGGTTAGGGCCAAGTAACAGGGAGAGTCTTAGGCTTGGACAATAGAGTTATTTGCCTCACACAATAGTACAATAAGGCATCACATGTGGGATACAGAGCCAGGCTGGTGAGATTTGTAGACAGGAAAGCACAGACTCATAATTGGTGTAGAAAGAAGAGGGATGATTGCTGGCTTGCATGTCTATGAGCTTTCTCCATCCTCATCTTCATCTTCTCTTCCAGTCCTGGCCCTGCATTCCAGAAACCTAGAAATGCACAGAAGACTTGTCTGTGGTGAGTATGGAGGGGAGTAGGGAGTAGTGGGTGTCTAGGATGGATACTCTGGCTGCTACCCAGAGCAAGGAGACATTTGATTTCCATGAGGAGCCCTGGGCGGGGGTAGTAGAAAGAAAGAAAGAAAGAGGGAGAGAGAAAATACGTATGTGGAGACAGAATCAACAGGATTGTAGCCTTCAGGAATACAGAGTTGGGGAATATGGAGGTCCTCCCAGTAGGCATGGATGGCCTCAGCTCCCCTGAACCAGGATTATAGTGGCTCAATACTCCCTGTTAAGCCTGTGCTTGGACTCAGTTTATATTTATCTTCTTATCACTTTCTTAAACAGAGCAGTTCATCTCCCCTCTTCAACCCAAACCCAGCTCTTGATCCAGGTTCCTATATCCAAACACCCATTGAAGTGTCCTATAAGCAGAGGGTCATCTATTCAGGGTCTCCATACTTTCACAGTCCAAAACGCTGACAGAGCTTAGAAATCACATATTTCTTGGTTACCTGATCACAGTCTAGTCTGTTTCTCTCCACCTTTCCTTCCAGAGCCAGATCCCAGAGCTTATGAGAGTATTTTCTTCAAGTTTACAGAAGTATCAGAAAAAGTGGAAACTGATATATAGTCCAGAAAGTGTGACAATATAACAAAAGGTAGACTCCATAAGTTTTCCCTTTTTCATTTCCCCCCTTTGTTCCTTCTCTGAAAGAGGAGCTTTCTGTGTCTGCTTGAAGTAGTGTGTTGCATAATAGCTGTCTCAGTCCCACTGTAGTTTTTGCTCCTGTTGTCAAGGTCTTGCTGCTTCCTGCAAACAAACAAGAACAAATAGATCTCAGCTCCCTTATTGAGTGGTGGTTTATCTCAGTGTGTAATTAGAAGGGTTCCACCACCACCATTAACACCCCCAAAATTAAACACAATGAAAAAAGAGTAAATGTCTGAATAAACTGCACTTTAAAGATATAATTAATAAAAATTATATTTGTTCTCCCCTGTGAAGTGTCACATGCCTAAGCCCAGTGGAAGGAAAGCCCTCTGTGGTCCAGGATGTTGGATGACTGAGACTCTGGCCTGAACCTGCACTGCCCAGCTATTGCCTGATCTTGCTATTCTTCTCATTATCCTTCAGCAGTCTGCAATCCCAAGCCAAGGGACATTCAGCCATACTTTGGAACTGTTGTTCTCAAGGGGACAAGTGGACAGTAAGTCAGATCCACAGACACCAGCTCATGAACCCTACTGTAGTTCGTATCTTCCACCAGCAGGCTAGACTCTCAGGGCATTGAGCACTATGTGCAGAGTTTCAGCAAGTGTGTCATTTGCGTCTTCTTTGATGCAATCACTGCCTGACTGCAAGGTGGAGTACTTTTGTCCCCTGGTTTGGTCCTTACCTTATCCAACTCAATAGAGAACAGAGATCTTTTAGGATTCAGATTCCCATCATATCAGCATGTTTTTTCCCTTGCTCCTACCTCAGCTCCGGAAGGATAACCCAGGTCTCACAGGGCGGAGGTGGAATTGCTGGGTGATAGGAGAGTGAGCACACAAAGCAGCTGTCACTTGAAGCCCATCTGCCATGGAGACTCACAGTATAACTAGTGACGGTTCAATCCCGTATTTCACATCTGCTTTCCATAATGCTTTTTCCCATCATAGTCTTTATAATCTTCATATCAACTCGTTATCTTGAAAACTGTTAAGAAATACCACTTGTGGAGACTGTGCTCAGGGAGTGATTGTGACCCTTATTTCTCCTCCCACCTGACTGTCCAGAAGCATCAGTTCCTGTGGCCTCTAGACTGATAATTCTGGGCAACCGTTTTGTCTTGCGTTTCTCTGTGTCTTTTCCTTCTTGGGTTGGAGACTCTGAATATCTGGAGCACTTCCAGGCCTAGGCTCACCATGCCTTGGATCTGAGTCCCAGCAGGGTCTAGGCCTAGGCTCCTGGGATTCCCAGCAGGGCCTAACTTTTTACCTCTACAGGTTTTCTGTGATTCTAGAGTGTATTTTGGGAAACCAAAATCAGAGTAAATATCTGACATTTTAATCTACACTTGTGGGACCTATGTAATAGAATATTTCAAATGAGCACTGGCTAGAGAACCTGTGGCATATGATGACCCTGGTGAGCACTGGCACCTGAACAATAATTACGAGCTCAGCAATAGGGTGCTTTGCCACTGTGGTCACTCCCTCCCGTTTCTAAGAACCTGAAGTAGGTCGCGTTTCTGGACTTTGTGCAGTTACTTGTGGGACATACATCCCTATCTGTGACCACAATTCACACCTGTAAAAGAAAGGCATTTGAGTAGAAAGTTCTTAAAATCCTTTTCAGCTTTAACAACTGCATGGTGTTATGATCTGTACTTTGGATTTATTTTTCCTCCCCCTCCTATATATCCTGGAGAAATCTTAAGAATGAGGAAAGTGAATCCTAGCTGACCACTGCAACTTCCCAGAATATAAAGTATTCCCCTGTCTTGACTCCTAAGCCAAGTGCAGATTTGCAAAAGCCCTACTGGGGCATACGGTGTCCTGAATTGCTCACTCTGTTTATTTGCATTAAAAATTAGCATTTGCTGCATTAATAGAAGTAATATTTATAGGTTTACCATGGATGCTGATCATTAATGGGAAAATAAATTAAAATCCCGATGCCCTCAATCTGAAGAATCTTGGCATGCTTCTGGATAATATTAATGTTATGAAACAAGGTTTTAGAGGAGGTATAGGAGACTGTGTCCTTGATATAACAGAGCGCAGTGTACTTTATAGTGAAATTTCCAGGGAATTGATTTGCAGATGAAAGCTCAGAAGCCCACAACAGTGGACAACAGAGCAGTCTGTCGAGCAAGTCTGGGGGACGATAAGAGCGGGGCCGGCGGGTGGCCGATGAAAGACATTAGCCGCCCAGGAGCTTCTAAGAGCCATTTCCTCAGAAGAGATATTCTTGTGTGACTTCACTTGGGGCCCTTGCTCTGAGAGCATATCCTAAGCAGCCAGTGCTCCCTGTCATTCTACCAGATATTCTGCTCCGGGAATGTATGGTTTTGGAGTTGGGAGCAGTGGCAAGTGAGAACCAGAGAGTAATCAGGATTCCTGCCAGTATTGGAAGCTCTCAAAGTTTGGCCTTGATTAAATGCAGGGCTTGGCATGCCTCCCAGCCTGCTTACTTGATCAGGACAGGTAGAGTCACACATTCCTTCTTTCAATCCACATTTATTGAGCACCTACTCAGTACTGGCTCTGCCGTTGTTGAAGTCACACCCTCACGGGGGCTCAGGCATGTCAAGGAGTAATTGTAATACAGTGTGGTCAGGGCTATGATGAGTTAAATACAGGATGCTGTGGGAGCACGGAATGGGGGCCCTGACCTTGCCTGGCCACTAGGGGAAATCTCTTAGCGCAAACACCAGCTCAGCCTCTGAAGACCATGCCTGCTTTAGAGAGAGAGCAAGGGAGGTCATTCACAATTCTGTCACTCCTAAATTTGTCTGAACCTTTTTGGAAGGCATTTATATTTCCTGCCAGCACCACCTCTTGGGGGTGATGAACTCCAGTAAGTTTCAATCCGTTTATTACTCACTGTGAGAGAAATTGCTTCCTTTTATGTCTGGAACTAAACCTGGATCGCATTTCACAGGATATCCCCCAGTCTCAGAGTTTTGGAATCTGGTTTGTAAATCCCTGCCTCATGAATCCTCAGGGTTCTTGTTTTTGTTTGTTTTTTTTGAGATGGAGTCTCACTCTGTCGCCAGGCTGGAGTGCAGTGGTGCGATCTTGGCTCACTGCAACCTCTACCTCCTGGGTTCAAGCGATTCTCCTGCCTCAGCCTCCCAAGTAGCTGAGATTACAGGTGTGAGCCACCACGCCCTCCTAATTTTTGTATTTTTAGTAGAGACAGGGTTTCATCATGTTGGCCAGGATGGTGGTCTCAATCTCTTGACCTCGTGATCCACCCGCCTGGGCCTTCCAAAGTGCTGAGATTACAGGCATGAGCCACGGCACCTGGCCAGTTCTTGGTTTTGTGGATGCAGATGTCTTCTCCTCTTGGCCTTCAGACTGAAGACTCTAACCATTTCCTTTGTCTGATATTCCCATTTTATTTGTCTTTCTCGTAATCTCTAGTTGTGGTACTTTTCTGGGTTGTGGTGGCTAGAACATCTTTTAACCATCCTGTTTAACAGAAAATCAAAAAGCTGCTTTGCGTAAGGGAAGAAAGTATTTTTGCTTTTTGTTTCTGATAACACAGCATGAGAACACAAGACAACTGTCTGAGAACTACTCTGGGGCAGGGCGCTTGCCACGGAAGCATCTTTACATCCCCAGGGCCTCGCCTAGAGCCTGTAACATGATCAGCACATTCAGGGTGGATGTTTGTAGGGGGTTGGGGGTGAATATGTATCCTGAGTATTGCTGCGAGCCCAGATCCCTTTACATTACGGTTAGAGTTTTGATTTTTTGTTTTTAAAATTTTATTTCTAACCCTGTTAATCTACAAATCTCACTAGATTTGTAGGTGCATACTCAGAGTCATGGATCTTTACTGCCTGGTGGAATTATTTACAATGCTTTCTTTACCAAATTATTGTGTTTTTATAATTATATAGTGGAAAATGTTCATTGTAGAGTATTTGGAAAGCACAGAAAAGATTAGATGGAAATGTAAAATTAGCCACAATTCAGCCACACCTCAATACATTTCTTCCCAGTTTTTTCTATGACACATGAATACTTCTTCATTTTATAAAATTGGAATCTTCCTATCATTCTTTTTTTTTCATCTAATACCACATCATGAACATTTTTCCTGTGTCAAGGAATATTTGAAAATACTATTTCAAATGGTTGCTTAATTGTCTGACAAATGGATATACATTTAACTGGTTAGTCTTCCTTGGAGAGACCAGTTGTTTCCAATGTCTTGCTATTACGAGTATTTCTATTCTTCCTAATATTGACACAGCCTACTGGGTCTGAGTCTGATTATTCTTGTCCACTATACATAACCAGAATGTTTTATCTAACTCAGTGATCCCCAAAGTGAGATGTAGCCACCCAGTAAGCAAGGGAATATGGAGGGTAGGAAGAATATTATAACTCTGATTTTTATTTGTTTTTGTCTTACACTTGCACAGTTTCTACTTTTGATGCTCTTTTAAAAAAATCAACATAATATATAGATATAACAGCATATGGATGTAATCTTGTAGTGAGTAACCCTATTTAGAGGGCACATACTCAGATTCCTTTTTACAGATTGCAATATAGCAATTGCTTTTTAGCAGATTGCAATCAAAATTATTTGGAGACCACTGATCTAAGTCATCCAGAAAATTTGTAAAGCTTTGTTTCCTCTTGGAATTTTCTGAAGTTCTGAGACTTTAGGGAAAGTTGGATCATGAAGTCCTCCATGGTCTACTAAGCTCCGATGGCTTTTCTCTGTCACTGTTGACAATGGGAACTCTTCTTAAGCTGTGAGAAGCAATGGCAGGAACTTGGTTGATCTTTTCCCTTTCTCTGAACAGCCATCAGATAATGCCCATTCCTTGTGACTGCCTTATGCCATCTCTTCCTTGTGGCTCCAGATGAAACTGAGGAAGTTGGGTTTTACTGTGTGGAGCCTGCGTATACTTATTACCTCCAATCCCTGTTTTCCTTTCATCTAGCTCTGAGGCACTTGCTTCCCCGCCCCCGCCCCCCACTTTCTGAAAATACTTTCATGATTCCCTCACTCTATCATAACAGTATTTATTTATTTATTTATTTGTTTGTTTGTTTGTGGGAGACCAGAGTTTTATTATTACTCAAATCAGTCTCCCCCATTTGGAGATCAGAGTTTTTAAAGACAATTTAGTGGGTGGGGAGGGGCAGTGAGTCCGGGAGTGCTGATTGGTTGGGTTGGAGATGAAATCATAGGGTGTTACTGCCTTCTTGTACTGAGTCAGTTCCTGGGTGGAATGTCACAAGATCAGATGAGCCAGCTTATCAGTCTGGGTGATACCAGCTGATCCATCAAGTGCAGAGTCTGCAAAACGTTGCAAGCCCTGATCTTAGGAGCAGTTTAGAGAGGGTCAGAATCTTGTAGTCTCCAGCTGCATGACTCCTAAACCGTAATTTCTCACCTAGTGGCTAATGTTAGTAGTCTCGTCTCCAGGCAAGAAGGAGGTTTGTTTTGGGAAAGGGCTGTTATTGTTTTTGTTTTAAACTAAAAACTAAGTTCCTCTCAAAGTTAGTTCAGCCTATGCCCAGGAATGAACAAGGACAGCTCAGAAGTTAGAAGCAAAATGGAGTCAGTTAAGTTAGATCTCCTTCACTGTCTCAGTCATAATTTTGCAAAGGTGGTTTCAATTCCTCCTTTTAGGTTTTATAACACCTTAATCTTAAGGTATTGGCTAATGAAGATGAAAAATGGGTGAAGACGGCTCTGATTTCTTTCTGCTGATCAGGGGTGTAGCGGGGTAGGTTGACCCCAAGGTGAAAGGAGTGAAACTGCTTTGCAAGTGTCTGAGTGTACTCATGGAGGCCTGGCTGGGGTTCCAGGGCTTGCATGGCAAAGGCATTAGTATTGCCATCTATAATTTTAGTATTGCATTTAAGGGAACAGTGTACTATAAGGTAAATACCGAGTACTAAGGTAAGGAGTGCAACTCCCATTTTTAAAAGTAAAGATTTGAAAGCATTCGTTTGGAGACTTGTAACTCACAAAGAATTTAGGATTTAGTTCAAACTGCAGAAAAAAAACCCTCAAGAACAGCTAACAACAGGTGTACTATAGTTTCTCTTTTGAAGCATAATTTTTCTCTCTCCAGTCCCCATTTAAAAGCTCCCCACTGCACCAACATAACAAAACAAAAACAAAAATATACTGTCTCTTTAAAATGTTGCTCGTCCCTTGTACTTTTATTGGGATATAATTGACACACAATAAATTGCACATTTTTAGCATGTACAATTTGGTAAGTGTGGATGCATGCATACTCCTGTGAAACCACCACCCAAATAAAAATAATGAGCATATCCATCACCACCAGAAGTTTTCCGAAAGGGTTGTAATGGATTCATCTACCTGCCTTCCCACACTCCTGTTGTCCACAGGCAACCACTGATAGACTTTGTGTCATAATAAATTGGTTTGCATTTTCTAAAATTTATATAAAGAGAATCAAACAGTATGTATTTTTTTGACTGGCTTCTTTAACTCATAGTTATTTGGACATTTATCAGTGTTGTGTCAATCATTCATTCTTCCTTATTATTGAGTAGTTTTGTATAGCTATAGTAACAAATTATTTATTCATTTACCAAGTGATGAACATTTGGGTTGTTTTCACTTTGGGCTTTTAAAAATAAAATCATTGTAAACAAATGTTTACAAGTCTTCATATGGACATATGCTTTCATTTCTCTTCAGTAAATGCCTAGGAGAGGAATGGCTGGATCATACAGTAGGTATATGTTTAACTTTTGAAATTCCAAATTGTTTTTCAAAGTGGTTGTACCATCTTACATTCTCACCTGCAGTATATGAGAGTTTCATTGGCTTTGCATCCTCATCAATACTTGCTGTGGTTTCAGTTTCTAATTTTAGCCATTCTAGTAGTATGTGTTATTAAAAATGTTATACTCTATAATATTTTTAATTTTTATACTCTAATATTTTTAATAACTATAGAATTTGTAGTGATTTTACTCTTTTATTCTAAATTGTAGTTTAGATATTCATTTCTCTAAAGACAAAAGATGTTGAGCATCTTTCCAGGACCTTACTCACCGTCTGTATATCTTCTTTGTTGAAATGGCTTTTCAAACCTTTTGCCCATGTGAAAACAAATTGGGTTGTTTTCTTGTTACAGAGGTTTGAGAGCTCTTTATTTATTTTGGAGACAAGTCCTTTGTCAGATATATACTTTGCAAAGATTTTCTCCCAGTCTGTATCTTGTCTTTTGATTCTCTTAACAGTATCTTTTGAAAAATAAGAGTTTTAATTTTGATGAAATACAATTTATGATTTTCTAATGGATTGGGATTTTGGTGTCATATATAAGAAATCATTGCCTCACCCAAGGTCACAAAGATTTCTCCTACATTTTATTCCAGAGGTTTTAAATTCAGGTCTATAATCCATTTTGAGGTTATTTTTGTATATAATGCATTGTTTTGCATATAGATATCCAATCATTTTAATACTATTTTAGAAAAGTAAATCTCTCTCCATTGAATTGCTCTTCCACCTTTGTTGAAAATAATTGTCCACATACGTATGAGTCTATTTTTGGATTCTCTGTTGTGTTCTATTGGTATAGTTGTGTACGTTGAGGTCTATATCACACTGACTTTCTTACTATAGCTTCATACTAAGTCTTGAAATTAGGTAATTTTAGTTCTCCACTTGGTTCTTTTCCAGCACTGTTTTGGTTATTATTGGTCCTTTGCATTTCTATATGAATTTTCGTAATCAGTTTATTTTATTCAAAAAAGCCTGCTGGGATTTTGATTGAGATTACACTAAGTCTATAGATCTATTTGGGAGATTTAACATTTTAACAATCTTGAGTCCTCTGTTTCATCAGCACAGTGTATCACTCTATTTAGGTATCTTTAATTTCTCTCAGTATTTTTTTTTTTTTTTTTTTTAAATAATATTTATTATTTTAGCTCATGTTATGATATATATATATATATTTTTTTTTTTTTTATTGCATTTTAGGTTTTGGGGTACATGTGAAGAACATGCAAGGTTGTTGCACAGGTGCACACCTGGCAGTATGATTTGCTGCCTCCCTCCCCTTCACCTATATCTGGCATTTTTCCCCATGCTATCCCTCCCCAACTCCCCACCCCCCCCACTATCCCCCCTCCCCCAACAGACCCCCGCGTATAGTGCTCCCCTCCCTGTGTCCATGTGTTCTCCTTGTTCAACACCCACCTATGAGTGAGAACATGTGGTGTTTGATTTTGTGTTCTTGTGTCAGTTTGCTGAGAATGATGTTTTCCAGGTTCATCCATGTCCCTACGAAGGATGTGAACTCCTCCTTTTTAATGGCTGCATAATATTCCATGGTATATATGTGCCACATTTTTCCTGTCCAGTCTATCATCGATGGGCATTTGGGCTGGTTCCAGGTCTTTGCTATTGTAAACTGTGCTGCAATGAACATTCGTGTGCATGTGTCCTTATAGTAGAACGATTTATAATCCTTTGGATATATGCCCAGTAATGGGATTGCTGGGTCAAATGGAATTTCTATTTCTAGGTCCTTGAGGAATCGCCACACTGTTTTCCACAGTGGTTGAACTAATTTACACTCCCACCAACAGTGTAAAAGTGTTCCTATTTCTCCACATCCTCTCCAGCATCTGTTTTCTCCAGATTTTTTAATGATCGCCATTCTAACTGGTGTGAGATGGTATCTCAATGTAGTTTTGATTTGCATTTCTCTAATGACCAGTGATGATGAGCATTTTTTCATATGTTTGTTGGCCTCATGTATGTCTTCTTTTGTAAAGTATCTGTTCATATCCTTCGCCCATTTTTGAATGGGCTTGTTTGTTTTTTTCTTGTAAATCTTTTTTAGTTCATTGTAAATTCTGGATATCAGCCCTTTGTCAGACGGGTAGGCTGCAAAAATTTTTTCCCATTCTGTTGGTTGCCGATTCACTCTATTGACTGTTTCTTTTGCCGTGCAAAAGCTGTGGAGTTTGATTAGGTCCCATTTGTCTATTTTGGCTTTTGTTGCCAATGCTTTTGGTGTTTTGGTCATAAAGTCCTTGCCTACGCCTATGTCCTGAATGGTTTTGCCTAGGTTTCCTTCTAGTGTTTTTATGGTGTTACGTCTTATGTTTAAGTCTTTAATCCATCTGGAGTCAATTTTAGTGTAAGGTGTCAGGAAGGGGTCCAGTTTCTGCTTTCTGCATATGGCTAGCCAGTTTTCCCAACACCACTTATTGAACATGGAATCCTTTCCCCATTGATTGTTTTTTTCAGGTTTGTCAAAGATCAGGTGGTTGTAGATATGCTGTGTCGCCTCCGTCGTCTCTGTTCTGTTCCATTGGTCTATATCTCTGTTTTGGTACCAGTACCATGCTGTTTTGATTACTGTAGCCTTGTAGTAGAGTTTGAAGTCCGGTAGTGTGATGCCTCCTGCTTTGTTCTTTTTGCTTAGAATTGACTTGGCTATGCGGGCTCTCTTTTGGTTCCATATGAAGTTTAAGGTGATTTTTTCCAGTTCTGTGAGGAAGGTCATTGGTAGCTTGATGGGGATAGCGTTGAATCTGTAAATTACTTTGGGCAGTATGGCCATTTTCACAATATTAATTCTTCCTAACCATGAACATGGAATGTTTCTCCATCTGTTTGTGTCCTCTCTTATTTCGTTGAGCAGTGATTTGTAGTTCTCCTTGAAGAGGTCCTTTACGTTCCTTGTTAGTTGTGTTCCTAGGTATTTTATTCTCTTTGTAGCAATTGTGAATGGCAGTTCGTTCTTGATTTGGCTCTCTTTAAGTCTGTTATTGGTGTATAGGAATGCTTGTGATTTTTGCACATTGATTTTGTATCCTGATACTTTGCTGAAGTTGCTTATCAGTTTCAGGAGATTTTGGGCTGAGGTGATAGGGTCTTCTAGATATACAATCATGTCGTCTGCAAATAGAGACAATTTGACTTCCTCCTTTCCTAATTGAATACCCTTTATTTCTTTTTCTTGCCTGATTGCTCTGGCTAGAACTTCCAGTACTATATTGAATAGGAGTGGTGAGAGAGGGCATCCTTGTCTAGTGCCGGATTTCAAAGGGAATGCTTCCAGTTTTTGCCCATTCAGTATGATATTGGCTGTCGGTTTGTCATAAATAGCTTTTATTATTTTGAGATACGTTCCATCGATACCTAGTTTATTGAGGGTTTTTAGCATAAAGGGCTGTTGAATTTTGTCGAAGGCCTTCTCTGCATCAATTGAGATAATCATGTGGTTTTTGTCTTTGGTTCTGTTTATGTGGTGAATTACATTTATAGACTTGCGTATATTGAACCAGCCTTGCATCCCCGGGATGAATCCTACTTGATCATGGTGGATAAGCTTTTTGATGTGCTGTTGTAATCGGCTTGCCAGTATTTTATTGAAGATTTTTGCATCTATGTTCATCATGGATATTGGCCTGTAGTTTTCTTTTCTTGTTGAGTCTCTGCCGGGTTTTGGTATTAGGATGATGTTGGTCTCATAAAATGATTTGGGAAGGATTCCCTCTTTTTGGATTATTTGGAATAGTTTCAGTAGGAATGGTACCAGTTCCTCTTTGTATGTCTGGTAGAATTCGGCTGTGAGACCATCTGGGCCTGGGCTTTTTTTGGGTGGTAGGCTCTTAATTGCTGCCTCGACTTCAGACCTTGTTATTGGTCTATTCAGGGTTTCGACTTCTTCCTGGTTTAGGCATGGGAGGAGACTACTGTCCAGGAATTTATCCATTTCTTCCAGGTTTTCTAATTTATGTGCATAGAGTTGTTTGTAATAATCTCTGATGATGGTTTGAATTTCTGTGGCATCTGTGGTGATATCCCCTTTATCATTTTTTATTGCATCTATTTGGTTATTCTCTCTTTTCTTTTTTATTAGTTTGGCTAGTGGTCTGTCTATTTTGTTGATCTTTTCAAAAAACCAGCTCCTGGATTTATTGATTTTTTGTAGGGTTTTTCGTGTCTCTATCTCCTTCATTTCTGCTTTGATCTTAGTTATTTCTTGTCTTCTGCTAGGTTTTGAGTTTTTTTGATCTTGCTCCTCTAGCTCTTTCAATTTTGATGATAGGGTGTCAATTTTAGTTCTCTCCTTTCTTCTCATGTGGGCACTTATTGCTATATATTTTCCTCTAGAGACTGCTTTAAATGTGTCCCAGAGATTCTGGTATGTGGTGTCTTCATTCTCGTTGGTTTCGAAGAACATCTTTATTTCTGCCTTCATTTCAGTGTTTATCCAGTCAACATTCAGGAGAAAGTTGTTCAATTTCCATGAGGATGTGCGGTTCTGGGTGGGCTTCTGAATTCTGAGTTCTAACTTGATTGCACTGTGGTCTGAGAGACTGTTTGTTATGGTTTCCGTTCTTTTGCATTTGCTGAGGAGTGATTTACTTCCAATTATGTGGTCAATTTTAGAGTAGGTGTGATGTGGTGCTGAGAAGAATGTATATTCTCTGGTTTTGGGCTGGAGAGTTCTGTAAATATCTATTAGGTTTGCTTGTTCCAGGTCTGAGTTCAAGTCCTGGATATCCTTATTAATTTTCTGTCTCGTTGATCTGTCTAATATTGACAACGGTGTGTTGAAGTCTCCCAGTATTAATGTGTGGGAGTCTATGTCTCTTTGTAAGTCTTTAAGAACTTGCCTTATGTATCTGGGTGCTCCTGTATTAGGTGCATATATATTTAGGATCGTTAGCTCTTCTTGTTGCATTGATCCTTTTACCATTATGTAATGTCCTTCTTTGTCTCTTTTGATCTTTGTTGCTTTAAAGTCTATTTTATCAGAGATGAGAATTGCAACTCCTGCTTTTTTTTGCTCTCCATTTGCTTGGTAAATCTTCCTCCATCCCTTTATTTTGAGCCTTTGTGTATCCTTGCATGTGAGGTGGGTTTCCTGGATACAGCACACTGATGGGTTTTGTCTCTCAGTATTTTTTAAAAGTTTTAATTATATAGGTCTTTCACACCTTCTGTGAGATTTATTCCTATGTAGTTAATATTTTTTGATGTTATTCTAAGTGGCATTAGTTTTTAAATTTCAATTTTTGATGGTTTGTTGCTAATATATATTTATCTATATTCTGAAAAATTTCTAAACTCACTAATTTGTTCTAACAGCATTTTTTTTTTGGTGGAATCCATTGAATATTCTACATAGATGATCATGTTATCTGTGAATAAATAGTTTTAATTCTTTTTCCCTCTGGATGTTTTTGTTCTTTTTGCCTTATTGAACTAGCTAGAATCTTTGGAAAAATGTTGAATAGAAGTAGTGAGAATGAGTATCTTTGTCTTACTGTCAATATTATGCAAAAAAATCAGTCTTTCACAATTAAGTATAATTATAGTTGTAGAATTTTCATATCTGCCCTTTATTACATTAAAGAATTTCATATCTATTCCTAGTTTGCCAAGAGTTTTGATTAGGAATGGATAATTGAAATGATCACATAGTTTTTCTTTTTGGTTTGTTAGTATAATAAATTATGTTGATTTTTAAAAAATGTTAAACCAAACTTGCCCTTCTGGGATAGACCCTACTAAGTTATGGTGTATTATCTTTTTCTCATATTGTTAGATTTAATTCGCTAAAATTTTGTTTAAAATGTTTGTATCTATATTAATGAGATCTATTAGTCTGGAGTTTCCTTTTCCTGTAATATCTTAGTCTGCTTTTAGTATTAGGGTAATGTGGACCTCATGGAATGAGTTGGCAAGTTTTTATTCCTTGCTTTATTTCTTGTTATTTCTTTCTTTATTGTTTTCATCGGTGAAGCCATCTAGGCTTAGAGTTTCTTTATGGGATAGTTTTTAACTACAAATTAAATTTTTGACATATATTGAGCTCTTTAGACTATTTGTTTCTGAGTGAACTTTGGTAGTTTTTATCATTGGAAGATTTTGTCTATTTTACCTAAGCTGTAAAATCTATTGTCATAAAGATGTTCATACTTTATAATATTTTTAATAACTGTAGAATTTGTAGTGATATTACTCTTTCATTCCTATAATTGCTAATTTCTTTCTTTCTTTCTTTCTCTCTCTCTCTTTTACTGAGAAAAAGTAGGCAGAGCTTTTTGACTTTTTTTCTGGTCTGGCAAGAGGTTTATTGGTTTATTCAAAGAATGACCTTTTAGCTTCATTCATTTTTTTCTATGTTGCATTTGTTTTCTTTTTCATTGATATTCACTTGGATAATTACTATTCCTTTTATTCTGCTTAGATTTGGGTTAATTTCTTTGCCATTTCTAGTTTCTTAGTGTGGAAGCTGAGCTCACTGAGTTGAGACATTTCTTTTTCTCTGATACAGGCATTCGGTGCTATAAATTTCCCCCTAAGTACCGTTTTAGCAGCATCTGCAGCTTTTGATGTGGTGTTTTCGTTTACTTACATTTCAAAATACTTCCTAATTGCACTTTTGATTTCTTTTTTTTACCCATGGGTTATTTGGAAGCATGTTTTTCACTTTTCAAATATCTAGTGATTTTTCAGAGATCTTTCTGTTACTGATTTATACTTTAATTCCATTTTGGCCAGAAGATGTACTTTCTGTGAATTCTATCCTTTTAAATTTATTGAGAATTATTTTATGTCTCAGAATATAATTTACCTTGGTAAATATTTCATTCACACTTGAAAATAATGTGTATTGTGCTATTGTTAGGTGGGGAGAGTTTTATAAATGCCAATTAGGTCATGTTGGTTAACAGTGTTGTTCAAGTTTTGTGTATTCCTTACTGATTTTCTGTCTCCTTGTTCTATCAATTGTTGAGAGAGAGGATATTAAAATCTGCCAACAGCCAGCTGGGGCTTTATCTGTTTTTCCTTGAAGTTCTATCAGTTATTGCTTCTTGTTTTTTGAAGTTCTGTTTTCTAGAATATAAAAATTTAGGATTACCGTGCTCCCTCAGTGTATTTACCTGTTTATCACTATGAAATCAACTTCTTTATCCATTGTTGGGTGCTGGGTGTTTTTGCATTCCTGTAAATGTTTTTGAGCCTTGTTCTGTGGTGCACCTAAGTTACTTGGCAACAGATTGACCCTTTAGGTTACTGCTTTTCGTATTTGTTAGGTGAGACCAAAGCTGTGTTCAGTCTACACGTAATTATTCCCTGCCAGTTAGGCAAGCCCTTTGTAAGTGCTGTTCCTCATGCTGGTGGATAATGATGTTTTCCAGTCTTGGTGAGAACGGGCAGCATTCTTGCCCCATGTGAACACCAGATATGGTTCTCTCTAATGCTTTCTGGGGGTTCTCTTTCAAGACTTGAGTAGTTTTCTCAATGCATGGAGTGGTGATCAGTATTTTGTTGACTACACAAGGGAATCTTTGCTGACTTCAGAGTTCTCTCTCTGTTCATCTCTCTTCTCTCTGTCTTTGGAACTCTAGCTGCATTGTCTCCCGATGCTTTCAGCTCTCTACCCTAAACTCGGGAAGTTAACTGATCTCTGCCTGGTATCCCTCTTCTTGCTCCAAGGCCTGTATATATTCGCAAGGCAGCAAGCTGGGGCGATTACACAGCTCCCCTTACTTGTTCTCCATCTCTCAGGGATTGCCATCCTGATATCTGTTGTTTTGCCTGATAACCTATGTCTTGAAAACTGTTCTTTCAGGTATTCTTTTGTTCTTTTTTGTTTATTTCAGACAGGAGGACAAAATTCAGTCCCTGCTGTTTCATCTTAGCCAGAACAGAAAGAACTATAAATAGTTTTTGATTCAACTGAAGTTTTTCAGCCTGCTTTCGGCTAAAACCAGTTTTCTATAATTCAAGTTTTAAAATTAAAGTGATTCTCAACTGTGTTTTATTTTTTAAATCAACTTTATTGGGGAATAAGCTATATACAATTAAAGTAACATATTTTAGGTGACTATTTTAATGAGTTTCGACAGAAGAACATGCCTGCTTAACCCCATTCAAGATAAAGAACATGCCTTTCATCCCATGAAGTTCCTTTCAATGAGTTTTTAATATGCAATTATGAGAATTCAGTTGAACTCTATGCATTACCCTTTGAGCTCAGGAAAGGAGCCCAGTGTCTGAGCTGCCTCCCCTTCTTGGGTTGTTGTTACCCTGTTTTCTGCATTGCCCAGGTAGACTGGGCGATGCAGAAACACATGTGTGACTCCTTGCATATTTTACAGGCTCTCTTGATGTATTTGTTACACAATGTTCTTGCCACAATAACTAATTGATATGTGGTGCTTGATAGATATTGTCAGACTGCTTTCAAAAAATGTTGTGCTTATATTTATACTGCACCAATAAAATATTATCTTTATTTTTAACTTCTGAAAGTTTAATAGGGTAAATCATATTTTTGTTACCGTTTTGTTTCTCAGACCCATCTCTGAACTTGTGAGGCACTTAGGAGCCATGCTGGTATGATACATTAATGAGTCTCATTTCCCTTCTGATGGGTGCACCAGAGGGAACCCTACACGGCAGCTGTTTGAACAAGAAGCCAAAAACACATTTTGGCAGCAAATCATGAAGCCCCTGAGATTGTGTCCTATTTAAAGATATTACCTTTTTTCAAACATTCGTTTATTTTTTTGACTCCTTCTCCTCCATGTGCAATATTGCATTTCTAGTCCCACAGTTTTCTAGTGTTTGCTATGTGCCAGGCAGTGGGCTAGCCACATTAGGGACTGCATCCTGGAACAAGCAAAGCCACCTCTGTGCCTTTGCATCCCTCTTCTTGTTGTCCAGCTTCCTCCCACTCCATTGGCTGCCAGTTCAGAATTCACATTTTTGTGCTGTTCACTGTATAGCTCTCTGCAACTCTCCTGGCCTATTCGGGATCTGCGGGCTCCTACTCAAACAATGCCTCACCCTGCCCATTGACATACAGCAGCAACAGCAAGTCCTGCTGCGAGTGAGTGAGGCCGGGGTGAAAGGGGCAACTGACCTTTTCTCATCTCTGGATCCAGGTCCTATACCATACGGTTGTTTTAGTGGGCAAGGTTTGATGTATTTATATATTTTTATTTACTAGTTAAGGCTTTTCTTATAGAAATTTTCTGTTTATGTCCCTTGTTTACTTGCCTATTGAGGACTTTAATTTTTTTTTTTTAAAAATCAATTTATATGAATTCTTTATATAGCAAAGATATTAAACAAGTTTTACAATTTTTCTGCAAAATTATTTCTCTGTCCAATATTTGCTTGTTTCCTTGGCTTTTGCTAGCAGAAGATATGTTTCCTCAGTGTTAGGTTTACACCTATAAATAAGAAGGGCCATATTTAAATATGTGTACCTTTCTCTTATCTTTACATAGTCTATAATATGTTTTCTCAGGCAGTGTAAGTCTCATGCTGGAATGCTCAGATTAGCAGCCAAGGATGTATTCAGGGGGAAGGGAGAAATTGGATACTTCTGTGACAGGAATGGCTAATGACATTCTCTCCCTTATGAGGTTTTATGTTCCACTCTTCCTTTATGCATTCTGTACTATTTATTGAGCGTCTACTGTGTGCCACGAATCACTGCCTGGCACATTTTGGGTCCTTGTTTAATGGCTACTGAGATTTAATTGAAGTTTGATGAGATGGATGAACTGTACACTATATCAAAAAAGTTGACTATAACCATGGTCTTAGAGTTGTTAACTTTAGAGTCTATAATCTCCAGAGGTTCACGGAAGATTGGAGAAGGCAAAGAAGTAAAAGAAAATTACAATGAAGTGTGGTAGGAGCTGTGATGAAAGACTTTGGAAATATATGAAGGGCACCTAGCCCAGATGTGAGGGACCAGGCAAAGCTTACTAGAGGTAGTGATATCCAAACAAAGACCTGGAGAATGTCTGAGAATGGCTAGGAGAAGAAGATCAGAGATCAGTGTATTCTTGCAAAGGCACCAGCTCAAAAAACTCCTGAGGGTGAAAGAGAAGACTCTCTCTCAAATTGACAATCCAAGTTGCCAAAAAGTGAATCCTGGAGAAATGGGTCAAATATTATCCTTATTAGTACTTGAATTATTTGATCCCCTTTCTTTTTATTCCCCTACCCATTTGTAAAATATAACACCATTATCATTGACTAATGAAAAAGGAGTTGGCCTGAAAATCAACACACTTGTTTATCACTCCTTGTTCTGCTATAAAGGAGTTAGCTATGAGACTTTGGTGAGTTTAAGGTCCCACTGTAGACCTCTCTTTTCTGTTCTGTGAAAGCAGGGGGCCAGGAAGAACAGTGTCACATACACATCACAGACCGTAGGCTGCATCTACTATCTTTGAGGCATAGTTGTTGAGTGGCATTAGGTTCTGTCTTCTTCCCATTCATCATGTCTGTGTCTGTCACTCAAGAAAGGCATCTAAACCTGAGAACAAATAGCCAGAGTCTAAGAAGAGGTGTTTCCATGCCTAGTGAACCAAATCCTCCAGCTAGAATCTGAACAGTCCCTACCCCTAACTCCATCAAACCTCACCCTGTAGGCTACTGATTTCCACAGACAGGAGTCAAGCCAATAAGTTAGAACTCCTGGAGGGCAGATAGGGACTGTTTGGGGATTTTTCAGGCAGTACCTAATACATTATGGGTTCTCAGTTAATATTCATTGAAGTTTCATTGAGGTTTGATGAGACAGATGAACCATACAATATGTCAATAAAGTTAAGTATTACTCTAACTACATTCTTAAAGTTATTAAAAATGTCAAGAGCAGGGTGATTTATTTCCTTATTCGATGGAAATATTGCAAAGAGAGTATGTATTAAAACGTGCAGGGCTTAAATAATAATGATTTATCTTTCTGGCTCCATCTTGAGCTTAGAGTCAGTGACTATTTCTGGTGTCATCTGCCTTTTTCAGGTCTCTGGCCTTTTGACACCATTTTTAGCTCTAAGAGCAATGGGAGATTGCAGTACATGTTGGAGTTTAAGGAACTGGTGCAAATTCATTCCCCAGCCACCTCCTGTCTGTGAACGATCCCTAGCAGCTGCCGAAGTGTGACCTTTTACATTTGACATCATTGCCCCTGAGTAATAGGTACTTTAGCAGGGAGATGACAGAGATCTGACCTTGAGCTGAAACATGAAAAATGCAGTTGCTACTCTGACATAGTGTGTCTCCCAGGAGAGTTATAAGCAATAGCAGCTGAGGGAACTCGGGAGGGAGCGGGAGTTAGAGTTATTTGCTCTGGGAATTTGTGTTCACGTTGAATCCCTTGCAACTGACTTGCAGTACAGCCTGCTGTGGGGCAGGGCTTCTGGCAGGGCAAGCCTTGGGATTCTCCAGCATGGGTCTCAGCCACAGCTTCTCCAGGACACCAGGAGATACGTCCCTCAGAGTATGTGCCTGTGTGTCTAAGATGCACATTCCTGGGGGTCAGGAGAGGCACAAACGGCTCTGCACAGCTATAGCTAAGCACCATGTACCAAGAACCTCTTGTTGAAAAATAATTTTGATGCTTCGTAGTAACTATGTGATTACAAACCCCTTGAAAAATGACAACTGTTAAAGCAAAAACCAGTCTTGCAAACTATGTGCAGCTTCAGCAAAGCCTATTCTCTTGAGCTCCCTCCCCAGCTGCTCATGGCACCCCTTCTTTCTAGATCCGCTCCCCAAGTGCTGCTGCCCCAGGGCTTTGTGTACGCTGTACTCCAGCCCTACCTTCCCCATGACCGGCCCAGCAATCCGTACCGTTCTCGGCCTCTGGGGGGCACCAGAGCTCGCACATAGCAAGGTGGATGCTTCTTGAGACAAAAGACGGGGATTTTGGCTGCCAGTTTGTCTCTAACATTGTGTAAGGTCTGTGTCGAGGCAAAGCAGGCCATATACAGACCTGAATCAGGGTGTGCATTGTTCTGGCTGTTCTGTTGCTGGGAGAGGGATAATGGTGGCACACGCCCTGAGGTGCTGGGCAGCTGGATTTTGGTGCCTTTTGCATCCGACTCCACCTATGGGGACGAATGGCTGGAAGAACAGGTCCCTGGAGTCAGACCTCACAGGACAGGAGGCTTCTCTTCGCTCTTGTCCGATGCTTCATGGAGCCGCGTTCAGCGGTGAAACAAAAGGTGCCAGAGAAACAAGGCAAGTGAAAGTGATAGGAGAAAACGGCAAACGGAAAGGGACAGGAAGAAAGAAAGAGAAAAAGAGACTGAAAGCGAGGAGCAAAATCAAGAATGAGACCAAGAAAAGCTAATGTATGGTGATTGTTCTAACCAGTGTTATGGGTTTTGGAGCAAAACAATTTGCAGGAAGCAAACTTCCCCAAATGTGAGTACTTAATAAAGAAGAAAACAGAAGGATTGATAATGGAAATTAGGCTAATGAATAAATAAGCTGCTTAAAAAATGGGCTCCTCTCACAGTCCGTTATTTTTAACTTAGTGGCAATTTGCATACTAGTTAATTTGCATATATTAAATACTGCTCCCCTTCTCCTTCCCACCTCCTCCACTTCAGAATAACATTTCATTACGGTGCTGCTGGGCCAGAGGACTCGGAGACTCTGGAGAGTTTATTAATTTATCCAACACATGCTGTGTACATTTTTATCACTTGCCGCACAGTGGACCCGGTATCTTTGAAGTCATTAACGACACGAGGGGTGTTCTGCTCGAGGTATTCAAAAGAGAACAAGACAAGCCAGCCTGCAATAACTGTACCAAAAAAAAGGGAAAGATCCTGTATGGTTTATGTTCTTTCTAGGAATACAAAAATGAGCAAGGGATGAGTCTCTCATCTGCATCAGAGAGCCTCTGTTGCGTTTGTTTGTGTTTTTTATTTATTTAAATTTTGAAGCAAAACAGAATTGATTCCCAGTGGGGTGCAGACATTTTAAAAAGCACTAGCCACGCATGCCATTTCTCCTGCTGCTGCCCACACTGAAAGGCAGGCTAGAGAGTGTGGCTCTTGGGGGAGCCTCTATTACTGCTGATGAGAATAATGAACCAGCAGGTGAGGGCCACAAGCACCTGCTCCACTGTGCTCCCAGGGCTATGTCTGCTGTCACTGCTGGGGGTCACGGGGCCCATCCCTGTATTGCATCTCCTCCCTAGTGCCCTCTCCCAGGGTGCCCTCCCACTGCTGCCTCTCTCCTTTGTAGCTTTGACCAGGGTGGGAACTTCTAACTTGAGCTTCTACTGGCTTACTTAAATACTCTGTAGTGGGTCATGCCAACTTCCATGAGAATAGAAGAAGGCTACCATTCCTAGGAAGGAACTTTTAAAAAGTGACCACTTGCATTAATCCTGCTGCCATTATCTAATGCCATCCTATCAGTTTAGCAATAGTCCCTCTTTCTACTGTCCCAGGTGCTTAAATTGAAAAGAAACCTGTGTATTTGCCTAGAGCTTGTAGTGTTTTCCCCAGATGCCAATGCAAATTAACAAATTTATTCAATCATTTATTCCTCAAATGTTTCTTGAATGCCTACCATGTGCCAGACATTCCAGGCACTGGAAAAATGGAGCTTACATTCTCATGGGTGGAGACAGACGATAAACACATAATTGATAAAATGGTATTATTCTAGAGTTGAAAACACTAGGAGGAAGGATAAGTAAGATGTGGGGTAGCCAGCGACCTGAGTGAGGGAGCGTTACTTTAGCTAAGGTCAGCAGGGACAACATCTCTGAGGATGTGACATTTGATCTATAAGTAAGGAGAACTGGAAGTAGGCAGAATTAATTCAGGGTCTTGTGGCCATCTTTGTGCTTGGTCCTAGTTGGGCTTTTAGTTCAGTGAATTTGTATTTAGCTAAAATAATCTGCCAGTCCCCATGCGTTCACCACCCCTGATCCCAAGGTGTGGCTAGGCTTGATGTTTCTAGCTTAGTGAAAGAGCAGCTCTTTGGGGTCTTACACCATTCAGGTTCCCTTTTGTGCAAGATGAGCAAGATTCAGACTTTGAGTCCAAGAGCAGACTCCTTGGAAGGAGACAATTACAGGCAGTGGTTAAACATGTCAGGCAGCCCGGGTTGAATCTTACTAGGTTTGTGACTTTGGGTAAGTTGCATAACCTCCCTGCAGTTAAGTTTCCCAACCTGTAAAGTGGGCATAATAAATGTAGAGGACCTGGCATGTAATAAAGGCTCAATAAATGTGCTCAGGTTTTATTACCCAGAACATACAGACTTTCCTCCCTCCATCACCCTCGAAGATAAAGATCTAGTCCATGAATGGTGGATGTGGAGAATACTAAGCATATACAAAGCAAAGAGAATCATCCAAGAGCAGTTTCTAAGCCCCTGTGGCTTGAGTCAAGGAATCAGACAGGCTTGGGGTTGAAACCCAGCTCCACCTGCTTATTAACAATTTTGTCTTTGAGCAAGTTATTTAATTTGATTATGACTCAGTTTGCTCATTTGTAATATGGGGATAATCACAAAGTCTACCTTATAGTGCCATTATAAAGATTAACGATGCATTGTCTGTCAAGCATAACACATAAATGTCAGCTGCTATATTTGATATTATTTCACCTGTCTGGCCTGTGGCAATAAGTAGTTTGATCCTCTTGATTAACAAGCGATGGTTAAATTCTTCACATATTGCATTGATTTTTCTTTTTTTTTTTTTTTGCCAAATTACTCTCAAACTGGCTGCCACATTACCATTTCAGTGTAGTTTTCTCCACCACCATGGCTTTGTCCCTGTCTACGCCAATGTCTTCTCTCCCCAGGATACCTGCAATGGCCCTGGCTTGTCTCCCCACTTCTGCTCCTGCCCTCCTCCAAGTCCTTCACCACAAAGCAGTCAGAGGATCTTTGTAGAGTATATATCAGCCATCCAGTGGCTGTCATTTACCCCTCTAATAAAATTCAAACTCCTCACCCTGGCCTGCAGGTTTAACTGACCTGTCCCTATATGTCCAGCCTTAGCTCCTCTCACTTTCCTCCAGGCCTACTGTACTCTAGCCACATTGGCCTTTCTACCCTTAAACATGCCAAGCTTTTTCCTGCTTTAAGGTCTTCAGGCATGTTATTTCTTTTCCCAAAATGACTTTCCTTCTGCACTGTGCATGGCTGGTATAATAACGAGGGATTTCATTTGATTATGAATAACAGAACATTCTGACGACAGTACTTCCATATATGCAGGGGTTTTTTTTATTCATTCAATTAGAAGTCTAAAAAAGGTTGCCTTGGTCATCGGCTCAAAAATATGAGAGAAAAGATCCCTGTCTTTGCTTTTCTTTTCTGTTTGCAAGATGATTCCCATAGCACCAGCCATCTTATTCATATTTCAGATAAAAGAAGTTGTTGAAGAGAAACAAGAAAGGGCAATCCTTATATTAGGGAAGCAACACCTTCTCCAAAATTGTAGCTATACCTCATTGGCCAAAGCTGGGATATGTGTGTTTTAGTTAGGTACACTGTACTGCACACCCAAGCAAAATAAGGAAGACGTAAAATGTATTAAGTAGGCCAATGGTGGTGTCTGTCATAGCTGACTTCTAATTTTTTAGGTTTCAGGAAATGTGAGTGCATTTTCTTCTCAAAGAGTCCTTTTCTGAACATCTTGTCTAAGTAGCTTTGCTCCCTCTCATTATTCTCTGTTTTAAGCCCTTTCTGTTTCCTTTGTAGTGCTTTTAATGAAATAATTATTTAATTCTTTGTTTATTTATTTGTCATATATCTTATTATAGGCGCCTTAAGGGCATAGACCAAGTGTGCTTGGCTTGCTACTGAATCCTTAGAACTAAGCTCAGAGCTAGGCATCAGTGGTTTCTCAAGAAATTATTCATTGAATGAATGAGTGAACCAGTTAATGAATGAATATACGATAGCTCTAGGATCTTGGGTAAGTTCTTTTTTTTTTTTTTTTTTTTTTGAGACAAGGATGACACTTTGTCAAGTTTAAAATTGGGGGAAATTCTTTTTTTGTTTTTAAAGAAAGAAAGAAAGAAAAAGAATAAAGAGGAGGAAAAAGGAAGAGAAAGAGAGAGAGAGAATAGGAGTATTGCTTTCTTGCCCAGGCTGGAATGCATTTTAGTAATGGGTATTGAAAACCTCTTTTATACCAATAATTATACTTGATGTAAACAGGAAGGAATAAGGGAAGAAAATAACAAACGAGCAGCCAACCAATATTTCATTTAAACCTATGAAATGCTATGTGATTACTGAGGAGTGATTTACTTCCAATTATGTAGTCACTTTTGGAATAGGTGTGAGGTGGTAATGTATGTTTTGTGTATTTGAAGTGGAGAGTTCTATAATTGTTTATTAAGTTTACTTGTTCCGGGTCTGAGTTCAAGTCCTGGATGTCCTTGTTAATTTTCTGTCTCGTTGATCTATAAAATCGTTGGCTCTTCTTGTTACATTGATCCTTTTGCCATTATGTAATGTCCTTCTTTGCCTCTTTTGCTCTTTGTTGCTTTAAAGTCTACTTTATCAGAGGCGAGAGTTGCATCTCCTGCTTTTTATTTATTTGTTTATTTTTACTCTCTGATTGGTTGATAAATCTTCCTCCTTCTCTTTGTTTTGAGTCTTTGTGTATCGTTGCATGTGAGATGGGTCTGGATGCAGCATACCAATGGGTTTTGGCTTTTTATCCGATTAGAATATACATAATTTTAATACTGGCATTTGATGCTAGCTGGCTGCTTTGCCCATTAGTTAGTGTAAATTTTTCATTGTGTCAATGTTCTTTTCTTTTTGATATATTTTTGGAAAGGCTGATATTGGTTGTTCCTTTATATGTATAGTGCTTCTTTCAGAAGCTCTTGTAAAGCAGGCCTGGTGGTGGTGAACTCTCTAAGTACTTGTTTGTTCACAGAGGATTTAATTTTTCCTTCGATTATAAAGCTTAGTTTGACTGGATAGGAAATTCTGAGTTGAAAGTTCTTTTCTTTAAGGATGTTAAATATTGGTCCCCACTCTTTTCTGGCTTGTAGGGTTTCTGCTGAGAGATCCGCTGTAAGTCTGATAGGTTTCCCTTTATGGGTAACCTGACCTTTCTCTCTGGCTGCCCTTAGTATTTTCTCCTTCATTTCAACCCTAATAAATCTGGCAATTATGTGCCTTGGGGTTGGTCTTCTTGAAGAATATCTTTGTGGTGTTCTCTGTATTACCTGGAGTTGAATATTACCCTGCTTTGCCAGGTTGGGAAAGTTTTCCTGAATGATATCCTGAAGAGTATTTTCCAACTTGGATTCCTTCTCTTCATCACATTCAGGTACACCTATCAAACGTAAATTAGGTCTTTTCACATAGTCCCATATTTCCTGGAGACTTTGCTCATTCCTTTTCATCCTTTTTTCTCCAATCTTGTCTTCTCGTTTCATTTCACTGAGCTGGTTCTCGACTTCTGATATCCTTTCTTCTATTTGATCAATTTGACTGTTTAAACTTGTGCATGCTTCGCGAAGTTCTCGTGTTGTGTTTTTCAGCTCCATCAATTCACTTATATTCCTCTCTAAATTGTCCATTCTCATTAACATTTCGTCAAACCTTTTTTCAAGGTTCTTAGTTTCTTTGCATTGGGTTAGAACAAGATCTTTTAATTCACAGAAGTTTCTTATCACCCACGTTTTGAAACCTGCTTCTGTTATTGGAACACACTCGTAATCTATTAAGCCTTGTTCCGTTACTGATGAGGAATTGCAATCCCCTGTAGAGGGAGAGGCATTCTGATTTTGAGTATTCTCTGCCTTTTTACGCTGATTTCTTCCCTTCATTATATATTTATCCGTCTGTTGTCTTTGTAATTACCGACTTTCTAACTAAGTCTCTGAGCAGACATCCAACTTGTTGATTCCCAGTGCCGCAATCTGAGCAATCCACTGTGCCGGCCAAAACAGCGGTGTTAAGATTGATGGTGCTTTTCTGCCCGGGAATCTCTGGACTCTGCACCAAAAACTGGCGCGCTAAGGCACCAGCAAAACTGCCGCGCCGGCCACAAGAGTTGCCCTGGTGACACGTGGGGCTCCTCTGCTGGGAATCTCCTGGTCCGTGAGCAACAAATATTCTTCTGACAGTGTGGCGTCCTCTCATTCTCTGCGCTTTCACTGGGAACTACGAGCCCGAGCTGCTAGTGGTCAGCCATCTTGGATCTCTCTCCAGTTCTTTGTTCCTTTCCCAGACTACTCTAATGAAGAGGAATCACCCCAAATGGAATTGCTAGGCAGAAATGAACATAGTAAACTAATGTTAATAAGTGATTTTGTCAAAATAACAAAAACAAAATGTTGAGAAAATGAATTGCTAGATTCTTATTATCACATATTTCCACAAGTGCTCAGCTCTGATTATTGAGAAGTTTCGGTAGTTAAGAGTGAGTCAGATGTGGCAAGTTATAGACATGTTCTGGATTACACAAGAGATGCAGAGTCTAAGCTCAAAACTGTCCTTTGAGAATGGTATGTAGTTCCCAATATTTGTGTTGGGAACATACTGCACAATGCTCTTGTTTCCCCTTATCCTTGAAAAACAAAACTAAACAAAATCACAATACATCATTTATTCTGTATTATAGGTATTAACTGGTTAAATCCTTAAAACTCTCCAAAGAATAAGACTGAGGCTCAGGAAAGTTACCGGTTGGGAAGTGGTGATGGAATCTGGGTTTGAACCTTAATAGCTAAGCTCCAGAGACTATGCACTTATATTATGTTATAGTGCATGCTATTTTAATTTAGTGCAGAATTTCTTTTGGGAAAATTGGTTATATCAAATGGAAACCTATATCGTATTATACCTATGATTCTTCTGTAAAAGTCAGCTTTTAGGCAAAAGTGCAGAAAATGACTCTTTGGTGTATTACTGCAGAGACAAGTGCTTCAGTTGGGAGGTAGCTGTTGAGATAAAATGTAAAATAGGGAGTGGGGATGGTTCTTCCTGAATTTAATTTCAGGGCCAGCTCCCTGCATTGCTGTAATCTTTGTTTTCTAAAAGTATAATAATATTGCTAATCAAAGCTGTGTGGAGTGACAATTTTTTCCTGAGTGTTGCTGCAAAACAGACCATTCAAAAGAATGAAATTCTACAAGTAATTCAATAATGGCGTAGCATGAAAACCTGGTAGATTTAGACTTTCTAAGCTGGAAAAGGCCTGCGGCAGGGATGAAATAGGCTGCAGGGTTGTGCTGAATTCAAATCCTGGCTCTGCAACTCGCTAGCCTTACGACTTTAGGCAGGTTACTTAATCCTATGAATCTCTGTCACCTCTCATTTAAAAGAGATTAATAGACCTAACTAAGGGAGTGTGATGAGTATTTCATGTGGTAATTGTCAAAAACCCCAACACAATGATAATCGCTGAGTAGTAGTTTAACCATTGCTAATTCCATTGCCTTCCCCTTCCAGATGCCATGTGGCTCACTTAGTTCATTGCCCTCTGAAAATCTAAACAAAGAAGAATCTTCTTTCTAAATAGCTTCAGGGAGGGGACTTGAAGAGCATTTTTGATTGCCCATCCCATTGTCACTTACATCCTAATTTTCTAGCCTTTAATAAAGCACCATGTGCAATGGGTAGCTCCACAGCCTATGGGACATGCAGAGCTGGGGAAGGTCAATGAGAAGTCCACAGAGAAGCAAAAGGGTTAGTTAAGAAGACCCTTGAGGCCGGGCATGGTGGCTCACACCTGTAATCCCAGTATTTTGGGAGGTCGAGTGGGCAGATCACAAGGTCAGGAGATAGAGACTATCCTGGCTAACCCGGTGAAACCTGTCTCTACTAAAAATACAAAAAATCAGCTGGGCGTGGTGGCACATGCATGTAGTCCTTAAGAGGTTAAAACTACTTAGGCCTAACCTTCAGGCCTGGTGTGAAGGATTTAAGCACAATACAAGACCCAAGTGTTCAATGCAGTCATCAGTCAGGGGCAGGAAGGCACGAGGATGCATGGATAGACCATAAATACAGACCACAAAGCAGCAGAGAGCCAGTTCAGGTCTGTGGTCACTGTGGTGATGTCACATCCTCGGGGTACCTGCTTGGTGTCCAAGCTGTCCTGCCTCAGAGAACTCACATCCCATAAGCTGGGTCCACATCATAGCTTCTCTTACTTGTGGGTCTGTTTAGCGTTCATTCAGTTTCTTCCTGCCATGTAGACTTTCATGGTAAACTGAATTTTAGCATTCTTCTTATACAGCTGAACAAAAATGTGCTTTCTTTTAACTTTTGCCCACTGGCTCCAGCCCTGCCCTAAGGGTTCATACAGTGAGAAAATTCCCTTTTTATTGGGACAGTTTTTAAGACATTTAAAGAGAATTTTCATCTGGCTAAACATCTCTAAGGTTTTTATTTGTAATTTAATTAATATAGTTTTCAGTTATTTTCTCATTTTCTTCTCCTGCCTGTGACCCCTCTCCATCTGGTCAGCGAACCCCATAAACTACAGAGCTCAGAACTCTGGGAGAAGCAAAAGGAGTTAGTTACCACTGGAAAATGTAGTCTATGTTCCTATCAGCTTCCTTGGCCACTGCCTTCTTAGTATTGAGTGAAACTGAGACAGTAGCAAACTCAGTTCTGAGGTCTTTTTCTCATGAGTTGCTATCAAGGTCTGTTTCCTCATCCTTCTATTTGTGCACTCAATTATTTAAATAAGATTCTGAGATTTTTGAAATATTAGTGAAATATTGGATCATGTGTGAAGCACTGCTTTTAGCATGCTGATTCTGCCATCCCCTCCACAGCCTCTTCTCTCAGCCTCATGCCATGTAGAAGGGGTAGGTGGATGGCATGTGCAGGCTCAAGGGGACAAACATTTAATAATACTTGATAAAAATTTTGGACTGAATGAGGCAGAGGTCAAAATTCTTCATTATATCATAGTTCAGGGCATCCTATAGCGTCATATCACCCATTAATCATCATCTCCAAATTTATTCAACCAGTTATAAATCCACTGAATGGTATTATCATGAGGTCCATACCTCTGTAATTTGTTCACAACAATATTATAGGAAACTCCATCAAAGACATTGCTAAAATCAATAAGCACTGTATCTACTGCATCCTTTTAATTCTCTGTTGTGATCATCTCACCAACAGGCACGTCTAATGTGGATTGTTCTTGGTGAGTCAAAGTTGGTCCCAGGAAACATGTTCTTCCCAATAGGGGTTCACATTTCTTCTGTTACACAATCTGCTCAAGGAGTTTTCTAGGAACCATTTTACTCTTGAAAATTAGAACCTGTCCTCTTCCCAAAAGGTATTAAATATGAGGATAGGACAAAAGAGATTGAAATTAAACTTTGCAGAAAGAATCTAGATCAGGCATTATGAATAACTACCAGGCATTGTGCTAAAATTCTAAAAATGGCTATGATGTCACTTGCATAAATTATTAATACATTATTCTATAATTGATAATTTTCTTTGTAGACCTAGAGGCAAAAGTATGGATGAGGTCACATAGCAAGGGGATTGCTGCTGAGAAGGTATCAAAGCCTGGGTTTTCCTTGTGGCCTTGCTGCTACACTAACTTTACTGACATGCTTTCTGGGATAGTCTTTTCTCTCTGAGGCTTCAAGAGAAGATGGGAATACATTCCAACCCTATCTCCTGGAGTCGTTGTGAGGACTCAGATGAAGTGCAGCATCACACAACTGTAAGGGGTTATTGGCATGGCTTCTGGAAGAGTTTGTGTCTCCAAGTGGGATCCTTGGCTGTCAGATCCATGACTGCAGCTATAAATACTGTGGGAAGTCAGAAGCACACACTGGATTTGACCGTATTCTCTAATTGGGTGTCACCTTTCATGAGCCAAGCAGCTGCCAAAACTCATTGCCTCTGATTTAGTTTCTTGGAACTGATCAGCATATTGTTTTGTTAATAACCATCTGAGGTTCAAGAAATCTTCCAAGTGGTACCACTTGAAATATAACAGCTGGCTTAGGGGCTGTTTTGTGGTAAGCTCAAATGGAACTTAGGCACTATTTCCTTCTTATGCACAAATGTGGTAACAAGCTTGAAAAGGGGGCTCAGTGATTCCCTACTGCCTCCAGTGCTCAGTAAGCAATTTGAATATTTCAATATGGAAAATATAACCTAGTTCTTTTTAGACAAATCTGCCTCTTATTCGTAAATTAAATAGGATACACAGAGCTAAGGAACAGAATGAAGAAAAGACAGTGAAGACATCATCTCAATAGCAGGAATCTATCCTCAGCCTGTGATTCTCCCAACTGTATTCCTGTCCACCCGTATGCCCATCTATCCATCTATCCATCTAGTTGTACATAAAAATTAAATGAGGGCTGGGTGCAGTGGCTCATACCTGTAATCCCAGCACTTTGGGAGGCTGAGGCGGGTGGATCACAAGGTCAGGGGTTCGAGACCAGCCTGACCAACATGGTGAAACCCCATCTGTACTAAAAATACAAAAATTAGCCAGGCGTGGTGATGTGTGTCTGTAATCCCAGCTACTCAGGAGGCTGAGGCAGGAGATTTGCTTGAACTTGGGAGGTGGAGGTTGCAGCGAACCGAGATTGCACCACTGCACTCCAGACTGGGCAACAGAGTGAGACTCCATCTCAAAAAAGAAAAATTAAATGAATATTTATGATATGCAAGACACTTAACGAGATCTAAATCCTGCCTTCAAGGAGTTTATGGTTAAGTATACAGGAGGAACTGAATATAATTCATGGCAAAAAAAAAGTTATTACAAAATCAGGGAAGATTGCTTCCAATTAGATGGAACTGGGGAAGTATTTAGGTTGAACCCAGAAATTTGGATAAGATTTAGATATATGGAGATGGGAGGTATGGTTTTTCTAGGAAGAGGGAATGATGAATAATACAGGCATGAAGGAGGTAAACTATGAAGACTGCTTGGAGAATACTGTTCAGTATTGAGCTTTTCAGGAGACAATGAGAGATAAGCTGAAAAGTTATCCTGGACCAGATGATGAAGGGCCCAGAATTCCAGGCTAAGTAGTTTGTACATCATTCCGGAGAAAATCGGGAGCCACTGAGGATTTTTGAGTATCGTAGCATTGTATCCAGAACTGTGCTTCAGAAAGAGTACTCCCTTTCCCAGTGTTAATGTTAGAAACAACACTCCAGAGCCTTGCCTCCAAGCCTTACCTTCTGGCTTTCACATGGCAGTTGCTGCCAGTGGCTGGGAAGAAGGTTGTTCTATTTTACCCTGAAGGAAGAAGGTGGATGTAGTGGATCTGTGAATTCCAGTCAGATTCCCTTTCAGGGCTGACACACTCATCTGCTCGTGCTGTGAGTGTTGGCTACTGATGGCCATAGCCGAATCCCTCTCTGGGAATTGCTTCTGGCTGGTGAGAGCTGCCTTTCATGAGATAATACTCTCTACTTCAATGACTGGTTAATACAGGCATTACAAAGACCTGGCCCCCTTGCCTCAATTTGGAGGATAACTCTGAATACTCCGCAGCTCCCAAACTTCCTGCAAGATTATCTGAGGCTTCTGCATTCCCCGGTTCCTGCCCTGACAAAACTCCTGCACATACATCTCCATTTCAGAGTCTGTTTCTAGAATCCTGAGCAATGGCAATGGGTCTTCTTCTTCCCTAGCTTCCTCTGCAGATGTGTCATCTCTCTTGTATCACCTCCATTGGTAAGAGGCTGAAGATGGGCAGAGTTGCTCCTATTTCTAAGAGATTATCTCTGTGAGTGTTGGGGTTTTCTCTTCAGCTGTTGAGAGCCTCTGGACCTTCCCAGGCTATGTTCCCCAAAATATCTTAGGTACACCTTGAAGAAAGTGGTAGCCAAGCAAGTACTTAGTATCTAAGAGGTTAGAATTGTAGACAATGCTTGAATATATCCGATTACAGAGCTTTTTCTGCAAAACCATGTCAGGGATTAAGGAACTGTTGATTTATACATTTGAGTAATTATTTGGGGCTGAAATACTCATTAGTGAGTATTTGATTAGTGAAAGGCAAGGCCAATGTCTACTTGGAATGAAACTTTTAAAACAAGAGTTGAAAACTCGTGTGGTTCGGCATCCATTCAACATAAACAATGAGGTAAGAAGGTAAGGTCCTGGGGACCTGAAAATAAAGTGCAGGCCTGCCTGTCCTGAGGGGCCTGCTGCTATGGGGGTTCATGAAAAAGATCGGTGCTTCCATAAGGAAGTGCTAGTCCCTGTGGCCAGACCTCAGATTTTGCAAGGTATCTGTACTTTAAAAAATTTATATCTCCTGAGTTTTAATTTAATTTTTAGAAAATACTGTGTGCATGAAGCAAAATATATCTGGGAGCTGGATGTGGCCTCTAGGCTGTGGTTGTTTGCCTCTGTTTTAAACCACTGTGAATGCTGGAGAGAGCACCTGAGGCAAAAACAGTGAGCACATTTGTGTGCTCATCTCTAGAAGGGCCTTTGCCTGGTAATGGGCCACTGGGAGGCAGGGTGGGCTACAGAAATTGGGGGAGGGCTAGGGAGCCTATGCATGCATGGTCTGAAGAGCAGACAGCTTAAAACATTTTTCCAAATGTGTTTTGGCCGCTTGCCTTCATGGGAACTGGGGAAATCTGCAGGTTTAAAAAAATCTTATTTGCAAATTTACTTATTCTTTAAATTCCTTCTTAAAACATTATTTTATGTTATTTAATCTTCATGAGATCCTTCAAGGATTCCCAATTGTACACAAGATAACAGTTGGCCGTTAAATCCCTCCATCTTAAGGCTGCACATTCAATTCAATTCATTCATTCATTCAGGTGTGAATTCCTTGATTTAACACGTACACAAATAATTATGCAAATAATTGTTGAATGCTGTCTTGTACAGGGAACTGTATGACGTACTTCTGGAATTAAAAAAATAAATAAGGTACTGTTTTTGCCTTCCAGGAACTCAGATGCCCTCACTGCATCTTGAATGCACTCAGATAGGTAGGATGATGGTAAGAGTTCATATTTACTGACTACCTACTAAGTGCTTGGTACTATTCTTAGTGTTTTGTTTAACTTTTGCATTTAATCTTATAACAGCATACCTAAGAAGGGACTATTATTTCTGACCTCCCTTTAAAGAAAGCATGGAGACACATGCTTTTGGCACTTTGCCCAAGATCAGGGAGTTATAGGAGCTGGAGCTGGATAGAAGCTTGGTGTACACCTCTTTGACCGTTACTTCACTGGGCCACCTGGCATCTGTGGAGGGGCTTCTGAGCACCTGTGATCTGATGGAGAGCATGGCAGAGGCAGCTGGATGCCAGACACTGAGGAGACACCTGAGTCTGACAAGTGGAAAGAGGTGTGTGTGTGGAAAGGCGGTCAGGCAAAGGCTCAGCAGCAGGAAGGCCGCAGTGCACCTTGAGACCACAGGAAACTAAGGGAAGCCGTGCTGGACAGCTGGACAGCTCCTGGGCTATAGGGCCAGCTGCCATTAGAGACAGTTGAGTAGAGGACCCTTAGACCCCACCAGACCCTGCAGAGGATGAAACAGAAGGATGCAAAGAGATTCATCTTTCTTACAGATGCAAAAATGTTCATCCACTTAAGAGAGGAAACAAATACAAACCACAATGAAATGCCAGTTTCCTGCATTGGATTAACAAAGACTCAAATGCTTAATACTACTTAGTGCTGGCCAGGATTCTCCTTTTGCACAGTTTTGATGGGCAAGTTAATTGGGAAAGTGTTTATGAGTGCAGTTTGGCAATATGTGTGTATCTACATTTTAAGTGCACATACTTTTTGGTCCAGAAAAAGTCCCCTGAAGATACATACATACCTGCAGCATAAATGTATACACATACATATATGTAGGGTGTGGTATTTTTAGAAACAGAAAATCAATGATCTTCATCAGTAGTTTAAGCAAGTAAATTATGATAATACAAACTAGGAAATACTGTGGCTTCTTGTTACTCTTAAAATAAACCCCAAGTCCTTCCCATGGCCTATAAGGCCTGGTATAATTTGGTGTCTTCCTCCTTCTCACCCTAATTTCACACTGCTCTTTCTCTTCCCCTGCTCCAGCCCCTGGGGGCCTATGGCTGTTCCACAGACCAAGGCAGTTCTATCCTTAGGGCCTTTGCTCCTGCTGTTGCTCCTTGGAAGATTTTCTCCCCCAGATATTAACATGGCTGTCTCCTCACTCTATTTATACCTCTGTTCAAATATCAACATGTGGTGAACAGCGTCGAAAGTGACCCTTAATGATCTGCCCTCCTGGTATTCACATCTTGTGTGATTCCCTCCCCTTTAGTGTGAGTTGGACCTAGTGACTTACTAATAATGAAAAGAATATTTTAAAAGGGGAGAGATATCACCTCTGAGATCTGATTATAAAATACTATGACTTCATCTTGCATGCTTTTCCTCTCTCCCTCTGTCTCCCTCTCCCTGGCATTCTTGCTTGTGAGGAAGCAGGCTGCCATGGCGTGAGCTGCCCTATGGAGAAGCCCACATGGCAAGAAACTGAGGGAGACCTTCAGCCAACAGCCAGTGAGGAACTGATGCTCTCAGAGAACAGCCTGTAGGAAACTAATTTCTGCTAAGAACCTTCAGATGACTGTAGGCCTGGCTGGCAACTCAACTGCAGCCTGAGAGATCTTGAAGCAGAGGATGCAGCTAAGCTTCTCCTGGATTCCCATTTGACAGAAACTCTGAGATCATGAATACTGTTGTTTTGAACACTAAGTCTTGAGGTAATTTGTAACACAGCAATAGATAACTGATACAGAATCCCTGGGAGAAGCCTTCTATGACTATGCAATTTAAAACAGAATTCTTTGTTGCACAATGACCCCCTAACCTGCTTTGTTTTATTTCATGGCATGTATTTCTTGGACATTATTTGATATTTTTTTGTTTGCATATTTCTTTCTCTCTACTAGAATGTAAAGTGTTATGAAGATGAAACTATTTCGCTTATCATCATGTTTCCTAGTGCCTAGAAGAGTGCCTAACATTAAATGGGTGCTCACATTTGGTAAGTATTTATGAAGGAATAAATACTGCAACCCATAAAAAGAATGAATAGTCATGCAGATCCAGATATGGGGAAGGCTTCCAAAATATAACATTATGGCGGGAGGGAAAGCAAGTTGCAAGGCAATCTATATATATATCATGATCCCCCTTTCATATCTAAAAGTTTGCATATGCAGTGAAAAATGTCTGAAAAGATACAGATCAAAGTGTGAATAGTGGTTTTCCCTGCAAGATAAAATTATGGAGCCACACTGCCTTAAACATTTCTTTAATTTTTTACAGTTTTATAATTATTCTAGAATCAGAAAAACTCAATGAAGACATTTTATAGAAGTCTTAAGGCCAACCAGCCACTTGCTCTTCAGTGTTCCTGTGTCTTCTCTCGGCTAACCTCTGAGGAGGCTACCTGCTCCTGGTCTCAACCTAGCAGCCTTAGACATTTTCCTTATCGTGGCCAGAACCACTCTCCCTGCACCTCACCCAGCCAGACTCCAGTCTCCAGGCAGTGCACAGGAAGAGCTCCCACATGACAGACTGTCAGAAACCTAGCATGTTTTCTGTGAATATTTCTTGGCAATAATTACTGAATAGGAAATAGGGAGTTGAAAAGAAATAAAAATACAGTACAGCAAAAAATAACTGTTTTTGCAGTTCAGCCTTGAAGGGATAAAGGCTGCTGAGGAGCTGATGGATGGAGCACATTGCCCTGATCCTCTGCTTTGCTTGAGGGTGAAGTTCTCCTGGGTACACTAAGGCTGGGCTTCAGGGAAAGCTCCAGTGAGATCCCTGGGTGCATAGTCAGATTTCTCCCTGGCTATGCTGAGTGTATCTGTACAGGCAGGTACCCAGAGAGCTCCTATCTAAAGCCCAGCATTCTCTGTAGACTAAGAGTCAGTGTGGGAGAGAGGTAGGGTGGGCAGCCTTGTCATTCTTCCCCACACAACTGGGCTTGGGCGGTTTTTCATCACCCTGGTCATGCTATCCACTCTCCACTGCCTCACCCTCTATATCCTATGTGCTCTTAAGTTTGCTGTATATACTGATTGGGAGACAAGGTAAGCCTGCAGGAAGGGAGCTGATCATAATCCTGAAAGACATAATCCTGAGTGCCATCATGTTCAATGTGGAAATCCTGAAAGATCACAATCCCAAAAATACAATTTTGGGAAAAACGGTAAAAAAAGTATTTTAAAGATATTTGTTTACATTTTAAAAGGGAATTTATCTGAGAAACATAAAATGCAACAGAACACTTCACAGGCCACTTTATACAATAAAACGGTCAATAATAACAAATATTTTTGCAGGCATAAACACTCAGATATACTAATGACAGCTATATAGATATAACAGTTATGAGCGGATGAACTGTATTCATAAAGAAATAGGTAAAAAAGGGAAATGTATAAACACACATCATTACAGCTGTATATACAGCTTTATAATTGCAGTCATATGAAATACTGTTATGAGCAACCTAACAGTATTTTAAAGAGATTAATTTAAAACACCATGGTGGATCACCATCATACATGCAGTCTCCCAAAGAGTCGAGATCTTCAGACATTTTATTTCTCATAAATGCAGATGAACTAAAAGAATATCTTTTCATTTATTGAGGAAGTTTCAACATTTTTACTTACATGAACAATGCTTATACACAAAGTCAACATTATGATAATGCATTTTCGTGGAGTCAAGTTTGCAAAACAATGCATAAAACCAACTAGAACTCTAAAAATCACTATGCAATTTTTATCTCCAATATTGAAAATGATGTAAAGATGAAATACATAGCCTAGGAAATTGTAAAATATGATGTTAACAATTTAAAATAATGAAAAAGGCTAACAAAAAGAAAAAAACATTCAACATACAGAAAAGCATATTACAGGGATAGATTTTAGCAATTGCACAGGGGTAGTCCATAAGGCTGGCTAACTTTCACCATCATTGACTATATTTTGAAGTTTTGCATCACGATAAATAGCTGTTTTTTTCTGTTAGGACATGGTTTTCCTAGGAGAATATTTTCATATTCACTTTCTATGTAGTGCTGCCCTTTTTCATATTCTTCTGTGATTTGGTATGCAACGACATGAGCATTTCCTATTCAACTTTCCCATCTTCTGTTTAGGAATTTTGATCTCTTAAGGATTTCAATATTTGGGATGATAGTGTGTGGGATTGTGTCTTTCAGTATGATGATCCAAACCCCTCTGAGAGCAGGGACACAAGATGCTGGGTCCTCTGTGGTATCCTCAGGGCCTGTTACACTGACAGCACAAGTAGGGACTCGAGCAGTGTGGCTGTCAGAATGGATGGCCACCCTCACATTTGTGTATGTCCTTTCTAAAGTGTGCTCCAGCATGGCATGGTCTGAGTACAGAGTAGAGCAGGATTGTACACACTTTCTTTCTACATTCTGTACTTCCATAAGTGTGACCTAAAAGCACATTTTTTAGGCAGCCAATTAAACAGTTACAAAACTTGTTCCTCCACCTTTTCTTCTTAAAGAAGATGTCAACTATTATTTCTTTAAATGTCACTTTAATGATGAAATATTTCAAACATTGTGAACATAGAAAATGCTCATGAATTTAACCTCTGGAATTTAACACATATTCTTTCTTTTTTTGCTTTTCTCATAATTTTGATTTTCACATATTTTCTTTTTTATTTTACTTTTCCTTTTTATTTATTTATGCTTTTAATTTTTGTTGGTACATAGTAGGTATATATATAGGTATCTATATTTTGGGGGTACTTGCAATGTTTTGATGCAGGCATGCAATGTGAAATAAGTACACATTAGAGAATGGGGTATTCATCCCCACAAGGATTTATCCTTTGAGTCACAAACAATCCAGTTACACTCTTTAAATTATTTTAAAATGTATGAGTAAGTTATTATTGACTTCAGTCCTTGTGTTGTGCTATCAAATAGTAGGTCTTACTCATTCTTTCTACTGTTTCTGTACCTACTAACCATCCCCACCTCCCCTCCTTACCATCCACTACCCTGCTGTTTTACCAAGATTACTTCACATTTTCAGATGAATTAAATATACAGATAAAATCAAAGCCTTCTTTATTTCTCATTCTTTCATCACAACAAATAAATATTATTCTGAAGTTGGTGTATATTATTCCTACCATGTTTTATAATTTTATTAGATATATATTTATAAAAATCATATATAAAATACCAAATCTTATTGTCTGATATTCTGTAACTCAGAATTCTGTTTTCAATATTGATTCCTAAGAACCTAATTTTAGTTACTGAATTCTATGAGTGTGTCATAATTTGTCTATGCTCCAGTAGCTGTGTATAGGATTTCTTATTTCCCCGTTTTTAACTATTCCTTAGTTTTATAAGGCTTTTTGTTTACCAAGCTGATAAACATGAAATGATATCTCATTTTAATTTGCATTTTCCTTTGGCTAGTGAGGCTGGACATCCTTTCATGCATTTTTTTTTTTTTTTTTTGCCATTTGGAATTTTTCTTTTATCAATTTCCTATTCTTACATTGTGCTAGATTGCAAAAATGGCCACAATGATTTTCCTCCCTGAATCTGTATCCTTGGGTAATTCCTATTATATTGATTCTGGGCATAGACATGTGATTTCCTTTGGCTAAGAAGATAAGAAAATGTGAGACTCGAAGAGGCCCAAGAGACCTGGACAGTGCTTGTGCATTGGTGCTGTTTCTTGCTTCCCTGAAACCACCACCATGTGAAAAAGCCTGGGCTAGTCTGTTGAGTGATGAGAGACACATGGCCTGGTGACCTCCATTAGTCCAGCCAACTGCCAAACACATGATTGAGGCCATTGACTGTCAGCTGACTGCAAACATGAGACTGAGCCCAGCCCGAACTGTCAACCCACAGAAATCAGAGCATAGATAGCTATTGTTTTAAACGAGTAGCCCTAGGTAGTGTGTTATGGCAACTATAGCTCATTCACATTATTTTGCCCATTTTTTCCCCTTGTGGTTGCTTGTCCTTTTCTTATTGCTAAACTCTTTATTTCTTCTATATATCTTTATTTCTTTATATCTTCTATGTCTTCACTGGACCACGAACTGAGCTTTAAGGGCTGGGAGTAGAAATTTTCTCCAGGTTCAATTGCTCCATTAATTAATATGTTCATTCCTCTCTATTAATATGCTTGTTAACATAGTATTTTTTTTTTTCTGAAACAGGGTCTCACTTTGTTATCCAGGCTGGAGTGCAGTGGTGTGATCTTGGCTCACTATAGCCTCAAACTCCCACCAGGCTCAAGAGATCCTCCAACCTCAGCCTCGTGAGGTGCACGTCACCACAACCAGGTAATTTATATTTTTTGTAGAGATAGGGTTTCGCCATGTTGCTTAGCCTGATCTTGAAGTGCTGGGCTCGAGGGATCTGCTTGTCTTGGCTTCCCAAAGTGCTGGGATTACAGGCATGGACCACATGTCCAGCCTGCTAAACTTTTTCTTAACATGACATTTCTCATTCAACTCTGAGTAAGTTTATGAAGCAGACATTATTATCATCACTTCCATTTTAGAGATGAGGGAGTTAGGAGTAAAGAGGTTTAGTGATTTATCAAAGATCATGCACCTAGCAAACAGGGAAGGAGAAATTTGAATCCATAAATGTCTGGCTACAGAACAAGAGCTCTCAGGCCGTTTCACTTCCCTGCTTCTCTCACATGTTGAATTTACAGTCACTCAGTCCATGGAAACTCTTTAGGGCTAGGCAGTATGCCACATTTCATCTCATACTAAACACAGAGTTTTGTTTTAAACTCTGGTTCAGGACTTTCTGTTTTCAGTGGTGTACTAGAACAATGTTAGCTAGCAACTCTTCCCAATTCTGAGTTCAGGCCATCACACGGTAACTTGACATCATCTGTGGTAGGAGTCTTTCTACCACAGAATTTAGCAATACTGTGAATCGGGGACTTTTTATCTTCTAGAGAGCTGGTTTACCAGCACATTAAGTACTGGGCTGTGTTTATTCCTGTTCCTTGTATCTTGTTAGATCTGTCCCTTTCAGTTGCTTGTTAGGAACATGTTGGCACATAATTGCTCTTCCTATCCACTTTACATCATTTCACAAATGGGATAAGTATATTTTCTTCACTAGACCATGAACTAAGCTTTAAGGGCTGGGAGTAGAAACTTTTCTCCAGGTTCACTTGCTCCATTCATTAATACATTCATTTCTCTACTAATAGGCAATATTCCTTGAGTATTTTCTATGTGTTAAACAGTATTCTAAGCCCTTTACATGTATTAAATTATTGTAACCCCTCAGCAACTGATGAATTATGGATCTGAGGTACAAGGAAGGTTGAATTATGTTCCTTAGGGGTTTACATAACTAGGTGATGCCTGAACTGGGATTCAAATCCAGCTTGCTAGTTTGCTATCCTCTCTTTACTTAATTGCACTACAATCCAAACTTTGAGGCTCTTTCTGATCTACAAGAATGCCACAGAGGAGTTTGGATTCAGTGAGCAGTGAGATTCAGCAGTAGTAAACGGCCATTATAAGTTTTTGAATGGGAGAGTGATACTTTTCACACGGTACTTAGAATGTTTTGTTATGCTAGAGTATGACATATTGGCCCAAGTAGGAGAAAGGGCAGGAAAAACACCTGTGGCATTAGCCTATCATTTAGAGCTTGCTCATGTCTATGGAAATGAAATGACTCTTCTAAATGGGGCTTTCACTCCAACTGGATCAGGCTCCTACTGGCTCAGTCAAGTTGCCAAGGCTTCACTTTTGTTTATGCTGTTTCCCTGATCCAGGGTACATTCTCTAGCTATTTCATTTCTTTGTATATGAAAATAGTTAAAAACTAAACTACAGATACAATATTATTGGGCTCTCCCACAACATCATTCCCCTTAAATATTCATCATCTGTTTTATACACTTCTGATTTAATCATTTCCCACATATTTATTATTTCTCACCAGTGAGTCTTTAAGTTCCTCAAGGGCAGGAACTGCGTCTTATACTTTGGCATGCTCTGTAGCGCTGAGATCACCAGAGTTACTCCATAAATGCTTGTGGACTATGAAAATGCATAAATAACTCTTCTTTTTTTTTTTTCCATGGCCAAGCTCATTGACAATAGGTGCCTGGAGTAATATAATTAGGAAGCTCCAAAATAAAATTGTGTTAAGGAACTACTTAAATGCTGTAAAGGAAAGTAGAGAAGACAGCCAATTAGTATCTACGAGCACCCATGATTTCTATGTAATAGAAGAAGTCATTTATTGGATTTAGTTGACTTAGTTAGATTCCTGGCTACAGGCTTTCCCCTGAGTCCTTAATTGCTCATTCAAAAGGAGGAAGCAATGACCCCATTCAGAGCCAAGTTACAAGGTATCCATTAGCAGATTTGAGAGTGTGGCTAGGGAATTGTGGTGCCTAAATGAGGCGAACAGAACCAACAACTACTGAACATCTAGTGTGTGTAAACACTATGCTAAAGCACATCTTCTAGTCTTCATTACAAACCTGCTAGGTGTTTTGTTATCCCCTTTGAGAGATGAGAAAAGTGAGCTCTGAAAGAGTATGTAACTTGTCTGAGAGTACACAGCTGGTAAGAAGTGAAGCAGAGATTCAAATTCGCCTTCATCTGGCTCTAAAAACAATGCTTTGCTGTTCATCAATATGGCTAGCCTGGTAATGTAAGTGTGTGAATTGGGCTGGGTGTAGGAAAACTGTGAAAAGTTTCCAAGTCCTGTTTGAAGACGTTCAGAATCAAACTTAAAAACTTCACTTCCTCTCAAAGCTTTTGCGGGCTAGTCTCCTCTATTGGACCATCACTTGCAACTCATTTTTAATAAAGCACTTCACCCAGTCAGAGGTGGGAGACATGGGTTTGTCTGATATTTTCTATGATGGGCTGTTGTTAGCTAGCAAGACCAGCCTGGAATTTCAACTAATTATTGATGGGGAAAAGCATACCATTCAGAGACTGTGAGAGCAAAGAGCTCATCCAGGGACCAACTTAGGTGGCACTCCTAAAGACAGCCAGAGCTGGACCGTCAGCTAAGAGACTTCAGCAAAGACAATGGGTACAGTGATTGACAGGCTGGTCTGTAGCAACAGACCTGGGGGCTACATCAGATGGAATACCAGGAGAGTCTAGGTATACACAGGTCATCTGGTTCCAAAGGAAGATAAACATAGCCTCAGAGACTACGCGAAGGTGATGGAGAAGGTAGATGGGAAGGTGGTTAGCAGCAGAATGGACAGGAGTAAAGATCTAAACAATAGCACCAAGGCAGAGTATTCAAGTCTTCTCTCTCTGAATGCCAGAGGACTGGATAGCAGGCTGTATTCTGGGGAGGAGATGGGATTTACACTCAGCAGAAAGACATAACAGAGCTCTGGGAGGTATTTTCCAGAATATACCCAATACAGAGTAGTCTCTGCCCTAAAGCCTGCAATTTAGGGGACTCTATATATCATGATTGTGATCTCACACACACACACACATAAATACACCAGCGCCTCTGTCACTTGAGATCCAGCTGTTATTGCTGGCACATCATAACCTGCAACCTGGAACATTTGCTGTCAAGGCTATCACTGTTCAGGCCCCAGGGAAATATTCTTCACATCTCTTGCTCCACAACACAAATCAATTCATTCAGGTGTGAGGGTTTGCTGTTGTTATTAGAAAAAGACAAGGGACACTTGAGCAGTGGAAGCACTTAGGTAAGGGAAAAGACAAATTAGCATAGCAAATCCTTCCTCTCAGGTAGCATGGATGCAATAGGTTCTGGCATAATAAAATCAGATTTTTTTAGTAGTGTCATACATACTTTTTTCCTTCTTTTTACACTCCAAATTTGTGGGTTTTGGTAGTACTTAGAGTTAATATGGTATTCACAAAAGTTGTTCATGGTAGGTGAGGAATAACTTAGGTCTAATATAACATGTGTGAAGTATGGCGCTGATTCTTTTTGTTGTTTTTTTAAAATTAATCATTATGGGTACATAATAGTTGTATATATTTATGGGGCATATGTGATGTTTTGATATAGGCATACAATGTGTAATGATAAAATCAAGATAACTAGGATAATCATCACCTCAAGCATTTATCATTTCTTTGTGTTAGAAACAATGTGCTTCTACTCTTTTAGTTATTTTAAAATATACAATAAATTATTGTTAACTATAGTCACCCTATTGTGCTACTGAATACTAGATCTTATTCATTCTATCTAACTGTATTTTTGTGCCTGTTCACTAGCCCCACTTTATCCCCCACTCCCTGCCACCCTTCCTAGCCTAAGGTAACCATCATTTTACTCTCTATCTTTATGGGTTCAATTTGCTTAATTCTTAGCTCCCATATATGAGTGAGAACATGCACAATTTGTCCTGCTGTGCCTGGCTTATTTCTCTTAACATAATGTCCTCTAGGTCCATCCACGTTGTTGCAAATGGTAGTGTTTCATTCTTTTTATGGCTAAATAATATTCCATTGTGTTTATGTACCACATTTTCTTTATCCATTTAATTCATTGATGGACACTTAGGTTGATCCCATGTTTTGGTTTGTTGATTAGTGATGTAATAAACATGGGAGTGCAGATATCTCTTCAACATACTGATTTTTTTTCTTTTAGATATGTACACAGCAGTGGCACTGCTGGATCATATTGTAGTTCCATTTTCAGTTTTTTTGATGTGCCTCCATATTGTTCTCCATAGTGGCTATACTACTTTACATTTTCACCAACAATGACACTGATTCCTGACATGGTCAACTGTATGGGCATTGAATGCTCAAATTGCAAATTATCTTATTTATATAACATATTTATTAAGCTTTAATTAAATTTTCAAAATATTGAATGAAAAAGATGACTTAAGTAATGGTTTAAAAATGCAATATTCATTGATTACAATATATATTTTACCTCTAAATTTAATAGATAATTTGAATATTTTAGAAGAAAAATAGATTTGTAATTCTTTGAGAAATAAATGTAATTTTACAAATGTTTATGCTCAATTTACATTTAATTAATTAATTAATTTATTTATTTTGAGACCAAGTTTTGCTCTTGTTGCCCAGGCTGGAGTGCAATGACATAATCTTGGCTCACTGCAACCTCCGCCTCCTGGGTTCAAGCGATTTTCCTGTCTCAGCCTCCTGAGTAGCTGGGATTGCAGGCACGTGCCACTATACCTGGCTAATTTTTTAATATTTTTAGTAGAGATGGGATTTCACCATGTTGACCAGGCTGGTCTCAAACTCCCAACCTCAAATGATCCACCTGCCTCAAATGATCCACCCAAACTGCTGGGATTACAGGTGCACGGCATCAATTTACATTTTAAATGAAAATTTATTCAAATTTTGTACACTTTAAATACAATTTCCTTGTAGAATGAGTGTCATTATTATCCTCATTTGTGTCAACTGAACACAAATTACATAAAACTCTTGATTATAGGAATATACTTAGTAATTTTACTTAACTGATGGCAAGAAAAATAAAGTTCATAGAATGCATATATAATAATTTATGAATTATGTATGCATTTGTTACTTATCCAAATAATATACGCCTATTAATAGGCCACCTACACATATGCAATAATGATTAAATTCAGTCTATCTTGATATTTTCTTTTGGCCATATGAAACTATAGCTTGCCTCTATTTTTAAATTTTGTCATCATAATGGTATAAATGTTAAGGTGAAATGTAAGTTATCTGCCAGTTTGTCAGTTTGATTTATAAATTTTAAATATTTAGACATGGTATGTGGGTTTAGTAAGTTGAAATGTGGCCTCCAAAATGATATGTCTAAATCCTAATCCCTTCTACCTAAGAATGTGCCCTCATTTTGTAAAAGGGTCTTTGCAGATGTAATTAAGTGAAGCATCTCAAGACAAGATCATTCTGGATTAACTGTGTGGGTCATAAGTCCAATGACAAGTATCCTTATAAGAAGAGGAGAAGACACAGAGACATAGGAGAAAAGGGCCTGTGAAGGAGGAGCATCACCAAGCCAAGAATACCTGGAGTCACTGGAGGGTGAACGAGTTGAAGAAGAATTCTCCTCTATAGCCCTCAGAGGGCATGCTGCTGACGCCTCGATTTCAGATTTCTAGCTTCCAGAACTGCTGACTGGTTCACCATGCATGCACTCCATACAGTAAGTGTGAGCCTTTGCAGATGGCTTGCAGGCATGTGCAGTCAACTGGCTTGACTCTGGGACTGGGAGGAGACTTGAGCATTTTAGGGCATTGCCCTAGGGAAAACAAATGGGAGATTCTCAGCAACCAGTCTAGCTTCACAGGATGGAGAAAAGACATACATTCTTAATAACTCCCTCCACCAAAAAAGGAACAAGAGAGGTGGAGTAGGACCATCCATAGAAAAAGTCTGAGAAAATCTCAGAATCCTCAGCCTTGATGGCTACTGAAGATACTTCTTTCCCAAAGCCAGTCCATAAAGACTGTAGGAAGTGCCTGCTTTTTCAAATGTGAAGATAGCAACACAAGACTTCAAGAAACAGCAAAGAAAAAGGAAGCATGACACCACCAAAAGCACACTATAATTTTCTAGTAACCAACCTGAAGGAAATATATATGAATTGCCTAAAAAAGAATTCAAAATAATTATTTTAAGACAACTCACAGAAATACAAAGGATCATAAGAGACTACTATGAACAATTACAGGCCAACAAATTGGATAATCTGGAAGAAGTGGATAAATTCCTAGAAACATACAGCCTACCAAGACTAAATCATGAAGAAATAAGAAAATCTGAAAATATTAAAAATGAGTAAAGATTTTAAATCAGTTATAAAAGTATCTCCCATCAGAGAAAAGCCCAGAACCAAATAGCTTCACTGGTAAATTCCATCAAACGTCTAAAGAAGAATTAATACCAATCCTTCTCAAATTCTGCCAAAAATTCAAAGAAAATAATCAAAACCTGTTTTACAAAGCCAGCTTCATCTTGATACAAACACCAGACAAGCACACTACAAGAAAAGATTACAGGCCAATATCCTTGATGAACGTAGATGCAATAATCTCAACAAAATACCAGCAAACTGAAATCAACAACACGTTAAAAGCATCACTTATCCAGATCAAGTGGAACGTATTCCTGGGATGCAAGGATGGTTTGACAAATACAAATCAATAAGTGTGGTATATCACTTTAAGAGAATGAAGGATAAAATAATATGATTGTCTCAATAGATATGGAAAAAAGCATTTGACAAAATTTAACTTTTTTTTAATGGTAAAAACTCTCAAATATTAGGCATAGAAAAAATGTGCCTCAACTAAATAAAGGCCATATATGATAAGCACATAGCCAATACCGAAGGGTGAAAAGCTGAAAACTCTTCCTCAAAAATCAAGAACAATACAAGGATACCCAATAGTACCATTTATGTTCAACATACAAACATAATGCTAGCCAGAGCAACTAGGCAAGAAAAGAAACAGAAGCCATAAAAAATCAGAAAAGAAGAAGTAAAATGATCTGTGTTTGCAGATGACATAATTTTATACATAAAAAACCCTAAAGACTCTACCAAAAACCTGTTAGAACTAATAAACAAATGCACCAAAGTTGCAGAATATAAAATCAATATACAAAAATCAGTAGTATTTCTATACATTAACAATGAACTATTTGAGAGAAATTAAAGTGACAATCCCATTTATAATAGTATAAAAAGGAATAAAATACTTAGGAATAAATTTAGTCAAGGAGGTGAAAAATCTATACACTGAAAGCTATAAAACATCAATGAAAGAAATTAAAGAAGATAAACAAATGGAAAGCTATTCTCTGTTCATGGATTGGAAGAAAAAATATTATTAAAAATGTCCCTGTTACTCAAAGCAATCTAAAGATTCAAACCAATCCTTATTAAAATTCCAAAAGCATTTTTCACAGAAATAGAAAGACAATCATAAAATTTGCATGAAACCACAGAGGACCCTGAATTGTAGAGCAATCTTGAGAAAAAACAAACCTGTAGGCATCACATTTTCTGAAATTATATTACAAAGCTATAGGCAGTAATCAAAACAGGATGGTACTGGCATAAATACAGACATATAGAACAAGGCACAGAATAGAAAGCTTAGAAATAAACCCATACATATAAGTTCAACTAATTTTTCACAAAACCTCCAAGAATACACAATGGGGGAAAGATAGTTTCTTCAATAAATGGTGTTGGGACAACTGGATATCCACATGCAAAAGAATGAAATTGGACCTTTATCTTTCACCCACACGCAAAATCAATTCAAAATGGATTAAAGACTTAAATGTAAAACCCCAAACATAAAACTCCTCAAAGAGTTTTAGGGGAAAATCTCATTGGTGTTGGTCTTGGCAATAAGTTTTTTGGATAGAACAGCAAAACCACAGGCAACAAATGCAAAAATAAACAAGTGGGTCTACATCTATGTAAAGATACAGGAAAAAGCAAGCTCGGTTTCTCCTTTTATACTCTGCTCTTACACAGTCACACAGCACTTCTGACATGAGATGCATATGTGGAGGTATTTTCTTATACACTAAGCAATCACCCTGTTCTCCAGATTCTGCAGTCAAAACCAGCTGGGTATCCTCTAATTCAATTCAGTTCAATTCTGACACTATCTACCTGGAGATATTGTCAGATCCCACAGGTTGAGGACTCAATCCCAGAAGACAATCCCCTACTTCAGATGCCAGTTGCAAGTTCAGGCTTCTGGGACTTCTGAATTGTGGCCATAAATCAGAGTTCCCATGACCTTCTTAGGCTACCCAGGAGCCCCCAGCCATCCGTCAACTCAGTAAACTTAAGACACTTTTATCACCTAGAGATTCCAAGGATTTCAGGAGCTATATGTCAGGAGACTAGAACAAAGACCAAATATATATATTTCACAATGTCACAATCAAATTAAAAAGTTTCTGCCCAGCAAAGGAAACAACCAACAAAATGAAAATGCAGCCTACATAATGAGAGAAAGTATTTGCAAATCATATATCCAATAAGGGTTAGTATCCAAAATATATAAAGAACTCATATATAACTAAATAGCAAAAACAAAACAAAACATCAAAACAATAACAACAAAAGAAAAAGCAAAAACAACCAAATAACCAAATTAAAAAATGGGCAAAGGACCTGCAATGGTTAATATTGAGTGCCAACTTGATTGGATTGAAGGATGCAAAGTTCCTAGGTGTATCTGTGAGGGTGTTCCCAAAGGAGATGACATGATTTGAGTTATACATACATTTAAGCCAGCGGGCTGGGAAAGGCAGACCCACCCTCAACTGGGTGGACATTATCTAATCAGCTGCCAGCGTGGTTAGAATAAAGTAGGCAGAAGAAGATGGAAAGAGTAGGCTGGCTGAGTCTTCTGGACTTCATCTTTCTCCCATGCTGAATGCTTTCTGCCCTCAAACATCAGACTCCCAAGTTCTTCAGCTTTTGGACTCTTGGGCCTACACCAGTGGTTTGCCAGGGGCTCTTGGGCCTTCAGCTACAGACTGAAGGCTGCAATGTTGACTTCCTTACTTTGGGTATTTTGAGACTCAGACTGGCTTCCTGCCTCCTCGGCTTGCAGATGGCCTATTGCGGGACTTCACCTTATGATCATGTGAGTCAGTACTCCTTAATAAGCTCCCTTTCATATGTGCATCTACCCTATTAGTCCTGTCCCCCTAGAGAACCCTGACTAATACAGGACCTGAATAGACATTTTCCCAAAGAAGACATAGAAATGGCCAGCAGATAATATGAAAAGTTGTTCAAAACCATTAATCATCAGGTAAATGCAAATCAAAACCACACATTACCTCACAGCTGTTAGGATGGCTGTTATGAAAAAGACAAGAGATAACAAATGTTGCAGAAGGTGTGGAGAAGAAGGAAACTTTGTACACATTTGTTGGGAATGTAGATTGGTACAGCCATTATGGAAAACAATATAAAGGTTCCTAAAAAGTTAAAAATAGAACTACCATGTGATCCAGAAATTCCTTTTCTGGGTACATACCCAAAGGAAATGAAATCATTATCGTGAAGAGATATCTACAATCTTATATATATTATAGCATTATTTACAAAGGCCAAGTGAATGAAGAAATTGTGAGATGTGTGTTTTTGTATGTGTGTGTGTGTGTATGAATAGATCTAATGTACTGCGTGTGACTATAGTTAATAATAATGTATTGTATACTTGAAATTTGCTGAGAGAGTAAATCTTAAGTGTTCTTAACCACACAAAAAAGGGTCGATATGTGAGGTAATGGATATGTTAATTAACTTGATTGCAGTAATCATTTAACAGTGTACACATATATCAAATCATCCCACTGTACACCTTAAATATAAATAACTTTTATTTGTCAAAGCTCTATATAGCTGAAAAAATTCAATTATTGGCCATTGGGCTGGGGCAAGTTTACATAATAAATTTACTCAACTCCAAAATCATAATCTGTCCTCTGTAAATGGGAATAACGGGATTTATTTTTGTAAGGATCAAATCAGTTAATCCTTATAAAGTAACCAGCATCTAATAAGCACCAAATAAATGATAGAGGTCACCACAATCATTGTCCTCATTAATATTTTATAATGCCCCACCTCAGCGCCTTCACTCATGCTGTTCCCTTTACTGGGACACACTCCCCTCTTTCACCAACTTGTTCTTACTTACAGTATGGTCTCAGTTTAAACCTCACTTCTTCAAGGGTGACTTCCCTGACCCCTGAGTTTGGATCAGTTGTAGGCTCCTGTATTTCTGTTCGTATTTCACAAGTCTGTGAGTTTTGGGAGAGTAGAGATTATGTTATCTTGAGCACTTGTGTAATGCTCTACCTATCAAAGGACCTGACATATAGCAAAAAAAGATAGTTATCGAATGAATGGTTCAACTCTGTTCCAGATGTGACCAGAAGGAAAATTTCAAAGGAGGAGGGAGACTGTCTCTGGCAAGAAGATTGATTTGACTCATTTTTACAGGTGTTTGAAACCCTCACCTACCTTTGATTTAAAGGCTGAATGTGGGCTATCTTTTCTCTCACAGCTACATGGCAACTTGCTTTTGGTTTGGGAGAGACGTAAGAGATGGGATCCAAACTGCTCAGACTGTAGTGGGCTCCATTGTGTATAAAATGTCTGACCCTGGTCATAGTCTCAGCCTGACTCCCAGGGCCTCTCTGTCAGTGCCTGGCCAGGTCTCTGTTGGAGAATGGCACTCATCTGGTTTGGAATTAAAAACCCCTGTATTTGACTTACAAGGTGGCTCATGCAATGACAGAAGCCAAAACAAATGAAAGATGGCATCAAGAGTTGGCTGTGGTCCTGGATCTAAGTTGGGGCACTTAGAGCCTTTCCAAGGGATTAGGATGGGGGTGAGCATGATATAATTGTGATTAGATGATTGGATGGCATTTGTAGGACACAAGATAAACCTACCATCCACACATCTCTGTACTGTTACATATGAGAACTGGTGCCAGGGACATGAGCCCCCTCCATTCCTGACCTGACTTCCTACCTAGACAGCCATTACGATCTGCTCTGCCTTCTCTGAGGGGACCTGGATGTCAGCCACCTGCTGCTGGACACCACTTTGCAGCTGGGCAGGGAGCCACTGGCCCCCTTTCTACCAATCTTGAGCTGGTAAAAACAAGCTACAGTGTGTGCATCATCAGGGAGTAACTGGGGACTGGGGCAGGTTTAAGAATTTAAGCTTAAATGGAATTTATATATAGTTCAAAAAATAATAATCTTTTAGGTGCCTGCTTATCTTAGCCATTTACAACCATCTTCACAGAAACTTTGTTACCAAGAGGGAATCAAGGGCCTGAGTTCTACCCCAGTCCTGCAGTGCTAGCCTACAACTTTCAGCAAGTCCCTTCCTCCTCCTGATCTTAGATATACTAGGGAGATAGGCCAGACATTCTTTAGTATCTCATCTCATTTTAATATTTTGTTATTATATCTTAATCCTGTGGCCTGGAGCCTGGCTGAGTACCTGGCACATGATAAGCCCTTAAGAAGCATCTGTATTAAGTACTTTTTGCATATCTAGACTAGATTTTTGGTGAGCTGATAGATTTAGATAGAAAAGTGCCTTGATGGATTTCTTTGGATTGTCAATGGATAGGTCAACACAAGTATCATTGAGAACAGGAAGCATGCTGTAGATACCGAGCACAGTGCAAAGTAAAAACCTGTTAAATTCCCGACAGCAATAGTTACCGATATCTCCTCTCCTGGCCCTCCTGCAAAACACAATACCTTCAAGCCACTCTTTCATCATACTAGCAATTGACAGTATCCTGTTCTCTAAATCTGGAACTCTGATTTATAAAAAAGAAAAACAATGGGGACATTGATTTTTCAGAAGCAGGACTCCAGTCTGCTATGAAGGGCAGGTGTTTGGCCTATTCAGTTTCCATTATTCTAAGCCTGGCATGAGTCCCCCCACCCTACCCCCCACCAAATGCTCTGACAGTGAGGAGGTAAGCAGGAGAAAAGGAATTAGTTCAGTCATAAGTGTTAAGTGAAGCAATGCTGGGATCCACCTTCAGCGCAGGCTTCTGCACAGGGCATAAGGAAAGAAGATGGGGCTGGCCCCAGAACGTGAGGTTAAATGGGTCATCAAAAGCCGGTGTGACCCCCTGAGCAGCAGAGCAGGGAAACATCCAGGTGTGTTACAATAGAGACAGAAAAGACCTGCAAGGGATTCTGTCAGTCACAGAGGGAGCATCAGGAGTTTGGATTTTTCTCATTGTAGCAGACTTGTGCCTACATGCGTGTACAAATCTGGGTATGGTAGAAATTTGTTGCCTTTTTCTCTTAGCACCACTCTCCCTTACTGTGACAGTGGGACCTTGATTTGATTGAGGGGAATTAATTCTTTTCTCTATTTATCACAAGGGCTTCTGACAAAGAAAGCAACCCCAGGGTGGAGCACATGACCCAAACTAAACCAACTGAGGAGGGCACTTTACCCCCAGGCCACCCTCTATAGTTTAGAGATGAATACTCAACCCAAGTCACGCCAGGTGGTGTCAATGAGCCCCAACCCAGGACTTTGGTCCGCTCTCTAAGGGAAGTGGGCTCTCCTAGACGAGCTAATCGTGATATGTCAAGATTGAAACTACTGGAGGACCCTGTGTAGAGCCTGCACTTGGAGCCAACCCAGAGGCGGCTGAGTTGTGAGATGAACTCAGGGGACATTGTGTAAATCCTGAATTGTGCCATATCCAGGGGTGTTTCAGTTATGTGAGCAAATAAATTCTCTCTTGCTTAAGCCAATGAGGATAAAATTTTTGTAACTTTCAAATGAAAGAGCTGACTGACTCACTGACCTTTAGCTGCTATTCTATTTTTTTCCTCTATGAACCGAATTCCTATAATGTATGGGATGGAACAACATAAAAACTGAGCTGTGAAAATGTGTTTGAGGGTGAACTGTGACAGGCACTCAGTCTAAGGGGAAAGTCCTATCTCCAGTTTTGCTCAAATTATTCTCACCTTTGGTTTTCTTGATAATAGCTCTGATAAAGGTAAACACTACCTTCTGACACTCTGCATTTCTTTATTTACAGTGAGTGCCATTGAGTAACATCCTGCATGACATTTTATAAAAACGTGTTTAATAGCTTTTCTTTTTTATTGGAATATAGATAGAGTGGATTGAAATTCTTCGCCTTCCCAAGGCTTGCTTTTAGGATATATATATGCAGCCTGGTGCTCCCCATACCCTTGTGGGAAGAGGGTGAGGCACTGGGAGCCATTTTGCACTCTGAGCAATATCTGTTTGGGAGTGTCCTGATTTAGATGGTGATTTTAAAATCCATACATTTGAAATCCCTAAGGTCATTGGATGAGAACACTTCTCCTCAAGCCCCATATCAAAGATGCAACCTTTCTATGATCAATGGTGGATATGAATTGTTATGTTGGTGAAGGAGGAGTTGGTGGTGGTGTTGAGGTTGGGAGAAATTGTGAAAAGTCCTGCAGTGTGGAAAGTGTTTGGAGTGGAGCCTTTTATGAATGTTTACTCCCAGATGCTGGGATTGGGTTGGTGCCTGGTTTGGCTCCACTGTGCAGGTGTGTACCATGAGGTCAGCAAATCCTGTAGTTTTATGTAAGTCATACTGACTTCTGGGATCATAATGTTACCAAGGAACCAGAGAGAGCCATGATTGCAGGGTGGTTGGGTGTGGTGGTCTACATCCTTGATACTTAAAGTTGATCATGAGGTCAGGAGTTCAAGACAAGCCTGCCCAAGATGGTGAAACCTCATCTCTACTAAAAATACAAAAATTAGCCAAGTGTGGTGGTGGGTGCCTGTAATCCCAGCTGCTCAAGAGGCTGAGGCAGGAGAATTGCTTGACCTGGGAGGCAGAGGTTGCAGTGAGCTGAGATTGTGCCACTGCACTCCAGCCTGGGCGACTGAGCAAGACTCTGTCTCAAAGAAAAAAAAAAAAAAAGAGGTCTGAAGACCAGCAGCAGCACAGCATCATCTGGGAGCTTATTAGAAAAGCAGGATCTCCGGTCTCATGCCAGGCCTACTGTATCAGAATCCCCAGGTGATTTGTATGCACAGTAAAGTTTGAGAAATGCTGGCCTATGCTAGTGACTCCAGTACTTCTCTTGATTCAACGTTTAATGAGCACCCACTGTGTTCTGGCATTGTGCTGAGTATTACAGATATAAAGATGAATAATCTAGTCTTTTCTAAAGAGCTTTTCACTCTTCATGGCTTATTTACTTCTTACTTTTTCCCGCAGTATCTCCACAACCTCCCACCTTTTGGCTTTTGCTGTGTCTCTTCACTGAAATTCTTTCTTTGAAAACCACAAATGACCTGTTTGTTGTCAGATTCAGTTTGCTCCTCTCTGTAGCATTAAGCACCTCTGATCAACACCTATTAAATGTTGTCCTCTCCTGGTTTTGCTGACTTTATGTTATCTTGATTCTTTCTTTCCCTCTCCCTACACCCCTGCCTCGTATACTGGCCCATCATCATCTTTCCCAGGGCTCTTTCCCAACTCAGTCCTTACCCTATCACCAGGTTATCTCATCCAGAGCCATGACAAGAATTGCTTTTGTTGTGAAGTCCTTGGCCCTCTAGGAACTCCGGAACTGTCGATTTAATATCAGCACTGTAAGGGCACCCTAAGCCTCTCTTTCTTATAGATGTTTTTGCCAAGTTGTCAGTTGATTCCAGTAGGGAATTAAATTTGCTGACTGTCCATGAAATGAGGGGAGTAGGTGTTGGGGAGTATTGCTGCTGCAACAAATTATCTTTTGCTGCTGTAACATCATCACAAGCTTGGTGGCTTTAAACAAATTTATTATCTTACAGTTCTGTAGGTCAGAAAGCTAATGTGAGTCTCATGGGACTAAATAAAATCAAGGCATCTGAAAGCCTGTGTTCTTTCCTGGAGGCTCTAGAGAAGAATCTGTACCCTTGCCTTTTCCAGCTTTTAGCGGCTTCTTACATTCTTTGGCTCTTCCGTCTTCAAAGCTAGCAACAGGGAGCTAAGTACTTTTCATACTGTCATCACTCCGGTTCTCTGCAGCTTGGAAAGGTTCCCTGGTTTTTTTTTTTTTAAGGATTCATGGGATTGGATTGGACTCACCTACATGATCCAGGATCCTCTGCCATCTCAAAGTACTTACCTTTAATCACATCACAGAGTCTCTTGTTATATAGGTTAGCATATTCACAGGTGCAGGGATTAGCACATGGCCATATTTGGAAGTTTATTATTTTGTCACTACAATGTGACTGAGCAGAGTAGAGGTTAGAGGAAGGGGACTGGAAGGGTGATGTGTCCCGGGGTGCCCAGGATGGATCCAAGATAAAATGAGTTAACAGGACACCTCAGTGCCAAAATTGGAAAGGTGGGTTGGGAGTGAGAAGGAGGGGTAGGAAGGGGTAGAGATGTGGGTGAGGAGATGGAGAGCCTGGGCCCAGCTACTACTGTCCCATGGCCCCTAAGTCTATGCCCAGTCATATGCAGAATACCACTGCACGCTCATCGGGTTCAATGCTAAACTCATTGTCTCCCTTGTGTCTTTCATTCTTTCTGTTTTCCCTGTCTCTATGAATGAGACCACTATTTAGCTGTTATTTAAGGTGAAAATTTCAGTCATGCTGCTTTTCTCTTCACTCATCCTCTCACCAACAGGTCCTGGATCTCTATCAAGTTCTCTTCACTCAGTTTCTCAAACACAGCCTACTGCCCTAGACCAGCACAAGCCTCCTATCCTCCACTGAACTGAGAGCAAAGCCTTGGGCCAGACTTCTTGCCTCTGTGACTATCTGATTTCAGTCAATCTCTCATTCTGATGTCTGGTTATCTTCCACAGATCACCTTAGTCCAGCTTAAAGACTGCCCACTGCCTTCAGGACCAAATTCAAAGTTGGCATGATTTTTAAAGCTCACTTGGCATCCATCTCCATATCTGGCCTTATTTTTGCCAAATTTCATCTTGTACTCTATACTCCAGCCTCACTGAATCCTTACTTTTCTTCAACCATGACTTTTGCTCTTTCTAGCTTTAGCATTGTTTCTTCTTTCACCTGACCCTCCTGATCCCACAGGACTCAGCTCAGCTACTCCCTCTCTTTGCTCCTTCCAGGTAAACTTGGTCATGCCTCCCTCCCCAGACTTTCATAACTTTTTGTGCAAATTGTGATTATAGCATCTAGCATATTGCCTTGTACTTGTGCTTGCATCAGCGTCCCCTTCCAGAATTTCCAGGCAATGTTGGGAGAGCCCTTCTTTGTTACCATGAAATTTCATTTATACATTTTGTTATGAACAAAGCTTTATTGGCACACATGACTATGTCCATTTTCCCACTAGGCCACACCATTTTTCAGAATGGTGACTACATGAATGCTCTTTCTTTACTCATATCTGAGAGCTAAGAAATGAAGCCCCTACCTACCCACCCAGAGGAGAAAGAGACTTGCTCCACACTCTCCACCCTGAAGATCTATCTTCTTGGTCATGATTTTCTCCTCTGGATAAGCCAAGGAAGGTGTGAATTTTAGTCTTAAAGAAGGCTGGAGGGTCAGCCTAGAGGCAGTGATCTTTGGAGCCTCTTTCTGACTTGGAGATCTTGTAGAGTTATGCTTCTAGGGAAAGCTAATATTGGTTTCCAGGTACTATTGCTCAGAAATAATTTGAGATGAATCCATGTGCCGTCTGCAGTTTTCTATTTGGATACATTTAACTTTGCATTGTCATTTGTTAATTTAGTCAATTAATATTGGCTCCTATGTGCCACAACCCATGCAAAGCCAAGTGGAGAGGAGAAGGGAAGCAGAGAGGCTTCTGTCCTCAGGGAGTAAAGCAGTCAAAATTAGCACTGTGCCAGGCAACAAATGGCACTACAGGTGCTCAGGAGAGCTTAGATTCTATTCTGATGGCAGCAAAGAGCACTGAAGTAGTGACATGACTAGGTCAGACAGAGGTTAAGGGAAGCTTTGGAATGAGGTGGCATGTCGGTTGGGCCCAAGAGAGAGGTCTGGGTTTTTACAGCTAGTATGAGAGAGGGGAGGGGTGTTCCAGAAGGAAGAAATGACGGGAAGAAATACTCAGATGTGGGAAAGCAAGAGACTGAGTGTTGAACCCCTACTTTCTTATGAGATTTGGTGAAACCCCTGCACAAGTAGCCTGGAAACTACCCAGATGTGTCCACAGAGCAACAGCACAGGTTTGACAGTTTGCATGTTCTGTATCATGAAGGGCTCTTCCCAGGTGCATCCACTGAGGGAGACCATCACCCAGACATGAGAACTTATGGTCCAATGCTTTCATTTTGTATGCTGTTCTGTCACCACGGCAACAGCAGCTTCTGCTGCTTTGGGCCTGGCTTCCCTGGAGGTTGCCCCACAATGATGATACTCCAGTCTCCTGCTATAAAGAGCAACACTTGTTTAAGCTCAGCCTCTGTTCAGCTGAGAAGGTCCATTTTCAGGAACTGGCAACTGCCCTGATTGCTAGGGGGAGTCAATTTTAGGAGAGGGAAAACTTCTCACGAAGATGCTGTGTAGTAGATATATATAGGTCTTCTGATTGCAGCTACTCTGGTGACAGTGAAGTCTGTTCTTGGCCCACATCTTCTGTTTAGAAGTCACATAACGCTCTTCATCATTCATATAGACAACACTACTTTTGTTCTGCTCCCAAAGCCATGGTGCTGTGTCAGGGGGCATATCCCAGACAGAACTTATGTCTGCCAGTTATCCCACTGGCAAGGAGAGACAATGAGTGTTCTGAAGGTTTAAACCAAGGACCTGATTGGTGAAGAAACTACAGCCAATGAACCAGGAGAAGGCAGCAGGGAATGACAAGCTTTTTAGTACAGTGGACCAGGCAATGCATACACACTATTAGATAAAGTTAGATGGTCCTTTCCCTTGATAACCCTAGTCTTTTGTTCCACTAGAGAGTCACAGACTAAGATTTCAGAGACTAATAGCATCTGAATGTTAGTCAAGACCTGGGAAAAGTTCTGGCCTCAAATTTCATTTTTTTCTTAAACCTCAGCCTTGCAATTTAAATGGAAAAGACCGTGATTTCCTCATAGAAATATTGTTATACCTTTGTCAGTTAAGTGATTAAATATGAATGTCTGTTCTGAGTCTATTTGTGCCATCTCTATAGCTTCTAGCCATCTGAATTTCAAAGGTCAGTAATTTTGGTTGTTTTAAATGGGTATAAGGTTTAGGGTGCTAGTTCTTTTTAAATAATTTTTGTTGAAGTATAACTTACAAAAAATAAAACAGGATAAAGTACAACAGAATAGAGCATAAGAATATAGATGATCAATTTTTACAAAGTGAATACACTTATATATCCTCTACTAAGACAAACATATACATTATCAGCATTCTAGAAGCTTCTCTTATGCCCTCTCCCAGTCATTTATTGAATGTATGCATCAATTTCTGTATTATTAATAGAAGTGAAATTACTGGGCTACAGGGCATGTGTATAAGCTTCAGTAGATGCTGACAAATATTTTTGCAAAGGGGTTGTATCAGTTTACTTTTCCAACAGGAGTTGTGAGAGTTCCAATTCCTCTGCATCCTTGTCGACACTTGGTATTGTCAGTCCTTGTCATTTTAGCCATTCTGGTGGATACGTAGTAGTATTTCATTGTGATTTTAATTTTCAGCTTTCTACCCACTGTTAATGCTGAACAAACTTTCCATGTGTTTTTTGGCCACTTGGTTACTGGCCATCCTGTTCAAGTTTGCTGTTTGCTTTTTCCTAGGTTATCTGCTTTTTAAAAAAATTCATTTGTGATTAAACACATACACACAAACATGAGTTCTTGGTCAGATATGTGTATTGGAAATATCTTCTCCCAAACATATCAATCTTTTCCTTTATGGTTAGCACTTTTTATATCTTATTTAAGATGTATTTGCCTACCTCAGGGTTATAAATATATTCTCCTATGTATCTCATCTAGAAGATTTATTGTTTTACCTTTCACATTTAGGTATGTGATTCATCTGGAACTGATTTCTGTAAGTGATGTGATTGGGATCAAGATGCTTTTATTCCCCATGAAGACATTCAGTTGACCCAGAAATATTAATTAAAAAGACAGTAATTCCCCCACAGAAATCATAGTCACATCTTTGCCATAAATCAGGTGACTAAATACGAATAAATCTGTTCCTAGACTCTCTATTTAATGCCATTGCTTCATTTGTGTATACTGGCACCATTCTTTGCAGTCTTAAATATGTTAGCTTTATAAAAATCTTGCTAACTAGTATTGAAAATACTCTAACTTTATTGTCTTGGCTATTTCAGGCACTTTGCATTTTCATATAAATTTTAAATCCAGCCTGTCAATTTCCACAAAAATGCATTTTAGTTCTACTTCTATATTAAACTCACCTAAGACATTATTTTAAAGTCAATATTTACTTTGTTTTATCCATGTATTTATTCTCTTGAATCCTCTTTATTCCTTTCCATTTTACCTGTTTCTATATAAGGTCATTGTCCTTTTGCTAGAGAACTTCTTCTAGTATATATTTATTTTAGTGTGGGCCTCCTGATAACAAATACTCTCATTTTTTGACTGTCTTTAAATGTCTTTATTTTGTTTTATTTTTGAAGGTTATATTTGTTGGATGTAGAATTCTAAGTTAAAACTCATCTCCTTTTATATTTTAAATATGTCATTTATAGTCTCCCCTTTTCCATGATTTCCATTAAAAGTAACATGCAAATCTTATTAGGTCTTTTTTTTTCCTTCTGGTTGCATTTCTAGATTTTTTTATTCAGGGAGGCCTGGGTTTATTGTAGAGTCTTAGTCCATTTGTCCTGCTATAATTAAATGCCTGAGACTGGGCAATTTAAAATAACAAAAATTAATTTTCTCACAGTTCTAGAGGCTGGGAAGTCCAAGATCAAGGTGCCAGTAGATCTGGTGCTGGTAAAGGCTGCTCTTTGCTTCCAAGATGATTCCTTCTTGCTACATCTACAATGGCATAAGGGGGCAAAAAGGGATGAATGCTGGCTGTATCCTTGCATAACTGAAGAGCCAGAAGAGCCAGATAGCTCTGAAGTCTCTTTTATAAGGGCATTAATCCCATTCTTAAGGGCAAATCCTTCCAAATTAATCACTTCCCAAAGGCCACATCTCTCAATACTATCACACTGAGGATTAACTTTCAACATGAATTATAGAGGGATGTAAAAATTCAAGCCATAGCAAGTCATTTTTCTACTTTGTGCATGCATGCTTTTATTTATATTTCATATGTTTGGGGCTTATGGAGATCCTTGAATCTGTGTATCGGTATCTTTTATCAGTTTTGGTCATTTTCTCTTCAAATATTGCTTCTGTCTCATTCTCTCTTCTTTTTCTTTTGGGATCTCAACTACACATATGTTAGGCTTTTCTAACTTGTTCCATATACCTCATTATTTTTTTTTTCTGTATTTACCATTCTTGTTGTTTTATGTTTCAGGTTGTTTATATTGTCCTGATATTTCTAGTTTATTAATCTATACTTCTGCTGTGTCTAATCTACTATTTAAACCCATACATTTAATTCTTAATCTGAGTCATTGCATTTGTCAGTTTAAAAAAAAAACTACATTTGATTCATTTTCATTGATTCTGATAATTCTCCATGTGTTATCTATTTTCTTGAATGCCTTAATATTATTTTAAACATTAAATTTAATTATTATCTAATTATTAATTTCATTATTTAAAAACCTGAATCTAATAGTTTCAAAGTATTCACCTGTAGGCTTGTTTCTTTCTCTTTTTCTCCTCTTGGGTTTTGACAATTTCATCCTGACTCCTGTCATGCCTGGTTATATTTTATGGAATCCTGGAAAATGTATATGAGAAATTATAGACGTTCTGTTCGACATTATCTTCCTCCACAGAGGATTAAAATTTCTCTTCTGTACAGTAATTAAGTTAAAGGAAGGTCACCTTTACCTAATAGTAGATGAAAATGTTTCAGTTTGGTTTCCTGCTTTAGAGGACTCATTTATTCTCAATTGCCTTTAAACCTAAGGAAGAACATATTAGAGGTCTTGACTGAAAACATGCATTGCTTACCAGGGTTTCTTCTCTTTGGTGGGCTCTGAACTTTGACATAAACTAGCATCAGTACATAAAATAGCATTTGATCACTATCCCTCAGCTTCCATACTGAGTCCTCTGAGGACAATTAATCAATCCCCATCCTCAAGAAACGCAGTTGCTAATGAACCTATTCATACACAAAGTAATTACATCTCTACCTTCACTACCATAGAGTCTACCTCCATTCCCATTTCGGTGAAACCATCCTACCTTTCCCCACTCTCCCCCAAGCCCTAGGTACCAGACACTCTCATCCTATTCTTCTCCATTCTATGCCTATTCCTATCCTATACCTTATGCATAGCTTAGGAATCCCATTTAATTTAATTTCTCCCTATGAGCATTATTAGCTTCAGGGAATCACACAGAATTCTTCCACCCAGATACACAGTGATTCAGGCCAGGCCTTGGAGACTTGCTATCCTATATGTTTCTACACCACTGAGGGATGCATTTAGGACCACAGCAATAACTGTTGTTATCCACTCTCCTCCAAGAACTATAGGATCAGTCCCATCATTTCCACTATTCCATAGATCCCTGGTTAACTGTCAAAAATAAAATCTTCCCTGGGCATCCATAATCTCCTATACTTTCAACTACTATTTTGAACATCTACTAATCAGACTCTACATCGCTCCTTCTACTCTGTGCCTGCTGAAACTCTCTCTGTGCAATCATACTCTCCCATATCCTCACCTTTTTTCAGACATCCCTTGCATTTAGGGAATCAGGCGTTGGAGATAGAGGTAAGCATTCCTGCTGTGTCATCCCTCAATTCCTGTCCCACATAATTTTTGAGAGTATGTAAGCAGATAAAATAGCTTTTGTTTTACACTACTCAATTGTGGGTGGTTTGTTACACAGTATTAGGTAAAGAAAACAGAGCCCATCCAGTCTCTGAAATATACATAAATGTTTTATGCAAAGGACTCCCACGTGTATGTATTAAGCCTAAACTTCTCTCCTGAGTTCCAGATTCAAAAACTCAATTCCCTCCTTGACTTCTGCCTTTAAGTGTCTAATAGGCACCTCAAGGTAATGTTGAATACTCTTGAATATCTGACTCCTAAGCCTGCCCCTGTCTTACTCCCAGTCTTATTTTAGTGCATAGCACAAATATCCATTTGGTATTTTATCCCCACATCCAGTCCATTTGCAATGTCTGTAGAGTCTGTCTACCTGTCTTCATCTCCAGGGCACTTCCAGAATTCAGGCACCTCTCATTTTACACCGACATTTCTGCAAGAACATGTAACTGGTCATTGTGCCACAGAGCTCAACCTTTCTAGCTTCTCCTCCTCACTGCTCACCAAGTGATTATTCTAAGATGTAATTCTGGTAGGCTCACTGCTCAGTTAAAAGCCTTTTGATGGTCCCTCAACACCTGATAAAATAAAACTCAAAGTCCTTGTAGTCACATGTAGGGAACTTAATAATCTGGACCATTTATTATCTGACCCCAGACTCCCTCTCTCCCTCCTACATTGCTCTTGCTGCACAGAATCACCAGGTTCTCTGAAAACACTGCCCTCTTTCACACCGCTGTGCCCTTGTTCATACTGTTCATTTGGACTGGCATTTCCTTTTCCTTACTCCTCTTGCGACATACCTAGAAAACCCTATAGCCTTTTAGACCCTGCTGAGGTGACACCTTTTTTTTGTCACGTGGTTTCTTACCTCTATGACATCAGATAGATGGAAGTTACTCACTTATTTCCATGTGAGTTGTATACTCATGTCACAATACGTTTAGCAACAAAAGAGAGAAATAATTAATCAGTTGTAACTGCTATTTTCAATTTGTTTCCTTCTGTTTTTCCCCATGACCATTTAAACACACACACACACATACATACATGCACACACACACATTTATAATTATAACTTACATGCAGTTTTGTACTCTGCTTTTTTCACTTAACACAAAGCATTATTAAAAGTGATATAAGTGGGGCGATGAAAATGTTCTATACTGTGATTGTGACAGTGCTTATGTGACCCCATACATTTGGTAAAATTGATTATATTGTGCACTTAACATAAGTCAATTTTATGGATCATAAATTTTTCCTTAATAAAGTTGATACGGACTTTCAAGTAGGCTAAAAACTATAGTTTAAAATGTTAACTAGTAACATGAAAGTTGTAGATTTTTGTGCTAACCCTGTTTCCTCTCTTGTGAGCTCTCTGTGCACATTAATTTTGTCTTTTTATGTGCAACTATTGGTTTGTGTGCCTACTTCTGCTACACTGTGAGTTCCTGTTTATTCATCTTTGTATTCCCTAAGGACCTGACCAGGGCCTCACACAGAGTATATGCTCTGTAAGTGTTTCATCCATTCAATAAAAAACTAGTCATTGAAACACATTTTAAACAATTATTAGCTCAATAGTTATTAAAGAATCTGATACATGTTGCTGCTTACTTTTTTGAGTTTGGTGGGTGACTGCTCCCCCTAGGTTCTATTCCTATCTTGGTGGGAATCTATGAGAATAAGAAATTTTATTTTACTTCATAAAAACTTAACATCTGTTCTAAGGGCTTGATGAATATTAATTTAATCCTCATAACAGCCCTAGAGGACAGATAATATTACTGTTATTCCCATTTTACAGAAGAGTCAATAAAGGAAGCATAGAGATGTTTAGAACTTGTCCCAGTTTGCACACTGAGTAAGTGGAGGAGCCAGGATTTGAATGAGGCATTCCAGCTTCAAGGTCTAGGTTCTTCCACACTCTACTTGGCTGCAGGATAAACCCATGTTGTGAAGTCTGTCCTAGAGGAGTTCCTCTGGGGACACACATCTGTGCCTCTTCCTGGAAGTGCCTGCCATGATCACCTTTGTACCTCATTCTCCTACTTTCTGCTTTCATGGCATCTATTGCCCTCACTCTCCCTGCTCTCTATCCTCTGGCCCTCACTTCTGTGGTCCAGTTTTTTGAGACCTTGCCTCTTCCATGGGAGAATTGGGGTGTGAGTTTCAGGGTATTCTCTGGCTTGCCTCAACCTGCCTCAAAGGTGGCCGTAGTTGGCATAGTCAACCTTCCACAGACTGGCTGTCTCCCTGAGTCTATTCCAGGTGCCTGGGGTCAAATGGTGTTGCTGACTATTGAAGGTCTGGGATCTGATTACCTACTGCTAAGCAGACCTGCCCTGGAGAGGGTAACAGCAGAAGCCCCAAGGCCAGATTGATGACAGGACTGTCTTCACAGTGACCAGCGCAGAAGAAAGGCATCACCCTCCTCCTCACCTACCATACCCCAGGAGAATACATACAACAAAGCTTGCAGATCTCTAACTAAGGAGAGAGTGGGGAAGGAAGAGATGGCTGAGGCTGTTCACTTTCGCATCTTGTGGATGGGAGGAGGCTGTTAAGAGCGCACTGGGAACAATCTGTCTAAGGGAGGATAATACAATGTTCATGTTCTTCTCTTAGCCAAAGATTTCACATTCATTAAAAATGATATCCAACCCTCTTTCTCTCATTGCAAGCATTAGCCACCTCCCCTGCCAGACTGAGAGTGTTTGTATGTTTGGGAATGAGTGGGTATTGGGAGGAGGCTGGAAGCGTGAATTCGACAATCTCATGGTGTAATAATGGAGTGGGTGGATTCAATGACACCCAATTCAAATTAGTCACAAGGAAATGCATGATCATCAGTGTGCCAGCACTAGGGAATTCCTCCTATTTAGTGAAATAAAGTGTCGCAAACAACAGCTAAGAGAGAATTGTGTGTTTCAACTTGTGGAAGTGCTAGAAAATTTTTTTTTCTAGAAAAGGATTATAGAAACATAAAACAAAAATATTTCGACTTGAAAAATACTTCCTAATTATATGTCATAAAATAATTAGGTCATGGCAAATTAGCACAAATGTTTACAGCAAAATTGCCATGTAAAACATTATCGGTAATATTATGCTAATTGCTGCAGAAGCAAAAGCTGATTATGTTTCGGCAGGATTAAAATTTGCCACTTCTGCATTTCTCTCCAACGTCACCAGTTTTCTACGAGAGCACCAACCCTGTGATTTCAGTAGAAGCTAAACTGCCCATCTTTGACGCACCAAATCTGAAAAGCGATCTTCCTGAAGACCACACTAAGGCAAGTATAAGGGAGAATTCCTGAAAGCGTTCTTACACTTCAGTGGAAACTCATCAATGCTCTGTACCCAGAATGATCTCCTTTTAAAGGGGGCATGGATGGAGCAGATGCATCATGTGCCCTGGGGAGCAGAGGAAACATGGGCTTGGGTTGTGAAGGACCTCAGGGAGGATCTCCTGGACTGGCCCACAGGTCTCAAACTTTAATGTGCACAGAAATCTATTAAAATGCAGCTTCTGCTTCAACACATCTGGAGTAAGACCCAGTATTCTGAATTTCTAACAAGCTCTGGCATATGCCAGTGGACGTCTGGAGTGCTGCTGCTGGTCCACAGACCACATGTTGAGTAGCAAGGCCCTAGAGGAAATTTTGCACAAGGTTGCAAATGCAGATGTCTTGGGGGCCAGGTAGGCAATGAAGAATGACAGAGATAGGAGTCAGACAATTTGGAATGGCAGAACCTGTGAGGAAATGGAAGACAAGCACGTCCATTAAAGGTATCAAAAAGCAATGGAAGAAAGAGAGGAGAGAGAAAGAGAGGGAGGCAGCAGGGGGAGAAGGGAGGCTAGGCAGACACCACTCTGCCATCTGGATCTGTGAGCTGGAGACTCTGATTCTAATCAAGCCAATCCTGATTAGACGCAGGCCTAGAGAGCAGAAGTGACTTGTCTTGGGCCAGCAGCCCTGGCTAGTGAGCAGTCAGAACCCAGCCTCTCCTGCATCCAGGTGGTGAGGCAGTTTGTACTAAACCTCACTGGACTGGGAGACAAAATCACCTTTACTGGGAGAGCACACCCACCTGTCCTTGGCTGCTCTGTACCTGCCAGTCGGATCAGATCTTCCTGCTCCTCGTGCAATAGAACCCTCAGTTTCATCCAGGAATCTCCTGCTGCCTCCTATTGCAACAGATATATTCACATCTATCCAGAAAATGGGCAGGAGTCTACCTTATCTTGTTGCCTCAGGCCTGTCACTTTCCTCCAGCCTCAGGTTTTCACCTGTAAAATAAAACAGCATTAAATACCAGGAGTGGCAATATTGGGAAGTGTTCTGACAACCTGAAAGGCTGTACCTGGTCATGACCTCACCATGTGAGAGGGACCCCTACCCCTCGTCTGGCAGTTGGTAGAGTTATAGACATTTATGTTTTGAAGTGGCCAATGCTGCAGAAAAGCCTTATAGCCTACAGGGATGGAGCACTGGGTTAGACTTCATGTTGGGGTTTCTGTGGTCCTGCTCTAGCCGGGCATCTGGGATCCTATGTATTGTCCTGTGTTCCCTCACTTTAACCCTGCCTGAAGTCCTCGAGTCTTGTCCTCAGGGTCCAGAGGCCTTCAGTTTTTAGTTTATGAGGCCAATTGGCACTTACACTGGGTTCATCATCTAGTGAACCCCTACTCTGTGTCATGCACTGCACTCAGGTGTTCACAGGAATGATTTCATTTCATCCTCACAACAATAGTAGATCATCTATTTAGCCCCATTTTGCAGATGAGGAAACTGAGACACAGAGAAGGTAAGCAATTTGTTCGAAGTCTCATAGACAGAGCCAGGGCTGAAATCCTGTGTCTCTAACTCTAGATCTTGCCTGTGTCACCATGAACGTCTGCTTCCCCTTAACTCTCACCCCCGAGACCTGCGAGTGACACACTGCTGTGTCTGTCCTCCTTGCAGTCCCGGTGTGTGGTGCAGTGCCTGGTGCTAAATATTTGTTTGTTAAGATTGCATGAATCTTATTTTATATTGGTTGCTTCCTTCTCCAAGAGTGACTGCCGACATCTTGCAAAAGGCAGGTTTTTGTGAGAAGAGACGTTTCGTTTACCAAGATCAGTCCCCTCAACATATGCTGCTGCGTAGAGTTCCCAGAAGGGCGAGGGCTTGTGGAGCTAGGCTCCTGCCCACCACCTCCTCTCATGTTTGCATTTTGAGCATAAGATTCACAAAGTACAGTCCAACTGCTTCACATTATTTTCTTCTGCTCAGAATCATAACCCTCTCGATTATGTTACTCTTTTTTATTATTTATTGTGTGCCCTGGGGAATTTTCATTTTAACCAAGACACTGGTTCAATTGCAAACTGGCAAAGAATGATTTGTAAGGAGATCAGTGTTGGGAGCTCATTAAAACATGTATTTAGGGGATGGTTTGGAAATAGGAAAGGAAATCTCTTGGGAGAGGAGATATTTTCAGGAGTTGAGAAGAAATTATGGAATATGAGGGAGGGAAAAGAAGAGGACAGGAGAGGAATATTTAAGAAATAAAATTGATAGCAAAATAGGAGGTATATGGAGGAAATAAATACAAAATCATGGGTAGGAAAATAAACAAAACTCTTCAGAAATAAAATATGATAAATATGACTTCATTTAAAAGAGAATGAAAATTGTCCCCCTCCATCTTGCAAGCCCTCAAATGAGTTTGAGCTCTCAGCTGGGTTATTCAGCTGTTTTCTCTGAGGAACTATTGAAATTCCTGGGAGGGGGCTTCATCCTTACTCTAGAAGTACAGGGATTAACCAAGAGCCTCCTGGACTCAGAGACGCCTGCAACGCCCCTCCCAGAGTGAGTGGTCTGGGCATGCGGAGCCTGGCTGGACAGCTCTGGAGGAAGAGCTGTGTTGTGTCAGCTTTGCAGAACCCACTCCCGTTCCTCCTCCAGGGCCCTGTCAGTGTCAGTGGTGCCTCCTGGAGTTGTGCCACATGGTGGCCCTGTCCCCCCTTACTTGGGATCCTCCTGAGCTGACAGGTCAGTTCCCTTGTCTGGGAGGCTTCCTGCTCCCCTCCTGTTTGCTGGGCATCCATTCCTGCACCGTGGCTCCCCAGGCCTCTAACGGCCTCCACAGAGCATTTTTATTGTGCAGGCGTGATTTATGGGGGCCGGCCAGATGCAGCCAGGCCCAGGGTGCCTCTGCAGGGGCTTTCCCACCGGGTGTGCTCAAGAGGAAGAGTTAAGGAAGGATGTTTTCACACAGGGAGCAGAAGAGCTTGTTACAAAAGGCTCCAAGCATTTGGAGTCTCATCAGCAAATCTATATTCAGAGGCCCTGTGTCAGGCTGCTGGGGGACTGACAGCTGACCGCTGCCCAGCCTCTGAGATGCAGTTAACAGCAGTCAAGCCTGAGACAACAAACAGCAATTTGTTTTCTTCAGACCTCTGTTTCTGAAATGAGGAAGGCAGAATTTCCTGAATTCTTGGGCTTCCTTGGAGAAATTAATTCAGCAAGGAAGTTTAAGAGTCTGAGATGCATGTTTTTTTATGCCATTTTAAACAAAAAGGGTGTCGAGTGCTGTCTTCTTGTTTTCTCTTGGTGGGGGTGGGGTGATGTTTTCAGCATTGCTTTCAGAGCCTCACGTAACCACTTCCCCAACACATGTATACATGTGTGCACAGTCACACCCACCCCAAACACGCTAGGGCCCTCTGCTATTGTCTCCTGACTCGGTCCAGGAGCAGCCTGGTCATCTTCACTATTGGAGGAAAGTGGCCTTTCCTCCACCTTCCACATGCCTGAGTCTGTGTGCCCCGTCCTCACATTCCCTGCTTTTACATCCCTCACCAGCACAGGAGCAAAAGTGAGTGTGTGCATTATTAACCTTGTGGTAGCAACATAACATTCCCCCAAAGACATCCGCATCTTAATCTCCAGAATCTGTGCATATGTTATCTTACATGGCAACAGGGACTTTGCAGCTGTGATTAAATTAAGGAGCTCGAGATGGGGAGATTATCCTGGATTATCTGGGTAGACTGAATGTAATCTCAAAGGTCATTATAAGAGGGAGGCAGGAGGCTGGAGTGAGAGCCGATATGACAACAGAAGCGGAGACCAGAGCAATGCGAGGCCACAAGTCAAGGAATGAGGGTGCCTTGAGAAGCTGGAAAAGGCAGAAGGAAAATCCCCTGCTGATACCATATTTTCATCGAGTGCCACCCAGTTTACACTTCTGACTTCCAAAGCAACAATGTTTGTGGGCATTTGTTAGAACTGCAATAAGAAACTAGTACCACTTGGGGCAGGGCCAACGTGACAGGCACAGGAAAACCTCCTTTTCTGTCTTTAGCCAGCAGGACATGGCATCTGTATCAACTCGCAGCATCTAGGCGGCAGGGGCGGGCAGCAGGGGTAGGTGAGGCTCAGTCATGTGATGTGAGGCTCTAAGAGCTGGGGAGGACTGGGTGTCAGGCTGTAGAACGGTGGCAGAAAGCTAGTGACATTTTAAATTTAAAACTTGCTGGATTCAGGGTTCAGGGCTAACCAATCACTAGCAGCCCCGAACCCAGGGAGTGAGGAGGCAGCCCATATAGGCTAATGGAGGAAACAGGGCCCAGGCAGGCAAGCTGGGGACTCACAAATGGGAAAATGCAACACTTTCAGACCTTCATTTCTCTACTGTTATATAGTTTCCATGCCTGGCTGATGACCAGAACTATTTGGGGCACCTGAAAAAGTATAGATATGCGGTCCCGTCCTGAGGTACTCGGGGAACTCGATCACTGGCACTGTCTTCAGTAACTTTTGTTGCACCAGGTATGGTATCTTGTACCCTCTTAGTCCCAGCCATGTGGACTGGCTCCTATGGCTGAGTCCCTGCCTCAGATTTTCATTCTTCCTGGCCGTCATCCATTCCCACCCAGCCGGAGAACCCCATTGAGTGGCATTCTGACTTGACCATGTGTGGATCCACAGGTTCCCAGTCTGCTCAGTTATCCGTCCCAGGCCTTCCCAACCTGAGCTTTATGCCCCTGTCAGACAGCTGACCTGCTGAGGTCACAGCACAATGTCCAGTGGAGCTCAGAGGCTTTGGCAGCTCCTGCTTCTACCGATACATCACATTTCTACCCACGCTAGCTCAGAACCTTTTATTCTTTCTGATCCTTCCTCACCCTTTCCAACTGGACCCCAGAACTGGGGCAGCTGAACTATTTTTCCTCCAACAGTCAGGGATTCCTGAAATTCATGCACCATTTTCAACTCTTACTGTACTGACAAAAACTCTTATATTCACTTCCATTTGAAATTAGTATCTATCATTTGTATGTCATATGCCTGTCTATTTTAGATCTTGCTCCTTTGAGTGCTGGGAAGCATGACATAGAGGTAAGACTTGAAATCCCTCCTGAATAGTTCTTCACTGTTTGACTTTGAGCAAGTTTCTCAGCATCTCTTCATCTCAGTGTCCTCATCTGTGGAATGGGGATAAAAATAGTACCTCACACGTAGTGTTCTTGCCGAGATAAAAGGAGCTAATTTATTTAAAATTCCTAGAACAGCACCTGGCAACTTGTAGGTACTCAATAAATGTTAGGTGTTATTATGATTGGTGCCAGCCTTTAAGAGATATTTATTTGAAAAAAGGAAATTTAAAAAATTCCCCAAGTTTGATTGACTCCATCTTCTAAAACTCTCCTCTTGCCAGCTTCAGCTCTCAGCAGACCTTCAAATAGAGAGTGAAAAGAGTGATTTCAAACTCGGCCTATCTTTCTGGCCCTACATCCTTTTTTATAGTTGAGCAAACAAATAGAAATAAGCTCAAAAGGCAGAGAGCGGAGTGGGGGAGAGGCCAAGGTTGCTCAAGCTGAGACAGCTGAGAGTCAGCCGAGTCTGGTCCACGTGAATCTAATCCTCACACCATCTGTTTGCTGATTTTCCCCTTTGTCCTCCTCTTTGAGGAGCAAGACATTCAGAGCAGGCAGAGATGAGGGCCCTGCAGACAGGTGGTCCCGGCTCTTCATGCTGGAGTTTTCAATTATGATGCCAGTCAATGGGAGAGAGTGGAGGGCGAAAATGAAAATGGAATATTTGGTTAGCGCTCTGACAAGCCATGAATCAAAAGCAAGTGAAATTGCTCTGGGGTCTCGCGGCCTGTCAGCCTCCACCATCCATTCTGCTTGCCCCTCAGCAGTGTAATTCCACATGCAGACAGTGATGTTCACGAGAAAGCAGACCCCAGCCCCGCATGGCTGGGCCTTCCGTGGCCTGCCCTGCCAGGTACGTTCTCACGCCAGGATGGATAGTCTGCCTCCCTGGGCTGCTGGGCAGAGGAGGTGAAGGGGGCGGGAGGACGGGCTGTCAGCAGGGTGGGCAGTGACGTGTGTCTGACCCACATCACAGCGCTGCAATGCCTGCTCACCTTTCAGGGCCCTCTGTGGGTGCTCGTCAATTCCCTGCAGCGTGGCTGTTCATTCTTACTTGAGGAGCCCTGGCAGAGGCTGGGAGCTGTGTCTGCTGGGGTCAAGGCCAAAGACTGCCTCTGATCAGTAGGAGAAAGGGGAAAGCTGCAAAGGAGAGTGTCTCATCCATCCTCCTCTTCCTCCCTTCTCCCTCCAACAGCCCTGACCGATTGAATACCCACCAGGGAAGGCACAGAGAGTGCTGGACAGGGAGCCAGTAAATAATGAGTTTTTTTATTTTTATTTTTATTTTTATTTATTTTTATTTTTTATTATTATTATTTTTTTATTGCATATTAGGTTTTGGGGTACATGTGAAAAACATGCAAGGTTGTTGCATAGGTGCATACATGGCAGTATGATTTGCTGCCTCCCTCCCCTTCACCTATATCTGGCATTTCTCCCCATGCTATCCCTCCCCAACTCCCCACCCCCCCGCTATCCCCCGCCAACAGACCCCCGTGTATAGTGCTCCCCTCCCTGTGTCCATGTGTTCTCCTTGTTCAACACCCGCCTGAGTGAGAACATGTGGTGTTTGATTTTGTGTTCTTGTGTCAGTTTGCTGAGAATGATGTTTTCCAGGTTCATCCATGTCCCTACGAAGGATGTGAACTCCTCGTTTTTAATGGCTGCATAATATTCCATGGTGTATATGTGCCACATTTTTCCTGTCCAGTCTATCATCGATGGGCATTTGGGCTGGTTCCAGGTCTTTGCTATTGTAAACTGTGCTGCAATGAACATTCGTGTGCATGTGTCCTTATAGTAGAATGATTTATAATCCTTTGGATATATGCCCAGTAATGGGATTGCTGGGTCAAACGGAATTTCTATTTCTAGGTCCTTGAGGAATCGCCACACTGTTTTCCACAGTGGTTGAACTAATTTACACTCCCACCAACAGTGTAAAAGTGTTCCTATTTCTTCACATCCTCTCCAGCATCTGTTTTCTCCAGATTTTTTAATGATCGCCATTCTAACTGGTGTGAGATGGTATCTCAATGTAGTTTTGATTTGCATTTCTCTAATGACCAGTGACGATGAACATTTTTTCCTATGTTTGTTGGCCTCATGTATGTCTTCTTTTGTAAAGTATCTGTTCATATCCTTCGCCCATTTTTGAATGGGCTTGTTTGTTTTTTTCTTGTAAATCTTTTTTAGCTCATTGTAAATTCTGGATATCAGCCCTTTGTCAGATGGGTAGGCTGCAAAAATTTTTTCCCATTCTGTTGGTTGCCGATTAGAACAGAGGCGTCGGAGACGACACAACATATCTACAACCACCCGATCTTTGACAAACCTGAAAAAAACAAGCAATGGGGAAAGGATTCCCTGTTCAATAAGTGGTGTTGGGAAAACTGGCTAGCCATATGCAGAAAGCAGAAACTCGACCCCTTCCTGACACCTTACACTAAAATTGACTCCAGATGGATTAAAGACTTAAACATAAGACGTAACACCATAAAAACACTAGAAGGAAACCTAGGCAAAACCATTCAGGACATAGGTGTAGGCAAGGACTTTATGACCAAAACACCAAAAGCATTGGCAACAAAAGCCAAAATAGACAAATGAGACCTAATCAAACTCCACAGCTTTTGCATGGCAAAAAATAATGAGTTTTGATGGATCATGTGAGTGAAGGAATTCTCGGGAGAGGCCAGGCTGAATTCAATAAAGCAAAGCCTCACTCATTCAAGGATCTGCCATCCAGGGTATGGAAAGCTGGCTTCTTTTGTCCTTTTTGTCACTCATGTTCATCATGTAAACATTTGTTGAGCAGAGTGAGGATTACAATATGATTCCAGCTCTCCAGGAACCCCATGGTCTGGGGCAGATCAGACAGCAAATTGGACTACAGAAGGCAGTGGAGAGGTCAGCCTTGGATTCCGGGAGGTCCCATTGAGAAAGCTAGTGTCAAGTAGGCCTCCAGATGATCAGGATCTATTAGGGAGATGTCAGTCAGGGATGCTGCTTACAGTTGTGCAGGTTGTTCACTGCCCAAGGAAAAGGTGTGGGAGGACTAAGGTAGAGCTCACTTTCTACTCACTGAGCCATATGTCCTGGCATGGTTGTGTCTGTCCAGAAGAACAGGAGGCTTCAGATTCACACAAGGGCATCAATGGGCCAAAGGCAGCCCTGCAGTCAGACAGGAGAGAAGTCAGATAGTCAGCACTGGAGCTCTGCAGCAGAAGAGGCTCATGAGCTGCCCAAAGCCTCTGTAGCTACAGAATAAGGCAGGATCAGGTCCAATGATGCCAGAACAGTGTCAACAGTGGCTGATGTTAAGTTGGAGAGTCACCATAAAATCAGATTCCAAGGGGCCAATTAAGATTCAAACTGTGAATAGTGAATAGAAAGTGGGGAAAAGCCAAATGTCTCTTTCAGGTCCTGGCCTATGGTCAGTCATTCAGGAGGGCCCATCGCTGTGGCCATAAAGCCTGATGCCATTCACAAGTGTCTGCTTGGCTGTCACTATCCGTACTTGCAGCACGTGACTCAGATCAGAATTGGGTAGGGTCCAGTAGTACAAGCCATGATCTGCTGGCTCAGATCATGCTGATGGTGCCTGGAGGTAGAACCAGGATCAGTGGCTGAAAGTTTCTGGTAGGTGGATTTTAGCTCAAGATAGGCTACCTGGCTATGAAAGAAGTCACTCTGAGTGATGGTGACAGGTGTCAGTGGAGATATTCATCCCCATCAAGGAGCTCGCATGGGGGATTACTTGTGCCGAGTGGAAGGTTGGGCTGGAAGTTTCTGAGGTCCCCTTTCAGCTCTGTATCATCTGAGTCTGTGAAACACCAGCAAGCTGGCTTTCCTCCTTGTCAGAGAGGATTGATTGCAGAGGAAGTTGAAATTAATGACTAGCACAGGGTTTTAGGTTTTAGTTGTATTTATTTATCTTCCTCCTCCAGGCCCCCTCCCATTTCCCCAGTTCCAAATTCGTTCCATGAATATTTGAGAGTAAATTGCTCATCCAGGTGCTAGAAGGAGCCATGTGGTTAACATGCAGACAGTTTCTGCTCCTCTTCACCGAGGGCATTACTTCAGTGCAGCAGGACAAGTGACCATCTTGGCAGTGGGGGACCCAGGACATAGGGAGCTGGTCATGCTGGACATGTAGGAGAGAGGAAGGGTCTCATGTAGGGCCTCTGCTGCTACTTCTTCCTGGCTACAGAGTGAGGGCAAAGTCCAGCACAGGCTGTACAAGCTTGTATCAGCAAATAGTATTGTAGTGGGGATGTTGCTGAATATACAGCATCCATTTTCCCATCCTGAAGCTGTGCCTTGGTTCTCCTTTAGGGAACCATTTCTTTCCCCACTGTCAGGCCAGTGCTTGTCTTCTCCAGCACATGTCAAAGGCCTAGACAATTCATGTCCATGGCCACAGCTGTTGACTCAGTGTTGGGTGTGTAACACCATCCAAGCCACTGAAGTGCAATTCTAGCATTTCATAGGAAATATGAGACAGTAGAAGCTTTATACTTACTAATGGGGATTGTTAAGATGGCAGAATATAAGCTTGAAGCTTCTAAAAGCCATTGCAAAGAGAAAATGTGCATAAGCATGCAGCTAAAGCAGGGGAAAGCAAATTGAAGGGTGGAAAGAGCAAAGCACTGGACCAACCTTCTCCTGAGGCTAGACCTTCTCTGGACTTTTTAGTTACATGAGCCAATAAAAGCCTTGACTTTTTTCTTGAACCAGCTTTAGTAGAGGTTCTGTCCTTTTCACCTGGAAAAATCCTTTCTAGTTCAGGAATGTTCCGGGGAAGTCCTACCTCTGAAGCAGCAGCAGAGCAAGAGTAGGGAGTGGAGCTGGGGCACCTGGCTTCCTTGGGTGACTTGTGCCCTGGCCTGAGTGGCAGCCCCACCCAGGAAGCTGTCCTGTTTCTCGCTCATCATTCTCCACGAAATGATGCAGAATGATCTCTGATGTTGGAGCATTTGACTAGAGACCTAAAATGTATTCTGCAGAGCAGAGGCTCCAGAGATGGTCCAGAGTCAAGGAGGCTGTATACACAGAAGCATGGGTGCTGGTGTGTCTACATACCCTTCTTGGAGATTCACATTGTGTATTGGTTGGAATGTCAAAGGTTCTGAGAAGTCTGATAGGAAATGTATCTGTTTAACTTGGCATATCTTTTATTTTTCAAATATTCTACATTTCAGTTCCATTTTTCTACCATCAGCAGAACACCCTTGGGGCAATGCTGACCTGGATTTCCTCACTTTACACTTGGTAATGCTTCCCATCCTCAGATATTGGGCTGTGGGAGATGATCTAGTGGCTAGAAAATTGTTTTTTTTTCTTACAAAACTTGGGTCCAGTTTGATACAAGCTGTGCTCCCCCAGGGATTTGTCCTCAGGGATCTTTATTCATAAGGTACCAAGCTATCTCATGGGAAAAGCAAGAGAACATGGAGGCACCCAATGTTGTTTTCAACATAAAAAGCCAGGGCTATAGGGGGAGGTGGTTTTGACTAGATCCTACAGTCTCTTAAATATGGCTGTCTCCCCACAGTGGCACAGGGCCCTGAGAGCTGAAGCTTCAGTGACATGGGGTTAGCAACTTTGAGCAAGGAGGAACCGTGTAGAGCCTTCACCGTGGACGCTGGCCTTTGCTAACAGTGACCCAACATGGGATTCCTCTCTTTGGCATCAGCAGACACTGACAGGGGTATCTATGAACGGCAGCACAAGCATTAGAGAACAAAGAAGAGGAGAAGAGAAGAGGATGGAGGAGGAGGGCATGTCCTAAGATGTCTAGAGTGCAGCACCCATGCCTCACCCCAGGACTTCCTAGAGAGATTTGGAGAATGAGAGGAGCTAGAACTGGGCCAGAGTGGTGGCGGCACTCCTGAGGGTAGAATTGTGAGACTCACTTCCTACTTGGGCTGTCGTGGCCTGAGAAACAGGGGTTCTGGCAGGTTGATGCTTCCCCAAGGGAGCTTGATCCAAAAGGCTGCTGGCCCTTTGTCAAGATTCACACTCCAAAAGGGGAACTCTGTCCCATGAGCAGCACCGTGGGCTTCTGGGGCCACTTTCTCCAAGCAGCTCCAGCTCTGTCTTGCTGCCCTCGTGCCCTGCTCACATCTCTGGCTCTGTCATCTGACCGTCTGAAGTTCCATCCCAGCGTGGGAGCTCTTCTTTGGGGTCAAGGCAGGCCCAGCAGTTCATCTACTATTCTTAGCATGTAGAACTGTGAATGGCTCATAAAATAGTATTCAGAAGAGTGGGTGGAATGGGAAAGTAGCTTGTTTAGCTGTAGTTAAATGGGACAGCTAATTCTAAACCAGTTTGTGTCTGGCATTGAGCTCACACCCATTTTAATGACATATGGTGGGGACCTAACAGCCTGTTGCTTTATCCTTCATGTATCCTCTTCCAGGAACTTCCATCCCTGCTCCTCACCTGACTCACTTCTGCTTCTCCTTTAAGACTTATCTCAGGGACCAGGTGCGGTGGCTCACGCCTATAATCCCAGCACTTTGGGAGGCCGAGACGGGTGGATCACGAGGTCAAGAGATCGAGACCATCCTGGTCAACATGCTGAAACCCTGTCTCTACTAAAAATACAAAAATTAGCTGGGCACGGTGGCACGTGCCTGTAGTCCCAGCTACTCAGGAGTCTGAGGCAGGAGAATTGCCTGAACCCAGGAGGCGGAAGTTGCAGTGAGCCGAGATCGCGCCATTGCACTCCAGCCTGGGTAACAAGAGCAAAACTCCATCTCAAAAAAAAAAAGACTTATCTCAGGAATCACCACCTCTTAGACCTTTCTTGGCTCCTGTGGTGGACACTGCCTGATGCCACCCAGATCCTCCCTTTATCAATGGATATGTGCCCCCAGCTGTGGGGTTTGTGGTCAGTTGTAGCACTCTGCTATCAACCCCCTCAAGAATTGTCTCAGCTGCAGAGAGCCACCCTACTCAAGCTCATCCCCCTTTCCGATGTGGCTCAGTTCAATGATGGGTTGATGCAGCAGTAGAAAGACCTAAAACTGCACTGGGCTGCTTTAGCTTCAGAGGTCTCCATGGTGTTGACCAAGACTTTCATTGGATCTGATCATGGATTAAATCCTCCCTTTTCCCAGCCATGCTTCTGTCCCCTCCCTTCCACAGAGGTCAGTGCTAAGGACACTCCCTAATAAACCCTGCCTGCTGACTCCACGTCCGTCTGCTTTCTGAGAGCCCAGCCTGGGAAATTCCTGGTCTGAGTGAGGTGCCCCTGACAGCCCTTATATTTCCCTTTTACTCTGTATCCTGTGTCACTCCCTACGCTGTGAGCGGGTTGACTCAGGTGCTCTGCTTTGTCCACGTTCAAATGCCTGCTGTCTAGCACAGCACCTGAGCACAGCAGGCACTCAGTAGGTGATGGCTGGGCATGTGATGAGTATGTCAGACCCAGGGGCTGTCACCATCCAGTGGGAGGGTCAAGAGGTTTTTAAAGGCCCCTCAGCCTCCTTTCATAGCTTTATTTTCCTCTGTGAGGCAGTGATTTTGTTGACAGTAAGAGTGGGACAGGATACTGGCGGACGGTAGGGATCTAAGAAAGGTCAGGGTAGGAGCTTGAGTTGGGAAGCTGGAGATTCTTTTAAAAGGAATGGCTGGGAGGCTGAGGCAGGCAAATCACTGGAGGTCAGGAGTTCAAGACCAGGCTGGCTAACATGGTGAAACCCCCTTTCTACTAAAAACACAAAAAATTAGCTGGGTGTGGTGGTGCGTGCCTGTAATCCCAGCCACTCTGGAGGCTGAGACAGAAGAATCACTTGAACCCAGGAGGCAGAGGTTGCAGTGAGCCGAGATTGCACCATTGCATTCCAGCTTGGGCAACAAGAGCAAAGCTCTGTCTCAAAAAAAAAAAAAAAAAAAAAAAAAAGGAATGGCTTTGGCTTTCTATGGTACCCTGTCCCAGCTCACCACAGCATGAGAGCAGATGTGCCTTGGTGCAGGGGCTGCACAGGGGAAGAGGGGTAAATGCATCCAATCGTGCCACATCCCAGTTCAAGCTTAGCAGTAGGTGGCAGGAAGGACTGAGCCTGGCTTTGACAGCGCCATCCCCCACTTCTAGTTTCTTGGGTCTGGATCATAGAGTGCCATGTCCTGGGAAGATGTTACAGGATACCACCTGGCTCAGCCTCCAGCTCAGGGGCTCCTCTCAGTAGCTTCCCTTCCCTGGGAAGCTCATAAAAACCTTTCAAGTGCCCTTCCCAGGGGCAGGGTTGTGGACACTGTGACTTCTCAAGCTCCCTCCTGTCTCAGGATCTGGATGTGCATGTATACATTTTAAAGTTAGGAACATTTGGATTTTTTTTAAGCTTTACTACTTTCAAACAATCCACAGATAAGCAGTGAGGAATGATGGTAGGGATCAAATGTGCATCAGTGATAATGGTTTGCATGATTGGGCCCTTTCTTGCCACTTGGGACACTGAGGCTGGATAGTATCCTTCTGAAACATTCTACTAATCAAATGTGAAATGACAAAACTCTGCAATACTGCAATCCATTATATAATCCTTTATGCTTTTCTGTTTAGCTATAATTTGTTAATATTTTCCTGGATATTTCTGAACACATTTATCAAACAGACATAAAGCAAGGTGTCTTATGTATGTGGATTAAACCTAAGAGCTAAAATATAATGATAATAAAAATAGAAATAATCATCATATCACCCCAGTTCTGTTATAAATACTTTGCCCAAATTATCTGTTTGATTCTGACAACAACCCTATGAAGTGGTTAATGTGATTGTTTCACCAGGTGAAGAAACTGATGTTTGAGAAGTTGCTTGTCCAAAAAGAATGGCAGAGATAGAGTAAACCCTGGGTCCTTTGCTTCAAGCCTGTGCTCCCCTCCTTGCTCTGACCGCCATGGATTAGTGTCCGCAGAAAAGGGCTGAGGACTCATCCCACCTATGAAGCTGCAGTTGAGTGAGGTGCTGCGGGTGGTTTCAGCAGATGGGGGATCACCTCCAAACACCACAAAAGAGCATCCTAGAACAGGCAATGCCTGCAGTTCAGGAGAATGGAAACACTGTAGTGTAGGGCCATTGTTTTCCAATTTTAATTTTTTTTAATCAGTGAAATTCTTTATTTCTCTCAAATGACAAAAGAGTATTGGCTTATAAAACAGATAATGTTTGATTGAAATGAATTGATTTTATAAGTTTAAACATATAATATTCACTCATTGTAAATCAGATAGTAAGAAAAATGCAGCTGTTTAGATGAACACAGACTTTGAGATCAGGTGTTTTGGGTAATATTGGCAGTCTCAAATCAGTCTCAGTATTCTATTTATGTCTGCATTTTGTTACGTTGCATGATATTGAAAAAGTCCGGATTCACATGCTAGATAGTTGTACATATTTATTCCTGAAAGCTTGTCTCATGATCTCAGTATCCTCTTCCATTAAACTGCTCCAGAGATTTGAAAGAGAAGTGGTAAAATATTTTTCTTCCAGAGTTGAGTTACTCTCAGTCTCTCAGAATGGTCTGCATCCCTTAATTGGTAAATGTACAAGCTGGAGGGAATTGATGAATGGGCTCTATAGCTAGTTTAAAATCACAAGGGTATATAGAAAACGCTTTCCAAATTTATGTTGTCACATTACGAGATGTTTAACAATATCATTAAAAACTCTCATATATTCTAGTACCTGTTTCTGTCATACAGCCACTCAAAATTTCAAAACAGTCAAATTAATTTTCGCTTTTCATTCGTTTGTTCATCCATTCATTTGAAAAACTTCCCTGAGCACCTTCTATACCAGGCACTCATCTGGGCACGTTAGACGTAGCAACAAACAGAACAAATTCTCTGCCTTCCTGAAGCTTATATCCAACTTTGGTAAGACGAATAAACAAAAAATCCTGGCGCTTGCCATGTTGTAATAATTTTGCCCCACTTCTGTTCCTGTGCACAATTTTATACATGACAAGTGTAAATACACTAATGAGATAATGAGGAAACTTTATTTTGAGGTCTGCATGAGCTAACCTGTCAACATGGGTTACCCATATTTGGCATAAAATACATTGACTTTATATACTGCTTTAATATATTTCTACATAAATGATTAAAATATATTAAAAGAAAATTTGCATAAAATATTTGTGGAATCCTTAGATCATCTGCTCTGGACTCTAGGTTCCTGGGAAATACAAAAAGTATGATGGGGTTGGGGACAGTATTAAGGTCAGACAGCTGGTCTTTGTCTTCAACAAACCTGGCTTGAAATTTGGCTCTGCCCTTGTAAAGTTGTATAATGTTGGGAGTGTGTCTAGGCCTCAGGGTCTTCACCCATAAGGCAGAGAATCGACTTCTCGCATTGGCTGGATGCCTGAAACAACATGGCACTCAAGACTTATTGAAGTCCTTTTCCTCTTCCAAACAGCACAGACTGGATCAGCCTTGGGGACACCAGTCAGCAAGGAGCAGGGCTCTAGCCATAGGGATTGGATTGAGTCAGGGCACCAGCCTCTAGGGACAGAGGTGAGGAACCAAGAGTCACTTGGAGGATGGACACGTTGTGGAGACAGGGATTCAGACACGCAAAGCAAACCAGGAACATGAATACCAGAAAGGAGCCCCCTGTGGACACTGGCACTTAACCAATCTGTTTAAAACCAAGTAGTTCCAGGTGTAAAAAGAGAAGGACTTTAGGGGCAGGGAAATGAGCAGTGCTGTGCATGGACAAAGGTTGATCTGTATCTTTTAGACTTTGATGAACAATTTCTTCTCAAAAATAGTTTCCTGGTAGAAACCCATCTCCAGTTTATCTTATCTGCTTGGGCTTGGGAGTAAGACATGATTGTTGTAGATGCTGGAAATGATGGCTGGAGCTGGCTCTTCCTGGTTCAGGAGATCTGATTATGTACATCATTACCTAAGTCCATATTTGGTGATGGCACATTGGTATCTTAAAATCAGTCATGGTGGGAGCATTTACACCATGGAAATTGCGAAATGCGACAAATCAGGGCCTTTTCTTCAGAGAACCAGTTGTTAAACATTGTGTGGTTTTGGAACTATCCTCTGTTGACTTCACCTTTTGTATGAAGATTACATGTGAAGTTTTCCATTTAAAAATGACCCAAACTAAGGTGATTTACCCTTAGGCTATCCCTTATCCCCATCACTGACTTCCTTACTGCAGTTACTGCCATAGAGCTAGAAATAATCCACAGGTTACGGAAGGGGAGGGGAAACGGCACTGTGAAAAAACAGAAGACGCTCATGGGAGAGCTGTTCTGTCTCCTGGTTGGTCCCCTGATCGTTTTCTCCTCACTTCACCAAGCAGCCTGAAATCCCAGTAATGTAAATAAGCAGAAGAAGGCAATCAACCATTTATATTAGTGAGAATTTATTCACTGGGTGTTCGGGGAAGAAATTTGATAAGTAATTTTAGACCATGCAGCATGGGGGCGGAAGGTGCTGAAGTTGAGGGTTAGGCTTGAATGTGATTCCACTGCTAGGAGGTGACCTTAGGGTTCCAGGAACTGGGAGAAGGTACCAGAGGGCCAAAGGCAAAACTACACATTCTTAAATTTCCTCTAGGACTGGCCCAACTCCCAGAGAAGAGATGGATTTTTCTTTTATCCTTCTCTTTCCTTAGCTCATGGCCCAGGCCTATGGGGCTTATAGATTAGATTAGCATTATTGGGACTCATGCTTAGAACATTTTGAGAAATACATTCTGAATACAAATCAGCATTCAGAGAACATAGAGTTAACAACTGTATTTAGTTCTTCTCACTTAATCAGTGAAAATATTTTTAAAGTTTCACATAGAACAAGATGAGTTTACTCTCCAACTCACATGACAATTTCAGAAATGTCTTATTTTAATTTCTGCTTCCTCCTCTGCAGGTAGAAGCTTTTAATCTGTTAGTATCCTCTGCACTCTGAGCATCCCTGTCAAATGGTTAATGATGTGAAAAAAGTACCTAAATGCACTAGGGTCTCTTGGCATTCAAAGAAACACTTTCATAGAGATTGAAGTTGCCCCACATGATCAGAGCCTGGCCTATGTGGAATCTCATGGAGATTTTGCAGAGAGAGCATGGCCATGGCTGTGGATGGGTCTCCAGATGTTTCCTGCTGTGGCTGGTAATATTTTGCCTTCATGTTCTGGTTATCTACTGCTGTAGAAAACCCTACCAAAAATTCAGTAGCTTAAAACAGTAAGCTGTTTTTTATTAGATCTCATTTGGTGGGTCTAATAGGCAGGGCTTGGCTGGGTGGCTCTCTGGCTCCCTGCAGCAAGAGACGAGGTCATTCTGTAGTTCAGTTGGAGTTATTCTGAAGAGTCCAAGATCACTGACATGTCTGATGTCTTGGAAGGATAGATGAAAGCTGGGCTCAGCTAGAACTACCTAAAGGAGCAGTTATCTGTGGCCTCTTTACCATGGTGGTCTCAGAATTATCAGACTTATTACCTGTCAGTTGACTTCCCCAGGAGCGAATGTTGCATGAGAACCAGGTGGAGGCTTCATGGCCTTTTCAGACTTTGTCTCAGAACTCAAGCAGCATCACTTTCATTTTATTCAGTCATTAACAAGTAGGTCATCAAGACAGCACAGATTCAAGGGAAGGCAATTAGACTCCATCTTCTGATGCAGCGTGGCAGGGTCAAGAGCATGTGGGATGGGAGCTATTGTGGCCATCCTTGGGAAAAACAAGCTGCCACATTGCATATCCTAAAATTGGGCATCTTTGCCTGTTGGCTGCCATATTATACCATACCAAAAGCCTTGACTGACAGCATTTTCTGATGAATTAACTGAGACTGAGCTTTAGTTTAAAGTCTGGATTAATTTCAACCCAATCTTCATCCTTACCTCTACACTATATCATGAAATCCAAATTCTAGTTTACAGTAGCCCCATCATGTTGTCAATCATCTCAAGAGTTGTCATAAACATCCTAAAATATTAGTATTAATTAAGTGATAAATATTTACTATTTATGCCTTTGAGGATTTCAACATTGTTACAGCTGCAATTAGACAAGCTATGACAGGGTATCAGTCTCAACTCGTAAAGAAAAAAATCAGAAAATCACAGATGTGTAATTTAAATACATGAATAGATAGAACACAGAGAGATGATTTTTCAGGGGTTGGGGCAAGCATGTGGGCAGATTTCTCTAAATGTGACTGGTTACATTTCCTAAATTGAATTTTTTATTTTGCTAAGAATTGACATATATTTTTTTTCCATTTTGCTAAACTACTTCTGTGCAGGCTGTTGCCATTTTATTGTTTCTCTCCCACACACAGAGATTAGGCTGTTCACGTGCGTGTTGATGAGCGTGAACACCACTGTCACTAGTTGACATTGCGCTGCTGTGTGCCCTGCTCCTGGGGGTGGTTAATAAATCGTATTTGATGATTTGATGACATAACCTTTAGATCTGAAATTGCGGTCGTACTGGACTTCAAGAAAAGCTCCTTTTGTCATACGTTGCCTGGATTTATCAGAAAACATATATTACTCTTCTGTTTTTTTGAAGTCTTTTGGTGTATTCATATAATTCCTTGAGCAAATGTTCTAGGAATCAATTGAATTGTTTCTATTGTTTTGATTAAATTTTTCTTTTTTAAAGTTGACATAAAGGTGCTTGATATCTTAAAGATGACTAGATTGAATGCTTAAATATCTGGTACACGTAGGTGATCATTTGTCTTCTTTTGGTAAACATAAATGTTTCCTAAATTTTCTTCAAAAGTCTGCCAACTACAGTACTTCTCTAAAAATACTTGCAGGTTTTTATAATTAAATGTGCAACTAAAAAGTATAAATTTGGTAGTATTCTGACATTTCTTTGTTCTTATTTCCCTCATGCCTACTTAACTTTTACAAATGCCACTTGTTTGGAGGCAGGGTGGGTTTATGTAGGAATAACCTAGAAGGCTATTTGGGTGTCAGTTTCATGATTGGTCTGTCAGATGGGGAGGGTGAACTAGTTTATTTTTACTTTTTTTTTTTTAGAGACAGGGTCTCCCTATATTGCCTAGGCTGGTCTTGAACTCCTGGGCTTAAACAGTCCTCCCATCTTGGCCTTTCAAAGTGGTGGGATTATAGACATGAACCACCACATCCAGCCTAGTAGAATATTTTTTAGGCTAGGCAAGTCATGAAACTTTAATTGGCACCTGTCCACCAGTAGTGCACTGTGAAACAAGAACCCTAAGAGAATGAGATATTCAGGTCCAATGGGAAGGAACAGAAGGGCCTCAAGCTCAAGGGAATGCAGTGCTTCTTAATGACCCTGGATCCAGGGCTTCCAAGGGAAACCTCTTCCATTTTGCCTTCTCAGATAAGACGGTGGCTCTCTGAAACACCAACAGCCACTTACCAGTATGAAGTTCTGAATTCTCTGAATCTTTTAACTGAGGATTTCTGCTCCTTGTTTTTGGTGATGGGAGAGTGTTGGAAAGCTCAAATCCAGGCCTTGTGTGTGTTGGATTCCAACCACATCTAATATCTTAAATTTCCTTTGCTGTGATTTCATTAATTATTTTTCTGCTGGAGAGAGAGAGAGAGAGAGAGAGAGAGAGAGAGAGAGAGAGAGAGAGAGTGTGTGTGTGTGTGTGTGTGTGTGTGTGTAAGCACCCTCCAAAACACTTTGCAATGAGTCCAGTTATAAAGAAAAAAAGAAATCCTGTGATCTTGTGAATGTTTATGGCTTTAATACTGTTAAATAGGGAAGAAAAATGTAAGGGGCAGAATTAGAAAATGTCGAAACAGTAAAGTGAGCTCTAGGACAGCAGAAATAATTCTCAGGTAGGTGCAGAGCTGTAGAATGATGGAGTTCAGGCCTAGCAGGGCCAGGAGGCCAGGTGGTCAGCATGGTGAATATCCCAGGGGAGAGAGATTTACTATGCTGGGTGTTCCACTGTGAAACTTGGTGGAAATAAATAATGCTATTCTCATTTTTTCTTATTTCTTTTTCCTTTCTAATAATAAATAGGTAATCGGTCACTGCTACATAAATACTAGAAAATGCAGATAAGAAAAGGTAAAAAATACTATGATGCCTTTACTGATCATTAGCACTTTGGGTAGAATCTTCTGCTCTTTTGTTCTACTAATTGTTTTCTTCCTGGAATTTCATAATATCTTCTGCTTTTGCTTTGCTTATATTTTCCCCATGTCTGTCCACCTCTTTATTTAATATTTACTTCACTATTTTTTATGTTTATTGCAATAAACACCCAATAAATAAAAATTAAACAGTATAGAAGGATATAGAATGAAAAACTTTTTTTCCCACCTCCTGTTCTAGTGACATTTCAAAGACTGTTTTTAGTTCTTATTTCATAATGCTAATGTTTTTGCATATATTTCTTGATTTGTCAGTGCTAAGTGGTTTTATTAAGTGTTACCTATTAATTGCCCATTATGAAAAATAATAAATTACACTCACTTTTTGGATATAAATTTAAGGGATACAATTGCAGTTTTGTTAATGCATATACTGTGTTAGTGCTGAAGTATGGTCTTGTAGTGTAACCATCGCCCACATCGTGTACATTGTACCCCTAAGGTAATTTCGCATCCCTCACTCTTCTTTCATCCACTCACCATTTCGAGTTTCCAATGTCTATTATTCCATGCTCTATGCCTATGTGTGCACATTTTTTAGCTCCCACTTATAAGAGAGAACATGAGGTATTTGGCTTTCTGTTTCTGAGTTGTTTCACTTAAGATAATGACCTCTAGTTCCATACATGTTGCTGCAAAAGACATAATTTCATTCTTTTTCATGACTGAGTAGTGTTCTATGGTATGTATCTACCACATTTTCTTTTGTCTGATCGTGTTTTGATGGACATAGGTTGGTCCCATATCTTTATATTGTGAAAAGTCCTGTGATAAACACCTAAGTGCAGGTATTTTTTCGATATAATAATTTATTTTCCTTTCAGTATATACCCAATAGTGGAATTGCTGGATAGAATGAAAATTCTATTTCAGTTATTTGAGAATCCTCCATACTGTTTTTCATAGAGGTTTTAACAATTTCTATTCCCATCAACAGTGTATAAGCATTCCCTTTTCTCTGTATCCTTACCAACATCTGTTATTTTTTGACATTTTGATAGTAGCCATTCTGACTGACATAAGATAGTATCTTATTGTGGTTTTAATTTACACTTCTCTGATGATTAGTGATGCTGAGTATTTTTCATACGCTTGTTGGCCATTTGTATGTCTTCTTTAGAAAAATGTCTTTTCATATTCTTTGCCCGCATTTTAATGGGATTATTTGTGTTTTGTCGTTGAATTGAGTTGCTTGTAGATTCTGAATGTTACTCCCTTGTTGTATACATAGTTTGAAAGTATTTTTCCCACTTTGCATCTTCTTTGTTCATGCTGTTGATTATTTCTTTTGCTTTTTAGTTTAATTAAATCCCATTTGTCTATTTTGGCTTTTGTTGTCTGAGGTCTTAGTCATAAATTCTCTGCTTAGCAAAGTCCAGGAAGAGTTTTCCTAGTTTTTCTTCTAGGATTTCTCTAGTTTCAGGTCTTACATTTAAGTCTTTAAGTTAACTTTTGTATATGGTGGGAGATAAGGGGTCCGGTTCCATTCTTCTGCATATGGCAGTAAAAATTTCCCAGTTCCATTTATTGAGTAGGTTATCACTTCCCCAGTGTTTGTTTTATTGACTTTGCAAAGATCAGTTGGTTGTAAGGGTGTGGCTTTATTTCTGGGTTCTCTATTCTTTTCCACTGATCTATGTGTCTATTTTAATACCAGTTCCATGCTATTTTGGTTAGTATAGCCTTGCAGTACGATTAAGTCAGGTAATGTGATGCCTGAACTTTGTTCTTTTTGCTTAGAATTGCTTTGGTGATTCAGGCTCTTTTTCAGATCCATATAAACTTTAAAATTGTTTTTCCTAATTCTCTGAAAAATGATGTTGGTATTTTGATAGGGATTACATTGACCCCCACAGTATGGTAAGTTTAACAATACTAATTCTTCTGATCCATAAGCATGGAATGTTTTTCCATTTGTTTGTATCACTTACAATTTCTTTCATTTGTGTTTTGTAGTTTTCCTTGTAGAGATCTTTAAATTTCTTGGTTAAATATATTCCTGGGTATCTTTACAATAGGTACTGTAAATGGGATTGACTACTTGATATTCAGGTTCTCAGCTTGATCATTATTGGTGTATAGAAATGTTACTGATTTTTGTACTTTGATTTTGTATCCTGAAAATTTGCTAAATTTATTTATCAAATCCAGGAATATTTGGAAGGGGTCTTTAGGGTTTTCTAGGCATAAGATTACATCACCAATAAACAGAGATAATTTGACTTTCTCTTTTTAACTTTCTGTCCCTTGCCTGATTGCTCTGGTCAGGACTTCCAGCACTGTGTTGAAAGGGGGAGAGGGGGTGAACATGGGAATTCTGTCTTGTTTCAGTTCTTAGGGTGAACAGGTTCTTTTTCCTTTTTAGTATGATGTTGGTTGTGGGTTTGTCATACCTGCATTTTATTATTTTGAGGTATGTTCCTTCTATGCCTAGCTTATTGAAGGTTGTTTTTTAAAATCATGAACGGATGCCGAATTTTATTGAATACTTTTTCTCTGCACCTGTTGAGATAATTATATGGTTTTGTTTTTAATTCTGTTTATGTAGTGAATCACATTTATTGATTTGTGTATAATGAATCAACCTACTTGATTGTGGTATATTTTTTAAATTGATATGCTGTTTGATTTGGTTTGCTAGTATTTTGTTAATAATTTTTGCATCTAAATTCATCAGGTATATTGGTCTGCAATTTTCTTTTCTTGTGTCCTTGTCTGGCTTTATTATCAAGGTGATACAGGCTTTGTAGAATGTGTTAAAGGAATTTCCTTCTGCTCTTTGGAAGAGTTTCAGAAAGATTGGTACCAGCTCTTCTTTGTACATTTGGTAGAAGTCAGCTGTGAGTCCATTTTTTCCAGGGTTTTTTTATTAGGAGATTTTTTGTTTTGTTTTGTTTTTATGGATTGAATCTCACTACTTGTTATTGGTCATTACAGGATTTATCTTTCTTCCTGGTTCCATCTTGAGAGGTTATCTATTTCCAGGAATGTATCTATTTTCTCTAGGTGTTCTAGTTCCTGGACTTATAGTTATTTATAGTAGTCTTTGATGATCTTTTGTTTTTCTGTGGTATCAGCAGTAACATCTGCTATTTCACTTCTGATTATGTTTGTTTGGATCGTCTCTCTTCTTTTTTTGATTAGTTCAGCTAATGGCCTCTCAATTTTGTTTATCTTCTCAAATAATAAAACTTCTTGTTTCATTGATTCTTTATATTGTTCTTTTGTTCTCAATTTCATTTAGTTCTGCTCTGATCTTTTCATTTTCTTATGCTAGCTTTGTGCTTGGTTTGTTTTTGTTTTTCTGGTTCCTCGAGGTACAACATCAGGTTGTTAATTGTGGTCCTTCTAGACTTTTGATGTGGGCATTTACTATTATAAATTCCCATTTTAGCACTGCTTTTGCTGTATCCCAGAGGTTTTGGTATGTTGTGTTTCCATTTTCATTAATTTCAAAAAAGTTTTAAATTTTTGTCTTAATTTCATTTGCTCAGGGGTATGTAATAAAGATAGATTTACGTTGTTTGGAGAGTTATTATTATCTGCTACTTTTATGTAAAGTATTGCTCAGGAGTATGTTGTTTAATTTCCATGTATTTGTATAGTTTCAAGAGTTCCTCTTAGAATTTATTTCTAGTTTTATTCTGCTATAGTCTGAGAAGATACTTGATAAAATTTTCATTTAAAAATTTTTTAAGCCTTTATTAAGGCTTTATTAAGCCTTACATACTTTGTTTAGATTTATTTCAAAATTCAAATATCCAAAATTTATGAAATTTTCTACATAGCCAATGAAGTAACCTGTCAATAGGAATTGTTTTTATTTCCTCTTTTCCAACTGGTATACATTTTATTTCTTTCTTGACTCATTGCACTGGGTAGGACTTTTTGTACAATGTTAAGTAGAAGTACTGAGAGTGTATATTTTTGCTTTTTTCCCAATTTAGAGAGAAAGCATTCAGTCTTTATTTAACAATAAGTCTGATGTTAACTATGCTTTTTATAGCTGTCTTTTATCAGGTTAAAGAAGTTATTATATTTCTAGTTTGAGGAGAGCTTTTAGCAGGAATGGATATTGAATTTCAAAAAGATGCCTTTTTTCATTTATTGATATAACAGATATTAATCTGTAGTTTTTATTTTCTCTTTTTTGGAATGTCTTTGTCTAGTTTCTGTATCTGAATGTTCATTACTTTGATCAATTCAGATATTTCTTTATATCCATGTATTGCTTGTTCTCTACTCTTTCTACTTTCTTCTTCTGGAGCTCTTATCAGATGTGTGTTAGACCCTTTGATCTACATTCCATGTTCCTATTTCTCTTTCATGTTTTCCATCTGTATTAATTTGTTAGGGTTAACAAAACCACAGACTGTGTAGCTTAAACAATGGGATTTTATTTTCTTACAGTTCTGGAGGCTAGAAGTTCAAGGTCAAGGCATTGGCAGGTGTGGCTTCTGAGACTTCTCTCCATGGCTTGCAAATGACTGTCTTCTTGCTGTGTCCTCACATGGTTACCTCTCAGTCTGTGAGTTGTCTGTCTCCTAATCTCTTCTTATAAGGATACCAGTCATATTGGATTAGTGCCCATCCATATGACCTAATTTTACTTTAATTGACTTTTTAAAGACCCCATCTGCAAATACAGATACATTCTGTGGAACTAGTGTTAGGACTTCCACATATGAATTTGGACAGGAGGGCACAATTCAGCCTGTAGTACATTTCTTTATTTTTCAGTGTCTCATTATAGTTGGTTGTTTTTTTTTAAAACATCTTTATTTGGATTGGATATAATTCTATATTTTGTTCTTGCATTGCTGTAAAGAAATACCTGTGACTGGGTAATTTATAAACAAAAGTGGTTTAATTGGCTCACAGCTCCACAGGTGGTACAGGAAACATGATGCTGGCATTTGCTTGGCTTCTGGGGAGGCCTCTGGAAACTTACAATTATGACAGAAGGTGAAGGGGAAGTAGTTGTCTCACCTGGTGGGAGCAGAAGCAAGAGAGAGTGAGTGAGAGAGGAGGTGCTATGCACATTTAAGCAACCAGATCTCATGAGAACTCAGTATCATGAGGACAGTATCAAGGGGGATGGTGCTAAACCATTCAGGAGAAATCCATCCCTATTACCTCATCACCCCCCACCAGGCCCCACCTCCAATGTTGGGGATTACAGCTCAACATGAGATTGGGTGGGGACACAGATCCAAACCATATCAAATTCACATACCACAAAATTAACCCATTGAAGGTATACAATCCAGTGGATTGCAGTACACTCACACAGTTGTGCAACTACCACCACAATATAAAAAAAAAAATGCTCCACCTATTAGCAGTCACTCTCCATTTTACTCCCTTCCTAAATCCTAGGCAACCATGAATTTACTCTCTGTCTCTATAGATTTGCCTATTCTGGTATTTTAATATAAATGGAATCAGACAGTATGTGATTTTTCTGTCTGACTTCTTCAGTTAGCATGTTTTCAAGGTTCATCCAAAGTGCATGTATCAGCACGTTGTTCTTTTTAATTGCTAAGTACTACATCTTTACATGAATATGTCACATGATGTGTATCCATTTATCAGTTGCTAAACATGTGGGTTGCTTTGCCTTACAGTTAATATGAATAACACCGTTAGCACTGTACACACACTTTTGTGTGGGCATGTTTTCATTTCCCTTGGGCAAATACCTAGGAGTGAAATTGCCAAATCATATGGTAACTCTATGTTTGACAATTTGCAAAACTGCTAAAGTGTTTTCTCAAGTGCTGCACCATTTTGCATTCCCACTTAAAATGCCTAAAGGTTTTGATTTGTATATATCCTCCCCAACGTTTGTTAGTATGTGACTTTTTTTATTCTGGCCATTTTAATGGATATGAAGTTGTGTCTCATTGTAGTTTTGATTTGCATTTTCTTGATGACTAATAAGGTGAAGCATCTTTTTTGTACTTGTTGGTTATGTGTTTTTTCTTTATACTAGTAATGTGGTATTTTATATTGATTGATTTTTAATAAGTTGACCCAAACTTGCAGTCCCGGGATAATTTCCACTTGCTTGTGACGTGTAATCCTTTGTATATATGGCTAGATTCAGTTTGCTAGTATTTTGCTGAGGGTTTCTTTCTTGTATATTTCTAAAGGATATTTGTCTGTAGTTTTCTTTACGTTATTTATTTGTCTGGTTTTGGTACCATGGTAGTATTGGTCTTGTAGAATGAGTTGAGAGTTGTACCCTATTCTTTTGTTTTTTGGAAGCATATTTGAAGAATTGATACTAATTGTTCATTAAGTGTTAGGTTAAATTTATCTTTGAAGACATGTAGTACTAGGCATTCCTTGTGGCTAGTTTTCAAGTTATTAATTCATTCTTTTCACTTGTTATAGGTCTATTCAGATTATCTATTTCTTATTAGGTCAGTTTTAGTTGTTTATGCCTTTCTAGTAAGTTGTCAATTTCATCTAAGTTATCTATTTTGTTAGAGTAGAGTCATTAATAGCAATACCATGTATTTTTTTTATTTCTGTATGATTGGTTGTTATTTTTTCTCTTTCATTCTTGATTTGAGTAATTGAGTCTATTCTCATTTTTCTTGATTAGTCTAGCTAAAGGTTTGTCAATATTGTTGATTGTTTCTAAAAACCAACTTTTGGTTTCATTGATTTTCTCTATTCTTGATTTTATTGATTTCTACTCTAATCTTAATTTCTCATGATATGGTTTGGGTATTTGTCCCTTTCAAATCTCATGTTGAAATGTAATCCCGGTGTTGGAAGTGTGGGCCAGTGGAAGGTATTTGGAGCATGGGGGCAGATTCTTCATAAATGGCTTAGTGACATCCTCTTAGTGATGAGTGAGTTCACATGAGATTTTGTTGTTTAAAAATGTGCGGCACCTTCCCTGCCTTTCTTGCTCCCACTCTTGCCGTATGATACATCTGCTTCTCTTCACCTTCTGCCCAGATTGTAAGTTTCCTGAGGCCTTCACCAGAAGCTGAGCAGATATTGTTGTCTGCTTGTACAGCCTGCAGAACTGTGAGCCAATTAAACCTCTTTTCTTTATAAATTACTCAGCCTTGGGCATTCCTTTATAGCAATGCAAGAATGAGCTAACACACTCTGTTTGCTTTGTGTTTAATTTACTTCTCCTTTTGTGGTTTCTTATAGTGGAATTTAGGTTATTGATTTCATATCTTCCATCTTTTTTAATATAGGCATTTACTATTTTAAATTTCCTTCTGCACATTACTTTAGCAGAATCTTCAAAGTTTTGGTATTTTTTTTTTTTTTGCTTTAATTTATCTCAAGATATTTTATAATTTCCCTTGTGATTTCTTTATTCACTTATTGGTTATTTAGGACTGTGTTGTTTGATTTCACATATTTGTATTTAAAACAAATTTCTTTATGTAATTATTTTTTAATTTCATTGCATTATGAAGAACACACTTTGCATAGTTTCTGTTCTTTTAAATTTATTGAAAGTTGTTTTATGGTCTAATGCATGGTTTATCCTGTAGAGTGCTCCATGTGTACTTGAGAAGAGTGTCTATTCTGCTCTTCCTGGATAGAATGTTCTATTAATGTCTGTTAGGTCTAGTTGATGTATAGCATTGCTCAAGTCTTCTATCTATTTGTTGATCCTCTGCCTACTTGTTCAATCCATTATTGAAAGCCTGTCACTGAAGTCTTGAACTATTATTCTTGAATTGTTTGTCTTTTCAATTCTGTCAGTTTTTACTTCATGTATTTGGGGCTCTGTTGTTAGATGATATTTGATTCTTTTTAGATAGTGCATTATTTTTTCTGCTTTTTTTTTTACTTTTTAATCATTTTAATTATTCATATATCGTTTCTTATAGTTTTATTATCTGATGTTCTTGATCATCATGAAGCAATGTCTGCTGATCTCATGAAGCAAAAAAAAGTTTTTTCACATATTTTGTGAGTTTTCATAGTGAGCTAATGTTTAAATAACTATCTGTAGGAAACTTAAGTTTAAATAACTTTATCTGTAGGAAACTTATGCAATCTAGATTAAAGGTATATCTTTCCAAATTGATTTTTCTTTTGCATCTGTCAGATGCTCCAAGAATATCACCAACCTGGAATTGTTTTTTATGTGTGTTTGTAATGTAGGAAGGTCCTGCAGAAAGCTTAAATTTCATTCCTATAACTGTGTAAGCATAGACCCATGAGATACTTTTTTTTTTCCCCGCTGAGAGGCTAGACCAGAACAAGCAAACTTCTTTTTGTTTTCTCTAAGTTTTGTTTTGGTATTTTCTAGACTATCCTCACTAACCTCATGAGATGAATTGTGAAAATGTTTTCTTCAAAAAATTCTCTATTAAAAAGAAATCATCCTGCCAGAAGTTGGTCAATTTCATTAGCCTTTTAAAGAACAGTTTTTGAGTTTATCAAAATTATCTGTTGCATTTTTCTTTTAAGTTTTATTAATATCTGCTCATGTATTAAGGTAATAGAGCTGAAAAATTCCTATTGCCTAGTATTTACTATATTATACTTTTTATCATTATTTTAAACTGTATTCCTTCTACATTTATATATACATATATAACTTTATATATATATACATAATATTAACCGTAAAACAGCCTCAGGCAGGTCCCTCAGGAGATTTTTTCATTTCTTTCTCATGCTTTGAATATCTTATTTTTTCCATAAAATATTAAAAATGTATTTCTATTCTGTCTATGTCATTTCATAGGAAATCATAGCTCCATGCCCTATTGCCCCTAAAGACCTTCCAGTGGGACAAGATATGGAGGTGGAAAGCAGTGATATTGATGATCCTGACTCCGTATAGGCCTAAGCTAATGTGTGTGTTTGTGTCTTCATTTCTCAGAAAAAACTAAAGGTAAAAAAGAAATTAAGAATAGAAAAATAATTATAGAATGAAGATGTAAATAGAGAAATCTTTTTGTGAAGTTGTATAATACGTTTGTGTTTTAAGCTAGGTGTTATTATAAGAGAATCAAAAAGTTAAAACTTTTTTAAAGGTTAAGAAAGTGAAAATGTTATAGCAAGCAAAATTTAATTGATTATTGAAGAAAGAAAATTTTAAAAACAAATGTAATATAGGTTAAGTGTACAGTGTTTATAAAGTCTAGAGTAGTGTACAGTAATGTCCTAAGACTTCACGTTCACTCACCACTCACTCACTGACACCCAGAGCAACTTCGAGTCTTGCAAGTTCTATTCATGGTAAGTGTCTTATACAGGTGTATTACTGTTTGTCTATTATACTGTTTTTACTGTGCCTTTATGCTTAGAAATGTTCAGATACACATATGCCATTTCTTTTACAATTGCCTACAGTATTCAGTGTAGTAATATGCTGTACAGGTTTGTAGCCCAGAAGCAATATGCTATCCCATACAGCTTAGGTATGTAGCAGGCTGTCTAGGTTTGTGCAAATACACTCTATGATGTTCACACAATGAATAAAATGGTGTAGCAATGCATTTATCAGAACATATCCCTGTCATTAAGCAATTCATGGCCGTGTATGAAAAGAATCATAAACTATAACCAAGCAGGATTTATCCTGGGAATGCAGGGCTGGTTCAACATCTGAAAATAAATTAATGTAATATATTACATCAAATCATAAAAAACAAAAATTACACAATCATCTCATTAGATGCAGAAAAAGCATTTGACAAATTCTAAAATCATTTTATGATTTAAAAAAGAAACCACTCAACTAGAAATAGAAGGGAGCTTCCTCAGCCTAATAAATGGTATCTACAAAAAAACCCACAGCTAACATCATATTTAATGGTGAAACACTGAATGCTTTCTCCCTAAGACCAGGAACAAGACAAGGAAAGTCCACTGTCATCATTTTTTTTTGTTTTGTTTTGAGACAAGGTTTCATGCCTATCACCATGCCTATCGCCCAGGCAACGGTGTGATCTGTGCTTACTGCAACTTCCACTCACTGCAATCTCCACCTCCCAGGCTCAAGTGACTCTCCCACCTCAGACTCCTGAGTAGCTGGGACTACAGGTGCACACCACCATACCTGGCTAATTTTTCTATTTTTTGTGGAGACAGAGTTTCACCATGTTGCCCAGGCTGGTCAACTTCTTCTTGAAGTACATACTTCTCTCAAGTGTCTGTTGGTAGTAAATTATTTTCATTAGTATTTGCTCAAAGTGCCTGAATTCCACCTTTGTACTTGAAAGATAATTCTACTGGGTATAATGATACTTAGTTGACACTAATTTTCTCCTAGCATTTTGAAAATATTATTTTAATTTTCAAGCTCTTTCTTCTTTCAAGGAGTCAGCAGTCATTCTCTTGCAGGTAATTTATCTTCTCTGTTTGGCTGCTTTTACTATCTTGTCTTTGTCTTTGTTCTAAAGGTATACTAAATTTTTCTAGATATCTGTTACTTCATCCTGTTGCAAGTTGTTGGATTTCCTGAATCTGAGGGAGTAGCACCTTTCATCAATTTGGGGGAAGTCTCAACCATTAATTGTTTGAAGAATGCCTTTTCCTTCATTAACTTTGTAAGTTCTATCATATATTACAATTAGACATGTTGGAATTTTTCACTTGTTAACCTATATCTTTTAACCTTTTATATTTTCCTTATCTTTGTGCAATATTTTCAGAAATAACTTTTGTGCATTACCCAGTTCATAGTGATATTTTAAGCTGTATTTAGCTTTCAACTTAATATTTATATAGTTCTAATTTCAGTTATAGTTTTTATTTTTAGAAGTTCTATTTGGTATTATTTCAAATCAAACATCTTGATTTTTTTCTTTCTTCCTAATGCTTTGAATATCTTAGTTTTTCCATAAAATATTAAAAAATATATTTCTATATTCTGTCCTTGGTAATTTTAATATCTGCTATCTTGCCAGGTATTATTCTGTCATTTGTTTTTTCTGCATATTTTGTTTTATTTTGCTCCTGGAAGCATTCTTCCTCTTGTGCTTTGTATATTTTGATTGCAAATGCACAAATGTTCTTCAGCCATGCATTTAAATGCTTTTAAAAATATATATATAGAATCTTATAGTTTAAATATGTAGTGGCAAGAGCTTTTCTCTACCTATTTAGTTTTAAATACGTATAGAAACAGTTGTTCAATCATCCCACTATCTTAAACCTCTTATGTCATTTTGTTTCATGTATGTCTTTTGTTAAATAGCATTATTTGCATTTTTCACTTAACATATTTGAAATGCCTTAATGGGCTAGGTTAGCCTTGACAGATTTAATGTATATCTGATGTAGTTTGCTACGCTTCTGTTATTTTTATACTTCCTTGCTTTTCTTTGGCTAAATTTTGCAATTGTGCCTCAGACTTCCTTGGTCTTTTAGGGAATGTATTTTGGAAGTTCACACATTTTTTTCATTCTACTGACATTTAATTTAATAATGCACATTTCTCTATAAATATATTTACTCTCTTTCTGTATAAGGGAAGAAATGTATTTTATTTATCGATACTACTTCCCTGTCCTCCACTATTCCTCAGGTTGTTTTGTTTGTTTTTGTTTTTTGAGGCAGAATCTCACTCTGTCACCTAGGCTGGAGTTCAGTGGCATGATTATAGTTCACTCCAGCCCTAAATTTTTGTGTACCTCATATTTTCATTGACTAATCTGGCCTTTTAGATTTACTTAATTTTATATATTATGTATTTTCTTTTTTAAGAATTAGATGTTAAATTCACATTAAATTTTGTAACTACATTATCTTTGTTTAGACATCTATTCTAAGTTTTACTGGATTCATCTACTCATCACCATTTAATATTTTTTTTAGTGGCTGCTGTGGACCACTGTCCAGATTGACTCCTTCAGATTTGAGGCATTCCTTCCTTCAGCTACTAGGGGATTTGCCTACTGACAACTCACAGCTGAGTTCCTCCCCAGGCATTGCTCTCATGCCTCTTCTCAGGAATAGCCAGTGATATAGGGGTATAAAGTCTTGGTCCTCTTGCCACAATTAAGGCATCTGTGAAAATCAGCTTTAAAGCTTTGCATAGGATTGGCTAGGCCCTCTGTTGCAACTATATCTCAGTTCAGCTGTTTCCTCTATTCATTCCATTTGAACACTTTCAATAAGTCACCTGCATGCAAATATCCATCTCAAAACTACAGCACCAGGGTTATCTCTAGGGCCTTCAGGGTCCTGAGCAAATACTGTCAATATAACACTTTGACTAAAATCTGCATCACCAACTTCATGGGCCCATCTGAGGTGTAGTGAGTTGTTAATGAAGGTGTAGTGAGTTGTGCAGTTGAAGATTTAGACTAATGGGTACAGAAAAGGTACGTATGCCTTTGTTTATTGTCCAGTCAATGTCTGTGAAGACTATGTGGTGTCGAGGCACTCTGTGCATGTTCAGGTCAAGAAACTATCTCTTCCGGTGTTTATTAGTGCTCTATTTATTGTCAAATGCACAGTGCCTAATTTTATACTTCTCGCCAAGAGAAAAAGTTGCAATTATGTTGTTAGACAGAAAGCTATACCTTTTCTAAACTTGTTTGTATTGAAATGATATAGATTTTCTTGACTCAGAAGTTCTCTAATATCCTTGTTTAATGCTGGTTACACTGTTACTCATGACACTGCTTTACCAAAGCTGCCTGTGAATACAGGTTTCTAAGGACTCTCAAAGGCTGTTACTGTGCTTTGTTTTAGTTGCCCACAAATGAAAGTCTTTCTCAGAGAGGGAAGGGAAATGTGCATCATAATTCATTTTTCTGGTCATGTTAAATTTACACCTTGAAATTTTATAGCATAGATGTAGAATGACACATCTTCCCACTATGTCTTCTTGGGAACTCCTTAAGTTATACTCATTGCATTCTTGAATGCAATCTCTTGATGTTGACAGCACACTTGCTGTAAGCAGGAAGGCTAGGTGAGGGGCCTGCAGGCAGAGCAAGAAGAGTGGTCTCCTTTCCCTCCTCCTGCATAGTTTAAGACTGATCCAGGAGAGCACAATGTCACACCTATTGGTGACAAGAGAAGACATCAGTTGAAAGGGCACTTTGGCATTGTAGAAAAATGGTCTGAAAAACCCTCCAAAGAGCTTCGTCACCCCAGAGGACTGCCTGACATATGGTGAAGGGCCTACAGAGGGGATGGCACCACAACCCTGGTGGTGAGCACCCAGGGTAAAGGACTACTGCCTTCATCTCACACTCTCTGGTGCTGAAGATCAGAGGCAGCACACAGTCTGAAAATAGTTAAGTGAGTGCCAATCTACAGTCCCCCACATAGCTCATGCCCAAGGGCTAGTCATAGACCAAGAGACCTGAACTCATTGTGTGTCCAATGTGAGTGAGAATCACCCAAAATCAGTATGTCAGCACAATCTTGGTGGTTCCATTTCATGCCATCCAATGAAAGAAATATTGCTCTGTCCAGTGGAAGTGATCTATTCGCCAGCTCATTCTCTTAGAACCAGGCCCTGGCCCCAGGGCCACAGGACAACATGATAGGCACCAGTGCCAGGGGCACTTTGCATGCAGTTCCATGAAGACCTTCTCTGGGTAAGCTCTGAGGCTGCCCTCAAGTGATTCAGCAGGGTCAGGCTTCCTTCTGCTTCATGGCTCACTCTCAGTTCTAGTTTCTATTTCTATGAACTTAGAGGATCCAGAGATGAGAAATTCTGCCTAACTTCACTTTCCAGGGAGGTTTTGCCTGGAAAGGGAAGACTCCAGGGAGTCTTTTCCATAATTTGTATTGGAACAAAAACTAGTGCCTGATTCATCCGTCTGGTTCTATTTTTGATTAAAATTATCAAATTTCCTCAAAGATCTTCTCTATTTCCTTTGGGAATTTTTGTTTCTTGCTCTTTTTTGGTCTTTCTCTTGACCATTTCAATGGGAATTTGGAAGGAAGGGAATTAAATTCATGAACTTACATGGTAATGTATTACTGATACTTCTTATTTTATTTAGGAACCCACTCTATTAACATCTCCTCCCATTTTTGAGGGATTCTGTGGGGTTTGCCATTTTGCCCTAGGCACCAGACCGTGCTTCAAACTTCAGTAGAAAATCTGCAGGGACAGCTGCTCATTCTCTGTGCTGTCTCCATCTAAATATGAATGTCATCTCATAGTGGGAGTTCCAAGCCTATTATCTGTGGATCTCAGTGTTTTGGGGGTACATCCCTAAGCTGGTCACCACAATGGAACCTTCTGTACACACAGAACTCCAAGGTTGGTCACTCTTAAAATTGCTGAGGGTCTTTCTTTGAATATACTTCCTTTCAGTACACTTCTTTTCTCTGACAATTCAGAGACATCTTTGACAACCCTTCAATGCCTTTTACTCTCATAGCTCTGACAACTCCCCTGGGGTTAAATTGCCCAGTGACTGGGAGGTACTCTGGCTGTAGAAAAGATGGCTGGGGCTCAGGCTTCTGAATCACAGATGACTCTATATAATTCACCCTCAGCCTTTCCTCTGCCTTGGGAGACTGAGTTTTTTTCTGGTGAAGGGTCTGCCTGTACTTTCTGGGCCTGCCTCAAGAGACAGTGTCAGTCCCATCAGACTCTTCCTCTCTTACCCCTGCCTGGACCACAGGGCCACCAGCCCCCTGCAGAGCAGTGCAGTGGAGGGCCCAATTATGCCTTTGAGCCATTGTCATTGCTCCTGACGCATGGTTGTGCCTGATTCTCACATTCTGACATCCTTCCCATTAGCTCTTTGAAGTTCTTCACCCTTCTAAGAAGTGCCCACCCTTTTTATCATTAGTACACTATATTAGCATCTTGATTAAAGATTGAATGGAACCTGCATCACTTTGTCTGCTGGGCCTACCACTGGGACCAGGCAGGATAAAGGAATTTTCTAAGGCTGGCGTGGCTCTGAAGCAAGGGTGCATCAGCCAGAGATGCAGACATGACATCACGGGCAACCAGCAGTCACCTATGGCTCAGGTCGCATGATTCCTACTGTGCAGCTCTGCAAGCAGAGCCCTTCTATAGTGTACAGGTACTGGCCCGAGAGGAGCCACTCCAAGATTGTCCCTCTTTGCAAAGGAATTTATTTAGTAGAGCATCTCCAGGCTATGGAGTCTATTTAGTTCTCTGCTGAATGCTTCCTATGCTATTAAAGAGTTTAGGAAAGGCCCAAGTTATTCAAGTTAAGAACCTTGCTACTGATATCCAAGTGTAAGCAATTTGGATGTCTATCTTCCCTGGTCTTGTGTTTCTTCCTCAGAGGTAAAGGAGAAGAACTCAAAACATATCAATACTCCTTCCACCTGTCTTTTTCTCACTCATTTTTGTCCCGTGCTTTGTCTGTGTAGCCATTTTGAACAGCCCCAAACATCTTGGGAATTCCCAGGAGGTTCCTTCATTCTTTCCTTAAGTGTTATAACCACTGTCCTTCTCTACAAACCATAGAAATGTTTGTTGTAGAGAATTAGAAGATACAATGAAAAGTGAAAGAAAGAAAAATCACCCTCATCTCACTATTCAAAGATACTACAGTAATTATTGTGAATGTTTTAATGAATTTCCTTCCAGTTGCTTTTCTATGTTTATATTTATTTTTTACCTATGTAATATTACTATGCAAACTATTTTGTATCCTGTGATTTTCACTTGACAGTATGCCCAGGACATTTTTTTCATGTTACTAAATATTCCTCTGTATCTCCTTTAAAAATAAGTATATCCTATTCCATTTCATAGTGGTACCATAAATTGGTTTTCTAATTTCTGGCTGTTTAACATTAAGGTTTTCGTCGTCTTCTCCCTCTCCCTCCTCCTCTTTCTCTTTCTTCTTCTTTGGTTTTAGTATTATAAACAGAACTGGGAGAGATGAACGCTTATTTTTGCACAAATCCTTGATTCCATTATTAGCATAAATTCTTAGAAGTAGAAATCCTTCGTCCTAGTGTGTGTTAGGCTATTCTCACATTGCTGTAAAGACATACCTGAGGCTGGGGAATTATAAAGAAAAGAAGTTTAATTGGCCCACGGTTCTGCAGGCTGTACAAGAAGCATGGCACTGGCATCTGCTTGGCTTATGGGGAAGCCTCGAGGAGCTTTTACTCAAGGTGAAAGTCAAAATGGGAGCAGGCATCCCACAAAGCAGAGTCTGAGCATGAGTGGGGAGGCACTAAATACTGAGAAAACCAGATCCCCTGAGACCCCACTCCCTATCCTGAGGCCAGCACCAAGCCATGAGGGATGATCTGTCCCCATGACCGAAACACCCCCTACCAGACCCCGCCTCCAACACTGGGGATTACAATGAGATTTGGCAGGAACCTATATTCAAACTACATCATCATGCATGAAATTTCTGTGCTTTTAAAAAATACTATATTGTCTTTCAGGAAGGCTGGATGAATTTATATCTCTGCCTGCAGTATGTAAGAGTTCATTGTGCCAAAGTTAGATTATTAACTCATACCCTTGTGTGTATAATACATATATACATTATTTTCTAGAAAACTATCCAGAAATGTATTGCTTTAATTTGTATTTTTTTTACAATAAAACATTTTTCAGGTGAATATTTCTCATCTTTTGTGTCATGCATATTTATATCCTTTGTTTTTGCTATTCTCATTCATTTTTTACTTAACAGGTGATTTGGAAGAGCTTCTATATATTCATGATATTACTTCTTTGTCCATTTCTATGGTTTGCTTTATAGATTTTTTTGACATGCCAAATTCTAACTTTGATAGCATTAAGTTCATTCCTACATTTATTCAACAAAAAACAATTTAGATTGTATTATATGTCAGGCATTGTTCTAGGCAATAAGGATATAGCAGTGACAAAAGAGACAATGACCTGCCTCATGGGTTTAATTTCTAGTGAAGAGTGGTGGGGTCACACAATCAACAAATAAAGTGAGAAAATGTCAGATAACGAGAAACACTAGGTAGGCAGGCAAAGAGGCACAGGGGAGCAGAGGCATCCTGACTGCTTGGACTGCGGCAGCGAGGGGCGGGTGACATCTTCTGAGCAGAGACTTTTGTGGAGGAGAGTGAGCTCTGGGGCCCTCTGGAGGAGCAGTAACTGCTAAAGGCTGCGGCAGGGTTGCCTGTGGTAGGAAGGCACTGGGCGTGTGGAAGGGCCACAAGGAACCCAGTGTGGCAGGAGCAGAGTGAAGAGTTGGAAGGCTAGGGAGGCCTGGCCAGCATGCTGAAGGCTGCTCTCTCCTGTTCGGGAGAGTCCTTTGGCTAATTTTCAGGAATTTTGATAGTCAGTGGTTAAATGTAGCCATTATCAAAAGATAAATTATCTAAACTTAAAACGAAGTACACTGTATTAAAAATAAAGGCGCGATATACTCTAATTCCTTCACTTCTTAATTGTTTTATTATAATGGACTATTATCTCTGCTCTTGAGGTTAACTGCATCTATGCTATCTGCAGAGTGGAAACGCTGTATAACCACGTGCTTCCGTGTATCTCTGCATTACTCTGAGCTCAGTGACAGCATGTTGGTAGCCTGAAATCAGCCATGGTGAGAATATATACACCATGAAAATCAGCAAATTCTACAAATTCAAGGTTTTTAAAAATGCTTATGTCGATTGTCTAGACTTCAAATGACAGAGAAAATGTTAATAACATAGAGTAAACTTAAAAGTGTGTCGTGTCTGTAGCAGAAGAGCACAAAAATTGAGGAAATAATCTCCCAGTATTCACAAATTATTATCCAATCCAGCAAAACATTGTTTACATCACTGATGAGCAAGTGAAGTTCTAGCATATGTTTTCATTGTTTCACTTTCTTCTTATGAATTAATATAAAGAAGTATATCAAGCAACATTCCACTTTGGAACTATACTCACCCATCGATTGTAGCCATAGTTTGCTAAGAAGACACAAGTCTGGCAAAAAACAGTGAAAGCATTCTGTGAGAAACAATTGACTATATGGAATTTACAACGAAGAGTACTGTAGAGTTTATTGCCATTCGCAAATCATGTGTAACGTCTCCTTTATGTCAGTGAAATCTATAAAAAATGCACATGTGTATATGGGCATACATTTTTTTTTTCACAACTCGTTGTTGAACCAGCACAGCACTAAAGCCGGGACCAGAACCAGAACACACTGGGCCTTTGTGGACCAAGTAAGGATTTCACCTATTTATTCTTAAAGTGACTGGAAGCTATTAGTGGGTTTTGACTAGAGGAAGAAAATGGCCAGTTATTAGTTTATAAGAATAATTTTGGCTGCCATATAATAAATAGACTGAAAGAGGTCAGAAGGGAAGCAGAAGACCAGTGAGAAGGCTCTTGCAGTGACCTAGGCAAGAATGACAGTACTTGGGTAAGGCTTGTGGCAGAAAAGTGGTGAGAAGTGGCTGTATTCAAGATAGAGTTTGCAAGTAAGTCCACAGCCTTTCCTGATTAGTTAGATATAGGGTTTGGGAAAAATAGAGAGATCAAAATGTCTCTGTGGGGCCTTTGTTGTGAGCAACTCAGTATGGCCATGATGCCTGAGACTGCAGACCTAGGAGAGGAGTTTGAGTGGGAACATTAAGAATATGGTTTTGGATGTGTGACATTTGTGATGCTGTGGGGATATCCAAGGGGGAGGTCATCAGGCAAATGGTCATGAGAATCTGCAGTTCTGGGAGAGATAGGTGTTAGACATGAACATTTAGTGTTCGAAAGCAAACAAAGGTATCTAAAGGCATGAAAATAAATAAGATAATCAAGATACGAGTAAAACAGAGAGGAAAGGGTTTCAAGATGGAGCCCTAGAACACCCAACTCCTAGAGACTGCAGATGTAAAGGGGGCACAGAACAGAACCAAGAATGTGGAGTGGTCTTCATGCTCTTATGTAAATTGTCTTTGGTGTCTGCCTTTCCCAACTAGCTCTGCACCAGTAATAAATTATTTTAATTCCTATAGGTTTATGATAGATTTTAATATTAGATAAAGTAAACCCCTGTCATTAGTTTTGTTACAATTTTCCTAGCTATTCTCTTGTGTTTATTTTCCTTGGATATGCTTTCAGACAGTGGTGTTTGTGTTAAAACAATTTATGGTTAAATGTTAAATCATTTATTATTTAATTGATACCTTTACGATATTAAGTCTTACTTTCTAAGAAAATGTTATTTCTCTCAATTTATTCAAATATGCTTTTATGTGCCTCCGTAAAGTTTTAAGGTCTTCTTTATAAAGGCCCTAAATAATTTTTGATGTTTATTCTTACACATTTATTTTACTCTGTTGTAAATTGAATACTTTCTCCCCATTGTTTTTCTAGCCAGTTGTTGCCAGTATATAAGAAAGTTATTCATTTTTATATACTCAGTTTTTAACCAACTTACTGAATGCTCTTATTCATTATGAAGGATCTTTAATTCATTGGAGCTTATCAGAATGATAATGATAATAATCATTCAAATAATAGTAGTTAGATATTATTTACAAATATTTATATCTTTTATTTTCAGAGTTGAGATAATTAACTAGGCTGAGAGCATATACCCTTATATTTTCCCTGAATTTAATGGGGGAAAGCTGCTCTTATTTCAATGTTAACTATGTCATTAGCTAGTTTTATTGAGATTAGTGGTTCACAAACTTTGGCGTTTATGAGAATTAATTGTACTTTTGCTAACAATACAGAATCTGGAAATTCATGTTTCAGGTGTAGAGGTTAGGATGAGGCTCATGTCTCTACATTTTCAGCAAGCAGTTTGGGCCCTGCCTAACAGATACACTCATTTTCATGTTTGAGTAACATTCTCTTATGCCCAGTTAAGTTTTATAAAACACTTTTTAAAATCTTCCATCAAGTGTGAATTTTATCCTTTAAAGAAATAATATGATAAAATTTTTAAAATGTACTTTCAATTGTATTTAAAATTGCTTTTACCTCTATATTAAAAAGGGAGCTTGGTTTATACTTTATTTTGAAGGTTGCTTTTGTCAGGATTTTTTGTTTTTCAAAAGCAGGAACTTGTTTTAGCTTTTAAAAATGAATAAAAAGGCTGGGCGCGGTGGCTCATGCCTATAATCCCAGCACTTTGGGAGGCTGAGGCGGGAGAATTGCTCGAACCCAGGAGGCGGAGGTTGCGGTGAGCCGAGATCGTGCCATTGCACTCCAGCCTGGGTAACAAGAGCGAAACTCAGTCTCAAAAATAAAATAAAATAAAAAATAAAAAAACTTCCATACATAAACAAATAATTTCATATATATTACATATTGACTTACGTGAATATATACAGAAGTTTTCTGTCTCTTAAAAGTTTGAATTCTCTTTGCCTATAAAACTCTCTGGGCCTGATGCTGTCATTGAAGGTATTCAATTATTTGAAAATACTTCCAGCTTACCACCCCACTCCTACCAGGTTATCAATTTAGGTTTTCTTCAGTCTTGAGTCAGTTTTTATGATTTATATTCTTTTAGAAAATTATTTTTTAAAGTTCCAGTCTTTTGGAAACTTGAGTATGGAGCTTTACATAGGATTTAAAAAATATATCTATTTTTGATTATGCATCTTTCTCATTCTTAATTTTATGTATTTCCTGATTAGCTATTTTATTTAGTAGGCATGTAATCTGTTTTTAGATTTACTTTTTGTCAGTTCTACAAGATTTTATTTTGTGATTTTCTAACTTATGCTTAACTTTACTAGTTTTTCATTTTTCCTTATATTTTTTAAGGATTTCTCTTTTTATTTAGTTAAAAGTAGGGGATTCAGTTGTTTTTATTCATTTGTGTTCAATGCTGAAAGCATTTGAGATTCATTAGATTTTCCTTGAGATTAATTTTAGATGTATCTAATATGTATTAACCTGGAGTCTTATTATTATTACTGTTGTTTTCAAAATTATATGTAAATGAAAATGCCATTTCTTCTTTGATCTAAGAATTATTTAGGAGAGTGGATTTTAAAATCTTTCAAAGTGTTTGGAACATTCAATATAGATTATAAAATTAAATTTAAGTGTGTTCACTGTAGCTTGTACAATTTTTATCTTGTCTTTTTTTGTGGACTTATAAATGATACATGATGAGTAGATTGTAAGTGTAGCATGGACCATTGAAAAGATTTGTGAATCTTTGCTCTTAGAGCACAGACTTCAAATCACATACAGATGTGCACATATGCATAAATACATATGTATACAAATATATTAATATTCCCTTGTAATGTATTATTTATATCATCAATATCCTTGCTTTGCAGCTTATTTAATATGTCTAGTATTTACAGAGGTATGTTCAAACTTCCTACCACCATTGTGCTTTTGTAAATTTATTCTTCTACAAGTGATTTCTAATAGTTTGCACTTACATATCTCGATGCAGTATTTTTCAGTACACAACGATTGATGACTATTATCTTTTCACTGCAAATTATCAGTTTATTAATATTAAATTCAAATCTTTCTTCATAGCAGTTAATTTAAATTTTTATCCTAACTTTAAATTCATATGTTTTAATGCTTTTTTTGGCCTTGGTTTCTGTCTTTTCAACTGTTAATATTGCAATACACATTTAAGATTTACATTTGTTTACATATCTTTACCCATTTTTCTTCAACTTTTTGTAACACTTGTTTCAGCATGACACTAAAAATGTTATTTTATTTGTTTGAGTTCTAGTGTTCTTTCCTCATAACAGGAAATTTAATCTATTTATATTTATTCCTATAATGCTTTTATTCTAATTTTTCTCATTCTTTGTAACACTTTTGGTTAGGTATGCTTAGGTTTTTTGTATGTTTTTACTTTTCTTTACACTTTTTACTATAAGGACAAAGATATCTTTACCTTTATCTTGCCCTGAGGTTGGAAAAGTGTTTACTCAATTCTTCATTTAGTAGTTGCCTTTAAGATTTTCTGTTTACTCTTCTATTTTTAATAATAAAATATTATCTTTTGAACTTTTACTTTAAATTGTGAATTTACCGCCCTTTCATCTACTTTTTCTAATCAAGCAAGCACTACTTGATCTGTAATAATGAAATTTATTATTTGATATGTTAGGATTATTTTTTCTAACGTATCAAAAACCATTTCTAATAATGGTTTATAATTCATTTCAGGACTAGCCAACAGTCCACTCATATCTTGATTTTATAATTATTGGATTCTTAATCTGCTTCTTCCCTTAACTGGTAAAAGCATAGCTTCCACTAAATCTTTCAAGATTGGTACTTGCATAACTAGGATAACTTTATTTTGCTTTTACACTTGAAAGGCAAATTGGTTAAGTATAACATTACTGGATTAAAAATATCTTTCTATCAAAGCTCTAGATGGTATTTTTTTTTTAATTTTGGGTTCCTCAAATTGTGTGGATTACATAGGGGATATTGAGATTGGTGATATGGTTCAGCTGTGTCCCCAGTCAAATCTCAACTTGAATTGTATCTCTCAGAATTCCCACGTGTTGTAGGAGAGACCCAGGGGGAGGTAATTGAATCATGGAGGCTGGTCTTTTTCGTGCTATTCTCGTGATAGTGAATAAGTCTCACGAGATCTGATGGGTTTATCAGGGGTTTCCGCTTTTGCTTCTTCCTCATTTTCTCTTGCTGCCACTGTGTAAGAAGTGCTTTTTACCTCCCGCCGTGATTCTGAGGCCTCCCCAGCCGTGTGAAATTGTAAGTCCAATTAAGCTTCTTTTTCTTCCTAGGCTTGAGTATGTCTTTATCAGCAGTGTGAAAATGAACTAATACAGTGAATTGGTACCAATAGAGTGGGAGTGCTGCTGAAGAGACGCCCGAAAATGTGGAAGCAAGTTTGGAACTGGGTAACAGGCAGAGGTTGGAACAGTCTGGAGGGCTCAGGAGAAGACAGGAAAATGTGGGAAAGTTTGAAACTTCCTAGAGACTTGTTGAATGGCTTTGCCCAAAATACTGGTAGCGATATGGACAATAAGATCTAGGCTGAGGTGGTCTCAGATGGAGATGAGGAACTTGTTGGAAACTGGAGTAAAGGTGACTCTTGTTATGTTTTAGTAGAAAGACTGGTGGCATTTTGCCCCTGCTCTAGAGATTTGTTGAATTTGAACTTAATGTGAGAAAGTTTGAAACTTCCTAGAGGCTTGTTGGATGGCTTTGCCCAAAATGCTGGTAGCAATATAGACAATAAGATCTAGACTGAGGTGGTCTCACATAGAGACGAGGAACTTGTTGGGAACTGGAGCAAAGGTGACTCTTGTTATGTTTTAGTAAAGAGACTGGTAGCATTTTGCCCCTGCTCTAGAGATTTGTGGAACTTTGAACCTGAGAGAGATAATACAGAGTATCTGGCAGAAGAAATTTCTAAGCAGCAAAGCATTCAAGATGTATCATGTGAATGTAGCATTTAAAGGTACACGTTTAACGGTACCCAAGTACTGTTAAACACATTCAGTTTAATAAGGGAAGCAGAGCATAAAAGTTTGAAAAATTTGCAACCTGACAATGTGATAGAAAAGAAAAACCCATTTTCTGGGGAGAAATTCAAGCTGGCTGCAGAAATTTGCATAAGGAGCTTAAAAGGAACCTAATGTTAATCCCGTGGGAGACCCCACACAGAATCCCCACTGGGGCACCACCTAGTGGAGCTGTGAGAAGAGGGCCACCGTCCTCCAGACCCCAGAATGATAGGTCCGCCAACAGCTTGCACTGTGTGCCTGGAAAAGCCACAGACACCCAACACCAGCCCACGAAAGAAGCTGGGAGGGAGGCTGTACCCTGCAGAGCCACGGGGACAGAGCTGCCCAAGACCATAGGAACCCACCTCTTGCATCAGCGTGACCTGGATGTGAGACCTGGAGTTAAAGGAAATTATTTTGAGGCTTTAAATTTTGACTGCACTGCTGGATTTTGGACTTGCATGGGCCCTGTAACCTTTGTTTGGACAATTAATCCCATTTGGAATGGCTGTATTTACCCAATACTTGTACCCCCACTGTATCTAGGAAGTAACTGGCTTGTTTTTGATTTTATAGACTTATAGGCGGAAGGGACTTGTCTTGTCTCACATGAAACTTTGGACTGTGAATGTTTGGGTTAATGCTGAAATGAATTAAGTCTTTGGAGGACTGTTGGGAAGGCATGACTGTATTTGAAATGTGAGGACATGAGATTTGGAGGGGCCAGGGGCAGAATGATATGGTTTGACTGTGCGCCATTCAAATCTCAACTTGAATTGTATCTCCCAGAATTCCCACATGTTGTGGGACGGACATAGGGGGAGGTAACTGAATCATGGGGGCTGGCCTTTCCCGTGCTGTTCTTGTGTTAGTGAATAAGTCTCATGAGATCTGATGGGTTTATCAGGGGTTTCTGCTTTTGCTTCTTCCTCATTTTCTCTTGCTGCTGCCATGTAAGAAGTGCCTTTTGCCTCCCGCCATGATTCCCCAGTCTTACAGTTCTAAACCTCTGTTTCTTCCCAGTCTCAGGTATGCCTTTATCAGCAGCATGAAAATGAAATAATACAACTGGTATGATTTTTCTTTTTAGTAGAGTGACCTGTGTTTTGCTTCTGGAGGTGATTTTACATGGAGGTTAGATGCAGAGAGCTTGAACCAAGAAGATTACTTGTGTTCAAATCCTGGCTCTGTCATGTAAATTTGCATGACTGTGGGCAGTCACTTAACCTCTGTGCCTCTGCTTTCTTATCTGCAAAGTAGGAATAATAATATTTTCTTTAAATGGATTGATATATATGTGTGTGCATATAAATTTGTGCCTGTGTGTGTATGCATTTGTCCAGGTGCTTGTGTGTATTCATGTATGTGTGTGTGAATTGCTCAATACATGTATGGACATGTGTATGTTATGTGTGAGTGCCTACATTCATACATGTGTCACACATACATGCATCCATGTGTATGTTTGTGTGCATGTGTGTGTGTTTGTGTGTGTTTGTATATGTTAAACAGAAGATAACCATTGGAGACCGAGGGACCACACGAAGACACTTTCCAAGAGGCTGCTAACAGGACCAGTCTTATGAGGCCAAAGACCAAAACAGCTAGTACCTCTCCTCACTGTTGCTCCTGTCTTTAATGTTTTATTTTGGCTGCTTATTTTTATTCTGCTAATTTAAAAAGAAGGCTATCTCTTCCATTCCTGCTGTTGCTTTCCTCATCAGCCCTTGCTTCAATCAATGCAAAGGCTTATTTGACTTGTCTCCTTGCCTGCAGGTGTGGTTGCCTCTAACTTTACAGACTCAAGAGTAATTTTTTAAAAGTGTAGAGTTCTCTGTAGAATATCCCTACTCAAAACCTTGTAGTGACGTCCCTATACCTGCAAACAATTTTCCAAGTCTTCAGCACACTCCATATACTTTTTGCACATTTGCCAAGTTTTCTTGCTACTCACTCATGCTTAAAAACACTGTCCTATCTTTCTCATATCCCAAATTCAGATTCAGCTTTTAAAACCTAAGTCAGGTATCACCCTTCCAGAAAGCCTCTCCAACTCTCTCCCTGCCTAAGGGAAACTCCTCTTCCCTAGGCCTATATGTGTTCTACTCTTACCTATCACTGTACTAACCACATTCTGTTATAATTCACTTGTTCATCTCTCATTCTAGATTATTATAATATCTCTTGATGTGTATGTACGAGTGCATACATATGCATCAAGGGATGAAATAATGTTTTCTTCAACCTAATCTTCCCTCCACCTAACACAGTACCTGGCACACAGTCAGCATGTAATACGTGTCTGTTGAGTGATAAAGGGATGATGTGCATGAGGTTGGAACTGAATCAGCGTCACACCTTACTGTTCCTCACCTGCCCCTGCTTTTTGGCTTCTTTACTATGAGTAATTCAAACACAGTGAAGAAATTGGGGGTCCAAGAGTGCATATGATTTGCTAAATTCCACAGAACTAGTAAGTTGGAGAAGGGGAATTAAACTCTGGGCTTCTAACCTAGAGTCCAAGGATGATTAATTCCAAGTGTGTCCCCATCCCTGAGCAGGTCGATGTTAAAAGCTGGGTTTTGAGGCCCCAGTGCTCAGGCACAAAGAATGCTATCTGCTGCCTGCCTTCCTCCACCCTCATTCAGTAAGAGCTCTGCCAGATTCCAGCATAGAGAAAGAAACGCGTGCACTCTCCTAAGAGGAAGTGGGTGGAGGTGATGTGATGGAGTTTCCACTGTAATGAGCAGTGGGCTGGGCTGAGCACTGGGAAGGGTTAAAGGTGACTTCCCAGATGATTCCACTAAAAATTTCAATTTATTCACTTGATTCAGGTAGCTCAACAGGCCAAGTCAAACTAGAGCAATTACAGTTCATGGGCTTCCCGTAGGAGAGGTAGGAGAGCTTTCGCAATGCAACGCAGGGAGGGTTACTCCAGGAGCTCTTTATTATGCCACCTCTGGGTCTTTGGGAGGGATGGTCTTTGTGTCTTGGGCTCAAGAAATAGTTTGCTCTTTCTATTTCTGAGCCAGACAGAAATAATTTTTGGCTTTTGTTTAATAATAATTACAATAAAACTCATAGTAATAATGAATTAGAACAGTTAAACTTTACCAGAAACCGTAATTGACTTCAATACTGTATTGAATTTCGATTCTATTTGACAGATACTTTTATGCTAGTAATGTGGTCAAATGATTAGCTTCTTAAGGGATCAGAGGTAGGCTGGTGAATTAATGACTTAAAATATATAATAAGAACCAACATTTGCACAGCACTATGCTATGATACATATTAACTTGTTTTCATCCTCACAACAACTCACTAAAGTAGACTAGAAGCTATTGCTAGAGTCAGATTAGAATTATCCAGGCCATAGGACAGAATGGTAACACCCACAGGTTTTTGGACTTTAGCTTAGGTCCGAGTCTCAGCTCTGCCCTATTATAGCTGTAATACTCACTATGAAGAACCATTAGCTAATCCTCAACAAAATGAAGATGACAGCAGAATTACCATCAGGCTGGAATGAGACAGTGCCTAATATGGGCTAAGACTCACTGAGTGATACTGTTATTACCAGTGGCTTGTCCCAGGACAAAATAGCAAATGGTGGAAGTAGAATTTGAATCTAAGCCTTTTGATTCCGAGTTTATTAGCTAACATATCTAATCAGAATTTGTAATTTCTCATGTATCTAAATCTTAATTTATTCATCAAATATTTATTGATGACCACTACACCGGCCAGGTTCTGAGGTATAAGGGATGAAGTAAACACAGATTTTTTCTCAAAAAAGGTTGACATCTAGTGAGAGACAGAGAAAGAGACACCAGAATGCATTGTAACCCCACAGGGTCTGTGATAGAGGCCTGCCTCGGATACGGTGGATACACTGGGTATACTGAGATAGTCAATGAATTGTAGCTCTTGATTCAGGTACAGAGATTGTGAAGCCAGAACTGGGCTTTGAGGGTTGTGTAGATATTGGAAGGGTTAAGAAAGGATGGTAGATGGGGGTGGGAGATGCTTTTCTGGCAGTAGTCGTGATGTGGGATAGATGTGTGGCCAGCATATAGTATAGGTGTTTTTGGGGATACAGGGTGAGAGGGCATGGAAAGTGTAAGGCCAGAGGAGTAGCTGGACATCAGGTCATGAAGAATCTCCTATGTCCTGCTGGAAGGGCTTGTCCTGCTGCAAGGTTTACATTTTGCTCTGTAGAGAATGGAGAGCCATTGAATCGATTTTAACAGAACAGTGCCATCATCAGATTATAATTTTAGCGGGCTTTAGAAGAGAGCGGTATGAAAGAGGGATCACAGGGTGAGGAACCAGGCTAGGGAAAAGAGCAAGGGCCAGATTCCAGGCAGGGTATGCTGAATCTCAAGAGCTGGGACTATAAGCCCCTGCCCTGGGATGCACCCTCATGGTGAGCCAGTAGAATGAGGGGGAAAGAGGCTTTGAGAGCAGGAGACTGAATCAAGGGCTGGGGGTTCAGGAGATCACAAATGGGAACGTGCTCAGCAATCATAAAATCCAGGTCGGAGCCACAGAGCAGCCTGCAGGAGTGGAGTGTGAGCGTAAAAGGGGATAATCGAGGAGGAGAAAAAACCTTGAGACTAGAGGTGTTATGAGCAGGGACCTTTAGGTCCACCATGAGGTAAACCTGAAGTGAAAATTCAAAATGGAAGTCAGGTGCCAATATTTTAATATTTTAATAACCTTCAGGTCAGTAGGCAGCAAAGGAGAGGTAAAAAGTCTTCCATATCACCTCTGGATCCAAGGAGAGCTAGGGTGTGAGAGAACGAGCTGCCTCCCCTTGAGAAAATCTTCAGAAACTATTATTGAAAGACACTGGAGGTGAAAGCAGAGACCCAGATTTTAGATGAGTCAGAAAATGATTAGAGTGACTGTGAAGAGGTTAAGACTATAGGAAAATTTGTTTATAATAAACTGAGGGTTCTGAAGGACCCCCCAAGGGAACTAATGGGAAGTCAGTAGTTAAAGCAGGATAAAAAGACATGTTCCTATTTTTTTCCCATGGCCCTTGGCCTAATTTAGTGCTGTTGTGTTTGGCTGACTTCACTCTCTTTTGTGATACTCTTTTCTATTTTTGTCTTCCTAGCGTGACTCTCTCCTGGTTTATTGTCTGTCTCTCAGGCTGAGAGTTATTTATTTTCATCCACTAGATTTTTATTGAAAAACTTCTTTGTGCTTTCTGGCCCCTTCTTCACTCCTGTCTTGTTAAATACAAGTTCTCTGACTCTTTTCATGTTTCATTTGACTGACTCTCTCTTGGGCACTGTAAATGTTCTCATGGCTTCAATTTCTACCTGTGTATGTGAATTCTACGTCAGCTCAGAGCTCTCTCTGAGCTCCAGATTACAACTCACCAACATCTCCACCTGGATGTACAAAGCCCCTGCATCCTCCAGAGTGCCAGATTCCCCCACGCTGCCATTAAGGCTGCTTCTCCTCAGATGTCATCTCTCCATGAATAGCTTCCCACCCAATTGCCCTAAAGCACAAGAAAGATATAAATTCCAAGAGGTCAAGAATTTTTATCTCTTGTTTACTGATATACCCATAGGACCTAGAACAGCAATGCCTGGCACAGGACAGGTGCTCAAAAAACATTTGTTGAATGAATGAATGAACCAATCCTTGGTTCCCCCTCTCATTCCTGCTCACAGCTAATCAGAACACAGTTTCTCTTGATTCTTCTCTGAAACTCATTCCCCCTTCTTGAGCACTTCAGTCTTTCATAATTCACACTGTATAATTTTTGGCATTATACATTAATGTCCACCTTCCTGGAACTCCTGTCAGGTGGCTTTGCTGCAGTCTACACTCCATACTGCCTCCAGGGGAATTTTAAAAATTAACAGTTGGTTCTCAAAGCTTTTAGGATTGCAGGGCACTTTACTTTCTGCACAACACCATGAAATATTGTTCTCCTTAATAATACCATACAACCATTTTGAAGGACTTTATGGCATTTCCCACAGAAGGTTCTGCAGAATAGAAGCTCCTGAAAGTGCCCTGAGAAAGAAGTTTTCATGATCAAATGTGTCTAGAAAAGTGAAACACCCAATCCCTAGCTCAAGGAATCATACTACACATGGGAGTATTATAGGAGTTGATCATTTTGAAAGTAAAAATTTTAAAGTTTAACTTTTTGAAATCAAGTATTTCCCCCCAGGTTTTGAAAAACAGAAAATTTCTGGGTAATTTTAACAAATAGATAACAGGATTATCATTCTGTGAAAATTATTTCAGAAACAGAGCTACACTATTTTAAAGTGGGTCTTGCCTTTATCAAAAACACATTTTTAGAAACCACATTTTGGCAGAACAAAAGTAATAAACATGAGCCCAATTATCAAATCTAATTCAAAGATGAGGCTGGCAGGCTGCACAAAGCTGTTGATGTTGGATGAGACCTGGCCACTGCAGCTTCAACTAGTGATCAGTGGTTGAGAGATGCAGCAAGCTCCAAAGTTTAAGGAAATTTGATGGAAAAAGAATTTAACTTCTAAAAAAAATTGCATCCATTAACTTAATCTTTTAAAAAGAGAGAAATAGATCATTATTTTATGTCTGTGGTGAGCTTCTTGATCTAGCTGAAAAATCACAAATCAGCTGCATATTGAGAGAAGGAGTGCACTGAAATAGAGACCAGACTATACCCTTGACACACAGAAAACACACACTGTGACCTGCTCTTTGGTTATTCCCCATGTCCAGAGGACTCAGATGCACTGGAGTCTGTCACCATGAATCTGTAACTGGCCCTTCGTGGCTCCTGTTTGACAGCTTTGCTGACTCAGCCATCTTGTCACAGCTTTCTATCCCTCGGATGCCACTGTTTGCCCAGTGCTGGAAGTCAGAGTGGCAAATGAAACTCTCCTATTAGATGCTAATGGATTGATAGTTTCAGGGTCTCAAGTGAGATCCTTCCACTTTTCATGCAGTCAGCAGGTTTACTGCATGTTCAATTTATGCCAAAATTGATGTGCTTTTTTTCCACAAGCTGTGGGGAAGATATTTTAAGAAGGATCATCCTAAATTTCTCAAATTGCATAACTTATGCCAGTGATATTAAGACTGGTGGCTCCAAATCCTTGGGTGCACATGATGTAAAGTTGAGGGACTAAGAATTATTTCCAAGTTTCAAAAGGTCAAATGATCAATCATACATTCGTGCATTAAGAAGCCACTTCTGGGTCATCCATTAAGACCATCACTACGTTCACACATTCGATTTGATATCCCCAATGCTGCAAATGAATAGCAATGATAGATAAACAATTAAACAAAAAAAAAAGGGATACCTACAGGCTCAAACACAAGATAAACATCTCTGCATACCTCAAAACAGAAAGTCAGGGAAAAAAGCAGAACTGAAGGCATATGTCTGCTTCTCTCTGTGTGTGACAGAGAGTCCAGAGAGCAAGTGCAGCCAGAAATAAGCAATCTGTTGGATAATGAAGCTAAGGGGCTCTGTGCAAAATGAGAGGCCAGAAAAACCCTAATGCTTTGACGCTAGGGCCTGGGAAAAGACATCCTAGCTCATGAAAAATCCTAAAGAAAAAAACCCCAGTGATCCATGGCCTGCCACAGTGATGGCCCCAGCAACCTGTGAACCTGGGGGCAAGGACTCTGGCTCTCAGCCTGTGGCAAAAAGTGGATCAAGCCTTCCACACCCTTGTAACTGGATCATTTCTATAACTGACATCCTTCTGAGGAATGTGTCCAGAATTTAGAGCAGAAGGGGAAAGAGGTATAACAAATTTTAAAAGAGAAGCTAAGAAAACATGAAGAATAGTTCAAGGCAAGCCAACAAATATTCATAGGGACTTCAAGAGAAAATAGAAGTCATAGCAGAAAAACTGTTTTTAAAGAGAAAATGACTAAGACTCCTTAAGAATCAAATAAAGACATGGGTCTTAAGAGCTAAACTCTCTTTGGAGTGCTTAAAGATAATTAAAATTCACTCTGAGATGTGTCACATGAAATTTTGGAACATTGAAGGTAGAACACAACCTTAGCATTACTAGAGAGCAAAGGCAGAGCTTGAAATAAGCAATCAGATTGACAGCAGACTTCTCCTCAGCAATAATAGATGCTAGAATAAAATAAAATAATGCATTTGAAGTGTTGGAGTGCCAAACTGTATACCTAGGCACACTTCACTTAAGAGGAGGCAAAATAAAAACATTTTAAAAGAGAAAAGATAATTTTCCAATCACATGACTCTAAAAGTAAAAAACAAGCAAATATAAACAAAAATCTTGAGAGAGACTCAATATAAAGAAGGAAAGTGAATCAAGAAGGAAGGCATGGAATAAACGAAGCAATGCAGAGCACAGAAACTAGCTCTACATATAAACAGAATCAACTAATCATAATAGAAAACTAAATGGAGGGGAAAAATAAATGCTAAAAATTTTTTCAAAAAGTTAGGGTAGTTAGCAATATTAAATAATTTTGTTTTATTAGGATATAATTAATTACAAATGAATGTTAAATATTTTGTGTAATTCCATTTTTTTATTTTAAAATAATATAATAATAATATCATTTCTTGCATCTAAGAACTTTACAATAGTATTCCTCCACTTCCCCTCTCCTGATCTTTGTGCTATAATTGTTATATATTTAATTCTGCATATATTGTAAACCTTAAATGCGTTGTTATCCCTTCTGCTTGACGGTCAATTATCTTCTTAGTATATATGTATCTTGAGACACAGTCTTGCTCTGTCACCCAAGCTGGAGTGCAGTGGCATGATCTCAGCTCACTACAATCTCCACCTCCTGGGTTCAAGCGATTCTTCTGCCTCAGCCTCCCAAACAGCTGGTATTATAGGTGCCCACGACCTCGCCCACCTAATTTTTGCATTTTTAGTGGACTGGTTTCACCATGTGGGCCAGGCTGGTCTCAAACTCCTGGCCTCATGTAATCTGCCTACCTCGGCCTCGGAAAATGCTGGGATTACAGATGTGAGTCACCTGGCACTGCAGTATAATTTTTAAAATAAGAAAAAAATCTTTTAGATTTACCCACTGTATTAGTTTCTTGTGGCTGACATAACAAATTATCACAACGTCGGTGGCGTAAAGCAAATTAAATTTATTATCTCACAGTTCTGGGGTCCAGAAACCTGAAATCAATGTGTCAGGTGGACCAGGCTTTCTCTGGATGCTCCAGGAGAATCCACTCCAAACCTCTCTCTCCTGCCTCCTGGTGGCTGCCGGCACTCCTTGGCTCTCCTTGGCCTATAGCATAGCTCTCCAATCCCTGCCTATGTCTTTGCATCACCTTCTTCTCTGTGTATTTGCTTCTGTTCCCATTCTGTCTAACTTTCCCCTGCCTCACACTTGTAAGTACAATTGTGATTGGATTTAGGGCCCACCCAGATAATCCAGGATGATCTTATCTCCAGATCCTTAACTATATCAGAAAGACCCTTTTTTCCAAATAAGGTAACATTCCCAGGTTCTGGGAATTGGAACTTGCTCATATCCTTCTAGGGGACACCATTCCACCCACTGCCTTTACATCTTTACCATTTTGGTGCTTTTCCTTCCTTTGTGCGGATCCAGATTTCCATCTAGTATCGTTTCCTTCTTCCCGAGGGACTTCCTTTAACATTTCTGATAGTGCAGCTCTGTTGATGATGACTTTTTCAGCTTCGGAATGTCTGAAAGGAAGGCATGGAATAAAGGAAAGTTTCTTTTTTTTTTTTTGCCTTTGTTTTTGAAAGGTATTTTTTCTAGGTGTGTAATTCCAGGTTGACAGGTATTTTTTCTTCTGATACTTTTAGGATGTTGCTCTGTCATCACCTGGCTTACACTGTTTCAAACTAGAAATCTGCTGTTATCCTTAACTTTGTTCTCTGTGTGTGCTGCCTTTTTTCTCCACCCATTTTAAAGGTTGTTCTCTTTATCGTTTGTTTTACACAATTTGATTACAGTTTGCCTTGGTGTTACTTTCTTCATTTCTTGTGCTGATTAATTTGGATCTGTGAATCTAGATGATTTTGAGAAACAAGAAGATGGAAAGGTTTGCCTTACCAAGTGTCAAGGTTTATTGACAACACAGTGTGGTTTTGTTTCAGGAATAGACAAAAAACAAATAGAATAGAATATTGACTAATTTTTATAAATGTTCCATGCATTCTTAGAAGGTGTATTCTCCATTCTCAGGATGTGCTGTTTAAGATATATACCCTAAGGCATTACCTTGTTAATTAGATTGCTAGACCTTTTATATTCTTTATGCCTTTCATACACTCGACTTACCTCGTACTAAGAGTGCTGTATTAAAATCTTCCATTAAAAGTATAAACCAGGTGGTGAGGCTCACACCTGTAATCCCAGCACTTTGGGAGGCTGAGGCAGGCGGATCACTAGAGGCCAGGAGTTCAAGACCAGTCCGGCCAACATGGTGAAACCCCATCTCTACTAAAAATACAAAAATTAGCCAGGCCCTAGCAGTGCCTGCCTATAATCCCAGCTACTTGGAAGGCTGAGGCAGGATAATTGCTTGAACCTGAGAGGCAAAGGTTTCAGTGAGCAGAGATCACACCACTGCACTCCAGCCTGGGCAACTGAGTGAGACTTTGTCTCAAAAAAAAAAAAAAAGTGTATTTCTATATATTTCTCTTGTCATTTATGTTTTGTAAAGGCAATTGTTGTGTTATTTCATGCATATATATATAAAGAATTGTTATGTCTTCATTGTAGAATGCGGTTTTTCATTTGTAGAGTGGTCTTTTGTTTTCTACAGTGCTTTTTGCCTTGAATTCTACTTAGTTGATAGCACAAACACAATTCCTATTTTTCTTATTGCTTCCATTTGTTTGGCAAATATTTGTCTATCCCTTTATTTTTTCAGCTGTTTTGAATCACTGTATTTTAGGCATATCTCTTTTATAGAGCTGGATTTTGCTTTATGAGCCTGTTTGAAAAATCTTTTTCTTTTAATAGAGAAGTTAAACTCATTCACATTGACTGATAGAACTATTGTTTGTTCTCAATTCAGTCATATTATGATTACTGTGTATACTATGTTATATTGTTGTCATACTCATTGTTTTTCTTGCTGTGTTTGCTATATCTTTCAGTCTTTTAAATTTTTTTCTGGTATTTATAGAGGTTTATATTTTTATTCCAGTAGTTACCTTTATATTGATACTTTGTATGACTCTAAATTCTCTTTTCTTACCTAACCTTTCATTATCTGGCATATCAATTTTAAATGGAATCCTTTAACTCTTATCTATTAACTATATGACCGTTAATGAATAAAAATATCTAGCCCTGAAATAAATGTATTCAATAAATAGTACAATTGTATAACCATTTAAGACTAAAATTATTTCCTCAATTCATGCTGTAAATATAAAAAACAAAATGCTGCCCTTTTTAGAATAAATTAACCTTATAATATTGAGAAGAATTACTTTCAACGAGACACAGAAAGTGCAAACAAATATACGATTAAATTTTATCATATTAAAATTAAAATATATGTCAATGAAAAACACCAAAGCCCATTGAAAGTCAAGTAACAGAATGGAAGAAGATAAAAGTAACAAATGTAACTGTTTAAGAATTAGTATCGGAAGCAGATAGAAAATGCCAACTTAAATATCTTCTTTTGAGAAGTGTATGTTCATATCCTTTGCCCACTTTTTGATGGGGTTGATTGTTTTTTTCTTGTAAATTTGTTTAAGTTCTGTGTAGTTCATAGATATTAGACCTTTGTCAGATGCGTAGATTGCAAAAATTTTCTCCCATTCTGTATGTTGCCTGTTCACTCTGATGATAGTTTCTTTTGCTGTGCAGAAGCTCTTTAGTTTAATTTCATCCCATTGGTCTATTTTGGCTTTTGTTGCAGTTGCTTTTAGCATTTTCATCATGAAGTGTTTGCCTATGCCTATGTCCTGAGTGGTATTGCCTAGGTTTTCCTCTAGAGTTTTTATGATTTGGGGTTTTACATTTAAGTCTTTAATCCCTTTATGCTGCCAACAAACATGAAGAAAACACAACATCACTGATCACTAGAGAAATACAAATCAAAATCACAACAAGATACCATCTCACACCAGTCAGAATGGCAATTATTAAAAAGTCAAGAAATAATAGATGCTGGTGAGGCTGTGGAGAAATAGGAATGCTTTTACCATGTTGGTGTGAATATAATTAGTTTAACCATTGTGGAAGACAGTGTGGCAATTCCTTAAGGATCTAGAACCAGGAATACCATTTGACCCAGAAATCCCATTACTGAGTATATACCCAAAGGAATATAAGTCATTCTACTATAAAGACCTCTATAGTCTTTGTATGTTTATTGCAGCACTATTTACAATAGCAAAGACATGGAACCAACCCAAATGCCCATCAATGATAGATTGTATAAAGAAAATGTGGTACACATACACTGTGGAATACTATGCAGCCATAAAAAGGAATGAGAGCATGTCCTTTACAGGGACATGAATGAAGCTGGAAGCCATTATCCTCAGCAAACTAACCCAGGAACAGAAAATTAAACAATACATATTCTCATTCATAAGTGGGAGTTGAACAATGAGAACACATAGACACAGGGAGGGGAACATCACATACAGGGGCCAATTGGGGGATGAGGGGCCAGGGGAGGGAGAGCATTAGGACAAATAGCTAATGCATTTGGGGATTAAAACCTAGATGACCAGTTGATGGGAGCAGCAAGCCACCATGACACATGTATACCTATATAACAAACCTGCATGTTCTACACTTGTATCTTGGAACCTAATGTAAAATTTTTACAAAGGCCCGGCATGGTGGCTCATGCCTGTAATCCCAGCACTTTGGTGTATCACTTGAGGTCAGGTGTATCACTTGAAGTCAGGTGTATCACTTTAGGTCAGGAGTTGGAGACCAGCCTGGCCAACATGGTGAAGCCCTGTCTCTACTAAAAATACAAAAAGAATTAGTCCAGTATGGTGGTATGTGCCTATAATACCAGCTACTTGGGAGGTTGAGGCACAAAAATAGCTTGAACCTGGGAGCAGAGGTTGCAGTGAGCCAAGATCACACCACTGCACTCCAGCCTGGGCAACAGAGCAAGACTCTGTCTAAAAAAAAAAAAAAAAAGTAAATAAAAAGAGAATGCCAACTTAATAAGAAAAATTAGAAAGTTTGGTAAACTTTTGAATTTTAGACAAATTATAGAAAAGATACTCAAATAGTCTATAAACAGAAAGATACTCAGCCTCACTAAATATCAGAAATATGCAAATTAAAACTCTAATGAGATTCCATTTCACATGCTTCAGATTGACAATATTAAATCTGACAAAACCAATGTTATGAAAATGTCAAGAAAAACTATCAAAATTGTTGGTGAGAACAATTTGGCAATAGCTAGTTAAATGTATGTTCAGTAATTCCTTTCTTGTACCAGAAAACATATATATACACATATATATGTGGGTGTATATGTATTCCTAGCAGCATTTTTACAAAGAAGAAAAATGGAAACAAATTTAAAGTTAATCAACAGAAAAATGGAGAAATAATTTGTGAAGTTATTATACAATGGAATACTCTATAATAGATTAATAAGATAGATATGTGTGAACATGAATAAGTCTCAAAAATATAATTTGGAATGATAAAAGCAACTGGCAATTTAATATATACAGTATAAAACCATTCATATATGTGTTAAAAGGCTGCAAATAACAGTTTATTTCTACTTATGGTACACAAATATTTGGCATTAAAACACTGATAGGAATGATGAACCCCAAATTTATGGTGCTGGTAAACTCTGGAAAGGTGAGAAAGGAAAAGAGTTGTGGAGGAGTCCATTGTGTCTTTAAGATTATTTGTAATGCTTTTTTTCATTTAAAAGAGATCTGAAGCAAATATTTCAAAATACTAAGATTTGATTAAGTTGGTTGCCGGACATACAGTGTTCATCATAATATTATCTATGTTTTCCTTTTTTTTTTTTTTTTTTTTTGATTTAGAGTCTTTTTCTGTCACCCAGCCTGGAGTGCAGTGGTATGATCTTGGCTCACTGCAACCTCTGCCTCCTGGGTTCAAGCGATTCTCTTGCCTCAACCTCCTGCGTAGCTGAGACTACAGGCGCCCACCATGATGCCCAGCTAATTTTTGTACTTTTAGTAGAGATGGGGTTTTGCCATGTTGGCCAGGCTGGTCTCGAACTCCTGCCCTTCGATGATCTGCCTGCCTTGGCCTCCCAAATCGCTGGGATTACAGGTGTGAGCTTGTAATTTTTTCTTTATGTTTAAAATATTTTAGAATCTTGTGCCACATTTTCTTTATCCAGTCTATCATTGATGGGTATTTGGGTTGGTTCCAAGTCTTTGCTATTGTGAGCAGTGCCGCAATAAACATATGTGCACATGTGTCTTTATGATAGAATAATTTATAATCCTTTGGGTATGTACCCAGTAATGGGATTGCTGGGTCAAATTGTATTTCTATTTCTAGATCCTTGAGGAATCACCACACTGTCTTCCAGTGTGGTGATTAAAATGTTTCTATTTCTCCACATCCTCTCCAGCATCTGTTGTCTCCTGATGTTTTAATGATTGCCATGGAGTACTATGCAGCCATAAAACAGGATGAGTTCATGTCCTTTGCAGGGACATGGATGAAATTGGAAACCATCATTCTCAGCAAACTGACACAAGAACAAAAACCAAACACTGAATGTTCTCACTCATAAGTGAATATTGAATAATGAGAACACATGGACACAGGGAGGGGAACATCACACACCAGGGCCTGGTGGGTGGGGGGCTAGGGGAGGAATAGCAGGGGGTGGGGGCATTGGGGAGGGATAACATTAGGAGAAATACCTAATGTAGATGACGGGGCGATGGATGCAGCAAACCACCACCATGGCACATGTGTACCTATGCAACAAACCTGCATGATCTTCATAGGTACCCCAGAACTTAAAGTATAATATGTCAATTTTAAAAACTATTTTAGAATTTTAACAAAGATTATTGTCCTGAGCATCTGGACCTAAAATCAAGAATAACTAGCTGTAAGAAAAGGCTACATGGGCTGAGGTTCCATTTCATGTCTTAGGCTGGATTATATCAACCCAGGGTGTAAGGCATGGTATAAATCATGCTGCTTTGGATGCAGGTAGCCTGGTTGCATACCCTGGCTTGTAGCTTAGCCACCTTTTCTTTGGTCAGATTCCACCATGGGGCTTGTTGTGATGATTAAATTAGTTAATGTTCTTAAGTGCTTAGCACAGTACCTAAGCGATGGTAAGTATGCTTCACAGGTAACAAGAACACCATCCTCATGGGTTCCTTGTAGATAAAATAATGGAAGCAACTGGTCTGTGATATCAAAGTTCATAACCCTGGGCTTTCTCTGAGCATCCGTGGTTCCACTTCCACTCTGGGATCCCATAGCCAGCAAGAGGTCACCTCTTTGACTTCTGACCTGTGCAAACAGCACAGATAGGGCTCTTATGGTTTCTGGTTGGGTTTTATTAATGGGGACCCCTGGCAGGAGATCAGTGGGATTGAGATACTAGTTTTTCCATCTCCTTCTCTGTGAGATTCCTTGGGCTGGCTGTGTTCAGTGATCGAAAGTCACTGTTCCTCTTAAGGTGACTTGGTCTATACAGTCCTCTCTCCCTCAGCTCCTTTTGGTAAACTTTCTCTCTCCTCACTTACAGGGTGGTGATGGCTCTGCTGGTGCCAGCTCCAGGTTTTGCATGGCCTCTCTGGGTTCCCCTACACCTGCTCAGACCTTTATTCTCTTTTTGCATGTGCTGTCTGTCTCCTGCTTGCTCTCTGACACAGCTGGGTAAGTTTCTATCTTATTCCTGGCACAATGTAGGGGCTTCAGTGTTGGTGGAAAGGCAGAGAGAAATTCACTAATTCCCAAGGGAGAAATTTAATCCTGGAGAATTAAGAGAACAATTTGGCAGTATCTAGTAAATGTATATATCCAGTAATTCCTTTCTTATATCAGAAAACAAACATACAGAAGACAGAAATGTTTTCAGAAGTCAAAAGACTAAATTCAAGTAATAAGTCAGATCTTTTCTCCAACCCTCTTCCTGCTAACTTCATCTGGAGACCCCTAGAAAATTTTGCCCTAATGCTGGTGTCTCTCCTCCCTCCCCTGTCCCCCACTGACTATTTCTACTGATTTTAAATGAAAGCGGTCCTTGATATTTTGGTATTCATATTTTTCTACCCTTTGCCCTTTCAGCCCTTCATACAGTGCTCTCTAAATGCACTTAGTGATGGTACTCTAAGGCTGTAGGCGTTTACAAGAATCCCTAGGCAGTCACATGAAAATCAAACAGTCCACCTTTCTTTAGCTGGTTTGTTCAAGGGGATTTCTGTAAACAGCGCTTCCTTCAAGCCAAGTCCACTTGCCTTTCCTGTCCTTGGTTTCTTGGGAGGTGCCTGCAGTGCCATCAAGGGCGCTCAACCCAGAGAAGGGAGCTCACAGATGAGATCTGAGGCCCTTTAAAGATGTGGCATCTAATGGAAGACTATTTCTTTGAACAAGCAGGAAACACATGCACAGCAGTCCCAGAGAGAGACATCAGAGAAGAGGGCTCTCCCCTGTGATGAGGGCATTCAGGGGTGGAGCAAGGGGGGAAGCAGACCTGGAAGCACTGGGCTTGCTGTATGTCACCCAGGCCCAGGCCAGCAGCCTGATGTGAGAGCCTGGTCAGCACTTTGCCCGAAACGGGAAGAGCTTGGCATAGATCACACAGCAAGGAAGTGGTCAGACTGGGCAGGGACTCCTAAATAATAACAACACAGGCTGAGTTTCTGGGTAAGACATTTCTCTTTTGTCCCATTCTCTGGTTTTAGTCTCCATCTTCGGAGCTCTGTATCACTGATAACCCAATGTTAGGACAGAGACCTGATATCCTCTCTTCTACTCTTAAATCCACTGTTCTTCTTTTCTCCAGAGCAGACTCTCTTTCTCCAAAGTTCCTGATTCTAGACTTGTCTTGGTCAGCCTTAAACTGATCCCAGGATCTTATCACACTACGTGTTCAAGGACTTCTTTCGCATCAACCTGATGCAGCACATAGGTGGATGGTGGCAGCTCTGGGCTTTGTCCTAGGAGTCTTGACAAAGCATCTGAATAAAGACACCTGAAGGCCAGCTCCATGTCACAGGGCTGCTCCTGATGATTGCCCTAAATCCTCCACCTTCTATGAAATCAATTACTGCCAGTAGCCTCGGGACAGGATGGCCCAGCAGCCGTCATCATGGAGTAGAGATCTATTCCGGCATGTACGTCTGACTGTGCCATCACTGCCCTTCACATACATACTTCACACCATCCACACCTGCAGTCACTGCTATTTTCACTCAGAATAAAGCTCAGGCTCTTCAACAAGGCTTGCAAGGCTGTTCAGCACTTGGGACTATTTATGTCCTCAGCTTCGGCCCTCACACTGAGCCCCCAGTGTCTTGGACCCAATCAAACTAACCTTAGTATTGAGGATGCAAAAGATTTGGAACCTATATCCATGTTGTTCCTGCTCTCTGGACTGCTCTTGCCTGCGCTGCCCACTTCATACCTCTCACTTCCACTCCTCCTTCAGAGCATAGCTAGCACAGAGCTGAGAGGTCATCTTGCTCAGCACACTCACTCTAGAGATGAGAAAACTGAGGCCCAAATCCCAGGTCAGTTCTCCTGACCTCACGATCAGGCAGCAGCCTGACCTCAGTAACCAATGCTGCACAGCATTTGCAAGGATGCTCATGTTCCCAGCTCCGGCTCCTCTTTCAGGCCTGTCACGTTACCCGTGAAAGGGATTTTGAGGCTTTCTGCACTGCCCTGGCTGGTGTTCTTTCACTGCTCAGGGCACTTGGTGGGAAAGGTTGTTCATGCACTTTAGGGTTTTAATTTTACTTTCCAAAAAAGTTTTCTTCTATCAATATTTGATAAGGGTAATTTCAAAGACTTGTTTAGTATGATCTGCACATAAGGAGCCCTTCCGAGTATTTATCACGCTTGGGGTATAATTACATTCAAATCCTGAGACACTGTTGCTAGGTTACTGTTGCTCGAGGTTCCTCCAACCTCCATGCTTGAAATGCTCCCCCTCCCCTTGTGGCATTAGGAGCAGGGGACCTGCAGTTTGGGGCTTATGATTCCCCTTAATAAAGACAATATTCTGGAGTCTCTTCTTTTGGAGAAAGAGAGGAGAGAAAGAGAGAGAGAGAGAGAGAGAGAGAGAGAAACAGCAAGAGCTAGCAGGGGCATTTTGCACACCTCCCCAGGTAGGGCTGGAGCTGTGAATCACATCATGTGGTTCCTGCAAGTGAGATTAAAGAGATGGGGAGGGGACAAAAGGAGGGAATTGCTGTCTTGTGAGACTCCCCAGGAGAAATCATCTCTGAGCCTTCCCTTCCACCCTGCATTCTCTCTGAGAACTGAATATGCATCCTGCCTCCTCCAAGGGCCCCAGGAGGAGTTCCGTGCTGACAGCGGGAGGCTGCCTTTGCCCAAGGACAGGCAGCAGATGAGGGGAAAGCACCTGCTTTCCAGACTGAGCATCACTGGGCCCTTAATCTAAGGTGAAAAATCAGGGTCAGGAGGCCCAGGCCAGCCCCTCTCCTCATGAGGCTTCTCCACGTTAAAGCCACTTCTAGTAACCAAAGTGTCCAAGGCTCTCTGGTGGATTGTATCTGCACTTCAAGCTGGGTTGGGGATGGCTGGTCTTGAACCCGTGCTGTTTTTCCCAAGGTCTCTGAGAGGCAGGAGCAAGGACAGAAGGCCCTTTGTTCAGGCCTCTTATCTCCAGAGGTCTCAAGGGTAAACTCTTTGTCGTTATTTTCAAGTGAGGCTACAATCAATTCCTTTTTTGTTTCCTTCCTTCTTACCTCCCTCCCTTCCTCCCTCCCTTCTTTCCTTCCTTCCATCCTTTCTTCTTTCTTTCTCTACCATTAAACAAATCAACTTGTTAAATGCACACCTTTAAAATATAACACATATTTATAATTCTGTTTTAGCATTAAATTTTTCTTTCAACCAACTAGGTCCTTTAAGCGGAGGAAGTGGGCATGCCCCTAACTACCTCTAAAGCCTGGTTTAATTTCTCCCTGCATGCGCCCGGCACCTTGCAGTTGATTGCTAACCCGAGGATGCTGCTTCTGTGGCTGCACATTGATTAATGGCTGGTCAGGGCCGAACTCACGCATTTGTGTTTAATGCACTACTGAGTCAGCACCGCTGGCCTTGGGGAAGAAAAAAAAAATAAAACCTGGGAAGATGGGTTTGGGATGGAGTTTAACATTGGATTTGCATTTTCTGACTCTGATGCCCAATCTGTTTTCCACTGGGCTTTAGAAATGCGCTAGATTGAATTGTGTTTCCCATTGCAAATTTTATATAAGGTGGATGAGACAGTAGGCATTACTATCCACAATCCCTTGGGTATAGATGCAAATAAACTTTTAAACCTCAGAGCAATTTCCCTAGTCATCATAGACAATAATTGCTGTTAAGAAGAATACATGCCCATGTACACATACACAGTGTTTGTAGCTCATGAGTGGGGAATATCAATTGTCAACGTTTAATGCAAAAAATAATTAAAGGCTTACATTTGTTTTAGATATTTACAAACAGCTTTGCTATTAATATTTATTTTCAAAACCACAAGCAAGATCTGGAGATAATTCTTTGAGACATTAGCTGGGTAAAACATATTTTGTTTCAACATTAAAAGTTTGTAAACCAGCCTGATGTGATGGCTTATACCTGTAATCCCAGCACTTTGGGAGGCCCAGTCAGGCAGATTTGCTTGAGCCCAGGAGTTTGAGACCAGCCTGGGCAACAGCAATACCTCGTCTCTACAAAAATTAGCTTGGCATGGTGGTGAGCAATCGTAGTCCCAGCTACTCGGAGGGGCTGAGGTGGGAGGATTGCTTAAGCCCAGGAGGTGGTGGTTGCAGTGAGTCACAATTACTCCCACCTGGGCCACAGAACAGGCCTTTGCTCAAAAAAAAAAAAAGTTTGTAAGTTTTTATAGCAGGAGACACTGCAGAGGGTGCATTTTCCTAGTCCAGAGGGTTAGTTAAGCGGCTGAAGGCTTTTTCTGTACAAAATGGCCAAGGATTACTGGATTCTTCTAAATTACATTGGAAAGTGGGAAGATAAGGCAACATTAGTTAATTGTGGGAGTCTTCGTTTTGAAGAATAACACATCTGATGCTTTTCAAGTGCGGGTATTCACCCAGGAACTTACCAGCAAGGAGAAGAGCCAATTTTGCTTTTACTGGCTGCAGGCTTTGTCTCTGTTCCTGCCCAGGAGATCTTCCCAGTCTTGTGAGAGAGGGTAAGGCAAATACAGAAATAACATCTGTGCCCATCAGGGAAACAGAACTCAAACCAGCTAGTTTAATTGAAGGCGTTTGCTATGAGAGAATAGTTACAGCAGGTTTGGAAGAACTGAACACAGGGGACCATGAGACAACCCAGAGATTAACAAGAGAAACCATCACCCCTCAAGGCAAGTCAGACAACAGGAAGAGAGTGACTGGAGCCTGGGAGCAGGGGCTACCTGGTGGAGCTGGAGCCAAGGTGGGCACAGCCCTTGACAGTGATGTCCCTCCCCAAAGTGGAGAAAGGAAAGAAATTCCCTGGATTCTCTTCTCTTCCTTCTTACCAAGCTTTCATCCATGCCCCCTACTGGCTGCCCTAACCAGAAATTAGTGGGCACATGCCACTGGGAAATGCAATTTGTTGAGTCAGGCTTCTGAGCCACAGAGCAGAGGAGTGGGAGGCAAGGAGTGGATCTACAGGTAAACTTGCAAATGACTTGCATACTAACACAGGAGGCTGCACAAGATGCCAGGTCAATAGAAGGGGATGAAATAATCAGAGAAGTGAGTGGATACTTTCCACTGGGGAAGCCAAAGAAGGCTTTCCAGAAAAAGCACCACCTAAGGAAGGGCCTGGAAAGATTTCGCAGGTCCCATCAACAAGACTAGGGTGGAAAATAGAAAGACACTGTTAACACACATGTGTGATTGAAGGTCACGTCCAGTATGGCAGGAGAGATTGATTTCAGATGGTAGGGCATGGAATCAGGTGTGAGACTAGAAAGGGATACCTTTCCCTGAAGGCAAGACAGGGAAAAGGGCTGTCACAGGTGGGTTGCTCAGGAAACAGACTCACAGATACTGGCATGCAGGACATTTGTGAAGGAGTGCTCTCTGGATCATTCCATATAAGGAGAAGGAAAGCCATCCAGAGTAGACAGTGTGGAGCTGGGCTGTGATACAGTCATGACAAGGGCCTCAGCCAACCCTTTGGGGAGCTTTGGGGATGCAATAACCTTTCAGAATTGTCCTGGGTTGGGATAAGGGAGCTGGACCTTTATATATTTGCATCAACTGGTAGCTGGGTACAGGCTGCCCCAGGAAAAGGCATGACCCTGGGTGAGTCAACTCTCCATCTTTGGTCAAGGAAGGGTCCCAGTGAAGGCTGGCAACCCTAAAAGCACTTCCATTAGCTGGAAATGAAGTTTTTCAGTTGCAATTTGAGCAATGCACCAGTGTCCGTTATAAAGGGTCAAGACAAAGGAAGAACTAATGTCACTGGAGTACCTACTATGCACCAGGCAGTATGCCTTACTTCACATATATTCCTTTACTTCCAGGCTACATCCTGCAAGGTCATTATCACTAGCCTCATTTCACAGAGAGAAAGCTGAGGCTCAGAGAAGTTAAGTAACTTGCTTGATATCCTCAATCAGTAAGTAATAGAGTCAGGACTTGAACCCACATCAGTCTGCCCTTATGAGCACAGGAGCAGTCTGAGCTCTTCCATAGGGAGCCTCCAGTCTCTTTAAAGAAGGAAATAAGGATATGACCAAGAATGAGAGGTCAGTAACAAGATGGCAGAAAAGAAAGCTGAAAAAAATCTGAATTAATTACTGAGCTGAATGCGGTAGGTAGAGGACAAATTGACTGACTGCCAAGTAACAGAGAGGGTCTTAGAAAGGTCAGATTGCACAGATGTTTTCTGGCACATCCTGGACTTTTCCATTTTTTTTTTCCCTTTGGCTGCCCAGTAAACTGAATCCTCCTACTTATGTTGAAGATTTCTCCATCCTATGAGCCCAGTTGGGGAAGCCGAAAATGGCAGGAGGTCAGTTTTCCAGCTGCCCTGTGCCTGGTGAGCCTGTGACACAGGCTCCATTGCTCACATATCCACCCAGTTTGGTGCCACAGGTGGTAGGTAAGTGGAGACCACAAGGAAGGTGCTCTGGCTGCATGGTGCTGGTGGCCTTGTCTGGTGCCAAGTGCTGGGGACAGGAGGGATGCTGGCAGCATCTCTGGTTTAGGGATGGTAAGAGACCCTCGTGGTCTGTTTGGCAGGGCAATTTTGATCAAATTTGGAACATTGCTTTTAGCTCGGTAGCCCCAAGTCTGGCTCTGTAGCCCTTCTACCAATTTGTGTGCTAATCAACATCCTTAAAACATCATTATCTAGGAAGAATTTCATACGTATAAAATATTGCAAAAATAGCACAATTTCCATAAAGCTTTCACTTAGATTCCCAAAATGTTGACATTTTATACTACAATTGCTTTATCATTCTCTCTCATTTGCTTATCTAGCTACCTGTCCACTTTACTATAGTAGTCATTGTTTCAGATAAGATTCATCAATGGATGTTAAAATAATGGCGAAAGAAAGATGAGAAATAAGATATTTACATAGCCTCAAATCACAATTCTTCAATTGTATGGGGGAAAGAGGAACTTTACACAGTGAAGAAACCTGGTAGGCACCACCTTAACTCAGTGACTGAGCTTAACATCCTGAGTAATGGAACAAATCAACACCAGTTGCCTTTTATGGAATGCACTGAGCTGGACACACCACCACCTGCTGAAATTCCCTCAAACATGCACAACCTGAATTTACTCATGAGGAAACATCAGAAGAAGCCAAACTGAGCTTCAGTTTACAGAACAACTGGTTCGTTTTCCTCTTTAATAATTTTTGTGAGTTTTTTAAAGGTGGTAGCCTACCTAAGTGTTTTGCAACCTGCATAGCACCAAACTAATGGAAGGGCATTCCTAAAGTTTTGGTGTTGATGAAGGTCATGCTGATGAGGAAACTGCCTAAATGGGCACTATTCCAGGAACTGGACTGTCATGTTTCAAGGGATCCCCAGGAGCAGCAGGTGGACTGAGAAGGAACAGAGGAGAACGAGGAATGTTGGAAAGACAAGGGCCCTGAATATGGTGTTCAATATCTAAATCACAATTGATAACTTTGTGTCTCAGTTTTCTACTTTCATTTGTGCTCTATGGCTGCAAAATTATGAAATATTGATTCCTTCCTTTTGTGAATCAATGTGGATGATGTATGGCAAAGATGAAGGCAGAGAGCTAACACTTCTGTGTGCCCCACCCTGAACACTATACTATTATGAGCTAGTGTGTTGCGGTGGTTAAGTGCTCAGGCTCTGGAATCAGTTTCTTCATCTGTAAAATGGGGATAATGATAATGCATGGTTCATAGGCATGATGTGAGGAGTAAATGGAATATTGAGTATAAGGTGCTTAGCACCATGCTGGTCCACCATGAATACTGAGTAAATGTTGGCTATGAGTATGACTAGAAAGGCTAATGCTCGTACTTTGTATGCCAACGTTCTCTGATGTAAAGTACAGAGAAATTAAGAGTAGCAAAGGGAGTTTGAGATCAAATACTCATTTCATAGACAAGGAAGCTGAAGGCTGGGGGAAAGGTCTGGTCTCCCCTATGTCAGCACCTGGTGCAGCTCTAACATTCCCCCTCCCCTTTGCCAGGGTGCTCTGTCACCTCCACTTGTGCTAACCTTGATGCTTGGAGAGGTGGGCAGGGAGCTCATAACTCCATAATTGCCTTGTGGATTTTATGGGACCATATAACGGTGTGCTGTGCAAACTTTTATGAGTATTTATTTTACAATGTCTATTGAAACCATTAACACTTTCATTAGCCAGATTCAGGGGCTGAGAGAAGCTTGGCTTCCCCACTAAGATAGATTTTGTCTGTAATTTCAAATAAAGTTTACAAAAACATTACATCTTCATCCCAAGGAAAGGAGATGTTCTTAGTGTCTTATAGTCCCAGGTGGAATCAGGAATCCATGATCAGCTATTTATCCTTTTCAATTCTGTGCTGGTTGGAAGGAGACAAATGGAGATTACTAAGCCAATCAGTCCATAGTATTTATCGCTTCTCCTTCAAACTTGGATTCTGTCAGCAAAGCTGATCTCCAAGTGACCTCGTGGTTTCTGAAGCTGCACTTCCATTTTGGATTCCATAATTTCTGGCAGGTAGGAGCTTAAACATAACATACCAAAAAAGATAAAAATAGAATTTCTAATTCTTTTAAAAAATGTAGCTGTATATTATCACTGTACCTGATAAAATTAAGATACAGTTTTTAATATACTTCAAAACTATATACTTCAAAGGCTCAGAGTTGTTTATCAGAATTTCCAAAAAGTAGTACTGTGAGCTCAAGTTATTAAGAGAATTATTGTGCTTGAGGGAAGTGATTATTAAGACGTGATTAGGTATAGAAGCCAGTACCTGTAAGTTTGTCTCCAGTTGGGTAAGATGAGGACATGAATGGTTTTTCTCAGCACCGAGGCATGTCATGGTTAAAACAAATGCCCTTTTTGCACATCTACTGTTGCCCCAATGATGTGCAAGAAATTGTCCCAAGCACTATGAAGAATGATGCAAAAATGAATTGCATACTACTTGTCCGAGATACGAGTTGTTTTGTTGATTCTTTTTTCTTTGCGAATTTCACCTTCAGTGAGTGGAATTTATTTTCCTTCTCAGTTCATGGCCCATTTATTATCATTGAACCAAGCCAATGATGAGCATGCCAAGCTCTTCTCTTCTTCTATTTATTTTTTCTCTTTTATCTCACATACCACTTTCCCATTTTCCTCCTCCCTAAAGGAAACTGCAATATTGCATTTCATGTCTATCTTTTTGCTTGTCTATGCATTTACAAAATGTTTACTGTTTGCTGCATGTATTTTTAATGTATATAAATGATATTGTGTTACAATAATCTCATTCCTTTTCTTACTCTTCTCAGTAAACAATATGTTGTTAAGATTCACTCATATTGTTATGCTTAAATCTAATCTGTTGCTTCTAATTGCTGCATAATGTTCCATTCAGATTTGATTTGTGTGAAATGGCAGGCTATCTGGAGGAAGAAGTCTATCTGAACTTCAGGAAAATAATTCTCCTGATTCTGGGGAGAACAGATTGGAGTCAGTGGGAGAGAGGGCAGCTAGGAAGAAATTTCAGTAATCCAAATTCGAGGTAACCTGGGCTTACTACTGGGAAAGAAAAGGAGGGGGTGTGTGTTTGAGCTATTTAGAGGTCAACTTGATATATGTTGACTACATATTCAATATAAGGAATAAGGTGGAGCAAGAAGTCAAAGGTAATACTAGCATTTTGAGCCTGAGGAATGAGTGGTTTCAAGTGCCAGTGATTGAGGGTAGAAGCACAATAGAAGGGTGGATCTGGTTGTAGAGAGAAGGGGAAAGAAGATGGCATTAAATCTAAGCATTCATCATTCACTAATTCATTCACTCATTCATTCAGTCAACATTCATTGAGCACCTCTTATATGCCTAACATTGAACTAGCCCACCAGGTAACAAGGCCGGGTGAGATGTTCGGAGTTCTCTATACTCATTGAGTGGAGAAGATAGACAACAATCACAAAATAAAAACATCATCACAAATTGTAATAAGAGCCCTGGGAAGATGAAAGGATGAAAATGTAAGTAAAAAGTCAGGAGAATGTTCTCTGGGACATGTGATTTTATCTAAAACCAGATGAGCAGGAGTTGCCTGAGTGAAGAGTGAGGGGTAGGGGCTCATGCTGAGGAATGCATGAGCAACGTCCTGGAAGCAGGAAGAAACTTAGCACGTTGGAGATGTTGAAAGAAGGCCAGTGTGGCCGAAGCCCAGATGGGCTGCATCCTGCAGAAGCTTGTGGGCCATGTTAAGCCTTGTGAACCACCCCTAAGAGGAATGGAAAGTATTAAGAAGTTTTAATCAAGGGCTTACCATGCTCAGCCAAGCAGTTCAAAGCATTGCTGTGTGAAGAGGGGATTTTAGAGACAGTGTGGAAGTGTGGGAAGAACTTTTACTGGGGAGTGGGGAGATGGGGTTGAAAGAAGCCCTGAAGGTGGGAAACAGCTGGGCGTGTTGGAGGAGCTGAAAGAGGCGAGTGTTAGCTGAAGCATGAAGAATGAGGGAGAAGAATGAGCAAACTGGAAACAGAATTTAGACTAGGTCAGGGCTTAAAGGCCAACCTGCAGAATTTGGATCCTATTCTAAAGGGAAGCCATTAGGCAGCTTTAGGCAGGGTTACCTCATCTGACATGGGGGTTGGGCATCAAAAATCTCATTTAGGCTGCTTGTATAGAGCACAGATTGAAGAGTAGGTAGAGAAATTCTCAAGAACAGTGGCAGTTTTCCAGATGAGGGGTAAAGGTATCTTGGGTTAGGGTGGAAGAAGAGATGGGGTGAAGGAGATTGATTTGAGAGGTTCTGAGGTCGAGTTTATGGGGCTTGATGATGGATTGGGTTGGGGGTTGCAGCAGGCTCTTTGTCAAGGGTGACAGGTGGAGTTTGAGCTGCCTGTCAGATATGCAAATATAGGTGTCCAAGATCACCTGGATATGACATTCTGACATGTAGGAGATGGCTTGGAGGCAGCAAGATCAATTTCAGAATTGCCTGTGCTGTGGGAAAACTGGAAACCATTAGAACAGGTGAATCGTCAAGGAAAATTGTGTACAGACATAAACTGGAAAATGCCTATTTGGAAGATAAATTTTTATTGGAGATTTTAAATTTTGTTATTCATTTTTGAGACATTAAAAATGCAGTTGCAAGCAAAGAAAAATGTAATCTCATATTCCTATCATCATAAATATATTTGGTCCAATTTGCTAAGTTGAAAAAAAAGAAATAAAATATTACAATCCCCCCCCAACCCTTATCCCACCTGCTGGCAGCCACTCTCATGAGTTCAGGGTGGCAGGATACTTTTTTGAGATGCTGATTCATCTTTGCTCTCTGTTATTCCTTCCCTGATTCAGGCAGGTTGCACACTCTGTGCTTATGTGCCTCAAGAGACAGGGCTCTGGATGTTTATGAGGTCAAAGCTGTCTGAAGAAGGTGAATATGGTAGAGATAAAGAGGATTTCCCAGTGATTGAAGAGAGACTTCCTAGTCAAGGTCTGTGGTCTTGGAGCAGAGCAGCAAGGTCATATTCCCTGTTTGTAGTACTCTGAATATTGGCACGACCTCAGAGTAGTGGCCCAAGGTGCATAGGCTGCCAGCTTTGCCAAAGCTTCCCTTCAGTCAGCTTGGTGAGGAAGGAGAAGGGGCTGAGGAAGTGGGATTCTTCATGATAATCCAGGGTGGACCAATGTTCTATAATAATATCAGAGGGACTTCCCTATGTCTGAGCCCTGGGTTCTACCTTAGGACCATGGCACAACTCCTTGTGGGGAGAGGGAAGAGAAATCCCTGTGAATTACTTAGGCTGAATTTCTCACCAACTCAGGAAAATGGAAGCTCAGAGTTGAAATCAAGTAAATTAATAAAAAATTTTAAGAAAATGTTTCTTAAACACTTGGGTCTATGGATAGAAATTTATACCAAATATACTTAATGAAAAGAAACCTTGATGAAGACTGAATTGGAAGAGCTAAACGTGGAGGACAAGAATCAGAACCTCCTAGGGAAGAGACATCTCAAAAGGAGAAAGTTGTCAACTCTGTCACATGGAGCAGAAAGTCCTGAAAGGGGAGGCCTGAGAGGTGGACAGTGATTGACCCCGTAGGGACACTGTCCTCCCAAAGGATGGGAAGACTGAGAGGATAGAAGGTGTACAAGAAGTGGCTGGGAAGAGAATGGGAAGGTCAACTGGTATAGGCTCCTTTCAAGAAACTTGTTAGTGGAGAGAAGTTTTTAAAAATATGTTTGTTTTGTTTAGGGCCAGCAGAGATGACATTTCTGTCCTGGGATACAGGGAGAAGTAGGAGAGTCTGAATAAGAAAGATAGAGTGGATAACTCATGGAGGGAGGTGCCTGAGCTATAGCAGCCAGAATGCACTGAAGAGGGGCTGGTTCTTTAAAGAAACAGGCACACCATTCAGAGCTTGCAGGAGAGAGGACAGCAAGGCTCCATGTAGCAAAACACTTGAAGTCCAGGGGAAGGTACTGAGGGAGCACATGGTGGATGACCTTGATCTTCCTAACAAAGTATGTGGAGAAGTCAGTGTCTACCCATAAAGGACTTGGGAATAATAGAAATGTCTTAGAGTCAACATAGAGAAGAATGCAATAGGAATCATCAAAATTAAATAAAAGTACAAAATTAATAATGTTACCATCATGAGTGTATCCTATATGGCAGGCACTGTTCTGTGCCTACTACTTAGTAACTTATATAGTTAGTATACTTCCTAAACATTATTGTCTTCACTTTATTCATAAGGAAATTGAAGCTTAAAGAAGCTAAATAGCATAACCTCATTAAATAATAAAAGCTTTTGTTGTTATGCAACAAGGAAATTGCAGAGCCAGTGTTTTAACCAGAGTCTACTGGACACCAAAGTCTGTCTTACTCCTTTGCCATACCCGAGAGACATAGCAGTTGTCTTAACTCATTCTGTGCTGCTTAACAGAATACTACAGACTGGGTAATTTATAAAGGACGAAGTTTTATTTCTTACATTTCTGGAGTCTGGGAAGTCCATGATCAGGGTGCTGGCATCTAGTGAGGGCCAACTTGTGCATCATCCCATGGCAGAAGTGAAAGGACAAGAGTGTGAGAGAGCAAGAGGAGCCAAGCTCACTTTGTAACACACACACTCATGCAATAAGGAAGCCACTCCCTCAATCACGACATTAATCCATTCATGAGGACAGAGCCCTCATATCCTAATCACTTCTTAAAGGTCTTTCCTCTCAACACTGTTAGGTTTGGGATTAAGTTCCAATATATGAACTTTGGGGCCATATTCAAACCATGGCCCTGTGGGAGGTTGAAGTGAATGAGCTGTGTTACAGAATGTTCTCCAGCAGCGTGGAGTCAGAAGAACTGCTGGACACTAGGTGAACTGGTTTTGGAATTCTCAGACATTCTGATCTCAAGACATCTGTATGAGGCTGTGGGGTATGATGGATGGGGGACCTCTGACCAGAGTATTCAAGGAGAGACCTGATAGTCTGGCAGAGTAAAAAGCATGAAGGAGTGAAAGGACTGGAGACCAAGGCACAGCTGGATTCCAGGGTTCTTCTGTGCATAGGTGGGATCTAAAGTCACAAGGTTGATGAACTCACTGAGAGAGAGGTTAGAGTGTGAGGATGAAGGAGCCTAGGACCAAGTCTGGAGGAAATCCGACATTAAGTAGTCAATTTTAAAAGAAGAAACATGTAAAGGATCCAGAGAAGAGATTGCTGAGAAATCTAGGAGTGAGGCAGTGGTATGTCACCAAAGCAAAGGGAAGAAAGTGAATATCAAGAAGTAGGCATGTCCAGCAGGACCAGTGTAACTGACGGGCAGTGAGCTGGGACTGAAACAGGCCCTTTGAATTTGGAGGCCTCCAGTGACCCAGGCAACAGTTGTTCTTGTGGAGTGATGGGGTCTGAAGCAGCCTGGATTAGGCTGAGGAGTGAGTGGAGTGAGGAACTGTAAAGAGGAAATAGGGAGGGATTTTTTTTTCAGAAAGTTTGGTTTAAAGGGTAATAGAAGGAGGGGTATTCAAAGTTGAAAAGGTCAGTTTTTAAATGGAAAAGACTTGTGGGTATTTAAATACCATTGAGGAAAATCCATTTGAGAGGGAACTAGAGAAAGAAGAGATCATGAACATTGTGTTTCCCAAGAAGGCAGGAGAAGATGGACCTTAAGCTATGTGGACAAACCAGCCTTGGTTGGTGGGAGAGAGAAAAGGCCAGGGAACAGGAGGGAAGTGGATGGGCTTGTGTGCTTGGTGGTGGGAAGGCAAGATAATTCCATGAAATGGACTCAGTGTTCCCTGTGAAATAGGAGGCAGGGTTGTAAGCCAAGAGTGAGGAAAGAGGTGGGAGAATCAGAGGTTGGAGGAAGCCAGATCAAGAAGAAAGTGTGCAGCAGAGCTGGTGAGATGAAAGTGGCACACTTGCTGGGCAGTGTTGAGAGCCCATCTGAGAATGGTTACAGTAAATACGTGGTGAAATTGATCTGCCCTGTTGTGGCATTTCTCAATAAAACTGAGCAGCTCGTGCCCTATCTCAGAGCAAGAGGAGAGTTAGATTCATTCAGAGTCGGGTTTTTGCCAGATGAGTGTGGCAAAAAGAATGGCAGAGTTTAGAGTTCTGAAAAAAGTGCTATGGAGTGATGGACCATGCGATCTAAGTTTGATAAGGATGGGAATGAAGAAAGAAGCTAGCTGATAGAGTGGCAGAGAGTGAAGGGCATTAACTGACTGGAGGTTCCAGTGAGAAGATACTTGGAGAAGGAATGAGATCTATGCATAAAACGAATCGTAATGACAAGACTTAGCTGGTTTGAGGACTAAATGATCAACGTGGAATAGAGAAAAAGAAGATGAGGAAGCTGGAGTGTTTGGATGCTCACCCATGTAGACCCTGAGGTCTTGTAATTCAGAGGCCAAGGTTGTCTATGAGTGTGGTTGGCAGGAAGGGGACCGTACAGCCAGTAGTCCTGGGAAGAGACTGTATGCCCAGCCAGGAAGAGTTGAGGGCGTGGTTATGCCTGATATGCCACTACTTGAAATTTCTGTTTTGACTGAAGATGTTGTCCCCTTTAAGTTGCAAAGGTTCTGAGAAGGAGTAATACACTAAGCCTTGTGAATCATTTACTCTTTGGTATAAATTAGTTTCTCAGTCGTTTACAGAGAATACTTTTTGGCCAGGAGAACTAAAAAGGCATATGGAGTGAGAGGAAATGGCTAAGCCTAGAAAATGTCATCACAGTCATCTTAGGAACCAAGGCAGGGCAATTGGCTTAGTGAACCAAGCAAATTGTAATCAGGCAGGTGGAGTCCCATTGGCTCACAACAGCACTTGTGAGCAGGCAGGGGGCTCCATGAGACTGGGATCAAAGCTTTCCAACTCCTTGGATGGACTAGTGTGAAAGAAATCTGGGCAGAGATCAGAATCCTGAACAACTCAGAGGGACTCCAACCTGCCCTACTAAAGACCATAAAGTCTGCTGATCCCATGGCTGTAAAACTCCAACAGGGAAGGGACGAGCACAGAGGCTGGGCTCTTCTAGGTCTTCCTCATTATGAGAAGCAGAGCACATTCATACATTTTGGAAAGCAGATCACATCAAACTTATATGTTTGTCCATCCGTCCATCCATCCATCCATCCATAACCAAATATTCATTGATTAACTTCTACAAAGATGAATGTGACATGATCCCATCCTTCAATGAGATCATCATCTGAGAGAGAGATAAGTTGGGCAAATAATTAAAATGCCATTTGATAAATTCTTAATAGTGGATTGTACAAAATAGCTGTGGAATATAGCAGAAGTAACTAGCTTTGTGTATAATTTTTGTTCTAATTAGGATATGGAGAGACTAAAACAATAGTCACATATGTCCTAAAAAAAAAAAAAAAAAACAGTGGCTGTTTGAGTGGGGAGTAGGTGTAGTGTGCTTTTATAAAATTACTAAAAATGAAGAAGGCTTCAAAAGGTCCTAGTATCTGAACAGTCATGCTGATGTTAGTAAGAAAGAGATAATTTGCTGCAGTTTTGAGATGAAAAATATTCCAAATGAGTAGGCAGAAATATTTTGTGAGTTAGAGAACCAATATAATGAAGAGAATCCAAGTAAAATAACGTTACAGTGATTATATTTTTTGGCCAGGAGAACTAAAAAGCTTCTGCTTGGGAACTTGTCAAAGTGTCCTTGAGGCTGGTCCAAAGGGGATCCCAGAGACATTCCTCTACTCTCTATCTTTAGATATGGAGCTTGAGATCTCAACAGGACCTGGTGCTCTGAAAACTTCCCCACTTGCCTCATTTCTCTTTCATTAGATAAGACCACGGTTTGTGGCTTGATGTCATAGCAAGCACAACGGTGTGTGGTCCACGTTTGTAATAACTAAAGTAATTCATGTCTTCCTCTAACAACAGTCTCAAAATTATTTTTATAACAATATAACTCTCACTTATTCATATTTGGATAGGTTTTTTTTTTCCAGTGGCAGAGAAGGGGGTGGATTTACAGTTTGTGAAGGAAATTTTGCGTGGCCTGCCACTCACTATTTTATTTCTGCCACATCTTTCCTACCACGAGGAGCCATGGCTGTTGAGCTGGCAATTGTCAAGGACTACACAGGAAAGGCTCAGTTTGGGACTGCGTGGGTATTGTGTTGCCTGTTCTCCAGGTTTAAATAGCTGGATATCTCCATGATAGTGCTCGTAATGCAGTCAGTCATGATTCTTCTATACAAATAAATCTTTTTAAAGAATAACAATGTGCATTAACTTTCTCCTCTCGGAGGTGAGTAGGTTCAAGGTTGCAATGGAGTCTAGAAGAAAATAGAACACAGTGAGGCACAGATTGCTGCCTTTGAAGGTGAATGTGAGCTGTGACTAATTGCTGCTTGACCTAAGATTTTCCTCTCATCCTCCAGGAATCCTTTTCACAGTATTCCTAGCTCCTGCCTGTCTTGAACCTCTGGCCCACGTTCCTTCTGACTTGGGTTTTGCTTGGGATCTCTGCTCCTTCCTCTCTCTCCAAGTCCCTTTAAGACAACTGGCTTTTTGTTTCCTTTCGTTTTGCGGTCAGAGCACAAAGAAAATGAAAAGCTCCTGTGGTTCACAGTCTGGTACCCTTCCAATCAGGTCGTGGTTACCTAAAGGCTGAGTCCTGGCAGAGGAAGTTTCTGCTCTCTGTCCCATGCCCAGCTCCCTCCACTCGCCTGGCCTGCGTTTCCTGATGAATAGACTCCTCAGATACACTAAAGATTCAGCTTCAGAACCTGCAGTGTGCAGTATTGTGCAGCCTTCTTCTGACAGCCCTTTTCTTAAAGAAGCCAAACTCTTTTGGCCTTTCCAAAATTTAGAATATAGATTAAATATGCCAGAGCATGTGTTGAGCAGAGCTGTATAGTAGTTTTCCTATATCCAAGTTACTAATTTTCTGGGACTGCCAACGTTTCCATTTTAGGCTTGTAAGATTAGAAAGAATAATTTGAAAATATGTCAAAATTTTACATTTTCTTTACATTTTACATTTTCTCATAAGCCCATGAATGCAGATTATCTAGGGGTAGATTCTTTGGTTCCTGGGCCATTTTTCCTTTCTCCCCATGGATGGCCACCCCTTGCCCATTCGCTGGAGGGTAAAGAGTGTATAAGACAAACTCACAGCAGTCTACATTATGTTAGTAAAGGAGTAAAGCTGAAGCAAATGGAAGATGGTAGGAATATAAAACCTGGACTAAAATGAAATGTTACTTAAGGTTACATTGCCTGAACGAAGCTTGGGTGGCTGGTGAACAGTGAGGAGAAAGAAGAGTTGGGTAGTGCTTCTTTAGTGCTGTCCATGGAAGAAGATGTGGCCCCTCTGGAAAGGGTGACCTCCATACCCTGTGCTTGGTCTTTTTCTCTTAGACCCTCGTTCATCAATGCTTTCCCCATAACACACATGCTCACACCCCTTCATACACACAAGCATACCCTCACCCCCACTCACTGCCACTCACACGGATGCAGACAAAAACACACACAATCATACCCTCTCACACTCATTTACACAGATGCACACTCATCACACTGATACATATATGCATATACAACACCTTCTGTAAAAGTGTGGTCTGAGGACAGGGTATTTTTCTTTAGCAGAATGAAGTGTAGAGGAGACTTGACTGAGAATGAGATGATTTGGTTAACTGTGATTTTAGGTAAGCCCTTCTCCTCACTGAGGCCCCAGTTTCCCCACCTAGGCATTAAGGCTGTGAACCACATAATGCTGTTTGCTCCTAGTCCCAGAGGAACAGGAAGGGAATCTTTTCTCATCAAGATGATCTCCCAACACTCCTGCACTGAGAAACCCAGAGGAACCCAGAGGAAATGCTGAAAAGATTAATGAATGAATGGATAGATGAATCCGTTTCAGCCTTCCTAGTTAATGATTTTTGTAACCTGCTGAGTTGGTCTGGTACCTTCAGACCTATTATTCAGGGTGACTTTTTGTCAGCTTTTTCCAGTCTTCCAAATGATTCCCCTGGACACAGTGCCCATCCCTTCTACTTTCACCCTCCAGTGGCGGTAAGCTATGCTGAAGACCAGACCCACACTCGGGGCTGTTTGGATGTGGTGGTGAGGCTGCCACTCTGGCTGCAAATGCCAGAAAAGTTAAGTCACCTTGGGGCACTGAACTTAAAGGGAGAGGCATCAGTGACTGCTTCTCAGCCTTCTAAATGCCCAGGGTGCCCAGGGTCACTTCCCTTTCACAGTGCTTTGCCATAGGCAATGTGCGTTCCACACATTCACACCTATTAATTACTTTCCAGAGCTCTGGAAAGAAGAGAGTTCAAATATTCTTATTGTGATTTTTGATAAAAGGTTAAGTGATTTGTCTTATGATTTGCCTTATGGTCATAGCTAATGAGAATTGGAGGTGAAGTTTCCATGATGTTTTTGATTGACAGACCGGAGTCTTTCCTGGAGCTTTTTATAATGTCTTAAGACTATGGATGCCTGAGACTCACCCCAGTGGTGATGGGGCTTGTAATCCCAGGGTGGGGAATGAATGGGGATCTAGCTTGTTATCTGGATCCTCAGGGAACTGTATGTCATCCAGAGGACAGGACAGACTTGGTGTGGCAAGGAAACTGTCAGATGTGGGAAGAACATTGGGTTTGTAATGCTGAGGTCTGGCTTGGAATTCTGCTTGACACTGAACTCACCCTCTAACACTCCACTTTCCTCACTTGATCATGAGGAGAATAAAGCCTACCTTGCCTGGGATAGTCCCCCTTGTAAACACACACATACACACACACATGCACGCACACCCAAGTATTAGCTTAGGAAGGTAATGCTTGAGAAAATCCTCATTATGCACGTGAAGGATTGCATTAGTTAACTTCTGTCATGGTAACAAACAGCCTCAATGGTTCATAACCATTAAGCACTTACTTCTTACTCACATTCTTGAGAGCCGCAGGTTAGTGAAGCTTTGTTGGACTCTGTTGGGCTGGACTGGACTGGGCTCTACATCCAGAAGAAAGGAGTAGCTACTCTCTGGGACATGCTGTTCTTATGGTAGAAGGTAGGAACAAAAAGAGCAGAGCCAAATCACACAAGCATATTTTTAACTGCTCCTCCAACGTGACTTATATCACATCCGCACTCTCATTTTATTGCCAAAATAAGTTCCTTGTCTAACCCTAAAATCAATAGGGTGGGGAAGTTCATACTTCACCTGCAGGGAAACATGGGCTGAGTGGAGAGGGAGTGAATAATTGTGAATATTCCATACAGTTTATCAAAGGGGTGTTATTATCCCACCCATGGTTAAAGAGCTCATGAGCTTCTACTCCAGGAGATGAATCAAACTCTCCATTGTCTGATTGGGTGTTTGTCTTCTAGTCTGAGTGGCTTCAATCCCACCCTGACACTTTTGTGGCTGTTTGTGTCTCAGTGTTTCTTGCAGACCCTTCTCTCTTCTGCCTTCTTGCTCCAGCAATGCACATGTCTCAGAAGAAAGGCTTTCACCTTCAGGGACCATGCAATATAAATGTAAACAAGGAGAGGTAGCTATAAATCTCAGCACCTTTCGTGAGTTCTTGGCACACCTATCACTCAGCTTGGCATGGACAAACGTATTCTTGCTTCTCTTTGGCAAGAAGGACGCCTGCAAGGTGAGAGATCACAGAGAGAAGAAAAGGGACCAGCATTCAGGACCCCCGTGAAGGGACCCACTGTAGTTCAGAGAGGCAAGAAACTTGAAAGGATTTCAGTGAGAGGAAGAAGAATATTGTCAGGATGAGTTCTCCTGCCTACCACTCTGGGACACAGTCTCCCAAGATGAGGAGAGGACCCCATGGCTGGGACCCACAGCACCTGTGGTTACCGAAGGAGGCCTGAGCTGGCCTACATTAAAAGAATGGTTAGGTATCCAGTGTCGGAGGGCTCAGAATTCTGTAACCAGCCTCACCCTTGTGTGATTGTGTGATCTCTTCAGCAGACTTCATCATCATTGGACATGTTATCACTGAACAAACTTTTACCCATACCTAATATCACCATTCCATGAGCACATATTAAGTGCCTCTTGGGGGCTGCATCCATCTCTAAGGCTATGAAGATCAACAAGCCCTGTCCTGAAGGGTTCACATTCTGCAGCTTGAGATAGAGTCATGATCCACAGCTTATATCCCAGCAGAGGCCTAATCAGAGACATATGCACATCATCCAAGAAATTTTCTTCTCCAACTGTCTTGTCCTTATTTCCATAATGATAATAACAACTGGCATATCCAGAGGACCTTAGTCTCTTTATTTCATTTTCTCCTTATGAGTAACCCTTACCCCAGCATACCTGACAGTGTAGCAGCATGACAGAGAGACAGTCCTGGAATTCTAATCCTGACTCAGCCACTTATTAGCCATGTGACCCTATGTGAGTTATTTGACATCTCTAAGCCTCATTCCATCAACTGTAGAATTGGAATAATAAAACCTTATTTTCAGAGGTATTGTGAGAATTAAAGCCAAAATATCCATGTTGCCTAACAGTCTCTGGCACAGTCTTTGCAATAGTGTCTACTTTCAGAATGTTGTGTTTTCTAAATTTGATCACTTCCCACCAATATCACTGTAACATCCTTTGCTAGTTACATGAATTCTAGCTGCTGCAACAAACCTCTTGACTTCAATGGCATAACACAAGAAAAGCTTATTTTCCCCTCATATTAGAGTGTATGCAGGTGTTCGTGATTGGCAAGAAGCCTTCTCCATGGGGGCTTGGGGGACTCAGGCCACCTCTATCTCCTAATTCTTCAGAGTTCACTGCTCATAGCAGACAGGCAAAGAGAAGGCAGAGACAACATGCTGCTTATTAACCACCTTGGCCCAGAACTGAAATGAAACACTTGTATGTATTATTTCATTGCCAAAAAATCAATGTCCACATGTAATGGCAAAGGAGATTGGGAAATGCAGTCTCCCTGTGAGTCAAGGGAGAAGGCATAGGTGGTGGTTTCTGCCACATACCGTTTCTCCCTCAGAACGCTGCAAATGGTCTCCTTGCACTCACTGTCACCTCAGGATAGGTTATCTCCACACAATAGCCAGAGGAATCTGTTTAAAGTGTGTATGGTGCTATATTATGCTTCTGTGCAAAATCCTTTAAATCTTCTTCCACATCCATGATAGAATCTAGACTCTTCACCATGGCCAGCAAGGACTTACAAGATCTGTCCCCTGTCTATCTCTGATTTTATCTACTATACTCAGACTTTCACCCACTTTAGCCCTTCATATCTTTTTTCTGTTTCTAGGACTTGCTGGATTTATTACCAACTTGGGGACTTTACACTTGCTATCACCTTAGCCTGTGACAAACTTCCCAACTCTCATTCCTTTGGCTCTTTGCTAAATAAAATATTGCCTTTCTAAAAAGGCCTTGTTTGACCACTTAACTACTTCTCATTATTTAAAAATGTGTTAGGACATATTACAACAAAAAGTTATGGAGAATATTAAAGTGAAGATCTCTACCACCATTTAGATTTATCGAGGCTTAAAATGAGGATCTCTATAATTCAGTTTCGACTATAGTCCAAAATCAATATGATGAGCACCAAGTAGTTTCATATTCCAAAGCAGGGTGACAGCATTAACTGGTCGGCTACCACCAGCTTATGGAATGACTGAGGCTGAAAGGTCTGAAGAGAGAATTTCTTTGAAAAGAATGGCTGGGGTAGTGGCATGTCCTCTCCCCTGTCTGTGGAAGAAGGAGAGGAGTATTTCCCTCTCCTCTTAACCTAAGAGATGGTTGCATTACAGGACCACTCAGAGCCTGCCCTGTGTCTCTGGAGCTAAGGCAACTGGAACTGGTAAAGCTGAACCGAAAACCTGGCTGGAGCTTTGAGCCTGGCAGCAGAGCTGAGGACTGTCTAGGGAAGGGAGGGCTTCTTTAGAGTGAGCTGCATGCCAAGTGATGGGGGAAGGGTGCACATTCTCCCCATCAGATTTTGGTGTGAGGAAGGGAGCCAGTGCAGGTCCTACTCAAGAGGGCTACTGTGCAAGCTCCTGTTTCCTGTCAATGACGTGGCTGAGACGGAAGCTTTCCATACAGCTTTTCCATTGCTTTATCTTCCATTGGAGTCTAAGTTCCTACTGGGTAGTTGTTGCTAGCAACTGCCCTCTCAAACAACTCCCTGTATAGTCTGAAACTTAGATGACTTAGAACTTGAATCTAAATTGTTCATTATTCAGATGAGGCTGCTCTCAAGCATACACCATAAAAGGCAGAGTGGTAGAGGGGAAGGCTTCCTCCCCTAGAGAACAGCCCTCCATGTGTCTACAGCTGGTCCCCACACTTGCCTTTGCAGGCTGCTCAAAGAATGGGGGATCTGTGCACTTGCTGGTCCTTCTGCTCATGTACTCCACCTTGGTGGTAGAGTATATAATTGTTTAGCACATTATATACATTTCCTTTCCTCTTCCCTCCTCACCCTCTGCCATCATTGACATTGGGCATAGCCAAGTGGCTAGCTTTGACCAGCAGAACGCGAGCAGACATTTCAATGTGCTAGTTCTAAGTAGAGGCTTTTAGAGGGATTGCTAATCTGTTTGTTTTGCCCTAAGAACATCTCATTCTGGTTAGGTAGGTGCTTCTTCAGCCTGAGTCTTAGAGTGGAAAGATATGGGATAGCCACAGCATATGACCGCAGCCATTAACATACAACATGAGGAAGGTATGAATGGTTGTTGTAAGCACTGAGATGTCAAGATTGTGTTTTGAAACCTTATTATATCAAACGGTGACTGATACTAGCCTGCTTCAAGTGATGTCTGCTGATGTTCACCTGAACTTTTTGCATAACCTGTGGTGACTGAGATGAGGGCATAAGGAACTGGGAAACATACAACCCAGTGGCCACCACGAGGAAGCACATGACAGTTGAAGATTGTCGATAAACACTTTTTATCAGACTGAAGAAGTTCTCTTGTATTGGGAGTTTGCTGAGAGTGTTTTCATGAATAGGAAAAAGAATAAATAAACTGAAGTATACCCACACAATAGAACACTACTCAGCAACAAAAAGAATACATTACTAATACATACAAAACCATGGATGAATCTCAAAAACATATTGAACAAAAGAAGATAGGCACAAGTGACTACTTACAGTGTGATCTCATGTTTAAGAAATTTAAGAATGAGTAAAACTAAGCTACAGTAATAGAAATTAAATAGTGGTTGAATCTGGGTAAGAAATGCCTAGAAAGGGTCATGAAGGAACTTTCTAGAGTAATGGAAATGCCATCTATTTTGTTAGATGTGTTGGCTACATGGATGTATACATGTGTCCAATTTTGCTGATAAATTATGATTTGTGTGTATGTTTGCAATTTTATTATGATGTGCCTAGGCTTGGTTTTCTTTGTAGTTAATTCTGCTTGTGATTCATAGAACTTTTTGCATCTAAAGGCTGATGTTTGTAACCACATTTGAAAACTCTTCATCATTATGCCCTAAAATACTTTCTTCTATCCGATTTTCTTTCCTCCTTTGACATCACAATTATATGTGTTAAGGTGGAGGAGGCCATGGGGGACTCCCTCAGCCTATACTACCTCAGTGCCCTTTTCAGCTAAATTCTTCCTGTGCCTTTGGGGAGCCCACATACCTTTAGGTCTCCATCCTAGGGCTGAAAGGTCTTGTTCTCAAGTCAACAAAAATATACCTGTCAAAATTTGTTTCAGGGTAAGGACTCAAAACAATGACCATTCATTATCCTTCTTGTCCTATGGGGAAGTTGCACTGTCATAATAAGTCCTCATGCCCTAAAGACATCATGACCCAGAGAGGTGCAGATGCATTGGCAGACTTTTAGATACCATGATCTACGAAAGGAAACCATTGGGTAGAAAACGTAATGGTTCCTGGCCCGTTGGGCAGCCATATTGCCTTCCTCCATTGAAATATGGTCTCATTTCAGTTAATGAAAATAGTATTTGTGAATAACTTTATAGTTTTAAAGGTTATTTCCCATAGAGTTTAAATAATTCAATGTTTAGACAGCATAAAAATAAATATTCCTCTTTTGCAGAGATGGAAGATGAGGGCCTGAATGTCTCCTGGTGTGCTGGGTGCTTTACAGATATCACCATATTGACTTATCAGGAGACCCATGTTGGGTGGAGCTTCCCCAGCCTCTCACGGCTACCCAGACACTTGATTGAGTACTGGGTTCCCACTTGGGTCTAACACAAAATTTACAACTTGCTATCACACCACAATTCCTTACAGTCTCAGGGTTGGTAAATGATTCTAAGGCTGACAATAGGGTTATTCTAATCCAAATATTATTCTCCTCCATTTCCCCTCATTTTACCGTTATTAAGAAAATAACAATATAATAATAAAGAAAAAGAAGGCAAGAGAAAAAAAACAAACAAAATAAATGTAAGCATAATCCAATCACCCTAAATCAACTGCTTTGATTTTCCTGTCTCCCTCTAGTCCTTATCCACATGCCTTTATATTTTATGTTCCTTTGATGTACCCCAGATATCATCCTGGATTTTTTCTCCTGATGTTACACCACGGACATTTCCCCATGTTGTTGTATGGTCCTCGATGTTTCCATGCTCTGTGGCTGTAGCCTGTTCTTCTGGGAATCACAAGCTTCCTCCATTCTCTCACCCTGCTCAGCCTCCCCATAGCCTCCCATAGCCTCCCACAGGTGGACATTAGACTTTAAGATGAAAGCACTGAGTCCCTCTGTGTGTTTATAAGGGAGCACATTGCTGAGAAGTCTTTTCCTAAAACCCAAACTGGAACATCAAATAAGAATAAATATGTCTACAATGATTTTTACTAGGGTGACTCATCAACAGGTGAGTCTATGCAAATATCTGCTTATAACTGCTATATTGAAGTCCAGGAGGAAATGGAAGGTAACGACTCTCTAATACCTTCATTTGTCCAGATGTTCAGCAGGAATGGCAATTTCACTTAAGGGAAAATTTCAGCAGGAATCAATTTTTCTAAATCAAATTCAAGGGTCACTGATTATTAAGGCAACCATGGGTACAATAATGATGCTATTTATAGTTTGGTTAATACGTATGCATAATAAGAGAAAATTATTTACAGAGATGATGAATTTAATATTGGGAGTGAAGCAGATTTACAGCCTGGAAAATGTAATTGCTTTTTGATATCAATTAAAGGACTATTTCAAAAATCAATAAGAATTTTAAAGAATAGCGTAAGCTTGAATGAATGATAAGTAACTTGGAAGCAATTTTAAAATCTTACAGTGAACAATTCTCCTGAGCCCCATGAAGGGCTTTATGGGCCTTTGAGGAATAGGTAAGATTTTTAAAAGTTTCATTGATTCAACATGAAAGCAAAGCTTGCACACACCACTGAACTGCCACTTCTGTTGCTACATAAAGCCATGTTGGACATGGAGCTCTGGGAGTGATGAATCAGAGGGAACCGGAGAGCTCAGGAATAGGTGCCTTATACACTGAAGCCAGACAAAGAGCTGCTGAGGAGAACAAGGCCTGACTAGGGGGATGAGGGGAAGGTGGGCAGCCCCTCAGTTCTGGAGCTGAGCATTGGAAGAGGAGGCATCCAAGAGATATCAAAGCATCAAAGGCATACAATTTTGTCACTTCACCGACATCCATTGTGCAACTACCAGGTAGAGGTCCCTTGACAGGCTCTGCAGAGACAGGGATGAGCAAAACAGGGCCTTGTCCTTGAGGGGGTCATGGGCTGAAGGAGAAGGCAAATGTATAGACAGCAACACGATGATGAAATGAGTGTTCCCATTTATGGAGAACTTATTAATACTACTACTACAGAACAGGCAATGCACCAAGCACTTAGCATGCACTGTGCATTCAGTCCTCATAAGAAACCAATTATTCCCATTTTACAGATTCAAAAGACTGAGACAAAAAGAGGTGAAACAACCTGCCCAAGGTTTCCTGGCTAGTAAGTGCAAGAGCTGGAAATCAAACCCAAGCATTTTGTTTTTGTTGAAGGAGATAACACCGTGCGATTTAAGCCATGAACCTTCGCTGTAACACCCAAGGCTGTAGGGTTGCACAGGAAAAAGTGAATCACTTTGCCTGGAGGAGGTAGGGGAAGGCTCAGTTAGCCAAATTTCCCAGAGGCAATGGCATATGACCAGCTCTTCAAAAATGAGTGGGCATGGGATTGGCAAAGAACATAAGGAGGGATATTTTACAAGGACAGAATTATAGCATATGCAAGGAGGCAAACATGAGCCATGGGATGGCAAAAAATATTTCCTCTGAGTCATCTCAAACAATGGTGTTCTCTCTGTTTTTAATATTCCACCTTGACATTTGCCTGTGACAACATCCATTGACATGTGATTCCTGACTACCATCTGAAGATGCCTGATTCCCACTGAGCACTGGATCAAAAATTTGGAGACTGGGGTAGGGGTTCCACTGCCACTCCCTAGCTGGGTAACAATGGGCAAATTATTCAATTTTGCTGAATCCCGGTTTCCCTATTTGTAAAATGAGCATGTAATATCTCATTTCTAAGTTTTTTTGTGTGAGGTTTAATACAAAATATGAGTCTAAGATGTCTGGGATGGGGCTTGGAACAGAATAAGGGTATGTATCATATATATTAATATCTATATCCATATATATAAAACAACATAACATGCTATCAGCTGAGACAGAGAATCATAAGATCCTGCAGACTTGGAATGAGGGGACCCCTAAGAGCTGACGATTTTGTTCAGGCACTGGATGGTGCCTGATTCTCAGTTGGGCATGCTTTCTAGCACACCATATTCTAGTATTAGCATCACTCTAGGTTCCAACAAAAATTTTAAAATAATAATAAGATAAATATAAATCCCGATTAGGTACTTCGGCATGAAATAAGTCTGCCAACAACTGAATCCTGGGTCCATTATCAGCTACCTGTGAGAGCTTGTATAACTTAGTAAACTTCACCGTGCATTTGTTTCTTCAACTTTAAAATGGAATAATAATTACACCAACTTCATCAGATTCTTGGGAGGATTAAATGAGAGAATGTATATATACATTTTTTAGGAAAATACTTGTTCCACATAAGGTGTTCAAAAGGTATCCATAATAATTAACATCAGAACACTGCTAAGTTGCAACAAGTGGTCGACTTCTTCCAATGGGTTCCCAACACAACCAGTATGGCCCTGTCAGTACAGCTACAAAGTGTTTGGGCACCGGCCTAGAATTTTCAGCTGAAAGTTTCAATCTAGATTCTGTTTTCCACAGGGGCTTGAAGAAAAGGACTCCCATTGATCCCAAACAAATTTAGATAAATTCTATTGGTTTACAAATTGATCTTATGTGAGTGTTGGCTTGTCTTCCACTGTAATGTTGCCAAGAAGTAATCAGCATCATATTGGGATGGGGGAGGTACAGCAGGATCGATCCTAAAATCATTGTAAAGAAAACCCAAGAAGCAAGCTATGCTGCAGAGAGCCTCACTCAGCTGAGAGAGCTGGTATAACCAAGGGCTAGTGAATGGATTCTGGAGGCACCTTGGACGAGTCACCTTGCTTTGTTCCGCCTCAGATACCTCATTTATGAAATGGGGATAATTATAATACCTAATTCACAAGTTTGTTGTAAAGGTTAAATACATGTACATATGAAGTGTTTGTAAGCTAGTAAATGCTGAATACTCATCAGATATTACTGGTAACACACAGATCAAGTGCAGTAAGCCTAAAAGGAGCACCATAAAGATAGGGGTAGGAAAGGAGAGGGTAGGAATTCTTTCTTCTTCACCTTTGGTTTCTTCCACCCTTCTAATGACATCACTTGTATAAGTTCAGTTTCTAGCAGAAAGCACTTACTAAGGACTACCTATGAGCCTAGCAGTGTGCAAGATTCTGTAGGGAACCCACAAGGAGGAGCAAGACCTAAGTACCAGGCACCATTCCCACCTCCAAGGAGCTTTCTATCTGAAAGTAGGACACTTTTAAGCAGTGTGTGCTTATCTGGTGTAGGCATTTGGTATAGCTTTTGCTTAGGCAAGGAGAGAGCAAGAGTTGGATACATACTCTGCTTTAAGCAAGAATCCAAGATGGGGTGAGGACATTCCAGGCAAGAGAATATCAGAATCAAAGCCAGAGAGCCTAGCGTGAGAAGTTAGGGGGCTACGAGGAGACCAGTCTGGCTGGAAAGACAGTTCATCTTAAGGGGCCGCTGCAGATAATACTGTTAGCCGGGCAATGAAATAGGGCCATGCTTATGGCTAAAGTACTGAAATCTGCCCCACATGCTGTATCAACCTGGGACAATTGCTCCCCCAGACCTCCTTCCCCAAGAAGTTTCCAAAACCTAGAGCTAAAGATTGCTTAGCACCACAGGGGGCCTTGAGGGCCAGTCTTCTTCAGCACAATGGCCACTGTCCGTTTTGGTCCGTCAGTGGAAGACCATCCCAATTTTCCATCTACAGAGGGCCTCGAGGGCCAGGCTGGGGAGATTTTGCTTTATTTTAAAGATTACAAAGACCCACTGACAGTCTGCTGTCCATAAAATTCCCTTTGTCATGGAGAGATACAGCCACGTAATGATCCCTGCTGCATGGCATTTGCTCCAACAGCCTCAGAGACGGGCATCTGCTCTTACCCACAGGTTTTCCCACAGGATCAGCTGTGCCACTGATGTCCACACTGAGGAAGCCCAGACCAACACAGGACCACAGAGCTGCTCAAATGTCCTTCGCCTAATCCCAATTTTAGCACTGTAGTGGTTAAACAGTCACTTCTCCCATTTTTTAAGGAAGGATATTGGTGGTCACTTTGCATCTGCCTTTTGCTTTCCCTGTGTAAATAATTGGTTGGTGGGGTTAATTCTTTCTCACCAACTTCTCTTGTGTGTTCTTGTCTTTCCCAAACTCAATCCTGCCCTTCTCCCTGGCTGGTCCCCTCCAAACCTCTTGAAGAGTCAACACAGCCCCCATAGCTAAATCCCCTCTTGGCATCTGCCACTTAATCTTGTCTCCTAAGCTCCCTCCTTGGGCAGAAGGAGGAAGGGGCTAATAGGGAGAAAGTACGGATGCTGGCTAGTCCTAAGTTGTCACACCTGTTGATGAGATGAATGGCCCTCAACATGCGCTAATGCACTAGAGAATGGTTTGGACCAACTGGGAAACTTCCTCAAGGACAAATTGGAAATTGATACCTGATACTTTTAAATTAAGGGAGGGAAATGCTCCTTATTTAAAATGCTCCTTACTTTAAAAAAAATTACCCAGTAAGCCCAGGTAATTTTAGCAAGGAGGTTGCTTATATTGGACATTTTGATTGATTCAGAAACATAATTATTTTAATTCAGAAATATACAAAGTTACCTTGGTTAAAACAATCATTTTCCTGTTTTGGGTTTAAACCAATTATAGGATTCTTTGTTCCGTTCTTTGTAGGTGGTTATTGAGCAAAATCTGGATCTCCCAGCTGCTTGATTTGCTTCTTTTTCAGACTCAAGGCACAGAAACTGTGCTATTTCTTTTCTCTCCGGCATTTCAGGGCCAAGGAATTTGAAGAAGTCCAAGGTAGAGCTTTCTAGAAAATCCTCTGGGGAGGATGATCAGAAACCTTCTCTCATGTTAACAAAGGACCCAGGAAGAAGCTAAAAATAAGCCCTGAGGCTGTCTTTATTCATCAAGCCTGAAGTTTTCTGTCTCTTTTTCTTCCCATGGTTTGTGTTACCTCTTCAGCCCAGAGCCCATCACCTGAATTCTGCCTGAGCCTTGACAGACATGTTCAACTGCTCTCCCCTGTTGGCTGCTGTTACCCCAACCCACATACAGCTCCTTGAGGTCTTAGAAGCTGGCTCCCACCAAGGTATCCAGGAAGTGTTTCCCAGGTTCTCAGTGAAAACTTGTTTATTGAAATTTACACTGATAGGAAGTGTTCCCTATTTAAGGAAATTCAATCCAAAGAGATTGAGTCTATACTTTGAACTACTGTGGCCAAAGAAATAGATGACTGTCTACTTGCTGCAATTATATCGTTGTGGTCTTTGTATAAATAGATGACTGAGGATAGGACTCCACACATCTATCACCTTGGAAAGCTGATTTGGATAATCTGGATGGGTGGCAAGGAAACATAACTGTCTGCTCAAGGGAGCGCCTGCCTAGGGCAGAGGAAGAGAGGCAGAGTAGCATCCCAGTTTAGTGCTCAAGCCCTGTGGTCAGGCTGCCTGCATTTGAATCCTGATTCTGCCACCACTTTTCTAAGTGGCATGGCAATGTTCTTAAACTTCCCTTTGCGTTATAGTAAGCAACCAAAAAATGGTGCTAAGGATAGAGAACTCCAAAAGTAGAAATTATTGCTGGAAGGTTCCCTTGCAGTGGATACTAGGGATCGAATCTGTTAGTATCTAGAAACTGATTTTTCTGTTACTTTTGTGAAACCACTCAAGATCTCTGTTTAACAAGCCTCCCAAAGATCTTTTTCAATGTGTTTATATGTCTCGGGGATTACTGCACATTTAGGTTTCAGCAGAACTCTTTTGGCAGAGGTCTGGTGATGTAGGAAAAGGGCTGTAGACTAGGAGCTGGGAGACAGACCTGTCTCTGTTGAGACCCGCCTCTGGAGCTCTGGCCACCCTCTCCAAGCTGCTGCAGTTCTCTGAGATCCAACTGCCTCCCCTGTTACATAATCACCACAATTAAAATAACAAACTTTATATCACCCCCCAAAGTTACCTTCTGCTTCTTTGTAATCTTTGCCTTCATCCGCCCTTATTCTTAGGCAACCACTTAAATGTTTTATGTCAATACAGATCATTCTGCATTTTCTATAATTTCATATAAATTGAATCATACTTTATGTAGGCTTTTATCTGACTACTTTCACTCAACATAATTATTTTCACATGCATTCATATTGTGTGCATCAACAGTTTATCAGTTTTCATTGCTGAATAGTATTCCATTGTGTGGATATACCACATTTGTTTAGCCACTCATCTGCAAATAGACATTTGAGTTGTTTCCAGTTACATGGTTATTTCAAATAAAGCTGCTTTGAACATTCACATATAAGTCTCTGTTTTCATAGGATAAATGCCTAAGGGTAGAATGGCTAGGTCCTATGGTAGGTGTATATTTAATTTTTAAAGCAACTACTGTTTTATCCTTACTAGCAGAATATGACAGTTCCAGTTCCTCCACATCCTCTCCAACACTGCTATGACCAGTCTTTACATTTTAGACCTTTTAATGGTATCCAGTGGTGCTTCATTGTGGTTTTATCTCACCTTTTCCTGATGATTAATAATGTAGAGCATCTTTTCAAGTGCTTTTTGGCCATTTGGATATCTTCTTTTATAAGTGACTGTTCACATTTATTTTGCCCATTGGTTTGTCTTATTATTGAGTCACAAGAATTCTTTGTCTATCTGAATTCAAATTCTTTGTTTGATGTTTGTGTTGTGAATTTTTTTTTTCTAGTTTGTGGTATGCCTTTCTTTTCTTAATGATGTCTTTCAAAGAGCAGAACATTTTGATTTTGATAAAGTCATGATTTATCATATTTTCTTTTTATGGTTTATGTTTTTTGTGTTCTATCTTTTTGCAAACCTCAAGGTCACAAAGATATTATCCTATATTTTCTTCTAGAAATTTTATACTTTTGAGTTTTCCATTTAGGTCTATGATTCATTTTGAGTTAATTGTTTCATTTAGTGTGAGGGAAAGATCCATGCTCATTATTTTTTACCACATAGCTATCTGGACATCATTTTCCAAAACACTCTCCTTTCCCTACTGAATTGCCTTAGTATCTTTGTCAGAAATCAATTGATCAAATATGTGCAGTATATTTCTGGGCTCTCTGTTCTGTTCCTTTGTTCTACATGTCTATCTTTTTACCAATATCAAACTGTCTTGATAACTGAATGTTGTTTACTGAAACCAGGTGAAGTAAGTTATACAATGTTGTTCTTGTTAAAACTCGCTTTCCAAGAACTTTGCATTTTTATATAACTTTAAGAATTTGGCCGGGCACGGTGGCTCAAGCCTGTAATCCCAGCACTTTGGGAGGCCGAGGTGGGTGGATCACGAGGTCAAGAGATAGAGACCATCCTGGCCAACATGGTGAAACCCCGTCTCCACTGAAAATACAAAAATTAGCTGGGCGTGGTGGTGCGTGCCTGTAGTCCCAGCTACTCGGGAGCTGAGGCAGGAGAATTGCTTGAACCCGGGAGGTGGAAGTTGCAGTGAGCTGAGATTGTGTCACTGCACTCCAGCCTGGTGCCTGGCAACAGAGTGAGACTCTGTCTCAAAAAAAAAAAAAAAAAAAAAAAAGAATTTACATCCATTTAAACGGAATTTAGAATTTATATATACATTTTAGCTTGTCAATTTCCATAAAAATCCTTGCTGAAATTTTGATTGAGACTGTGTTGAGTATAGAGAAAACTGCCATCTAATAATATTCCTATCTATAAGAGCAAAATAATATATTTTTCTGTTTATTTTGGTCTCTCTTAATGTCTCTTAGCAAAGTTTTATAATTTCAGTATAGAGGTATTAAACCTCTTGGTTAAAGTTATTCCTACATATACTATATTTTTGGTGCTGTTCTAAATGGAGTTTTAAAAATTTTACTTTCTCTTTGGTTGCTATTGGTGTATAAGAATAAATTGATTTTTTATATTAATCTTATAACTACACCCTTGCTGAATTCATTAATTAATTCTAATAATCACTTTTGTAACTTCCCTGAGATTTTCCACATGAACAATCACATCATCTACAGATAGGGAAGATTCTTCATCTTTCTCAATTTCTAGTCTGTATTTGTATTTTTTCTTGCCTTAATACCATCACTAGGATCTCTAGAAAAATGCTAAATAGATGTGGTAGCAGTGGGCATTCTTGGCATTTGCCTGATCTTAGCGGGTAAAGCATTCAGTCTCTTACTGTTAAGTATGATGTTAGCTGTTTTTTGTTTTGTTTTGCATTGTTTTTAGATATAGAAACCTGGGTTGAAAAAGGTCTATTGTTAACATCATGAATGATTGTCTAGTTTTGTCAAATACTTTTTCCACATCTATTGAAATAATTATTTTTTTCATTTTGTATTTTGTTAGCATGGTAAATTGTGTTTATTGATTTTCACACATTAAACCAACTTTGCATCCTTGGAATAAGCCTTACTTAATTATGGTACATTGTCCTTTATATATATTGTTAAATTCAACTCACTATGATTTTGTTAAAGCTTTTCATTAGGAATATTGGTCTGCAATGTTCTTACCTTTGCTATGTTTTCATTAGGTTTTGGCATTGAAAATATTAAGAAAATGAATTAGAATTGATCCTTCTTTCTCTATTTTTAAAAAATTGTGTAATATTGGTGCTGTTTTTCTTGACTGATAGGAATAACTAGAAAAACTATTTATTTACTACTGCTGCTGTAACAAATTACCACAAACTTAGTGGTTTAAAACAACACAAGTTTATTATCTTACAGTTCTGAAGGCCCAAACCCTGAAGTAGGTCTCATTGGGTTAAAGTCAAGGCATCAGCTGGGCTGCAGTTCCTCAAATTCTTAGGGAGAATCTGTTTTCTTGCTTTTTCCGGCTTCTAGAGGCTGCCTACCTTCTTTAGCTCATGTGCCTTCCATTTGCAAAATCAGCAGTGGCCAGGTCAACCTCTCTCTCAGGTGCCCTCACTCTGACACTCATCCTTGCACTCCCCGCTTTCACAATAAAGACTCTTGTGATTAGATGAGGCCTACCTGGCTAAACCAGAACATTCTCCCCGTTTTAAGGCCAGTTGATAAGCAACGTTAGCTCCTTCCACTGTGTTAATTCCTTTTTGCCGTAACATAGTCGCGAATTCCAGGGATAACGTCTAGACATCTTTGGAATGCCATTATTCTGCCTCCCATATCATCTCCCTGAAGTTTTCTTTATGAGGTAGGTGAATTTAATTTTTCTAAAAAATAATAAAGCACTGTTACTTTTCAGTTTCTTCTTACGTCAATTTTGGTGAGTTGTATTTTTCAAAAACAAAAAAAAAATCCTCCTTTTCACCTAAATTGTCAATTTTTTTGGCCTAAAGTTATCCATAGTAGTCTCTTGTTATTTTAATGTATGTAGAATTGGTGGTGAGAAACACTTTTTGTTCCTAGTATTAGTAATATGTGTTCTTTCTCTCTTTTGCTTGGTCTGTTTAGCTAGAGTTTATCAATTTTGTTGAACTTTCCAGTAGCCAGAGCTAGAAAATTAGGTAAACTAATTTTCTATACTTTTTGCCTGGATTTTATTTCATTAACTTTTTATACTTTCTGGCTTTATTTTATTTCAATAATTTATGCTCAGAGCTTTATTATCCCCATCCTTCTACTTACTTTGGGTTTACCTTTATCTTCTCATTCTAGTGTCTTAAGTTGAGACTTTTAGGTAATTAATTTTAGGTCTTTCTTTACAAGTATAGCTTTGCCTGCACATGACAAATGTTGATGGGTTGTAACTGTTGTTTTTCAAAAAGGCATTTTATGCATTGGATATTGTGGCTCTCCTGCCTCCTTAAGATAATTCTTTAAAAACTGGAATATGAAAAATGACAATATTTCTAAACCATAAAGTATTTTTGGAGTGAAATTATTCCCTTAAACTTAAAACACACACACACACACACACACACACACACAAAACAAAAAAAAATACAAAACACTAACTCCATACTTGAGACCTTAGTTCATTGGCTATTTCCTTGCCCTCAGTATCTTTTTAAAAATAAATTATTTTGTCATTGTCTCAAGTACATTTCAGGTATTGACCCTGTGGTTGGAAATACACATCTTGAATAATCTGTTATGGTTCTTCTAGCTATTGAGAATTACAAGAATTAGCTTTACTGATGTCTCCTAAATGCATCTGTCTCCAGATGAGCTGGAACTGACTTTTTTTTTTTCTGACACCTATTTGGACTACTTTACAATGCTAAATGGGATGTACATGGGCTCCTAGAGTATGTATGTGGTGGGTGAGAAGAATGCAAAGTAGGACTTTAGGGCGCAGAATTTTCTGAGTAGATAAGTTATAAAGTAGAGAAAAGCATGTGAGGCCAGAGTCAGTATCTGGACTTTATTGCAGCTCTGCCACGAGCCTGTCCTGCCAAGAGCATGTGCTGTGTGGTCTTCAAGGCAGAGCGTAGCTAAAATGTGCTGGGGTGACTACTGGCCGGCATGGCTCTCTGCTTTAATCTTCCCACCTCTCAGCCCCCATTTCTCAAGCAGATCTTGTCCTGCAGGGCTGGTTTCTGCGTACGTGACATGTGCAGTTGCACTTGGCCCTGTACTCAAAAGGCTTGCACTGGTTTCATGCTCTACTGTCACTGTCTTGAAATTCTTAATAACTTTGAATCCAGAAGCCCCACATTTTCATTTTGCACAGAGCTCTACAAGTTCTATAACTGACATCTTTATCTTGAAAGTCCCCTGAAGACAATGTAGCAAGTTAAAGAGTATAGTGAGGCTTGGGAGGCAAGTCTCAATGTAGCAAGTTAAAGAGTGTAGTGAGGCTTGGGAGGCAAGTCTCAATGTAGCAAGTTAAAGAGTGTAGTGAGGCTTGGGAGGCAAGTCTCAATGTAGCAAGTTAAAGAGTATAGTGAGGCTTGGGAGGCAAGTCTCAATGTAGCAAGTTAAAGAGTATAGTGAGGCTTGGGAGGCAAGTCTCAATGTAGCAAGTTAAAGAGTATAGTGAGGCTTGGGAGGTAAGTCTCATAAGTGGACAAAAACAAAACTGGGGGCAACCTGGGATGATGTCATGTTTCCACGTCTCACTCAAACAACTTCAGCAGCACCTCTCCCGCCCCCACCTCCTTGCAAGCATAATAGAATTTTTGGAAGGCTAAATCATATTTTTCCCGGATATTTCTCACCATACACCTGCCCCAACAACTCCCCCAGTGCTCGTTCACATCCAGCAAACCAAGAATCAACAGCACCCATATGGTGCATCCTCTATAAATGAAAGCTCTTTTAATTAGTGATGGGACACCTCAAATAATTTCAGCAGATGCTTCCATTTCATGAAAACAGGCACATGTCTTTGCAATTGGGCAATATTGTTCTAATTATATCATAGCCTGCAGCCCAACTTAGACAGTTTTTCTGAGGGAGGGTACGTGGGCTGGGGAGATCTATTTTATTCTCTCTCCCACGCACACACTATGATATCTCTTTCAATATTTAATGTTCGTTAACTGCTTTGTGTTTTGTTGTTGTTGTTTGTTTTGATTTCCAAGTGCTTCATACAATCAGGAAAGGAAGAATGGAAAGGACATAATTATTTGGCACCAGAATAGGTGAGGAGAGAAGTCTCTAGGATTTTCCTTCTTTTTATAATTTTCTTAAAAAGAGCGAGTCTACTTCTTCAAGGAGGCTGCAGAGCAGACTGGATGACATTCTTTTTACTCTGCCTGATATCCTGAGATTCTGTGACAGAGACGACAGGACCACTTGCTATAATTAAAGCTCCCCTGGGACGGCTGAAATATGAGTGTGGTCTTTGAACAGAACAGGTTTATATCCAGAGGCATCAGCATGGTTCTGTGTAGTTCTTGGTGCATGGTGCGAGAGGGACCTGCAAGGCTCTCCATGCTTGGTGAGGCAGGTTGTCTGAATCTACAAGATTGTGGTGTGGTTGTTTACTAAGTATTTCCAGCTTGTCTTTTACCTTCTGGGCACATCGTCGGACCATGCATCTGTCCTTTTTTGAGGTTCTCTAGGGCTGTATGATTTACATTGGCCAGTGAAATATGAGCAGGCTTAAACTGTGTCCCTTCCAAATGGAATATTTTAAGATCCAGGCTTCCTTCCCACACAGTGGCGTTCATGGAAGCACCTGTCCAAAAGAAGCCTCTATTACCCTGTGTTCTTAGATGTCTAATCTTAGCAGAACTATTGTAGGGGCCTACGACATTTTTTGTTATGTTATGCCATTGAAGTTTTGAAATTTTTGCTGATGCAGCGTAACTTAGCCTATCGTGACTGATCCACCAGTGACCAGAGTTAGCCCAGCTTCACTCTCTAAGGAGCTCCCACAGGGTCATTCTGAGCTGGAGCATCCACAATATCAAAACAAACCAGAGAGGACCTATTGCTATACACCTTAGGGGTATTTCTCTCTTGTTCTGGAAGAAGGAATAGCTAGCCAAAAGACTCTCAGAATATTTTAGGCAAGAAAGAGCAGCTAGACTTTGGAGCAGAGCGACACCGATAGGACAACTCACGCAAAGTTGAGGAACAGACTGAATGAAGCTGTGGCTGATGCTACCTCAAGTACCCGAGGTCTCCAGGCTGTCCTGGCAGCCTTGTCCTCCCTGGTGACCAAGGCAGGCCTTGTCCTTGGCGGCACTCAGGCCAGGCTATGGTCAGGTGCCCCAAGGACAGCTGGAGGATGCACCCAGATGTCCCCATCTGGCACAGGGTTCTCAAGGGTGCTCTAGCTTGTTTCCCTCCCTTTAGGTTATGTAAGTCTGTGGTTTCTTGGTTAATACTCTGCCAATATGGTAGACTCACTTGGTTTCTTAATCATCCTCTGATGACTCCCAGGTTCAAAGGCAAGCTCAAGGGTGGTACTTTCCCATTTCTGCCTCAACTTACTTGAGTTGTCTCTGGGAACTGCCATTAACAAAGCCTTATAGAAAATGTGACCTGGGCTTCAAACAACCTCTTGGACAAGAGTGTTGTTTTGAGCATTGCTCTATTTGTAAGATGAGAAGCCTCATGAGGATTTATAATACTCCTTAAGTGCTTCAATTTTGTTTAACCAAGGTAGGATATAAAGAAAAATGAAAGCAAATAAGAGAGAAAGAAGGCTTTGTATTTCAAACCAACTTTTACCACACACTTCAATCTGCTTTATTACCAAGATAGTAAAAGTAATGGGGTTAAATTTAGATAAAAGCAAGGAGACATGGTAACTTTCAAGTGACATACAATGTATTTTAAACAGTCTCTCTGGGTAAATACTCTAGACTGAGCCTCAGGCCAGCCCAGTAGGCTTCTCCTTCTGCTCATGGACAGTGGAATGCTCAGAGGATGGGTCTGCAGCAGTGTCAGCACCAGGCATCACCCACCAGCATTTGATCTGTGGCATCTCTACACTGACTTAGGTGTACTAACAGATGGTTGTAAAATAGATCCCAAGAGCCTCCTCCAGTCCTACCCCAAGGCAGGGGGCTGGATGTGATGACGTTGAAAGGGATCTTCCAGCCTGAATGAATAATGCATAATTAGGGTAAAAAAATAGGGAACGAGGCTGGGTGCAGTGGCTCACGCCTGTAATCCCAGCACTTTAGAAGGCCAAGACAGCTGGATCACCTGAAGTAAGGAGTTCAAGACCAGCCTGGCCAATATGGCGACACCCCGTCTCTACTAGAAATACAAAAATTAGCCAGGTGCAGTGGTGGGCACCTGTAATCACAGCTACTTGGGAGGCTGAGGCAGGAGAATTGCCTGAGCCCTGGAGGTGGAGTTGCAGTAAGTGGAGATCACACCACTGCACTCCAGCCTGGGAAACAGAGTGAGACTCTGTCTCAAAGGGGGGAAAAAAAGAGGAACTAGAAGAATTTGAACTTCTTTGAGTTTCCTGTCTGAGGTGGCACTGTAAGAAGATAAGTTGGCTCAATACCCAAGTGATTAAAAATACTTAGGGTATGTGCAATATGGACACACATATTGCTGATGGGGTTTCAGGGCATCGTTGCCATGCACTATACGCTGAGTCTCTGCCATTGGGAGCTCATTGTCTGGTGGGAAAGACAGACAAGTATATTTCAAAACTGTAATCAGGGCTATGTTAGAGACTTGTACAACTGCTGTGTGAGAGCTGATGAGGCAAGAGGTTCTGACTCCTCCAATGAGTGGATCCCAATCTGAGTATTGAAGGAAATGGGACTTAAGTGACAAGAGTGTGAGAGAGTGGCACTCCTGGTACTGCAAGTACTTTCCCTGGATGTGACTCAGGGGGGCACATGATGGAGGGGAAGCTGGAACGGACCAGGGTCAGGTCCAGAAGACTGAATCAGCCAGTGGGGGAATGTAGATTTCATCCTGAAGTGATGGAATCTGGGGAATTATTTTAAGCAGATACAGAACACTAGAGGAAATTCTCCTTTAAGAAGCTCCTGTTCTAGACCAGATAAGAGATGAGCAGGCCTGAGGCAGGGAAGCAGGGACAGTAACAGAATCCCCAGGAGGAAGGACGTCCTTTGCCTTTGCCCTATTTCAGAGAGGAAGCATTCCTACATGGCAAGCCTGCTGGTGTCTAGCCTGGACATGCTGCCCCAAAACACATGCATCTGTGGGTTTGTCGGGAGTTACCTCAGCAACAACTAAGTTGGTGGGACTTTAAATGCCGTTGGTCCACTTACTGCACAGAGGCTTACCGTTGGCCGAGGAGCACCTTCCAGCTGCCAGGATGCTGTGGCTCTCCCCACTGTACTTACAATAGTGTCTCTCAGCAGTGGCTTCTATGTGACTCTGAAGCTCTGGACTTCAGCTCTGTGTCACAGTTGCCACTCTGAGACCTGGGAGATCTCCCTGTCCAGACCCAGTCTATCTTGTTGGCTACCCAGTGTCTTAGTCTATTTGTGTTGTTATAAAGGAATACTTGAGGCTGGCTAACTTATAAAGAAAAGAGGTGTTTTTTTTTTTTTGGCTCATGGTTCTGCAACCTGTACAGGAAGCATGGGGCCAATATCTGGTGAGGCCTCAGGCTGCTTCTACTCATGGTGGAAAGAAAAGGGGAACTGGCCTGTGCAGAGACCACATGGCAAGAGAAGACGCAAGGTGAGGGTAGGGGAGATACCAGGCTCTTTTTAATAACCAGCTCTCAAAGTAACTTTCTTGGGAGCCGATAGAGCCAGAATTCACTCAGTAACACCCTATCCCAGGGAAGGCATGAATCTATCATGAGCGATCCATCTCCATGACCCAAACACATCCCACTAAGCCCCACTCCCAACATTTTGGATCAAATTTCAACATGAGATTTGGAGGGCAAACAAACCAAACTGTAGCACGGAGAAAGCAGCAAAGGCTAGAACTGAACAAACAAGTTCCAAGGCTGGGAAACTGAGTTCCCGTCCTGGTATCCCTGGGCCTTGGTTTTCATTTCTGTGAAACAGATAGCTCAGTCTAATGATCTCTTAAGGTTCTTTTAGTACAATGATTTTCAAACTAGAGACTGCATCAAAATCTTCTTGGGCTTGTTAAAACACAGATGGCTGGGTCCCACCACCAGAGATTCTAAATTCTCAGGTTTAGCTGGGGCCTGAGAATTTGCATCTCTAACAAGTCCCCAGGTGATGCTGATTCTGCTGGTTGAGGATCAAACTTGGAAAACCATGTTTTCCACCTTGCATTCTTTGACAGAGCAGTTTTTAGTGGTGCCATCCGGGTGGCTCAGCCCTTTAAAACAGAGAAAGCAGAGGAATTGTCCTATTTCAGTTGGTGAATGCAGGATCCAGGTTGACTCTCACACATGGGTGCTACACAGGGTTCTCCTTACTCCTGGGCCTGGAAATCCTCTAAGGGCAGCGGGCATGGCTGGGAGAGGCTGAGAAGTCGGAGTGAAGTCAGGAAACATGCAAGCCCTGAAACAACCTGCAGAGCTGTGTGGTCACTTTACTTTTGAATACTCATCCATTCCCTATTTCGTGTCCTCTCTTGATATGTGGAAAAATCAATGTCCACAAGGTATTAGAAAAACCATCAGATTGCCCTTACCTGCCATCAGGTGACACCTGATATTGATTTAGCTTATGAAAATGATTCACAGGTTTGCTGAAGCCTGGAAAAGATCAAATGTTATGAACCTCATGATCACATCCTCCTTCTCTGCTCTCAGCTAACACCAGAGAAGGTAATTGGGAAATAATAGACCGAAGAAGCTTTTCTGGCGTGCACACAAGGAGGACAAAATATAGGAGAGTCATTTCATTGGGAGAGAAGGGATTTTAGTATCATTCGTTTTTATTTAGGGCAATTTTCCCTTTAAGTGCAACATTGTCTAGACATGACCACTGTAGAACAACAATTTTAACACAATCAGTAAATCAAAGAAAAATTACTGTGGAGGGAAGCTTTTTACAGATGTTCCAATGGTTATGTACTAGGCAGGTGACTTAGAGCCAGGAAAAACTGGCATCTGCCAGGGAGACTACTCTGGGGCCACCCGGCCCCTGGGAGAAAGCAGTCTCTCTATTTTAAGTAGAGGGAGTACTAGTAATAAGACAAATATTTACTCGCTTGTGACTTCAGGCAGTTCCAACATCTCTGAGCCCTGATTTATGTTAATAAATAATAAACTTATTTGGTAGGATTGCTGTGCAAACTAAGATAATGAAAAGCAGCTAATGCCTGCTGCATAGCTGAACAAGCGTTAGATGTTGCTGTCATTATTTTTACGGCATTAGGAGTAATAGTGAAAGAAAGAGAAGCTATAGCAGGAGGGCGGAGTTTCCATTTATTGAATGCCATGGTACCACAGTGATATGTGGCCTCCACATGGGTTCATCTTCCTGAACAACAGGGAGACCACATGTCTCAGCTTCCTTTGCAGTTAGTTTAGAATCATGTGACAAAATTCTGGCCATGGGGATGTAGGTGGAACTGATGTTATGAGCTGGCTGCAGGCTGGTATTTACAAACATTAAAAACAAATCCTTCAAACCTTTCATTCCTGACTGCACTGACCCTGGAGATCACATATTCCACTTGTCTTAGCTACCAGATAGAAGGGGGTAATATGACCTGCAATACAGTTTATGTGAGTGATAAATGAACCTCTTCAGACCAAGACCATGAGGCTTAGGAGTTTGTTTGTTACTGCAGCACTGTCTATACGATACTGAAAAACCCAAGTGTCTACCATGTGCTAAAAAACAGTAAATAAGACACATGAATAAATAATATGACCTCATTTAATCTTCACAAAAACACTGCAAGTTTGTTGGCCCCCCTTACCTGTTGGTTCTCTACTTTGACTTCAGACATGATTTGTGTTGGTATGTACTATACTAGGTAGAGCCACTTTAGTGGAGAAGGCAGGATTTTTGAAAACTGGCTGCTGTTTTGCTTAAAAGTTCTTTTTCTTATTAGGAGAGGTCAGATGTGTCTTCGTTGAACCATTAAGGATTTCACTTTTTTTTTTTTTTTGAGACGGAGTCTCCCTCTATCGCCAGGCTGGAGTACAATGGCTCAATCCTGGCTCACTGCAGCTTCCGTTTTCTGGTTTCAAGCAATTCTCCTGCCTCAGCCTCCCAAATAGCTGGGACTACAGGCATGCACCACCATGCCTGGCTAATTTTTTTTTTTAATTTGTATTTTTAGTAGAGACAGGGTTTTGCCATGTTGGCCAGGATGGTCTCGATTTCTTGACCTCGTGATCTGCCTGCCTTGGATTCCCAAAGTGCTGGAGTTACAGGCATGAGCCACCGCGCCTGGCCAGATTTCACATTTTTAATCATGTAGGTTCCATGATTGATGCAATGGAATCTCTGTTGATAGGCTGTGATTGTTATATTTCTAGATTGTTCCTTTTGTCATTTTGGGCAACCATTCTTTAGTCCTATAAATTATTTTGCCATGTATAATATCTCGACTGAAATGAATATCCCTACATTAGCATTCCTTTGTTTAAAATTTGATTAAATGTTATCAGTCTTTCACTAATTCCTTTATAAAATAGTATTCCCAGTCACTCTCTAGTCTCCATGTCTTGCTTTGACATTTTATATATATATATATATACACACACACACACACACACACACACACGTCTGTTTATTCATTGTTTTCTATTTTCCTTCACCAGTTCTAGTGATGTATGTATGCTCCAAGCAAACAGAAACATCATCTATTTTTTGTTGTTCTGTTTATGGATGTATCCCAGTGTCTGTAACTTGCCATATATGTAGGAGTCACTCAACAGACATGTGTTTGTTATCACTGGTAAATCATTTTCCATCCCTTCATTTTTTAACCTTTATGCTTTGTTTTGTTTCAGATATGGCTCTTGGTTACCTTGATCTATTAAGATGCTATGTTAATTAATTTATATTAATTGTGATTACTGATTTGGATTAATTCATACCATATTTTTGGTTTAATTGAGGTAACTGTAGATTCATATACAGCTTTAAGAAACAATACAGAGAGCTCTCTGCCCAGTTTTCCCAGATGGTAATACTTTGCAAAACTGTAGTATAGCAGTATCAAGATATCAACATTAATACAATCCACGAGTCTTACTCAGGTATCCTGGTTTTACTTGTACTTGTGTGTATGTATGAATTAAGTTTATATAATTTTATCACCTGTGTAGGTTTGTGTATCTACTATCACAAACATGATACTAAACAATTCTATACCATAAGTCCCTTTTGTGGCCACCCTTTTATAACCACACACAATTCTATCTCTTACTCTGCCACTCTACAACCCCTATTCCAGTCTCCATTTCTAAAATTTTATAATTTCAAAAATGTTACATACTCAGAATCATACAGTATGTATGATGTGGGGATTGGCTCTTTTTAAAGTAGGATTTACATAACATAAAATTAACCACTTAAAGTTGCACAATTTGCTGACATTTAGTAATTTACGGTGTGCAAACATTGCTTCTACTAAGTCCAAAATTTTTTTTTTACACAAAAGGAAACCTATACCTATTAAGCAGTTACTCCTCATTGCTCACCCCACCTCCCCGACAGCCCCTGGCAATCATTAAGCTGCTTTCTTTCTCTATGGATTTACCTATTCTGGATATTTCATATAAATGGAATCATATAATATGTGACCTTTTATATCTGGCTTTTTTTTACTTAGCATAATGTTTTCAAGGTTTATCCATGTTGTATCATGTATCAGTAGTTTATTCCTTTTAATGATTAAGTAATATTTCCGTTGTATAGATATAACATTTTCATTTGCTCATTTATCAGCTGATGGATATTTGGGTTACTTCCACTTTTTGCTATTGTGAATAGTGCTGCTGTGAACATCTGTTTTCAGTTCTTTTGGGTATGTATCTAGGAATGGAATTGCTGGCTCATATGGTAATTTTGACACTTTTTGAGGAAGGAACACTTGTTATTTCCCATTTTTTGATTACAGCTGTTTTAGAGGGTATAAGGTGATATTTTATTGTGGTTTTGATTTGCTTTCCCCTAATGAATAATAATGTTCAGCATCTTTTCATGTGTTGTTTTTTTTTTGTCCATTTGTATATCTTCTCTGGAGAAACATCTATTCAAGTCCTTTGCCCTGGATTTTGGATGGATTGTCTTTTGATTGGTAAATTGTAAGAGTTTTTGACATATTCTAGATACTAGTCACTTATTAGATACACGATTTGAAGATATTGTCTCCCATTTTGTAGATTTTTTTTCACTTTCTTGATAGTGTCTCTTGAAGCACAAAATGTTTAATTTGGGTGAACTTTATCGTTTTTTTCTTTTTTGTTACTTGTGCTTTTGGTGTCATATCTAAGACATTGCCAAGTCCAAAATTGTAAAGATTTACTACTATGTTTTCTTCTAAGTGTTTTATATTTTTAGCTCTTACATTTAGGTCTTTGACCCATCTTAAGTTAATTTTTGTATATGGTGTGGGTAGAAGTCTAACTTCATTCTTTTGCAAATGGATATACAGTTGTTCTAGAAGCATTTGTTGAAGAGACTATCCTTTTCCCATTGAGTGATCTTGGTACCTTTGTCAAAAAATGAATTCACCATAGACATATGACTTTATTTCTGGACTCTCAATTCTATTCCATTAATCTTTTTTTCTATCCTTATGCCAGTACTTCCCTGTTTTGATTACTTGTAGCTTTGTAACAAACTTTGAGATCTCGAAATGCAAGTCCTCTAATTTCGTTTTTCTTTTTCAAGATTGTTTTGGCTATTTAAGTTCTCAAACAATTTTATATTAATATTAGGATCAACATTTTCATTTATGCAAAAAAGGCCATGGGATTTTGATATAACTTGCATTGAATCTGTAGATTGCTTTAGGGGGTACTGCCATCTTAGCAATATTAAGTCTTCCAATCCATGAACAGATATCTTTTCATTTATTAGGTCTTATTTAATTTCTTTCAGAATGTTTTGTAGTTTTCCATATTCAGGTCTTGCATCTTCTTGATTAACTTCATTCCTAAATATTTTATTATTTTTGATGCTATTGTAAGTATAATTGTTTTTTAAATTTCCTTTTCAGATTGTTTGTTGCAAGTATATAGAAATACAATAGTTTTTTTGTGTGTTGATCTTGTATCCTGTATCTTTACTGAATGGCTTCATGTGGATTCTTTAAGATTTTGTACATATAAGATAATGTTATCTCTGAATAGGGATAATATTGTCTTTTCATTTTCAATTTGGATGCCTTTTATTCCTTTTGCTTGATTAATTGTTCTGGCTTGAACTTCCAGTACAATGTTGAATAGAGTCGGCAAAAGCAGCCATCTTTGTTTTGTTTCTTATCTTAGGGGAAGCATTTAGTCTTCACTGTTGAGAATTATCTTAGCTGTGGGTTTTTCATAAATCCCCTTTAGCAGGTTGAGGACATTTGCTGTCTACCTCATTTGTTGACTTTTTATTACAAAAGGGTTTTGGATTTTGTCAAATGCTTTTTCTGTATAAAATGGAGATTATCGTGTGCTTTATTGTCTTGATTCTATTAATTGATTTATTTGCTATGTTTCCTAGTGCATCTCATGATATAGTGTTCACAGTGGTTACCCTGGCATTATAGCATACATATGTGATTTATAAGAGTCTACTGTGTATTAGTTTCCTGTTGCTGCTATAACATATTATCACAAATTTAGTGGCTTAAAACAACTTAAATTTATTCTGCTATAGTTCTGGAGGTCAGAGGTCTAAAATCAAGGTATTGGAAGGGCTGCATTCCTTCTGGAGGCTTCAGGGAGAATTAATTTCCTTTTCTTGCTTGTCAAGGCTTTACACATTCTTCAGCCTGTGGTCCCTCCCTTCATCTTCAAAGCCAGAAGAGTGGGATCTTCTCTCCTCTCTGATCGCTGCTTTCACTCTTATATCTCCTGTAACTGTAGATTCATATACAGCTTTAAGAAACAATTCAGAGAGCTCTATGCCCAGTTTTCCCCTGCCCCACTTTACATCTTCACACATACCCCCAGGTTGTCTTGGCTGGGAGATGGGATTCTCGGGCTGAGGGAGACAAAGAAGCCTCTAGAACCAGGCTGCTTGCTAGAGCTGGGTCGCTTGCCTCCTGGCCTAGGGTCCTCCTCCTCCAGGAGAGTCTCAACACATGGAGACAAAGGGGTTTCCTAAATCAGGCCACGTGCTCTAACTGCATCTCTCCTGCTGGGTTCGCCAGCCAGCCCCTATATTTCTTGGTGGAAAAGGTGACCCACAAGCCTGCAAGTCGGAGCTTGTGGAGGGGAAGAGTGTTTCCCCTGGCTGCTTATTTCTGGCAGGGCTCCTAATCAATTCCCCTTGCCAGTGGTGTTAGGTATGCTTCATGTTGTTAGGACTCTCATTGGATCCAAAGAAAGAATGAGCCTTCTGTTGACAGACTGGGGGCTAGAAAATACTAGGTTGGGGTAGCTTTCTTCTGTTGGGTGTGGAATGCAAGACACCACCTCTGTGTTGTTGGTCTAGTCTTAAAGTCCCAAATCAGTTTGTCTTTCTCTTACTACTTTTCAGAGTTCTTTGGTTCTCTTGCTCTGTTTCCAGGGTTTATACCTGTGCTTAGCAGGGATAAGGAAAGAAAACAAGCTTAGGTCATCTTGTCCAACTAGAGTGACATTTTTCTTTGAAGATTTCTTTATCTTCATTGACTTTAGTCTGTCCTATTGAAATGCTTATTAAATGGGTTTTGGATTTTGTTTTCTTCAATTTTGAAAATGTTTACTGTTACGTTTTCCATCTCTTTTTGCTACAGAAGATTTTCTTATCTTCTCATTCACTACTTTAGTTTTTATTTGTGTTTATTCTATTTTTTTGCCAGTTATTTATCACTTAAATTTTCAGATTTCAAATTTTTAATCATGCTCCCCCCACCACCCCATGATTGCTCGTTTTTCTCTAATGAAGCCAAGAATTCAAAGAAGAGATGCAATTTTAAAATTGTTTTCTTCTTCTTGTTTATATTTCTTTAATTTAATGTTGTTTTGGTTCATTTTGTCCCTCTAATTTCATGCTGTTGATTTTCCTTAAATGTCTGGAGACCCTGGCTGACTTTCCATATTTATGAGTGAAGGGCACAGCTGTTTGGTATGGATAGTGCATGAGAAAGCTTTTTCTATTGTGGGTAAGACGTGGGGACACTGAACTTAACCCTTGTTGGAATGGCACTGTCACCAGGTCTCTTCATGGTTCATCTGCTGAAGAGGTTGGTTGAATTCCCAGTTTCTTCTCTCCACTTTTCTCAACATCCACACTGTGAGCCTTAGGGTGTCGGCTAGGTTTGGATGCTTCAGCCAGCTTCCTTGGACCTCAGGAAAGTACAGTGCCACCCAGCCCAGGGGATAACACCCCAGTGAATGCTGGTGGGGTTCTCTCCCTGAAGGTTGTTCTCTCCCTGGTCCACTGGGTGTGCGAAGAAACTCTTAGAACTTTCACTTACCTGAATGTTAACTAAAATATGAAAGATATCAAGGCTTGCTAATTTTAATATATGAATTGTCATTCCTGAGGTAAGAAGTAAGAGTTCCATAATCCACTTGTTTGCTTGTTTGATTGTCTTGTGATGAATTGCAGTTATATCTTCTTGGTTAAAGGGATTTATGGATAATACATTCCATTAAAAAAATCTAATCCTTGCAAAATGGTTAAGTGATTAAAATTTCTGGCATAGAAAATGTGAATCAGGGATAACTCAAAATGCCAACACTGGTAAACAACTAGAGAATAGCAAAGCTGATACTTCTAACCTTCATTCACCCCATTATGTGATGCAAATAGTGATGATTTCATAAGATCTGATGAGAATTTGGCCCATAAATTTTAAAACTATCATGAAGACTATTTATTTGGAAGATAAATTTTCACTCATGATCATTAATGATTAATCTCACCCAAATATAAATTGTGTTGATATATTTGCTAATGAGTATAGCAATATGTATATATTTATATAATTTATAAATAAATTTACATAAATTGTAGGTATGCGGTTCATTTTTTAAAAAACATAATGAGTACATGATTCAAAACAATGTGAAAACCACTGCTGTAGACAGTCCTCCAACTAATGATCCTGATTATCACTCCACAGCCAAACTCAAGCTGAGAGACCCTCTGGGGCTCCCCTGGGAGGAATTGCACTTACTGCTGCTAGAGCCTTCTCCCTTGCGGGTTTTGAGTTGCGACAATGCAGTCACATCTGTATTCTATTGTCCATAAATTTTTTATCACTTCTGTTTCATCGATGACACTCTTCCTTATGTTTAAGTGCTGGCATGAATTTATTTATTTTTTTTTGCCAAATGTTACTGACACTTTTGTGGGGTCCTGAGGGGAGAGGGGCAATGCATATGCATAGGTCACCATCCCAAATCTAAAGCCAAAAGATTGTCACTGAACTTGCAGAACAAGACATTTCCTACTGACTAAAGTTTCCTTTGTAAACAATATATTTTTTAAATTTTTTGGTATTTAGTTAAATAAAAATCAAAACAAACAAACACAACCTGACTCAGGAGCCAGGGACATGCAAGCTTGGATTTAGTAAGGGACTAAGAACTCCTGGGGCCCAGACGAGGCTTTGTCATGTTGTCCAGCAGTAAGGTGAGGCTGGTGAAGGGGAGGGCAAGTTGTTATTGTCATTTGGTGGGAGGGGGTTCTATTTAAAGGAAAAAAAGGAAAGACTATTTTTTTTCCACCTAGGAAAATCTCTTCCACTAGTGTGTGGCTAACACCAGAATTAGAACCAAGCATCCTCCACCCACTCCTACCACAGCCATAATAAGAGTCACCTTCTGGTGCCCTTGCCTGCTACAATCCTTGGATGCTCCTGTGTTTGTTTTTAATGAGGGAGGCTGTTTCCTTACAAGGCTCTCCTAATGCTTTGGCTTTATGATATACACACTCCCTCCTAAATATGTCATGTAGTACATTCAAAATGGAAGTGAATTTAAATTAATTGGATTTGAGATTCCTTTTCAGAGAATTTCATGAGGGCTTTTGAAATAACAGAAGTGTCACAAACACAGGTTGGAATGCAGACATTGGGTACAAAGAGTATGCTAGAGGAAGATACAGTTGTCAAAAAGGTATTTTTCCCCCTGCAGTGACAGGTGGCTCTGACAGCTCTGGTTTGTCAGCAGGCAGACACATGAGGATGAGGGCAACATGTGGATGAGGGGATCAGAAATGAAAGATGCCAGTGGAAATAATTCCTTCTGTGGCTGTGAAGTGATCATGACATTGCTATATCATAACATAGCTCTGAAGACAGGATCAAAATGAAATCTCTCAACCTGCAGAAGAAATTTCTACCTGACAATGTCCTCCCTCCAGCCTTTTCTATATTTGCTGGTGTCCCCTGAGAGTGGGTGAGAAGGGAAAAGACTGAGATGACCAGCCCAGGTCCATGAATTTCTAGACGAGGCTGCTTCAGACAGGGTGTGGTTTTCAGGCTTGTCTGTGTCTTTGAGAAAACGGTCCCAGGAAGGCTGGAGCATCTAATAGGGTTGTAGTAGGTTGTAGTGTCCAGACTCTGGCACCAGAAGGAGACATACCTTTCACATCAACAGGTGCTGATGCAATATGATGGTCCATTTGTACTAGGTCCTTCCTCATCTTCTAAGGATTGCAGATTGTAGAAAGGGTGTTCATTTTCTTAGGAAAGACGGTCTTCAAATAATTCTCTCTCTTCAAGGATTCTGAAAATAGCTGATGGAGAGCATAGTCACTTTTTCAAGTGAACAGAGGCTAAAGCGTGGTCTCTGCCTTGGGGGCATCAGGCCCAGATGAGGGTGAGATTACCATAGGGGAAGGAAAGGGATTACAAGTTTATAGACTGAATGTTGAAGCCACCAGCCTCTTCTCACTTTCAGGTTTCAGAACCTCAGCAGCTAGATGTTACCTTTCAGGAAAGAGATCAGAAGAATCTTCTCTGGGCAATCTGACCAGACTAAGAGGGCAAACTGAAGGATAATGAAACTGAGGATTCCCAAAGAAACTGATGAGCCAGCACTCTGTACCTGACATCCACAATGGGGAAGCCCAGCCGCTTGAACAGCACTGCCAGTCAGACTTTTGGTTTCCCAATTTAAAACATAAACAGACAACCAAGAATCACTAGAAGGCCAAAGATGCCCTGTAACCTAAAACATAGAGACCAAAACAAGTGGGGGAATAAAGCAACTTGGAGGGAATAAAGAAAATGCAAGAATATGAAAACTTAAAAACTATCATTAATATCATCTGATAGCTCGTAAAATATATTATCTTCATGAAACAAAAGAATAGGACACTATAAAAATTAGCTTCCAGACAGAAAAAATGTAATCTTGAAAATGAGAAATATGATGACAAAAGTGAAAAAGTTGATAGAAGAACTGGAAGATAAAGGTGAAGATATCACCCAGGAAGAAGTACAAAAAGGAAAATGACATAGCATTGAGGAGAAATCAAAGAATATTTTAACAATGTCTCAGAGATCTAAAATCTAAATCACAGAAATTCTCAAGAGAGAGAACAGAGAAAATGGAAGGAAGGCATTTCCTTCCAGAAAATGGAAGGAAGTAATTTCTTCATCAGTGAAGAAATTACGGAAACTTGCCTGAATTAAAATGTCCCTTTCCTGATAAAAATGACCAACTGAGTGCTCAGCAAAAAATAGAGCCACACTATTGTCATTAAAATCTTTATCATTTTGTGGGTCTTAAGACCCTCCCCAAAGAGGGCCCTGCCCTACACTGTGGGGGTAAAGAATGCTGATGTCATGAAGCTCTCCCAAAAACTCAAGAGAACCGGGTTTGGAGAGCTTGTGGCCAGGTGCGCATGTAGAAGCTCCTGGAGGGTGGCATTCCCAGGGAAGGCATGGAAGTTCTATATCCCTTTCCCCACACCTCACCCTATACATCTCTTTATCTGTATTCTTTATAATATCCTTTATAATAAACAACTAAAAGAAAAAATCATTACCATCATCTTCTATCAAAGTGAATAAATACATGTAATTGTTTACAGCTGTTGGAAAATAGGCAGAGCAGAACAATAATTCTTGAGAAGAGGAGATGGCCTCAGGTTCACCTGGCTTTCTGTCTGGGGGCATTTTCCCTACCTTGGCACAGAGAGGTGGATCCCAGGCGGACCATTATTTCACTCAGCTAGGGAGGCAGATAGCCAACGTAGGAGCTGGTGAATATCTGGGAGGGATGGCTCTGTGTGCATAGAGAAAGGAGATGTAATGGTCAGCAGGGAGCAGGTGCTGCAGGGTGAAAACTGGCCAGGGGTATGAGAGGTCTCACAGTGTTCAGAGACCTTAGAGTTTGGATCTAGTTAGGGTGAAGAGTCCTTGCTGAGTCCCTGGAATATTCAGATGAGAACCCCACAAAAAAGCCCACATCTTAGGTGTGAAATCTACATACATTATAAGAAAAAAAAGATAGACATTAACATAAATAAATCTCTAAAAAAAATTAGCAAGCTGAATCCAGCACAATATAAAAACAGTAAAACACTTGACCAAGTAAGATTTATCCCAAGAATGCAGAATTAAAACCAGCACCTCATAGAAATATCTGCACTTCCATGCTCATCCCAGTATTACTCAAAATAGATATGGGAGCAATCTAAATATCCATTGACAGGTAAATGAACAACAAAAATAGGTATATACATCTAATGGAATATTATTTAGCCTTTAAGAAGACGGGAATCCTACCATCTGAGATAACATGGATGAAATAAGAGGACATTATACTAAGTGAAATAAGCTGGACCCACAAGGACAGATACTGCAGGACAACACTTACCCAATGGTCCCAAGTTCACCTGGCTTTCTGTCTGGTTTTCCCTGTTATGGTGCAGAGAGGTGGATCCTAGGTGGGCCATTATCTCACTCAGTTAAGGAGGCAGAGATCTGACTTAGAAGCTGCTCTTGGAGGGGTGACTCCAAATTTATAGAAGCAGATTGTAGAATGGTGGTTGTCAGGGCCAGAGAGAGGAGGGAATGGAAAGGCATTAGTTAAAAGGTACAGAGTTTCAGTCATACATGATGAATAAGTCCTAGAGATCTACTGAATATATGGCATTGTGCCTGTTTTAAATAGTGCTGTATTACACACTTAAATATATGCTAAGAGGGTACATCTATGTTAAGTGTTCTCATCACAAAATAATACTAATAATTAATAAGGAAGGCAAGAGGAAACTTTTGAAGGGGCTAGATATGTTACCAGCATGGATTACAGTGATGATTTCACAGGTATCTACTTATCTCCAAACTTTCAAGTTGTACACATTAAATATGTACAGCTTTTTGTATGTTGGTTATGCCTTAATACAGTGGAATTTTTAAAAAAGAATAACAATAAAGGGAAAATATGGTTATTTCAAGAGATATTTAAAAAATTTGACAAAATTCAGTAACTATTCATGGTAAAAACTTGCAGAAACCAGGAATAGGAGGAAATAGCCTCAAGCTGATGCAAAGTATCTACCAAACAAATAAACAAAAAATCCTACAGCTAACCTTATACGTGATGATGAAGTTTTTAACACATTCCCCCTAAGATTGGTATTGAGGCAAGAATATTCCCTCTTACCCCTTATATGCAACATTGTATGTGAGGTTCTAGCCATCATAATAAGGCAAGATATAGAAGCAAAGTCCCAAAGATTATGAACAAAGAAGTAAAACTCACTATTTATAGACAATGTAATTTACTGCATATATGGCATAGTGTCTGTTTTAAATAATGCTGTATTACATAGACAAATTACAATGTAATTTATAGACAATAATCGTTTACATAAATAATTACATCAGCTAAGGAGGCAGATAGCCGACTAATAATAATAATTAATATTTAGAAATTTATACACCAAAATATTCTATATAATCTGATTTATGAACTTGACAAAGTACAGAATATAAAGTCAATACATAAAATGCAAATGATACCTATATAATGGGAACAAACAACTGGAAAGTCAAATCACAACATAATCCAAACTTTAAGGCGTAATAGCTAGATAGATAATAGATAATAAATAAATATACAGATGTTAGATCATAGATTAGATAGATAGATAAATGGTATAGAGGATGAGGGAGAAAGACCACAGAAAGGCATAGGGACTTTTCCTCCATGAATAGAACAATATCCGTTTCATCCTAGTTTTCGTCATGGTAACAAATGACATCTCTCTCTACGCGGTTGTTCAAGCCAGAAACCTGGAAGTCATTCCCAACCTTACCTCGCCCTCAAGCATCTCATCCAAATAGTCACCAAGTTCTGTTAATTCTTCCTTCAAAAACAGCTTTAATCTGTCTACTTCTCTTGCTCTGAGTTGCAATCACCGTAGTCCAAGCTATTACCATTTCTCACTGGGAATGCTCCTAAATTTTTCCCCAAGTCCAACACATTTTCCACACAGTGATAATAGTGATTTTGTAAAAAATAAACTGGGCAATACCTCCTTTGCTTAACGCCCTTCAAAGTTTCCAATTGCCTCAAAAGCTGCTGGAGATATTCGAGGGAGTGAGAAAAGGGAGGAGAATCCCCCAGCTTTTTCCTTTCTTCCCCCTCCAATGTCCTATCCATCTTCCCACTGGCTGAACCTGCCAGAGGCCAGTGGACAAGGGCCCATGGAAAATACAACCTGCAGTAATCAGCCTTCCCCATCCTCTCCTACCCCAAGATACAAAATATCAGGGTAGACAAGGAATGGATCAGAAGGCAAACACACTCAGGGTCTCTTTGGCTTCAGAGGTCAAAGGAGAACTCTTAGGAGGAGGCTTCAAACGGAGCCCTGAGGGCCGGGCGTGGTGGCTCATGCCTGTAATCCTAGCACTTGAGTCCAAGGCAGGCAGATCACGAGGTCAGGAGTTCGAGACCAGCCTGGCAAAAATAACGATACCCCGTCTCTACTAAAAATACAAAAATTAGCTGGACATGGTGGCAGACATCTGTAGTCCCAGCTACTCCAGAGGCTGAGGCAGGAGAATTGCTTGAACCTGGGAGGTTGAGGTTGCAGTGAGCCAAGATCGTGCCACTGCACTCCAGTGACAGAGTGAGACTCCATCTCAATTTAAAAAAAGAAACAAACTGACCCTGAAGGACGAGAAAGAGTAGCTATGTGAAGGATGGGGAGTGCAGGCTCCAGGTAGAGAGAACTGCATGGACAAGTACTTGCAGGCAGGAAGCAGGAACTGTGCTGTGTGGCTGGAGTGTGGTAAGGGAAGCCCGAGAGAAGGGCAGGGGCTGATGACGCAGGGCCTCACGGGCTGTGGAGCAGAGTCAGGACTTGATAGTAAGTGGCACAGTCTGACAAATACCCATGTGGGGAAGATTCTTCCTGGCTGCCGTGTGGAGAGTGGATGGGTCCCGAGTCAAGTGAGGAAACAGGGAGATCCTGGGAAGCTGCTGCAGCTGTCCAGGCCGGAAGCACAGTGGAGAGGAGGAGAACTGGGAGGACTCCAGGTACAAATCCTTTCCCTCTTGGCGTGATGAGGCTGAGATGGATCCAAGTCTCCTAGGCCGTCCATTTAGTCTGAGGACAGCGCCCTCCTGGGCCACATTCTTGATTGATGAGGATCTTTCCTCCACCCTGAGAGCTGCCGAGGTGGGGCTGCGGTAGCTTGTGGCCCTAAAACCTTCACTGATTACTCCTTGCTCAAAGCTTCCTCGTAGTCTGGGCCTCTTCTTCTAGAAATTGGGGCAAATTTCACCACGGGCCAGAGGCTGCTCATCCTGGTTGTACATAGTCAGTGGACTTAGAGGAGCGATAAAGTACACAATGAAGGCTGGGCTTCTCCCAACCTGGTCCTTCACTTATTCATTTCCTTAAATTCCCCCATAAACTTCTTGTTTTCTAAACCACTTCTCTCTGAGAATCTGAATAGAGGTAAGGGGCTCCCTTCCAGCCCGACCCTCTCCATGCATGTGCAATTTGCATAACAAGGGCAAGGTTAGTGATAACAATCTTCTACCTCATGTGTCTGTGGGTAGAGGGCAGGCTTGACAACCCAACTTCCAGAAGAAAGCCTTTCATCCATCCATTCAGCCCTCACAGCCCCCAAAAGATCAGGAACTATCTACTCAGCAGGCTCACTGACCCATTTCTCAGATTGGTTCCACATCTGCCCTGTCTGGCTCCAGGCTCCTTGTGTGGGTCTGCAGCCTCCACTGGGTTTTGAGGAAAGTGACTTCCATAGTCAGGAAGATGCTACAAGCCCATCACAGCAGACTTGGGGCAGAGCTGGCTTTTTGCAGATGAGGAATCAAGCCAATTTGGAGCTAACAGATGGCTTAAGTCTGATAGCCATGTCAATCCTAGTTGCATATTAAGGGCACTTCTGGGAATGTTTTTTGTATCCATCCCTGTTTGAAGTACTACTGAGAATAGAAATTAATCTCATGATAGGGTCCCACTTTTACACTTTACTTAGCAGAACAAACTTTTTTCTTCATTCATGAACAAGCAGGGTCTTTCTAGTTTAGAAAGGCATCTGGATCCCCCATACCCTGTGAAATCTCACCTCTTAGTAGCTGTAAGAGCAGCACGGATTCAAAGGAGCACCAGGGATTGCCATGGTGCAGGCTATCTTAGACTGGCGAATAGAGAGAGCTAAAAATTAGAATACTACTCTAATCTGATGTAATTCCCCCATACGATTCTCCTTACAGCATTCTCATTACATGGCCATCACACACCCTAAGCTTTCTCACTTTCAGCATCAGGTGTGCAGTGTGCCAGGGTTTACTCATTCCGTGGTTGGGCAGCTCTGTCAGAAAGTTCTGTCTTATATTGAGCAAAAACCTGCCTCCCTGTAGTGTGATTGTTCTGTCTTCCCAACTGACTTGGGACAAATCATCCCCTCTTTGGCATGGAGTCCCGAAGGGAGGGCTGCTGTCATGTGCCTTCTGATCATTTTCTGGGCTCAGCCATTTATTTCCTCCAATTCTTTCTCCTAAGGCTTGGTTTTGGTTCTCTCATTGTTCCTGAGGCATCCTATGGACACCTCCCTGTGATGGTGTCAGAGCCCAGAAGCAAACACAGCCCTCCAGGTGAGAGATGGGTTCTCACCTGAGTTTACTGAAGTCACCAGTCCTTCCCTAGGGTACTCTGCTTCTGTTACTCAATCCTCCCTGTACCTCACTTTCCTGATCCACAAAGGGGGATAAAATAGTACCTACCTCTTAGGGTTGCTTGAGGGCTAAAGCAAATAATAAAATACTTAACGCACTGACTCAATGTGGTTCATCAGTTTAGCCTGGGTCCCTTCTGGGACCTGAGGTAGACTTGTAGGCAGAGAATTTTGGTGGGAAGATAAGGCAGAAAATAAAAATGGGAGCCAGAGACTCATATACTGGTCCTGAGAAGAATGAAGCAGGAAGGAGGGAAGGCCAGTACATGGGTCTGTCTTAAGTTGGTCACCACTGTTGGCCACCGGGGCTCAGTCCTGCTGGGATCTTCTGCAAGGCCATGTATCTTGGAATTGTCCACCTGAGGGATGAAGAGGGGAGCATTTACCATTGTCCATTGGCCAAGGATGGCTTTCTTGTGTGTTAACATTCTCATACCTTCTGACAGCATATGGAAGTGCCTAAACTACCCCACACAAAGCAAGAGAGACAAGGTGCAGCTGAAGCAAGGAGCCATCAGGTTAGAAAAGGTGATTGTCCCAAAAAACTCTGGAGCAAAAGGGCTACAAAGATGTGAAGAAGGTTATGAGAAGTGTCCAATACATCATGCTCAATAAACCCTTGTTATTTTTCTTATTAACATTATCATCAAGATATATGCAAGCCCAAGGTCACATTCACTCTTTGCCAGCCACATGCTGGTCCCTGTCGGACTGTTGCCACAGTGCCACATTTCTCCTAATAACCTCAGAGGCACAGATAGTGATCTGTGATTTCTAAAGTGTCAACTTCTTACAAATTGCATACTCAACAAAGCATTCTGATCTGCCTTTTCTGTAGATTTCTTCATAACACTAAGGTATCTTGTGCTTACTGACTGAATCTGAATTTCCTATTCTACAAAATTAGTAGCTAGGCGTGAAAGGAGGATGATATAATAGAACCTCTTTCCATGCTGAAGAAAAGGGCTTTTCCAAGGGACCTGCATTGGAGAAACTGTGGACTAGTCTGCTCCAAAAAGTGATGGTGCACCCTCTCTTTGCCGTTGATCCCCAGACACACAGAAGTGGTCTTTGATGGTCTCTTTGGAGCACAGAGAGAATGAAGCAGAGGCATCAGGTCTATAGCTGCCTAGGTGGACCCCAAGAGAGAGTAATACTATCAGGAAGGGTGTTGGGCACACTGACCACTGGCTGACACACCCTGGGGGAGGTCATACTCTCCTCAATGCCAGGTGTGAAATATGGGAATGAGTGAGAGGACAGACAGTGCCCTCTCCTCCCTACTTCAAGTCTCCATGGCCAAAGCCTGGCCCACAATGAGGAAGGTGAAATCCAAATTTGCGATCTAGACTAAATTGAAAAGCCTAGGATTTCCCAAGATATACTTGAAAGGTGAGAAGGGGAGACTTAACAAAGCACAACTGAAGGCAAAGATTGGGGGAAAACCCCTTCCTGTGTATGCCCTGCAGAGATCAGACAGTTCCATCACCTGGTTACATTTGTGGAGCTGAAGGCCAGAAATCACTGGGGTGGGGCCAGTTCACAGCACGCTTCCATCTCAGGCTTACTCTCCTACAAAGCAATCCATGGAGTGGGAAGGTTTGGAACAGCCTTCCTGCCCAAATCAGAACATTATGCTTAATTGTCCTCATTACTTCTCTGGAAGTGGTGCTGCATAAGAATCAGATGGAGTGCTGTTTTCTACTTTTCTGTAATTTCACCCAGGAAGGCTACTGGCCAGGGCGGGGTAATTACCCCTGGCCTTCCCATCTGTGCTGGAGATGAAGCCTGGCACTCAGCCAGGGGTGCTCTGATCTGTGCTCCAGGCAAAGGAGCTCCTGACAAGCAAACTGACACTTCCACTGCTCTCACGCCAGCAAGAGGCACAACTTTAATTAAACGGGGTTGCTTAAAACTGCAACAGAAGAGCTGGGGCTTAGACAGCCTTTCCTTCTATGACATCACCTTGCTTGCGGGCCTTCTTTCTCCTTTCCTTGGGACTAATCTTCCCTTGGCAGCTGCCTTTCTCTGACTTCAGACCACTGAGATCTCTTCAACTTCTGCCTTCAAAGCCCTTTACAAAAATAAACTCTGAGGTTGGAGCTGGTGGGGGGTGTAGAGAGAAAAGAGCTTCCTCTCTGTGGGTCACTCTTTCAGAAGAGTTAATTCTTTCGGGACCCTCTCCTGCCCAATACTTCCCTGTCTGATTGTGCATGCTTAATAAGAGTAGAACACATAAACACCCGTCTGAGCATTGTATGTTGTCTAAGAGATATCCAATCTGATCATGTTCTATAGGTGTAGATACAATCTATGGGGAAAACAAGACATGTGTCTCAGTAATCACATTGCTGTGATGGCCACAGGGGACTAGGCAGTCCCTCAAGGGCAGAGTTGAGGGGCAACCTTGGTGCCTTGGGACCTTGGCGACTTTAACTCCAGGCTGCTTTCTCAGCACAATGCTGGTTGCAGAAAGGGATGCGGGGGGGAGCCTAGAAGGAAGACATGGCTACATTTCCACATAGGTTTGGCCAAGTTCCAGTTGGCTCACCTCCCCGGCATCATGACCAAGTACTCCTGTATTGCTATTCTCTGCCCACTAGAATGAAGGCCAGAGCTTTATTTATTTCAGTATTTGGTGGTTTTAACAGGGAGTTTCTCTTGCTTGGAGGTGGGTTTGCTTTTTCCCTACTATCCAGAGTAGGATATTGTAATTCTGCTCTGGCTTCTTGAAGTTGATCTTTTGCAGGCTGCCATATTTAAAGGAGGGAGAAGGAAAAACCAAATAAATAATCTCACTGTGCTTGATAGCTAGGTGTCAGAGATGGATAGGAGAAGATAAGGACCTATTCCTGGTAACTTATTCTTGGTCTGAAATTTATCAGGGCAGGGAGGAAAGCCTCAGAGAGAATGTTTAATCAGAGCAAGCAGTGAAGGATGGGCAGGGTCATCACGTCCGCCCTCCACAGTGCAATCTTAAGGAACGAGAAGCTGTGCCATTGTCTGCCCCTCTTAGCAGTTTTTAATTTTTAAATGCATTAAAATTCTTTTTAAATAAGTGAAGAGTTCTGAAGGTTTTTTTTTTTTTTTTTTAATAACTCTGACTTGACTAAAAGTTGGATTGAGAACGTCTTTTTTTTTTTTCTGGAAATTTTCCCCAGCCTTTGAAGTACTCCGAACTATATTCTCCCTTCAGAGAGAAAATGGTTGTTTTGAAAGTTGCCTTTTAAGCAGCAACGCTGTTTTTTTCTCTGCTGAGAGCTGCTCTTGTGCACTTCAAAAGCAGAGCATGTCAGCCTTCTCCACCCTGTTTCTCCCCTTTGAAGTAAGTATGGGAGCAGCCACTCTCTTAATCACACTCTCTCAAATTTCCATGGCACTTTATAGTGTTCAAAGCTCTTTCACAGCCATTATCTTATTTGATCCTTACGACAACCCCTGAGGAAGGCAAGACAGCTGTCTTTATCCCCATTTTACAGATTACAAACCTCAGGCTCAGAGAGGTGGAGATATGCCCCAGGGTGACAGGACCCCTAAGCTAGAGGACACTAGAGCAATTCTAGGCCTTCGATGGCTACTTTGGGGCTCTATCAAATTGTACCTCCTTACTCCACTGGCATTCAGGAGACCAGGAATTGAGAAGTTGGGATAATTGGCCTTCTGTCTAGTGTATAAGATGTATGTGTTCTCTGGACCACTCTGCATGTAGTTCTGGAGACCGAGCTAGGAATAGACCCACAAGATAACTTTCTGTGCTACAATGAAGCAAAATAAAGTTTGAGATAAATCTGAGCATCGATGGATCTTATCCCCTGCTCTCATGTCCAAAATCCAAGTAGCAGTTGTTTCTTCTCCCCCACCTCAGGACTTAGCCCATACCAGGTTCTGGGAGCAGGAACATCAGATGCTCTGTCTCATAGGTCCCCTGGCCAGTTGCCTTCCTGGGTGAAATTACAGCCTCCAGACTCAGAGGCTGCTGGTCCATCTAGTTTAGGTGATTTTTTTTTTTTTTCCTTTTTTTGAGACAGGATCTTTACCTGTTGCCCAGGCTGGAGTGCAGTGGTGTGATCTTGGCTCACTGCAACCTTTGTTTCCTGGGCTGAAGCAATCCTTGTGCTGCAGCCTCCCCAGTAGCTGGGACCACAGGCATGCACTACCACAACAGGCTAATTTTTTGTATTTTTGGTGGAGACAGGTTTTCACTTTGTTGCCCAGGCTGGTCTTGAACTCCTGAGCTCAAGCAATCTGCCCATCTCAATCTCTCAGTCTCCCAAAGTGCTGCAATTTCAGACATGAGCCATGGTGCCTGGCTGGTGATACCATCTTTCAGTGACTGAATTTCAGTCCATTTTGAATCAATACATTATTTTTGTCCACAGCATAATCCCTATGTCTACGGCAAAATTTAACTCAGAATTCAGGCTTCTACAACAAGCTGTCATCTTTTCTACCTGTACGTTTAGTAACTGAAACTTAGGGAAATTTCTTTCAATGAAGACCCTTCATGCTCAATACACTTAATTTATTCATTGTATCAATTGGTTCATCCAACAAACACCTTAGACATGGTAGCTGCCCTGAGACTTTGGCAGATAAATGGATGAGCCCAATGTAAAAAGACACAAAGATGCCCCAGGGTGGGGCAGTGGGAGTGCCAGTATGCAAATGAACCCAGGTGCTAAAGTCATCTCAGTCCAGTACTGAGACAGAGAAGGCTTTCCAGGGGAAGGAAAAGTCTGATTTGGTTCCCAAAATGTGAATAGTTGTAGTCCGTGCTCAGATGGCATGGGGAGGGAGCAGCAAAAGACAGGACATCCTTAGAGGAAGAAGCAGCATGAAGAAATGTCAGTAGGTGGGAAGAGGGTTCACTGGGAGGCTAAAAGTATCTCAGGATGACTAGACCATAGAGTTTGGGAAAAAGAAGAGAGAGGTAATAGATGAGGCCAGCATGTGAGGGCTTAGTCATAAAGGAACAAATTAAAAGTCTTGGACTTTTTCCCGAAGGCAATGTGCAGCCTTTAATAAGGGGTTTTAAGCAGGAGAATGTCATGCTCAGATTTACATTTTAGAAAGATCATTCTAGTTGTAGTCTAGAGAATCCAGCACAAATAGACAGAGACCCAGCCTTTCCCACAGGTCTGCTCAATACATGAGCAATTTGAGAGAGACAGTTGGAACATGCTAGTTCCCATTTTCCTGGATCCCCTAAGCTCTGTCCTCTTATTTAGCAAGGCCTACAGAAACTAAAATGCCTGGCCTGGGCTGTTTTATTTCCCCACAGATACGCCATTGCAGAGCTAGGATCTGATATTTCATTTACATAAGAACCATTCACCCAGAAAAATACTGTGTTTTTGTCAAATTAAGATTAAAGATGTTGTTTATCAAGTACCTAATGTCTTTTCTTTGAGGAGCCTCTCAGAATGAAACTTTTTAAAATTCAACACCAAGACAAATGTTCACCATGGCTTTCCTATATGTATAATGGGAGTTGTTTGGCTACCTTTCTGGGCTGTTGGGAAGGTCAACTCTATATGTAAAGATCATTGGATCTTCTTAGGCACTAAACACATATTTGCTTACTTCTCCTGATCGATGTATAACCTTTAAGTATAGGAAGTAGTGGGCTTGGAACCAGGTAAATCAGAGCTCAGTCCTCGCTGCACTACTTTCTAGGGCTGGGACCATGGGCAAGGTATTTAATTACTATGACCTCTGCTTTCTTATCCTCGAATCTTGGAGACTAACACTTTCCCACCAAGATACTCACAGAAATAAATGAAATAACACACGGAAAGTGCTTGGCAAGTAGTAGGCTCTAAGTAAATGTTGATGCCTTCTTCCTTTGGCAAACAAATTTGTATGCTTCATTTCTTCCTAGTCTGAAGACTGTATACATCTGCTTATTTCTCTTTTCTTTTTCATTATTAAGAAAAGCAGAGGTAACTCCGGGCTTAACTACAGGCTGCAGCCAGCATCTATTCTTGTGCTCTTTTTTCCCCAGATTTCTATTTGTTTTGATTTTACATCATTTTACTCTGTGTGTTTTCATGTTTTATAACCACCTCAAATACTCTTTTGAAGCTGGCAGGCTGTAACTCCATAATTGGCTTACTGAGTACATTTATTTGTTTTCAACACCATACTAGTGAGGTCTAACTCCAGGATTTGATCTTTCTATGGATGACTGAACTTTGCCCTGGTCTTTGACTATGAGCTTAAAATTCAGCATAAATGTAATAGTGGGGCTGGGAGAAATAGTGAATGGTCCCCTGCAGAAATAGACATTCTTCTTGTAACATTTACTGCTGTTGGGTAGTAGTTTTTTGGAGCATTGTGTTTTGTAGATAACAGTGTACATTAGTTCAGTAAAATAAGAGCATATGACTATTGAAATGCGAATATTCTGGGGTAATGCTGGCTCTAGCTTGATTGAAGCTCATATGATGTCACCAGGACCTGGACTGTCTCTGTGTTAGCTCTACTCTCTTTCATGTGTTGATTTTATTCTTAGACTCAAGTTCCAGCAATACTAGAGTCTACCAGTTTTCGGGATCAGCCTTGAGATTCTTTCTTCCATTGTTTCAGAATTTGTAGGAAGTCTCTATGAATTTCCCTCAATTTGATTGCATTTTGTTATATTGCCTCTTTATACCTTACTCATTGTGACCAGTGTGGTATGAGGTTCTGATTAGCTTAAGCCATTTAAGGCTCACCTCTTGAGCTGGGAGTGGGTCATTGTAACTCATTGGCATGACTGAGAATAGGAAAGGTTGGTTTCCAAAAAAAGTAATGGTATTGTTTTTTCCAGCAGAAGGTGAATGGATGCTGTGAGGCAAAATGAATAAATACAACAATGCTGGGGCCATATCAGGATCAGTTATTTACCCACAGTATCTCACCTCCAAGAACGCACTCTCATACTTCGCTCTGTGACAGTAAGGCTGAGACTCTCCAAACTCTATTTCCCAGGCTCCCTTGTGCGCTGGCTTCCCATTAAGTTCTTCCAATGGGAGGCATTAGAGGAAGACTGGAGAAGAGAAAAGGGAAAATGAGGAATTTCTTTTGATTTTCTAGTTTCCTTCATCTTCCCTTCAATAACAGCAGAAGGTTGGCTCCAGCCCTCAGCTTCTGTTGGCCCTTCTGGCACCATCCTCACCTGAGCCATTGACTCAGTTCTTCACCCTCATTGTTTCTAGACATGTAACTAGAGTTAGAGGACAGGTATAAAGTCTGTCCCAGAGGGAAATAGTTTATACCCCACAAAAATGGTAAGAGTTTGCTAATATATGTATGCAGAGGCCTGAAAAATAGTTTGGGAATTATTTATAAGGTGACAGAATAAGAGGATTATCTACAACAGTGAATGAGGTTGAATTTATCTATATGGTTGATTGGTTAGTTGACTGAAACCTAAACTCAATGATGTTGAGATGCTCAAACTTCCCTGGCATATTATAGAGAAAAGAATTGAAATGCTTAGCAATATAAAAGTGTTGAGGTAGACTTATCTTGTGCAACTTTCACATTAGTCAACCCCACTAAATCCACTGAAAGGATCCAGATTGCAATCCTTTAATAAAGGTATTGAGAAGAGCATCAGTGAGGGAGCACCAGGATTCTTGAATAGCTTCTCGGTGGCCATCTGTGGGCTGGGAGCTACTGCCACTGAGAAGGTTTCCTGATTTTGATGAGGTTGATGGGATTCTGAAGTAGCAGAAGCCATGTGACAACACCAAACTTCCAGAGACAAGGTGGACATAATTACCACGATAAGCAGCAGCAATGAAATGGCCATCAAAAATTGGTTTTAGGCTGCAGAAATCTTTGGCAGTGGCTGGATAATCACAGTGTCCCCAGGAATGAAATAGATGGACAACGTATTAAGATGTTATTTAATTTATGTGACAGGATAAACTAGAGTCTGGTGGTGGGAAAACTGGATAGGGATGCTAACATGGAGAATCCTCGTCTCCTACCCAGTTTTAAGGTCTAAGCCAGTTCACAGGCCCAGAGCTCTTGGTTGAAGCAAAGAGTGGATTCTCTTGAGAAGGTCATTGCAACATTACCTCCATACATTTCTTTGCAACTTCTCCAAAGGAATCTGAAGCTATTTACTAGGATAATTCCACACAGGAGAATAAGTATATCCAGAACTTACAGAAATTATTAGATACTAGCTCTGACTTAATGTTAATCCTTAAGGATTCAAAATGCAATGCCATAGTAGTCTGCTGGCAGAGTGAGGGCTTATGGAGGTTTGGTAATAAATTAGACCCAGGTCAGGTGTGGTGGCTTATGCCTGAAATCCCAGCACTTTGGGAGGCCATGGTGGGAGGATGGCTAGAGCTCAGGAGGTCAAGACCAGCCTGAGCAACATAGCAAGATTTTGTCTTTACTAAAAAAAATAATAATAGCTTGGCATGGTGTCACATGCCTGTAGTCTCAGCTACTTGGTGGGCTGAGATGGAAGAGTTGCTTAAGACCAGGACACTGGGGCTACAGTGAGCTATGATCATGCCACTGCACTCTAGTTTGGGTGACAGAGTGAGACTCTGTCTCAATAAATAAAATAAAGTAAAATAATAAATAAATGAGGCCCCAAACTGTATCATAGTAATCCCAGTGTGTCCACAGATCCTCTTGTATTTATTTTCCAAGTTCTTTAATGTGTGCTTAGAATAGACCTACCCAGAAACTATAGAGCCCCCACATTGGCTCCCTCATCTAGGAAATAAAGACTTCTATGATAAAAAGGCCAAGCATAAGCCTCTGTAACTTGCTCTAACTAATTGGATAGTAATTCCAAAGCCAAATCATATCTCAAGGGAAACTACAGAGATTAAAAATTGAAAGATGCTGGGGTGGTGGTTCTGTCCATATCCCTCTTAATGTAGTCTGCTTCATTTGTGCAGAAGATGAATGGAGCTTGGAAAATTGTAAACTTAATGAAATATTGTAAAATGTAAATTACAATGAAATATTGTAAACTGACTGGGCACAGTGGCTTACGCCTGAATCCCAGCACTTTGGGAGGCTGAGGTGGGCAGATCACCTGAGGTCGGGAGTTTGAGACCAGCCTGACCAACATGGAAAAACCCCATCTCTACTAAAATTAGAAAATTAGCCAGGTGTGATGGTGCATGCTTTTAATCCCAGCTACTCAGGAGGCTGAAACAGGAGAATCTCTTGAACCCAGCAGACAGGGAGAAGTTGCAGTAAGCTGAGATCATGCCACTGCACTCCAGCCTAGGCAATAGAGTGAAAGTCTATCTCAAAAAAAAAAAAAAAAAAAAAAGAAAGAAAGAAAAGAAATAATGTAAACTTAATCAAGTGCTAACATCAATCATAGCTGCTGCTCTAGATGTGGAATCTCTCCTGGAACAAATTAACACAACCCCTGGAGATTGTTATATAACTATTTTGTATAGCAAATGCTTTTTAGCACCATATCAGTTTACAAGGACCACAAGAAGCTGTTCTCTTTCACCTGGAAGGGGTCACAGTACACTTCCAGTGTTTCCCACAGGCTATGTCAGCTATCCTGCCCATTGCAGAAATATTTATCATCTTGACATTCCAAAGAATCTCACACTGGTCACTGCCAGTCCTAAAAGTACAAAGTAATTTAGATGTGTTAGTAAGATACATCATTCCTTCAGGTGAGGTGGCTCATGCCTGTAATCCCAGCACTTTGGGAGGCTGAGGCAGGAGGACTACTTAAGGTCAGGAGTTGGAGACCAGCCTGGCCAACATGGCGAAACCCCATTTCTACTAAAAATACAAAAATCAGCCAGGCAGTACAATGCACATCTGTAATCCCAGCTATTTGGAGGCTGAGGCAGAAGATTCGCTTGAACCCAGAGGGTAGGGAGAAGTTGCAGTAGGCTGAGATCATGCCACTGCACTCCAGCCTTGGCAGAAGAGTGAGAGTCCATCTAAAAAAAAAAATAGTGCCAGAGAGTTGGAGATAAATCCCATAAAAATTCAGGAGCTTACTCCATCAGTGACATGTCTAGAGCTCCTGTGATCTAGATCATATGAGATATGCCCTTCAATGTGAAAGGCAAGTTCCTGTACATTGCATCATCTACTACTAAGAGGAAGAAACATTTGAGGAGCTTCCTTAGATTTCAGAGGTAATATATACCACATTTGGGTATAATGTTCAGATCCATTTATCAAGCAAACTAAAAAGTTTAAGGGAATCCTAGAGAAAGAGGGGGCTCTGTAGGAAGTCCAGGCTTCAGGGAAAGCTGCTTTGCCAGTTGATCCCATGACCTAGCAGATCCAACATCACACAAAGTTCCTGAAGGTTTATGTGTCCTCTGCAAGAATCACAGAGAAAATCTCATTTCTCTTCTACAGATAATTGTTCTCCTTTTGAGAAACAGCTTCTTACTTGCTATTTAACCTTAGTAGGGCCTGAATATCAGCCCATGAACTCCAGGTGACGTGTGATGTAAGCTGCTCATCATGAATTGAGTATTATTAGACCTTCATGTCACAAGGTTAGTCATGCATAGAGGCAATCCATTATCAAGTGAAAATATAGATGATCAAGCTCAAGCAGGTCTTGCAGGACCAAGTAAGTTGTATTTTTTTTTTTTTTTTTTTTTTTTTGAGACGGAGTCTCGCTCTTGTTACCCAGGCTGGAGTGCAATGGCGCGATCTCGGCTCACCGCAACCTCCGCCTCCTGGGTTCAGGCAATTCTCCTGCCTCAGCCTCCTGAGTAGCTGGGATTACAGGCACGCGCCACCGTGCCCAGCTAATTTTTTTTTTTTTGTATCAATAGAGACGGGGTTTCACAATGTTGACCAGGATGGTCTCGATCTCTCGACCTCGTGATCCACCCGCCTCGGCCTCCCAAAGTGCTGGGATTACAGGCTTGAGCCGTAAGTTGTATTTTTGCAGGTGATATAGATTCATCATGGAAAATTTCCTATAAATAATTAAGCATTCATTCCCTCCAAAAAAAAAAAAACCCACATTAGGGTCTAGTTTACAGATAGTTTTGCATGATATTCTGGCACCCATAGCAAGTAGACTGTTACGTTACAGCCTGGATAATTTACGTTACTGTTTTGCTAAATATTCTGAGACTTATCTTCATAGTAGCCCTTCTTGTTTGGAAGTAGGCAGTCCATGCTCCTTCATTTTTTCTCTTCACCATCCTTCACAGGCTCTGACTTATATTGCACAGTGGCAAGATGGTTGCTGCACTTCCAGACATCATTCATAGTCAGTGCAGGAAGAAATGATAAAGGAAATGCCAGCTGGCTTTCCCATTAATCAATAAAACAGGCTTCCAGAAAACTTCTTCTTAAGTCTCATTGGTCATAGATGTGTAGTCTGACCATTTCTGCTGTAGCAAAGGATGAAAAAGTATTTAACTCTTCATTTTCTGTAGTGAAGAGTGGCAAGCGATAAGGAGGTTGGAGACGGCTATTGGGTCCACCAACCAGCAGTATTTGCCACCAGCATAACTAGCAGCCGTTCTTAGCACACCAGAAACTACTTTGTGGGACTCCTGCTTGGAATGTTACACTACTTTCAGACAGTAGATGCTGGCCCTGTTTTTCTTCTCTAGCAGACAAATGCAAATTCCAATCATCTAAAAACTATCAGGAGAGATCTAGGACACAGATTTTTTTTTAATGTCATTGGTAATTTTGTGAGAAAGAATGACATTACTTGCAGTCTGATACTTGGGTTAAAATCTTTGGAAGAGGGTTAAATAGGTCTGGGTCAATGATGAGGTTGTACAACATGGGCCAGGTTTGATTTCTTCTGTGTATATAAACAGTTGATGACAAGATCAATACATGCTTCCAGATCTTAGGTAATCTTTACTTACATTTCAAATTAAGGGAAATGAACCTCACAGAAAATTTTAGATTGAAGTGCCTAGGCTTCAAGTTTATCTAAAACAAAGTTGGCATCAATTTTCAATGATCCGATGGATCTAAAATTTAGGGGGAGACAGGGATTACCTTATTTAGGTCATGAGATAGAGTTGAGGGGACATACCTGCCCAATTATCTGTGGGTAAAGTGTTTTGCAAGCACCAAATCCTTAACCATCGGCAGGTTTAAGGAAATCCTAGAACCAGAATTGATTACAAAAGTATTTTTTGGCTTCAGGCAATTAATGAGATGTCATGCCATCATTGGGAGAATTCTGTATTCCATTTGGCATGGAGTGGGTGTCCTATTGCTACAGACCTAGGAACTACACTTCATGCAGACATCCCACATGGCCACTCTTTTGGAGGTCTTGCCATAAGCCACATTTTCTGTATGTATGGGGCAATATTTTAGTAAAATGGTTTTTAAATTGAAATGTCACACGCACACACACACAAAACAGAGCACAAATCATAAATGTTCAATGTGTTGAATTTGAATTATCTGAACATATGTATGTAACCTGCACCTAGATCAAGAAACATAACATTGCTAGTATCCCAGAGTGCCTAGGATATCCCAGAATATTGATAGGAAGGGGGGCTCTTTGGGATACCCCGCTTCCTATCAGTAGTCCTCCTCTAGGGAGACCATTATCTTGACTTTTAACAGCATGGATGTGATTCTGTTGCTTTGGGAATTTATATAAATGGAATCACAGAGCATGTAGTCCTTTATGCCTATCTTCTTTCATTCAATATTACAATGATGGGATTCAGCCATGTCTGTTCATGTGGTTGTAGTTCATTCATTCTCACTGATACACAATATCCCGTTGTATGATTATACCACTATTACTTTATCCACTCTTCTGTTAATGATCATTTAGGTAGTTTCAAATTTCAGGCTATCACACACAGTGTTGCTATGAATAGTCTTGTAGGTGATTTTTGATGAATTTATGATCACATTTCTGTCAGATGAAATTGATGTGTCTTGAAGTGAGTGTATGTTCAGCTTCAGTAGATGTAAGCCACTTCTCTCCCAGAATCAAGTCACTGTTAGCCCTGGGGCTGAAGGCCAGGCCTTCCTCTGAAGTGGGTAGGATCTCTGGCTTCTGCAGGGGGAAGAAAGAGCTTCTGATAAAAAGTATATGAGTTAATGGCATCTTCTCAAAAGCTCCTCTGAAGATTTCATGTTGTTGATTTTCCCAGATTTTTATTGTTTTTAGATATTTCCTGAAAAATAATCATGTAATCAGTCTGTTGTCTCTTCATATTTGTGACAGTCACATGCCTACCATGTGCCGGGCACTGCTAGGTGCTTAATCTATTTTACTCAATTAAACTTCATGCAAGCCTCTGAGGAAGGTTTGTTTCTTTTATAGATGGTAAAACCCATGTTCAGAAAAGGGAACTGTGGAGGAAGCACTGAGACCCAAGTCAGTCTGCTTCTCTTTTCATCATCCAGTTTTGCTTTCTGGCTTATCTTGATACCTGGCTTTAACAGATTTGGAATTTACTAAAAATAGAAAGATGCATTGTGTAACTCTTCCCCCATCTTCCTATTCTCTGTCACTGGAGACTGTGAGAAGGCCTGGTGATACTGTTGGTAGAAAGTCAAAGCTTTGAAACTATTTGAAAATCTACAAAGTGGCATCAGGGAGGAATATGAGGAGACTCTGAAAAGCTCACAGTGTGGATCAAGTTTTGCTAAAGATGTGAGACCATGCTTATGCTGTTCCCTTTGCCAGGTCCTGGATCAGGGCATTGTCCTAAGTACACAGAGGATGGGCTGCTCTACCAATCCATCTGTTCATTCAATAAATGCTTTGAATGACTTTCACGAAGCATGGTGCTAGGCCCTCAGGATACAGAGATGTGAACAATATAGTCACTTCCCAGGAGGAGCTCATCATGTATTGGAGAAGGCAGATGGTTAAGTAAATAATTGCACAAGAAATGCTAAGTTACTCTAATAGAAATATGGGATGACTGGGGCACAAAGAAGTGGCCAGCTCTCCTGGGAAGAGGGGCTGAGAATGTGATTAAGAGGGATCTAAAGAGGATGAATTTAAAAAATAAACAGTTGGTGGCATGGAAGCCAGGTGTGAAGGCAAGAATGAGGCTAGGGTATAGACAGCGAGCAGACACAAAGGCAACAGGGGACGTTGCAGGGCTTTAGCAGATTCCTGGAGAGGGTCCTGACCTGGGGCTAGTCAGTATTACCTCTAGAAAGTAATGGTAACCCTGGTAAGATTCTGTATGGTAAGATGGGTATTTGGTCATGATAGAAGAAGAACTGCTGGTCACCCAAAGGATCTCTGGAAACTTACAAGACTGTTAGTCATGAATAGCCACCTGAGACTTTTCCAACACTCTTCCAGGCTGGGATATGGAGCCTTGTGAGAGTTTGTCATCCAGAGTATAGTGCTCCCTGGAGACCAGTTCTTCCTGTGCTGTCTGAGGATATGCACATTGTTGGTGAAGTGAGCTTGCACACTTTCAGGGAGCAAATGTGCTGCTATTCATGAACTCAAGAGGGGTTCAGTCCTCCCAAGAGAGGCTGCTGCTGGTAAACCACTAAAAGAGTTTCCTGAGTGAAGCTGTTCTCTTGCCAAGTATGCTAAGGGAATGCTGTGGCTTGACCCCCGAAGTTTATGTGTTGGAAACTTGATCCGCAATGTAGCAGGGTTGGGAGATGAAGCTTATGGGGAGGTGTTTGAGACATGAAAACACTCCATGAGTCATGGGGGGCACTGCCATCATGAATGGATTAATGCTGTTATCACAGGGGTGAATTCCTTTCAAAAGGATGACTTTGGCCCTCTCTTGTCCTTCCACTTCCTGCCATGGGAGGAAAGAAGAAGGCTCTTGCCAGATGCTGGCACCTTGATCTTGGACTTCCAGCCTCAAGAACCATGTGCCAATACATTTCTGTTCAATATAAATTACCCAGTCTATGGTATTCTTTTATGACAGCACAAAATAAAGTAAGACAAAGGGTTCATCCAGGGGTGTGTTAATTTCATCCAAAGGAGGTAGAGAATGGTATCTTTCCTAAGATCTCCCAGCACAGAGAAAGTCACCACAGCAAAAGAGAAAGTCCACATCTCTGCATGGTTGGCTTTTTATTCTCAATCTTCTGCAATGCCTGAGAAACCTGCTCTATAGGTGAAGGTAGGAGAATCTAGGAGATTGATAAAGAGAGTCTCAGAGGATTTCCTTCTGGACAGAGCCAGGACCAGTGGCCCAGGGGTCCCCATGTCCTGGATCTCAGAGATTCAAATTTCCCCTATAAATGAATGATGTGCTTATTGCCAAGCAGCCTTGTTCTCCACTCTCCTCTGTCACAGGGTAGGTGGGAAGAGGTGTGCTCAGAAAAAAAGGGGGCTATGTGGCCTTGGGCTAGGTGAAGTGGTTGAGGGTCTCCTACATGGACACCCATTTCTTCCTCTTCAGCTAGTAACAGACCCTGACTTTTTTCATGACTGGACATGTGTTTCAAGCTAAAAAAAAAAAAACATATCCTATCCTGGGAATTATCAGATTGTGGGGAAAGGAGGAGGAAAGTTTGGCATGCGTCATATGTGCTCCTAGTTGCTGCTGCTGCTGAGATGCATAGAACATCCCTGTCCCCAAGATTCTTCCAAGGACAGCTTTTCATTTCTCAATTCTTTGAGTTACCGCGAGATAATTCTGACTAATTATACACACAGACTCTCTGCCTTTACCAGATTTGGTTTTGTTTTGCACCACACCCCCATGCTTAAGTGAATCAGAATTGGTTTGTGTTGTTGCAGCAGAATTTTGGCCAATACAGCAGTTGGTTCCAGGGCTGTAGGCAGCAGGCCCTTGGGGAATGTGGAATTGGCCATGGCACAAATGGAATGCATAAGTATATGGAGAAGGAGCAGTGAATCTAGTTACCTGTTGTGCTCTGCTGTGATGACATGAGCTCAATAAGGGGCTACTGCTGGGGCCCAGCAGCTGCTGCCATAGACCAAAAAAGGAGAGAGACACAGGTAGTTTGGGTCCTTCTGAAAGTATCTGATAGCTTTACATAAATAACCTAAGCTAGGTTCAGACATCAAAATTCTCTCCTTAAAGAATCCCTCATTGCTTGTGGCTGTTGAGCTGATAATTCTTAGAAAAAATTCATAGATTGAGCCTGCCGGTTTATGAATGGCAACACTAGTCAATTTATAACCTTATCAGCTGGCAGTGTGGTTGGGTGGGGCTTGTGATACTGGGATGGGGATATCTGTGAGCACCGAAGGACTGGAGGACCTTGCCTCTCCAAACCCTTGGCAATACTCCCCTGGCCCCTCTCTTGCCTGCAGAAGTGGCACTAACTCTCTGCCTCCATCTCATTGTTGTTCTTTGAATAAACAAGATTTGGACTTAGCGTGGCCTGGAGGGGAAATGAATAATCAGGGTACAGAAGCAAAAGTTATGCCTGGAGAAAATTGCAGGTCCATCATCTGAGAAACTTGGGGGGCATAAATTTTGAGAGTGTTTAAATAATGTGGGTGGAATATAATCATAAATGAGGCAGAATCTATTGTTATCGGTCTACCCATCAGCAAGTGTACCTGCTGTGTGTCTGCCTGGACAGTTGGCTGGATTCCAACAATTTGATGCTTCCATGAATGAAAATCTCTACTGAAGACTGACCTATGCTGGGTGATACAAAAGGCCAGAAATCTCTTCAAAAATGTGGAGAAGGGAATTCAAAGACCTACCTTCTTGCCTTGAGGAATAGATGATGAAGGAAATACCAAAATCTTTTTTAAAAATGCTCTACTAATAGTCCCCACTGGGACAAGAATACTGTGGATAAGACTCCATTAAAATGGGCCAGGCTTGTCCCAGGGGATGGAATAATCTTAGGGTGACAGGTAGATTTACCAGGCAGAGCTAGAGGCAAAGCCGTTTCGGCTCTCATAGTAGTCAGTTTTGTAAGTGTGGTAGTCGAGACTCAGTGAATGGTCTTACCTGTAACAATCACTATCTGTAATTAATCAATCACGTGCCCTGCAGAGACTGCTACCACCTCAGCATCTGTATCACTCAGGCTAGGTTATGCTGCAGTAACAGATACTGCAGATGCTCCAGTAATCTCAGTGGCTTAAAATAATGAATATTCAAATCTTGCTCATTCAACACTATCTTTGACTGAGGGTCAGCTGGGGAGGAGCTAGTCGGAGGGACTGTGATCATCACAGTCATTCAGGGCCCGGGCTGAGGAGGCAGCCAAAGGGAGATCTGGTGGGGCTCATGCAATCAACTAAATACTCAACCTCAAGGGAGGGACACCGGTGATTTCTCATCCATTAGAGCTAGTCACATATTCCCACTCAACAAATAGGAGGCCAGGAGATGCAGTCCTACTGTGTGCTTAAAGGTGGAGAACTGAAAACATATGGGAAACAAAACTAATTCCTGACTACTACATTATCTTCCTGAATGTCACATAGCACCTACACCTCCATGAAGTTCCCTGTGGCTTTAAAATAAATTATTATATAAAAAGACAACTGCACTCATATGTTTATTGCAGCACTATTTACGATAGCAAAGTCATGGAACCAACCTGTGTGTCCAGCAATGGTTGATTGGATAGAGAAAATGTGATATATCAATTTATCCAATCAACTGTTGGATATACATGTAACATACGATGGACTATTACACAGCCATAAGAAAGAATAAAATTATGTCCTTTGGAGCAACATGGGTGGAGGTGGGTGGAGGCCATTATCCTAAGTGAACTAACACAGAAACAGAAAACCAAATACCACATTTCTCACTCATGAATGGGAGCTAAATAATGAGTACATATGGACATAAATATGGACAGAATAGACTCTAGGGACTTCAAAAATGGGGAGAGTGGGGAGTTAGGGTTGAATAATTACCTGTTGGGTACAATGTTCAATATGTGTGTGATGGATCTTCACCAGTACATAGGCAATCCTCATGTAACAAAGAAGTACATGTACTCTCTTAGTAAAATTTGAAAAGAATAAATAAATAACAATGGGAAGATTCAGAGCTTGGCTTTCAGGTGGCTCCAATAGCCTATGTCAGTACCACCAAGAAGCAGAAGCTGGAAGTTACGTCCCCACTTGGAGATGGCCTGGAATGCCACAGGGATAGGGAAATCTTCCTAACAGGTCAATTTTGCCTGGAAGAACAGATGAGCTGAGGTGAGGATCTGCATGAATCCTGACCCGTGACTGCTAGATTGAATGCATGGTTAGAATCTGGAAAGGAGCAAGATGAGAAGCTTGTGACATAGGGATGGATGAACGCTACATGGGTCAAGAGCCTGGAAATACCTACACTCCTAGGAAACTGATTTGGAAGGCCCTTGATTATGCCCTCCATAGTCCCATAGAAGAATAGAGGGCAGGAGTGGCTGCTTGAAGACTCCATCTTGACACCAGCTAGGAAAAGACAACCTGCAAGAGGTGGGCATTATCCCACAATATGTGTTTCATATGCTATATCTCTTAAATATACAGGTCCTGGAATCAAAAGGATGGCACTCCTTACAATCCCCTAGTTTTGCTTCTTATCCTCATGACTTAAAGTGCTCTTTCTCCCTTTCCTTTTCTCTCTCTCCATACACAACGCACATACACTTGCACACACACCCATATACTTACATACATATATGCACACATGTATGCTTACATATACATGTGCATATACATATACACATACACACCATTCCCTGGGTTTTGACAATCCATGGTCATTTATCCACCACCACAATCATGTTGCAGAATAGTTCCACCATCTCGAATTTCCTCATGCTACCCCTTTGCCCGACTAGATGTTTTATTGTTCAAAGAAGGGATACTTCCACTAGAGAACATAATAATGGTTCTTTGGCTGACCTGGTCCTGTGATGGTGATCCCTTTTGTGCTCATGCTGTGGTCAGTCTGAATAAATCCTACATTTACAAGGCCTGTCATCCAGCAAGAAACCAAACACCTAAGAAATAACGAAGGTAGTTCATCTGTAGTTCTCTTCTCTGAGGGACTGGTGGGAAGGGTGTGGTAATGGACAAAAATACGGGAATGGGCTCTGTGTGTCTGGAATGAGAATGGAGAAAGGAAAAAGGAACTGACTATGTTCCCAGAGACGGCTGTGGACAGGAAAGACTGGAACTTAGAGCTGAGCCTCATCTTCCTTTGAGAGGATGGCAGAGCCTCAGGCAGGAAGGGGAGTCTGCAGGCTGCTAGCTCAGGACCCGCTCTGCTCACTGTGCTGAGACTAAGGGCCTGGCCTTCTTTATAGCTATTGAGTTTGTGAAATCTATCACCACCAGTGTCTCAAGGGCACTGCCTTTCCTGAGCTATACCCAAAGGTGGAGCTGCTGGAGCCCACAGACCCTCCCCAAACTCTACCCAAAGGACACACATCACTTCAGCACACTCACATCCCATCATGCCATTGTGTGATATGCAGGGATGGAAGCAAAGACACAGCAAAATGTGTTGGGTCCCAAGAGCAATGATTAGCCTCAAGTTTGCCAGCCTTAGGCAACCACTGGCTATGGCCTATATAATGAATGGAGAGCTTCTTTCCAGTGTCATCTGAAAATACAGAAATGGCAGAGGAGAGATGCTTAATGTGGGGATAGGTGGAACTAAGGCTGCTGTGGGCAGCTTGGTGTGTGTGAGTGTGAGCATGTGTGTTTATGTATAGACTGAGGGTTGTTGGGAGGAAGGAAAAGGAGAAGCAGGGAATTGAGATGATGGTACAGTTGTCTCACCCTAGCCTCTGCAAGGAGAAAAGAGCCCTCGAGCCCTGAGAAAGGGGGAGCTCTCTTGTTGGCTGATTCTGAAAGCAGGACATTAATCCCTGATTAGTGATTTGGCAAAAGTGATGATGATACCTGTCTTTCTGTCATCAGAGTACACCCATATTCTACCAAGGTCTGGATACTGGCAGCAAAAGAATAAAAATTGCCTCCTCCTCCGGACACATCTCCTCAGTAAAAGCTTTCATGGATAGAGATGAAGCTCATTTGTGTGCGTCTTCGTTTCTTCATTCATTAATTCATCCCTCAATCTGCCACACCTCTTCTCAGTACCGGAACCTCACTACACTGAGATGACATGGGTAGGCCTTGCCTTCCAGAATCACAGTTTCTTCGGGTTGTTATAGCAGGATCAAGCCCTGAGAAGAGGTTGACAGGAATAAAGACTCATGTTCAGGCCAGGCCAGGGCTCACACTCTATCATGGGGGAAAGAAACTTCTTGTCTCTTAGTGGTTGGGTTGAGATTAACCCAGAGCCAGGCAGCTGGAGAAAGGCAGCCTTAGCACCAGTGCTGAGAGCCCAGGCTTTAAGCTTCCTGCCCAGGGGATTACAGACCCTTGAGAAAAGACCAGAGGTTTCAAGATCTGTCACTCAACCCCTCATGGGCAAGTGCCGAGTTGCTTTCTCTTGGCAGTGAGGTTAGTGTCCCCTGTGCTTGCTAAGGACATTGGCATAACTTAGCACAGCTTTTGGCATGAAGTTTCCCTTGGTGAGACTCAGACTGCTGCCAGGCCATGCACAGACCCCAAAGCTGCTCTGGCACTCCAGGGAGAAGAGGCTGGCACAGTGAACTGGAGCCTGGGATGGCCTGCTGGAAGGTCATGACATTGTGGAGTGCACTGTCAGCCAGCTCCTGAGTGGCACTTGTTCAGGGTAAGAAACAGAAACGGCTGGTCCAGGTCAATTGGAGATTGATTTACTTGACATATCCATGTTATATGTCTATTGGATTTCCACAGATGGCTGATCATCAGTTGATAACACACTAGATGGAAGGAGAGTGATGAGATGGGCTGTCTGCTCAGATACTGGCTCCTGCAGCCCTCCCCTGGAGCTAGACTATTTAACCCTTACCTACAGGCACAGCCCTGCCACATTCAGGGACCATGTCCAGCTCCAGGCAGGAGCTCTGTAAGGAGCCCGGGGTCTGTGACTTGTTGGTTTGGATTCCATCAGTCTCATTGTGGTTGCATCTCAAGTGTCCTAAATAACAGAACCAAGGTGCTTATCCTCTTCTGAGATCATCCCTCTCCCTTGATCTTCATTTGATCCTGTGGAAACTTGCTTCATTCACTATGGTAAAACCTCATCTTTGGGTTCCAGCTCCACCTGATCTGCCTGAGCTGTGGCAGGGCCTGGTTGACCTCAAGCCTGCCAGATATTTGTCCTTCCCCTGAATCTGTGTTGAGGTCCTGACACTTTTCAGATTTTGTCTTGTTCTCAGTCTTTGTCACCTTCTCCCTTCTGATCTCTAACTGCAGGTTCCATCCCATCCCTGGACACAGCCACTGATGCTCTCTCAGTGCTGTGCACACCTGTCAGAGTCCTTTGCTGCTTCAGATTTGAATCCTGTGCCATAACCTCCTAGCTGTCTTCCCAGACTACATCTTGGAATGTTGTAACCAAAGGACATGTGCTTACTTTCCCTACACTCATGGCCTAGGCTCCCAACTGCTAGTGGGTGGGTTCAGTGCTACCTCTTTGCCTTTTCCTGCTGTCCTACCTGCCAGGAGAAATGGGCAAGATCTCCTCCTACCCACTGCTGCCTGCACTGACCCCATTGTCTTCTGTGCTTGGACTGTGCCTTGCATCTGTCTCCTCTGAAGTGTACGGCTGTCCCTCTGGACAGTCACCTGCATGCTGACTTTATAAAGGCCAGCCACCTGGCATGGTGGCTCACGCCTGTAATCCCAGCACTTTGGGAGGCTGAGGCAGGTGGATTACCTGAGGTCAGGAATTCAGGACCAGCCTGGCCAATATGGAGAAACCCTGTCTCAAAATACAAAATTATCCAGGCTTGGTAGTGCATGCCTGTAATGCCAGCTACTCGAGAGGCTGAGGCAGGAGAATTTGAACCCTGGAGGCAGCAGTTGTAGTAAGCCAGATCGTGTCATTGTATCCAGCCCAGGCAACAAGAGTGAAATTCCATCTCCAAAAAACAAAAAAAAACCCAAAAAAAATTAGTTGGGTGTGGGTGCCTTTAATCCCAGCTATTTGGGAGGCTGAGACGGGAGAAATACTCAAACCTGGGAGGCGGAGGTTACAGTGAGCCAAGATTGCATCATTGCACTCCAGCCTGGGTGACAAGAGTGAAACTCCGTCCAAATAAATAAATAAATAAATAAATAAATAAATAAATAAATAAATAAATAAATAAATAAAGGCCAGCTGGGTACAGGAGGCCACTTGCCTCTCTGGAGGTCTCAAGAAGAACCCCGTTTCTTGCTAAGAGACTTAAGCATGTGCTCCAGGGTTGTAAAGTGTATTTTGATGATGTCCCCAGAAAGATGCGGGACAGCCAGTAAAAAGGGCTACAGCAGTGAGCTCTAGAAATTGTTCCTATTTTGTAATTGGTTACCTCACGCCATTATCTTAGTCCATTTGTGTTGCTATAAAGGAATACCTCAGACTGGGTGATTTATGAAGAAAAGAGGTTTGTTTGGCTTCTAGTTCTGTAGGCTATATAAAAACCATGGCACCAGCATCTGCTTCTGGTGAGGGCTTCAGGCTGCTTCTACTTATGATGGAGGGTGAAGGAGAGACACTGTGTGCAGAGATCACATGATGAGAGAGGAAGTGAGAGAGAGAGAGAGAGAGAGAGAGAGAGAGCAGGGAGGTGCCAGCTCTTTTTAAACAACCGGCTTTCATGGAAATTAATAAAGCAAAAACTCACTCATTACCATGAGCACAGCATCAAGCCAGTCATCAGGGATTCATCTTTATGATCCAAACGCCTCCCATTAGCCCCACCTGCAAAACTGGAGCTCAAATTTCAACATGAGGTTTGGAGAGGACAAACAAACCAAACTATAGCAGCCATGTTACAAACATTTACGGACCACCTACCCTACTAAAAACAAACAAGACAGTCCTGATGGCATGAGGGGGTGTGGTGGTACCCTGAGCATCAAGTAAAGTCTTTTCCAGCCTTATGATTTGGTTGTAGCCATAAGAGCTATGTTCAGGGATTCTGTTTGGGCTGGAATGTGAAAGAGGAAGTTGGACCACTGAGAGCAACCCAGAGGAGGTGGCAGTGGCTATTAGTGAGATCCCAAAGGGAAGCAGAACCTTGGGAGTGAGAATCTGAGCTGACTGTTCTACTATTTCTCCCTGCTTGGAAACCCACACTCCTTAGTAAGTTGGTAGTGGTGAAATAGTTACAAGCCTGGGCTTTGGATGCAGGTGGATCTGAGTGAGAGGTGACCTGTCTCCATCAATTACCAGGTTTATGATTTGGGTAAATTACTTAAATCTCTCTATTCTTTAGTTTCCTCACTTGTAAAATAAAATCTGTAATACTTTTATCACAAGATTATTACAGCAACCTAATAATTAAGATAATATATGCAAAACAGGACAGTGCTTAGAACATAGTAAATTCTGAGTAAATGATAATCTATTAAATTTAATCTGCTTCCAAACATGGGTGACTGGGCTTTGTTTTTATTCAGGAAGGAGACCATTCCCTCTTGCTACTCTGCTTGGTCAATCTTCAGTTGCCCAATGCTTGGACATGTACTTTTTCCTAGGGCCTTTGGACTGGTCAATCTTTGGATCCTGGCCAACCCACCAAATAGTGGATCAATTAGATTGCATAAGTCCTTCTCCTTCATCCATTGGTTCCCAACCCTGAAACATGCTGCAAACCAAGCCATGCACACACAGTATGTGAAACTCTTCCTTTTACACTTTCTATTCCTTGAAGATGTCTTGATAATGCATCTTTCATATGACCTACCATAGCAGTCATGTGATCTAAAGGGCTTTATAAACTTACTATTAAGAAAACAAATAATATTAAGTTAGTGCTTTGTGTCAAGGTGGACTGGGGAGATACAATAAAATACAGTTTCAGTAAGACAGTGGTAAGATGAGGCTGACCCCATCTTCCTCCCCATTCTCAACCAAAAGTTCAACTTTGCATCTCCAGCTTCATTTCTCCATACATCCATTTTGGGCCTTATGTAATCTAACTCACTCAATACTAATTATATGTACATGTGAACTATCATTTTCACATCCTTTCTTCTTTTATCCAAATTAAGCTTTTAATTGCCTAATAAGAATGTTTGTAAGATAATCAAAGGGAGGGAGATCAGTGCAAGGCAAGAGAAGGCTAGAGGAGGGACTCAGAACCTAACAAGTGTAATGCACAATGAGCTGTTGATGAGCCCCCCATCACCACCATCAGTGATCAGTGTGTGTCCACAGCACAGCTCAGGCTAAAGTTCCACCTGCCAGTGTCAGTCACACTTAACACACAAGCTCAGCTCAAAATTCCTCAAGGCTGAATAATTAGGTGTCAGCTAGGGGATCACTCTCCTTCCCTTTTTTCTTTTTCTTAACATCTTTTCCTTCCCCTTGTAGAACTAAACTGAAGAGAGGGTGTTTATACTATGTCCCATAGTTTTCTCATGCTTCGCATTCATTCACTAGCCATTTTTAATCAGGTACATTCTCTGTTCCAAGATACTGGATATGTCAAGGTAAGTAGCTATGAATTAAGGGTTATGTAAATTTTGACCATGCTGACTTAGGGAAGAATAGTGATAATGTGTGCTTAAGAAATACCTTCAGTTGATTCACTTAATGTCCCTGTTCTTTGACCTGGAGAAAAATGATAACCATTTCTCAGATGGTAATGAAAAAGGCAGTGCACCTGGTGAGGTGGTTTACTGTCGTGTGGGGAGGATCTTGACCACATGACAGAACTTGTGCTGGAGAGTTCCATGCTCCTATCTCCTTTCTGTCCTTTTTTGGACTTTTCCTTTCATGGAAAGACACAGTAATTCGGCATATGTTTGTCAAGAACCAGCTCTGTGTGATGCATGAAGGCAGGCACTGGGGATACAAGACAAATGGATGATATTAGCCCTTGGAAACTCATCACCTGGTCAGAAGACGAACGTGTGAGGGAGGCCACCTGACCCCTGGCCGAATGCTGGAGATGCTTCCTGCCTTCTGGGCTTTCTCCATTCTTCACAGCAGTGTCTGTGAGTGACTAATAGTGTGGTCTTTTACTTTTCTAACATTGTTTTATTATAGTACCTTAGATAACACAGAGAGGATGTTAGTCTTGAGTTTTAATTTATTTTTATTTTTTATTTTTGAGATGGAGTCTCACTCTGTCACCCAGGCTGGAGTGCAATGGTGAGATCTCAGCTCACTGCATCCTCCACCTCCCAGGTTCAAGTGATTCTCCTGCCTCCACCTCCTGAGTAGCTAGGATTACAGGTGTGTGCCACCACGCCTAGCTAATTTTTTGTATCTTTAGTAGAGATGGGGTTTCACCATGTTAGCCAGGCTGGTCTCGAATTCCTGACCTTGGGATCTGCCCACTTTGGCCTCCCAAAGTACTGTGATTACAGGAGTAAGCCACTGCACCTGGCCAAGTTTTAATTTCACAAAGCATCTCACTAACCTTTGTGATATAATAAAAACAAATATTTGATCTTTGTCCCCATTTCTTGGCACACAACTAACCTTGGAATCTTCGGAGTGATAAGAGTGTCTTTAGCATGCTGATGAAATGACTGCTGGCTGGGAGCCCCTGGACAGCTGTAGGCATAATAAGAGGATTGGAAGTGCCGTGCCCCCTTCCATACCTTGCGCCATGCATCTCTTTCACTGGACTGTTTCTGAGTTGTAACCTTTATAATAAACCATAATAGTAAATAAAGTGCCTTCCTGAATTCTGTGAGCTACTCTAGAAAATTATTGCGCCTGCACAGGGGATTTTTGGATGTCCCTTCCTCCTCGCCCTCCCATTTATAGCCAGAAGTACACATGGTAACCTGGGACTTATGACTGACTTCTGAAGTAGGGGGAGTCTTGTGGGACTGAGCCCTTGCCTATGGGTACTGTGTCCACTCTGAGTACAGAGCGTCGTAATTGAATTGAATTGTAGGACACTCAGTTGGTGTCCAGAGAGTTGGAGAATTGGTTGGTGTGATAACCCCACATTTGACATCTAGTGTCAGAAGTGTTATGAGAAAGAAACAGTTCAGTCTTGTACCCAGTTTATTTTGTAGCAAAAACGACAGGAGAGGAAAAGCTCTGCCTGGTAGGTTTTGTGCTGGGTTGAGAAGGAGGTAGATGGCTCTGGAATTGGGAGATAACTGTCACTCAGGACAAGAGAGGTCCTGCTGTAGGCTATGGCTGGTGAGGGGGTCTCCCCTGTATTTCACTCACCAGCCCCCCAGGCCAGACTGTCTTGTTCTAGAGGATACCTCCTACCCTGCTGACTCCATGGGCACTGCTCTACTCAGAGCCTGAGCTGTTCTTGAAGATCTCCAACTCACTTCCTGAGTGATTCCCCTCTTTCATTTGCCCTTCAGAAGTCACCTAAGGACCCTGGTAATACTCAGTTTCCAAGCAGAACTGGGATGGGAAATCTGGTGCTCTTCCTTTCCTACAGATCCACAGCTGTTCCTGCTCAGTGGGTGGAGAGCCAGGCCCGCCACTTAAGGATAGGAGAGAATTTAGGTACCATTGATTTCTGCCAGCAGGAGGACAGGATGTCTACATCCCATTGACGGACATGCCCAGATCCTTCCTGGCCACGTGGTGAGCAAAAATCTGTCACTGAAGTCTGCTGCCTTGGCAATCTATAGACTGCAAGTTCATGGAGAAACCAAGAGCCAGGAAACCAGAGTTAGAAAACAGTGTGACTGCAGGCAGACTTGAAGAGTCTGGCTCTGTGAAGAACTCAGAGGCAGAATGGTCCAGCAATGTGACAAAGTCTCAGTACACCCCCTGAGGGCAGAAGAGGACCTGGCAAGTCCCCACAGGGGCATGAAGACTATCATGGGAACTCCAGGTTTCCTCCTTGACAGCATTCAGAAGGCTTTCTACTCGGTGCACTTTCTTGGAAGAGTCCCTTCCCTGCAAGCTGCCACTGCATGTTGGGGACATTTGATTCCACATTCTCCTAGCTTTGCTGAAGGGTGTTAGCTTTGTCACTGTGGTAACTGGCCAAGCCAATGATGTTACTTCACAGACTCCTAGAGCTGTGGAGATAAACAGGACCTGCAAGAAAGTTATTTTTTATATGACAAATTTTGCCTCCCTAGAACTTCTACACACTAGTCTGTTTTCTGAAGTTCCAGATAATCAGGATTCTTTTTTATGTGACAGGCTTCCAAATAATTTGAATGTATTCAAGAGACACAACATCTCATCGTAGCCAGGCAAATCACTCCTTGTTTCTCCAGTAACTGTTTCTAAGTCCCTCTTAATCCTCCTATTTTATTACATGTTTATAACTTGTTACTACTCAAAGTGTGGTCCACGGATCTACAGTCTTGGCATCACCTGGAAGCTTGCTAGAAATGCAGAGTCTCAGGCCATGTCTTGGTTCTCCTGAATTAGAATCTGTATTTTAATAGGATCCATAGGTGATTTATACACACACTAAAGCTTGCGGTGTTGTTTTATAGCCTCTTCGTAGCAATTCTCACACACACACACACACACACGCATGCACATATGTTTACATGTAACCTCTATGCCAAACAATAGGATGATTAAATTATGACATATCCAGGCTATGAGATATTATGCATTATGCATAGAAAATATATAGAAATAACATAGACAGCTGGGGAAGCACTCATAATAAACCAAATGTTAGTTAGCTGATAACTAACATTTAAATAGAGCACTGACTACACCCTGGGCTTTATTCAAAGCATAATAGAGATTGCCTCCTTGGATTATCACAATAAGCCCACAAAGTAGATAGTAATGGTATTCCCATTTTGCAGGTGGTAAAAGAGGCCCAGACAGGGTGGGTAACTTGCTCACAATCACACATCAAGAACCCAGGCAGACTAATTCCAGAGCTTATGTGCCTAACCATAGCTACAGTCAAATGATAAAACCACAGTTTCAGAATTGTGTCTGTGCTATGACTGCAACAATGAGGATATATATCGAACATTCTCTTATGCTGTCATATTATGTTATTGTAATAAAACAGCATGCCCAAACTGACTAAGCCTTATCCAGCCCCAACAGTATTTCTATCATCTCTGTTACATTTTCTTTCAATTTAAACAATGTTTATAATACAAAAATAATATACACTCATGGTAAAAAATTTCATATACATGAAAGGAAATAAAATGAAAAGTAAAGAACTCCCTCCCCAATACTCCTCCTCCACTTTGAGATAACCATGTTAGCAGTTTCTTTTAGATCTCTCAAAAAACCTGTTCTGCATTTAAAATAATGAACATGCACATACACACGCACACACACACGCGCAGAGATACATCATAATATTACACACACTTTCTACTCTTAGCTTGGATACATCTGTTAAAGCAGCTTTGTGATTGGTTCCTGTTTTATTTATGATAAATTGGAACACCCAGATCTTTCTCACATGAAGTGTTATTAAGTTTTCATCCTTCCATCTTGAACAGTTTTTTTTCTCAGCTAAATGTAGGATATTTTATGTCTTCTTACTGAGTTTCATGTAGCTGGCTATGTTCTAGTATTCCAGTGAATTAAATCTTTTTTTTTTTTTTTTGATTCTTAAGCACAGAAGCTCTCTCCTTCACAATTCTAATAAGCATGCTCTGATTTTTCATGCCTAGAGGGAATAACTGCAGGGAGGGGAACAGGGGTGGCTTATGAGGGTCACTATAACAGTGAAGCAAAAGAAGAAACCATATTAGCAATGGCTAACTCCAGATGGTGGGGCTTTTGTTTTCAATTTTGCTTTTGACTATTTTCCAAATGGGTTAATTTCATCATTTAAAAAAGAAATGAAAGCTGGAGTTTTGGACAGTAGATATCATTTCCACCTCTTCACTACCTTCCCGGAAGAACTCATACATCCATTCCCTTTGCTGCAAGGCTGTAGCCTCTCTCAGTGGAGTAGGCAGTGCATACAGGCTTAATCCACTGATGCTGGGTTTGACCAGGTGACTTGCTCTGGTCAATAGAATGTTAGCCAGCCGGATATGAACAGAGGTCTGAATTTGCTGGTGCAATTTGGCTTGGTGACTTATGCTCCTGCTCCCCACCACCTACCTTGGGGAGAACAAGCTCTGGGTAGCCACTGGTCCTAGAACTGAGAGCCTAGGAGAAGATGTGAAGTTGGCCCTTAGCCTGAGGAAGAAAACCCCATCCCCCCATCAACCCACAGAATGCTGAGTGAGAAAAATAATGTAACTTGGGAAGTTTGATTTTGTTTTTGTACAGCATCATTAGAGTAATAGTTGACTAGAAGGGGGACTCAACTACCCCCAAGCCGACTGGTATGTCCTGACAGTAGTTGCCACCTCTTCCAGGTGTTGGATCTCCCCTCTCCTTGCTTTGAGCCCCCATCACCAGCCACACCAGCTGTGCCTAATCATGCTGCCCTTAGGTCACCTCCTCCTACCATCACTTGCGCAGCAGTTCACAAGGTGGAAGCCATTCTTCTTGGCTGGTTCTAATATTCTTTTCTCCAAAAGTTCCTGTACTGTGGAATAGGAAGGGCTCTGACATTCACCTAATTAAGAGGTGCTATGGATTGAATCATGTGCCCTCCAAAATTAATCTGTAGATGTCCTAACCACCCCTACCTGTTCCTCGGAATGTGACCTTATTTGGAAATAGGGGCATTGCAGATGTAATTAGTTGGGACGAGGTCGTAGTGGAGTAGGTGGGCCCCTAATCCAATATGACCGGTATCATTACATGAAAGTAGAAATTTGGACACAGGGACACACACCCTGGGAGAACACCCTATGAACATGAAGGCAGAGATAGGGTAATGTTTCTACAAGCCAAGGAAAGCCAAAGATTGCCAGGAAGCCTCTAGAAGGTAGAGGAGAGACAGAATGTATTCTTTTTCAGCCTCACAAAAAAGCAACCCTGACAACACCTTGCTTTCGGACTTCCAGCCTTCAGAACTGTGAGACAATACATTTCTGTTGTTTAAGCCACTTAGTTTTGGTACTTCATTGTAACAGCCCCAGGAAACCAGTGCAGGTGTCTACCAAACAGCACAGCCACCCTCTGTTCCTTTTAGTGCCCTTGGAAGAACAGCTGTGCCACTACAACTCCCTCCCTCTAGAAGTTGGACCCACTTCTGTTGAGGTTGAGTGAACAGGTGACATGTTCCTTTCTTTTCTGTCTCCTCCTTCAGAATGAGTCCTTTCCTCACAGAGGATGTTGTACCCACCCCACCTTGTATGTGCCATTGAAGGAGCTCAAGCCTGGAGTCTGGGATCTATTCCCACAAACCCATTCATTGTGCTCTGGTAGGAATCTTAAGTATCTTTCTGAAGGTCCCATGTAGATATGTCGATGGCCCTGTCAATAAAGACTGTGCAATGTACTACACTGCCTTCCACATTGCCATAAGACTATAACCCTACTCGTTAGAAGTAACCAATCACTCAGGAGCTGGGCTGCCCTCCAGTCCACATTATTGAATCTTACCACATAAGTAATCAAAAAAGACTAACCATGTGAAAATGCCCTGATAGTGCAAAACATGGATATCTATGGGGGTACTTTTAATTTGCTTGGCTAGTAATTTTATCAAATACAAAGCAAAGTGCAAATTAGAATATTAGAAATCTATAGCTGAGAACTTAGAGATTGTCAAGCTCATATACCTCCATTTTACTGACAAGGAAGAGAGGAAATGACTTAGCCAAAGTGAGTTCTTGGCAAAGCCAAGACCAGAATACAGGTTTTCCACTTTGGTTTTCATAAGATCACACTAAAAAGGTATTTTTTGGGACTTTATTATGGCTTTAATTAATCACTACTTTATTTTCTAATTGTTCCCTGATCATTGGTTTAGTCATCTGTTTCATTTTATTTTTTATTATAGAAGCAAACATGCATGTTATTATACAATTTCATATTGTACATTAGCGACCACTACGGGAAGTGTTACCCTAGTTGTCCCACTTCAGCCCAAACACAGAAGTTCCTCTCCCCTGTAAGCACTTACAACGTCTCCTGTCTTCAGCATTTCTGATGGGTACCACTAAATAATATGCTCATCTTATTTGATGTTCAGACTTCAGACACCATTCATTCTAGCTTTTTAAATGATTACCTTTTTCAATAACATAATCAAACTTCTGTTTTTTAATTGTCAACTTTAGACATTATCTACTTCTGACAGTATATGGGGAAGAAACAAACATTTGTCTCTCCCTTGCACCTTTTATGTGGTCGAAGTTTATAACATTTATTTTTATTTTGTAACTATAATTTAGTTCTTTTAGCCATAACTTACTCATAAGTTAATTCCAAAACAAAAACACTTTAAATACTATGACTATGTAAATATTCATTGCAGGTTGGGTACAGTGGCTCAAGCCTATAATCCCAGCACTTTGGGAGGCCAAGGCAGGTGGATTGCTTGAGCCCATAAGTTTGAGACCAGCCTGAGCAACATGGACAAACCTTGTCTCTACCAAAACTACAAAAAAAATTTAGCTGGGTCTGGTGGTGCTTGCCTGCAGTCCCAGCTACTCAGGAGGCAGAGATGAGAGGATCATTTGAGGCTAGGGAGGTCAAGTCTGCTCTGAGCTGTGATGGCACCACTTCACTCCAGCCTGGGTAATAGAGTGAGACCCTGTTGCAAAAAAAAAAAAAAAAAAAAAAAAAAAAAAAAAAAAAAAAAATTCATTGCATTTCCCAAATCTTTGTTATTTTCCTTCAAAAATACACATTGTCCTTCATTACTAAGGAAGACTGCTTGGAAAGCAAAAGCCAAATACTTTATACTTTTCTCAGACCCCTCTTGGCTTATTCCTTCCAGCTCATTTTTATTTTTTTTTTAATGATGGAACCATGTTTCTCTTGGGCAGCTTTTCATTTTTCCTAAACATCTGGAGATTCTTTTCACATCTGACTAATAGAAGAACTTTACATGTTCTATTTATACTATGAATTGAATGAAATCCTCTTATTTCTTCAAACTTTCTTCCTTCCTTCATGGAAGTCCTCTATCCTCCTGTTTTTATGGGACTATGCCCTATAATTGCTGCACAGCAGTTACCTCATTGTGAAAGTCCATGTTTTCTTCTTTCTTTTATTTCCTTTTTGGCTATCTGGGAATATATCCTTGAGCATTTCCGTTTCAGAAAATGTACATGAATGGAATTTAACGTTTCTGAATCATCATTTCACCCTCACATTTGATTGATTATTTAGACTGGCATAGAATTCTTGGTTCAAATCATTTGTCACAACCTCAGAATTTTGAAAGCATTCCTCCTTTGTCTTCTAGAACTCATTGTTGCACCTGAGAAGTTTGCATCCATTTGATTTTTCTTCTTTTGAGGGAACCTTGTTTTCTTCTTTCTAGGAAGTTATAGGATCTTTTATTCTTCGGAGTTCAGAAATTTTGATATCACTCATATAAGGAAAAAGCCAAGTAGACAACACTGAGATACCGTTCTCACTGATCAGATATGTCAAGTCTGATGACATATTTTGTTGGGGAGGGAGAAAGACACTGAATTCTCTTCACTCTTGATGGGAATGAAAATATATACAAACTCAATGGGTGCAGATTTAACAACACATATCAAAATGGGCAGTACATAGACACTTTGACCAACACTTTTGACATTTAGGAATATATTATCTTGAAATACTAATCCATATGTACAAAGATATTTATACAAGGAGAATCATTGTGGTATTGTTTGTATTACATCAATTATTTCTTAAGCCAGATATTCATTATGAGTGGTCTTGTTAAAAAAATACAAATCTGTAATTTGTCAAAAGCTTATATGCATTCATCTCTGTTGGCATTTGGTAGGACCTTACAGTCAAAAGAGTCTCTTTTTCCTTTGGCTCCAGAGTGTTTTCTTCTAACATTTCCTTGAAAATTTGCCACTAGCCATTTTTTTTTTTTCAGTTTACTCCTTTTGAATCTCTTCTATAAGGGTGTTAGACCTGCTGTATCTGTCTGACAGCTCCTTAACTTTCAACAATACTTTTAATTTTGCTCTATGTTTTGAGACATTATCATACATTTATTTGCCAGAGAAACAACTTTGTCTTCAGCTGTGCTCTTATTATTCAGAATGCAATTTGTTATTTTATTTTTGCAATCATATTTGATTACTAAAAACACATTTTGCTTTCTGATTGCACTTTTTAAATTGTCCAGTTTTCTAGGGAGGCAATTTTCTTTTAAATTGATGTTTTGTATACTAACACGAGTTAATTTTAGGTGCACAATATTCTGAACCTTGCTGTTTCTCTTCTCTCGTTGTATCTTGACAATTGTTATATGTCAGTACCAGTAGAGGTACTTCAGTTCTCCTTAATAGCTACATTGTATTTCATTCTATTTTATATATGTGTAATTTTTTGACAAGTCTACTAATGGTAGATATCTGGCTTTTAAAAAGTAATAGATATTATACAAACAGTATTACAGTGACTCTCCTTGTATAAATATCTTTGTACATATAGATTAGTATTTCAAGAGAATGTATTCCTAGATGTCAAAATAGCTGGTCAAAGTGTATACATATTGCTCATTTTGTATGTATTGTCAAGTCCCCATTCATTGAGTTTGTATCTATTTATGTTCCCACAAAGCATGAAGATAATTCTTTCTCCCTCCCAACAAAGTATATTATCAGACTTGATCCATCTGATCAGTGAAAATGGTATCTCAGAGTAGTCTACTTTGCATATTTCTTCTTATGAGTAATAATAATCAAATTTCTATATGGTGACAAGTCTTTTGCAATTTCACTTCTGTTAACTAACTAGTTAAACCTGGACCACCTTTCTATTAAGTTGTTGATATTTTCAAGGTTTTGTAGGAAGTCTTTATGTGTTAGAGAAATTAGTCTTTTGTTGTTATGTGTGCTAAAAGCATTTATTTTGACGCTATGACATTTTATCATCCTAAATTTTCAATAAACTTGTGAAATTTAGAATAGCTTTAGGTTTAAAGAAAAATATTTCTATATTTAACATTTGAATTTATATTAAGCTAGACATGAGCTCATATTGATGTCTTCAACTGTAATTCAGTACCACATGGATTGTATTATCCTCCTTCCATGCTCATCTGCAAAATCCTACACTAACCATGAGGAACCTGGATCCTACCATCTGCCATCCTTTTACCTAACTGTTCAATATCAGTACATATGTATAGTGTTTTCAGAATTATTGACCTCTACCTTCATGGGAAGCAACTTTACCAACTACAGTACAGTGCTTAAGGTCAAGTCCTTTTATTTTTAGTCTTATAGATTCTATTCATTTCCAAAGGTACTTAGATCATCACCTTTTGTCCTATCTCCTTCAGTGTGGTTGTTCCATGCATTTGTAATATAGTTTATTCTTTTGTCACATTCTAATTTCCACCCTGGGATCCTTAACCTCCTAAATGATCTTTTACAATTTGCATACATTGTGCTGTGAAGTTATATGGGTTTTGACAAATTTATAGTGTCATGTAGCCACTATCACATTATCATACAGAATGTCACAATTACAAAAATCCCTGTTTCACCTGTTCAACTCTCTCCCTGACCTAAACCCCTAGCAGTCACTGATATATTTACCATTTCTATAGTTTTGTTCTTTGCAGAATATCATATAAATGGAAAAACAGTATTGTAGCCTTCTCAGACTGGTTCTTTTACTTAACAATATACATTTAAGATTAATTTAGGTCTTAGTGACGCTTTTCTCATGATTGGACTGGGAGGAAGATCAGAGGTAACATGCTATTTTCATCACATCATGTAAAGTAAACACACTATAACCTTAACTTATCACTTCTGGTGTCAACCTTAATAACCTCTTTATTATTAAGTAGTATACCATTGTATGAGTGTGCCACAGTTTGTTTATCCATTCACTTATCAAAGGACATCTTGATTACTTCTAGTTTGGAGTAATTATGACAAAAAGGCTCTAAATATTCATGTGCAGATTTTTGTGTACACATTAATAAGGTTCAAAACAGGTGGGTAAATACCTAGAAGTGTGATTGTTGGATCATATAATAAGAGTATGTTTGGCTTTGTAATAAACTGCCAAACTGTTTTCCAAAGTGGTTGTACTATTTTACATTTCCACCAGCAATAAATGAGAGCTTCTGTTCCTCCACATTCTTATCAGCAATTGGTATTGTCCATTCTTTTGGGTTTTAGTCATTCTAATAGGTATGTTGTGGTATGTCCTTACTTTGTTTATTTTCTAACAGGTTATTACAGTTTATTTTTGTAATAAACCATAATTGTACATACTGTTGAGGTACAAAGTGATGTTTTGATATATACAATGTATAGTGATCAGATCAGGGTAATTAACACGTCTCAAACATTTATCATTCCTTTGTGCTGGAAACATTCAATATCCTCCATGTAGCTATTTGAAACTACATATTATTGCTAATTATAGTCATCCTATAGTGGTATAGAATGCTAGAACTTATTCTTCTTATTTACCTGTAATTTTGTATACTTTAACAAATATCTCCAATGACAAATGACGATTACCATCTTCTCAATTGCTTATTTGCCATCTGTATATCTTTTTGGTACAGTGTCTGTTCAGATCTTTGACCCATTTTAAAATTAGGTTGAATGTTATTTTAATGTTAAATTTTAAGAGTTCTTTGTGTAACTTGGATACTTGCCTTTTATCAGGTATGTGTTTGCAAATATGTTCTCCCAGTCTGTGACTTGTCTCTTCATTCTCTTAACAGTGGTTCTAGCAGATCAGAATTTTTAATGTTAATGAAGTCTAATATATCTAATTTTTTATGGATCATGCTTTTGATGTTGTATTTAAAAGTTTATCACAAAGTCCAAGGTCATGTAGATTTTATCCTGTATTTTCTTTTGTAAGTTTTATAGTTGCTCAATGTTGTGATACATTTTACTGGAAGTTCCAGCCAGGGAAATAAGGTATAAAAGAAAAAGAATGAGAGAAAGAGAAAGAGAAGAAGAACAAAAAGAAATCAAGAAAAGAGGAAAGGAATCTAGATTGGAAAAGAAGGAATAAACCATCTTAATTTGCACATATATGAGCATCTATGTAGAAATTTCAAAGGATGTATAAAATGGCAACTAGAAGTAATAAGTAAATTCAGTAAGGTCAATATAAAATGAATTGTATTTCTGTATGTTAGAGATGAATACTTGGAAATATAAATTTAAAAATTCCACTTACAAAAGTATTATAAATACAAAATATTAACAAACTATATTGTACGATTTGTAAGCAGTAACTATAAAACATTAATGAAGGCTAATATATAAGCCCTAAATAAATGGAGTGATATATCCATAAATCTATAAATTAAATGCAACCCACTGAAAATACCATCAGGCCTTTGTAGAAGTCAGAAAGCTGATTCCAAAATCTATACGGAAAGGTAAAGGACTTAGAATAGTTAAACATTTTTCTTTAAAGGACATAATATTCCTTATGAAATATTACTTCATTTCAAGACTTACCATAAGGTAACAATAATTAAGACAGTATATTTGTAAAAGGTTAGATATACTAATAAATAGAACAGAATAGAGATCATGAAATAGATGTAAATATTCAGTTGACTTTGTATGAAGGTACCAGTGTAGTTCAATGGATAAAGAACACTCTTTTCAGCAAATAATAATGGCACAGTTGGATACACACACACACACACATACACACACAAACACACACGCACACAAATAAACCTCAACCTATACCTTGTATAATATGTGAAAAACTCAAAATAGATTATAAACTTAAACATAAAGCACAAAATTATAAAACTTACCGAAGAAAATAATAAAAGGAAATATTTTTACCTTTAGTTAGGCAAAGATTTATTAGAACACAAAAGCACAAAGTATAAAATAAAAATTTTAAAAACTGAATTTGATTTAATCAAAATTTAAATTTAGGTTCTTTGAATGTTAACAAAATAAAAAGAGAAGCTATAGACTGGAAGAAAATGTCTGCAAGAAAAAAAGTCTGATAAAAGACATCTAACCAGAATACATAAAGAACTGTCTTTGTTGTGCAGAAACTTTTCAGTTTGGGCCCAGCATGGTGGCTCACACTTGTAATACCAGCACTTTGGGAGGTTAAAGTGGGAGGATCGCTTGAGGTCAGGAATTTTAGACCAGCCTGTGCAACATAGCAAGACCCCTTCTCTAAAACATAAATTAAAAAAATAACTGAGCATGGTGACATATACCTGTAGTCCTGGCTACTTGCGAGGCTGAGGCAGGAGATTTGCTTGAGCCCAGGAGTTCAAGGCTGCAGTGAGCTATGGTTGTACCACTGCACTTCAGCCTGAGCAACAGAACAAGGCTCTATCTCAAAAAAACAAGACAAAAACAAAACAAAAATGAGAAGCAAAAACTTAAAAAACCTTTTTAGTTTGATGTAGTTCCACTTGTTTATTTTTTGCTTTTGTTGCCTATCCAAAAAAATTCTTGCCAAAGCCAATATCGAATAGTTTTTTTTTCCCTGTTTGTTTTTTTTCCAGCAGTTTTATGGGTTTAGACCTTCACTTCATTTTCAGCTGACTTTTGTGTATGGTGTAAGATAAGGGTCCAGTGTTATTCTTTTGAATATGGATATCCAGTTTTTACAACACTATTTATTGAAGATATCCTTTGCCCATTGTGTCTTCTTGGTGGCTTTGTTGAAAATCCATTGACTGTGCAGACAGTGCCTCAATTAAAATGTTCCAACCTACAATTCTTTGACTTCATAATGTTACCCATACAACCATTTTGTTTTTCACTTTCAGCACAGCGTGCAAAACATTACACTGGATATTTAACACTCTATTATAAAACAGGCTTTATGTTAGATGACTTTTCCGAACTGCAGGCTAATATAAGTGTTCTGAGCATGCTTAAGATTGATTAGGCTGAGTTATTATGTTTGGTAGGTTAGGTGTATTAAATGCATTTTCAACTTATGGTATTTTAAAACTTATAATGGGTTTATTGTTACATAACATTGTAAGTTGAGGAGCATGTATATATGCTGGGGTTTATTTATGGGCTCTCTATTCTGTTCTTTTGGTCTACATATGTCAGTATTATACTATTTGAATTACTATTGTGTTGTAATATAATTTGAAAATGGGAAATGTGATGCCTCTAGCTTTGTTTTTCCTTCTCAAGATTGTTTTGGCTACTCAGGGTTTTTCATGATTACACAGAAAATTGTTTTTCTGTTTCTGTGAAAAATGCCATTGGGATTTTGATAAGGATTACGTTGAATCTGTATATTGCTTTAGGTGTTATAAACATTTTAATATTATTTATTCTTCTAATCCATGAACATGTGGTATCTTTCCATTTATTTGTATCTTTCTCAATTTCTTTCATCAACATTTTATAATTTTCAGTGTAGAGATCTTTCATTTCCTTGGTTAAACTTATTCCTATTTTATTATTTCTGATACCATTATAATCAAATTGTTTTCTTGATTTCTTTTCTAGATAGATCATTATTAGTGTACAGAGATGTAACTGGTTATTATATGCTAATTTTTTACCTGCAACTCTACCGGGTTTATTAGTTCCAATAGCGTTTTAGCGGAATCTATGGGGTTTTCTACATCTAGAATTGTGTCATCTGCCAACACAGATGATTTTATTTCTTCCTGTCTGATTGGAATGCTTTTAAATTTTTCCCTTGTCTGATTGCTCTTGCTAGTACTTCTAGTACTGTGTTAAATAGAAATGGTAAGAGTAAGCACCCTTGTCTTATGCCAGATCTTACAGAAAAAGCTTTCAGTTTTTTCCAGACAAGAAGTTAATATCTAAAATATATTTTAAAACTCTCACAACTCAATAGGAAAAGACAAGTAATCTGGTCAAAAAATGGGCAAAGAATTTGAATAGACATTTCTCCAAAGAAAAAACAAAATATCCAAAAAGTTACATGAAAAAAGGTGCCTAATGTCACTAATCATCAGGGAAATGCAAATCAAATCCATAATGAGTTATCACCTCAAACCTGTTAGAATGGCTATTTTTAAAAAGACAAGAAGAGACTGATCTGAGTAAAAATAAAATTCTGGTCTCTTGCACAGCTGGCTCTGCATGAATTACTCTTTCTCTATTGCAATTCCCCTGTCTTGATGAATTGGCTCTGTCTAGGCAGCAGGCAAAGTGAACCTCTTGGGTGGTTACAAATTTGGAGACTCATCCAGGATTGCCCTTGTGGCTACCTGCCCATGGTTCAGTGACCTCCCCTTCTAGTGATGGATCCAGAAACCAGCCCAAGGGACTGCCTAGTTCTCTTGGACTGGGGGCTGACTCTGGTACTCTCTCTACTGGCAGGGCACTGCCAATCAGTGTGCATGGATTAAATTGCAATAGATAAATAGTCCTGGGGAGCCATCCCTTAACTATAGCCCTATCACTGGATGTCTGTCTGTAGCCCCATGGTGGGGTGTCTGGACTGGTGAGCATCCTAGGTGCTGCCAGCTCCTCCTTCCTTCTCCTGACTGGTTCTGTAGTCCTATGGTAGGGTGTCTGTAGCCCCATTTCAGAGTATCTGTTCAGCTCCTGAGGGATCTCAGTTGGCTCCTTCTAACTAGAAGGAAGAGTCCTGGTTTAGGAGACGTTTCCTCCATCAGGATGATTTCGAGGAAGTTTCTCAGATGGAGAATAGGAGGATACTTTCAAAGGAATACTCTTGGAGTTCTTGGTTAGGGATCTGATTTGGAAGGCCTTCTATCCATCTCATCTTTGTGTGAATGTGTGAAAGGGATCTCAGGGGAGTTGCTGATGGAAGTCCAGCAGGCCTAACTCAGAACTGTCCTTATTTGTCCAGTCACATTTGATGAGCCGTAAATAAGGCTCAACAGGTCTGTCTCTCAGGGTGACTATCTGCTCTTCCCCTTGCCCAGAGACCCCATTATGAATCACCATTTGGAGGTCATCTGTCCCCACCTGGAGTGGATCAAAGACAACAGGGACCAACAAGAATAAGTTTGAGCTTTGCCAGGCTGATAATGGGTGCTGACTGAGGTGACTCATGTCTGTTTTGTTGTGTGTATTTTGCTGGGATGAAAAATGTTTATTTGGTTCCCCATGTAGCCCATTGGGCAGCATCTTACAAATTAAGAATCTAGACTATGGTTCCATAAAACAGTAAAGGGTGATTTTCTCTTGTAAAGTGACTTGGACCTCACAGCTTTAGAATAAGCAAGCAGGGTCATCAGAAGCCACTCTGTTCTTCTGGAAGCTTCAAAGAAAGGGAACCCAGGAATCTGGTATTCCAGCAAAAAGGGTAAGGAATTCTTACTGGCCAAGTTTCTGGCTTTCTCTTTCTCTGTCTGGGTAAAACAGTAAACTATTAGTCTCCTTTGCAAGGGTTTGATTAATAGAAGAAAGGATTTGTGAGACTAGTCTTAGACTGTAGTCAATCTGGTGTATTTTGTGCTAAGAATTTGTCTTTCTGTGTTCTGTAATGGAGAGAGGGTTTCCACAGGATAGAACATGGGTTTAGGACCATTATAAGCTTCCTTTTCAAGCCATCTTGGCAGGGTCGTCAGTTATAAACTTTGCTATGGGTCTCTGAAGCCAATACTATGAAATTTCTCTGTCTTGCTTTGTGTCCTTAAGAGCTTAACCTTGTGACCATGTAGGGATACTTTCTTTTGGTTTCTACCAACCACAGGTCAGGAATTTGGGGGTTCATGTTGTAGTTAGTTCTAAAAATTTTTCTTGAGCAGTTAAAAGACTTGCAAGCTTGAAATTGGCTTCTCTAGGCTCCTTCTGGGAAAAGCAATAGAAACTGCTCAGTAGTGGATAGCTCAGTAGCTAAGGCTTTATCTTTTGACAGTGGTGGCGTGGGTTCAATTGTTGGCTTCTGGAATGATTCCTTTCTGGGTTTGTTATTTGTGTAACTTTGCCATTTATTGAGGTTTTTTCCCCCTCATAGTTAGCTTCTGATTTCCTCTCTTGAATTTTCCTTTCTCTGAACTACCTTGTGGAGATTCTAAATCTTGTAAAAAAGAAACTGCTTACCATGTCTTTGAAGCACTTAGGAGGTTACCTTTGGTAAATCTAGAAATATTGGCCACTTGGCATGGCTAAAGTCAGATAGTAAGAGATCTGAAAGGACTTCTTTTTTAAAGAGTGCTATGGTTAAAAATCAGCTTAATTAAAAGTGGATAAACAAGCTGTAAATATATTTAAAAGGCCTTTATGTTTTTCTCGGAACTTGTTTTTCTGGAAAAAGGTTTTTTCTTCTCAGTTGACTGAATCATTTTTCTCCATTTTTTTTTTGTCTTGCCACTCTTAATGCACACTAGAGGCCCTAAGATAACTTCTGGTAGCCTGGGACTCATTGGGAAAAACAGTGGAGATGCCACAGATCCTGTTTTTTTTCTTGGGTGGGCGGAGGGGGAACTCTGTTTTCCTCACGAAACCCCAGGAATTAAAAGTGGATAAATCCCTCTCGAAATCAAAGACTTTGTTATTTTACACTGCGTTATCTGACAGTTTTGTGTCTTGGAAGTATCAGAAATTACTTTGCATTATGGTTAACTAGGTAGGAAATACGTTTTAAGGAATGGCTAATAGCAGTTATGGAGGAATACTTGACTCTTCGCACACTTGGATCAGAGAAGCGTGCTCTTAGCCAGCTGGAAGATAAAGCAACAGCCCCACCCTGCACTGGGAGATGAGACTCCCATGAGGGTTGGGCTGATTACAAAATGGGCTGATTGGCTTTAGATTGCCTTGCAACAAAATGCAGCGTAGAAGCACTGCACTGTCTTCTCCCGTAGTATTTCCCTCCTTTTGGGGATCAAAGAACCAGTATGAAATGGTGCCCTTAATTCTGGGGATCTGTCTTTGCCTTCAGCTGCTTATCTGGCCCTAGAAATGCACGCTTTCCTGGCCCTGGCCCTTCAAGGGTTCCACTCTGAAGCCAGTAATCCAATTAAGAAACTGGCAAATGAAAAACTTCACAAGTGCTGAATCTTCTGTCTGTGTATTTATATGTGTTGAATGTTTACATAAGAGCTCTGATTGACTTAGGAAAAAAGGTGCTTAAATCAAATATTTTGTCAGAAAAATAGAAACTTTAATGCCTTTTTGTTCATGTGACTTTAGTAATCTCTTAGAAAGAGACAGTTTTAAAAATTATTGGTAAAATAAAATGTCTTGAAAATGGAGACATTTGGTCTAAATTAAGATCAGATATCACATTTGCTAAATCCTTTAAGGTCAAACTGTTTCTTTGACTTTTGAAAATTGTTCAATTTACCTACTTTGGAGCATTAGATTATAGGTAAGGACTGGGGACATATGGAGAGCCATGCTTGCTAGCTATGCTAAAAGCAGTCAGGCCTTATTTCGTTTCTGTCTGATGTTCTAGGCTCCACCCCAATACATAGTTAAAATCACTTACTTAACAGATTTTTCACTAAAAATAAAAGTTGCTAAGAGTTAACATTGTAATGTGTAGTTGAGACCGCTGGAGAAACAGTTTTACATACAAGGTGTGTAGGGAGTGTGTTTTTGGTAAAAGATTATAAGAAGGCATGGGAATATGGCTTTTGTTAAAGGGAATGTAATTTTGTCTAGTTCAGAGGGTTTTAAAGCTTGTCTTAACCTAAAAGAGTAATGGAACAAAACTGAAGGTTTAAGCAAAGTAAAAAGGGTTTGTAAAGGGTTTATCTTGCAAAAATTCTGTGGAGATAAACAAATTGGCTAAGATTTAAAAGAAATTATTTAGCTTTTTTACTTAGGTTAAAACATTAAAGTCATACAGATGCAGGGCCAGAATCTGGGCCTATGTGTCCATAAAACAGTTTTCTTAGAAAACTGATCTGTTTGATGGAAAATAGTAAAAGGTTCTAAAAAGGTTATGAAAATCTTACCTTATGGTCAAACTAATTAAAACTGGATAAAGACATAACATTTTATTTAAAAAAAACTAGCTTTAACATTAAAGATGCACTAATGCAAGCATGAAATGTATTTTTTCTCTTTTGAAGACAATTTTTATGTAATGTTAAAAGAAAATTAAAGGGTTTTGTTTTCTCCTTTGGGTAGATGGCAGGAAAAAAAGGAGGAGAGAGATGAAGTGGGCATGGGATGCATAATTCTTGTTAAGGAAGAATGGGAACAGCAGGTCGTATTATGATTCCACTCCTCATGCAGTCTGTCAGGCCCTCTGTAGATCCATTTGTAGATGACAGTAACAGGGTCAGAGCTTTTTGCTATAGGTACTGGCTACTACAAGGGAATTTTCCTCAAAACAAACTCCTTTGGGAAACCATAAATGATACATTGACTAGTATTCAGAGTCTTACTTCCCTGAATTGGGTTTACAATAATGATCAAAGTGATCCACTGCAGAATGAGAAACTGTCCTAAAGAAATTGTGATAAATGTTTGCTGTCAGCCCTGCCAGCTTGGAAAATTCCCCTATTCTTTATGTGGAAATTGAATGGGAATTTAGGAGGTGTTATCTTGGTAATGGGAAATGATGCTACAGATTAATGTAGGCTCCTCGAGGGTCACCACTGTGTAAGCTAAGTCCAAGCCAGCCACAGAGTGCAAACCCTGCTCTCCAAACAAAGCTTCTTGGGACTATATGGGTACATTCACGATACTCAAGTACACTGCCCTATCCCCTCCTTTTTTTCCATTTGTAAGTATCCTAGGCTTTAATTTTAGAAGAGGTTGAATATTGCTTATTACTTGTCCTAGTTTCCTATTGCTACAATAACAAACTGTCATAACTTAGTGACTTAACTCAAATATTTTATCCTATGGTTCTGAAGGTCAGAAGTCTAAAGTTATTTTCACTGGGCCAAAGTCATGGAATTGGTAGGGCTGGTTCCTTCTGAGGCTTTGCAGGGAAAATCAATTTTGTTGCCTATTTCTAATGGTCACCTGTATCCTTTGGTTCCTGATCCCTTCCTCCATCATCAAATTGCATCATTCCAGCTATGGCTTCCATCATTACATTGACTTCTCCTCTGACTTCTCCTGCATCCTTCTAAGGTAACCCCTTTGGAAAAGCATCCACTAACTTGCACTTGTATAAAGTGAACACTTGATCCATGAAGTGCTTGTTACTCTCTGGACATTTTGTAGGGCATCAGCTCAGACTCAGTGACTAACAAGTTGGAAAGTGTTCCACAAGTCTCACTTATCAAATGGAAACGGTATATTCAAAGACTCAGCCAGGTTGGCCCCAAGCGCATCTTGGATTTAGATTTAAAAATTGGCAGCTGTCCCTTTGGGAGAAACTTTGCATCTTATTTCACCACTTTGGAAAATATTTGAAAGTGCCTACTAAAGCAGTGCATGCATATATCCTATGACTCAGCAATTTTACTTGTAGGTATGTAGTAATAGAAGTGCATGCATGTATCAAAAACATGTACACCAAAAGACACGTCAGAATATTCATGATACAATTATTCATAATAATAGAAAACTGGAAATAGTCCAAGGTACAAGAAACAAATTATGATATAATCATACAAACAAATATTATACAGCTGTCAAAATGAATGAATTACTATTATAAGAACATGAATTTCACAAATATGATTTGAGCAGAACAAATCAAGCACGGAATAATACATCCAATACTATTCATTTTATGTAAGGTTCAAAAGAATGCAAAACAGTCTGGGGGGCATAGTTAGTGGGAGGAAGCTCAATGCCAGTGACTTTTTTATTTCCTGATTTGGGTGGTAGTTACATGAGTGAATTTGCTTGAGTTTACCAAGCTGTTGAATTTATCAAGCTGTCGACTCATACTTTGGACATTGTTTCCTTTACAGTTAAATAAAATGACTATTAACTAATCAGGACCATTGATAGTAAAGTGCTGAAAAAACTAGCATGAATATACAAATAAGAAAACTATCTGGTAATCATGGTTATTAATACAGAAGCAAGAATTTTATGTAAAATTGTAACATATCAGATCCACTAGGAAATTAAAAACAAAATATGCTAAGATAAAATAGTGTTTAGGAATTCAAGTCTGGTTTAATATATTATCTTTTCTCTAAATGCTAAATAAATTTGAAAAAATACAATATCCATTCTAAATAAAATCTATTAGTAAAACAAAGACGGAAATGCCCTTATTTCAATATGTATATAATAGCAGCAACCAAAATCATAACTCATTGTGAAACAATGAAGACATTTTCATTTAAATAAGAAAAAGATGAATGTTTGTCCATACTATTACTAAATATTTTTATACATGTTCTAGACTATGTGATAAGGCAGAAAAATTATATTTAAAAATTGATAACTTAGAATTAATACTTTTTTTTTTTTGAGACAGAGTCTTACTCTGTCACCAGGCGCCAGGTTGGAGTGCAGTGGCTCAATCTCGGCTCACTGCAACCTCCGCCTCCTGGGTTCAAGCAATTCTCCTGCCTCAGCTTGCCAAGTAGCTGGAACTACAGGCACAGACCACCATGCCCAGCTAATTTTTTGTATTTTTTAGTAGAGACGGGGTTTCACCATATTGGCCTGGATGGTCTCAAACTCTTGACCTCATGATCCGCCCACCTCGGGTTCCCAAAGTGCTGGGATTACAGGCATGAGCCACCACGCCCAGCCAATACTCTCTTTTATTATAGACTGTACTGTCATGTCCCTAAATAAAAAAAAGAAACAAAATAATAAAATCCATTAAATAACTGTTTAATAAAAATAATGCTCAATATGTTGGGCAATTATTAAAATATATTTTAAAACAATTAGAAATTGTAATAAAAAAGAATAGCTCCCTGACTACAGCAAAATAAAAATTATATAAAATTTTAGCAATAAATATACAGCATATGTATGAAAAGTACAAAACTTTGCTGAGGACTGTAAGAGACTCCTTGAAGAAATGGAGAGAAATGCCATATTTATAAATAAGAAGATTATTTGGTAATATGCCCGTTCTCTTCAATATTAATTGAATACTTAGAGCTGTATCAGTAAACATATTGATATTTGGAATTTTACAAAATTATCTCATAATTTACCTAGAAAATGTACAGATGAAAATAGCTATGAGAATTATAAAAGCGTATGTGTTTTAGGATCAGTTCATTCAGGACTGGAATACCAGCTCTGCCACACACTATTTGGACAAACTTCACCAACCTATGCAGCCTTCCTGGACCTCAGCTTTTACATTTGTGAAATGCTGGTAATAATACCTAGTACATTAGGGCATGGTGAGGTTTAAAGTAGATAGCTAATGGAAAATCGACTTGCTATTCTTGGAATACACCAGTTGATAGCTCCAGAAGCTTCTGCCTGAAAGACTCTTCCATCTTGGCTCACTCCCTTTACTTCAAATATTTGGTCAAATCCCATCTTCTCAATGAGTTCTGTCCTGATTACCTTAATTTAATTTGAAACAACTCTTTCCTCACTCTCCAACTTTTCTTCTTTCTCCACATGTTTCACCTTCAAAGGTGCTAGATAATTTATGAATTATGTTTAGTGTTAGTTGTCTGTGCTCCTTGCTAAATCCTATTATGGACCTAGAGCTGTTTTGTGATGAATCCCAAATACCTGAAAATAGTGCCTCTTTCCAGGTGGCTTAGAGTCCCTTATAAGTAAATATTGTCAAATGAATGATTATACTTAGCTGTGCCAAGATCAGAATAGTCCCAGGAGCCTCCTTAAGATGTTTTCATATCTCCAGAGTGGCTGTGGACAAATAGGCCAGTGGACAAACAGCAGTAATGTTTCCTATTTTGTCATGGGCCTTGAGAAGATCAGAGTCTTTGCAGAAAGTACCAGTCTGAGGTCTGGGTGATGTCGGGGCCTCTCAGCAAGGGTCCTTACCCCCAGTCTTTACCAAGGAGGGAGCAGTCAGGCCAGAGTTACCTCTGCACAAAGTACAAACTTAATAAAGGACTATTGTCTAGATTTATAGAAGGCATACATTTGCTAACTTTGAACAATCATTGTTAACTTAGGGCCAGTCATGCTTTAAGTGCTAGGTGCTCCATGATCAAATAGGCAATATTTTTGCTGTTCATCTACTGGCCTGACAATTGGAAAATACCTCAGCTTTTTTCTAAAATTCAACCTGGAAGCTGATCTTTCTGGTAGCTGAAAATAAAAATAAAGGGCACAGTGAAAAAGGTTGCTCAGGAGTCCACATGAGCAAAAGAGGAGCACAAACCCCATTTTTTCAGACAGCGAAATGACATTGCACCCTCTCCCTGTGTTGGAAGAAGCCTGGTATAGCTGGGGGTCACTAGTGAATTAGAGTTTAGCTCTGCTAGGAACCTCACTGGTAGACAGAGGCTCCACATGTTAAGGCTGGGTGCTGGTGTCAGTGGAACAGTGCTGATGGTTCAAAACAATGTGGAGCATATGTGCGGAGCGCCAGAGGTCTGGAGTCCCACTGACTCATGCCCACATTTCTCTTCTCTCTTGTCTTCCTCCTCCATTGCCATTGACTCCTTTCTTTCTCTCTCTGCCATGATTCCTCTGCTCTAGGTCAGTGGTCCTCATACTTTTGTGAGCATAAGAACCACCTGAAAGGCTTATAAAAACACAGATTATGGGTTCTCTTCCTGAGTTTCTGAGCCAGTGCATCTGGGCTGGGGCATGGGAAGTTGTATTTCTCAGCCCTCAGGTGAAGCTGCTGCTGCTGCTGCTGGCCAGGGACCCGCACATTGAGAAGCACTGCCCTATTGTGCCCTATTGCCTGCTCACCCTCCCTGCCCCTCAACCTCTCACAGCATTTCTCTATCTCTGTCTCCTCCTCTACCTCATTGTCTTTGTCATTGTCCTCTCCATTCCTCTTTCAGCTGCTCTCAGGGTTCTGATCTCTTTTTCTACCAGGAAATCAGGAGCAGGCTAGAGAAGGGAACCCCAAGTCCCTGTATCCCAGGGAAATTCTTTTCTCTCTGAAGCTCTTTGGAAGCCCTTTGTGCTAAGTCTCCCTGCCAGTTACTGTCATGCCCTTATAGACAAGGCGGGAACTAAAGCCCAGGTCCTTCCACATGACAAGGCTGTGCCTCTGTTCCTCTCTCCCACAGAGAACGCCTGGGAATCTTCAAAGACCATAGCGGGGTGGGGGGAGATGATAGAAAGTGAATCCATTAAGAGGCGTAAAAGCTGACAGTTTCAAAAATAATGATCTCGGTTTCCACTTATTTAAAACTACCCAGCTGCCCTGCTGCTTTCATTGCTGCTGCAACTGACACTCAACTATGTTTGGAATTAAAAATACATAAGTGTTTTCTGAAAAAGCTGCTAATTTGAAGGTCATTAACGCCCAAAACATATTTCTTTTATTTATAAAAAGGCATGTGATAATATTTACCCTATTCCCCAAGCTCCGGCATGCGTACTCCCTCCAGCTAAGCGGCCTGCCTCCTTGGCCCCCAGCCATGTGCCCTCCTGTTAGCCATCACTTTCCTGCACCTGCCCTCTCCCTGACACCTGCTTGGCGGCCTGCAGTACCCAGAGGAGCCTGTGACTCGCAGTGGACTAGAATGGATGTAAATGGCCATTAGAGTTGGTAAAATGGCCCTGTCTTCCAGGGAGAGGGCACTTCCGGCAGTTAAGCGCTGATGGGTTCAGAGGCACTTGCCTTTGTAATGAGGATATTTGGGATAATTTACCCTGCGGGCTGCAGCTTGTGTCCTCGCTCCCTTTCATCTGTGTCACAGCAGCCTGGCAGGCATGCCTCCCCTGGGTCCTGACCCGCCTTGCCCCTTCCTGGCTGTGCAGCTGTGATGGCCACCAGTCAGTGCTAACACTTTGCCCTCTTTCCCTGCATGCCTGGTGGGGAGGCTTCCACACCTCGCTCAGCACTGTGGGGCCCAGGTGGATTTGACTTCACAAGGCTGTCAGCCACTGCACCCAGGACCCTTCCTTCACATGTGCACTGCACTGTACTGCTCTCTCAACTCTCTGCTCCCTAGAGGCTCCCTCAGCTGGTCCTGCTGCCCCCAACTCCCTCTGCTCAACTGTTTGTTTTATGAAGAAAATTTCTGGAAGCCCAGTCTATCGGCAGTTTTTAGGAAATCCTACTTGCAAAAGGAAGAGGGGGGTGGGGATAAATGCAAGGTGGGGAAAGGCAATGAGGCTGGGGGTTGCGGTTGCCATAGAAATCTAGAGTGGGACTGACAGCTGAAAAGAATTTCCCAGAGTAAAGGAGGAGGGAGTGAGAGGGGAGTCAGGGGTGGTGAGCATGCATGAGGGGCAGCTGCCCAATGGGCAGTTACATCAAATATATTTAGAGGAAGGGGGATGAGGAGATAGTGCCTGGCCCGGGGATGCAGATTCTGCCAGAGGGACCACGGCTAAGATAAGAGTGCAATCAGAACACTGGGATCAGAGAAGCAGCTGCTTGGGTCTACAGAAGTGCACCAGTGCACATGGGATTCATCCAAAACCCTCCCAACCAGTGCCCCAGAAGCAGAATCACCAGCCCCATGGTCTAGATGAGGTGGAACCCTGCATTGTGAGGTGACCTTGGCTTCTCTTCTGAAAACAGGATGTACAGCAAAGGAAAGATAGAGTGTGCTTTGGCTTCAGTTAGCTTCTTTTCTCTGAGATTTATTTCTTCATTATAAAAAAGTCATTTTGGGCTTACTTAACCAATTTCCTCTTACTGCTCTTATTTCTTCTAATTACATGTGTGTGGCAGCTGATTATGCTTGCTTCTCATCATGGGCTGGAAAAGGGATGACTTCCCCATCGTGTGTGGAGTGTAGTAAATCTCTCCCCAGCCCTTAGGAAAACTCTGGGGGCACAGAGGCTGCAGAAGTGGGCCGATACCCTGGGAGCCAGGGTGGGGGTCAGGCAGTGTCTGGTCATCAAGGCACTTCCACCAATGCCAGCAAGAGGGGTCCCGGTGAGGTGGGGAGGGGGATGATGGCAACCTGGGGCCAAGCTTCTCAAGCCAGCCTCTCCCGGGGCAAACCTGGTGCTGCCTGCATGTGATGAACAGCTGGGTGTTGTCTGAAAAAGGCCACCTTGCCTCTTTTCAGATCTCTAACCCAGAAGGCCTAAACCGTCACAAATCAGCTCCACACCCTCGAGACTCCCGCCGCTACAGCAGCACTTCTGGTGTTGTTTTTAATTTCCCTGTTAACTCCCCTTTTAGACTGTGAGCTCCCTTAGAGGAAAGGTGTGCCTGGCATTTATAGGTATCCAGCAAAAACTTGTGAATGAATGCATGAACAAATAAGTAAATAATTTACAAATATACAAATACGTAATGCTTCCTCTTGGAGACTCTCCTCCCGCCTTTCACTACGGCCACCCTCTCCTGAGTCACCTGCTTATATGTTTCTACATTTCCCCTTGACTCTCCAGAGAAGGTCTCACCACTTGCCAAGAAATCAGAGTCCATGGTTACTGACGATTCCTTTGGTTCCTGATGCATTAGTCCAGGTACACTGGCTTTTTGACACTGACCATGAGCCGTCTGATTTTTACCACTCATGTTATATTCTGGGAGGCTTGCTTTGTTTATACCTTTCTGTGGTGATAAGCCATGTTATGATACAATAAGATTCTCCTGAAACCAGCTTTCAAGAATGACTGCAAGACCCACTGGTAAGGACTACCTAACAAGTCCTAGGGATCAGGATTTTAGTTGGTGAGGCTTTTACAAATATTTTGAATTCCTGAACTCTGCCCCAACCTCTCTGACTCTAGCCACCTTCCCACTAGTCCACCTTAAGCAGGTCATGTCCAGGCAGGAGTTCTTAATCTCTAAGTTACACAAGGGACTCAGCAAACTATGGCACATATGCCACCACAACCCTCTACCTGTTTTTATAAATAAAGTTTTATTGAAGCACAGCGACATCCATCAAATTGAAATATTGTCAATGGCTGCTTTCACGGGACAGCAGAGTTGAATAGTGCAAAATAGACCATATGGTCCACAAAGCCTAATACAGTAACTATCTGGCCTTCAGTGGAAACATCTTGCCCTCTCCTGGGTTAGATCTATTGCACTAGTCTGAAAGAGATGCTCAGTTTTCTTTCACTCTGGCTAGCCATGGGTTTCAGAACCATAAACAGTTAACTAAATCTCAGCAGCATATGACAGTTTGCAAATAAGACCAAAGGAATGGTGTTCACTCAAATGAAATCAGCTGTACGGTAATGCCCCCTGGGCCAGACAAGTTAATGCTTGGCAAACTGCCCTCTCTGTGAAACATCTCAGCAGGAGCTGAGCCCCATGGTGGGAAAAAACAATAAAAAAAATTGTTAATTGTTAAATTGGATGTCAGAGAGAATATCTTTCAAAGTTGCAGTAGGCACTTTGTGTTTGAAAAATACCAGACTCTGAGTAAGGCTAGAGGTCACCAGTAGGCAAGAGGAGCTCTCCTCTTCCTGGGCAAAATAGATGAAAGGCTTGATACCATCTGCTGTATTCTATAGGGAGACCCACCACCAGGTGCCCTGCCCAGCTGCTGTATTTTCATTTAGAAAGAGCACAAATGAAATCATGTGAGCAGGGTTATGTCCACGGAGTCCTAAAGAGTTGTAATATACGTGGCCCAACCTTGAGCCTGAGGTGAAGTAACTTCAAGAAGAATCAATGTAATCAATGAGCATGCTTGGTCTTTTGCTTTCCTCAGCTGGAAGTGACTGATGGCAAAGGTGCCTGGATTCAATTATTAGTTCATTTATTCAGCAGATTTACTGTAGGAAGATAGTGCCCCAGGCCTGTAGATTCAGCCACGGATAAGACATGCCCCTTTGCTTGGGGGAGCTCCCCTGGATAAAGATGCAGAACAGACTATGATAATACAGAGGGCTGAACACTGTGATGGTGAGAAGCACAGAGAATTGCTTCTCTTTGGCCCTTCTTTGGAGGGGCCAAAGAGGAGCAACAGCTAACCCAAGTGGGAAGAATCTGGGATCCTTGTTGAGGTACAGCTGAGGTTGAGGCACAGTCAAGAAGCAGTCAGGTGAGAGGATGTGGGACAGGGCAGGTGGTTGAGCAGTGGCCACAGGGACCATGACAGCCTTGATGGGTGCCAAAGGTGAGAAGGATTCATAGGTTTCTACATTTCAATTTTTCTGTTCCCTCCACAATATTTTACCATATCCACACATTAACTGTACTGGTCTTTTAGTTATTATTATTTCCCTAAAACCAAGAACCAGTTTTACCTTTATAAACTTAGTTTTTAAAGGAACTTTAGTATGAAATCATGAATATGTTTTTGTACTACCTATATTTTTCTCCAAGGTACATAAATGTGTAAAGGATGTGGATACATGTGTCCTGAAACCTTCTCACCCACTGATGGTGCACTCAGCACACTTTTGGAAACCCAACAGATTGGGTTAACATCCTGTGGTGTTAACCCAATTCGAGGATGACATTTCAGTCACAAGAAAATCTCTGAAGAGTTATTTAGCTGAAGAAATCTCTTCATATGGACTGATAAGTCCAGAAATTAAGCTTTAATCAGAAGAGGAGATTAGACTTAGTAGCAGAGAGGAAAGTTCATGGGCCTGTGTGAATGAGCAAGCAATGTGCCTATATGACATATTGAAGTTTCAGAATCTAGCCATTGGTCCAATATGGCAAGCAACCTGGGAATCCACCCAGGAGCAAGAAGCTCAGCTTTAATCTCTGCAAACATGCAAGGCGAAGGGCAGAAATGATTAAGATGACAGATACACGTAACCGTGAAGTTCACAAAACCCCCAAATCCGTGGAGGTTAAGGATTTACCTTTATCAGAAGGCAAGAAGACTTTTTACAACAAACCTCAAGCACCCATTCATTTTCTATTGTTACATCATATTTCCAAATCCCTAGAAGGAAAATAAACTGATACCAACCGCCATTGACTGAGTACTCCCAACAACCAGGACCTAGGCTATGTGACTTCTATGTGGCTCCTCATTTCACCCTTGCAGAACATTGTGGGGTGAATATTACTCCCATTTTATAGACACAAAGCCTCGGAGTGTAGATAAGTTGTCTGCACTGTGTGACAGGACTGAGGCGGCCAGGAGGAATTTCCAGAAGGCATCTAGCTCAGGTGGGGGTATGGCTTGGTAACTCAGAGAACACACTTCAGGCAAATAGCCTCAGTTCCAATCCTGGCTTTTCAGTGTGATTTAGAACAAGCTACTTGAACTTCTCTGAACCTCATTAGTTAATTCACTTTCAAAATGGGTATAATAACAGTCGTATAAGTAATTAGTTTGCCTGGCTTGTAGTAAGCACTCAAAAAAATTGCGATCGCTATTACCATTTATACTATTTAATTTATGATTATTATTTTTGAGAACTCCTCAAGGGACCATAATTTCAGCCCCTAAGACAGGAGCACCTCCTCTAATTAGCTGGTAGAAAGATTCTCTTCACATTCTAAGAAGAATGTAAGACTCCACTGGGAAGAGAAGACTCTCTTTACTTTCAGAGAAGAAAATTATGATTAGAGCTCCTGTACCACGTTTGGGTATAAGGGTGACAGCTGGAAATGTCTGCACTTATAAATGTAAAGTGTAAGTGTCACCTTATACCCAAACGTGGTACAGGAGCCCTAATCAGCATTTTCTTCTCTGAAAACATCTTGGTTATGGTCAGAGATCCCTGAGGTGTCTGTAATTACACAGAAGTCCAGTTGGCATGCCATACTCCACTGGCATTTAGGGTTAGGTGCTCGTGTGCTCAGCCTCCTGGGTCCAGACCTTTCCTAATGTATGCTGGAGGAGGAAGGCAATTGCTCCAGCGTGGGAGTGAGGAAGATCTCCAAGGGTCAACACAGAGCTACAGCAATCGAGCAAAAGGAGGACTAGCTGCTCAGAATTGGAAGCAGTTCATTCAAGCCATACAGTTTAGACATGAGACACTTTCTGCAGCCTTCATTTCCTGGAGAGGTGGGCATGATCAGAAACTGGTATTGGGTAGCCACTGAGGGCTTCTGAGCAGGAGAAGAACCTGTGATGCTTTCCTCTTCCTTTCTCACTAGATCTTCTCATTGCCTACTCTCCCATTTCACTAGAAATGGGTGTGCTTGCCTGATTACTCTCACATTGCCATGGCCAGGCCTGTGAGTTCAGTCATGGCTCTTCATCACAAGAAGCTGTGGGATCTAAGTGATTAGATTGTGAAGAAATTGGAAGGCGAGGTTGAGTTCTGCCAGGAATCATGTCTTGCTTCCTTTGTTCATCCTCCAAACCGAATTGGAATTGCTTCACTTTAAGCCATACCATCCCTCCATGGGAACTCCCTACCTTGTTGGGGTCTGATCCTCTCAATTATCCTCTTTGTCTTTTTCTGTCTCTGTGGAATCTTTTTCATTAGCTTTTAAACATGTTCAAGTCTTTCCCACTAAAAAATAACAAAGTAGCAACCATCGAAGAGAGCCTCTGGCTATCTCCTTACTTTTTTCTTCTCTTCAGAGTCACTCTTTTTGAAAGATTGTGATGTCTTCTCCTTTCTCAACCTAGCTAGCATCTTCTACCAACACCTCTCTTCTGAAACTGCTCTTACCATGGTCACCAGGCCTTCCTGTGGCTAAACTCATGGGCAGTTTTTAATCCTTACCTAATACTAACTCTTTTTGGCAATGCTGGATTGGAACCACCATTCCCTCCCTGAAATGTTTCCCATTGGTTCCATGGACACTGCACATTCCTGATTTTTCTCTCTCCACTCACATTCTCATGCAGTAAACTCCTCTACTCCCATGGCTTTAATTAACCTCTAGACAAAAGATGCCTCCCAAATCTATATCATCAGCCCAAGTCTCTTTGCTGAATTATGCAGCCCTATATCCAGTGGCTCAGAGGTAACTCAAATTCGTATTGTCCCCCCCACCTCACAATTTCTTCCTCCTTTTGTATTCTCTCTGTCAGTGAATGGTATCAAAATCCACCCACATTCCCAAATCATAAACACGCAGTGTCATCCTCAACTCTTCCCTCCCTCACCCCTGAAAACCAATCTCTCTTTCCCTTCTGCTGCTCTCAACTCCTTTTATTTCTTAAATCAATCCACTTTTTTCTGTCCCCACTGCTAGCCTTCACCCAGGCTGCCATTATCTGCCAAGATTATTACACCAGCCTTTTGACTAGTCTCCCTGAATTGACTTTTGCCATTCTGTTTTCTATTTTGTGGCCAGAGTGATTTGTATAAAATATAACTCCCTTGCTGCAACCTACTTTCCACAGCTTGCACTCAGAGTAATACCTGGATTCCTTATCATGTTCTTGCCCCGCTACTCCTCCAGCTGCTCAGAGGGAGCACCGTATTCTCCAGCCTCTCTAGCAGTGAGTGAGCCCAAAAGCACGCCATGTACTCTCTGGCTTTTGAACCTCGGCCCTTGCTGTTCCTTCTACCTATAATTTGAGTTGCACCACTAACACCACCCCCTCAACTTGATAACTCCTCTTCAGGTTCCAGTTTAGCAGACCACCTTGGGGTTGCCTTCTTTAACCGCCTGGGACAATGGCAGTGCCTGCCTCTGTGCTCCCATAGCCCTCTTCATTTCCCCATTGGAGTTATTTACAACATTGAGTTTGCTAAGAACATTGGAGTTGAAATTTACTTGTCATTGTATTCTGTCAGAAAGCCATTTTCAGAGTATAGCAGTTGCTCATGTACATGCAAATACAAATTTAAATAAGACCAGAAGAGAAAAATCAAAGTTTTCTTGGGGTAAAGAGAACTTCTCTCATTTAAGAATATTTTTCAGTTGCTTAGAAGTAGCTAATTTGCCCATAATTTTGTTTTGTTTTCTTATTTCAACATTTTTTTTTTCTTCTGGTGAAAGGGAGGCCACAGGAATTCTTAGAATAATAGTGGTTTTAGAAAAGGACAAACAACTCTTGGAAGAAATCCTTGGAATGGGGTAGTTGTACAAAATACCAGTGAAGTTTCACTGGCCAGAGAAGTGCTGCCCATCCTCTCTGCCCAGCCAGACATCCTCCAGCAGGACATAGCCCTGGTTCTGCTCTCAGAGGGATGGGCCATCCTTGGTCTCTGCTCTTCACTGCCCTTTGAATTTGCCGCCATTGTACCAGGGACATCATCAAATTCATTCCTGTACCTCAAGGCCTTTGCACAATGACTGACACTCAGTGGGAGGCTGCTTCACCCCAGGCTTGGGCTCTGGGGAAGACTGTGACATTATTTTAAAGATTCAAACAGGGTTTAAAAGGAGTGTTTTAAACTTCACAAAACTAAAATTAGAATAGGCTACGATTGATAGCAGTTAGAGTAATTGAAAAAGATTCCAACTAAATACCCAGGGATTAATTTATTTTAAAGCATGCTGTTTAAGGTCATGGACTTTTGTAGGTGAAATAATGACATGTTAAACTTTCTCAATTCAAACTTATTTCAATCACCACACATTTATTGAGCATCTTCCATGTGTCAGACAGTGTGCTGAGTGCTGGATACATAGATGAGTAGGATGTGCCCCGTGGCCACTTTCATTTGGAGAATTACCACAAGGTTCTGTTAGGATACTGTGTGCTAGGTCATGACTCACAGCGGTATGGGACCCCTTCAAGGACCTGTGATAACAAGGCCAGCCCAGGAGGGATGCAGGAAGGAGGGCTCTCCTTTTCCCTGGTATGTGATGGAGGCCCATCCATCCCATCCACCCGTAATCAGGTCTGCAGAACACATCCTCCTACCCCTACCAGGTCTTGCACTCTCTGAGAAGGACTGAGAATTTGTTCTCAGACCTCTGTATAACTGTTCTCATTTGGAAATGGCTGGTCTCAAGAGACTCCCTGGTGGTGAACATGGTTGCCATTGGACCTCAGTCAACTCAAATGACCTTTCAGTGTGATCCAGACATGCCCTTCCCCTTTTGGCCAACTTTCTGTGACCTCAGGGATTCCCCTCTAATATGCCCCTGCACGCTGCCCCAATGATATCTTGAACAATACAGAACCTCTGGTTACTTTCAGAAATGACTCTATGACGTGGGCTGCAAGTCTCAGCCAATGCAGAGCTCATGCTGATAGGAGTCTTAAGGCCTCTTTTAGCACCGAGTGTCCCTGGAATTCTCTGGATGGTGCCTGTTTGTGGCTGATCCCCATCATGGCTGTGCCTTCCCTCTCATTTCACTGACAGGGATCTCACCATGCCCTCAGCCAGTTGGTGCCAGAGCCACTAATATTTCTGAAAAGATAATGACATTCCCAGACTTCCCCAAAAGGCCTTCTTAGAATGAGAGAGAAATGTTAGAATCTTTAACTGATACCTCGTAGATTCTCTTCTTCCTGCCATGTCTCAGTCTTCTTGCCCTTCAATATTCCTGAGTCCTATTCCTCAACCCTCACTGGTATCTCTGCTTTCTTCACAAGTGCATGGTCAAGAAAAGCTTTGAGTTCTCATTTAATTTCAATTATCCCAGGTAGCCTCAGCAAGAATCCGGTGATCTGGCTCTACACGTAACGTGGTGGGAAGGAGACATATGGAGAAGTGGAAGGCGGGAAGAAGCACATAATTTCAGTAGTGTATGAACGTATTTGACATCTATGAGCTTCAGCGACACCCAGGTGAGACAATAAACATATAATCTGTAGATTTATCTGCCTCTCTACCAGTCATTCCTTTGAGTGCTGGAAGGGGCAGGGAGAGGGTTTGGAAAGGTGGGGTATAATCTCCAAGGATTCTCCACAAATCACCTCCATTTCCATCACCTTTGACCCAGGAACATTAATTAAACATCTCCCACCTGCCCCCATGTGATCTCCACCCATCTGACTCCTGGCGGCTGCAGGTGTGCTGGTTGAGCAGCACCCCCGCTTTCTGTGAGCCGTGCCCTGGGCTGCGCAGCATGGCTGCAGATTCCATCTCTTTAGCCTGGCTCTCAGGGCTATGGGTCACTGACCATTGTGCAAAGTGTGTTAAGTAAGGGTCCAAATTGGATTTAGTCTGCTGCAAAATGATGAGACAGCATGGGTAGCTAAAATTTAGAGGATTGGGGTCTCACTGACAGCATCCTCCCCAGGGAGCTTCTTTGAAGGTGTGAGTAAAGCCCCCTCGAGCTAAATGTGCCAGTGGAGGAGACACAGGATGCCAACCAGCCTCTCCCATCACTTCATGCCAAGAATGTGAGGGTTCATTACCTTCTTTCTGGGTATCTCAAGAACCTCAATCACTATTATTTCCTGAGGCAGGAATCTTATATCTATTATCAGGTAGGCTGGGGTAATACAGTGGTTCTCAAAGCATGGTCCCTGGACCAGCAGCACTAGCAGCACCTGGAAACTTGTGAGAAGTGCATGTTCTCCAGTTCCACTCTAGACCTGATGAATCAGGAGCCCAAAGGTGGGACCTGCAATCTCTGTTTTACCAATATCGTCAGGTGATACCAATGCACACTCAAGTGTGAGACCCACTGGGGTAAGTGGTTCAGAGCAGGGAGTCAGGTTGCCTGAGTCAAAAATCCTGACACCACCGTTGTGTGATCTGGGAAGGGTCTCTGTCTCTCAGTTTCCTCATCCAAAAATTGGGAACAATAAATTACCTGCTACTATGTCACAAGATTATGGTAAGGAAGAGATTTCATGCATGTAAGGCAGTTAGAAAAATGTCTGGCATAGAGAACCTACCCAGGAATGTTACTCTTCATTGAAGGTAGGTATTATTTTCCTATTATATAGATGAGGAAACTGAGGCTCAGAGAGGTTCATGACTGGCCCAATGCTCCAGAGGTAATGATGTGGGAGGTCTCACTCGCTAGTGACACATCTCATCCCCTTCATGCCTTACGTGTTCCTGTAGTTCGTCTGGGGTGTAAGGGTGGGGCCTTGTGCGGGGCATCTGTGGGGACTGAGAGTGTCCAGATCTTGGTCATGCCCACATCACTGAGAGCTATGCCTCGAGGTGCCCTGGGCTTGGCTCTGCGGACCCCTCATGCTTTCCTCTTGTGCATTTTGGGTTCATAGGATCTATGGTGAAACCAAGCCAAAGGGTTTAACAACAGGACTTTGACCTTGACCCTGCTTTGTCCACAACCAGATGAGTTGGCATTGGTGGAGGCACAGTGAGAATTTGGGGTTAAAGATTGTGCCAGAGGAATTTAGTGACAGATTAAAATTCATTCCTGTGGAAAAGTGAGAGTAGATTAGCCAAATTGCCTAGACTTGTATGATACTCATGGATTGAGGTCTTTGGGGTAATGAGTAAATTGTACATGGAATTGGTAAGCAATTAATAAAGGAAAGTTTCCTCTTCTACCCGCATGGTTGGACTGGGGTCCTTTGCAGCCTCAGGCAAACTGTTGAGAGTAGTTCTGTCCATTTACTTCCATTCTCCAGGGGTTCAGCACGTGGATGGTGATTTAAGATGAGCTCCCCTGAATTAATGCTGTATCCTCAGGCCAGTGGGCGTCTTTGAAGGGGTTAATTCTTCAGAGAATCTTGGCCAGTGATTTTAGAAGGTAAGAACCACCGCATATCAAAGTTAGCAATTATTAGGGGAAAAGGCTATTATCACTGAAAATATGTATTAACTGAGCTACTTGGCAACCATAACTCCTTTTACTGCCTCACATCTCTCCACTGCAAACTGCATGTTCATAGATAAACCACAAGCAAGCAGTCTACATTTACAACATTGGCCTGGATGTGGACTTCTCAAATGCAGTGTGTAAACTAAAATCAGGTTGATCGTGTATTCATGGTGATTGATTGATCGTTTATTTACCAGACACTTCTTAAGCCTCATATTTATTCAGTTTTCACTTTGGGTCACATCAGTGCCAGTGAGTTTAATATATTCTGCTTCTTGGGAGTCATGGGGTCAGGGATGTGTTCCGTCCCTCCCACATTAGAAAGAAGAAGGACGGTTGTTAAGGATTCTCCTAAAACTTGGGGACAACCCACAGGGGGCCAGGGACACACACTCTGACACCATTTTACGTAAACCCAGACATGCTTCTGCTCATTTTAATTAGATAAAATTAGCAAGGAGATTACGGTAAAAGGAGAAATTAAAAATAATTAAATGTTAGGTGGAATTTACAAAAGTGAATTGAACAATGAGGTACAATAAGGAATGTAAAGAGAAACACAGACACATTTGAAACATTCCTCGGATGCCACGTGGCTTAAGCCAGTCCGTAGGTAAAGCAAGAATTCTCCCTTGTCACTTCTTGCAGATTCCAGTGATGTGAAAGAACATTCTCCAGAAACACTTTCCTTCTCCTTTTCTTCAGATGTTATCAGGATTATTAATCAGTCAGCATCATTCCAGGATGGCCCACACTGCGTCCAATTCAAACCACTCACCTGTTTCCTGTCTGAATTTGCAAACTCTTGAGAGTTTTTCCCCCTCTTTCCTTTCATTTTTCTCCCTCTCCTCTCTTCCCATTGAGCCAATAGGCCAATTGGGCCAACCACAAAGCCTAACCAACACTGCATTCCAGCCCCTTTGGATTTCCTAGGGACAAAGACTTCCCAGGTCTTCTTTCTTGTTTGCATCTGTTACGAACAAGCAGTCATTTTATAACACAGACATACACATGTGTGCGCTTGCACACGGAAACAGGTTTTTCTTTTTTTCCAATTTGTGGTTTCTTTTTCCTTTTTGCAGAAAATGCAAACAAAAGAAAAACGAGGTTTTCAATTGAAGGTACATCTCTTCTTCAATATGAAGACATTAATTGAATTTGTTGGATCCCCATGCAGTGGTCAGCGAAGTCCTTTGGCAACTGACAGAACAACATCTGGAGACTCAGGAGCTGGGTTTTGTTTGAAGAAACTTCCCTACAGGAGTCATGAGCAGAGAGAAACGAGTGTGGGAGAAAGGAGGGGACTCTCATGGAGGAGTACAAAAGGAGAAAAGAAAAGAATGTCATTGGTGAGGAAAAAAATGGAACACCGCTTCTGTTTCTTCCCTCTACCTCCTTCCCTTTCTTCCTGTGGATGGACAACTCCAGCCCACCGAGGGTGGGAGGTGAGTTTACTCTTGTTCTCCCGATGCATATTGTTTTGTCTTCACTTCTGTTGAACATCACCTTTTTATATTTTTATTATTATATATTTGGTTTCCCACGGCATCTCAAACATGCTTCTGTCACTGAGAAATGAAGGTTGCCTATTCGCAACAGGTCCGGTTGATTCTTCACTGATGGAAATGCATTCCTCAGCTGGGAAGCCAGTCTCTCCAGTACATTCCACAGTGGTCAACCTCTGGTCCCCCTTGACCTTGGTCCTTTTCCCTCCTCTCCTTCCCCAGGAAACAAGAGTTCTCATGCCATTGCCGTTGGTGACTGACTCATCTGGACCCTCATGGAATGAATGCTGTTCAGGATCTTCTTCTGATGGCCTGCCAAGGTGACCCCTATTCTCAGGAGGTCTCTAGGAGGAAACAGACAGAAAAGAAGTCACTTCAGTGTTAGGTCAGCTTTTCGCAGATCAAAACTCATCACTAAAGCCATGCTCCCAGGAAGTAGCCATGCTACAAAAATCCAACTAGCTTAAGTTTACCTAAGTTTTTGGCAAGCCCCCAATTAGAGATTTTCCTACTCATTTTCACTTTCTCCCTCTTCTCTAATGCCCCTCCAGCTTAGACAATCCTGTGAGTGCCGTGCCTTGTTCCAGGGATGTGTTCCTCATGTACAGGCTCTAAGGCAGCCCCTCATTGTCTCCACGACCCTCAGGTGGACTGGAATTTTCTCCTGCTATTTTTTAATACTCCAAGTGCACACACTATGGGGCACTTGGAGTATTAAAAAATAGCAGAAGAAAAAACAGTCAGTTATTCTGTGGAGTTTTCTGCCTAAATTAGTGATCACCCACTGAGACTGAAAAGCTATGGGCCTCACCTGGTCTTCTGATATTTTCCCCTGAGTTTCCATTTTCTGCCTCTGTTTGAATTTTAATGTCATGCATTTTTAAGAAGAGTGGTCTCAAAATAACTAAAATATCTGCCCAATCAGGAATCCTAGGAATATGTCCAGGATAGAGCACCGAATTGGATTAATAAGAACAAATTCATGGCTTATAGTTGACCTGTGCTAGACCCATACATTCTTCCTCAGGTAATAATAATACATAACACTGCTTAGGAACATCCCCCGTGCCATGCACTACCTCATTTAAACCTATGTGAAAGCATTTCACAAAAATAGAGAAACCACTATAAACTCAATGATGATAAAAATTTAACAGTAAGCATTTCTTGTATGCATGCTATGGGTAGATAATGGATCAAGTGCTTTGCATGTGCTATTCCATTAACCTCCCATCACAAACTAATGAGATGAGCATTATTATTTATAATTTATAAATTATTTATAAACAAGGCAAATAGGGCTCCGAGAAGTTAAATGATGTGCTCAAGGTCACACAATAGGTAAGCAGTGGTGGAACTGCTATTCAAATATAAGACGACTTGGTTCTCAGCACTCCTGCAGAGATGCTAGCAGAACTCTTTTCTAAGGTCCTGACTGTATTTCCTCTAAAGCCCCTCAAACCCAGCACAGCTGATCGGACCCTGATGAACCCTTGCTGGATTCTGTTCACAATGCCTTGGCTCTCCCGCCCTATGCCCCTTTCGGCTGGTAGTCAGTCTCCCAGGGGATGCTGCTGATTGAGATATTCAAAGGGCCCATGTCTTTTTGGTAAATACTTTACTTTAGGAAAGCATGCTTGAATTTTGAATTCACAAAGTGTCCCACAATCTGTTAAGTTGCTCACTTACTTTTCCCATCTTTTACCTCTCCTCAAGAAACAAATTGGATTGCTCTGATACTGTGTGGACATGTTTTACTTTGAACGAAATCCCTTAATTTACAGTTTTACGTTCCTTTTGGTCTTCCCCTTATCTTTTTCAGGTGATTATTTCTAGACTGAGAGAATTCTTCTTTTAGATCCTGGGGGTATTACATGACAATAGCCCCCATATGCAGGCAGATCATAGTGGAAAAATGTCTTCATAAACACCCATTTCTATCCCTGAACCCAGTCCCTCTGATTATCTAGGGGCATCCATTTTCATTCTAAAAGATGGGGAAGCTGGTTTTCCACTGTTAAGTGCTTCTTTTATATTTATTTATTTTTGCTGTCTATTTGACAATTATTTTTAATGGCAGGAACTATCTTTTCTTTGGCATCATGAGGAAATGAATCTAGTTTTTAAGAAATGTATTCTGATGTTCAGTGGATCCAAAGCTAGACACACAAACCACCTCCCTGGAGAAAGTGGTGGCTCCATCCTTTATGAAAAAAAAAATAGACCTCAGAGAGGTGGAGCTGGACTCCAGGAAGACTGACAGGAAACCGTCAGAGTGTCAGGAAGCTGTCCCTGTGGGCTCAGCTACTGGGGTGGAGCACCATCACCCTTTCCTGGGACTCAGCAACTGGTTTACCCCAGTTGCAAGGAGGGAATCCCAGCACCTTACACTGTGCCTGTTGTATAATTGGTGATCAATATGTGTTTGCAAACTAATGGATGAATGGATCTTCTACCATGAGAAATGTGTATTACAGGCTGCTAGATCCCACAATATGTGCTATCAGTACACATTGTAGCTTATGGAGCCCATGAAGTCCCCCCTGGTGTGTGTGTGTGTGTGTTTGAAGGGTAGAGTTAATTTCCTAGGTAGGATTATCTGAGCTTCTGTGAGTACAGAAGGTGAAATCTGACCCTTGCCAATGTTAATCCAGTGGTTCCCAAACTTGCTGCACATTAGAATCACCTGAGGAGCTTTAAAAAACCCTGATGTTCAGATCTCACCACAACGAATCAGAAGGTATGGGAGTGAGAACCAAGCATCAATATTTTTTAAAGGCCCTCAGGTGATTTCAGTGTGCAAGAAAGCCTGGGAACCACTGAGGCCCTGGGGTGGACAGGGAGCAGAACATTGAACTCACAGCCAGAAAAGCAGGCCTGTGTCCCAGCTTTGCCACTTGTGAGCATCAATGTCACGTAATTTCAGAATCTGCTGAATGGAAGGGGTGGAACTAGACAAATATTTCCCAGACTATAGTTCTATAAAACCCTGCCCCTCAAAAATATGGTTCTATGGCATTTAATAATTTTAAATGGGTTCATTTATTTCAGGATTTCTCATGGCCTTTATAATGCTAATATGAGCAGTGAATCTCCAAGAGGGTGATAAAGTGTACAATACTTCCCAAATTTATTTGACTGCGGGACCTTTTTTCCAAGGAGAACCTATTAACATTTCCCACAACCGGTACTTCTCAGAACATTCTTGAGGGAAATGCTGGACCACATGGATTTTCAAGAGACTCTCTGGCTCTCTTTTATAATAAATTATTATTTGAATAATTTTATTTTGTGTATTCCTCCAAACTCCTATAGGAGCTACAGACTGGTAAATAATTGTGGAGGATGGAAATGCATGCTTATTGACAACTGCTATCTAAATAAATATAAGGACAAGCTCCCCACACATCTCAGACTGTTGCTGAATCAGTGCAATGCTTTTCCTGCTATGTTATTTAAAGTACTGGCTGGCTGTGTTCTTTCCATCTGGATGCTCTCTTTGATGAGTTGAGTTTAAAAACTTAAATGGGGAAGAGACTCTGGGTGATTAGGCAAAGACATATGGCTCTGACTTTGAAGAACTCTCATTTGAGGCCAAGAGTGGATCTTTACCTCCCAACCCCACCCCACCCTTACATCCCCCTTCATCTTTCCAAGGTGCTCCCCTCTCCAGGCCCGGTCTATACAGAGATGGAGCTCCAGGGATGAGGCTAGAAAAAGGACTCACATTATCTGCGATATCAGGGAAGGCGCAGTGACCCCTAACGGTGGTCTGGACAGAGAGAGTCTTATCACTTACTCTGATGTCATCTGGGTGACCAGCTGGAGGGAGGTGAAGCCAGCAGTGAGGAAGCTGTCCCTGTACTGGACCATTTTGATGGCGCTGAGCCAGTCATCCACGGTGGTAAAGGCCGTGAAGTCTGGGATGGAGCGGTCGAGCAGGGGCTGGGAAGGCCTGGTGGGACAGAGAGGGGCAGGTGACCACATACTGTGGAGATGCATGGACATCGCCCTAGTCTGGCCTGAGGGCTGACTTCATGGAAGGCAGCATCCCTTATGGGATCAGGATTATCCTGGAGCCATGGGCTGAACCTTTCTTCCTCATGGGATCCTAAATCAGCATGACTTCTATGTCCAGGTGGCCAGTGTTTCTGCCTCTGGGGACTGTCACAGGTCAGTTAACCCAGACAGGTAGATTGACATAGCATTCAGTCTGAAGGGAATGGAAGGCTCCCAACTCCTTTGTAAACCAAAATTTAGGAGCCTCACCATTCAAAGATATGGTCCTTTAAAAAATATACATATTTTATCACAACCTCCCCAGATATATTGATAACATTTTTTTCCTAGTTTTATCCTTAGCTATTTGAAAGAAAATGAAGCAATGGGACCCATTACTGACCTTCTCTGGCACATTTTCAAAGTAGACATCCACGTATCCAAACCAGAAATCAGGGTGCTATCTTGACATCTCCCTCACCCTCAGCACCCATGTCCAATCCTTCACCAAGTCATAAAGATTTTGTCTCTCAAATCCCCAAAACTCATTTACTTTTTTCCACAACCATTATCCTGATTTAAGACATGATTTTCTCTATTATGATCACTGCAGTGTTCTCATACCTGTCTTCCGTCATGCATGCTTGCTCTCCTCAACATAATGGCTACACTGTAACTAGATGCTCTTTTAAAATGCACACAGGATCACAGTCAGAGGCTGCTGGCTATGCCCCTGACCATGGAGCCACCCACATCTAAGGATAATGGTTTCACTGGACTCACACGGCGGTGATGGTTGCCACAGTCTTGAGACTTGCCGGGTTCCGGATCATCTTGTCTAGGGTGTTGACAATCTCTGCAAAGCGGGGCCGGCTGTTCCGGTCCTTCTGCCAACAGTCCAGCATGAGCTGGTGTAGAGCAGCTGGACAGTCCATGGGTGGGGGCAGCCGGTAGTCCTGCTCAATGGCATTGATGACCTGCAGTGACACACAGGGGACAGGAGCGATTGGGTGACTGCCATCAGCCAGTCACTCACAAATTACCCCTTTTATAGGGAGCCTCCCAGATCCAGGCTGGTGCAGATGCCCTCGCTCTGTGCTCACACACATTCTACTGTAATGGATTTACTGTGCACTCGGTTTATCCCCCTAGGGTTTGGGCTCCTAGAAACCAAGGGTCACATCTTAGTACTCCTTTATGTCCCTAGCTCCTGGCACAGGGCCTGACATACATGGACCTCTGTAAATATTTGTTGAAGAATGAGCCAGTGAACAGCTTGAGCGTCTCCTCTTTTTAAGAAGACATGGGGTTCAATTCAGCATTACTGGAAGCTGGTGGCACCAGGGGTGATAAAACAGTGACACATGGGAAACCCAAGGAACCCACTTTTTATAAAGGGTGTCCTCCAAACTTGTGGTGGACTCATTCTTTCATTTGGAAGGAAAGAGAAAGGGAGGAAGGGATTAGCACGGATGCAGCACTTTCTCCATGCGAGAGACCCTCTAGATGCCTCATCTGCATCATTTGCCATAATCCTTATGAGGCAGCAACATGAATGGGCTTGGTTAAACAAATTGGCTCAAATCAATGACAACAGTCAAAATAACAAGGTGGTCCAAAATGAATACTGTCAATCAGATTTTGGTAATTTTCACAAACACCAGAGAATAATTTTGTAAAGATTTTAGGAACGTTAAGTACTTTGTTTTTCAGATCTTTGTGTTTTTTCATCCAGTACGTCTTAACTTCAAATGCATTTAAATCAATCATGCCTGCTCTGTGCTTTTTACATTAAAAAAAATAATTGTAAGTGACCCAAGCGCTAAACATATGAATTTAGTATGGTGCACCCATAAGGCAACAGAAGGCCTAAAATACAATTCAGGTCTTAAAGTGAGACTACAAAAATCTATCTATTGAAATGGAAACATGCTCATAGTGTAACAGGCAAAACAGCTGGCTGCAAAACTTCACGTATAGTATAATCTTGCTTTTGTAAAAAACAAAATAAAAACCAACTATTATACCCATGCATAGAAAATACCTTGGAAGGATATACAGCATGGAGTTAATAGCGGTTGCCTCTGGATAGGCAGAAACCTGAATGATTTTATGGTTTTCTTTTTGCTTATTTGAATCTTTTTATTTTCTATAATAATCCTGCATTGATTTTATATTAAAATAAACAGTTAAAGCATCTTTAACAACAAAGGAAATAATTTGGAGTTCAGGGTTTTTTTGGTGTTTTTGCCTCTATTTAAAAATCAGATTTATTTCAACTGATTATTTTTTTTTTACTTTGTAAATCAGTCAAGAAGTGAGTATTTTCAGTTAGTTTAGTTTTTACAATTTCTATGCATAGTATGTAGGACATGAGATAGGCATGAAATAACATGATAGCCAGAAGTCATTAGAGATAATCAAGGTGTATTAGTTCTTCCATTCAAAGGGTGAAAAACAAGCTTTACAAACCATACCAATTTTATGACTATATTAAAAAATCCAGTGACTGGGAATACTCACTTTTGAACAATGTGTTACACTGATGACTTTTTTCCTCCTCTAAACTGTTGTCAATCAAATTCCCCTGCTATCCTCTGAGGACATTTAAACCCCATTTCCCCATGAGAAAATGGAGGCACTGGAGCAGTGAAGTAACTTGCCCAGGGGCATGCAGCTAGCAAAATACAGGGCTGGGAATAAATCACAGCGGTGCTTAAGTTTTGAATACTTCAAAAGCTGCATTTCCTAGGCCTCTGTTGGGCTGCCATTGTAATCTCAGCCTGGAGAACAGCCCCTGGAGGTGTTTGATGTCTTCTTGGCATGGAGCTAAACTAAGTAATCTATGAGAATGAGCAGCTGGGCATCACTCCCATCAGCCTGGCTCACACACCCCGCACCCTTACCCAGCTCCTTCCAGATAACTAGATTGAGGGTCCTGGTCACAGAATCTCCAAGTGGGGTTACCCATTGAATGGCCCCTGGAACTCCTTCTGGGTTGCATAAGGGCAAGTTAGGTAGGGCCAGCAGGAGGAGCTAGCATCCAAATTCAACCTCACACAGTGCTAGGGGTCCTCAAAGTCTTCCAGTGAAGGGCAGCTAATGTTCCTGGTGGTCCCCTAAACTAATGGCATCTTTGCTCAGATCGTTAGATGGCAGAGCCCCAGGTACTAATTTTCCTCACTGGCAAGACAGCTCTACTACCTGTCCTGGAACAAGAAAGAGCACTGGAGTCAGGGCCTTTCTGCAAGAGCAGAGCTCCATGGTGTGACCAGCTGACCCAACCTCTTTTGGCAAGGGATCAAGAGAATGGGGTTTATGCACATGTTGAGTCTTCTGCCTGTGAGCTCTCGACTGAATGGAACTCAATTCTGTTTCCCTTTGTGTGTCCACTGCATGGCATCTCATTGCCCTTTTTTTTTTTTTTTGAAGACTGTTCAGGTATTTGCTTTTGTATTTCCTCTTTGTTCGGTGTGTTTCCTTTCTTCTTAAGGGGACATCAAAAAGCCACTGATTTCTCCTTTCTGGGCAGGTCAGCTAGGAGCACAGGTCCATGTGGCTGTGGTGGTGTTAGTACTACATCGTGCATAGACCTTGGAAACCTGGTTTCAAATCCAAGTTCCATCTCTTATTAGCTATAGAACCTTGAGAGAGTCACCTGACTTCCTGAAACTTCACAGATGAGACTGTTACAAAGATTAAATGACACCAAAGTGATGCACATTAAGCACAGCACAGATGAGTAGTAGGAAGAATCCACATCAAACAGAAGGTGTCATTACGGCTGTGTCTATTATAGTAGATGTCTTCCCGGCAAAGAAGGGAGCTACTACTGCTCATTTTGGAGGTCCAGGAAGACAGTGTTTGAAAAACACCAAGCACTTTGCTCACTTTCCAGGGTAGAGCATAGCCGTGGGAACCCCTTCCCATGTTTGTGTTTAGAAAATGGGACTTTACTCCATTTGTTACTTCTTGTAGGTAACTTTGTTGTTATTACTTGAGCTGAGAATCTGGGAGCATTAATGCTTCTTGCATATAGGGAAAAAAGTGTCCTTTACCCTTCAGCCCAAAGAAAAAAAATACTTATGTTATTCATTGGTATATGGGTAGAATTTATCCACTCAAATCTTTGACTGAAATACTATGCCTCTAGAGACTTTTATTCTCTTCTTTAGGATCTGCGTGTTTTCTAAATTTCTGAGCACATACAATTTATAGTCAAATTAGAACATCATTATATCAAAAAATAACTTCAATATTCTAATGGGACTTTGAGATCATTCTCTGTCACACTTGCCTTGCTAGCAGGTATGGGGAACAGGGAGGAGGAGTGGAGAAACACCTTCATTCTGGCCATCTGATGATGGCTCTAAATGCCAGTGACCAGGTTTGAATTGTATGAAAAGATACGGCCTAAGGTTCAAGACACAGGGTGTCCCACTAAATAGAGTTGAAAACTAAAGTGAATTCTGAGCCCCTTTCATTGGTCCATAAGATGAGAGAAATGGCTATTGCGAAGATTGAAGGTTAGAATGCAATCATATGGCATTTCCATAGAGAAGGAAGAGTAAAGGTGTGGGGGTAAGGAAGCCAGTCTAGGCAACTGTTATCCAGAGCTCACTGCTGTCTCACTTTGAAAGGTCAGCAACAGCCTTTTTGGCTATTGCGAAGGCCAGCATAAGCAAATGTCCTGGGATCTAATTAAAGGGGCAGGGAGGAGGGGGGTGAGGGGTTGCCTTTATTAACCTGTACTGAGAAATGGTAGGTGCGGGGGGTGGTGGGGGTGGGGAGGTGGGTTTGGTAGGGATCAGGTGCAGGTAGTCTGACCCCAGGTGCTCTCTGGAACTGGAGGGAGTGACTAGAACTCCTCTGGAAAATGCGTAGGGCCCTTCCCTTGCCCTTGCATTTTCAGGGGCTGCCCCCAGCTGCCTCCAGACATGTATTTCCCATTAGTGAGTCAGGCTGTGGGTAGTGCTCTACTCAACCTTGCACTGGGGAGAGGGAAGTGGAGGAGCTCAGAGCAGTGGAGAAACCAGGGCAGAGTGGGTTAAGTCACGCTCTGATGTTTCAATAAGACTGCAGCTCCTCTCCACAGACACTGCCACTCTCATTATCTCTGTCAATCAGATCCAAGCAGCAGAACTTCCAAGTTGCTCTCTCTGGCTGACAAACTCTCTGTACATGTTCAAAGACCTTCCTGGGCTCTGGAAGCCTAATTACCAGCACTCTGACTTGCCTCTGCAATTCTCTTCCTTAAAACCTTTCAATTGTCATCTGTAAAATCCTTTACCACCACCACCTTGGCAGTTTCTGATGAGTGAGCCTTCAGCCCAGCAGCTGGGAGCCCCTCCTGGCTCTCTCCCAGGCCAGGTTGTAAGAAGCTTTCTGAATGGGCATGAAGTCACCTCTCGCCTCCCACGGGGAGCAAAATTGCTCTTGAGACAATGCTTAGCAGCTTTATCTTGAATAAGCACAGCAAAATTAGAATAAACTGCTACTGTACAGATGTTCTCATTCCCTCTGAGACCCATCTCAAATGTCAAATATCCAGGAAGTCTTCCCTTACCTCCTCCACTCAAATGTTCTCAAAGCTCCATGTTTATGCCACTGGACTGTAAAACCCTCAGAAACAGGACCAGCAAGCACAGTGCTTAGTCACAACTAGCATACAATGACTGTGTGTTAAATCAATAATTTGGGAATTCTGGAAGTCTAATATCAGAAATTTTACTTGCTTTCAGCATTGACAGAAAATATCTTGAATGTGCAATCTTGCTTGTCAGACAGTTTTGCAATTCATTCTGTATGTGCTGAAGTTCTTAATAAGATTAAGGTCTTAGGCAGGATAAGATGGTCTCATTTTTCTTTCTTTCTTTTTTTTGAGACACAGTCCTGCTCTGTCACCCAGGCTGGAGTGCAGTGGTGCAATCTTGGCTCACTGCAACCTCCGCCCCCAAGGCTCAAGTGATTTTCATGCTTCAGCCTCCCGAGTAGCTGGGATTACAGGCGTGTGCCACCACGCCTGGCTAATTTTTGTATTTTTATCAGAGGCAAGGTTTCATCATGTTGATCAGGCTGGTCTCAAACTCCTGGCCTCAAGCAATCCACCCGCCTTGGACTCTCAAGGTGCTGGGACTACAAGTGTGAGCCACTGGTTCCTGCTGGGTCTGATTTTTCTAGCTAACATGTTAGATTCATCTAGCAGCTGGCATAGACAGAGCCAGGGTGCAGCTGATTTTATGAAAGTAGCCTTTGCACTAACTCTACCACTTACTGATTTGACACGCTCCAGGAGCGGAGGCAAGCTATTGCTAATTACAGATAACAGAGGACCTAAACACCACCCATGGTTGGCTTTGGTACCTGGTTAAGGGATGCAGCCATTTCACCCACTCCAGGCTGGAGTCACTCTGCCCATGGCAACAGTGAGTATGGTCACAGAAGTACCCCAGCTCCTCTTTCCACAGTCTCTCTGGGAAATTGCCACCTTTCTCAATCTTCTGAGCAGCTGCCATGACACTAAACCTCTGGCAGGATAGGAAGCTTGCTGATTCCACAGCTTACAAGTTCCTCCGTGTCCACCCTAGCACAGAGTGGGTTATAGTGTGGTTGGCTGCCCAGTGGACTCAGATCTGAACTGGGGACCATTCTTCCTCTTTTAACTGTAAGTTGGGAAGGATAAAAACTGCCTCCCTCCCAAAGTGATGGGAAGAGCTAGCAGAGAACACAGGTATGCAGCTTTGCAAATTGTAATCCCCTCACCTCCAAGGAGAGGGTATGTATTCAAAATACAAAAGAGGCCTCATTCCTGAACATCAGCTAAGGGTGACAGGCAGTGTTGAAATTCAGGCAGGACTTTCCATTGGAGACTTATCAAAGCAAATCATCCTGAAAAGCCTTCCTCATCTTTTAGTAAGTATGGAGCAAAGGTTCTCATGTGAAACATCCCCAAAGGCCTCTATCTGAAGCATCTTAGATGACCCTTCTCTTCCTTTCTCACCCTTTTCCCTTGAGGGCATCCTGGGGGAGTGTTGACCTTCCTGCAGACAGGGTCCCTCTCCTGTGGTGCATCTGAAGCCAACTGGCTTTGGAAAGCTCTCCACCTCTTCCTTCACCAATACATGATATGGGATCATAGAAGAGTTAATTCTCAGGTAAGAAGGGCCCTTTACAATTCCTCTCTTTAAAGCTAAGAGGTGCAAGTCCTACACAGAAACTGCAACTGGCTCAGTGGAGCACAGCCATCAGACGCAGAGCAGGATGGGAACCCAGGCCCTGGCCCTTAGTCCAGTGCCTCCTTCCTCTCTGTCATGCATGGGAAAGGAAAACACAGAACGTGAATGCTTAGAAGCAGGGTAGACTCTACTGCTTAACTTGGGGCTGATCTATTCATGGTTCTCAGCCATTTGGAACAGCCCATTATCTCTTGGGTTGGGGTCTGTGGCCTGGGCACCTCTACAGGCTTTGTGGTCATAGGGACTTTCACACCTCCATGCTGGGCTCTTTGATTAGTTACAACATCCATGCTAAGGGTGTCCCTATATCCCCTGCCCTGAACACTGCAGGTTCAGATTATGAGGCTGTGAGCTGAAAACAGAAGGAATTGGTATGCTACTGCCTTTGGGATCCCTTTGATGGGGGTTTGTGGCAATCAAGTGCCGCTGACACTCACATCTTGGTTGGACATATCCCAATAGGGTCTCTCTCCAAATGACATGACTTCCCACATGACGATCCCATAACTCCAAACGTCGCTGGCTGAAGTGAACTTGCGGTAGGCAATGGCCTCTGGAGCTGTCCATCTCACAGGGATCTTCCCTCCCTGAAAGAAGGAGAAAGCATGGTCAGCCCAACCATCAGGTTTCTGGTTGAAGGCAGGCAATAAAAATCTTGGCATGCACGTTCTTCCAAACCCTCACTCCCATATCTTGTGAATTAGGACAGACAGGCTATTCTTGCTTCATGCACAAGCTATGTTGCTGTGCCTACTTAGAGAAGCTCAAGGTGACCAGTATGCCTGTGCTGGCCTCTAGCCTTATGTGGACACACCATATGTGCCCTGGTTCCCTATATACTGATTCCAATGTTCCTGCAGGGGAGGTGGGTGGGAGGAGAGAGTGTAACTGTCATAAACTCACTGGAACTACCTGAGATCGGTTACATGAGATACAAGCTATGGTTGTCTTTGTTAGCTGGCAGTGTAAAAGCTAACACATTTGAATTAGAAGGAATTGCAATGATACAAAAGGAAAGAGTGATGAGGCATGCCTCCTGGAGGGCCCTGCCACTACAAGGTCATACTGTGCTGCCCTCTGCCCCATGTTCACTGCATTCCACCTCTGGGGGGCAGGTTATCTGCACCAGTAGCGTGCAGATAGCTCCAGGCTTCACAGAGGTTTAATGGTCCCAGTGCTGTGGTCTTTCTACATGCTGGCTGTCCTGCAAGCCCTTCATTGGAGGTCAGGATCCAAGAGGCTGGAGATGCCCTTTTCTATAGGACCACTTTTAGGCTTGTTTCTCCTTCTTGCCTCCAATCCCACACTGGAAGTTTCGAAATTGGCTCTCTGCTTGGCCCTCAGCTTGCCCGCCAGACCTTAGCCAGTTTTGTTTACCTAAGGGATTCATAGCTATCCATTTGTTCATTCATCTCATCAGCAAACAGGAAATAAGCACCACTTTGTGCCAGGCCCTGCTGAGAAGCTGGGGTCCCAGAAATGAGCATGTCCCTGCCCTCAAGCTGAACAGGACAGTGGGGAGGCAGAAAAGAAAACAGAAATTTCAAATATATTGTTAAAAACATTGAAAAGTGAGGAAGGTGAATATGAGAGAGGGTACAAAGTGTTCTGAAAACCAGAGGAGACTCCCTAACACAGGGGAGGGTCAGGGAAGGCAGGCAGGAGCCGTTAGAGAGGCAGTTTCTGGTGGTGGTGGTGAACTCCTGGAGCTTTTGGCTGGGTTTGGATACCAGTACTGTTCCTTTCTACCTGTATGATGGGGGTAAGTAACCTACCTCTCCGTGCCTCAGTTTCTCATCAGCATGTACACAGCCCAGTGTTAACTATTATTTTCACTATACTGAGCCCTAGAGAACAAGTTGAAGGTAATCAGGCAAAGTGACTGGAGGAGGGAAGTCCAGGCAGAGAGCAGCTTGTGCAAAGGCCAGGGGTAAGAGAGAGGCTGGGAACTGCAAGCAATCCCCAATGGCTGAAGCACGGAGTTCCTAAGCGGGAAGCAATGGGAGGTGAGCGTAGAGCAGACAGCTGGCACGGCCTGTGCTGTCCAGCATCAGTGCCTATTACAGGTGTTAAAGGGGGTGCTCGCCAAAGCTCATCACTCCCTATAGCAAATATGACCCCTCTTTTCAGTTCTTCGTGCCAAATGCGAGGATTTCGCCCCATCGTGCTTTTCCTCATGCCTGGGCTCCGTCTCACTCCGTAATACACGGAACATAAGGCCGTTGGCTGCAGCAGTAACAGCACAGAGCAGGGACGGCAGCTCCCTCGCTCCCCTCCTCATTTACCTCATGTCTCCACTGAAAGAGGATATTTTTATGCTGCCCATTCTTACAATCTGCTCAAGTCACCAAAGATACATGGTTGACGTTAGCAAAAATGCTGTAAAAATGTAAAAATGGTTAACCCGAGCTAGGGAGAAAAAAAAAGGAGCAAACAGCAGTGTATTTTTATCTGGTTTCCTATCTGGGCCCTGGGAGAAATAAAGGCAACCAAGCTGCACCTCCCCAGGCACACATTCCACTTTCTGCAAAGAAGACAGTCCTGATTTCCCCTCAGGATGGTGGCAGGCTTTTGTGGTGGGGGAGATGTCCTCAGCACATATGCCAGCTACACAACAAATGCCTAGAGGGCATGCTGCTCAGGCTGTGGCTGAAACAGGACTCTCTGTTCTCACCAACCCCCAGAACATGAATGAATTTACTGGTTCTATCTACATGGTACCCACGGCTAGGAAGAGAGGTGGAGAATTCATCCAGGGAAGCAGAAGCTACCAAACACCTGGAGGTCAGTGTCTGATGGTGCAGAGACCCCAGGTTGTGTGTTGCCATTAGGGGAGGTGCTGTTGTCACACTTCGAGATGGCCTGAGCTCCCCCAGAAAAGACGGGCTTTGGTTCTCTCAAAATACCTGGGTTAAGTGAGGTAGGAGAGAGTAGGAGTTTAATTAGTATACTTGTGTGTGTGTGTGTGTGTGTGTGTGTGTGTGTCTGAGAGAGAGAGAGAGAACAAGACTCTGTGAGAATGTATCTATCTGTGTGCGGGAGTGGGAGACAGAGAACTTGGCAGTGTAGGTCTGTGAGTAAAACAGAGTTAGGGCTTGCTTATCTTTTGTGTGTGTTTGTGTCAGAGAGGGGAGGGGAGATGACAGTGTGGCTCTTCTGAATTTCAAAGAGGTGATTTGGGAGTCTGAGAATGTCCTCCTCTGCCAAGTCTGGAGCAAACCCCAGGGGCTGTCAGTGACAGCTGTGGAGCCGCTCCCTCTTGCCTGGAAAGTGGCAGTGCCTGGCCCACGTCAAGGAGCCTCCAGCCCTCCTGCCACCTTGCACTGCTGGGCCTCACTGAACACCGAGGTTGGCCTGTCACCGCCGCCCCCCTCCATCCCAGCAGGTGGCCGAGCCTTCGAGAAGAGCCCCTGGACAGTCAGGTGACAGCTTGTCATGGCAGGCTCTCCTGCTCAGCTGAAGAGAAGGGGGACACTGACCTGGGAGGCAGAACAAAAGGAAATGCAAAGTGAAGGGGAGCACAAGAGTGGGCACTTTGTTTCCCAGGAATTTTAAACCTTCCCTCCATCTTTTCAAGCATCATTGTCAGTGTTGTCTCTGGTGCTCAGAGGTAATCACGGTGATGATGACTGATATCATCAATATCAATAATTGACATAATTAATATTATCAAGTGATAATTATAACTTGTCTTCAATTATGTGAAAGGAAATCTATTAATTTAGAGGATGGTGACCAGCCTGTGGAGGGAAGCAGAAGAAAAAGAAGTGGGACTGTGCTGCAGCAGGCAGGGTTCTGCCAGCCAGGTGTCTGCTGCTGCTGCATGAGGAGGTTGGACCAGATGCCAGGGCCAGCACAGCCGTGTGACTGTGAAGTCCTCTACGAGCCCCCAGCTCCCCAGTGCAGGCATGAGGAAGGGGCATAGAGGAGTGCTTGCTCTATTGGGTGGTGGGGAACATCAGGGAAAAATTCTCAGGGCAGTGAAGAACACATGGGGCTCACTGGAAAGGAATCTGCATTCATACGGGCACAGAAGTGCTGACACTGGGCTTGGGGAGAGCACTGTCCCTGGCACCGGTTTCTGCAGGTACCAGATGGCTTGCTTCCCCCAAAGGAAGCTAAGGGCATGGGTCTGCTTTTTGCAGGGACCGGGTTTCCCTAGAGCTGCCGCAGGGGTCGATGTTGGAACGTGGGGGAGATAGAAGAGGAAAAGAGGAAGAGGCAGCTCACTATCATCAGGGATCTGAGTTCCCTTCAAGACTTCATACACACCTTCCCCACAGAGCTTTGCATTGAATGGTTGTGTTGCCACGAATTCTTCAAATGTTTGAAAACTACTGCTTCAGAGTAATTATGTCTTAACTCAGATTTAAGATAAACTTGAGATTGCGTGTGTGTGTGTGTGTTGTGTTGTGTCTGTGTAGGATTTGGTGAACTAAGAGAAGATATCTGGCAGCGAATTAATCCTAACCCAGCCATTTTCAAGGTCATCTGCTGACCCACAACCACACCTGCCAGCAGGTGTGATGCCAACAGGTAGAAGCTCTTGGTATAGAGGCACTTTAGTCCCTCAGTCTCAGACAGCCTGCAGCAAACATCTATGTAGCACCCATTCTATGTTTAGTACCCTGCTGGGGACTTGGTAATGATGAGCCTCAGCCCTACTCTCAATGGGCAATGGATGTCCCTAACACCATCCAGCCAGCACACTGTCTTGCCACAGTGAGATTACATAAGCACAACACATAGCTTTGGTTCTAGAGCCCACCCAAGTATGAAGTTTTCCAGGCCAAGGTACAGGCATATGACTGATTCCTTCTGCTAATTACTTATTGTGGAGAAGCCCAGAGGGCAGTACTTCTATGTGTCTGGGCATTGCTATAGCACTTTTCTCGACCACCTTGTGTGAGACAAAGTCTCAATGGGATTATGGCAGAAATCCAGCTACTCATGAATATTGAGTGTTCATGGACTTGTTCAACAAACATTTCAGTTGTGCAGCATGAGAGAATCCCCTTAAAGTTTGGAAGTGATAGGTTCATGGCTGAGTGTATCATGCAATGGGTCTGAATTTCACAATGCCTGCTATTCCAAAAGGCTTATAATATATAAAATATATTGAGGTTGTTGTGAAAATCCAACATGATAGATATTTAAACCACACAATATATTATCATTAAACAATAAATTATTGAATGTTGTGTATTGAATTATATCCCCACAAAAGTCAATGTTAAAGCCCTAACCTGTGATACCTGTGAATATTATCTTATTTGGAAACGGGGTATTTGCAAATATAATCAAATCAAGTTAAGATGAAATCATACTGGATTAGGACAAGCTCTAAATTTCATGCTGGTATCCTTATAAGGCGGCCAAATGAAAATACAGCAACACACTGGGGAGAACACTATGTGAAGATAGAGCTAGAGATGGGCTGATGCATCTACAAGACACGTTACATCAAGGATTGATGGCAACTAAGAGACAGGCATAGTATAAGTCCTCCCTAGAGCCTTCCAAGGGAGAATGGCCCTGCTAACACCTTGATCTCAGACTTCTAGCCTCCAGAACTGTGATAGAATAAATTTCTCTTTAAAGCTCTTCAATTTGTGATACTTAGTTATAGGAGCCATGATAAACTAATACATTCAGTATATACAATTTTATCAGATACTAGTTTAAAAATACCATCGTTAAGTTCCTAGGTGGCAGATCCATCATGGACTACTATTAGGGGGCGGGGGATTCGGGAGTGAGGGGTACCTCCAACACTTTATATCAAAGCCCCTCAGTTAACCACAGGACGCCCTCTAATATTTCATTAGTGCCATTGATCAGAACTTGGCCACAGTTCATACTCTAATATTTCATCAGTGCCATTGATCAGAACTTGGCCACAGTTCATACCTCAAAGCACTGCCCTTTATCATCATGCCTGAGGGAGAATTCTATCCTCACTCTACCATCAGTGTCCCCAGACTCAGGTGGCCACTCCAGGCAAAGTTAAATGCACAACTCTGGCTGAAGGCAAGGCCAATACACCTTTCCTTTGATGACTTGGAAGGCCTAGCCCCGTGGTTCTCAAGCTTGGTTACCTAGTGGAATCACCTGGGGGAAGTTTGTTTGTTTGTTTTTAATGCCTTGAGTATTCTAATTTATTAGAATTTCTCAGAGTTGTGCCCAAGCATTGGTAGGTTTTAACATGCTTCAGGTGATCTGAACATTGGGCCATTACTTGCAGCTACTGGCTGGAGCAGTGGTTCTCAAGTTCAAATGTGTATCAGAATCTACTGGAGGGCTCATAAAACTGGTTCTAACCCAGACTTTTAAATTTACTAGTTCTGAGATAGGGCCTGAGAATTTGTATTTCTGACAAATTCCCAGTGTGGTTCTCACACTTTGAGAACTGCTGACATAGATCAGTCTGACATAAGTCATGGATTGCTTTAGGATTTATCTTAAATACAAACTCTGATACTTGTTAGTGCCTGGGTTAAGAAGGATTCTGAGGCTTCATGACTCGGCTCAACAAGGGGTTATGACTAATGACTACATGTAAGAATCACCTGAAGCACACTCAAATCATCAGTGCTCAGGCACCATTCCAGGAGACTCTAAATTAGAATACTCAAGGCATTAATAAAAAAAAAACAATAAAAAAAACTGGAGTCCTCAGGTGACTCCAGTGGGCAACCAAGCTTGAGAACCACTGGGCTAGGCCTTCTGGGTTTGGAGAGAAGAGAGGTATTGGTCTCAATGAGCAATGTCTGCCTTGGGTGAGGAAGTGGGTAGCTGTTTGCATGGCAAGTGATATGGTTTGGCTGTGTTCCCATCCAAATCTCATCTTGAATTGTAGTTCCTATAATCCCCACTTGTCGTAGGAAGGACCCAGAAGGAGGTAATTTAATCATGGGGGTGGTTACCCTCATGCTGTTCTCATGACAGTGAGTGAGTTCTCACAAGATCTGTTGGCTCTATAAGGGGCTTTTCCCTCTTTTGCTCAGCACTTCTCCTTCCTGCCACCATGTGAAGAAGGCACATGTTTGCTTCCCCTTCTACCATGACTGTAAGTTTCCTGAGGCCTCCCCAGCCATGCTGAATGGTGAGTCAATTAAACCTCTTTCCTTTATAAATTACCTTGTCTTGGGTACGTCTTTATTAGAAGTGTGAGAACAGTCTAATATAGTAAATTGGTACCAGTAGAGTGGGGTGCTGCTATCAGGATACCCAAAAATGTGGAAGTGACTTTGGAACTGGGTAACAGGCCGAGATTGGAAGAGTTTAGAGGACTCAGAAGAAGACATGAAAATATGGGAAAGTTTAGAACTCCCTAGAGACTTGTTGAATGGTTTTGACCAAAATGCTGATAGTGATATGGACAATGAAGTACAGACTAAGGTGGTCTCAGATGGAGATGAGGAACTTGTTGGGAACTGGAACAAAGGTGATTCTTCCTGTGCTTTAACAAAGAGACTGGCAGCTTTTTACCCCTGTCCTAGAGCTCTGTGGAACTTTGAACTTGAGAGAGATAATATGGGGAATCTGGCAGAAATTTCTAAGCAGCAAAGCATTCAAGAAGCAGCAGAGCAATTGCAGCCTGATCATGAGATAGAAAAGAAAAACACATGTTCTAGGAAGAAATTCAAGCAGCTACAGAAATTTGCATAACTAATGGGGAGCTGAATGCCAATCACCAAGACAATGGGGAAAATGTCTCCAGGGCGTATCAGAGACCTTCACCACAGTCCCTCCCATCATAGACCTGGAGGCCTAGGAGGGAAAAATGTTTTCTTGGACCAGATCTAGGTCCCCCCTCTACTGTGTGCAGCTCTGGAACTGTGTCCCAGCTGCTCCAGTGATGGCTGAAAGGGGCCAAGGTACAGCTCAGGCCATTGCTTCATAGGGTGCAAGTCCCAAGCTTTGGCAGCTTCCACATGGTGTTGGTCCTACAGGTGTGCAGAAAACAAGAATTGAGGTTTGGGGACCTTTGTCTAGATTTCAGAGGATGTATGGAAATGCCTGGATGTCCAGGCAGAAGTTTGCTGCAAGGGCAGAGCCCTCATGGAGAACCTCTGCTAGGGCAGCAAGGAAGGGAAATGTGGGGTTGGAGCCCCCACACAGAGTCCCCACTGGGGCACTGTCTGGTGGAGCTGTGAGAAGAGGATCATCGTCCTCCAGAACCTAGAATGGTAGATCCACTGACAGCTTGTACTGTACACTTGGAAAAGCTGTAGACAATGCCAGCCTGTGGAAACAGCTAGAAGGGGAGCTGTACCCTGCAAAGCTACAGAGGTGGAGTTGCCCAAGGCTCCCAAGCAGGGGGCCCACCTCTTGTATCAGCATGATCTGTATGTAAGACATGGAGTCAAAAGACATAATTTTGGAACTTTAAGGTTTAATAACTGCCCATTGGATTTTGGACTTGCATGGGGCCTGAAGCCCCTTTGTTTGGCCCATTTCTCTCCTTTGGAACAGGTGTATTTACCCAATGCCTGTACCCCCAATGAAACTAGGAAGTAACTAACTTGCTTTTGATTTTACAGGCTCATAGGTGGAAGGCACCTGCCTTGTCACAGATGAGACTTTGGACTTGGACTTTTGGGTTAATGCTGGAATGAGTTAAGATTTTAGGGGACTGTCGGAAGGGCATGATTGTGTTTTGAAATGTGAGGACATGAGATTTGGGAGCGTCCAGGGATAGAACCATGGTTTGGCTATATCCTCACCTAAATCTCATCTTAAATTGTAGTTCCTATGATCCTATGTGTTGTAGTAGGGACCTAGTGGGAGGTAATTTAATCATGGAGGCAGTTACCCTCATGCTGTACTTGTGATAGTGAATGAGCTCTCACAAGATTTGATTATTTTACAAGAGTTTTTCCCCCTTTTGCTAGGTACTTCTTGCTGCTGCCACGTGAAGAAGGATATGTTTGCTTCCCCTTCCACCATGATCGTAAGTTTCCTCAGGCCTCCCCAAGCCATGCTGAACTGTGAGTCAATTAAACCTCTTTTCTTTATAAATTACCCAGTCTTGAGTATGTCTTTATTAACAGAATGAGAACAGACTAATAAAGAAAATATGTTTCAACACTGAACTAAGCCTCAAAAGATCTTAAAATGATGAAAAGGAAACAAAAGCAGCAAATTGGCTTCATTAATGTTTCTGTCAAGTATATCTGTGGCCCAAAGGAAATGGAGGGCAAATTGAGATTAAGTTTACATTGTAAGTCAAGAGTCACTCTGGAGTTGGCAGGTTGGACACTCTACCTTGGAGCAGTAACCCTCCTGACTGTGTGGTTGACCAACCTGGGTATGGTACCTGCCTGTGAGTGAGGGTCTGTGCAATCTATTGTAGACAAGTTCAGATACAGATGGGCCTGCCATCAGGGGGCATCCATGTGGCACGCCTCTGCTCCTGTTACACAGTCACTGTCTACTGCCCTGCTATAAAGTGAGCTGCAAGTGTTTCTGTGTCAAATTAAAAAGGTATTTTAGAATGAATGTCTCAACTTAAAAGCACTTTGAAAGTACACTGACCCATTTTCCTCAACCTAATGAGTAAAGTGATATTTTTCCAGATAAGACTCATATCAGCTGGGAAGGAAAAGAAGTTTCTGCCTAAAAGGTTATCTTGCTCTGAGTGTCACCAGCTTCTAACAGCTAGTGGAAATGGCTTCTGGCTGCTGAATTGCAACTGAGTCTATATAATAAAGAGGCTGTTCCCAGTTCCCCAGGATGCCAGAAATTTGCATGAAAAGAGTCTCTCATCTTCTGAAGGAGTTCATCTGGCCCTGCTGCTTATTTCTTTCCAGAAGCCACAATCTTGATGGTGACACTGTAATTTATTACCATGCTAAGGATTATGATGCAACATACAGAGAATGAAAACTTGAGGTGGGAAGCAGGTTGCAGGAACAGGTGAGCTTTTGGAGAGGATGGTCTCGTTTGTCATGCAAATAGCACACATAACAGAGAAAAGGGCTGGGAGAAAAGACAACCACAAAAGACACACAGCATTAGCTGCTGACAAAATTGTTTCTAAATAGAATGTTTTTCAAAGCTTTTCTTGAAGCATTAGCTGCTCCTCCGAAATGCATGACACAATGTATTTTGTACTAGTAATAAAATATGTGATTTGAATAACTACAAATGGAAAGATTTACAGTCGGGTGGGGTCCTTGCTGCCTCTCCCCTGAGCTTTGTGAGCACTGAAACCCTTCTGTGCGATGCTGCGAAAGGTAATTGCAGCCCAAACACCATTTTCCAGCAGCTAGAGAAAGGCTTATTTGGACATAAATTAACTAAAAATATGCGGATGATAGTATGTATTTCATGTGTGAAGAACAGAAAGGCCATTTGGTGATATTTCCCAACTGGAAAAAAATCTTCAACCAAACATCGTTTTTCTGTACTATACTGACTGGGTCAACAGCTGTCTTCTACTATCCACACCCAAAACAGCCTTTGATGGCCAGGATATGGGCATTATTATTACTTTTTATTACACAGTGCTTCTTGAGTTTACAACTAAAAAGAAAGGATGAAGAGACAAAGGCTAAATAATTAACTAGCTGTCTTCATTCATTTGACAAGCAAGCCCCCTCTCTGAGCCAGGCCAGGTATAATAAAGGGAAAAAAACAACATCCCTTCTGCCCTGAGGACACTGTCCAGGGAATCCCGCAGTGATAATCAGGTCTTTAGTGGTGCAACTCCTATGTTCATTGCCTCAGTATTCACGATGGCAAAGACATGGAATCAATGTGGGTGCTCATCAATGGTGGATTGAATAAAGAAAATGTAGTACATACACACCATGGAATACTATGCAGCCATTAAAAGAAATAATGAAATAATGTCCTTTGCAGTAACACAAATGGAGCTGGAAGCCAGAATCCTAAATGAATTAGTTCAGGAGCAGAAAACCAAATACCACTTGTTCTCACTTACAAATGGGAACTAAACATGGAGCACACATGGACATAAACATGGGAACAATAGACACTGCCAACTACTAGAGGTGAGAGGGAGGGAGGGAGGCATGGGCTGAAAAACTACTTATTGGGTACTATGCTCACTACTTGTGTCCAATACACCCATGTAACAATCCTACACATGTACCTCTTGTAGCTAAAGTAAAGCAAAAATTATTTTAAAAATTTAAATTAAGTCACCCTAATTTAGATCTTGCTAATAAAAATAGAAAATAAGGGTGCAGGCGTGTTCTCTCCTTGTGGGATCCATGAAGCCTGGGTCCTGCTGTCAGTGTTCCTGAAATGACTTCTCTGGAGAGACAGCTATTGAATTAACCCCAAAGGGCTTTAGCTTCTCGGTATATTTTGCTCTCCCAGATGGTGGGCTACTGCTAATGTACAGAGAGAAGCCAGTGTCTCATCACGGATGTAGTAAGCAGGGCTGCACCTGCCCTGCTGCTGAAACAAAAATGTCCTCCTCCAAGGCAGGTGGGGAGGGGACAGTGAGCCTCCAGACCCTCTGGATGACAGGTTGGCATGGAGGACCATGGAACAGGGGACAGGAAGAGTAGAGGAGGAGGCTCAGAGGTCGCCCTGCTATCTCCCCTTCCGTTCCCATGCCATGTCCAGTGTTTCATCAATTACTTCTCTGACAAAGGCAGAAACTGCACTTTTCCCTAGAGACTCTGTACACCCATGCCACACTGCTGCCCACCCTCAGCCCCAAGGTCATCCTAAGAGACCACCACTTCCTCTTTGTCAGCCAGTCTGTTTGCCACACCAGTGACCCCCAGGCCTTTCCCCACATCTCCATGGCTCCCATCCGTCAGTAGGCCATGATGCCATTCTACCTTTGGCCATGTGTCTCCCCAACAACCCTTGGTCACCCTTCTGTCCCTGCCCTTTGCATGGAGGTCACATGGGCTTCCTGCTGCTCTGAGGTAGGGCTGCAGCTGCTATGGCAAGACAGCTGGCAAGGCCTCCTGACACCGAGTGGTTAGAGGTGGGGCTGCTGATTCCGGTGGATGCTCTGTCTCTGGAGAAGGCTGGGGTCTCAAATGGAGACTGGCCCCTGCTTAGCCATCTTGGAGACCTCTGTACAGCTCTGTGGGAAGGCTGTGGGTGTGTTCTATTGTCCTTATCATGGCCTTCAATTATTTTTTCTCCTTTTCATGTGCGGTAAGCATCTGACAGACTGTCCATGGCAACCCATTTTAAGGGATACACTAGGTATATTCCTTCTTTTCATTGCACTGTGTGATGCCTTACCAGTGTCCACTGGCCATGTCCATCATCTCTTCCTGCCCCCGCCCTCCAACAGCTATCTAAAAATAATCAGTCACATTCAATAGCTTAAGCTCTTCTGGCCCCCTGAACTGCACTTCCTTTTTGGCACGGCTTCTCCCTCAAACAATCCCAGCAGTTACAACTAAGTCACTTAACCACTCCGTCTTGCAGTCTCCACATGCCAATAGGGATAATAATGCTTAATTATCTCAGAGGGGTGTATGAGGAGCTGTTAGCTAATGCTGGCAGAGTGTGCCAGTGCCGAGGGAGCTGCTCCACCTGCCTCCCTGCATGAGCCCTGCTCTCTGGGCTGTCTATTCTCCTTTGGTGGTAGTGAGGGATGGGAAGGGAGGGGCAGAGTCTGCTCCAAAGGCTGTACTGGGGGACCAGCTCCTTCCTGTGTATCTTCTATGCTGGGGTTGTATACCAGGTATCCTGAGCCTGTTTTTACAGGCACTGGGAACTGGACAGAAGAGGAGGGTGACCAGGGTTCCACACCTGGTAAAAAGTGGAGGGGGCTCTTGAAACCTCCCATTCCAGATCCCATGCTGCCTTTTCCTCATATTAGATGACAGGAAAGAAGGAAGGAAAATAAATGGAGAAGTGTGTCTTTGCATATGGAGGGCAGGTGGCATCTTTTATCTCCCAAAGGAAAAACAAAAGGATTGGCTTACGTTTTACTTTCCCAGAGCACAGAGTCTCTAACTGTCAGCCAAGGGTCCTACCCCACTCACACTGTCACCGCCTCAGACTGCCCGACTCACAGTGAGCTCTGAGATATAAAAGAGCATGCCAGCCTACTACATCTTTGATGGTTGAGAAACATTGATTGAGAGGTAAGAATATTAAGATGCCTCAGAGTAAAATGGGAAAAACGTCGATGTTTTGTTTTTTAAATAAAGCATGAATAAGCACAATTACACTGGGACTGTGACGATGCTCTGTGTGTGGAAGATGTGAAAATGGGCAAATCTCGTAAGCTAAAGCAAAAGTATAAACTGGCAAAAGGCTTTGGGGAATAAACAGCGACCAAAATTTGAAATATACTTTCTTAACATTACCACGAAGGACAGATGAACATCATGTGGCTCTAGACGCAATAATCTAAGAGGGGCACATCGTCACTTATGCAACACATAAATAACCCGAATCTAGTATGAAGGGACATCAGACAAACTCAAAATGAGGAAGATTCTATTACACAATATTTGAAAGGTATCCTTTAAGAAAAAAAAAATTTAAAATATTGTGAACATTTTCCTGATTAAAAGATATGAATGTGATAACTAAATGCAATATCAGAAGCTACACTGGATCTTGTACGAGAGAGAAAAAAGGGCGAAAAGAGATACTTTTGGGGTCAATTAACAAAATTAGAATACAGATAGTAGACTATATTCTGTATGTTAGAACATACAGTATTCTGTATCTGTATATTAGAATACAGATAGTAGATAAAGGTATTTTATCCATGTTAAATTATTAAGGTTGATAACTGTACTACAGTTATATAAGAGAATATCCCTCCCTATTTTTAGGAAATATGGAAATACACACGGAAGTGTCTAAGAATAAAGAGCGATGATATATGTAATGCATCTTTCAAGAGCTCAGAAAAAAATATTTTACAGAGAGAGAAAGAGAGAAAGAAAAAGAACAAATAATAAAGAAATGGGGTCAAATGATAACAGCAGGTGAAGAATCTGGGCATAGGTTATATGGGTGTTGTCTGTATGATTCTTATTCTGGGAACTTTCTTTAAGTTTGACATTATTTTTTAAAAAATCAACGTGCAAATTCTTTGATCTAGAAATTTATCACCTTGAATTTTATGTTACAGAAATATCCATACAAGTGCACAGATAAGTCTATATAAGAATTTTCACAGGACTGTTGTTTGAAATAACACAACATCAGAAGCCACCTAGATGACCATTTAAAAAGAGCTTGTTTCCAAAGGCATGAAGTGAGGTGCTGAGGAGGAAAGGTCATATTCATGACAGAACATTAAGTAGCAAAGCAAGCAGCCTATGAGTAGATCATTATGTATGGTATGAGACCATTTTTTGAGACTAAAAATGTATATACAAAAAATACACACATGCATACACATACCCAGTAAAGACGGGAAGAAAGCACACCCAGCTATGAACGATAGTAATTTCTGGGAACTGGGAAGGGGGAGTCACTTTCATTTTTTACTTTAAACACATTTTTATTTTTTAATGTTATGAAGCATTTTCTTTGTTTTTAAATTGCAGATTTTATTTTAGATGGTTTTATTTTAGGGGTACATGTGTAAGATTTACTTTTTACTTTAAACACGTTTTTAGTTTTTGATGTTTGGAAACGTTTCATTTGTTTGTTTTTACATTTCAGATTTTACTTTAGATAATTTTATTTTAAGGGTACATGTGTAAGAGTATTACATGGATATACTGGACCCAAATAGTGAGCATAGTACCCAATAGTGGGTTTTTCAACCCACGGCCCCCCGGTCCCCCAACTTCTAGTAGTTTGCAGTGTCTATCATTCTCATCTTTGTGTCCATGTGTGCTCAGTGTTTCACTCCTACTTGGAAGTGAGAACATGTGGTATTTGGTTTTCTTTTCCTGTATTAATTCACTTAAGACTATGTCCTCCAGTGCCATCTACGTTGATGCAAGGGACATGATTTCATTTTTTGTAATGACTGTGTTAAGAAAATGAAGCATTGTTTTTAAAATAAAGCCATAATAACATTTTAAAAAAATGGCATTCTAGAGATTTCTTTCTTCAGATAGGCCGCCCTTCCAAGTTGGACCAATAAGCTCCCTTCTCCTGTATGTTCTGGGATTAGTCCTCCCCGAGGTGTAGGGGAAGAAAGTAGAAGGTTTTGAAGGCCAAAAGTCTGGTGAATGGGGCTGGTTATCACAGCCACACAGAGCCACAAGGAAAAGGCCGAGTTCAGGGTTGGAAGAGCAGAAACTGAAAGGTCTCTTCTTCCTACTGTGAAGAACCCAGCTGCCTAGGGGCAGCCATATTGCTCCCTGGGTACCTGGGCTCCTTCTCTGTTCTACACTGACCATTCTCTTACTTGGTATCTCAGATCTCCAGGTGCAAGTCCGTCACTCATTCATTAATTTCTTAATTCATTCCACAAACTGTTACTGAGCAGCACATGAAAGCTCAGTGATACTGTGATAAAAGAGGAAGCCAGGCCAGCTGCTGGGACAGAAGAGTGCCACAGTAAGGTAGGGACATGAGGACTGTGGTGAAGGCTTTGAAGAGCTACTGAGCAGGATGTGGGAGGAAACTGCCATGAGACAGGGTGCAGGTTATAAGAGCAGCATGCAAGGTACAGTGCAGGCTGGACCACGGGCCAAACTGCCCACAGCTGTTCCCAATCCTCATTCTTGAGGCCGCTGATGCTGTCTGCCTGTCTCGGCCTGCATTACAGAAACCTCACTTTGGGGTATGCTGAAGCTCCCCAGCTAGGATTTAGGGTTTAGCAAATGCTGCTTGCATATTACCTGTTCTTTCCCCACTGACCAATTTCTCTGTTGTTTGATCTACTTTGAGATTTACTTTCCATTTTCCCATTCTTTAGAAAACCAGTCTTCCCACATTCCCACATTACCAGATCTAACTTTTACCCAACCTGGTGCATCTAGACCCCTGGTCTTTGCCTCCCTGCCTGTCCTGCTTGGGCCCATGGGAGTCCTGGGGCAGTTTACCATATGTCTGTCCCAGGGGCTGGGCTCCTCAGAGTGGGAGGAAGAGGCACCTGTTTTCCCTTCTCCAACCTGGGACTGTACCCTTTCCCTGTGGCTCTTAGTGGCCACTATCATCATCCCCACTCACCAGAGTTGGGGCCTTCCTAAACTTGACACAGTCTGAAAGCTCTGCCAAGAACTGTGGGGCTTCAGTTCCAGAGTTTTATGGAATCCTGGGAGTCATAGCAGTACCTTCAGCTGAAGCCCCAAAACTTCTCTTTTCAGAGGGTCCCCAATTCATTTTATATGAGGCTAGTGAACTGTGAGCTCCCCAAACAATTTCCATTTTCTCTAACACTATGGTCTCCCAAGGTTTACTCATTTTCATGGAATCGCAGGGATTCAGAGGCTCAGAAGAAAATCCTTAACCACAAGTCAGGAGAAGCTCAGGGAAGGTCCTAAGCTCTGTGGCCTATGTCCTTGGCAAGCCAAAGCCTTCCCATTGGGCCTTGTTGACCCTGGAGGTTCTGCATCCTACAGGAATATTTCAGTATCTCCCAAGGTCTACAAGACTTTCATCTTTCTGGGCCCTTCAGGGCTATATTTTGCTGCCTGTCGCAAAGGGTGGGTGAGAGAGGACAGGTGGGGGTAGGGGCAGGGCATCTTAGCTCTGGAGCAGAGTAGGCATGAAGACAGAAACGGAAATTAAACAGCCAGCATATCTGTGGAGCAGAGAGGAGCTTGTCTGCTTTCTCCCTCAACCTGCTCTCCCCTCCCCTCAAGTAAATCCCAGACTGATATAAATAAAAGGTGCAGGCAGAGTCGAGAGTAATGGAATAACCTAGGACTGAAAGACTTTAGCCTAGAACAGAGAGCAGCAACCTAGAAACTTCTCAGGCAAAAATCAAGAGAATGTAACGTTCAAAATGTTATTAGGTCAGGTTTCTAAGCACAACAAAGGAACATTTGATTGGGTTATGGAACTACCACCCAAAATATCTTCTTTTCAATGAAAAGTGCTGACTGGTATATGGTCACTGAAGTTGAAAACCATTATTTTGTCGTTGTGATAATAAAGACTGGTTCAGATAAGATTCATCAATGGATGCTGAAAGTGGGGGTCAGTGAGGTGAATTTTTATGAGGAGCAGGATATTTGCATGGCCTAACATTATTTTCCTGTAGATTGCTAATTAGTTACAAGAGAAAAATATGTAATATATACTGTACATAACTATACACTGGAGAAATTGGACAAAACCTTGACCAGGTGATCAAAAGTCATAACACCAATGAAGAACAGATGGACATTGAGTGTTTCAAGATATAATAGCCTAGGAAGGACACAACATCATTTATATAGGATTATAGCCAAGAATGTAGAATCTGAATCTAATTATGAGAAATATCAGAAAATACCCCAAATAAGGAATGTTTTATTAATGAAAAAAGTTGACTTGTATTTTTAAACATCAATATCATAAAAGACTAAGAAGAACACTGGAAATACATACATTGCTTAACGATGGAGATACATTCTTAGAAACATGTCACTAGATGATTTCCTTCTTGTGCAAATATTTTAGAGTGTACATACTCTAACCTAAATGGGAGAGCTCACTACACACCTAGGCTATTTTGTATAGACTATCAGTCCTAGGCTACAAACCTCTATAGCATGGTACTATATGGAATACTGTTGGCAAATGTAACACAATAAATATTTGTGTATCTGAACATATCTAAATACAGAAAAGGTATAGGAAATACAGAAATACTAAATACAGAAAAGGTATAGTAAAAATAGAGTACTGTAATATGGGATCACCGTTGTGTATGTAGTCTGTTGCTGACACACAACTGTATTTTACATTAAAAGAGATTACAGAGACATGACAACTAAATGTAATACTTGATCCTAGACTGAAGGTTCCAGAGGGCATTCACTTTAGTAGGGATTGGTTTTAACACCATTAAAATTTTGATCCATGGTGTAGACTTATTCATCAAATGATTTTTTGAAATTTTATTCAAATAAAAAGTTTTTAAAAATTCTCTTGTTAATTGATCAGGTATCTAAAAGAGTTATCTGACCAAACAATGACATTTCTTTTTGAAGTTGTTTTTATAGAGAAGCCAATGAGGAGTGAGCCAAGACATCTCTTTCATGGCTTCACATGTAGATAATAAATAAAATGCAATATGGACAACCTCCTAGCTTTGGAACATCTAAAATGCAGTAAAGTGTCTCTGAATCTTCTTTAAAAGCCAGTTTTGGACATGGTTTGTAAACTGTCTTCTAAGCTTGGAAAAAGTATGACTGGGGATAGAAATGTTGACTGCATTAAACCACCCATTATCATCGATAGCCTATACTTTTCAAATACTGACCTTGTATTGGCAAAACTTGTTTGAAAGGAAACCCTGGCGAAAGCATAATATCTAAAACAGGTAAGAGAGAAGCTGCTGTGGTTGAAGCAAGATGGTGGTCTGCAGCCCTGTGAGGTTTCCCCAGTACCCAGCAGTGCCCTGGCCCATTCCTATAAATCTCTAGGATGTGGAGAGAAGAGGACTGGCCACATCTCACATGTGGACAGACCCAGATACAATAGATGAACCCACATTTTTCCTCTCCTTTGATTCAAGTATATGTTCTGATGTAATTGTCTTAATTTTGATATCAAATGATCTCACATGATTAGGCTTCCTGATGTCTCAACTATTTCTTATGCCTAAGTGTAGTACATGATTCCTGAATGTGATTGACTGGACTCTAATTTCCTAATACAGGCATTTCTGCTGTAATTTCATATACATATTTTAGTAAAACCTCATACTCTGCAAAATTGCACAATAAAATAACAGAGCCTATGGGGAGAAAATACATTTGGAGGAGACCATTCAACGTCTAACAAAATATATAGCAATCTTAAGAAAAATAGCAGCACAGGTAAATTGCAACTTGCATTTGTACCCAGTGTATCAGTTCACTGATCCTTTTCAAGCTTAAACTCTGAATTCTGTGCATCCTCTTAGAGACGTAGGTCCTGGAGGGCATTCACATCTCATAGTTTCATTCAAATTAAAAATCCAATCCAATGTGTAGACTCTCTTGTCATAAAATTAAAATTTAACACAAAGGAAAATGTGTTCAGTTTTGTTACGTTTACTACCTGTTTCATCAGATAACAGAGTGAAAAATACAGTGGCTCTGGAAACCATGAAGCTGGCCACTATTTACATGAAAGAAAGGCCCTCTGTCAGTGTTCAACTTGTTTCTTAAGGTCTTCTCATTGTGCTAAGGCTTTCTCTTTAATTGGAAGAAAGCTTACCCCTATTTGCTTCAAGATATAAATATCCTAGGAAAAGATCATGTGAGAACTGCAGGACTTCCACACTATTCACTCTCCCATTTACCATTCACATATTGAGTTTGCATTGGAGAAACAGGCATGGAACAGAACAGGCTGGATCCCCATTCCCATTTTATGAGGCATCTCAGAGGAGATGAGAGCAAATGGACATTTTTCAAGCATCCACCAGGCATCAACTGCTCTGCTGGGCACTGTACATATTTATTATGATCCAATCCTCATGCTCTTACTAAAATGTAAGTTCTTATCCCCATTTTACATATTAGAGAACTGAGGTTCATGAAGTAAATACCTCACTCAGGTTATTATAATAATATGTTAGGAGCAGAGCCAGGGTTTAAATTTTGGTCTTATGGCTATCCAAGCTTGTAATCTTTGCATCACATTGGTGAAATTTTATATTAGGATTTCACCACTTTCATTATTAGCTGAAAAGAAATAGCTCTGCTCATTGCTATTAATAATTGTGTTTAGAATGTCATGTATTCTTGAGATAATTTTCCCCCTAAATCAAGTAAAAGTATTTTACTAAGATCTAGAATCATTTACTAATGATTCTATTTCATCAGCTTTTATAATATTTTCTATTTTATTACATTTTTAGGACATTAGGAGTTTACTAAAAGAATTTCAAAACAGTATTTCTCCTTTCATCATTACAATATCATGTGATGTAGATGAAGAGTAATACAGTATTCCCCTTTGACAGACAATGGAATGAAGCCCCAGACAGGTAAAGTAACTCACTCCAAGTTAGCAATTGGTAGATCCAGGACTAAAATCATGTTTTCTGGATCAAAATTCAGCCTCATCCTTATAACTGCTGAGAGGACCACCATTCGGAATTATCTCCTGTTAAGTCCTGTGCATTAGATTATCTGTCATTAGACCTATTGGGACTTACTGTGCTAAATGATTGGAAATGTGATAAAAACATTGAAAAATAGAACACAGAAAGAATGAGTTCACTGTGCTTATCATTGAAGACAATGATTACTAGTAGGGTAATGAATATCAAAAGCCACAACAAATAAACAACAACAAAAATGAATAATGAGGTTTAAGTGATGGTGCCTAATGTACTTACTAAAATAATTTTCTAATACAAAGAACTATTACAGAATTATAATGTAAATAATCATTATTTTTGTATAATAGAACCATGCATATGCAACTGGAAGAAAATTCGGAAGAACATGTGCTATCTTAAAGTGATACTAAAGAATTTTCCACCCACTCCTCATCCCCTTCTTGGCCGAACTTTTGCCGTTCTAATTTCTCAGGGTAGAATATCCAGCTATAAAGCCATTTCATATCATTTTATTGGGGATGTCAATTTAGAAGTACGTGAACTTAATTGCTTAGCTCCTTGGTTTTCTGTCTTCTACGATCCCTGGAATGGGCCAAATTCCCTTCTAAAGGAAAAGTTTTTCAAAATGACAGAGCTAAAGTCAGGGACCCATGACCATAACTAAGTCATGGGCCAGAGAGCCTTGGATTTTGTGCCCAAAACATGCACCTCTAATAGACAGTAAGACAATCTATGAAGACAAGGCAGGTATTCTTGTCCTCTCTGGCGTGGAGTAGCAAGTTGTGAGTACGCTGGGGTCAGCCTCAGGCACAAGTGGGCTGTGACTTCGCATTTGACAGATAACTCTCAGACAATTAATGAATAGAATGCCAGCCTTGCCCTTGTTACCTGGGTCCTCTCCTCTTTGCCCACTGCTTGGCTCATTGGCCACAGGGAATAAAGAAACGAAGACTTGACAGGTCACTGTCAGCCATTGCTGACCAGGAAAGAAAAATATGCCTCCAACAAAGGAAAGAACTGGCCATGAGGAAAAGCGAGCAGCTCACACTCACAAGCAGAATCCCGACTTTGAGCTTTTCTCTATGCCCTTTTTTTTTTCTCAAACGCCCAGATGGCATGTATTCTTTAAGTGAGCAATATTAGAAGAAGTCTACACGGATCTTTTCACTGAGAATCTTCCTTTCCTGTTTCTTACTCTCTAGCTTTCTCAGAGAAAGAGCTTACTTGAATGCTTTTGTGGGAGGATTAAAATAAAATCTTCATCTTAGAAATCCTTCCTGCATATTCCCCCTGCAGCTACAGTGCCTGCGGAGTGAGCATCTGCAGAGCAGCCTTTCATCGGCCATCCTCCTGGCCTTTCCCTTCCTCACTCAGCTGCTCTCTTTCCCCCTTGCTTTGACTCGGATTTACTCCCTCTTTTCCCTAGACGTTGGTAACCTATCCTGGATGAGAGTTTCTTGACTACCTTCAGATTGTTGAATTCAGCTTTCCAATAGGAAGTGTAAAGTGTAACATGATTGGCCTTGATAGTGCTGGTTTTGAGTTACCAGGGTCTTTAGAAAAACAAAAAACAAAACTCTTGACTGTGTGCTCTTGGAGAGCTAAATTAAAGGGCCTAGTTTCTCTTACCTGGATAAACGTTTTACCTTATACAGATCTGCTTGACCCAGAGGCCTTGTTTGTGAGGGAATTTTGCTCTGTGTAGGACCCAAAGGCCAAACCCTACAACATTCTGGAGCCCTGTTAGTCTGGGTGCGTGGGATAAGATCCCCACCTTCCTTATTGATTTCTGTAACAATGCACAGGACTCATAGAACTGGATAGAGATTTGCAGACTCCGACAGTATCAAGGCTGGTCAGGGCTTTAGAAACCTGAGCAGTCCCTGTTATTTAACATCTTGTGGTCACAGCTCTTTGAAGGCAATGCTTCTGCAAAGTTACATTGCCAACTCAGTGAACTCAACAACCAGGAATTATAAAGGTTTTTTGTTCGTTTGCTTTTTACATTTTTCTAAAATCTCATATGCTGCAAGTCTGAAATCAAGGTGTTCACAGGGCCATTCTCTCTCTACAACCTACTGGGGAGAATCTTCACTTGCTTCTTCTTGTTTCTGGTGTTTACCAGCAAACCTTGGCATGCCTTGGCATCACCCAGTCTCTGCCTCTGTCATCACATGGCCATCTTCTCCTTGTGTGTCTCTGTCTGAATTTCCTGCTTCTTTAATGACTCCAGTGATTGGATTTAGACTTAATCCTAATGCAGTATGACCTCATCTTAACTTGATTACATCTGCAAAGACCCAATTTCCAAATAAGGTCACATTCACAGGAGCCAGAGGTAAGGACTCCAATGTATCCCTTTGGGAAAGATGCAATTCAACTGATCCCAGGGCCCTTCCAGGGCTTTCACACTCTCTTTCCAACACTAGCCAAGCAGGCCTCCTGTTCACTATCCAGTAAGCACATCAAGCACTTTCTAGCCTCTTCTGTTCTGATGAGGCTATGTCTACCTCTGTTTCTTTCAATATCTCTTGGGTTTTTTTCTATAGGAGCGCAACTCTTCCCCGACCTGTGCTTAAGCTCAGGCTCCTCTAACTCCCTCCTCTCCTCCACACGCTGTCCTTGCTGAGCAAGCAGAGTCTGTGTCCAGCTCTGGGATCATTCCCATGAGGGAGGCACTGGCCATGCTCTTCCCTAATTAACCCCTTTTCATCCTTGGGCTTCAACACAGGTGTTCCTTCCTCAGGGTCTTTTAATACACGCTTGACATATGTTTCTCCACTATAGCATCTAACAATTGTAATTATATGGTGACTTGCATAATTAGTTGTTTCTTGTCTGTCTTTTTTGCTGGGAAGGAAATGTGAGGAGCTCAGGAACTATCTGTTTTGTTAACTGCAGTGTTATGCACATATTAGCTGCTTTTAAAGTATGTATTGGCTAGGAGAACAGCCAGTAGAGGCACTGCATGGGCTTGCACCCAGATGGCTGGCCCCTCCCACATGATGACAAGCATATGAGAAGGAGGGCTTTGCATATCACACCCCTGTGGGGCCCAGAACGGAGAGATGTGTTTTCTGAGAAACGTGACCCACTCCTTGTTTCAGTCCCTGGGGTACAGGCTGGCTCAGGCTCTGAAATTCCATACTGATCCCACCCATGCTAATAATACACAGGCCTTACTAAGAATAATTATGCTGAGTCTCTTTCAAAAGGGAATTTCAGTCAGGGCCTGCTATCCGTAACTCAGCATCTGGTGACAAAGTGACCCAGGGAGAGGTATCAGAGGAAGGAGGAGGCAAATCTGCCTGAAGAAGAATTATTTGAGTGGTGGAGTAAGGGGGAGAGTGGCATTTGAATTATTCTTCTCTCAGCTTAATTAATGTTAGAGCAGAATTTCCAGGGGACCAGGACTCAGTTTTATCCTGGCTTCAATTAAAGGGTCTCCCTGTCTTTTCTTTGCTTGTCTTCATTCCTCTCCACTTTCCTACCCACCCAAGAGAGAGCCCTGCTACCCAAGCTCAATGATTGAAAGATGAACGAGAAATCATAATTTGAAAACTGCCTCATGAGGCAGGCCTTGAATCAGAAAGAGAAGAGAAGTATGATTTAAATGTAAAAACTGCCGGGAATGGTGGAGAGAAGTTAACGCTGGACCTGGGGTCACTGGACAGAAAGCCAGTAAACCTTGCTCGTTCTGACAGATGAAGGTCATAGCCTTAGCCAAAATCTATAGGCAGAGGGATTGACCTGACTGAGCAGCAACTTCTTACAGTGGTGAAGCAATGTGCAGACAGAAGGGGCTTTTTCCTGAAAACCTTGCAGAAAGGATTATCTTTGAGAAAATTTTCTGCTTTCTTTGCACCTCTTATAATGCATTAAGTGCATTATATAAAAATCTGAAACAGAGTACTGTTGCAATCAAACTCACTGCTCAGTGATAATGAGAGAAAAAGGCCTAGCTATTACCTGGTGCTTACTTGGAATGTTTGTGTCTGTACTTGTAAGTTTCTGGACTGTGTATCTCTATGCTTTGTGTATCTATGTGTGCATAACTATACTACACACATCTCTCTCTTTCTTTGTGTGTATGTGGTACGGACGGAAGTTATTCTTTGCAGGCTTTAGGGAAAGTTCACGAAGTCTTTTTGTCCTCCTCACAGAGTTCCCCTAACCCTAACCATTTTTCACCCATGAAGACTGTACATAGCTCTGCTGGCCCCTGATGGAGCAGCAATGTCTGGGCAGCTTAGACAGGGTGATGCCTACCCTCAGCACTGCCCTCAGTGTCCCTGCTGCTACCAGGGACAGTGGTGGCAGGTGTGCTACTCATCTTGGCTGTGTCAAAGGCAAGATGGTCCCAGGCTGTTTGTAGCACCCACTTCTCCGGTGCAGGTCAGGTCCAGGGCCTGGCAGGAGGAAGGGAATGACCCCTAAGGCTAAGGTTCTGGCATCCTCTTGACCTTTTCTCTTATGAATCCCCTCTTTGAAAGACACCCTAACAAGTTCCCTGCAAAGAAAAGAGCTTTTCATTCCAGACGCAGGTGATACCCATCAGGCACACCAAACTGCCTTCTTTCCTTAAACACCGATTTACTTAGAAAAGATGGGCCTAAACCAAAGCCGTTCAAGAAAGTCCTCTTTGTTGAGATTCACACATTTACTGGGGAGCTGGTTCACTAATAGGTGCATAACAATGGAAATGACTGAGGTGTTGATTTGCATATTTCTGATGCAATGGTGTAGAAGAATCTCAAGACTCAGGGTGATTTTTTTTTTTCCTGAGACAGAGTCTCACTGTGGCCCAGGATGGAGTGCAGTGGCACAATCTCGGCTCACTGAAACCTCTGTCTCCTGGGTTCAAGCAATTCTTATGTCAGCCTTCCAAGTAGCTGGGATTACAAGTGAGTGCCAGTACACCTGGCTAATTTTTGTATTTTTAGCAGAGACTGGGTTTCTCCATGTTGGCCAGGCTGGTCTCAAACTCCGGACCTCAAGTGATCCGCCCACCTCGGCCTCCCAAAGTGCTGGTATTACAGGCATGAGCCGCCACACCCGGCTCAAGACTGAGGGTAATTTTTTATCTGCCTGTCTCCAACTCCTTCATAGCAATCCTCAGGATCTCCAGGGTTGATTTGACAGGTTTCTGCTTTCTCTTTTCCCCAAAAGAGTTGATGGATGAAGGAGAGGTTCCAACTCTGGGAAATGGGTTATTACAGGATCAGACATGGCAGGATCAGAATGAGGGTCCCAGGACCTAGAGGCAGATGCCAGTGTGGAGCTCTGCTGGTGGCACCTACTGTCCCTGTGCCCTCACTGCCTCCTTGGTCTCAGACAAACGAGATGGCTGGGTGGGCATCTGGGAAGCTGGGTTACAGCACAGGTGTTGCCACCCCGTGCAAAGATGCTGGAGCCTAAGTGTGGCCTGGGGCCTTCATGCTTCCCTGGGCTTCGAGAAGTTCTAAGATGACTGAAAATATCTTTCTTTTCCAGCCTGAAGGGATGAGGATCCAAGTAAATGTCAGATTTACTTGGATTTTTGAGAAATAAGTAATTGACACTTCTTACAATGCAAGTTTGTGAAATAAAATTTATGCTCCCTAAGACGGTTTCAATGCAGAGATTTTTCGAGTGTGCTCCAGGGCTAGCAGGATCAGCGTCATCTGGGAACTCACGTAACATGCAGATTCCTAGGCCCCACCTCAGATCCATGAATCAGAAACTCTTGGGTGGGACCCAGCAGTCTGTATCTTTACAAGCCCTCCAGGAGACCCTGGTCCCCAGGGAAGCATGAGAATCACAGGTTTAAACAAATACACAGTCATGTTAGTTTCTTTCCCCTGCTCTCTCTTTACAGGGTTTCTCAAAATTTTCCCATGGTGATCCTGCCACGAGGTCATCAATTTTCCTTTGTGAATATCAGCTTTTCTGGGTTTCTGGTGGCTCTCTGCCTTATTGTTTTCTATTATAGAGTGACTAGAAATTGGGAAAGTTATAGGATCCTTTTTACTAGGTAGCTTTAAAATGTACATCTGGGCCAGGCGAAGTGGCTTATGCCTGTAATCCCAGGACTTTGGAAGGCCAAGGCGGTCAGATCATCTGAGATCAGAAGCTCAAGACTAGCCTGACCAACATGGAGAAACTCTGTCTCTACTAAAAATACAAAATTAGCCGGGCATGGTGGTGCATGCTTGTAATCCCAGCTATTTGGGAGGCTGAGGCAGGAGAATTGTTTGAACTCGGGAGGTGGAGGTTGCGATGAGCCAAGATTGCGCCACTGCACTCCAGCCTGGGCAACAAGAGTGAAACTCAGTCTCAAAAAAAAAAAAAAGTACATCTGACATCTCTTGCCACGGGGTAGGGATTCTGAGAGATGGGGAAGTGCTTATGGTAGCATCCACAACACTCATACAAGCTTTGACCAGGATGGGACTTGTACTAGCATGGTTACCAGTTTATCAGATGGGTTTTTACACATCTAACAAAATCGTACAAATATGGATGAGGAGACCTAGGCCCAAGTTCATAGAGCATAGTGTGATCCAAACCCTGCATTCCTCGTACCATGCCAAAGAACTATTTCGCCACACCATACTGGGGAAGATAGTTCTAGAAAAGGTCTTTTACCCCCCTTCTCAGGAGACATTGCTGAACAGAGGGATCAATTGGGCAGTACAATATAATGAATGAAGGCCAAATTTTGTGAAAGGAAAGGCCCTATAGATTTCAGCATGGCAGCAATTGTGGCTAAAATGGATGTTCTCTTCCCGGAAGCAGAGAGAGGATGGAGGCTGCAGCTGAGACAATAATTCATAGGAACAATGGATAATGGGTATGTTGGGGGGTGGTGGTGGTGAGATGAGGGTGCTGTCTACACCATGTCCTGGGATAACTGAAATTCATTACAGCACAAAGACCTCTGCAGTACACATGAGCAGCAGGCCTGGCTTCCTCCAGCAGGTTCAGGATGGGCTATGGCACCAGGTGTTCACAGAGATTACCCGTGTAGGAAGGCTGTCCCTTGTCCCATGAGAGGAGGCTGAACCCTTCATGCCTTGTGCCCTAGAGCAGTACAGGAAGTGAGTCTGATGCAGATGGGGCAGATTCTAGAGGAAGTGGAACAGCTGAGCTGTCCCCAAGTGGATCTAAGCAGTTAATGTGGGAAAGAGGGGCAGCAACCACCAGGGCAGCATGTAAGGAAGAGCTGACAAAGGACAACGATCCAGGAAGGACAACGATCCAGGAAGGACAAGAGCACAGCTGGCAAATGGCCTGAGAGTAGCGGTTAGATGGCCAAGGAAGAGCTCTGCTTATGGTTCCCAGAGGGAAACAGCAGCAGGGCAGAGAACATCAGCTGACATGAGAAGAGAGAAAGTAAGGAGGAGGAGGAACTGGTGGGCTTGGAAGAAAGTGAATTTCAGAAGTGGCAGAAACACAGAGTGTGGGAGGAACCGGGAGCTTGAGACAAGAGGAAGGAGCTGCAAGAGGAGTCAAAGGGGAAGGGGCTGAGGGAGATCAGAGGCGCCTTGAAGACTTAATGCAATTCATGATAAAACAGGGAGGCCTGCAGAGAACACGTCTGTGCAGAAGGCTCAAGCAAGGCTGGAAGCTTCTTAGAGAGACAGCCTGGGGGCTCTGAAGGATGGGAAAGTTGACACTACTTTAGCAGAAGGAACTTGGCTGAATACTAAGAAGGGAAATTATGCTCACAAAGGGACTGGATGGTCCTCTTCCTACTGATCGGAAGAGAAAGAAAGTCATGCTGAAATAGAGCTTTTGATTTAACCAGCATAAAGCTGCTGTCCAGAGATTTACGGGATCCTGTTGGGGCTCTACTCGCCAATGTCAGCTGATAAAAGGTAAAGATCAAGTTTGTGAATGTGTATGTGAGCTCCAAATGCAATAAGTTAATCAAAGATGTGACACCTTTCCTGGCATGCGTGTGCCCTCTTTTCTCTGGTAAAATTAGACAGAACCAGTAATAATGAGAACGTGACCTGTGAGGTCAAACATCAAGAACTGGCGTATAACAGAAGCATGGGAATGTTTATTTGAACACACATAACGGCATTCAGAAATATACCTGACAAAAGGAGAGTTGTGTAAACCATGCAAGTGTTCAGAATCCAGTCCAGCTCATTTATCTGTTTCTCTTAAAGAGCAGGAATATTAGTAGCATTTCAGAACTATTCCCTAGTTTAGTGGGTTTATTCGAATCATAAGAAAGCACAAAGGAGCAAATTCTATCTGTTCATTATTTCAGGAGCTTGTTGGGAAGGAAATGCTCCTGGGGCTAGAAATAGCAATCTAAAACAGAGCAGGAACACCTGGGGGAAAGTACTGCATAGAATTAAGTCAGAGTGAGAGATGAAGGTTGAGGATCTGGTAGGAAAAACTAGAAAACTTTAATAGCTATTAATGAGGCCTTCACTTATAAAGTAAAACCAGATGTATTAGAAGATGGTGATATTAAAAAGATCTTGAAAGAACTGCATAAAATAGGGGAATTAAGATGGAGTAGAGAGGTCTTAAGTACTGTCTTTTTTTTTTTTTTTTTTTTTTTTGAGATGGAGTTTCGCTCTTGTTACCCAGGCTGGAGTGCAATGGCGCAATCTCGGCTCACTGCAACCTCCGCCTCCTGGGTTCAGGCAATTCTCCTGCCTCAGCCTCCTGAGTAGCTGGGATTACAGGCACGCGACACCATGCCCAGCTAATTTTTTTTTTGTATTTTTAGTAGAGACGGGGTTTCACCATGTTGACCAGAGTACTGTCTTATAGAACTGCTGATTATGGGGATAAGCTGAATGTCCCACTTTCGGTGTTGAGGAGTATGTTTCTAACAAATGGACTCTCTAGCAAACAACAAGAGAAGGAAAAAGAAAATAAAGGAAAAACAAACTGCAGTTTCTGGAAACTGAACAGCACAAAGTTTTATCTTCTGCAGCTTTTCCCTAAGGGAAGCCATACTCTGCCCAGTAGCTTAAACCCCAATAGAAAACCCCACCGCCTTTCTGACTGGAGAAACCAAGGGAAGGAGTTCAGCACAATCAGCACTGTTGGGGAGTTGAGGGAGAATCTCTGGAAATAAGATAACAAGGGAAAGGTAATATCAAATGCTATGTATAAAGTCTTCCCAATTTTCTAGCTGACCCCTGAAATATACATGTATGAGACAGACTGAAAACCATAAAAACTGGTGGCTGAGCTATTGCCCACTGCAAACATGACAGTTTTCCCATTGAGTCTAGCCAAGTTAATTTCCTGCTAAACCACAAATACCAGCATTCTGGATCAGTGCAACAAAATCCAATTACCACATCATAACGTTCATGTTTATAATCCCAAACTTCTAGATATATAAAGAGAGCCAGGGAAATGTTTCCCATTTTCATGGGAAAAAACAAACAAGATGCCAATCCCAGGACCACTCAGATGTTAAAATTATTAAAGATTTTAAAGCTGCTATTGCAGCTATGCTCAATGAGGTAAAGAAAAAATATGCTTATGAATGATTAAAAGATAAAACTCTCAGCTGAGATTTTGAAACTATAAAAAGGGATTAATTAGAAACTATAGCTGTAAAAAATACAATCATTAGAAAAAAGTCACTGAAAGGGCTCAAAAACAAAACAAAGATGGCAAATATAAAATCAATGAGTTGGAAGATAGAGCTGAAGAAAAGAAAGAAAAAATCAGGGAAAATAATGAACAGAGCCTCAGGAACCTGTAAAACATTTCCAAAAGTTCTCCCTCTAGGTAACTGCAGCCCTAGAAAAAGAGAATAAATAACAAAAAAATAATATTTGAAGATTATGGCTGAAAACTTGGCAAATATACTGAAAGACATAGTTTTACAGATCTTATAAAGTGTAAAGAACCTCAAACAGGATAAATTTAGGGAAAAAAGTATGCTCAGGCACATCATAGTCAAGCTAAAAACCAAAGATAATGAGAAAATCTTGAAAGCAGACAAATGTGACACAGTATATATATAAATATAAATATACATGTATGCATATATACATGTATATGTAGGAGAACAATGATTCAAGTAACTGTGGGATTTCTCATCAGAAGCCATGGCAACGCAAGACATTGAAATAACAATGTGAAAGTGATGAAAGAAAAACCAAACTATAAACCCAGAATTGTATATCCAGCAAAAATATATTTCCGTAATCAATACAAAATACAGACATTTCTCTGATAAAGAAAAACTAAGAGAATGCATTGCCAGAGACCTGTACTACAAAAAATATTAAATGTAGTTCTTCAGACTGAGGGAATGATACCAGAGGGAAACTTGGATCTTTAGGAATAAAGGAAGAACTAAAGAAATGGTAACTATTTTGAGTGAATATAAAACATTTTCCTCTTGATTTCTTTAGTATACACATGACTGTTTAAAGCAAAAATTGTAACATTGTCTTTGAGACTATAAATGTATATAGATGGAACATATATAACAATTATAACATAAAGTGCAGTGGAAGTGGATGGTTAAATGGATCTATATGATATGATTATATGCTCTCTACATTTTATGTAAAGTGGTACAATATAAACCCCAAGTAGACTAGAAACAATTAAGAAGTATATATTATATATGCATATATTATATATTATGTTAATTCTAGACTATGAAAACAGTAAATGCAAAGAAGTAGAGCTGAAAATCAAGAATAAAAGTTAAGTGCCTGCCCACCTCCACCTGTACATGGGGTGGGGAAGGATACAATACCACCTCATCTCTGTGCATCACCCAAGGGCCAGTAGAGCCAGTGGCAAAGATGATGGGTGACTTGGACTCTACAGAGAATCCTTTGCTGGGTTTTTGGGAGATGCGTGCATGCACCTCTTGAAGAGGTCTCAAGCAAAACCTCCTGAAAGGTTTCCCATTACTCTAAGGCTGCAACTCCTTTCACAAGAGTCTGGGAGAGCCTGCATGATGGACTGCTACAGGCCTCCTTGAATACCTCCTCCCTAATTCTCCAAATACCCTAAACAGGGGTCCCTTCTTGGTTCTATTCCATCTTCCCTCTTGCCCCGGGGCCTCTTGCCTCTCTGCCTCTGTAGTCCAACCTGCCACATTTATGTGGGGCAGAATGCTATAGAGGAAAAGAGGGAAAAGTAAAGCCAGAGAAATCAGCTTTCTAGAACATCACAAATGACCAAAGTTGAGCAGGGAATGTGGCACACTGTGGGGCCAGAGAGGGAATCACAGTGGCCAAAGCTGCCACTGCAATAGTACACTTTGTGGTTTCAGTAACTCATTTGACCACTCTGGGCCATGGATTCCTCATCCAAAAGTGAGGAGGTTGGATTTACAGCAAATTCTTATTTGTTAATTGCCTGTCAGGAGGAAAGGGACAATTGGACAACTACTGTTCCTACTTTATATACCTCTGTATTGGCAAACTGGGCTCTTTCATGTTCAGAACAAGGCTTTGAAATAGCCATTCTATCCTTTCCCAAATGAAGTACATTTGCACCCACTGTTTTGTTTTGTTTCTGTTTGTATGCCAACGATGACTCCTAAATGTGCATCTTCCTTTGGACTTCTCTTATATGCACTAAACCCATATATTCAGCTGCCTATTCAGTAGCTCTACTGAGATATCCTATAGACACATAAAAGTCAAAATGGTTTAAACAAATGTCTCTCAGAATTTTGTAAGTATCAAAATCATATGGAAAATTTTAGTAACAGTTAAGAGGTCCAGACTCTATTCTACTTCAAAGAGTCTGTGCCTCTGTGCACTGTGTAAACTCTCCAGGTAAATCTGATACTCAACAATATTTGAGAATCTGAAAATTGAGAATTTGAGAATGACTATTCTGAACCAAACCCACAGTCTACTCCTAACTCTTCCACTCCTTCGGTCAATTTCTTTCCAGCATCCTCACTCTCAGAGAATGGAGCCATCACCCATCCAGAGGCACAGGCTGGATACTTGGAATCATCCTTCGCCATCTGTCACTCGCTTTTAAGTGCCATCCACTATGTACTCCTTGCTATGTAGATGTTACAGCAACATCCCACTGGACCTTGGGCTTCATTCACTGCATCCCAGCCCCGTTGCCCTGTAGCCTCCTGATGCATCTTCCTGTCTCTGCTAGTGCCTCTCCTACTCATCCTCCATGCTGCAGCCAAGGTAAATTTTTAAAAAAATATTTTATTTTGGGACAACTTCAAATAGCTATAAAAGTTGCAAGAATACTACAATGAATGACTGTACATTCTTCACTTGGACACCCTATTCCAGCCAACAATTGTTCCAGAGATGTCCTGTTAAAGATCACATGGCATACCCAGTGTCATCCCTCTCAATCTGGAGCAGTTTCTCAATCTCCTTGACTTTCATGACCTTAACATTTTTTTAAGAGCATAGGCCATACATTTAATAGAATGTAACTCAATTTTAGGTAGCCTGATGTTTTCTCATGATGTGACCCCCAAATTTTGAACAGAATATTGCAAGTTTTATGTTCTTTTTTGCATCCTCTAAGTTGCACACAATATTTACTTGTCTTGTTATTGCTGGTGTTAACTTGAATCACTTGATTCAGATTGCTTTGCCAAATTTCTCTGTAAGGTTACTTTCTCCCTCTTTGTAATAAATAAACATTTTGGAGGGAGATACTTTGAAGATATGTAAAATCCCATTTCTCTCCTGATGTTCACCTCAAGTTTTAGCATCCATTGATGTTTCTTATCTGAATTAGCTATTAATCTGATGGTTGCCAAATAGTGTTTCTAATATCATCATTCTTTTTTTCACAGGAAAAAGTTTTCTCTTGCCTTGATTTATGTGTCCATTTATATGCATGTTAGTGTGGACTCAATAGTCTCCAGCTTATTCAATAGATTATAACTTGTTACTATTATGATATATTGTGAGGCTCAAATTATCCAGATTTGGACATTTGGAGGACCTTCAAGCTGGATGTTGTTGCTTTTTTTTTTTTTTTTTTTATGTTCTCATTATTCTTTGAGTATTTTCTCATTTTCTGGCACAATAAAAAAAAATGTGTTGGTGTCATCTCACATTTTTCCTGTCCAGGCCTTAGAAGAGGCCATGTCTCTAATGAGTCCTGGTTGCTTTCAGGGGAGTACATGGAATCCAAGAGCTGAGTGCCAGCTGTACTCCTTGCTATGTAGATGTTACTGCCCAAAGGGACTCTCAGCCTATATTTATTTCTCCATTTCTATATATTTAAAACAACCAGTTCACACTAATACCTCCAATTTTGATTTCATAGCATACAATTCATTCTAGCTTTTATGTTTTCCATATTTATACCTCTGTTCCCACAGTTCCCATTATCTCCAATATATTTTTAAATCTCCTGGTATATAGCTTATCTCTCAATCTTGCTGAGGCAGCAGCCCATTCACACATGGGTCTTGATCTCTGCTAGGGCTTGCCTCCCTTGTTTAGGATATCTTATCTGGTTGAGTCTGCCTAATGGCTCTTTGGTGAAAGAAAAAAGGAAGAAATCCAAGAAAGTTATTTCTAAAGAACGCAGTGAAAGAGATTGGAAGGAAAAGGCAAAAGACAAGCCAGGTTATTTTTCTAAAATTCTAATCCATCACTTTCAGGCCACACACGTGTGTGTGTGTGCGCGTGCGTGCGCACGTGTGCACGCGCACCTCTTGAAGAGGTCTCAAGCAAAACCTCCTGAAAGGTTTCCCATTACTCTAAGGCTGCAACTCCTTTCACAAGAGTCTGGGAGAGCCTGCATGATGGACTGCCACAGGCCTCCTTGAATACCTCCTCCCTAATTCTCTAAATATCCTAAACAGGGGTCCCTTCTCAGTTCTAGTCCATCTTCCCTCTTGCCATGGGGCCTTTGTACATGCTGCCTCTGTGCCTCTGTAGTCCAACCTGCCACATTTATGTGGGGCAAAATGCTATAGACTGAATGTTTTTGTCCCCCAAATTCATATGTTTAAGTCTTTATCCCCAATTGGGTGATATTTGAAGGTGAAGCCTCTGGGAGGTGACTGCAGTTAGTGTATGTCATGAGGGTGGAGCCCCCAAGAGGGGATTGATGTCCTTATAAAAGAGGAAGAAACAAGATCTCTCTCTGTGCACAAGCCAACGCAAGGCCATCTGAGGACAGAACCAGGAAGAGGGCCCTCAATAAGAACCAGACCATGCCAGTTAGCACCTTGATCTTGGACTTCCAAGCCTACAGATGACAAGAAGTAAATTATTGCTGTTTAAGCCATCCAGTGTGTGGCAGTTTGCTATGGGAGCCCAGGCTGACTAAAACAGTGACTATTCTTTAACTCTCTGCTGTAGCACCATCTCTTCCTCTGGAAGCCCTCCTAGACACAGGCCGTTTTGTTATTTGTTGTTTCATTCATGCTCTCACAAAACGTAACAGCCCTTATTTCCACCGGTAATTATGCACTCCTTTGGGTATGTGTTTGATTAATGTCCCCAGTCCTCACTTAACTAAGAGCAGTAACATTGTCACCTTTTGATTATGATTATGTCCCCACAGCTTGTGGCCTAATGTTGACACATAGTAGATACTCAATAAATATTTGTCATGGAATAAATTGTTTGTATTTTTAGAAACAATATTTGCTTAAGAATCAAACATAATTTTTTCTATTTCAAACAAAAGGCAAAGTGTGGAGAAAGGATATGAAAATATAGTGAGATAGGTGGCCATATGACAGTGTAGAATCCTGAAAACTCTTAGGCCTAGAAGCATATAAGCTCTATCATCTAGAAAGACACAAAATCACAGCAAGTGCTCTAAATAATGTATACAGAAAAATAATGTGGGAAATCTTTTACCAAGAAACGTTTAATGTAGTATATATGTAAATTGTATATTTCGCTCACATGATTATTTAGGTGATTCAGGATCATTGAAATGTTAATCTTCCCAAAGTTTGAGTAGAATTTCAGCCAAAATTCACATGTGAGTGTACATGTATGTGTGCATGTTTTCAAACTGGACAAGAAGACTTTAAATTGCACTCAAATGAAAAGACATTTGAGAACAGGCAAGGAAGCTTTCTCTCTTAAAAGAAGGATAATGAAGGATAACTTGCTTTACCCTACAGTAAGACTTTTTTTTGAGATGGAGTTTTCCTCTTGTTACCCAGTTTGGAGTATAACGGCACAATCTCAGCTCACTGCAACTTCTGCCTCCCAGGTTCAAGCAATTCTCCTGCCTGAGCCTCCAAAGTAGCTGGGATTAGAAGCATGTGTCACCATGCCCAGCTAATTTTTTGTATTTAGTAGAAGCGGGGTTTCACCATGGTGGTCAGGCTGGTCTTGAACTCCTGACCTCAGTTGATCCACCTGCCTCGGCCTCCCGAAGTGCTGGGATTACAGGCGTGAGCCACCATGCCCAGCCTACAGTAAGACTTAATAAAATTACTATACTCAGAATACAGACAGGAAAACTTTTGCTAACATTATTATAATCAGAACAACACGGTTGAGCACAAGAATAGATTAAAAGATCAGAACTGAGAATCAAAACATAGTTCATATAATGAACTTAGTATGTCAAAGATGACATGTGATTCAATAAAAAATGAATAATATATTTAGTAAGTAGTGCTGGCATAATTGTTCACCTGAACAACAGTGTGAAAATATACTTCCCAATATATAGTCAAAAATAAATTCCAGAATATTCCTCGTGTCTAACAACAAGAGAATGGCCAAAAAAACCATGGAATATTACTCAGCAATAAAAGAAACAAACTCCTGCTTCTCACACAACATGAACGGTTCCCTTAAACTTGATGCTAAGTGAAAGCAACCGGATGCAAAAAAGCATACACGATATGATTCCACTTATATGAAGTAATTTTAAAAATTGATGGTCAAAAAAGGTAAACAGTGATTGCCTCTGGGTATGGATGTGGGTGAGGATGCAATGGGGAGAGATGACGTTGGGGGGCTTCCTGGTTTGATGGTCATGTTCTGTGTCTTGATGAAAGTTTGGGTTATGCAGTTGTATGCATTTTTAAAAACTCTAAATGTACACTTGAGACTTGTGAGTTTCACACTAGGCACATCTTACCTTAAAAAAGAACCATAAACAAATACATGTTAGAGACATGTATGCTAAAGTGACTAGGCGAGATATGTAATAATGTCTGCAAGTCACTTGAAAATTCATCAAAACAACAGACGGTGTGATGGATGGGCAGAGGGATGAATAGATGGATAGTTACATAATAAAGTTAATGTACCAAGATATTAATTATAGGATCTAGGTGGTAGGCATATGACTGTTCTCTGCCAAATTCTGTCAAGTTCTCTATGTGCTTGAAACTTTTCAAAATAAAATGGTGGGAAAAATAGATACATTTCACAGGTACTAAATATTCAAATGTAAAACAAACCCCCTTCCCAATAAAATAGTCCAGGAAACTTTAAGAAATATTGTATAGCCTTGAAGTGAACATAACTTTTAAAGTAGTAACCCAAGAAGACTTAGCTATTACATGAATGCTACCCACTTTATAAGCCAAAGGATAGCGTAAACAATATAAAGGAATAACAGATGGGGGGAAAGATGAATTGTATTACACATGGCAGGCAAAGGAGTAACGTCTCTAATATAAAGAGGCTTTTTATAAGTTTCTAAGAAATCAACAAACAACCGAATAGAAAAATAGGTAAGGACATGTACAAACAATTAATAGAAAACAAATTCCTGCACCATTTGAAAAGATATTAATATCACTAGCACTCAGTTGAAAATGTAAATTAAAACAAAATGATGGTACTTATACACATTGGAGTACTATTCAGCCATAAAAAAGTATAAGATCCTGTCATTTGCAACAACACAGATTCAACTGAAAGTCATTATGCTAAGTGAAATAAGCCAGGCACAGAAAGATAAACACCATATGCTCTCACTTATTTGTGGGATATAAGAATTAAAACAATTGAACTCATGGAGATAGAGAGTAGAAGGATGGTTACCAGGGGTTGGGAAGGGTAGTGGTGGGAGGTGGGGGTCGGGGGATGGTTGAGTACCAAAAAAAACAGAAAGAATGAATAAAACCTAGTATCTGAGAGCACAACAGGGTAACTATAGTCAATAATTCAACTGTACATTTTAAAATAGCTGAAAGAGGCTGGGCATGGTGGCTCGTGCCTGTAATCCTAGCACATTGGGAGGCTGAGGTGGGCAAGTCACTTGAGGTCAAAAGTTCAAGACTAGCCTGGTCAACATGGCAAAACCCCTTCTCTACTAAAAATGCAAAAAAAAAAAAAAAAAAATTTGCTGGCTGTGGTGGCAGGCACCTGTAGTCCCAGCTACTTCGGAGGCTGAGGCAGGAGAGTCACTTGAACCTGGAAGGCAGAGGCTGCAGTGAGCCAAGATCACACCACTGCATTCCAGCCTGTGTGACAGAGTGAGACTCTGTCTCACAAAATGAATAAATAGGCTAGGTGGGGTGGCTCACACCTGTAATCCCAGCACTTTGGGAGGCCAAGGTGGGCAGATCACCTGAGGTCAGGAGTTCGAGATCAACCTGGCCTGGTGCATGTAATTCATCTCAGCCAGGTACTTCATGCCAGGTACTACATTCCTGGTGGAGTGTGAATGTTTGCAAATTTTCAGAAAAGTCATCTTGGCAGCAAGGATGCCCAAAAGACACCTCAGATCACAGAGGAATAGACACAGTATGATCCCAATTTTATAGAATAAAATTTTCAAATTTTTGACCAAAGAGAAAAATGTTAAAGAAGGCATACTTAATTGCCGAAAATGATGCTTCAGGGCAGGTGTAGGTAAACTATGGTCTGAAAGCTAAACCCCGCTGATCATTTTTTTTAATAGTCCATGAGCTAAGAATGATGTTAATAACTTTTTAAGGAGTTAGTTACATTCTAAATAATTATATAATTATCTACGTATTAGCCTTTATTTTTCCTCTTAGCCAGCAAAGCCCGAAATATTTACTAGATAGCTCTTTCAGATACAGTTTACCAACCTCTGCCTCAGGAGAATTTTAGTTTGTTATATGTTTTAAATTTAATTTAAGTTCTGGGATACATGTGCAGAATGTGCCATTTGTTACATACGTATATATGCACCATGGTGATTTGCTGCACCCATCAACCTGTCATCTAGGTTTTAAGACCTGCATGCATTAGGTATTGGTCCTAATGCTCTCCCTCCCCTTGCCCCCCATCCCTCAATAAGCCCCAGTGTGTGATGTTCCCTTCCCTGTGTCCATGTGTTCTCATTGTTAAACTCTCACTTATGAGTGAGAACATGTAGTGTTTGGTTTTCTGTTCTTGTGTTAGTTTGCTGAGAATGATGGTTTCCAGCTTCATCCATGTCCCTGCAAAGGGCATGAACTCATCCTTTTTTAAGGCTTTATAGTCTTCCATTTCGTATATGTGCCACATTTTCTTTATCTAGTCTATCATTGATGGGCATTTGGGTTGGTTCCAAGTCTTTGCTATTGTAAATAGTGCTGCAATAAGCATACGTGTAAATGTGTCTTTATGGTAGAATGATTTATAATACTTTGGGTATATGCCCAGTAAAGGGATTGCTGGGTCAAATGGTATTTCTAATTCTCGATCTTTGAGGAATCACCACACTGTCTTCCACAATGATTGAACTAATTTACACTCCCAGCAACAGTGTGAAAGTGTTACAATTTCTTCACAGCCTCGCCAGCATCTTGTTTCCTGACTTTTTAATGATTGCCATTCTAACTGCTGTTTCCTTTTATTTCTCTGTATTGTTTTGATTTTTGTAATAATCATGTATTACTTTTGCAAGTTTAAAGAGGATAGATAGGTAGACAGGTAAGTAGGTAGATAAGTCACTTTGGGTGCTGTTGAAAATGGATGTAAGAAGAAAAAAGGAAACCAGGGACTCCAGTTAGGAAGCCACTGCAACAATCCTGGTGAAAGGGAATGGTGCTTTGGAATAGGGTGGGAGCAGTAGAGGTGGAGAGAGAGGGATAGATTTTTTTGTACCCTATGGGGGTTGCTAAGGGATTGGATATAGATGGACACAGAAAGAAATCAAAGATCATTCCTAGGTTTCATTCTTTAGTTAAGTGAGGCCAACTACTGAGATGGAGGGACTAGGGAGAGGATATTGGAGAGTAAATCCAGAGCTCTATTTTGGGCTTGTTAAAGCTCTAAATGAAATTGTGTGAACTAGGCAGTTGGATACAGATGATTAGAGCTGCTTAGGATGTAGAGAGGGAGGCTGAGCAGGAAATACAAGTTTAAGAGTACTCACTGTGTAGATGGTACTTGGAGCTATTTGGAAGCAACAGACAGGGAAGAGATAAGGGGATCAAGAGTCTACCTGGTGACACAGTGCCCAACCCAACTGCAGATCCAAGGCTTCATACATGCCTGGGTCTGCTCTCTTCTGACAGGTGCCTCTGGTGCCACTGTGTTCCTGCTTGGATTCCCTCAAATCATCTGTTCCAAAATTTCCTCTTCCCAAGAAACTAGTCAAGGAACACTATAGCTTCATAATAGATACTGACCCTTCCTCACAGTCCAAGCCCAAATGCTTGCTTTCTTGCTTGAACAACCAACTGCTGTGGCTTCTCCTGGATGGATGGTCCTTCTGGCATCTTGGTCTCTCAGTGGAGAGCTCAGTTCAGGTCCCCTTCCCTTCCAGTGTGCCCTGCCACAGTTCCCAGACACATGTAGCCCCTTTTCACTCATGCCATGCTTCTACCTGAGAATGCCAAGAAGGACTCACCAAGGAGCTGGTGTAGGTGGGATCTGAGGTGTCATCCTGGAGGTAGCGGGAGAGGCCAAAGTCAGACACCTTGCACACCAGGTTACTGTTGACCAGAATGTTCCTAGCAGCCAGGTCCCGGTGCACATAATTCATCTCAGCCAGGTACTTCATGCCAGCAGCGATGCCCCTGAGCATACCCACAAGCTGGATCACGGTGAACTGTCCGTCATTTTGCTGAAATAAGACATAGAGGGCATTGGGATCAAGATGGGCTTCAGTGGTTAAGCAGAGGCAGAGATGCTGTGGCCCTATTGCTTGTCAGTTTCCTCTGCTCCAGGCCAAGCCCCCGCTGCATCCTTCTCCCTCCCCCACTCCCATCCCCCATCCCTCTCCCTGAATTCTCTGTTCTCTTCTTGCCAAGCCCTGTCAATTTAATCTCCAAATTACATCTCAAACCCATCCACTTCTTTCCATCTCCACTGCTGCCAGTCCAACCAAGTCGCCGTCATCCATCACCTGTAACAGCCTCTTTGCCCGCCCCCCAATCCATTCTCTCCAGCCAGAGCCATCTTTTAAAGACATAAATCAGGCCATGTCAGCCCCTGGCTCAAAAATATCTAATAGCCTCCCATTGCATTAAGGAAAATCTCCAAACTCCTTAGCACGGTCCAGGAGACCGCCTGGGATCAGTTACTGCCTTACCTTAGGCCACTGTCACTAATGTGCTAATGCCCCAGTGACTGGCACCCTTTCTTCTTTTCCAGGACAAACTCTTCCTGCCTTAGGGCCCTTAAACGTGCCATTCCCACTGTTTTCCCTCCAACAATCAACATCTACTTGGCCTTCAGTTCTCTGTTTAAATATCACTTTCTTAGAAAGGTATCCCTTTAACTACTCCCCTCCCTCAAATATGATTATCACAAATATGATGACTATGTTTAGTGCATGCTCTTAGTTGTCTTCTTAGCACATATCACAAGTTTTAATTGTGTGTGTGTGTGTGTGTGTGTGTGTGTGTGTCTGACTGTCTCTGCTGCTCGATTTTTTACTCTTTGAGGACAAGAACTCTGTCTTTTTTTGGTCACCATAGTATTATTGGTGCTGAAAACTTTAAGGTAGATAGAAAAATCTCAATTAATGTAAGTTGAATGAATGATGGATACATCTTTCCCTCTTTATAAAATCAAGCATGTAATGCACCTTCTCTGGGTAATCACAGGGCTTTCAGCCTTTAGACTTGGATAATCATATCTGCCTCACAGGACAGTGGGTCAGGAGAACCTCATGCACAGTGTCTGGCACAGGCAACTCTCCTAATGAATGGGAGCTGTTGCTGCTCTTTCTCATGGCAACCTGTAGTGCTGCCCTCACTCTAATCATTTGTGGGCTCAGAGTTTCTTGGGTGGATGCCCTCCCACTGGTTAGACAACAGACTCTTCAGTGAATAAAACAGTGTCTTCCTCCTGTCTCCCCAAAGCTCCTGTGTCTTGACTTTGCACACACCAGTTAAATCAATAGACCCTAGGCCATGCTGCCAAGAACATACTTTCCATCTAGTCCAGCCCCAGAAGCTCCCCAAAGGGCCGAGAGTTATGTTCTATGAGTAGAACACAGACTAGTCATTAGAATGATCTGACCAGAGGAGAGGTGGAAGCAGGACACCTGGGGTTTAGTCTACGTTTACTGCTAAACACAGGCACTTGACAAGGCAACCATGCCCTGTGTCCCAGAGTCCTTATGTGAAATGCAGAAAGCATAGACAAGGAGAGGAGTTCCCATCATCGAGCATCTATTGTATGCGAGATGTTACACAATGCACTCACATGCATATGCTCCTGCAAAAACATTTTCCATGCAAAAATAAGCAAGAAAAAATAAAAGACCTGTTATAAAAACACTCTACTTATGAGCAGCAACAACAACAATCAAAAAGTCTGACAATGACCGCATGAACTGTTGGAAACTCAGTTCCTCACGCAAGATTGCAAGCTTGGATCCATGTTCTGGGGGCTATGCTCCCCGATCAATTGAAGGAATAGAGAAAATGGACTTTCTCCCCTCCTTCTGGAGATGTCTACCAGTAGAAGGGCTCCCAAACACACTGTGTTTGACACACTCCAAGTTCCAGGCCATTTCTAACTCTAACCATAACCACCTCCTAACCCACCCAGGAGATTGGATGTATGTTTTCTCCATAATAGATTCTTCCAAGCAACTTAAAAAGAAAGTACAGAGCTACTTTTTGGAAACTCTGACTTGTTTTCAGCACGTTGCCCATCTGTGAGAGCTGGATGTGCAGTGAGTGATGCGGCTCTTCCTCTTCACTAATACACTTCAATCAACACCTTCTCAAGAAGTTAGCCAGGCTGTTGCTAGCACCAAGTGTTTTCTCAACTAGGTCTCTGGGGATTTGCCCCTTCAGAAAGTTGTCATGCAACTTCTATCTATTACAGAGATGTATCTCAGCCACAAGTCACATGGGTTGTATTTCTTCAATTCGGTGTATTATTTCCTCTCTGTAAGCGTACAGGCAACAGTGTTTACACATACAGAATGTCTCTCTAAAAAAGCTGGCATTTGGGGAGAGCACTGGGGTGGCTTAAACAACTTTGAGAAGAGTAATGTTGAAAGTGCATGCAGCAATGTGTCTACGTTTTTGCTTTAAGTCATTTAAGTCTTCTTAGAGCTTCTTTATGATCTGATTTGTTTTAAAATTTAGATTAGTCATCCTTATAGTTTCTGGGGTCAAAAAAAAGAGAGAAACAGTTAAAGGTCCAGGCTTTGGAGCCAGCAGACCTGATCTGGATCCAGGCTCTGCAGCTTAGTGGTTGTGTGGGCTTGGTCAAGTTACTTAACTTCCAAGCAGTGATTTCCACATCCATAAAATAAGAACATAGTGTCCATTCTTCATAGGGTTCTGCTGAGACTAAATGAGATAACACATATGAAGGGCCATAGCTCAGTGCCTTGTGGACTCCAAGATGGTGGCAATGATCCCTGCTAATATTAGCAGGGCCTTAGTAATGACTCACAAGTCAGTTCCCCTGCACCTCAGATGTGTGTGGTGAAAGAGACTGAGGACACCTGGGACCAGAACTCTAGGTTCTTATGGCTTCCTGGTGGGAAAAACATCCTGGGATCATTGTCCTTGGGGAGCCCAGTACTCAGCACACGCTGAACTCAGCAGGTGACAGATAGGCATCTGTAATTGTAGTACATGGTTGAGACCTAATGATGCAAACCTAAAGTTGGATCAATTAGTCATAAATGTTGGTAGCATCCATCACTTGACTTTTGAATGGCAAATACTTCACAGAATATGTTTTGATCCATAAAACTGGTCCTGTGCAGTAGGCAAGGCAGGCAATATTAAATTGTTTTCACAAACAAGATAAAGGAGGCCTAGAAAATGTATGTGATCAGCCTTAAATCACTATGTGGTTTTGAGTTATAACCATAATCAAAGGTCAAAATGGTAAATCACTTCTCCACTGACAGTCCATCTCTGATCAACTGGTGATGGTGGCCTCAAACGCTGTGTGGAGAAGAAGGCTGGGTATAAGTTTTGCAGGGAAAAGAACCATGATTGATTAATGATGCTACTCTTATCTGGGTCTTCTTTTTTTTTTTTTTGAGACGGAGTTTCGCTCTTGTTACCCAGGCTGGAGTGCAATGGCGTGATCTCGACTCACCGCAACCTCCGCCTCCTGGGTTCAGGCAATTCTCCTGCCTCAGCCTCCTGAGTAGTAGCTGGGATTACGGGCACGCGCCACCGTGCCCAGCTAATTTTTTGTATTTTTAGTAGAGATAGGGTTTCACCATGTTGACCGGGATGGTCTCGATCTCTTGACCTCGTGATCCACCTGCCTCGGCCTCCCAAAGTGCTGGGATTACAGGCGTGAGCCACCGCGCCCGGCCCTTTATCTGGGTCTTCTAACTCCTGTCCCATGCTTCTGCCACTGGAATATGCTGACTCTGCAATGGGCAATACATTTTCTTTAGAAATCTTCAAGGGAACCACATAACAAGATAGGTAGGGTCACATCTGTTGATTTCATAACCTTGGTGAAATTTAAAGATAAAAACATATTAAGATTTTTTCTGGCATGTTTAACTGTCATATGCTCAGTTGATTGGCATAATTCTCCAAGAAGAACTTTTAGAGATATGAACAGCAACATTCAAAGATAAACAAGACAGAGAAAAGCTAACTTATTTCTTAGTGACTTTGGGAAAGAACCTGGCTCCATGCTGAACACATAGTAAAAATATAGTACAGAGAAGAAATACAGGTTTAGGTGAGGTGATTTAAACTTCCCTCCCTTCATGAAGTGCTTTCTGCTGAAATTGCTTTTCTGCAAGTGCACTGAAGCCACTTGCTGGCCCTTATATTAGACAGGAAGGATTTAGGTATCTCAACTTTCATTGACAAACCCACTTTAGGAAATGAAATCCTTATTTGATTTGTTTGAAGAAAATGAATCATAGACTTTTTTCTAACTGAAAGGGAACTTTCAAGCTCATCTAGCTCAATGCCTTTAGGTTATAAATTGGGAAACTGAGTTAACAGATTTTCTCAAGGCCACAGGGTGACTCATAGCACAAACCAAAGCAGAACCTTGGTCTCAGGACCAGTCTGGTGTTCTCTTCCTGATGTCTGTGTTGCTACCTTCCAGTTTCAGCCCATCAGTGAGCTTCTCTGATGAGAGATGTCCCCGTCTGACATTACCCAGTGACTTTCAAGAGCCTTCCACTTATGATTATTTGTGAGAGAACCAGCAGCAACCACAAAGCCAAGCTTTAGGCAAGAAGGCCTATTGGAGCATATCAAGAACCATGTTAGCCAAGCCACGGGACACTGGTCATGGCTTCAGGAATTGTTCCTAATATTAGGGAAGAGCCAACAGGTTGAATCCCTTGAATTTGAGTGCCAAGAAGGAAATATTTAACTATGGATTTATATGCTATGTAATCCAGGGCACAATCATTTTTAGAAAATGGATAATAATGAACTATCTACTGAGCGTGTCGTTGAAGAATAATGGCATCTCTCAGATGCCGATTCAGGGCTAGAGCTGAAGCCACTCTCCAAAGACACTACGACCAGTGGGAAAGGAGAAGTTGGAGGGGAGGAAACAGTTGCAGAAATTGAGGCCTAATCCTTTTCCTTTCTTCTCTGAGTAGTGATCCTAAAATTATCCTACTTCCCAGAAGATGGACCCTGTAGAACTGAACTGATGACCTATTTTTCGATTTTATCAAGCAGCAGATACATCAATTAATGTTGCTATGCTCCAGGGTTCGGTAGTAAGGCTGAAATTAGATTTATAGATTACCTGCCTCCATGCAGTGCGAGGAGTCAGAAATGCTTCGTTTCCCCGTCTCCTCCTGGCACTGCCTGCTCCCACCACTCCCTTCGTACCTTGCCTTCTCCTGTTTTCCCATGCTCCTCTCTTGCCCCCAGGTTTTCTTCCCCTGCAAGCTCAGCTCATCATCATGAGAAATGCTGATGTCCAACATGCCTCCGTGATCTGGGCCCGAAATGAAAACAGGCCCTAGGAAGAGCAGCAGTGTGGGGTTTCAATTTCCCGCAGGCTCCTGAGAATGAATCTCCCTGTTCCCCTGCACAGTCCAGTGGCGGAGTGTGATCACGGTCCCCAAATCAAGTAGTGGCTCTCTGTGAAATCCAGTCAGGTCACTGGTAGGAAATAAATGACTCCCAAAAGGGTCTTGACACTGGTTCCAGAAAATGCTTTTCTTTCTCACATTGCCTTTTATAATCAAGTTTATTCAACACTGTTTATTCAACTCAACTTTATTCAACTTCTTTAATTCAACTATCTTCATGAGATCTCTGATCATAAATGAATGTCCCCAGGAAAGCACAGACAATGCCTTGCACTGATGAGAGGGGTAGCAGCAAGGACAGTGAGTGAGAAATAAGGTACACACAGGATGGCTAGAGCTCTCTTGCCACTCCCTAGCATTTTTCTTTGAGAAATAATTTTTCATTCAACTAGCATTTACCATGTGTGCAGTATGCTAGGTACTAAAGTTTCCAAATACAAAGCACAACCCATACCCTCAAGGAGGCTGTCCTAGGCAAAGTACATGGGTCCAACAATCTACATCAGTTGTCTCCCAACCCTGCACCCCCAGAAAAACAAAAGCCACTACTGCCTAATGACCCAGACTGGGTGAAAAGTTTGTTACTGTCATACAAAGGTAGCTTCAGTAGTGTGCTTCTAGACAAGTCTCCCAGCTACCCTTCTACACTACAGTCCCTAAGCTCTGTTTCTGAGTGCTGGAGCTACCATGCAGCTGCTGACATATTACCAAACAGGTCCACACTTACTTTGGCCTTCATATTTTGCCATTCCATCAGCCTACCTGCCTGCTTCCTCACTCGCCTGGCAAGTTCCTCATTCTCCAATATCAGATAAATTATTCCTCCTCTTTGAAGCCTTCCCTGGATTCTCCAGGAAGATTTGAGAACTTCACTTACTACATATGTACTTAACTCATGGGGAGAAAATATAAGATAGGCAAATGATTGCTAGAAGCTTTGGGCACTAGCAGAAGCAGGGGCTACATTTGTGGCAGGCTGTACTCTCTAAGATGAACATAACGAGATCTCCCACCTATTATGTGTAAGAAGACACTGAGTTGATGTCCCTTCATCAAAACGTGGGGTCTGTTTTCTCCCCTTGTATCTGGGCCTGTCACTATGTTGGAAGTGACACTATGTGACTTCCTAGGCTAGGTCACTAAAGTGATACAGATTCCCCATTCTCCTCTTGGGATGCTTTTTCTGGAGATCCAGCTTGCTCTAAGGAAGTCCAAGCAGGCCACATAGAAAGGTGGCAGGCGATACTCAGCACTGACCACATAATATTTGAATGAAGGAGCCTTCAGACAATTCTTCAGCCCTCAAGCTACTGCAACTGACTCCATGTGGATTAGAGGTGTCCCTCCAAAACCTTTCCCAAATTGCAGATTCACGAGCAAAATAAATAGTTGTTGTGCTAAGCCACTGAGGTCTTGGGGGTGATTTGTGATGTTTCATTAGAGCAAGGTTTCCTTTATCTCTATAGGGACAGCATCCAGAACAGGGCCTGGCCAGAGCAGTGATCCCAGCAATGTTTCAATGGCTGACCCTTTAATTTGCAGCCACAGCTATTGTTTGGTTGCTTGGGTCATGTGTGTAGCCAGCTGCTGGGTATCACCCTGAAGTCCTTGCTCAGAAGGCTCTGCCCATTCTTTGATGCTGCCCACTGGACCCTCTGCTCTCAGTTTCTGCTTCCTGGTTGAAGCTGTCAGCTTCCACTCCCCTGACATCAGCATCTTAGCCATTCTCATTCAACCTTCCTCTAGGTGCTCTGTGATACCCTACAGAAATAAAAACGGTTCCCTTGTGGGCCTGGCTCTACTTTGGGCATATTCTGACAACAATCTGTTACAGGTCTCCCAGCCAAAGGCCTTCAGCTACTCCCCACTTCTGCTGCAAGTTGGTTGGGAATCTTCACCAACCACAGAAATAACCCGTGGATGCTTGTGATGCAGTCTTCCCCTTCCCTGCCTGGCAGTGCCTCCTCAGAGGGCAGGTGGCCCAGGCATCAGGAAATGGCAACCCATTTTACTTCTGAACCTGTAAATGGAGAGAGCAATCTGGGAGGGTGGCTGTGCTGGTGAAAGGCAGAGATGGCTGCGGATGTTTCCATGAATCACACAGGGCTATGCAGCCGCCAAAAGTCTCTTCAATCTCTGTGATTCATGCAGATGCCAATGGCCATTCTTCGCCCCTCTCTATTCATTTTATTCATCCAACAAGCATTTGTCAAGGCCCTGCTCCATGCCATCCTCCTCCTGAGGATCCTACAAGCCCTGTTTTGTTCTCTTCTTTTAGCAACAAATCTCTGCTAACATCTCCAATGCCCATTCACACTGGATTGGGCAATTCCTGAATGGTAGGTTGTGCTCAGGGAACCCCTCTCCCCAGCCACCATTCACCTGCATCCAAGTGCATCATCCAAGTCCCTGAGTTGCTCTTACCCTGAGGAAAGAATCCAAAGCACCATTCTCCATGAACTCTGTGATGATCATGACAGGCCGACTCTTGGTGACCACACCCTCCAGGCGAATGATGTTGGGATGGTCGAACTGACCCATGATGCTCGCCTCACTCAGAAAGTCCCGACGCTGCTTCTCCGAGTACCCTGCCTTCAGGGTCTTGATGGCCACGTAGATTTCCCTCTTGCCTGGCAGTTTCAAACGCCCCTTGTACACTTCTCCGAACTCTCCTGCAACAGCAAACATGCCATTAATATCCTCTTCCTTCTCAGTCTGTGGAACCAAGAGGGAAGGTATCTAATGGAGAACAATGGTGCTTCAAGGTATGATTAAAATGGTGAAAACTGAAATAGTGATCTCTCGTTGTGACTATACTGTCTTGGCTGTAACCAGTTTATGGCAAACACAAAAGGATTACTAAAGTACATTCCTTACCTTGGTTCTTAGAAATAGTCTGGCCAGCACTTTGGGAGGCCGAGGTGGGTGGATCACGAGGTCAGGAGTTTGAGACCAGCCTGGCCAAGATGGTGAAACCCTGTCTCTACTAAAAATACAAAAATTAGCTGGGTGTGGTGGCAGGCGCTTGTAATCCCAGCTACCTTGGGAGGCTGAGGCAGGAAAATCACTTGAACCTGGGAGGTGGAGGTTGCAGTGAGCCAAGATTGCACCACTGTACTCCAGCCTGGGCGACAAAGTGAGACTCTGTCTCAAAATAAATAAATAAATAAGAAAAAGAAAAGAAATTGAGAAATAGTAACTAAAGTGGAATTTCAGAATATATGAGTTTGTTTCTCCCCACACTTAATTTTTCCATTGTGTCTAGCTGAATAATTGAAATGAAATGGTCAGTTTCACTTTGGCAGGATCATGATTCATTTTTAACGGATCCTGGTGCAAGAACATTCAGGGGATATGGGACATGTTCAGGTACTTTGACCCTCTGGATGAGATATATACCATTTATATTCCTACATTGCTGGGAAAGCATTTGTGTTTATTGGGTGCCCCAGTAAACAGACACTGAGGAGTTAGGAAGGGAAGAGGTTCACTTCTGAAACACAAAAGGGGAAGAAAGCAGGATTGGGCAGAGAAAGCCCAAGATCACCATGCAAACCTGATGAAATCCCAGCTAACACAAAAGGCAGAGTCAGAGCATTTCCCATTGCAGAAGCAGCCAGGCCCTCACATCCCTGCCATGCTCAATCACTGGCTAGGGGCTGCTGGGAGGAGCTGGGCCTCTGCAGGAAAGCCAGGGCCACCCCTGAAGGTGCTGCAGCTGAAGGCTGTCAGCTAACTGCACTTTTGGCAGGGGAATAGCAAGTTATTTCTCCAAACAGATATGAGCTGCACACCTCCGTGTGTGCCACAGCATTGAAACATTTTCACAGTAAAGTCACCAAGAGTAAAAACAATTTTGGTGACACTATTGCATAGCTGCCTAAAAAAAAATCTGTTGAATCCTGTTTAATGTGATTTCAAAAGTTATTTTATAATTTAACTTGGCTTCGTAACTTCCGATTCTTTCATGTGAAGCAGTTAAGTGTCTACTTGTAAGTGTGGCATGGAATGTGTGTCAAAGGCCTGACAGGAGAGACATGGCTTTCTGCTGGAGGACCTTTCTGTCTCACTTTCTGCTCCTGGGAGAAAATGATGGAGCAACCTGTGAACAATCAGATAAATTACTGGCCATATTAGAAAAGCCAGTAATTCCCTTCCTTTCCCTTTTCCCTTCCCTTCCCTTCCTTTCTCTTTTCTTTTCTTTTAGACAGAGTCTCACTATGTTGCCCATCCTGGACTCAAGCTCCTCCGTTTGGCGATCGTGCTGCCTCAGCCTCCTGAGTAGATGGGACTACAGCTGTGCACCACTGCTCCTGCACACTGATTTCCATATTGAATCATATGCTCTTTTGGTGAACTGCATGAGGTCAGACCAAGCCTCATTCATGTTTGTGGCTTGCACATCCACTCCACTGTAGTGCCTGGCACAGAGCAGACATGCCAGCAAAAGTTGTTGTATCATATTTATTATTATATGCTTGGCTTTTGCCTTGCTTGCTCTTGGGTGCAAACTGCTGAAGATCCTATCTTTGCTTTATCTAGAAGTAGAAGTACCAGTATTTAAATTTGTGTGTTAAAAACATGTATACTGCAGCATCATCTTCTACAAACACACACTACAGTGGCTTAATTTATTTAGTAATTAAAATGAGTAAAATTTAAAGAAAAGTACTGGACAATATAGGCCCGTCACATACATGTTTATGTATATATATGTATGTGTGTATATATGTGAATGTATGTATATAGGTGACTAGATATGGTTATGCATGTATATATGTAGTATATATATAGCATATATACATAAAACTATGAGATGAATGAATACAAATTACATATTTGATACTTATACTAATGGAAGAATATTGGTTAGTATTTCTTCCTTGTTGCCATAATAATGAGCTCTATTTTCTTCTAGGAAAAAGCCAGAGCTGATAGTTGAGGGTAAGGGTGTGCTAATATGTCTTAATAGAGGAGGCAGTACACAAATATCTATTTATTAATCACCTACTATGTGCCAGGAACTGTGCTAGGTACTTTGTGTGACTTATTCAGTCTTCACAACACCCCTGTGAGTTAGGTGTTACTATGGCCATTTAAATAATAGGGAAACTCAGGGACAAGGAAAACATGCCCCAATCACAGAGCTGGGAGTCACAGCCAGGGTTGTTGCCCATGCCCCTCTCTTCCTGCCACATGGCCTCCAATAGCTATGCCTCAGTTAGCAGGACCACAGGCAATAAAGCTACATAGATATGAAATTACAGTTCAGGGACCATCGTGCCCCAAGTGCACAGGTTCAAACAAGTCATATATAGTGACTACCACAGCAACTCAATATCCAGGTGAGAGCAGAAGTGATATTATTTCATAGGCAGATGTCATTCCCGTAAGCTTCCTGCCGGGAGTCAGGTGGCATCAGAATTTGGAAATCAGTGTATTTATCAGTTTCTACATATGAGTGTGTGGAGTTTACAAAAGTGCTCCAAGTGAATCTGATGTCCCCCGCAACACACAGGAAGACTCCAGTCAAGAACTTCTGTTCTACCTCAGTGGTTCTCAAAGTTGGCTGCCCACTGGAATCACCTGAAGAGACTTACAGAGTGCAGAGGCCTGGACCTCACTGCAGAGATTCTGACGAATTAGTCTGGATATAGCCTGCACGTTGACCTATTTAAAAGCTGCCCAAAGGATTGGTTACATAATTTGCAGAGCATGGTGCAAAGTAAAAGTGCAGTACTCCTTGTTCAAAAATTATTGAGAATTTCAGTACTGTGACAGCAGAGCATTAAACCAAGTGCAGGCCCCTCTCAACACGGGCCCCGTGCAAACGCACCAGTCACAGGTCCACGAAGCCAGGCCTGGCTGTCCCAGTGATTCTCACATGCTGCTCAGGCTGAAAACCATAGGCTTAAACCATCCAAGCACTTTTCAAAGGAACTCTTGACCTGCCAAAAGCCATGGCGCACCTGAAATTTATCTCTGTACTTCCGAATACTAAGCAAAGCACACATATAGGCGGCCTCATACTGCACTGGGCCTGGCATATAATGTGGTTTTCATAGATGTAAGAGGAGAAAAAGAAGAAAAGAAGGAAGGAAGAAATCAATGAAGAGGATATGGACTACTTTTAGAAAGTTTTAAAAACTAAGATTAAAAATTAAATAACATTTTTCCAATTAGAAAAGTAGTTTGATGGAATCAAACTACTTTTGGTCTTCAAGTCTAAAAACTCATTGGTCTTCAAGTCTAAAACTGACTGGTCTTCAAGTCTAAAAACTCATCATACAGTTTTTTAAAATTATAAAATATAAACATGCCTTCTTTGGGTAGGGCATGGTGGGCTTTGTGGTTGGTTACCTTCATGGTCATGGCATCGCTGCTCTCAGAAATCTGCTCTGCAGTGACTTAAAGGATGGTAATTCTGTAAAAAGAACTCCTTTCCTGTCTGGCAAAGAAATGTCTTCATATTCTCCAAGCCAGGAGGTTTTCAAAGCACTAACTGGAAAGGATGCCACTTAATATCTAATCCTCACTAGGAGATTATGTTCACCCCTGTAACCAAGTAGCCCCCCGAGTGCAGTTGGGAGGAAAACTGGTAGTGAGTGGAGGAAGAAACTCCACGTCTACTGCCAAACCACACCTGAGTCACTGGATGTTGGCAGACCCTTCATTTCTCCAGAACTTAGCTTTCTCATTTCTATTCAACCAAAAGAAGCGATCAACTGTCTTGCCTAACTAACAAGGTGTTGAGAGAAGTCTAGGAGAAGGTGCTTTGTAAACCACAAACTGTTGGAAACAATTGTGGGTGGTTATTTATTTATTTATTTATTGAGAATAGTCTTGCCATGTCACCCAGGATGAAGTGCAGTGGTGTGATCTCGGCTCACTGTAACCTCCGCCTCCTGGGTTCAAGCGATTCTCCTCCTGAGTAGCTGGGATTACAGGCACCCACCACCGTGCCCAGCTAATTTTTGTATTTTTAGTAGAGACGGGGTTTCACTATGTTGGCCAGGCTGGTCTTGAACTCCTGACCTCGTGATCCACCCACCTTGGCCTCCCAACGTGCTGGGATTTCAGGCGTGAGCCACCATGCCCAGGCTTTATTTTTTTTTTTAGACAGAGTCTCACTGTGTTGCCCAGGCTGGAGTACAGTGGTGCGATTTCGGCTCACTGCCACCTCCACTTCCCGGGTTCAAGCAATTCTCCTGCCTCAGCCTCCCAAGTAGCTGGTATTACAGGTGTGCACCACTGCTCCCGGCTAATTTTTGTATTTTCAGTAGAGACGGGGTTTCTCCATGTTGGCCAGGCTGTTCTCAAACTCCTGATGTCAGGTGATCTGCCCACCTTGGCCTCCCAAAGTGTTGGGATTACAGGCATGGGCCACTGCACCAGGCCTATTTTAAAAAGACAAAGTAGAGGTAGGTAGTGTAGGGGGGAGTGCAGAGTGGAGGCCTCATTGGAGGACAAAAGAGAGGAAAAGTAGGTTTCTGCAGCCTTGTGAGACTTATGGTGACTGATCTAAGACACACCAGAGCTTTTTGCCAGGGGTCATGGCGAAGTTTCCCTGCCAGATGCCTGGGCATGGAGGGTGTCTCCAGGTAAACCTAGGATGCTAAAGTCTGGGGTTTCTGGCCCTTGAGCACACCACAGCCAATAGCCTTATAGACAGGTGGGAGCTGATGGGCATACTGCTATTTTAATAACAGGAAATCAAGACCCAGTGTCACAATCTAAGAAATTGCTATCACCTGTGATCTTTGACTTTGATTTAATACAGCACCTTCAAGAAATTATTTTTGTTTTTCGATAATTTTCCTGAAATTATGGGCCAGGACTTGATGTCTGTGGTACTCTGATTTGCCATCATCTGAACTCTAAAGAGCTTCCTTTCACATGAGCTCCAAATCATGTCCATAATGTTTTCATTTTTAATAAAACTTCATAATACCTAGAAAATATTTCCAGCAATTCAAGAGTTAACATTATATTTAAGACAGATTCTTATAGGAAATGCTTATGCTGGGTAGTGGTTGTGGCTAATTCTTTTCATGAAGATTCTTTATTGACAGTAAATACAACCAGCCTAATTTTGGTCCTACTGGACTTTGATCGGCACACATCTTTGTGGCTGACCTTGGATCCTCTCCTATAGACAAACATCTACATGATTTGGACCCAGATCCAGCTGTAGGCCAGTCTAGCGGCAAACGTGCTCAGCAGTGGTTCTCAAACTATGGTTCTTGATCAGCAACATCAGTACCACCTAGGAAGTTGTTAGAAAATGCACATTCCCAAACCCCACCTAGACCCACAGCATCAAAAGTTCAGTAGATGGGGCCTGTGACTTGGGTTTTAGCAGCCTCCAGGTGATTCTGATGCCTGCCTCATAGGTTTGAGAACCATGGCCCTCAAGGCTGTCAGCTGAGGGTAACTTAACCAATTCCTATGCGTTTCCTCCCAGACAGCTGCTGAAATTATTCCCTACAAGTTTCAGCTCCTTGCCAATTCCTCTTTCCTACCTTCCTTGACAAAATGAGGAAGAGAGAAAAAGTGGTTCAGCAGCATTAAATGCCTCGACTATTAAATGTAAAATCAGAAGAAAAGAATTCTCAATTTTTGAAACGAAACATTCACCTGCCAGCAGGTATTTCAAGCAGTAGCTGCTGGTTATGCAAGCAGCTCAAATCTACACACAATTGCACATTTTTTTAAAAGCAGCATTTTGAAGTCAAAAACTGCCTTGGGGGAAAAAAAGGAAAGCAGAGCTTCTAGTTACTAATTCAAGCTTACACCAGAAATGGAATGTTTTAAGAATACATTTAAACTAGGTTTTAAAGTATGATTTCAGGCAAGTTTTAACACACTAGCCTGTGCAAGATAAGTGAGTTATGGCTAAACCAGGGAGAGCAGAACCATAGTACACAGTCCACCACTTCCTGACGCTGCACGGAGGATAGACATTATTAGTTGACCACAACCATCCTCACCCTTTCATCAGAGTTCCTCAGATACTCGTTACTAGGCCACTGGAGTTGGCACGAGATGGAACCTGCTTGACATCCACTGTATTCACAATACTTAAAATCGAGAGAGAGGAAATGGTTTCCTCTTTTCTTGTAGCTTTTTATAGTTATTAGACAACTGCATACCTATAAATCACATATGTGTGTATATACATCTATATCCACAGCAGCGAGAGTGGCAGCTAGCCACTCTGTAACTGTCTGCAACAGCCCAAGGGTCCATTCACATGAGGGTTACATTCTCCGGATCTAGATCAGCTCTAGCTGGGTTTAAATTCTAGCTCTAGCATAAACTCAACTGGCAGCACACACTTCGGCAAGCTATCCTCTGAATGTTGATTTCCTTACCAGTTACAAGAAAATATACCTGCATACACATACATATGCGCTAACTCACAGAGCAATAAGAGAGTTAAATGAGACAATGCTTGTGAAGAATGTAGAGTATTGTCAGATACACGGTGAGTGTTCAAGACACGCCAGCTACTTTGACTATGTTCCCGGAGACATGTCTGTGATTCCCTCTCCTAGAAATGCTTCTTGCTCTAACTTCTATTCAGTGTGGAGCTACCCTCATGCTTCCCATCTGTACTCTGAATGACACCAGGACTGTCAAATTTGCAAGTGACCTTTCTGCCAAACCGTCCCCAAGGAAACCCGGGCCTTTGTTGGCCTCACAGATGATTCCATCCCCATCCACATGTATCACACATTCCCTCATCCCAACTATTCTCACCCAGCCCTTTCACTGCAAGCTTCCTTCTTCCATACGATCAGCCATTCCTGGAAATTTTGAATCAATAGCTGCTAAAGTCAGAGGAGAATGTATTTATTAATTAAAATACAAATGGCATGTCTTTTTCCGCTAACGACTTCTGGTGACACCTTCACCTACATAGGCATGCACTGACAGTCATGCTTGGGCTGTTGCCTACAGTTATTCAGGTTTCACACTGCACAACCCAGGAGTGCCATTCCAGCTGTAGAGCCCTGGCTCATGCTCTGGGCAAGTCTACTAATCAAACTGACTAGAATTAACCAATGCATGGGAATTGACTTATGAGATGACGCCTATTAGACTCATGGTAACAATAAGCTGATATTTTCTGAAGATACCAGGGTGAACTGCTTGCTGTCTTCTGTAAAGATGCTTCAATTACTCTCAGTATCTGCAGGGAGAAGAGGAAGGGTCAGCTTTCCTTCACTCCACTGGGCCACTGGGCCACTTTCAGAGCGTCAAATGACTCATGATCTCATGCCATGTCTCCAGTCTCTCTTCATTCTCCTAAACACCACCTAATTCTCCATATTTTTAGCACTGCCATGTTCTCCCTCCAAGGACCTACTTTCATTTGCCATATACAACAAATTCAGCACTTAAGTGCCATGCACTAGTCCAGGTACCAGACCAACAAAACACATACATTCCCTTGTTCCCATGGAACTTTGAGACTTGTGAGGAAAGATGGACATTAAACAAATAATTACTTCATAATTAATGATTTATTATTGTCTTCTTGGGCGGCATCACACCTGGCTCAAAATTATTATCTTTTTATTTCTTTAATCAACATTTGCAACAACTTTAGGAGAAACTCTGGCAGTTCAGGCAATTCTTCAGCCTTGCAGTTTCTTAATTTTCCTCCACGGGTCTTCACTCACATGCACAACTGCCATTCCCCACACCCTGGATGCCAGGCAGCCTCACTCTCCCGTAACCTGATGCCCCTCATTTCTGGTCACAGCCTCTGTGCTACCACTTCCCATTAACTCCAGGCACCAAGCCCACTAGTCACTGCATTCATCACATTCATTTGGGTATATCCCAGTTTGGATACATTTAGTCACTTAAATACAGCCTTGATCCTAGTATCAACCCTCTCAAAGCCTCTCCATGCCATCTAAGCAAAAACCCATAGCTGGTCTTCACACCTCCAAGGTTTGGCCCATCCTTTGCCATCACCCTCTTCCAGTCCAATCCAAACACAGCATTTCTAAGATTCAGCTCCCTAGAACCTTAGTCCTTTCACCCATCCTGCTATGAAACCTGTTTTCTATGAGATCAAATTCATATGGCAGCCTCTGGATCTCTAGATCTTGGCCTGATTCTCCAGATTTAGTGTTCAATACTTACCCACAGGAAATCCCTCCCTAGCAATCTTCTTTTCCCTTCTTCTTAGGATGTGCCACATAATGTCAGTCCATCCAAAGCCTCCACAACCTCAGGGGCCCCTTTGTTCCCTCTTCCCTGAGTCCTCTCCTGCTATCAAAACTTCTCTCCCATCTCCAGGGTTACACAACCTCTGGGCCCTCATCTGCGCTGCCTTCCTCTCACTGAGTGGCACTGAATGTCTGTGCATTAGACAATAACCCCTGCATGGCAGGATCTGTTACACAATGAGTGTATTTTTCCAGCATCCCCGCCCCCCACCTTACAGTCACAGGCACAGAAGCAATGTTTAACGAATAAAGATCTTTCTGAACTCTAAACTTAATCCCTCCTGCAACAAGCCTTCTCCTCTGGCTCTATATCTGGCAGACGCAGGGTAGTTCTTCTGAAACCTCTTTGAAATAACTTTATGTAGTCTGGGGGATGGGAGGTGTGCTGATAAGTGTTCAACTATCAGCTCTCCAGAAAGGAAGGAAGGAAGGGAAGGAGGGAGGGAGGGAGGGTTGGAAGGAGAAAGGGAAGGAAGGAGGGATGAAAGGAGGGGAGGGAGGGAGGGAGGGAGGCAGGAGGGGAGGAAGGGAAGGAGGGAGGGAGGGAGGGAAGGAAGGAGGAAGGAAGGAAGAGAGGAAGGGAGGGAGGAAGGGAGGAAAGAAGGAAGAAGGGAGGAAGGAAGGGAGGAAATGAGGAAGGGAAGGAAGGAAGGAAGGAAGGAAGGAAGGAAAGGTTCATGATTTGTAGCATTTGTCAATTCCCATAGTGTGAAGAGTGAATACTCCCACTATGGTTGATGTCAAGAAGAGAGAAAAGAGAAAGAATGAAAGAAAGAAAGAGAGAGAGAGAGAAAGAAAGAAAGAAAGCGAGAGAGCAGAGAGCAGGCTCATGATGTGTAGCATTTGCCAGTTCCCATAGTGTAAATACTCCTACTATAGCTGATGTCAAGCTACCAACACGATGTCACTAAACATGGGGATAGAAACAGACGTGCATAATTGGCTTCTGCATGCTACTGCAGGCTGTCCAGCACACCACTGCTGGAAGGTCATGTTCATTTTCCTTCTTAGATCATTTAGTTTTCCTCTTCTGTCACTGTCTCATTCTCTCATATGCCTCATAAAAACTTACTTTTTCTACTAGTGTTTATCCTTGAAGGCTCAGGCCAAAGGTCATTCTTTGCAGAGCCTTCCTGCTATGCTCAGCCCCTCCCAGAACAGCAAGCTGGATGCTGCTCTGTGCTGGCCCCACACTTAGCATAATACATGCCTGTGTGGATGGTGTGAAATAATTAACTGTTACTGGCCTGATTTTTCCACTAAATCTGTCAGACCTCTGAGTCTATTTATTCGCCTCTGCATGTCCAGCATGTAAGAATTATTCAGTAAAAGCTTGAGGGAAGAAGAGGGAGAGAGGAGGGAGGGAGGGGGAGAGGAAAAAATAAAAGAAGAATAACAGCCAGATATGGTGGCTCATGCCTGTAATCCTAGCAGTTTGGGAGGCCAAGGTGGGCAGATCATGAGGTCAGAAGATCGAGGCCATCCTGGCCAACATGATGAAACCCTGTCTCTACTAAAAATACAAAAATTAGCAGGGTATGGTGGTGCATGCCTGTAGTCCCAGCTACCCGAGAGGTTGAGGCAAAAGAATCGCTTGAACTCGGCAGGTGGAGGCTGCAGTGAGCCGAGGTTGTGCCGTAGCACTCCAGCCTGGCGACAGCATGAGACTCTGTCTCAAATAACAACAACAAAACAAAACGAAAGAATAAATGACTTCTGGTTCTTCTTTTCATGTTTTGCTGCCATTTGCAACCCAAGCTTTCCCCTTGCTTCAAGTATTCCAAGTGGCTAAGAGAAACATTGCCAGTTACATGGTATAAATCTTACCTTAACAGATTCCTTACTTTTGAAACAATTTGACCTTCACGTCAGCTCTTTTAGTACTGAAGAGTCAGCCTCAGTGGGGCAAGGTATGAGAGAAATGAGAGTGATAACAGAGGAGAAAAGGACCTGGAGAAAAATTGGTTCCCTGCAGGAGTGTCTTCTGTTAAAATTACATGAAGTTATGCATAGTAAGATAATTTCCATAGGGATTCACTCTGGGATATTCTGAATTGCAAGGAGATGGGTCTCTGTTAGAGAGTGTTCAGTAACTGGGCAGAGGTCTTTATACCATGCTATTGGGCATCACAGAAACTACTAAATGCATCATTTCTCCCCAATACCATGTGAGTCATGGAGAGGACTGAACCTTCTCTGAGCAGAATGCACAGACATGGCAGCACTGGCAAATGCTAGGCACAAATGGAGGTGAAGGATGGGGCAGAGCTATCAATTGTCCTTTTATGGGTATCCAGCAGCTGGTGAGCTCACCCCAAATTGTAACTATCCAGCAGGGTCATAAAGTGAGAAGGCTCTTTACTCCTCTCCTGACAAATGCAGGCAGGGGGGTGTTGATGTGTGCTCCCTGGGATGAAATACAGTCCAGAACACATCGCTCTAAGCACATGACATAAATAACAACATTAAAGTCACTAGCACCATTACCACAAGCCATAACAACAATTAATAACGCAAGCAAACAGAGTACAGGCCCAAAAGCCCGCCTCCCCAACACTCTTTCAAGTTTACTGGAGAAATCTGAGCCCCTAAGTTATCCAATTTATCTGGTACCTAGCCTTCCAAGGCATGATCCTTAAATATGTCAGCATCTAAAGAGGAAGAGAAAATTATCTGCACAGAAGTGAAAGTCATGGTTCAGTAACATGCTTAATGCAAAAGTCAATGGGAAATATGTATAAACTCATGTGGATATGATTCTGGTGACCCAGCTGAAACTCCTGAGGGGTTGGCGGGAGCAGGTGGTGTGTCATTTCCCAGCACCCACCACAGTGATGCTGAAAAAAGTGTGAGGACGAAGCTCTTGAAGAGAGAAACCAGAGCAGGAAGATGGCAGCCTAATGGGGCAGACTCTCAAATGTGACTTCCAATTTCACAGATGGCTTTTTGACCCCTGAGTGCATTAAGAGAGCAGTGAACAGAAGGATGGTGACATTCCCCCTAAAGATAATATATGAAGTAGCTGCAAAACTTTGACTAAACATATTTTATTGAGTTAAAATATTATTGAGAGAGGCAATTCCATGGCTTTCCCAATAATGACATGAATAAAGCACTTCTAGATCCAAGAACCTAAAAAAGATGACAGCACATTAATGAAGAGAGCCTGGACAATGGCTAAGAACTGAAGGGGAAGAAAAGACGAAGAATGTCGTAGAAGAAAATAAAACAAATTTAACACATCTTTTAGGAAGGTTCAAAAGAGGCAGGAATTAGGTTTCTTTTAGTGATATTTTAAGATGTTTTATCTCATTTACATTAATAAGGCTGGGTCCATTACCAAACTGACTCAACTAACTAACTCATTAAAGGAAGATGAAAATTCTACATCAGTCTTAGGTATGATTTCCCGAGAGCAACTCAGGCAGTGAGTTTTACGCTGGACTGGGTTTCTATTCCAGTGCAGGGAGAGGGATGAGGGCACACACATTTCTTGAGAGTGAAATTTGTCTTGTATTGTTACAAGCTATACCATAGACTTTTCTGTTTAAAAAAAAAAAAGAAAGAAAAAAGAAAAAAGCTATAGGTTGACTTTCTTTGGGAAACAGTGGTTTCTCTTCTAATCATCATGGTCTGTCTTCAAATTCATGTATATAGGAAATGGAGACCTTAAAGTATGGCAAGATATCTTGACTTTAAGCCACTGAGATATTATTGTTAGTAAGTGGAATACTAAAAATGTATATTTCTTTCAAAGCCTTCTCACCTAAGTACCTTCTGCCCCTCTCCTTATCTGCATTTGGTGGTCCATTTCCAGAGTTATTTCTGAATCTATAAAACCACAGCTGACTTTTCTGCAACAGCAGACAAGCTTGGCCACCATGGCCAAGGTCCCCAAAGATCCCGAATGACGTTCTCTCTCTGTCCTAGATACACATGTAGATAGTTCAGACTCATCTTCTGAGGAGAAAGAAGGTAGAAGCTCTCTTCCTAATGGGATGACTTTTCATACTGAAAGAGAGCATCTAGAGTGGTGGGAAGAAGATGCCTGGACACCAGGAGGACACAAACAAGACAGGGGAGAGTCATACCTGCTCCGATGACCTCTTCAATTTTCACAAAAGATACATCAATCTCCTTGGCAAACTCCCGGACAGCTTCGTTGGGATCCTCATAAGTGAAGGGGTCAATGTAGATCTTCATCCCTGGGGAGCCTTGTTGGAGGAGATAAGCAGGGTTAACATCCCAAAGAGGACACGGTTGTCATTCAGCACTGCTGATGTCCCCAGCACCAAGGGCATTACTGGGCGGAGCTCTCCTACACCCCAGGCTACAGCCTTCCTCTGCCTCTCCTCCCTTGCTGGGCCTCCCCATCTCCCTTCCTTCTAGGCCATTCTAGCCTGATTCTCTGTCCTCTACTTCTCCTCCATATTTTCTTCTTTTTTTATAAGCTCTTGATGAAATGTGGAGCAGATTACTTATAAGTGACAGATCGGGACCAGTTCCCACACAGGGCGCTCACAGAAGGCAAGGAAGCTGATTGATGCCAACCAAATGCATTAGCAGAAAAGTGGTGGTAAAATGGTAGGGTAGATATCAATATTTATCAACTTGACAACTTTCCTGAGTGGAGGCCACCGTTAAGGTTATAACTGACGGCTGTGGTACAGGGCTGCAAGAGGGATGGGGATGGATTTTTTTAAAAAAGAGAGAAATTGCTGTTAGAAAAGTCTCAGGATGGAAGTGCCAAGATGGTATACCAGAAGAGAGAATGTGAAGAAAGCTTATAAAATACTAATAGAGAAAAGAGCAAAGTCTACATGGAAAAAATGAGGTGGTATGAAAGAAAAATGGTGATTGAATCTTCATGCCTTCAGACACACTGAAGTATGAAAAACAAATAAAATGGTGAATGAGAAATACATAAAGGAATATAGACCTTGTCACCGATGTATACAGTGGCAAGATAAATAGGTGTGCATGGGGACAAAGTAGAGAATTGTCATTGCAGAAAAAACACATTCAAAAAGTAGAGGAGAGGGAACAAAAAATAGTACTGGAACCCAAGAAATGAATGTATTCATTCACCATGTAATTTTTCAACACGTTTGATGTGTCATTAGGCAAAGTACAGGAATTGTTTTCATGGTGGTGGGTGGTGGAAAGACTGGGGCTTGGAAGGCCAAATGACATGGTCTGGTATCACAGCCTTGGGAAGAGTAGGGGCTTTCTCGGCCAGGTACTGCTGTCTCATTCATGAGACAGTCAGGTCGGCAGGGGCAGGCAAGCCTACAAAAGCCACCTTGCTCTAGGTTCAGTGACTGGGGTCCAAGGCTGAGGTTGGGCCTCAGGTTTCGTGAGCTCTATCTTACCACCTGGCCCCTCTTCATGTCCCCCACCCCTCGCCACAGTAGCTTGTTCCCTTGTGACCCTCAGCTCTAGGTTTTTTTTATTTTGAGATAGTCTTACTCTGTCACTCAGGCTAGAGTATGCAATCTCGGCTCACTGCAACTTCTGCCTCCTAGGTTGAAGTAATTCTCTACCTCAGCCTCCAGAGTAGCTGGGATTACAGGCACCTGCCACCATGCCCAGCTATTTTTTTTAATTTTTTTTATTTTTAGTAGAGACAAAGTTTCACCATCTTGCCAGGCTGGTCTTGAACTCCTGACCTCATGATTAACCCGCCTCAGCCTCCCAAAGTGCTGGGATTACAGGCGTGAGCCAGTGTGTCCAGCTTAGTTTTGACATTTTCCATTCAAAAACCTCCTGATGGCTCTATAGCTCCCCTAAACTGGTGTTGCTTGGTCATCAATCGAGGCAAGGACTGGAAATACTAGAGCATAATCCAAAGGAAGACAGAAGATACAACAAACCACTGAGGGGATTATTTTTTAAGACAAGGAGGGCCAGGTGTCCTGCCCAGAAGAACACTTTTTTTTTCTGAGTCATTAAGTAAAAATCTCTTGTTTTAGCCTTGTCCATACCATTGTAGAGGGCTCCTTGAAAGCTTTGGGAGATCACTGACTTTGGAATGTATAGACCGAAATTTGGACAAAGCAAGCTGAGAGATCCTCATGTTTATGTAGAATGATCTAGTCCCTAGGATGTGGTATGAGGGATGTGTGTGTGTAGGAAGAGACTTCTGCTTTAATAACAGTGGACCAAGAGAAAAACAGAGATGGGGTGCCAGGCCTTTTTCATTTGTTATGAAGAACAAGAGTAAGAACAGCCAAACCAGATTGGAAGCATACAGAGAACCCAGGTCAGCATCTCCAGGCCACCCTATCTTACCTTGGGCTCACCTAGAAGCAGTCCTTGAGACAAGATTTTTGAAAGCAATTGGCTTATCTGGGTGGTGATCCCAAGAAGTACCTGAGATGAGAAGGGAAGTAAGATAGGGAAAGGAAGGCAGCCTGTAAGAGGCACGCGCTCAAGCCACTGTGGGTCATTGAGCAGGCCTAATTCTGCTGAGATTCACATCTAAACAATGTATAGGTGAGCACATGCTTCACAGTTGGCCCGCCCTGGGGTCAGGAGAGCTGTGATATTTCCACACAATCGGTCAGAGGCTGCTTGGCCTGCTGTACAGGTGGGCAGGGAGGCTCCAGGGCCAGAGAAAGCAGTCAGGCAAAGAAACACAGATGCCGCAGGTGGAAGTCAGCCGGTGTGTGACTGGCAGCAACAGATGCACTCAGAATGCAAAAGGGACAGCAGGTCAGTGTCAACAAGCTGTGATTTCTCCCAAATTCTGTGCTGTGGTGAGAGGAGGTAAAGAGCCCAGGTGCTGGGACCCACAGATGAGGTGAGGACCCCAAAACCTTTTATTAGCCCTGTATAATGTAACATCTCTTAGCGTGGTTTTCTCCTCTGCCAATGAGGGAGGTAACACCTCCCTCCCAAGGTGGCTGTGAGATTAACGAACATATTGCTGACGACATACCTAGCATAGTGTCCGAAGTACAGTGATGACTCACTGACTGATAGACTTGTTATATCATCAGTAAATTGTTCTAGGAAGTGTTTGGGGAGGTAGGAAGAGGAAGCAAGCAGAGGGTGGGCAGTGGGGGTTGTAAGCCACTTAGGGTTATATTAGTTCCTTTAAAAATAACTACCTTGTTATTTTAGATCAAGGGCTTTTGAACGATGTATGCTAAGCTGTCCTACAGGAACTCTTCCATGGAAACTAATTAAACAATCTAGAATATGCGGTAATGAATGGTTTGCAAGTAAAGACATACATAAGGATGAATGGGAAAGGATTCCGAGTTAATGAGTTTTACAGATATTGGCCCCAATCAGTTCAAGGAAGGAGCTATTCCCAGAAGGGAAAGGGCTCATCTCTTAACGGTGCCAGGATTCTTTCAGGCCAGTAATGTGAAAACAAGTGCACACACATGGAAGAAAGTCTGCACTGTGAAGGTGGGTGCAGTTTACTAACAAAGAGAGGTCTGCTGCTCTGCTGGCTTGTAGAATTAAGAAGTATGTATGTACGTGTGTGTGTGTGCACACACATATATGTGATGGCACAGCTGCTGTTCTGTGGCCATGGGCTTTGGTGTCACTGAGGCCTTTCACCAGAAGCCAAGGGGTCTGCCTGGAGTAGTGATGTAATATCAATTTAGAACATCTGTATGACTGCATCTATGCAACAATTAGACTCAGTATGCATTTTCGCTGAAACTGAGGAAAGCATTGTCACACTGAAGAAGGGAAACTGCAGAAGTGAATCATCTGTCTAACAAATGGCTCAAACTCTATGGCTTTGTCCTAAGGTCTGATAGGGTGGGATGAGAAGGTGGCCCTGGTGTTGCCCCTCTTAGGGGCGCAGAAATCTGTGTTCTAAATTAGGAGAGTGACTCAGTTGAGTGTCCTCAACCAAGCATGTAAAGTTTCCCCCTGCATCCACCTCATCTCAGAATGGCACATCTTCTTAGACCTCTCTCCTGCAGTACAGCTAGCCTTTCCAAATCTTAGAAGATGATGAGGAGAAAAAATGCCGTTAGCTAGGCAGAACAGGTCATTTGTCTTTTGGCTCATTTTGTGTTTCTGCATAAATCCTACATCAGCCTGTTCCTGCTCCCACTTGCCAGTGAGCAGTTTTTAATTATCAGGAAAATGGTGTTTAGTGCAATGAATCATCAGACAGTGAACAAGGAATTCAAGTCAGCTACAGAGTCGGGCACAGCCAAACATTTGGAGACAGGGCTCAGAAAATGTTCTCAGATTTGTGAGTGTTGGGGAAATATTATTAGTGGCAGTAATAATATCAGATGTAATACATCCCTATAATGTAAAGCATTTTAGAGTAATCTGTACAATGCTTTATATTATCATTATTGTGAATATAAATATTGTTAACATATTTATATTTTATGGTTTCCAATTATTTTCATCATAGGTTACATACCTTTGGTATAAAAATGTTATGTATGGATTTAAACTGCTGATTATTAGAACCTCAAAAGAGAGAAAAATCTTTAATTTTATGTTCTTCTAATTTATTTAGTTCAATGAAAGATCTAATTTGCAGACATGTGTGTTCTTTGACCTCAAAATTCACTTATCCTATAGCTGGGATTAATTACAGCCTTAGAGGACCTTAGTCTCAGGGGAATTACCGAATCTTAAACATGAACCAAGCCTTTAAATATATTAGGTTTGGGGAGAAATGATTTAGCCACTGTCCAGAACCTTCTTGCATGGAATGGAGTAGTTCTTGAAGCAGAAGAAACCTCTGATCATTGTCAGAGACCCCGCATCAGTAAATCAGGATGCTCTCAAAGGTGAAAAGGCTGGGACAAGCTCTGGGGATGTCTCAGACACATAGAGTATATTCGAAAAGTCATGGAGACCCTTTACAAGTGCTAGGGTCTCCGGGAAGAACAGAAGAGGGCTGGAAAGGGCCATTCTAAAGAGTAGGTGATATGTGGGGATTGAAAGCTGAAGGCAGAGGAGTGAATGCTTCTTTCCAGGTCTCCTGTGCATTCAGAAAGTACAAAATCAATACCATGGACATCTTAGCGGAGACCGTGAATACCCACATGGCTCCAGGGTGCCAGGACAAACCTGGCACTTCCCAGCTGGTGGAGGATGTCTAGAATTCCACAGTATGGTTTCAGAAGTAGTGCATTAGATTGTATTTAGTCATTAATATTTTTGTGTGCCAAGGTCTCAGGGAAGAGCATTTTGTTTTGGAGCATGGCATTTTGTTCTTCATTCCAGATTCAAGGCAGATATTGTCATTTTTGGGACTCTCCCAAATTTGGTCCAGATATTTAAGCACAAGGGGTTTTGTGTGTTTAGAGATCTGTACATAAAGGGACTTCATCCAATCTTCTGCCTCAGTATGTTGATCATCCCTTTCCCTCAACACCGACTAGAACTCCAAACCAGCACTGTGCTAGGAACTGTGAAAGCTACCAGCAAAACCAAGTTCACAAGGGTCTTTAGGCAATCCAGACACGAAATAACTGGAGAACAGTGCAGGATAGTGTTGGATCAGGAGCCCACAGCTAGAAATGGGTTCAAGTGCTGCAGAGGCCAGAGAAGGCAGAGGCTATGGATGCCAGTCTTCAGGGTCAGAATCCTGAAAACATCAGAACTCGGCTTGAGCCTGAAAGGACACATGCACATCATATTGCACTGGAAAGGGAGAAGCCTGGAGCGTTGTGAGGTACAGCTAGCAGAGGCCTGGCAGTGCATGGGGAGAGTGACACCAGCTTGAATGTGGAGGGATTCGGTGATGGCCAGAAGCATGGGAAGGCCTTGGTCACCAAATAGAGGAATTGGGATTGATGTCACGGGACACACAGAGATGACAATGGCTCCATTAGCAGGGGAGGGATGTACTGAGAGTGGGGCATTGGGGGGCTCATTTTGCTGGCAGGCTGCAGCATTTGCATGTAGTGTTGTGGGGAAGAAGCTAGAGGCTGGAAAAATAGTTATAAGGTTGTTATGTAATAGTAATTCAGGTGTAAGATAACAGAGTTTTCAACCAGAGTGCTGATACAAGAACAGCAGAAGAGGCAAGACAAATGTCAAAGGAAGAAGTGGTTGCAGCTGATGAGCAATCAGACGTGGGGAAGTGGGGAATTAGGGAAGGACGAGATGAATCCAGGTCAATGCCAAGATTTCTAGAATCACATGGCACCATGAACCAGGTGAAGGACTTTGGGAAAGCAAGCGTATTGTAAGGAGAGTTGGCACATGCGGTTTTAGACTTTGGATGTACAAATGAAATGTGCAGCTGCTTAGAAGCTGGTCAGAAAACGCAGACTGGAAACCGAGTCAGAAGAGTGGAACCAGAGTTGTGGGTTTGGGAGGCACATTGCTGGTAGCTGAAAGGCTGAAGACTGGGCAGTTTCTTGGAGGAAACCTACTAGTGAAGGCTGAAGAGCACTGGAAATGGTTTGCCCCACCTACTTCTGAGGGCCAAGACCGGGACAATGGGGGGTTATCTTTTTCCATGAGAGCAGGGGTCATGGGTGCCCAGCTGGTGCTTGAGGAAGAATCCAGGAGAGGACCCTCAGGGCAGACAAGGCAGGCTGGAAAAGTGGGAGGAGGACTTTCCTGACACTTTGTGTTTGGGGGTTTTACCACGTTTTCAGGATTTGCTCCAAAAACCAGTTATTGCTGAACATCTATCTTCTAAAGAAGGAAAGTAGACCACAGCTGCTTCCTCTTGAGGAAAGTATTTCAGAAAAAGCTTAACATCTCCCTGCTTTGTGGCTGTCAATGACCAGGACAGGCAGATCCTTCCCAGCAAGGCCCACTGATTCTGGGTCACTGAGGAGCTGCGGGGAGGCCGAGGATAAGAGCTGATAATCTCAGGACCAGAAGAGTTAATATGGTTTCTCGAGTCTCTGGCTTAGAGCCAGCAGCAGACACACGGGTGAATTTAGCTCATTAAATTTATTTGACATTTAATAAGCCCCCACTGTAAACTCAGCCACCTTGTGTACCAAGGAGGCTTTCCTCCTCTCCCAATAAGTCATCATTTACTCTTCTCAGTGACTAATACTCTGGTTACCCTCCAGAAGAGGGAGCCAAAATTGCCACAGTCTGTCTCCCTCCTCCAAGGGACACACCTGACCTGCACTTCAGTGCCCGAGGTGATTTCCTCTGGGATGAATGCTGTGTCCCTTGCAGTTCTGAAATACAGCTGCCACCCAGAATCCAGAAACTGGGTGTAGACTCTTGGGGCTAGATACATTTCTGGGTGTAATTTTGTCCAGTATCCCATCTAAAGCAGAAATCTTCTCTCCAGCTTCCTTTACTGACAGCTATCTAATCTCTGCTTGAATAGGAACAGAGAGCGCACACCTCCCTGTAAGGCAGACTGTCTCTTTGCTGGACAGCTCTAGTGAAGAAGCAGTGCACTTACAATGAATAAATCTAGCCTGCTTTGATATTTCACCTGATGGTGCCATTAAATCTCATGAAGCCAACAACACCTTTTTTTTTTTTTTCACCATAACGGCATTATGCCAGATGATGACTTCCAGGTCCCTGCCTGGGTGTCTGCAGCACTGAACAGATGCATTTCCAAGTCTTCGGTAGCACATCAGGACTTGCCACTGCTCCACAAGCAACCTGCTCTCTTCTGGACAGGTACTTTGCAGACAATGTCCTTCTTGAAATGGGATGCTAGAACTAACATCACTCTAGATGTGTTCTCACCACACAGAAGATACTGTTTATATATTACCTTTTCTGATCTGAACCCTAATGGAGACCACAGAGTCAGATAGATGTGAGTTTTAAACCTTGTTTTGCAAATCACTAATTCCAAGACTCGAACAGGTTACTTGTTCTCTCTGAGGCTTTGTTTCTTCATATGCAAAATGTACCTTATGAGACCGTTAGGAGGATGAAACTAGTTAAAATATGCAAAGTGTTTAACACAGCAAGGATGCAGTACTCGTAGTTAGTAGTATTATACTGCATCAATAACATTGCTTGGATTTTTATCAGCTATATATCACTGATATTAAGAATGTGGTCAACTAAATCAGTTTTTTCACACAAATAAACAGCAAGTTAGGTCTCCTATTTGTGCTGCTTCTTTATTTTTGTTTTAACCTAAACACTAGATTCCAGATTTATCCTGCTAACATTTTGTCTTGCAGATTTCAAATTAGCATTCAAAGCTGTCGGATAGTTCTGAATTTTGATTCATCTTCTGTGGTGTTAGTTATGCTCTCCAACTGTTACCTACACACGCAATAAGCTTTCCTATGCTTGCACCTGAGTCATGAATTTAAAAAACAATCAAACAAACGAGATTGAATAGGACAAGGACTAAAATAACACTAGGGACTTCCTTCCTGGCTACTTTCTTTTGGTAGGAAGATAAGCTCTGTATCCACTTAAAAATGTTTTCCCTTAGAAGATTATAAAATATTTTTACCAAAATAAAAATTCACTCCATCTGCGATTCCTCTTGAATTTACTAAAGGTATAACCCTGGTAAATTAGATGAGGCCCTCCTATTATTTTTCTTAATGAACCTTTGGGGCTTCCCAAAGATCACTGAATTCAAGTTTAAATGCCCAGAACCCATCTGCTTACTAATCTCCCCAAGTGTTTGGCAGGGATCAAGTTCAGACTCCTGTTCTGTAATCTCTGTGCTCTACCCTTTACCCTATGTAAAAATTAGGGTGTTTGCCAATCTAAAGTCTTTGGACATACACCCCATTTGTTTGTGCTTTTCCCAAAGTTTACCAACAGTCGTGCTGTAATGTTATCTGCAGTTGCCAACACAGGGATGTGAGTCTGTCAGGGCTGCTTTCTGAAAGCCCGTGACCCTTGACCCCTTCACAAGCTCTCATCTTTCACTCTCCCTACCCCTACACATTCCACCCAGCTCAGAAATCAAGAAATCAGGAAGGTGTCAACCTCTAAGTATGTGGTAACCTCAGGCCCTGTAAATACCTTTTAGCATTTCCCAAATGTAGGAGCAACTGGAACTTTTTTCAAGATAGATTCCCAAACTTATTCTTGCCCACCTAGATCATCCAGGTGGCCACCTGGACTACCTAAATCATCTCCTCCAGGCAATTGTGAGTCAGCCAGCACCTACTGAGAACTGGCCCGCAAAAACCATGAGAACAAACTGTCTCTCTGCCTCTTCCAGGACTTGGAAAGCCACATCCCCAGCCTCCCACCCTTGAACATGCACGATAGGCTCAGATGAAGAGCAGCCAGCACCACACCCAGCACGTCTTCTCTTCCAGCCTGCCTTCCAGCTAGTCTCTTTCCACCCAAATCCAAATTCTCTTTACATTCCTGATCACTGTGCTCCAGGCTCTGAGGAGGAGCATAAACCAGTGCCCTAGAAGCCACATTATGTTCTCAAATTTACCAGATCCGCCATGTCTCAACTAGCTAGAGAAGGTTTTCTGTTTGCAAACATTTCTCTCATTTATTCTTCAGCTTTTGCCTCAGTTTGAAAGGAAGGTCTGGGAGGGGAGGGGCTGCCAGCCTCTCTCTAGTATCCTGCGCCCTGCCTGCAGGGAAGAGAGGCAAGGGCTCTCTCAGGCATTAATGAACAAGCTGGGGAGCTGCTGGTTACTCCTCAGTTAGGAAGATCTCAGAGCTCCAAATTGCTGCCTGCATCCCCCAGAAGTTCAGACATGTGGGTGGTCCAGGTATAGTTACATGTACACATTCAGATTAGACATTATCAATCTTTCTGCCTCCTGCAGCGGGATTCAGAGCAGGGAGCCACAAAACACCAACTTGGACAGCTGGGATTAGTCCTGGAGCTGCTCCTCATCATCAGGCTATGGAAAGAGCATGGGCTCTGCAGCCGGGCTTAGAGGGTGTACAGTCTGCCTCTGTTACTTAGCCATGTGCCCTAGATAAGTCACTTAACCTTCCTAGATTAATTCCTTTCTCTTAGAGTGGTTGTGAAGGTTCAGTGACTTTAAGAGAGCTACCAAAATAAAACTCCCAATGCAGGGAGTACCCTAACCCATCACTTCTACCCCTACCCCCTTTTTGACCAGGCCCTCCCTCCATCAGAGCCTTCAGTTTCCCCTTCTGTTATATGTGTGCTGAGCCATCCGCCTTTGACCATGATTCTCCAACTTTAGTCAGTGAGATGGATGTTCACAGGAATAAATGCACAAATGCAATTCAACGCATGAGGCTGAGTTCAGACAACTTGTATGGAAAGAGGAGCCAGGTGTCCAGGATTGGATCAGAAGAGAATAGTTATGAATTGAGGGAAAGGACAAGATTTATAAAAGGCAAACCGAATTAAAAAGACAGAGATCTAAGGAAGCCAGGGGAGTGAACCTAGACCCACAAAAATCCCTGCATCCATCCTGAGTCCCAGGAATGGTGACTCTGCAGTTGGTCAGCAATGTTCCTTCAGCTGTCCTCTCTTGTTCCAGCAAGGCCACTATTACTGCAGACTGAGGATTGGTTTTTCTTTGGATCTCAGGAACCAGTAAAACCTTCCTCTTTTGGCCTGAAAGGTGACAGAGTCCCCCAAAAGGTGGCTGTGAGCATTTTGGAAGCATGCCTTTGTGCACATGGGCACCATGTGATGGCCTGGCATAGCTGCTCCTTGAGAGAAGAACAGCCAGATCTCAGGTTGCAGCAGCTGAAAGGGCACAAAGTTCCACCCCGCTTGATGTTCGGAGACCCTCTGTACCCGACCCCAGGGGTGAAGCCAAGACTTAGCTTGCACAATTTTAGAAAGGGAGCTCCCACCTAAGGCATCCTAATGCATCTTTGGGTATCTCTAGACTTCGAAGTGAGAGTCCTCCTTTTGAACCTAATTTTGCATCCTTATGGTCCTGGCTCCGCTTTCAGGCTGCATGACCATCTCTAAACATTTCATCCACAGCATTCACAGGATGCCAGATCTGAAATGAACCTTACAGTGGCTCATGGTGAAAAGAAGTCAGCTCTGGGCAAGGGTCAGGGAGGCAATGTCAGGATCCTGACACAGAGGCAGGGAAGCAGGGAGACGAAGGTCACCCTTGAGGAAATACTGAGGCACCGTGGTGGGTGCACCATCACTTGAGAATCACAGGTGCAAGGAAAGTCCCTGTTCTCCTGCTGAGGAAGGTAAGGCCCTGCCTGGAAGAACTGATGCACAGGCCAACATAAGTAGAAGCATCTTGTAGATTATGCAGCAATGCACAGAGTCAGGCCATAGGAAAGGAAAGATAATGCGGTAGGATTGATCCCTCCAAAATCAGTGACAATGGAGGCTTAGAGTGGCCTGGGGAGAGAAAGAAAGAGGAACAAACAGGACTCTGAATGTAGTAGGAGCTGTGCCTGTGGCCTTAGAGGGGGCCCCCATTTGGGCTGCTGATGGTGGGGACTGCCCTGGGCCATCGTGGGAGAGCAGCAGTGCCCAAGCCAACACGGAACTCACAGCTCCCTGCAGCAGCAAGTGACCTGGGCAGCAGCCCAGCTGCCAGGGGCTTGGGCCTCTGCAAACCCTTGGCAGGGTCTTGATCTTAGATCGAAAGCCGTATCTACGAAGTGCCCTTTGTACAGCCCGAGTCAGCACCGGCCACATTAGAACACAAGCTTCTTCATGGTACAGCTGCTGCTGTGACATCCAGGCATCACTTCTGCACCTTGGGTAACTTTGGAGAAGAAGCAATCGGATCCATGAGAACTTTGGCTTTGGAGTCCATGTTTGCTCCCAGAAGAACCCCCCTGTGGAGGCAGGCTTAGTGTGTAGGGTACCTGGGAGGTCAGTTTTCCATGCTTACTGCTGAGAGAACAGGAAGCACAGGCCTTACATGGCAACAAGGGGATTGAGGTGAGATGAGGCTTACAGAGGAAGCCTTGACAGAGCATAGCACAAAGCGCTGGGACAGATTTCTGAGGGCATCTGTCAAATTCAAAAGGAGTTATCTAGAAACAGAATGTGTCTGCTGTAAGGATCTGAGAATTCTGCTCTCTGGAGGCAGGAAAATGGCCCAACTGACCTCATGGACCTTTCTCAGATGCTGCAATGTTGTGACTATACAGATGAGAAAACAAGTCTGACAGAGACCTTTATGTTGCACATTGGTGAGAAGAAATTTTAGTTATAAAAATATTACAAATATAGGTTTATAAAAGAGAGCGGAGGAGGATTATGAGCGAGAAAAACTTATAAAAGTGCTGCTTAAAGGAAAACACTTGGGAGATATCCCAGCACTTTGGCCTCTTGGGCTCTGCTATCTTTTTATTTCCCTACATTCGTGTTCTATGGCTTATCTGTGAATTTGGTTAACACAGTCCCCACCTCTCCAGTGGATAAGATAAGGCAGAAGATGTTAATAGAGAACCCTCCATCTTTTCCCACTGAGTCTGATTTCAGGATTCATTGAATTGCTAAACTCAATCTTTTTCCTGCATTCCTATATGGGCTTATCAATGCAGACAATAATCTACCCACCAGGCATCCAATAAGACCCCATGATAGGTAGACAGCAGATGGGAGGGCAGCCTTGTCGCCCCTGGGGACCTGCAGAAAGGCGGCCAAGGCACTGGAGGCTGGGAGGGAACTTGACACTGGGACTAGCCAGTCTGGCTATAAAGAGAGCTCTAAGCCCTAGCCCACTTGACTCAGTGGCCCACAGGGTGAGACAGTGGGTGTCTGCTTTCTACTTACCTCGGCCTGTGCTGTAATGCTGGAGCTTATCGCTGTACACAGCCTCTTTGCTATAAGCCCGTTTCCTGCAGATACAAAGAGGGGCCTTCTCAGCCAAGAGGCATACCCGCCACTCTGTTCCAGGTACCTCCATCTAGGCCCCAGTCCAGATGGGGGCTCACCCGGGGCATCTCCCAGGATTGGGGACTGGGCAACTCTCACTTCAGCCTTCCTGCTGCAGTTAGACCTCTGGTTGACTACCACTCACTCCTGTGGGAAGACGGGTCTACTTTTAAGTCAACGTCTTACAGAAGCCTGGTGGGACTGTGGGACCCCATTCAGAAGGCAGAGCTGATGAGGGCAGAGGTGAAGAGGATTGTCCATCAGCACTTAAGCTACATTGCAGAACTGCTTGGGAGGGACCCAGCTACAGGGCTTTGCGTGGCAGAATCTGGGCTAACCACTGAAGGCAGTAGCAGCAGTATTAAAAAATCACAAGGCTTTCGGGGCCAGCTTTTCTGCAGACTCAGAGTTTCCCTTTCCTCCTCATCTTCTCTCCTGCCAGCCTGCCTCTCTTTTGCCAGCTGCCAAAAGCCTGAGCTCTCTAACTGGAGGATGGGTTGTGCAAAGGCTTGATGCTCCAGTGGGTCAAATGCAATTTTGTAACTGTCACTCTGAAAAGCCATTGTGTATAAGGGCGGCTAAAAGTCTTGGCTAAAATGAGGTTTGAGGATGGATGCTGTTTACTCATAGCCTTGCCCAGCTCTCATATGAATTTTTTCCCAGCTGAATAAATATCTGAAGAATTCTAGGCTGCTCTTGGATTGAGATGGAGTGATGATTGTGGTTGTGAATGGTCAGACCCTATTTGATCCACACAGCCTGGGAAGGGGCAATGGAGAGGGGCTTCCTGAGTCCAAGGAGAGCCAGCAAGAGTGGAGGACCTACCTGCTGCAGACGATGGAGATGGCCACCAGGGACACAACGAACACGACCCCGGCTGCTGCTGAGCCAGCAATCAGGGGCAGCTGCTCCCTCAGCTCTGACTTGTAATCATCTAGGTGAGAAAGAGGCATTAGAATCCTCCCCATATGCCCTTTGCATACAGCTGATGCTCAGTGCATGATACCAAAGACATAATCTAAACACACACACACACACACACAGGATGGTTTCTATGTGTCAGAGCTGTAAGTCCAACCAAAACAAAGAGCAATTTTTAAGCTATAAATAAACAAAAACAACCCAAAACAAGGAACAATGAAAACAAAACAGCCATGACAGAATCTCGGAACTAAGCTGATGACATTGGTTTCTGAAGCAGAGATGACTCCCAATCTATATTCCCTCAATTGGAAGGTCTCTCAAAGGACTGTCAGCCATGTTAACGATAATCAAATGAAAGGGACTTATCTAAATGAAAACCACTGCTGAAATATCTTCTAAAGCACGAAGCTGTGAAATGCCACAGTCAACAGATTCATTGAGCAGATATTTAAAGAGTATCCGCAGTCAGCCGGCACCACCCCAGGCACTGTGGAGGATGAAGACATGCCTGAGAAATGAATGGCCCAGCACTCTTAAGTTCCTACTCAAGAAGAAAATGATCAAGGCTTCTGCCAAATGTTAGAAGCATGCTGAATTATGCAGTGGAATGGGAAGCCTATGGGTCATAGAGGCAGACGGAGCTCATCTAAACCCTGGTGTTGCCGTGTGTAAGCTTTGTGATATTGGACACATGATTTAGTCTTTCTGACCCTCAGACTTATCTGTCGAAAAAAATCAAATCACACGAAGCACATTTCACCATGTCTGCCCTATCATGGGTGTCCTAAGTACAAAATCTCTTTTCTTTAATCTACACAAATCATTTGGCCCAGCTGGCTAGTATTATTATTGTCCTGGTTGTGCTTTCACTGGTGTTAAAGAACTATTATCTAACATTAAAGACCTAGGCATATGAAAGTCAAGCTATTTATGCTGAATTACAATTAGGGTTACCAGCTACAGCAAATACAAATGCAGGACTGCCAATCACATTTGAATTTCTGGTAAATAATGAATTAGGTTTTAGTATACGTATGCCTCAAAAATTCCATGGGAGATACTTACACTAAGACATTATTTTTGTTTGTCTGAAATTCAAATTTAACTGTTCATCTTATACTTTATCTAGCAACCTTAATGACAAAACCTTTTTTTTTTTTTTTGACAGTCTTGCTCTATCGCCCAGGCTGGAGTGCAGTGGCAGAATTTCAGCTCACTGCAACCTCCGCCTCTCAGATTCAAGTGATTCTCCTGCCTCAGCCTCCTGAGTAGCTGGGATTACAGGTGTGTGCCACCACACCTGGGTAATTTTTATATTTTTAGTAGTGATGAGGTTTCACCATGTTGGCCAGGTTGGTCTTGAACTCCTGACCTCAAGTGATCTATCTGCCTCAGTCTCCCAAAGTGCTAGGATTACAGGCGTGAGCCACCATGCCTGGCCAGCAATACTTCTTCAAGTGAGGTTCCCCATGAGCTATCAGAATTACCTGAGCCTGTCTGTTAAACATGACTATTTCTGACCCCTCTTCAGATCTACTGAATCAGAACCTCTGGGTGAAGAGCAGGGTGTCTGCTCTTTGATAGTTGAACTATCCTTCAACCATGTGGGCGGAGAAAGATTTCTAAGAACAAGGATGTTGGTTCTTGATGCCTCCCACTCTTGAGAGTTTTAAAGACTGAAAGTAAATTTTCAGTTGCCCTCAGCTGAGAGCTTTCTGTAATATATGTGTTTAAAACATAAATTTGGCAATAAAAAATATACAGGGAACCACAATGAAGCATTCTTAACAATGTCTTTATAAATTAAAAACTTCATAATGTAATATGAAACTTGAACGATTTTTAAAAAATTAGGCAGCTAAGTCAAGAACGGTGTAGCTAAGAGCAGCCCAGGACCATAGTGTGTCTGCCCTATGTGGAGGTCACCAGCCCAGAGTGTGGCTATTGACTCTGGGTGGGGTTCCACGGTCCTCCCTGCCCCAACGAGCCTATCATCGATCAGCCTTCTGACTACCTTCATTCTGCAGACAGGCCTACTGCCCCAGCGAATGTAATTACTACCCATGTGTGAACCTCAGTCGTTAAGATAAATACTCCCAAATTTGGCCACTTACCAGAACTCTCTTATATCCAGCCCCTCTTGGGTTTGCCAAACTTAACTGCCAAATGTAAAAGAAATAGCCTTCTTGGGAGAAATTTTTTACTTCTTGATTTGTCTAGTAGAATTGCCAAGAGACCAGCACTCAGAGCATTTTGAGTTTTGGGCTTTTAATCCTGTGTTGCTGCTGATGTCAGAGTGCCTATAAATCTAGACAGTAAGTGAGGTGCAAAGAGCGGGACAGAGTCCTTAAGGAAAAAGAAGAGTCTGTGTTCCCTTCATTCCACCAGCATTATTAATCTGAATGAACTGGCTCACCTCTCTAGCCCATTTCACCATCCTCAAAATATGGCAGAAAGTTCACCCCAAATAAACTCAAAATAGGTTGCAAACTCCAATCTTACAGGGGCCACACAGTTCACATTAAAGCATCCAGGTTAGAAACACTGGGAAGTGGTGGGCACCATATGGAGACAGCTGCCTCTCAGCTTTAAGGCAAGGTCCTCACTCCAGAGTGTCCACCAGCATTGGCTTCTCTTACAGTTTTTTCACAAGAACATCAGCATCCTGATTTGTTTAAAAAAAAAAACTACCTGATTTCAAATGTCTCCAATTAATTTCAAAATTGTTTAAAAAAATGCAATGTGCATCAAGATAAAATCTCAAGCCCTATCAAACACCCAGTCTAACAGCATTGGTGTAAAATAAAATGCTACGTAAGGACAGACTGTTTTATGTATAATTTAATTAACGAAGGAAAAATGGAAAGCTTTCAATTTGGGGAGTCAGGAATAGACTGACATTTGGAATACTATCAGGAAACAGCTCATCAGTGAATAATAAATATAGATACATAGGTAGGTAGGCAGACACACAAGTGAGTACATAAACTACTGTAAATGGCCAGTTAAGACAGAGAGTAGTAGGCACAGTCAGATAGATACACTCGAGAACAATGCTGAGGCTACTGGGAAATAGTTTTCAGAACTATTGAGAGGGGTAGTCTCAGAGGACTGGGGCAGATAGTTATTATAGGGAACTAATAAAACCCAAAGGTAGAGGTATATTTATGGTGGTAGACTTTCTGGCCTTGAGGACATCTTGGCTGTACTATCTGGAGGCATCTGAGCAGGACATACTGGGGGTCACATGTGAAGTTGCTTCAAGTTTGTGAGATCCCAGGTGCATGAGACTGCCACATCCAACATTTTGTCTTTCTCTTTCCTCCCTGAAGACCTCGGCTCATGAAATTGGGCCATGAGCTCAGCTTTCAGACAATAAGCATGGAGGAGTGAAGTGGGCCTGAGGGCGAAGCAGAGGCATCCAGACTTGGGTACAGACGCAAGAGGGCACATGAGCCCCATGAGACAGGTATGAGTCTCATTGCTGAAATGCGAGATTACACATGGCAAGAGACCTTCAAAGGCAAATCCAATCAGACGGGAGAGAAATGAGCCAGACTTCAGAAAATCTACATGGCTGTACTGGGAGGCAAACCATTTGAAGGGAATTCTATTGGAATCCAGTTGGAGATTGGCATTTTGGCTAGTGCAGCATCTTTGGGGCTACTTCTTTTCCCACACTGCCTGCCTGGGATTCTGCCACTGCCCTCTTCTACCCTTACCATCCGTCAGAGTCTGGAAGCACATCTTGCCGCTGAACTTGCCGTAGCCAGCAACGGTGCGGGCGCGCACCTGTACCACATACACCATGCCAGGCCGCAGCCCATCAATCCTTGCTGTGTTGGTCTGACTCCTGGCCATAGAGGAGTTGAACTCATTGTGTTCCTGAAAGAAAGCAAGGGAAAGGGTCACCATCCCACTCCTGAAGGCTACACCCCCAGCCCACTCTACCCTGGAGTATTCAGACCCCATCCATTCTTGGTCCTGCAGATCTGCTAGAAGTTGTCATCAGCCCCAGGCCATCCCTCTGGATGGGGACAAGAAGTCTGATCTGGGTCAAGGGAATGCAGGGTCAGGTCTAGACAATGAGGTGGCCACACCCTGAAGAAAGAGGCCTGGGGAGATTGCTGAGTGCTCAGGGACTGGCAAGGAGGCTTATAGTTATTCTCTAGTCCTACCCCCCAGGTTCAGAGGTGAAATAACATAGCAATCCCGCTTTGCAAAACCCCTCAAGTCTCTGACCTCAGCAGAAGCAAACTAGGCAACCACACATCTGCTCCCTGCCTACCTCTCTTTGTCTTGCTTCTGCTGAGTTGTCCTGTTTTCTCTCCTGACTCAGGATCTACCTAGCTACTCCCCAAACTGGCTGTTCTGCATCACTACTGTTCAGTTCCTCCAAGTGCTCAGGCAAAAAGGCTTTGTGTCCACTCTGCTGAAGAGGTAGAGGCCATTCTGGACTGCCCTCCACACCTGCTTTTGCCCTCACTTCGTCTTGTGTCTAGATGTGCATCCCCCAGCTACTTCCCACCGGCATTCAGAGTGGGTGTGTCCCTTCTCCCTGGAGAGCAAGCCCTGTGTCCTCATCCTCCCTACCAACTCGGGGTCAGCCTCATTCTCCTGTCTGTCACTCTCTCCAGTGCTTTCTATGCTGACCTCTATGGTCTCTGTCATCTGCACACTTGAGTCCTCTATTGTGCAGAGAGTTGCTTCTGGTTTTCAGAAGCATGACCTTTTTGCCCATCATGAGTGGCCTTAAAAGGGCACTTATTGAGCATGTGATTTGGGCCTGGACTTTTGCAGCCTCCTGTCTTTCCTGATGCTCCCCATCAACCCCACCCAATGCCATACTTCTTTCATTAAAAGGTCTCTGATCTCCCCTAAAACTAACATCACACAAAGTCAAAACTCTTAAATATAAATCTACAAGTCCTTCATAATGAAGTCAATTCCAACCTCTCACATTCCTTTAAACCTGGGGACCACACCTCGGCCAGCAGGCATTTGCTTAGCTATTTCCTGTCTAAAATGTCTCTTTCCAGGGCTCCTCTACTCCCTCCAGATTGCTTAAGCCTATGTTTCCCAAGGCCTCCTCTCTAGGAAGGCTTCTCTCGCCACTCTGGGATGTGGACTGTCTACACCACTGTCATTCCGAATCGTACCTCACCCCAGCACCTTCTTATATACACATGAACTTGTAGTCTGGCCTCCAATCCTTTTCACATGAGTGTATCTTTTCTCTGCAGAGATTCTGAGTTATCTGCAAGTATGCATGAACAGAAGCTTAGAGCCTGGGCCTGCCTTTGCCAGCACAATGAATTCTAGAGAAAAATGGGGATATTTAGTGGAAATGAAGAGCTTAGATCACTAGGAGGGAGGCGCCCAACCCTTTGTGCAGATCTGGGGTACTGTGATGAGTTCTAGGCACAACATGCTTTACAAATGTGGGGAAATTGCAAACTATATCCTCAGTAAATGACAGAAGAAACAGGTAGTTGAGCTAGGATACAGTACAGTGATAAGAAATTCCCATTGTTTAAAATATATAAAAGCCTACTTTGCAAAGTTAAAGATGACCTGATGTGTATTTAATCACTCATTCATTCATTTGGCCAGGCAGTATGTTTATGACACACTACTCTGTCTGGGTGCTATACATGGGCTGTAGGTACAAAGGCCTGGTCCCTTTCCTCTGGGGACGTAACATCTTGTGGGTGGACTGGTAAATCAACAGGAGTGTTGATTGAGTGACTTGGCAGAGAGCAGTTCAGGGGATTGTGGGGGCACAGCAGGGGACCATCCAGCCCAGACTTGGGAGGAGATACAGAGCGACTCCGGGAAAGGGTGACTTGAATTGAGTCACAAAAGATGAAATAAATTAGCCACAGGGATGAATGTGGAGAGTGAGAACAGAATTAAACATGCAAAAACAAGGCCTACAGGAGTTCAGGAGACTGCAAGTAATTGGCATATCTGAAGTGTGGGTGGCATAGAAATGGCCACAAATGATTCAGAAGCAGTTGTGAGGGACCACAGGTCTCAGGTCAGCTCAAACACACAGCTGAAAGTTACAAAGAAACCCATTCTCACTCTAATGAAGGGGATGTCTATTGGGCCCTGGGAGAGATTGCTTGCAGAGGAACTGCCCACCCACTATTTGATCTATTTAAACAGGAGATCCTCCCTATCTCCAATCAGGGATTCAGAAGAAAGAAGACTGTTTTTTCACTATAGGAGGGATGTCGTCTAGAACTTTGATCATTTCTATTTTGACACAGTGGAGATCTGAGATCTGAAACTATAACAATCACCAAGTCACCTTGCAAATAAGAATAAAATTCCATTGCTACAAAATCCAAGCAGCTGCCTGAATTCTCTGGTTTTACTGGAATCTGCTGAAATCAGGCACTGGTTGATAAATGTGAGGCACTGACTGGAGAGCTGTTATTGAAAAACTGTTTTAATACATCATTGGTATTTGGATTGTGAGGACCAAACATTACTCTATAATCACTTTATAGTCCAAACATTCTTGAAGAAGTTCATTGCTTAAAATGAATATTAGTTCTTGTTCCCCACAAAATCATTAATCAATTTCAGGCAAATCAGTAAGAGCTATGAACAAAGTTGCTTTTTTTTTTTAAATTGGTTGCTTATGACTGATTATAAGTATGTAGGAGACAGAGGATGGAGGATAGAGGATGCAGCTGTTGAGGGCAGAGACCAGGTCTCCTTCCTTTCTCCTTTCCCACCCCAACATGCAGCACAGTGCTCGTACCGCCTGGGCGCTCAACAATTCAATGCTAAATGAGTGAGTAAACAGCACACTTCGGTCCAGTTATTCGAACCAATCGATTGAGCACAAGATATTGCCAAGGTCTGAAAGAGTCTGTATGAGAAAATGGTCCTAAAATTTGAAAGGTAAGAATTCCCAAGGTCTAAACCAGCCAGTCCTAGCCTATATAGTTATTATGAAGAGCGAGTAACCATAAACACTTAATCATTAAGACAGCTGAGAGCAGATGTAGATGCTCCTCCCATGGTTTGCCTACAAGCACTGACACCAGGAGTGAAAAGTGCTACACGACAGTAAACAAGAGAGAATGATAAATGGAAATGTATTAAAATGGGGAAGGAGATGAACATGGGAAAGGCACTGGGAGTGTCATCAGCTCGATGGCATCTGAGCTCTCTATTAATGAACTGGTGGAGGAAGCAAATGCTGCATCATTCTATTCTCAGAGGGAAACTGAAAGGGGTCCTAAGTGCAAACCCAGGGTTATGTGGAGCAGGAGACCCATGGAGGGTTTTCAGGGGTTGCAAAACTGCCCTCATGGGCCAGCTACCTTTTCTGATAATATTCCATTGGAACCCAGCCAGGTCCATCGATTTGCATACTACCTATGGTTACTTTCCTGCTACAAAAGCAAAGTCGACTATAGTAGTTGGAGCAAAAACTGTATGGCCCATAAGCCTAAATTATTTAGTATCTGATTCTTTATAAGAAAAGCTTCCTGACTCTTGGTTTAGATGAAGGGGCTGGGACTTCCCTGCAGGGAGAGGAGATGGCATAAGATGAAGAAATAATGGGGTTTCCTTCTTTGGACCAAATCCAGGACATCTACTGGGCTAAATTCTATTTGTGTTTACATCTTCTAAAGACCAGGATTCCAAGACCACAGGGAGCAGGTAGGCATATCATTCTTTCTGCAAGTATTTGGATTTATTATTAAGATACAATCTCTTATTTTGGGAGCCACACTAATTTTGAGATCCCAGCATCGGGGTGCTTGCATCCACTCTCCTATCAAATTCAGAAATTTCCACCACTGAAGTATAATAAAAATGTGTTAAGTTCTGGTTCGGTGACTCCCTAGCTATGACCTGTGTTGTTACGGGTAAGTCATTTAACATTTCTATGACTTAGCTCCATCCTCTATAAATTAGTTATATATGTTTTCAAGTATACACTTATTTTTTCCTTTAAGGATCAGAGCTAATATATCTGTGTATATCTGGCACATAATAGATACTCAACATATGATAAATTATCATTGTTTCAAAAGACTCTCATGGGCTAATATCTTTTTCTTTGGTCATATTAGGAATAGTCAAAACAATGTAATGTACTTTATAGTCAAGCACTTCATAAGTGAAGGAGGGTTCCACAGTAACACACCGAATGGTAACGAATGTTTGGGCAAAGAACCTTCTGTGTTCCCTAGGAAAGCATTCTCTCCTCTGGAGTGGGGACAATAATATGCTTCATTGAGGTGTGGAAGCTGCCGCAGGCATTGGGCTGCTGTGTATGTGTGTCTGTTAATAATTAGTACAAATTACTAAGGAGCAGGGAGGTAGCCTGAATGGGAGAATAAGCTGCTTTTATAGCATAAGAACTTGTGGTTAATTACAGTTTTCAAGGGAAAGCTGTACAGGGAAAGGCAGTGGAGGAGCTTGGGCTGGTTTGAGAGGAAGGAGCTGAGGCACACAGGCACGAGCCTCGTGGCTTCAGTGCTTGGCCTGTCATTAAGCCCTTGACCCCTACCCTGGCTGTCCACTGAAGTGACTGCCCTGGGCACAGCAGATGAGGAGGAGTATGTGGTCTCCAATATATTCTGCCCCTTTCCAGCACCACCTCCCGCTGCGGGGCAAAGGACCCAGGCCCGCTTCCCAGCTGTGGGACTCTGGACAAGGTTTTTGTTTTATTAAGTTCTTTGTTTCCCTTTTAAAAATGTCTTTATCCATAGCAATGATACCAACATTTATCACACTGGCGTGCGAGGGGGAAGTAGACAATGTTTATAAAACTCCTGGCACACAATAGGTGCACACTGGGGAAAAATTATTATTATTTTTCTGAGATGAGGTGTTATTTCAATGGAGCTACAAGTTCATGTGTGTGGGAAGGGGAGCTAAGTGGACCCTTATTAGGTCAACTTTGATGACAGAATGAGACTATGTGGTCAGTTAGTCTAAACACTTCCTTCTAAAACATGTTAAAAAGTCAACATTTACTTCAGTAACTGACAAAAAATATCCAGCAAGTAAGAGCCCTAAATCCAAAACGGATCAGATATAACAGGTACTTATGAATTCAGCTGGTTCAAGTTGTTTCCAATTCACTGAATTATCTGAATCAACTCTTTACAAGACCCAATATTGTCTAAGTAGAATAGAATGCTGCTTAATCCTCCACCTTGCTTGTGAGTTCGGCTCTAATGGCTGAAGGGCACCCTCCTTACAGACTAGATTGGTGATCCATCTGGACCTCCGCTTTTAGGGAGGTAAATGGCTACCACTCTATAAATGTGAAAACTGTGACCTAGAGCGGTTAAGTAATTGGACCACAGCTCCGTGGCTGGTTAGCGGCACAGGGCACTGGAAACTAGGGCTTCTGCTTCCACTGCAGCCATGTCCCACGACTCAGCACAGCCTCACTGTTCCAGGCTATAGGCCCCGGTTTCTGGTCCTCTCCTTCTTTCCGTGGACCCACTGCAGGACCTTACCAGGCTCAGGACTTTCATACCATCTACAGACTCACAACCCCCAGATGGACATCTTCACCTGGCCCCTCTTTCAAACTCCAGATGTGCACCTCTTGCTGCCTACCCCACATCTCTTCTTGGGTGTTTTGCAAGCATTTCAGACACTGAGCTAAACTTCAGTTCCTTTCCTCACATGGTGATCCCCTTCTCAGTCAGTGGCAGCTACATCTTCTAGTGGTTCAGGCTAAAATCTTCTCACGCCCAAAATCCAACTTGTTGGAAATCCTGTTGGCTCTGCCTTAAAGCTGACATATCTGGAAATCAACTACATTTCAATAGCCCTCTGCTATTACCCTGATTCAAGCCACCATCGTCCTTGTTAATGATTGTAGATCTACCAGGCCCCATTTTCAGTGGAACAGCTTAAATGATCTGGTCAAAATGTAAGTGAGATCTTGTCTCTCCTCCACTCTTCAACCTGCTGTAGCTCCATATCTCACTCAGTGGAAAAGCTCGTCTTTTTTTTTGAGACAGAGTCTTGCTCTGTCACCCACAATCTAGGCTCACTGTAACCTCTACCTCCTGGATTCAAGTGATTCTCCAGCCTCAGCCTCCTGAGTAGCTGGGATCACAGGCACCCGCCACCACTCCTGGCTAATTTTTTGTGTTTTTAGTAGAGTCAAGGTGTCACCATATTGGTCAAGCTGGTCTTGAACTCCTGACCTAATGACCTCCTCTGGTAACCTCTCTCATCTGTCTATTATTTTCCCATTTGCTTGCATCTCTCCAGCCATGCTGGTTCCCTTTCTGCTCATTGAATCACCAGTCATGATCCTGCCTCAGGACCTTTGCAAAGGCTGTTGCCCTTTCCTCCTCCAGATATCTGCTTCACAACAATCTTACTTTCTTCAGGTTTACACAGATCTTACCTTCTCCAAGAAACCTATCTCTACCCCTCTATTTAATTCTGCAACCTGCTCTTTCCCAAGCCTGACAATCCTAATCCCATTTACCCTATTTTTTTTCTTTTTTCCTCTATGCTGCTCATTTTCTAACATACTATATGATTTGCTAATTTATTATGTTCACTGTTTATTGTCTGTTTCCCTCTGTTGTAAAGTAAGCTCCTCAAGGGTAGAAATCTTTGTCTGCTTGATCACTAATACATCCTAGAATACAGTACCTGCCAAATAGTTGACAATACTTACCAAACCAATAAGTGAACGAATAGTGTGTTTTTACAAATAATGTATTGGGCTAAAACAGAAGACACTACATTTTCCTAAGATGTTTGTAAATGCCGCAGTTCAGCCTGGTAAGAGGGAGGCCAGGGGCCAGCTCTGCCAGGCACCAATTCCCTTTTCTTGGCAGCACATGCCCCACTGTCATCCCCAGCAGCAGCTGCTAAACAGTAGTCAAGGAAAATAATATAGAGATGTTTATTTCTGTTAATTTTTATCTCCTCCATTTAAATGTTCATTTTACATGTTTTTTTATCCTCCACAAATCTATTAGTGCAGTAGCACGTGCATATAACTTATAAGTAAACTTATTTTGGAGGTGCACAGTTAAACACTTTGAAAAACACTGACCTACCAAACCACACACTCCTCTGAAGGTTCGGGATCCCTGGCAGTTTTGTGGCATCTGCATTACATTAGTATATCAAGCATGTGCCTGGAAGAATCAGACTGGTCCTTCCCAGCCAGTGAACTATCCAGATTGCAAGATGGTGGACTGGAAGTTTCTCTCCTTAGTTGGCACAGAATATGCCTGGGCTTTGAACAAGGCTTTTGCCAGGACAGACCTGGAGAACTCTCCCAGGGACCTTCTGGCCTCTGCCACCAGAATCCTCCCTCCCTCAGGACGTCCTCCAGCCTGTCTCCTTTGTGCTTTTAGCTAGCAACCATCCATGGAACAGTGGCTGGCCGTGGGTCTTGAAAGCTTGCAGGTAGAGCTGGCTCACCTTCTCATAGTACCGGATCTCATAGTCCAGGATGATGCCATTGGGCTGCTCCGGCTGTGGCCATGACAAGGTGATGCTCCTCATAGTTGCACTGACTTGGTGCATGATGGGAACGGTGGAGGGGGCTGTGGAGAGAGGAAGAAACAGGGTAGCTGAACAGACACTCAATTACAGGGGAAGGGCCATCTTTCAGAGGTAAGTAGGGAGAAAAATGGCATTGGGTTTGAACTCTGCCCCTTCTTTATCAATAGCTGAGCTGGATCTGCAGAACTTCCTGTGGGTTTTGTAGAATCAGTGGAGTTTGGATAACAGAGGAGAGACAAGGTAGCAATTTAGGAGAGGAAAGCATGTGTGCACAGGAGCTGGAATGGACATGGGACTTTCAGAGGCAGCAAGGCTTGACCAAAACAAGAGATGATTGGAGGAATCAAAGGAAAAGACAGGAGGAAAGGAGGAACACTGTAATGCTTTTGAAAAGAAGATGTCGAAGAAACCTCAGTCTTGCAGTTTTGGGCTGAGCTATTGCAGAGATGAGAACCCGGGGCAAGAGATGATAATGAGACAGTAGAACCAGTTGGTACAGAATTACTAAACAATAGAAAGGAACATTCTAGCAAACATCTCTTTCTGATACTACAAGTAAGATTTTATCATACTTTAAAAGGAAGAGAGGAGGTGTGTCTCAAAAAGACATGAACACAGACAAACAACAGGAGGTTCTGTCAGAGTTTTCCAAATGAGGGCATTTGCAATAAGGAGTTCACATGTATAAATGAAGAAATGACAAACAAATCAAATGTTTGGAAACAAGATAATTCTAAAATCTGTAAAGTTGATTCAGAAATCCCTGTTTGGAAATAATATTACTTATTTCCCAATTCAACATTTTTCACATGATGTAAGTAAAATGAAAACAGTCTGGAAGTAATAAATGAGGGCTGTCTTTCTAGGGGAAGAATGGGTAATGGATGAGGCTTCAATCTGTGCTGTGCTCGTGGGCTGCTCCGTTTAGTCCTGGCACTTCTGCAGTGATGAAGGTCTTTTCCTCATTCGAACTCCACTTTACAATGGTTTCTCTGGGGACCATGGTTGAGTGACATTTACTATCTTCAATTTAAGTTAACAGATTGCCCTCCAAGACCTGGAATTACACAGCACAGCTATGGGGTCACAAGGGGGCTGATGCTTTCTCTACTACTCATTGGACCCTCAGTGAGTCCCTGCTACGTGGGGGAGAGGATGAAGAGGACTTGTTCTGAAGATGCTCCTAGCCCAGGAAAGCCATAAAGAGTGAGAAGTGTGATAAGGACTCAGAACCAGAGTATCCTCTGGGACCTTGAAGGCAGGTATGCACAGTTCCCAAATTCAACTCTCAGAGTTCCTACTCCTTGGAGAGTAATTAACTAATTGCCCCAGTTCCTGCACTCTGCAGTCCATCACCATATTCACACAGAGGCCCTGATTCCCACAGGCTGCTCCCAGCCAATGATTGAGAGCAGCAGGGATGCCATGGCAGACCCATTCCTGCAATATATGGGACTATTCTGATGCGCAACTCTCACTCAAAAACTCCCCAGTGGCCTTTCCATCACTACCCTATGACCCACACAGCAGTCTAAAGCTCTCCCTAACCCACCCAATCCTCCTTCCTTCCCTCTCTCCTTTACAGAGATCAGATCTTTCTTAAGGTCCAATGGCTCTCCCAGCCTCCTCTGGCTCCTATCTAATTTCCCCAGAAAATCTTTCATACATCAAATCCCATCTTGGTGTCTGCTTCCTGGAGGTTCTAAATTAATGCAGTTCTCATTCCCCCTACAACTTCCCTGGCAGGAATTTGCTGCCAAGCTCCTGCTGTGCCCCCAGGGAGGGGAGACTTCTTGCCTCCAGGAGCCGCTGTTCTACTTGGGTGAGTCTCACCAATTTACATATCTTTCTATGTTTATTTGAAAGTTATCTTCTTCCCACTGGTTTCCATTCTGCCAACTGAAGTAAGAAAGGATGTTCCCTTTCCCACAAAATGTCTTGTCAAATATCTAAGGAAACTAGTTAGATCTTCCTTGAGCTATTCCTGCTGAAAAAAAAAAGTCAAATATTTCTCCCATAATCATTACATGCCACTCAAGATGGTTCTTTTCCAAACAGGACCATGTTCCCTAAATTCCCTTTAGGCACGAGGCTCAGAGGTGAACCCAATCCTCTTTCCACTCTTTGAGCAGCAAAGATTAGAATAAAACTAATACCTACCATGATCTGTGACCTATACATCTATTAATATAACCATTAGCCTTTGGATCAAAAACATGTCCCGCTATTCAATCCTGAAATGGCAGTTCTATAGAACCTTTAGGTTTCCCCATGGTACACTCCTCACCTTTTGTCTGTAGAGTTGGCTTTCAACTTTGACAACGGGAATGTACATGTATCTCAACCTTTATGGTGTTACATTTGCCCTATTCATTTAGTAAGTAGAAACAATTTTTTATCTTGATTGAGCCATCGAGTGTATTTTCTCTTGCTCCCAACTTAGTAGTATCTGTAACTCAGGTTAATTCATTAATTAAGCATATCTATTGAGCATCTTCCATGTAGCAGTCACTTTCTAGGTTCTAGTGGCACCATAGTGAATAAAATAAAATTTCTTGCTCTCATAGAGCTTACTTTCTAGTGGAGGGATTCAGCAGAGACTACAGGTAATAAATGAATCATACGTTATGTTAAAGTATATTAAGTACAGTGAAAAAAATGGAGCGGGGGAGGGGACACAGAATACCAGAGGTGGGAGGTGTGAGGTTAGGGAAGGCCACCCGAGGAGCAGATACAGGAGCACAGGGTTGAAGGAGGGGAGGGAGGGAGCCGAGTGGATATCTGGAGCAGCCAGGACAAAGGGGCTGATGCGGGGGCATCAGGGAGTCAGTGGGATCCAAGAAGAGAGGAGTCCACAGGGGGCAGGGCCCTGAGGGACACTAAAAGGAGTTTGGCTTCTACCCTGAGCAAGCTGGGGAGCCACAGGAGGACTGTCAACAAGACAGTGATGTAACCTGAATTGTATGATACTGTTATCACCCTCTGCTGTGTTCCAGATAGAATTCAGGGTCCATGTAAAAGCAGGAAGCCAACCACAGCACTGCTGCAGGAATATCGCTGGGAAACCATGGGGGCTGAGATCTGGCCTGAGCAGTGCAATGGGCAGATTCTGGATATATTTAGAATATTTCCATGAACACGGGATGTGGAAGAAACGGAAGAGTCAAGTGACTACAAGGGTTTTGGCCTAAACATCTGGAGGAATGGGGCTGCCATCAACTGAGATCAGGAAGATGTTTCTAGAAGCACTTTGGGGGGAGAGATCAGGTGCTCCACTTCAGACCTGTGAGATTTGAGATGTCCAAGGTGCCCCAGAGCAGATGCTGAGTACCAGATAGGTGTTTAAGGTCCACGCTGCAGACCAATTTGGAGTCACCCATATTTCACAGATATTGAACTCAGTGGAACTTGCAGAGATCACCAAGAGAATCAATAGAATAGAAAAAACAATCCAAGATTCAGAAGATGAGAAAATATTCAAGAGGCCTGAGAAGAAAATGCCAATGAAGTAGAAGAAAAACCAGGAGAGTGTGATCGCCTAGAAACCAAGTGGAAATGAGGTGCTCCTAGGAGGAGCGAATACTTTAAATGCTGCTGCTAAGTCAGGTAAAATGAAACTAAGAACTGAGCCCTGGACTTAGCAAAAAGGCTCGATGGTTAAATATGTGGATGGCCCGTGATCATCTTTTCCAGCACCTTGCAATCACAGGACAGAGTCATGGGGCAGGATAAAGACAGTTCAAGGAAGGTGAGGCAGTTTTCTGGAATCAGTCCAGATCATTTGGGGATCCCAATGGGTCCACAAAGGCAGGGTGAACAGAAAGCTCCTGAGAGCTCTTTCCTTCCACTGCAGGCTGTGTCTCTCAGGCTGCCCTTGCAGACCTCTGTGGAGGCACAACTTACATGTTGTGAATCATGTCAGTTTCACACAGGATTTCATGGTCCCTCTGTCTTGAGAGTTGAAACATCATGTATTTAAAAGTGGAAAGATCAATGCTAATGGATTGATGATTTTGCTGGGCTTGGTTCTCCTTGTCTCCGGAAAGCCATCATTAGAAACTCAAGATATTTGCCAAACACTGTGCCCGTCCTTTCTAATCACTGGGGACAGAAGAACAAGTAAGAAAGTCACAGCCCTGCACTTTGGGTTCTTGGAGTCTAGTTGGGATAGATAGTAAAGAGGCAGTCACAGGGCAGTGATCCAGAGGCAATCGACAGCTGAAATCCATGGAGAGAAATGCCCCTGTCACCACACATGATACAGATCTCCCCAGCAGTGGTACACGGGTCTGGGGGGAGCTGCCAGAGGGTGATGGCCATCCTGTCTGCATTTCTCAGATTTATGGCAATGACATGAGGATCACAGGTCCTGTGGAAGACTGTGTGTTCTCACACAGGTCACATTAAATGGTTTACATTTTGTTGCGATGGGATTTAGCACATGGGAGAAAGCAAGAAAGCATTTCTTATCCTCCCTGAAAATCAGGGGCAGCTTATGTTTAGTGCTCTGCCATCAACAATCACCTACAGTGATAAGTTTGGTTTTTCCCCCTCCAGGGGTAAATGCCACCTCTTGAGCTGTTGTTTTATGTGCTGTGAAACTTTCAGACAAAACAGAAAATAATAAGAATGAGCTCTGGTATTCACTTAAACAACAACTTCTTCTAGCAAAACTAAAGCAGATTAAAGACGGATGAGAAGATTAATTCAAAGAAGCATCCCCTTTTGCCCCCAAGTACAATGGTTCTCGCAGTATGTCCTGGCTAGTTGTCTTTTCTCTACACTCCTCAGATGAAGGGACACTTTGATTGAACACCTGAAAGAGTCTCTTTTTTGCAAACACCCACGAAACTTTTGAATAAATTAAACATTCTACTGAGAGAAAGAATTGAAAATAAAGAGTTCAAAAGATTATTCAAATTTAGCAAAGAAACAAATATGGACCCTTCTTTCGAAAAGGTAAGGACAAAGAATTAGTTTAGGGGTTACTTGGAAAGAAGTTGATGAAGCTTCAAGAAAGATGTGTTAGGTCTAAAGAGGTAGTGCCCAATAAATCCAAACAGAATCAAAGGTGCCCTGCACTCTTTCTTAGCAAAATGAACAGGCTGACCCAACAGAGAACTGGGCCCCAAAGAAGAGATCAAGGAGCAAAGACGAGTGTCCTGTCAGGCTCCTAGGAAAAATCAACTAGGGTTCAAACAGAATCAGAACCAGAGTGTTGAAGAAGAGAGTTATAGTCAATAATAAAAGGCCTTGTAAATGTGTCAAAAGCAGAAAGAGATTTAAAACATCATCGGTCAAGGGGATCGAGGATAGAGAAAGAAACAAAGGCAGGCTGAGTGAGTGAGTCCTTTGTCTGCTTTTGCCAACAAAGACTTTGGGGAAAACTTACTCCCAAATTGCTTCTGAAGCAGACCAATCCAAGATAGTATATCACACACAGCAGAGGAAGAGCACAGAATGTTCTAGCCCGAACTGACAAAGGAGATATGAATAAACTGAAGGGACAGTATGGCCCTAGCTGTAAGATGTGAAAGAGCTCACAGATGACATGGAACAAATGTTGGCCCAAACTGGTCATGACCACTGGGCACTGCCAATGGTATTGAAGATGGGTCCTGGCAGACCACCAGACAGCCCTCCATTTGTACGAAGGGCTCCAAAGGGAACCATGAGTCCCGGGAGACTCAGGCTGGATCTGAGTTGGTGGCAGGAATTTATCTCAACTGTTAATAACCCATACTCTGGACCCTAGAGTTCTGATGTGCACAAGTTTTCCTGTCACATCACAGGTTCACCTGGGCCACGTATTTTATGTTCATGACATTCCTTGCCCCTTTAATTTAGTTACTGATTCGGTTGTGTTCAAAAGTTTCTTCTTACTCATTTCGTTTTTCTTATTTGGTAGGGGCATCCTCCAACAATTAAGTATCTCAGATTCCAAAAATATGAGATTTACTTGATGCTTTCTTCTGGGACAATTACTAAGTTTTAACACATTACAATGCTTATTAAAAATACTTCACAATCTTAAGGCTGGGCGCGGTGGCTCACGCCTGTAATCCCAGCACTTTGGGAGGCTGAGGCGAGTGGATCACGAGGTCAACAGATCGAGACCATCCTGGTCAACATGGTGAAACCCCGTCTCTACTAAAAATACAAAACGTTAGCTGGGCACAGTGGCGCGTGCCTGTAATCCCAGCTACTCAGGAGGCTGAGGCAGGAGAATTGCCTGAACCCAGGAGGCGGAGGTTGCAGTGAGCAGAGATCGCGCCATTGCACTCCAGCCTGGGTAACAAGAGTGAAACTCCGTCTCAAAAAAAAAAAAAAAAAAAGTACTTCACAATCTTTTAGTTGATATTTGTGCCAAAATAATTCCTTCAACAGTTTTAACCATAATCCATTTTGAGACCCAACAAATGATATAACACTTCACTGTGTTAAAATTAATGCACATACACTCAGACTTCAGTTGATCTATTGGAGCAAATGTTTAAAGAGGTCATAAAATTCCCATCAATGATAGACTGGACAAGGAAAATGTGGCACATACACACCATGGAATACTATGCAGCCATAAAAACGATGAGTTCATGTCCTTAGGGACATAGATGAATCTGAAAACCATCATTCTCAGCAAACTGATACAAGAACAGAAAATCAAACACCGCATGTTCTCACTCATAGGTGGGCGTTGAACAATGAGAACACATGGACACAGGGAGGGGAGCATCACACACTGGGGTCTGTTGTGGGGGAATAGAGGAGGGACAGCAGTGGGTAGGAAGGTTGGGGAGGGATAACATAGGGAGAAATGCCAGATATAGGTGACGGGGGGATGAAGGCAGCAAGCCACATTGCCATATATGTACCTCTGCAACAATCCTGCATGTTCTGCACACGTACCCCAGAACCTAAAGTACAATTATACATATATATATTTATATGAGGTTAAAAAATTATGAAACTTGAATTTCAGAGTTCAGCAAATCTTATCCAAAAGGGAAAACAGTGTTGTGTGTGTCGGTGGAAACTGTGACAGGGACAGCCTTGTTTGAGGCCATCGCTCGCCGACTCTAGGAAGGTGCAGGTCACAGCTGAGCTGCTTCTGCTTTAGCTCAGGCAAACGCTCTAGCAACTCTTCTGTAAGGCAAATGCTGTCTCCAGTGAGAGGGACTTTCACATCTAAAATTCCCAAGGAGACCCATACAAAGAGGAGGCCATCTGCCTCCCCTGCACAATAACTCATGGGTGGGCAGGGGGGAGTAGTTTTTCTTGGCTCTTCCACACAGTGTGTGTGTTGCAGGGGGGTGTCCTCCCAGGGGACCCCTCACCCAGAGAGGTCCTGCTGCCCCAACCTGCACAGTGTGCACCCAAGGCTTGGTAACGACTTTCACCCTCATGGGCATTACTTTGTCTGGGACAAATGCTCATCAGTCAAGGAATACTTGGGTTGAAGAGTAATGCTTCTATGAACATTCATACACAAGTTTCTGGATGGACATATGTTTGCATATTTCTTGGGAATCAACCCAGGATTGGAACTGCTGGATCATATGGTAATACTAACCTCTGTCCTCTCTAGAACAGCATTTCCCAGCCAAATCATCCTTGGACTAACTACCTGTGATCTATAGCACAGACCATAACTATGAAGAAAACGGGTAAGGTAAGAAATAGTAAGGAGCCTAGGGCCCAGCCCAGAGCAGCAGGAGTTAGCAGAAATAAAGAAGGGCTATTGTCAGGGCCCTCCAGGTGCTGCAGAGAGACATTTGTGCTATTCTGGCTCTGCTGTTTGCTTACTATGTGATCTTGGCATAAGATTAACCCAATGCCTTGTCTTGTTTGGGCCTCAAGTTCTTCAACTGTGAAATAGGAATATTAATTCTTATGTTATTTATTTCCCAAATGTTCTGAAGATGTGCTCTGTGTGGTCTCTTGCTCCTTTCAACCAGATCCCACCTGCCAGGCTGGGGACTTGGCAACCACCCCAAACTCCCCTTCTGGGCCCACTGCTGTTTACATATGCAAATCAATCACTGGGCATCATTCCCCAAGGTAAATGTAAAAAGTGGGATCCAGTGACAGCCTCAGGTATTTATTTGATAAATATCTTCTAGGGGATATATAAATATGTCGACTAAGTCAGGGTGGATGTGATAGATACAAATAAGCTTGGAGAAAGGGAAAGCTAGCAAACAGCTGGGTTCCCCAGAGGCGAGAGTGATAAATGCTCCAGAAGACGGCCAGTTTGCCTTGAACATTTTGAGATAACCTGAAGTAACCTAGAAAGTAAGTAATAGGGTGCCGTGTCCCTAAAGATAAGGAGACCTGGTGACTCTGGAGAGAGGACAAACATGGCCTACTCATCCAACGGTGTGCCTCAGGCCCAGGAGCCCCAGATGCTCTTGTGACCCTGCCACTGCCTCTCCACAGGTCTCATCACCTGATCTCATCGTATCTCATGCACTTACTGTCCTAACTCTCTTGTCCACCTCTAACTTCTTCACTTCAAATGCCTCTGTGGCCAGATTAATCCTTCTAAATTCAGTTTTACCTTTGTTACTCCAATGCTCAAAACCTTCAATGGCTCCCCACTGGAAAAAGCCCTAATCCCCGCTTTAACATATAGCAATGAGACAGCCACTGACCATTCCAGACTCCTTACCACTGCTCCCTCTCAGGAACTTGCCACTCTTATCTAACTGCTCTATTTATCATATCCAAAAAGAGCTCATCTTTTGGAATCTCTGCCAAGAAGGCCATCCCCTGTGGGCACCTCTCTTCATGACTCTGCTGGCCTCTGAAGGCACAGAGGGAGCCGCACACTGCCCCACACTCCTTATCTTTGCCTGCCACGCTCACCAGAGTGCCCTTTCCTGCCTTCCAAACCAAAGCCCTTTGGGGTTGTGATCTCCACGTTGGGACACAGTGCACTGTAATCTAACTTCCGGAGTGCTCACCTTTGCTCTCCATCACTGGAATAAAGTCTTTAGGGAAGGACCAAGTTTTTAGCCTCTTCACACTGTGCTAGCACATAATAGATGCTCAACAAAAATTTGCTCTTATTGTAATGATTTCAGGCTCTTCTCTAAAGACCTCAGAGGTAAAAAAAAAAAAAAAAAAAAAAAAAAAAAAAAAAGTCAGAAAATCCCTTAGTTCTACCAAACATGAATACTAGCCTTTGAAAGGACATGAGGTGGAAGAGGGGAGCCAGGGTTGTGATTTGGCAGCCTGCACCTCATGAAGAACATAGAATAGGCCTGAATGTGGTAGTCCCAAGGGAGTAGAGATGGGAGTGCTTTTCTATGTGTAGATGAAGAAATCTAGGAGGTGGGGTCCATCTCTATCTCACTGGGATTGTTCAACTGTAATGTTACACTAACATTGGTCATTTTCTAATTTTTTTTAAAGCTATGAAAACCTTTCTCCTAACAAAGTTTTCCCTGAAGCAAGAAAGAGAACAATTCAGAGCTGCTCTGGGTGAATCAGAAGTGGGGGCTGCTAGGCCTTGAAACCAGTCCATTTTCTATCGCCCCAACCCAGACTCTGAAAGGTTTATAGACAGACCCAAACAGTGGTGAGCAGTCTCCAGAAATCCCCTCAAAGCTTCAGGTTAAACTATGTGAGATCCTAGAAGCTATGAGTGATGGGGTTGGGAACCAAGGATTGGGCTCCCTGGCCATCTTTTTAAAAAATATATGAAACACATCCATATCAAAAAACCAAAGTTTAATTATTTAAATGTCAACTAAAGACTTCCTGCCCACTACTACTCATGACAAAAGAAGAACAATTTGCAACACAGATAAACTGTGTTTCCTCTGACATTTCTATTCTAGGAGGTAACTTTGCTGAGGAGGTCCTGCTTAGATAACTGGTTCTCCCACTGTAGATGAAAACTCATTTCATTGAACAAATAGGCTTGAATTTTACATTAGGAGGCCTGACTCATTGAATATTTTTGGTGCAGTAACACTTCTGGTCAAAGTAGATTAAACAAATAAGCAATTAATTTGGAGACTCGGTATAAATACAAAAGCAGAATTAATTATTCTTCTCATTGTTTTCCTCTATTATGGACATTAGTTTCTTGTTTGCTTTTACTCTGGGCTTTCTGACATTCCCTTCCTATCTTCCTCCCTACCCTGGGAGTCACCTGGGGACAGAGGACTTCCTTGGGTGTGCAGCCCTGTTTTGTGCTGTTGTGGAATCCTGGCTTAATTTGAGATGTGAATGGGATAAAAAGTGAGGGCTTCAGGTCTGGGTTTCAGTCTCACACACCAAGGCAGGCAGCCACAGGCTCCTCCTTCACTGGTCCATCCACTAAGGGTTTGTCAGTTCCATGCCAAAGGGGCATGGGGTGACAGGTGGGGGTTGAGGGTTGGTGGATCTGGGAATGTGGGTTTATAGCAGAGGTTCTCATTTCTGATATTACCTTTGACATGTGTGTGTTTGGGGGTGGGGTAGCATTCTTTATTGGGATCATACATCTGACCGTGTAAGTTCTCAAAATGTAGTCCCAGATCAGTCTCACCTGGAAACTAGTAAGAAAGGCAGACTCTAGAGCAAAGGTCTAGATACAGTGAATCAGAAACTCTGGATGTGGGCCCAGCAATCTGTGTTTTAACAGATCCTTCACAGGAGTATGATGCATGCTCAAGTTTGAGAACTGCTTGTCTAGAAACCTAGAAGTCAGAATATTAAACTTTGACAGGGCATCTGAGGCCATTCAGTTTCGGTCAACTCTTAACAATTTATAGATTACAGCAATGAAGGTAAGAGAGGGGAAAATGACTTCCCCAAGTCCCCAGAAAGTTAGTGCAGAGTCAAAAACAGCTGAGCCTCCTTTACCTGACATCAGCGTGGGGCCCTCTCCCCACCACTCATGCACTCTGCACTTCCAGAGCCTTGAGGATGTCAGGCATGGGGGTGCTGAGGGTGCATGGGGATATCAGCATCACTAATGGATAGGCACTGCCTTCTGGGACCCCTTGTGCCCTCAGGGAGATCAGGGGTCCCCACCTGTGGTGGAAGTGTGCAGAGCCCTGTGCCTGGAGGAGGAAGCAGGCTGTGATGTGTTCCTGGGGGCACCTCTGCCTCCTGAGTCACTACAACCTGGCATTTTCCCACAGCTCCTCCTCCCTGCTGGGGGAATTAGAAGGTGCCTTAGAAGGTGCAATTTATGTGAAAACTATAGCAAACTTGTCCTCTGTGACCCTGAAACCATGGGAGGCTGTGGAGGTGTGTGGAGCAGGATACTCTTCACACAGGCATCTAAGCACTGTGATGGCTGCTGAGGATACAACCAGAGTACTCACAGGTCAGCTGGGACATGTCACTGGGCTCTGCCTCTTCTCAGGCCAGCTAGCCTTTCCCAGGTGTGGGACGAGAGCAGAGCACTGGCAGCACTGTTTAATGATTGATCGTGAAAGACAATCCACTCCAATCACTAGCAGTGGAGAGGCCACAGGAGATCCCCCACCACAGGTTGTATGCCCCGTTACACCTGGCTCTCACCCTCACACATTCAGCCCAACCCCTAATGTAGCTGGAGGACCCACCACCATCACCCTGAGGCTGACATCACTGCCACCAACACTGGGCAGGGGATCTGCATCTGCAGTCACTGTGACCATCCTCCTCCAGGCCTGGAGGTCTGAGTCTTCTGGCCTGAAGGTCCAGAGCCCCTCCTCCTCAGAGTGGCCCCCAGGCCTCACAAGTGGGCTTCCATCCTGCTATGGCCACTCTTTAGCCCCTTTCTGGACATCACCAGCCCCAGGGAGTTCTGTGCCTTTTTTCCTTAATTCTAACTTTCCCTTTGACTACTCAGCACATCCTCACCCCGTGCCCTCTGCTTACAAATCAGGAAACTCCCCTCTACCCACCAGCTTCCCTCAGAGCCTTCACTCCATGCCTGCATGAAGGAAGAGCAGCTGTCCTTTGAGGACACCTTTGCCTTGTAGCCCTCTCACGTTGTGACAGTCTGACTTTGTATCCAGCACACCTCAGGGTCAGGAAGTGGGATGTGTCATCCTTGCTCCCCACTGTCTCTTTCACACCATCACTTGCCATCTCCTGCACCCTTTGCAAAAATGCCATTTGGCTAGACCACTCCAGGTCTTGGGACCACCATATACTCCCTCCCAGCATCACGCCCCTGTTCACTGGAGGCTTGAGTTTCCATCTTTGTCTTCCTCTCTACCCTGAGCCTTGCCCTCCTGTGTCTGACTTCAATGTCCACTTAAACAAAATAATCCCTCAGTTCCCTGGCCTTCACAACTCTTCGATGTCTGCCAATTCCCATGGCACATTTAGACTCTGCTTCACCTAAAGTTACTGGATTTTCCAAAATCACAAGTCTAAATATTCTGCTTCCTCACCACAACCTCGGATGAGCCCACTGCAACTCTTTTTGTCCTCATCTGGCCCTCCTGGCCTTTACTTCCAGCCAGTGCATTGGCCTTCTCCTTTATTCATATCCATTATTATCGATCTTAGGTTCCATCTTTGCAATAACATAATTCACAATACTCCCCAAACGCTTAGGCACATGTTGCCTTTATCTTTTCAGAGCATATGACTGTCAAAACTCAACCAAAGATATATTTGTGATCTGTTTCCTGTAGGGCCTGCTGTCCAGGAGCCATATACTGCTGAGAAAGCCACATAAGAGGTAAAAGAGGTGGCTTTCTGAACATGTGATCACCAACTTCAAATGAGCTCTCAATTCTTTCCAGATATTAAATTTATCTGCGTAGTTCCATTTTCCACTCTCTTCAATAGCACTGCCAAGCCTTTTCCATTCTCAACTTTCAACCCCAATACTTCCCACTTCACTCTCAGCAACGAATCTTATTTCCCACCTTCCAGAGAAAATAGAAGCCTGAATATCCAACTGCATAAGTAATATCCTGATTTGAGTACTCAAACTCTCCACAAATTATGCATGTGCAGAACCGAACCTGTCTTCCGTTGATGCAGTCCCTGAATGCTTCTGGGAGCCCCTGGGATATCTCCTCTGTACTAGCAAAAGATACTCTCATTCTCCTGCTTCTCTTTCTTTGTTCTCCATGTCAGCTGCCTGCGAGACCACTCAAGGAACACTGCTTATTAAGCCGGATGGCCAGGTCCTCCCTGAGGGTCTGCAGCCCTGTGAGAGCACGGTTTTCAGTGCTCCTCAGGCAGCACCAGGCTCAATGCCGCTCCGAGAGCCCTGCCTCCCTGGCTACTGGTGGTACCTTGTCACATAGTCTCAAGACTGCCTGACTGTTCCTCAAACTTCACAGCATCCCTCATGCAAAGCCACTTTCCTTGCCCTCCCAGTTCTCTATCCCAGGCACTCACTCCCATCCAGGCCATCAGATGAGGAAACAGATGTAGCAGGACCTCACTGTCCTCCTAAGGATCCAGTTCCCTACACACCCACCTCCTAGCAAGCTTCCCTCCCCACATGCAAGCCCCTTCCTGCAAACAAAGACCAGCCCATTGGTTTAGGAGGCAGCACCAGAGTGTGACATGGTGTAAGGTCAGCCAGGACACCCTATAGCACAGGACACATTGCTGCAGGGCAGGGCTGGGAGGATTAAGACATGGCGTTTTCCCTCGGGAGTCCTCAGTCTGCCAGGAGAAATACGGCCTAAGCACATAAACAACTAACGCACATCCAAGAAATCACTGTATTGTGCCTTTAACTGGTACAATTCAGAGAAGGGCAACATACATCACATTGGAGTTTCTACAGGGCAGATGTACTCCTAGGGTGCATGACTGGACTCTTTTTCTCCCAAGCTCTTCTGAATGGTAAAAGCATTTGCTCTACCGTCAAAAAAAGGGGGAAATAAAAAGGAAAGAATCACACACACTTTAAAATCCTAGGGCTCAATTCTACAGCTAAGGTTTTCCTGCAGTTTGGCTGTCAGAAGGAAACCGATCCTGAGGCCTGAGGGATTGGCAAAGAGTCTCCCTTAAAAATATTTGTGGTCCAGCATTGCCTTTATTTACCCAGAACATTCAATGTGCCTTTTTCCTCCATCTTTCACATCCGCTCAGAGAAGATGTTAATTTTCTGAAATTAAACACTTAGCTTGATTACTGTTTTGTTAATTGCTGCATTCAGAAACCCCTGGTGCTCCTGCCTGTTTAACATGGATGGTACTGTGAAAATGACAGGCGTGGGGCTGGCATGCAGGGGGATGACAACAGGGCTGGGACGCCATCCCAACCACCTTCCCTGTACTTGCTCAAGCAGCTGGGACCCTGCCAGTGGCGGAGGTAGGACAGGCCAGGTCGTAGAAGACTAGTTCCCACAGAGTCATGGTTATGGTTTGGGGGTGCAGTGCACACAGGAAGCCTTGGGTCTTACCAACATCTGGGAGAATGGAGGGGGTAACTGCAATCACAGCTCCCCACCCAAAGATGCCTGACAAAGGAAGGATCACAGTGACAGCTAAAGCTGCACCATTTGCTGATGCCTGAGATTACTTAAGAAAGACTGAAGCATTCATTCATGTATTTATTTAACACGTTATTAGTTCATTCAATGAACATTTGTTGATTGCCTTCTATATTTCAGGCACCCAACTAGACACCTATCTGGACACAATAGTCAACAGGATGAATACAGGGTGCTCTCTCCTGGAGATGATAGCTCATGTAGTTGACTTGCCACAGAGCATGGAGTAGATGGATCACCTGGACCTTCCTCCCTCCCATCCTCTTTGCCTCTTTATGAGATACCTCTTCATGAGATAGCTCACAAGGTGAACAGCAACTATCTCATAATCCAATTAGTGTTCCCTCTGCAATAAGCATTATAACAATCTCATGTGGATGTGAAATCCTACAGGGTAAGAAATTTCCTCCAGTCTCATTGCCAGTAGCAATAGAGTAAATGAGCAAATAAGTCCCTGAGTCCTGTGGGCACTCTGGTAATCCCAACAGAGTGAAGGCATTCTCGGCTGTTCTGGAGCTGTTAGCAGCATCACTAGCCACTGCTCATGACCTGGAAAGGAGAATTCCCATACCTAACCACTGTGTGGCCTGGCATTTGATCCACAAGAAGTTCCAATCGGTCTGTTGAACAATAAAATACCCCATCCAACACACTGTCACTGCGAAGCAACATCCAACTCAGACTGAAATGCTCTCTGGTGACAACATGTGGTTCCATCCTCACTTTTTTTGTCTGTTATGTTTGCTGCAGTGTTCCTGGTGTCTAGAGCAGTAGATGGCATGCAGAAAGGCCTTGAAAAATATTTGTCAAGTCGGTGAGTGAATGGGAGCCCCTAAGAAGCAGTACCCTTGAGCCAGTACTTGAAAGCAGTACTTGGTAAGCAGTCGTAAAGCATGTGTTAAGTGAATGAATACATTTCCAAAGTTAAAGGGCTCAAACAAACCAATCCCTTTGAGAGTGGCTGAGTCTTTCTGTGTTCCTCTGAGTGGATCAGGGCTTGTAGCATCATCCTAAGCAGCATTCCCTAAGTTCCTGCAGGGAGCCACAGTGGAGGAAGACTCCAGATTATCTGAATGATCTGAGAGGGATCTTCAGATGTTACTGGCGGGTCACCATGACACATTCTCGTCACCACTCCCCAGCCAAACTGAAGGCATCGGGCAAATATTTATCAAGGCTCTCTGTGCCTGGCATTGTGCGGCTGCTACCTCAGGAAACTGGTGTTAGGTGAGAAAGTGTGATTCTCCACACAGCTCATTATCTGGTGGAGGACCCCAAGGTTGCCCAGGATAGAAGCCAGGACATTAGTCAGTGGATAGAAGGTTGCCAAGGGTAGAAGCCACTGCCATCTGCAGACCCTCTGAACTCAATAGAGAACACATCATTGTTTGCAAATGGCCAGGGGCTTTCTGAGGCCACTTGGAAGTTCCTTCTCAATGCCAGAGTTTAAGAAACAATAAAAACAACCTTTTCTAGAATTAGCAATGAGAAGAAAGCAAATTGAATTAAGAACAGTGAAAATTTTATTTGCTTAAGTTTTTTTTAAAACTTCTTTATTAACTTCAGTGAAAGTTTTCTTTAAAGTCATTTCAGTCTTTAAAGTTCTCACTCAATCTTTTCTCTGCTTTGGAACAAATTTTGCCTGCTAATTTCCAATGAGAACAGCCCTTAAAAATGAACTGGCTTCAGCATATGGATCTTAACACTCTACAATTTTACAGGCAGCAGTGTAATATTGTTTTAATATTTAATTTTGAGATTTACATAATATCTTTCCTCCAAAGAGCTCAATATATTGCAATATCATAAAATGCCTTTTCATATTCAAAGATTATTCTTTATGCATGCAAATACTATATTTAACCAAGGAATAATGCAAATTAGATGATGTATTCAGAGGAATTGATGGACTAGGTAATTCTTTTGTAAGAAAAGTAGTGTATTTGAGTGACTTTAATTGTCTAAGAACTTCAAAAGTGCCTTAAAATGGACAAACTATAGGGGCTTGTAACTATTAATAGAAATAGTGCCACAGTTTTTAAAGAAAAATAAGTAATGGGTGTGTCTGTGTTGTGGGCATGATGAATAGTATTCCACATGCAAGTGGCACACAGGCCATACATGAACTGCATGTAATATAAATGTCAGCTATAAATCTTGCTGATGGGATCATGCAAGTAAGGCGGAAATTGTTGCTTCTTCAAATACACAATGAGAAAAGATAGGTGGGCTCCTCTGAGTGTCAGAATCATCCAGTGGCAGGTACCCAGGTTCTGGGCTCCAGTTCCTTCCTCATCATTAGCTCACTGGGATATAGACTTTGCCACTCTCCTTTCTGGTGCCTATTCCTCCCAGCACAGAATGGAGAAACCAGTATCTGTTATGTATCTGACACAGATAACATCAATCCCAAACAAAGAACTGAGAAGCCTTGGAAGGAAACAGTCTAGGGAGAAAAAGTACATCAAATTGCTCTCCGGTTCAAGACATATTCCCGAAATGATGCTAATCTCTCAGTCCATAGCATAGTTTACAGAGTGATTTTCTATCTGCAGACTCATTTGCTTGTCACTACAGTACTTGGAAGCAGGTATCATGACTCCTATTTTATAGGTGAGAAATGAAGGATCTTGGCAGTTAAATGAACTTGCATGAGTCACGTGAGGAGCAGAGAGGGGAAGCGACCCCAGGAATACCCCACTGCACTCTGCCACCATGAGCCCAGAGGTGAGGAAGATGACTGTCCCATGGTGGAATGAGAATGGAAAACAGAGCATGCTCAGCAGTAAGGCTTGGGTTAATCAGATTCACCCTCTGAGTCAGAGGTTACAAACCATAGCCAACAGGCTAAATCCAGAATTGGATTTGCTTGGCTCTCAAGTGCTTTCAAATTTCCTAATCAGTTGTCAACATTTTAAATCTGGATTTTCAGCTTATAAAATCAGGCAGGGCTGGGCATGGCAACCCTTGCTGGAGCTGAGCAGTGGCTGCCTCTGTTCTCTTCAGTTCCCTGTAGTCCCCACCACTCCCTATTGCCTTGTACCTGGCCCTGCTTTGCTCCTCTCCATTACCTGCCTGGCCTTAGGGGTCTTTGAGTTTGTTCTCTTTGGCTTAGATGGCCCCAAGTTCATATGCTGGTCTGATTCATCTTTTATCCCCCTCAAGATTTCCTCTGAGGTCTTCTTTTCCAGCCTTGACACTCCGAGTCTCTTTGGCAGAAGAGAGAAGTAAAGTTTGTCATTCACTTAATTCTCTCTGACAGCCAGATGATCTGGCCATCAGTCTAAATCTGGGGCCAGATGCCAGAGAGTGACTGCAGGAGTTAGTGGTGATAACAATCTCTCTGCAGATCACTTGGCCACTGGAATAGAGAGAGTTGCACCTGATCTGGTCTATTTTAAACTCATGGCAGCTGTATTCAGTGCAAGGATGCATCCCTGAAGACCTCACGTAAATTTGAGCTTGCATAATTCATGACCAATCCTGACCAAAGATGATGGACATTTTTTTGACAGCTAAAGTGGCCTAGCAATATGGCAACAGCGTAGAGAGAGCTTATGACTCACACAGTCCACTAGAATGTGATTTTTCATCAGTCTGAGGATAAAATGGCCACAAACCATCTCACAGCCAAGAAATGATGTTTCTCAGAAATATCTGCAGCCTAGGAAGGTGCAAATGATGTTTCTCAGAATCATTTGTTGGCTGTGAGATGCTGAACTAATTCAAAAGTGCTCTTATCTAAGTTTTTTCTTCTGACCCACCTCCTCTGTAAAACAAACAAACAAACAAAAAATAAAACAAACAAAAAACGTGGTAGGGGTTGGCACACTGGAGGTGCTCAAAAATGTCAGTTCTCTGCCACTGCCTTTGGACTGGATAAGGATCCGGTCCTGAAACTCTCCAAGTGATACCTGGTCCTTGAATAGTTGTGCCTATATACATAATTGGGGTCATGATGGGAGAAGTTGAAGGCTCCCTGAATATCAGAACTCAACAGACAAGCTTGTCTTTGAGTGAAGAACTGTATCTACCATGTGCCCAATGACCATAAGAAATGATAGCAAAACTCGCCAAGGTCTCTTCTTAGATCACAGCTCTTGGAATCAAGAAAAGTCTATTGTTGGAGACTATGAAATGGGGAGCCCAGGGACACCATAAGGCAGATACAGACAGGGGACATCTTGTTGATCTCCTTCTAATCCTAGAGTCTCCAAATCCCTTTAAGGCTCTGCTTTCTTATCAGAAAAATAGGAACAATAATCCCCAAGTCACTGTGTAATTATGAGGATTAGATGAGTCCACATAATTCCAAAATTCCTTGTAAACTCAAAGGAAACACAAACATGAAGTGTTAACTATAATAATTACTACTCATCTATTTCTCAATCAGGACCCACTCAGTAGTCCCCAGTTACTTCACAGTTTAGGCAGTTCCAGGCATAGAGTAGGCATTCAATAAACACAGCTTGACTTAATGATTGATTCCAGGACTCCTCCTGGTCAAATTCTTTGCCTGTCATCTACCTACACATGACCAAAACAGTAGGACAGGTGGCCACAGGCACAGAGGAGGGTCATACCATACCATGAAGCCAGGGGAGGAAGGCTGAGCTTGATCTAACCCAGAGTGGAGCAGCTCGGGTATTCTAGGAAGGGGTTAGACATGTCATGACCTATTGCTAACACGTGGGTCAACCTGCCTCATCCCTTAATGGATCTGAGTCATTAGAGTTTTTAAGACGCTTACTGTTTAGTCTCTCTTCCATCTCTGGTAAAATGCATAGTTTCTGTTCATGGTTCTAAACTGTTCTCACAGAAGTTCAGCCTTGAATATTTACTTTGAAGGTTCTCATCTTTAAAAAATACTATCTTTTGGTTGAAAATAATTTGTATTTACACATAGATTCATCAAGTCAGTATGATGGCATCCTGTTTCTCAGTCCACAGCCCACAGATTAGGAACCACTGGTCAACTTGAATTTGTTTTACAAAAAGCATGTGATATCAAGAAGCAACTGCAGCCTTCTCTCAGTGAGTATAAATTCTCTGACACCAAAATTCCAGAGTTACCAAAGAGGAATCACAGATTGGAAGGTGATAATGGAGGCTAGGACTACAAAATCAGGGATGATTAAGATTAAAGGACCTGCCAGAGGGGAACAAAGCACACGAGAAGTGTGCTCATGCAGGAGCAAAAGGGTGAGGATTAAAATGAATATTTTGCATGTTGGTAATGCAGGGCTCCTTGCAAGAGCCTTGGTCCACCAGCTCCATTGCAGTCTGGGAAGGTGCAGATGGCAAGATAAGCAGATGGGCAGGTTCGGGAATAGCAGGGTAAGAGAAGGGAGGGCAGAAATAAAAGCAAACCCATATAAGTGGCAGGTTTGTTCACACATGCTTAGAGAGAGAGAAAAGACAGCCAAGCCCAGTGTAACATGACAGCCTGGCAGGATTGTCATTCCCAGAAGCTGGGACACTAAAATATTTCAGCCAGTTTTCTGCCTAAACTCTTCAAGGGAAATACTGCTAACAAAGGCTGCCCGTGCTACATGTTTAACATAATGCAGAAATTACCATTCTCCTTTCTTCGAGTGAGACAAAATGCCACAACCTTTGTCTCTACGGCACCAGGACTGTGGTCACCAGCTGGAGGCTTCTACACTTCCACTCTTATTTTCTCACTACACGCGTATGCATGTAAACACGTGACCATACACATACATACAAACACACCACATGAACACACACACACGCGCACACACACACACACAGCAACCACGCAGCCATCTGGACAGACATGCTCTCCTACAACACCTTTTTTTCTTCTCAGTTCTGACAGCTTAAACTCAAGATTCATCTGCCATCAAAGATGCCTGGTTTTAAAATAAGCAGAATGAGTCTGAGGGTGGGGAGGTGAGTAGAAAAGGATGGAGTAGAAAAGAGAAGGTCAGGGAGGGGGAGATACACAGAGGAAGAGAGAGCAGAGATAGATGCTTGGCTCCTGCTATTCTACTAACAAGCTGTTCTCTTAGAATTTGTTAATTGAGAAAAATCTATAATTCCAAATAACATCATGGTCCACTGCCTGTGACCCCCCATTGCCTGTGCCTGTGATATTCACTTCCCCTCTGCAGCCTTGCACAGTAACCCCGGGAGAGAGATTGCTCATTTTTCTCTAACTCCCTTGGTATTTACTGCATGCGTACAGCATTTTACCTTTCAGCTTTGTGCTTCGTATCTATATCCTGTAAATGCTTCAGTTAATGAGTTTCATGGGAGGAACAATAGTGTCCAAGTATCACTGCATCCCTCACTGTGTCTAATCCACAGCTTGGCACACAGTACATGCTAAATGACTGTCTCTTATGAGGAATGAATAAATAAACGAGTGAATGAGTACATGAATGAACTGGCTAAACTGATAGAAAAATAAACAGATTATTGTAAGAGCTGTGAAAAGTAATAAAGAGAAAAGATCAGAAGAGTGCAAGATACAGAAATAAAGAGAAGAAAATGTGTTCTGAGCTGTGCATGCCACAGGATGTGCTGGCTATCAGGATTAATCTATTGCCACCTATCTGAGGTCTCTATAGCAGCATATCATTCATCAGAGCAAGCTATAAAGGAGCATATACACTTTTGAATTACATAGGTTTAATTGGAAAATGAAGGCAATATTGATTTTATCATATGATTTCTGAAAAGTTTCTGTCATTGGGTTTCCATAAAGCATAGTTGGTGGTCCTGTTCTCAAAGTCGTTCAGTGCTTCCACTCACTCACCATCTGTCTGTCCATCCATCTGTCCACCTACCCAACCCTCTGTCCATCTGTCCATCCACTTACCCACTCACTTGTTTGCCCACTCCCACACCTGTCTGACCATCTCTTCCTCCATCTTTCCAACAGCATTTGTTGAGCTCAGGCTGAATGAAGAGCACTAGGTCCTATTCTGGCTTGGCTACACCTCTTCGCTTTTGTGCTGGGCACAAAAAATCCCCTAGTCTGCAGCTCATTCTCAGAAGTGCAACACTACATCTGCCTTCTCCATGTGATCACAAATGCCCATCACCTGACACCTTTACTCCTGAGCAGAGGCCTGACAGCACACTGGCAGGATGGATGTGGCTGTAGCTGTGTCCCTGCCCAGAGACAAACAGCCAACCACACATCAGACAGGAGCACAGAAGCCTCCAGACTTACCGGCTTGGTTTGTGGTGATGTTGACAGAGACGTGCTGTGGAGGGAAGGGACTCTTGCTGGAGACTCCATTGATGGCCTGGATGTCAAAGGTATAGGGGGTGTGAGCCCACAGGCTGCTGATGGAGACGCGGCACTCGGTCAAGCCCAGCTGTCTGGGCACAAACTCCACATTGTCATCACAGCGGGAGCAGCTCCGGCGGTCTGCCCGGCACTTTTTGCAGATGATGTTGTAGGTGACATCATCCCGCCCGCCCGTCTCCCTTGGAGGGTGCCACTCCAGAATAATGGAGGTCTCATTGACGATGGAGATAACATTTCGGGGACCTGATGGGACACCTGCAGGGAGACAAAGAAAGGTCCAGTGAGGCTAGACATAAGCGTCCTCATTCAGCATTTCTCTTGTCTGCCTCTGGTGCATTCCCATCCTCATCAATGCACTCAGCCCCCACCCCTTCCTCAACCCCAAATGTCTATGCGCCAATCCATTTTGAGAAAAGAATAGGTGAACAGAGATGACAACTTGTCCCTAGCTCCCATTTCAATCATCTTCACTGAGGCTTTTCTTCTTTCAATCATGTGTGCCAAGGAAAAGAAGGTTCCAGGACCTGGGTTTAAGGCTGTTTGTTCTGAGGATCAAGCCATATTGTCCTGCCAGGTTTAGGGTTAATAAAATGTATACATATTGAACATTTACTGGATTCTTTAATCTTAATTGGTGTAGAACTCAAGGGTCAAGGGATATGACTGGCTCTTCCAAAAGCCCTAACAGATTCTGAAATCTTGCACAAAATCTCACTCAATTTGAGATCTATATGGTGTGTGCGTGGTGGCAGGAATGCACCTCTGTAGGGCAGGCTTCCAGAGCACCTGAGTAGATGCATATTTACATTGCACCAGCTTTGGCACAGGAGACAAGAAGCAGAGTTGGATGGGAGAGGTTCATGTAGCCACTTTGTGCTCCATGACATAAGAAAACATAGGAGTGTGTTTAGACATTCTGCTAGCTGCTTTATATGCATTACCTCATTTATTCCCACCAAAGATCCCTACCAGGAAGATACAATAATTATCTCAATTTAACAGAAAGGGAAAGTAAAGCTTGGAGAGGAGACTGGCTATAGACACATAGGTCTGTAAGAAATGAAGCCAATGTAAAAACCCAATACCTGCCTGCTTCCAAAGCTCACGTTCTCAACTACTGCCCTGCTCTGAACAGACTTTCTCTTGCAAACCAACCAGGCTCACTGGGACTCACAGAGGGCAGCCTCTTTCCTCTGGAAAGCTCTGGTTATGGCTACTTTACACAATCTGGCAAAAATTGAAATGCCTTGTTGCAAAACTGTGGAAATCCTGGTGCTTCATAGAAGAGCAAAATATTGCTGAATTAATGGCCACAATGCTAGGTATTTTGAGATTAAGTCGGAGAATCTGCTGCCCAAAACCAGAACAGATCATAGCCTCAGGTTCCCAAGCCTGAGCCTTGCATCTCCTCAGTGTCTAACTGATAAAAATGAATCCTGCCCGGAAGCCCCCCTTTCGAATGGCAGGTCTGCTGGAGCAGCCGCTTCAGATAGTAATGCATTCAGAATCCATGCACGTGACTGTCACCAGCTGAACGAAGACATGTGTAAAGTGGTTCATGCTGGAGACAGGAATCAAATGCCAACACACAAAATGAGGGAATAACAACAAGGTCGGGGGGCACCAGGGAAGGATTCTGTGTTGAATCAGTCAACAGCAAGCAGCTAGAGCAGAAAGCAAATATTAAATCGGGTTCTATTAAAACATGAAAGAAAATCAGTACTGTACTATATAAAGCCCATTAGGCCTGAGCTAAAGCACAGCATTCATGCACGCTTATGACAGGGCAGAATTCACGAAGCATTTTTACTGAAGTCTTGCAAACAGCATTCAAGAATTCCCCACCCATCTGCCCAGGAATAAACAACCCATCTCTCTTCAAATCATCACACAGCTAGTGCTGGGAGGGCACTTGGTACTGTCCCAGGTAGGTTCTTACCTGGCTGGGCCAACCTTGCCCCGCACCACACAATTCATTACCATCTGTATTGGTCACTGCCTGTCTTGGACACATCTGTTTGCTTCTGACTGATGGTACTCAGACCACAAGCTCACAGCAGTCAATGCCATTCTAGTGTGTCTTACTTTTAGAGCAGACAGCCTAGACTCATCATCCATGGGCCCCCATTTCTCATCTCAGAATAAAGACATTCACTGAGCGCTTGCTTATACTAGGGGTGGGGTGAATCTTTTTAAAATGTTATCTTACTACATCCTTGGGACATCCTGAGGCTATCACTCAGAAAGCAGCCTAGGGTAAAGGGGCAGAGTCAGGTGCTGACCAAGAGAGTGGCCATCCATCCCTCTCATCCACTGAGACTTTCCTCCTTCAATTATCTCCTCTCTCCCTTGAGCTTCAACTACACTCTCCCCACTGACTCCAGCTTCTCAACATAAACTCATACAAGTCTTTGCCATTTTCAAACCAAAACATCATCACCTGGCATCTCTCTACATTGCACATCCTCTCTTCTTTACTCTTGTCTCAACCAAGCTCTTCCAAACAAGAGTGTCCACTTACTGTCTCTCCTCTCTCCCTGCTCAGCCAACCTGGTTACTTCCCTACTTCTCTGCCATGACTGCTTTCCCTTTGCTTTTCTATGTGACAGATCCAGGGAACACATTGCAATCCTTACCTTCCTTGACACCTGTGTAGTCACCAGCCAGGCCCCGGAAGCCACATCTTCTGTATCCCCTAACACATGAACCATTAGCACAACCTGTCTTTCTCTACTTATCCTTAGACATTTCCCTTCCTCTCTATCCCCATGGCCTCATAATACTGGGCCTCATCATTTTTCCTACCCTATTGCAAAAGCCTTCTAATTAATTCTCCAACATTGCTTCTGCATCTCTGATATAGTCTCTCCTGCCAGAGTGTGAATTCTAAATTGCACATGGAGTCACAGTGTTCCTCTGTACAAGTTCCCTGCTTCTTCCTGATTACCCAGAACGGTTGCCCTCATTTCCATGTCATTCACATCCCCATGGGATCTTGCTGTTCTTGATCTCATCCCTGGCAACTGACCTTCATCCCTCATATTGCGACTAGCAGAAACTTTCCTGAAATTGCCCATGCACACTAAACTCTCTTCTTATCCCTGAGCCTGTACACAATGTTCTTCCCTCTGTCTTGAGTTCTTTCCCTCTGTCTTGAGTTCTTTTCCCTCTGTATCAACTTGATGAAATCCTGCTCACTCTTCAAGGTCCAGCGCCCATTCCACTAGGAGGCTTCCCTGAGGCCCAGCACTCATGCTCTCCCCATCTGAGCTTTCATAGCCCATTTCCAGGCACCTAAGTCAGATTCCATCACCGCATTGTGATAGTCTCTTCCTCTTTGTCATCCTTACCACACTGTAGCCTCCTGGTGGGCAGAAGCAGGTGTCTGGTGTGTTTCTGTGATTCCTGTCCTCAGACAGCACTTTGCCCTTCCACCTGGTTTTCTACGTTTGTTCAGTGCGCATGGAAAAATGTCCCACATATATGCCCCTCTCCAGCATGAGACAGGATACCCTGTTGTAGGTGGCTGGAGGGACCTTGGAGACGCCTTGAAGCAGCAGCAGTAAACAGTGATGACCCACTGCTTGTTACTCTGAGTGGCAGAGGCTTTGGTGAAGCAACAGTGGCAAATGAAGAGCTGGATGGACAGTCTTGCCCAGTGTCTGATCTACCGGCCTCCCTGACAGCTGGGGAGACTTACCCTGGTCGATGCTGCTCCATGTCTGTTCATTTGCTCCCAGGTGCTCAGAGGAAATGCAGTGTTCCCCCTGCCACCCACATTCCAAGGGAAGGGTTTTCTCCATATTAATTTAGTAAAAGTCTTTATATAAAGCAGCCACTGCCCCCTTCCCATTCATGTGTGCTTTTCAGAGCAAATGCCTCTGTGGAGCATAAATGGGGGTTTGTGAGGGTCATGGTTGTGGAGTGCAGAAGTACATAAATCTGAATCTTTTCCTTCCAAGGAGCAGAAATAGACATTAAGGGCCTTTCCTGGAGAATGGATGAGAGCTAGCAGAGCCCAGACATGCCCTGTAGTGTATCATTCCACTGCCTCCTCGAGGGCAGGGGTGTGTCTTGTTCCTCCCACAGAGCAACTGCCAGTGCATATTTGTGCAGGTGACCAGAGTCTGGGCCACAAAAAATGACCATTCATTATTTATTCATTCACTCATTTACTCCCTTAACAAATACTTCCTGCATTCTTTTAGGCATTTGAGAGGGAGAAAAACCAAGACGGGCAAGCTTCTGCTCTTATGGAGTTTATATTCCAGTGAAAGAAAATTAATAGAATGGAAACAGAGAAACAAATGAAATTATTTTAAAAACAGCACCAGGGCTCAGATGGTCTCCTAACAATGCTGGGCTCTGTCCCTTATTCCCATGAGGTCCACTACAGGGCTGGCAAGCCAGGGCCTCATGTCTGTCTGGTTAAAATGATGATGGCCCCAGGTGTCTATGCTGTAGCATCCTGATGAGATGGGCGTATTCCTGCAGGTAGACTGCTCAGTCTCCCTCATGCCTAAATGAAAGTCTGACCAGGGTAGATTTGGCCTCTGCATAAATCTCCCTGGAGGAAGGTGCTAAGTCACTTCCCTACCCATCCAGGCACTGCCTCCCTGGCTTGGAGCCCTACTCTTGCAGGGAGTATTCATCCAGAATCTGGGCCCACAGCAACATCTCCAGGAAGGAGGCCAGTTGAGACCACTAAATAAAAACATTACAAGGGGGAGCAGAGAGGGAAGCCAGAACAGAGAAAGAAAATCTGCCATCTCCTTCAGCAGAAGCCCTCAGTGAATGCGGTGGCAAGGCTCAGCACTATGGTCTCCCTGTCTGAGCTCCCTGCTCTTCCTCATTTTTCTTAATTACATACAGACAGGCTTTTTGAAGCCTCTCTGATTGTTGCCACGGTTACTTCTGATGAATGCATTCTGTTTAAAGGGCTAAGGAAATTCAGTCTGTTTAAAGGATGGGCGAAGTGTTGAGCTGTGATTTTCTGTTTGGGTGAGAAGGGGTGTGGTGGGTCATAAGTTATGAAGACGGGTCTCCAGTGTCCTTCAGGATGTGCCTGAGAGGTTGGCTCAGCCTGCATTGAGCATGGTTGTCACTGGGATCAGAAAGAGTTAGACAGGATCCTTCTAGACACACAGGGCCAGCTCAAGTGTTGCCAAATCAAGATAGAATCTCTTGCTTCTTAATGTGATTTGGGCCAGATGATTTTTTAAAGAATGGTGAGACAGGGTGTGTGGGAGACAGCGGGTGAGTTTATTTGTAGGCATTAAGCTGGAAATAAGAGCACTCCTGAGTAATCAAAGGGAAAATCTGCTGAAGACAGGTAAACCCCCAAAGCCAATTCCTTTATCAGGAATCTTAATAAGGCTAACCTTCTGGTATCAGAATTTAGTAGTAAATTTCAGGCTGGTACAAGGTGCCAAGCAGGTAGGGTCTAGCTCACTGCGCATTGCTGCAGCCAGGGTCTGCATCCTGGGATCCCTCCCCATTGGGAGCTGGTGAAGGTGGCAACCATGGTGGTTGTCTACAGGGTTGGAGCTCTACCTGAGGAGAATTCCCCTGGAAAACCCCACATTCAGGCTGGAACCATGCTCCTCTGCATCAGGCCAGAGATGGGGCCCTCCCTACTCTGTGCATGAGCACTTAGAAATATGATAAAAGCAACAAAGCTTTCCCCCCAGAAAAGTGAACATGTGTTGGAACATATGATTTTTCAGACCCTGAGTGGGTTCTTAGTCCCCTGAAACCAACCGATGACCCTCCTAAGTTTTCACAGTGATCAAGTTAAAACATATTCTCTAGTTGGTTGACCTTGAGAAAATGAACTTCTAAGTCTCTGTTTCCTTATCTGAAAGATGGTGGGTCAGATAACTAATGAGATAACATGCCTAAAGAGTTTAGCTGTAGCTGGCACCCAGAGAATTGAGTAACATCATAGGCCATTATTATTAGTAGTATTTCTACTGTCATTATTAGATTATCTGGAATCTTCACCTGCTCATGTAATTAAGACTGACCTAATTCAGACACCCTTTCTTGAGCAGAGACCCCTCATTTGGAATTACGCTGAAGACTGTGAAAGCCATGAGGTCATGGAAACTACATTGGGGAAACCTGATGTAAGAGCCCATATCTAAGGAGTACTGGAAACCGTGAACACATACAGTAAAGGATCAAAGTGATACAGATGCAAAGGGTTACAGATGCTTGGGAGAGACATGACCAGTGCAGATCAATAGATTTGGAGGCGCTCTCTGGCCTCTGTCCACAGAAACACCTGGAAGTCTGCCTGACCTGATCTGCACCTTCCAGGCCACCTAGTCCCAGCAAGCACATCTACCAAGGTATAAAACCTTAGCCTTGAGCACGGGCTTGTGTCTCCAGAATGGGTCCAGTTCTTATTAGGTACTGGGCTTGTGACTTCTGTCTGGATCTGTATCTGCTTTCTGGCCTCCCTAGAGGTAGCCTGACTTCAACATGGTATCTGGTATTCATTGTCCTCCCCTGACCCATGGGAAAGAAAACCTTTCCTTTACTCCCACAGCAAACTGCGCCCTCTTTTCATTCTCCCTTTAGGTGAAAGAATTGCAATGGGGTCTGGGAATGAGCCAGAAAGGACACTTGATACTCAAAACTCCTAGGTATTATCAGTCAGGAGAGCAAAAAATGTAATGTTCTCTGTGGCTGAGAAGAGTCAAGATTGCAGTTTGGAAAAATGACTTCAATATGAACTTCAATATTGAATATGTACTTCAATATCGACTTCAGCACTCTTCAATATGGAATGAAGGTGAAGAGGTGGTAGAAAGGACGACCAGAAAATATCAAACACAGGGATGGTGGGAGTGAGTGTGGTGTGAGTGACTGGGAAGGCAGCATGGTCCAGAATTCACTTTGAAAATAAGGATTCTACGAGAGCATTTATTTCTCCATTGATTATTGTCACAACAGCTACTTAAAGGAACCGTATCTGAGTGATTGGAAGACTTCCTGTAGAAAGTAAAAGGATCTTTGAGATTTTATGCGGAAGTAGAATTCAAGAAGTAGAGGCAGACAGGGAAATGGGGGCTGTAGAAGTTTGAAGAGGTCTTCTATGGGACAAAATCTGCAGGGAACCAAGTCAGGCTGGTTATTATACCTTGCCTGAAGTATGGAACACAAGGATGAAAGCAGAATGGGTTGGAGGATAACATAAGCAAAAGAGGGAACGTTTCAACTGTCAGGGATGTAGTACCATTATCAAATAAACATGAATTCAGCTTCTTGTGCAGTGGTGGCTTCTTCTTGATAACTGGGTATTTGAAAACTATGCCAAAACAAAACACCACCAAACCTTTATTCTAAGTGCCGTTTGTGGCTATAGCACTCTCCAGCCTAAGTTCAGTTCTCTTCCTCTCCTTCTCTTGCCCCTCCTAAGTATGACAGTAATTCCTTTTCCAACACTCCCCCAACAGGGGAACATCAGACAAGAATGACCAGAGTCCTAGAGGAAAGAGCTGTGGTGTGGTCACGTCATGTTGGTTCAGGACGTTGGAGAGTGGCATCAGCTTGTGTGTTTCCTGTCCCTTTCACTGAGTTCTCTCGCCAACAGCGGGGGTGCTTCTAACAATTCTATGTCAAGCACCATAATAAGTCCACGATAACAGAGGTCAGTGGCGCAAGGATTGCCCTGTTTTACCATAAAGGAGAGAGGTTATTGAGGCAACATGGGAAACCAGGAATAAGTTACCGGGGGTCTGTGGAAAGTAGTGGCACCAAAATGGACAGACTGGTAAGTCATTTAAAGAATGCCAAAGACATCCACCTCTCAATAGCAGACGCTTGGAAGGATTCAGGATCTTTAGAAAAAAAATAGACCAAGAATTGTCTGCAATCTGCCAACAACGAATACCAGACATATGGGACATTATTTTGCTCAATATGGAATAAGTGATGTCTGAAATTCTGAGGCGTCCCTTTGAGAGAGGGTATGTGCTGTAGGTCCAAAGCAGCAGGGGCTAGAAGGCTGGTTGATGCCTGTCCCACCACCAGCTCGGGCATCCTTTGAGGCTCCTCTCCTCTAAGTGTAGGGTATCCTCTCTGGGGCAAGGAGGAGAGGGCATTAAAGCTCAGGGAAATCATGTTCATTTACTTTTTCTAACAGCCATGTGAGCATAACCTTATCAGAGAAAATTTTATACCATCTTTGAAATCAGTTTTAAATGAACCTCAGTAGCAAATTACTAAGGATGGGAGGTCACAGATCTTCAGATACAGACCAAACTGAATTGAATCCTGGATTTTGGCAGAACCTCTCAAAGCCTCAGCCTACTCACTGGTAAAATCTGCATAATGATCACAGAAACCCATAGAAGTGCTGTAATGGATTACCAATTGAGCAATGTAAGTAAAGGGTCAGAACAGTGCCTGTCACATCTGCCAATAGAGAAGCCTTTAGGAGCATGGTTTCTCTATTGGCAGATGTAATTTTTAACTCATTGTTTTATGATAATGATGAATGTGAAGACAATGACACAGGCACTGCCCTCGTGGAGCTTCTTTTCTTTTTTTTTTTTAATTTCATTTTGTTTCTTTTTTTTTTTTTTTAACAGAGTCTCACTCTGTCACCAGGCTAGAGTGCAGTGGCATGAGCTTGGCTCACTGCAACCTCCACCTTCTGGGTTCAAGCAATTCTCCTGCCTCAGCCTCCTGAGTAGCTGGGACTACAGGCACCCACCACCACATCTAGTTTTTTTTGTTTTTTTTTTTTTTTGTATTTTTAGTAGAGACGGGGTTTCGCCTTGTTGGCCAGGATGGTCTTGATCTTTTGACCTCATGATCCACCTGCCTTAGTCTCCCAAAGTACTTGGATTACAGGCATGAGCCACTGCACATGGCCAAGCTTATTTTCTAGTGGAAGAGTCAGATAACATTTCAATAAGTAGATAAAGGAATAGTATCAGCAGTAATAGGGCTCTGATGATACACAGAGAAGGAGGAGGGGAGACAGTGTGCTGGAATGGTGAGAGGAGCTCTCTCAGAGCAGAGGCCATCTGGACAGAGACCTGAGTGTGATGAGACAGAAGCCATGCAAATATCTGGAGGGAGTGTTCCCCAGCCTAAAGAACTGGCATGTGCAAAGGCCCTGAGTTGGGAATGTACTTGGCTCCTTCTTTGAGGAAGATCAAGGAAGCAGCATGGTTGCCACATAATAATTAAGAAAGAGAGGGGTCATAATAAAGATTATAAAGGTAGTGGGGGAGGCAGATTCATAAGACCTGGTTTCAGCCTGCCAGGAATTTTACTGTAAATGAGGTTTTACTGTAAGGAGACTCTGAGCAGAGAAATGGCATGCTTAGACTTACACTGCCTTGTGGAGGGCAGGCCAGAAGAGGATAAAGGTGGAAGAAGGCAGACCATCAGGAGGCCACAGCGGTCATCTAGGGGAGAGGTGATGGAGGCTTGGGCCAGAGTGACATCAGCAGAGGAGATGAGAAGAGGCAGATTCTGAATACTTTTTAACTTCTCTGAACAGAACAAACAGTCTTTTTACAGACATTATGTCTCTATTTTCTCTCCACAACTCTGTGAGGCATTATTATCCCCATCCTAACAGTAGGAAAACTAAGGCCCAGAGTGGCAGAATGTCTTGTCTGTGGTCACACAGTCACTAGCCGAGGCACACTTGCCACATGGCTGTGCACGCCCAGCACTAGTGTCCTTGCCTTCTAGGTGACCAAAAGGGCTCCCTGTCCCATTGCCTTCCTGTGGACATGTCTCTGACTTGATGGAACTTGTTCATGTCACTGCCTAAGTGACCAGCTTTGGGTCCTTTCCGTGGAGCAGATTTCTATTTGACCTTGAATTGTCTTTGGGACCAATAAAAGAGAAATTGAACTTTTTGATACTGGGTGCATCTGAAAGAGCAGTGGAGGTCACAATGGAAATTTGTGTTTTCTTTTATTAATAAATCCTGTATACAAAGTACCGTTTTAGGTATTTTTGTGGATTACTTAATGGAATCCTATCTTTCCAACATTCTTTGAAGTAGTAACTATTGTCTGCAGTTTATCTATGAGAAAACTCTAGCTCAGAGTGTAAAGAAACTTGCCCAACTCATGCCCTCGTGAGCGGTGGAACTAAGACTTTAGTGCGGGGCTGGCAGGTTCCAAATCTCCTTAAAAACTCTTCCACCTGAGGTAGAGGCACCTAACGGCGTACAGCACAGCTGTGATGCAAAGCATTTTCTGGGGGTTGGGGGGAGATCGCATTGAGGCAGGAAGAAGCTCCTGTCCCTGAGCCATCTCAGCAGCTTCCCTGAGGAAACAGAAAAACCATGATTCCAGAACTTGCTAAGCGAGTCTGCACGTGTTGCTCATTAGGGTCTTGGAAACACTGGGCCTGCACTCAGGCAATTCTCCTAATCATAACAGTTGGTAATAAGAAGAAATGATGAGTCAAAACAAGGAGGGACCCTGCTGAGAGGGATTTCAGGAGCATCAAAGAGCCTAGCGTTATACATTTCACCAAAATCAGTGTTTGTAGAAAGCATTTCTTGTTTCTCCTGCTTCAGTGGAGCCAATTGTCTGGGAGAAAGGAAGATTATACATTATGGGAAAAGAGACAGCCCCTCTACCTAGCCTGGGCTCAAGTCTGAGAGTTGAGGTTTCCCTGGGGCTGCTAAGGTTTCCTTAAAGGATGACTAAGGCCCCTGTATCCTTGGAGGCAGTGCACCTCAGTAGGGAGCTATTTATGACCAGTCTCGGGTCACTGTCTGTGTGGGGGAGGGATAGAAGGTTGAATTTTCTAGCTGTGGCCCAAGGTGAGGCCAAAGAGAGGAAAGCTACAATATGCCCCACCCCTAAAGGTCTTCTGGAAACACTCCAGGTCAAGAACTATAGGTCATGTCATCTTAAAGACATGGCTCTCAAGACCCCTTTCCTACCCCTGAAATGCAGCTTCAGAAGCCTTCTAAAGTGAGGAAAGATGCACTGGACTCAAAGAGAAAACCGGGGCTGAGTCTCAGCCTTTCCGAAGTGTGACCTCAAGCAGTCACTTACCTTCTCTCATCCTAATCATTCACTGATCCTTGACAGATCAATCCATCTGTGTTTAGTGAGATCTTCCTGTGTGCTGTGCTGTGTATGTGGGGTTACGAAAAGTTCACTGATGTCTACCCCAAGAAGCTAAAGGTCAGCAAGGGAGATAGGCACCTGCACAACAGCCACACAAACCACTGGCTGACCAAGCTTGTGGAGATCTATCCCCCAGCACCTGGAGATAGCCAGGCATTGTGCTACGGGAGCTTGGAGGGAACAATGCCCTCTTTATGGGAGGATCAAGTGGCAGAACATAGGTTAAAGCATTCAGTGATCCTTAGACTGCTTTATATGCATAAGGGACTGCCTGGCATAGTTACTCAAGAGTCTCTTTCTATCTCTTCACCTTCTAGAGGGAAAGGGATCTGAAGGCCCTCTGAAGCAGGAAAAACATCTCCCTGCCTACAGTCCCTGAGACCTCAAGCACACTTCCTGTATAGGTTCTCCCAGGCCTTCAGGTAGGGTCCTTGCGCCAGGCCCTGCTCACAGCACCTCTGACCTAGTCAGTCTCAGAGAAAGAATCCCCAGAGTACTTCCTGCTGAGAGATCACTATACTAGGCCACATCCCGCCAGGACAGGCTCCAAGGCATTTGCTGTCACTGGAGGCAACAGTTCAAGCAAGCTGGTTAGAGTCTTCCTGAAGTGAAAAGACATTGGGACCCACTTCAGTCTTTGGCAAAACAGAAGAATAGGTCTTACTGGACAGAACTTCTTCCTTGTTATGGACATTATTTCTAATTGAAGCACTCAGGCCCTGAACCACCCAAAACTGCTCGTGAGATCTAGTATATCCTGATGCAACCAAGAACTCAGTAATTCTCTCCATGCAGAAGCAAGTGTAGAGACTCAGATCTGGATGGGAATTTGCATGCATCTGGAGATCTGGTTGGTAGCCACTGAGCCAGAGTCCATCAGACATGGAAGTCACATATGCTGGTAATCCTTGCAGGTGAAGCATCTCAGCTCCCCGCAAGCCACTCTCAGGAGTGCAGAACCTGGCTAGTTCCACACAACACACAGCCTACTGAACTTTTGGATGCTAGGCTTTGATGAGGGAAGGGTATAGGGCTTCCAAGGTGTCTTATACAAGACCACCACCATCTGGACCAGACTGGAGGAGTCCCTGCTGCATGCAGGTTGGATGGGACCTCTGGGCTCCTGCATGATCAGAAGTCCTCTCTCCCCACCATTCCCAAGAGATGGGGATAGACATCTCCAGAGTCCATCAAAGATAACTAAGAGCCCCCTTCCTAGATGACAGAATTTTTTTTCTAGTTGTCATAATTCTCCATCTTTTTCTAGAGACTGCAGATCAGACTGACATCAAGATAACAGCTGGGAGGTGACTATGGGTTAAATATTCATGGATTATTCATTCCATTTTACTTGAGAATACACAGAAGACTCTTCCAGGCACTGGCTTATGCAGCTGTAAAAGAGACATGTGCTACCTCTCTCCAGGCATCCAGAAAAGGCCCTGGTTCCTAAGACAACAATTCAAGGTCAAGAGAACAAAAAATAAATTGAAAAAGGTAAGTATACTCTCCAGGGTGTTAGAGGTCACCCAAGAGCAAGTCCTGATTCTGACATTTCATAGCCACACTAACTCATGGCATGCAAAGAAACCCTAGTGGTGAGTGTGTCTCTGGTGACAAACACCCTCCCTTCCTGTTGGCCAGCCCCCATTAGATGCTTGCAGCGGAAGAAAGCTCACTACTCCCATCATTAGAGTGTCATATGTTAATAATCATAACCTGTTTGAAAACATAATGAAAAAGTATTCACAACAGCCACAAAACCATAAAATACCTAGAATTAAATCTCAGAAGACCTCTATGAAGATGACTACAAAACTTTACTGAAGACATAAAAGAATACCATGTGCCTGGATGGAATAAATAATATCATAAATAAGAGAATCATCCCCAAAATAATCTATATATTTAATGCAATTACAACCCCAATTAAACAGGATTGTTTAATAAAATTCATCAAACCGGTTGCAAGATTCATCATGAAGAAAAAAATGTTTAAGAATGGGCTAGCCATTTTTGAAAATGAGTAATATACAGAGACTTAGTTCACCAGTCATTGAGACATACCAGAAAGCTACCATCTTTAGAACAGTTTAGAGTGGGCACCAGAACAGACAGAACCACCAATGGGAAAGAATAAAGACAAACATACATGAACATTTAGCATATGATAAAAGAAACATCTCACTAAAATGTGGACAATTCAGGTGGAACTCATGGGATGTTATTTTTAATAAGATAAAAAAGAATACTGATATCACATCCTACACAAAATAAAGTTCCAGATGGAAGAAGGAATTAAACATAAATGCTATACAGGGAATTAAAAGAAAGTATGAAAGACCAGACCTGGTGGCTCACACCTGTAACTCCAGCACTTTGAGAGGCCCAGACAGGCAGATCACTTGAATCCAGGAGTTTGAGACCAACCTGGCCAACATGGCGAAACCCCACCTCTACTAAAAATACAAAAATTAGCCAGGCATGGTGGTGCATACCTGTAGTCCCAGCTACTCAGGAGGCTGATGTGGGAGAATTGCTTGAACCCCAGAGGCAGAGGTTGCAGTAAGCCTACATTACACAACTGCACTCCAGCCTGGGTGACAGAGTGAGACTCCATCTCAAAAAAAAAAAAAGAAAAAAGAAAGTATAAGAGAGTGTTTTCATGCCTTAGAGTAGGAAAGACATATATAAAATGTAGTCAAAAGCTCAAGACACCAAGCTCCAAACCAGAAAGAAAAAGATGGCCATATTTGAGTTCGAAAATTTTAAAACCTCAATATGATAAAACAAGTACCCATAGAGTTAAAAATCAGTGGAGGACTGGAGGGCAAGATGTCACATGTAATTAATTGGCATCTAGAAATCAATTTTTAAATATAGAAAAGGGCAAGAGTTATAAACAGACAATTCCCAGAAGACAAAATAAGTTGGTCAATAAACATATGAAAAATATACACTCATTTATAATCAGAGAAATACTAATCAAAATGACTAGGAGGTCAGCCAAATTGGCAAAAAGTAAGTCTTGATAACATCATCGGGACAGTGTGTGGAGAAGCCTGATGCACACTGCTGTGAGGAGTGTAGACTGGCCAAGGCCTCTGGGAAAGCACTTTGTAATATCGATTGGTTCTAAGTGCATGCACCCAGTAGCCCAGCAATTCTATTTCTAGGTTAATTTCCTCCACAAATATAGGGATATGCAATTTTGTGGCAGTACTATCGTTTATATTAATGAAACTGAATGGGCCTGAATGCCCATCCACAGGGAACTGTATACTCCATAGGGGTTGCTAGGGCCTCCCTGTCCAGTTCTATTCTCAAGTCACACAGAGGACACCTTTCCAGCCACCTTGCATGGAGAACACACAACTAGTTCTAACCAACAAAATGTGACCCGTCCCCATCTTACCTGGGGTTCTACCATTAATTTGGTGCCAGGTCACATGAGAAGCAATAGTCCTCCTCCTTCCTGAGGGAAGGAGACTAGCACTGAGGGTGAAAAGCTGGAGACCTGAACCTAGTCAGGCCTGGAAGGAAATATGGGCTTTGCTGCTCTCTAAAGTGTGAACTTAGGCAAGTCATTTAGCCCTTCTGGGCCTCAATTCCCTCATCTATAAGTTAGAACTTGTTGTAGTCCCTGTCTTATACTCTGCGAGTTTAATTGAGAAGAACCACATCAGAGGCTTAGCACAGGACCTAAACTGTAGCAACACTTTAATAAATGCCAGTTATCAGTGTTAGGGGTATGCACGTGTGCTCTTGCTTCAATCAGCTATCACTGCATAGTGGAGCGCCATGGCACACAGCATGTAATTGTGTCCGGTCTCTGTCTCTGAAGCCTTGGTGCTTCATAGCCTGACCTGTGCAGAGGGGTGTGGGGATGGGCATGGCTAACATCACAGAGCCTCATGTAGACCCTGTCCCTGGGTGTGGGCACAAAGCCTGCCTTTCACTTGCAGTGAGAGCCAATTCTCACCTGGTGCTCAGTTCCTCTTTGCTGGCTGGTAGATGACAAGCTCTTTGTGAGAATTGAGTGGCTCTCCACCATTGCTCACTGAGTAGTGGTGGGGTGTGGCACTGACCATGGCTTCCCACTGACTACTGCCCCCAACCCATCTCAGCCCCCACCTTCTGGGCACATCTGGCCCAGAGGAGCCAGCCTACACCTGACTTTATCTCACTACACAGCTGCCATGCAGTTTCACTCCAACCTGCACCACTGAGCATCCTTTGTTGGTATTTCCAAGGTGAGAAGAGCTCTAAGATGATTCAGAGAAGCTGCTTAAAAGGCCACCTTGGGCATCTCCTGCAAGTTTAAGCCACAGCCAAGGAGGGGTCGGCACACCATTCCTATTAGTACCATTACCACAACCTACTAGTCTCCAGAATGGGGAGCGGGGACAGATTGACCTTTGTGTTCAACTGGCCTCTAGTTCTCTATCCTTCACTCTCTTGGAGACTAGCCATCCTTCTTGATGTGGCTCCAGAGCCAGAGCACTATTGAAATGGGTGGAGGTAGTCTCTGGCACAGGGTGGAGGGAATCATAAGCCTTCCATAGTTTGACTTCAGACTGCAGTCTGCTCTGTGTCTTCAAAATCATCAGTGATTATTTTTACATTGGAAAGTCCAGATTTTAATCCCACAGCCAATCCCGTATCATAGCAGTTCTCAGGTGTCTGGCTCAGACTTGGCATTTTCCAGCCAATTGTGGGGAAAGCATCTCAGAAAAAACAGACACACAGTTTCAAAATAAATCACTACAAAATGCTGGCTTTCATGTCCTATGGCAAACACAATCCAGAAAGCATGGACTTGCTCAAACTGACTATAAGACCCATTGCTGTCCACTTTGCGTACTTCCTACATTACTCAGAAACCGTCTTGGCAGGTATCACCAGCACCTTTTTGTACACTTTCAGTTATAGAGAGATCACTAATTAGCCAGGCAGCCTCTGTTCTTTCTGGATATCATTCAGAATCTGCCTTTATGCCAAGTGGAAAGTGGCTTCCCTCTAAATCTCTGATGAGAGTCAAAGGCACTGGGATTCCTGGTCTTTATCAAACCCAAGTGAAGCTATCAGTGAGGTGTGGAGGTTTCTGGCTCTAGCACCCATGTGACATCCACATGTATTACCAAACCAGGGAATCTGAAAAGTCACAGTACTGGTTTGAGAAAAATTGGTAGGCACCAGATTTCCAATATGGCAGCTGGAGACTTGGAGAATGAAGGAGAGTATAGATGGTCTCCAAGAAATGTCAGGAAATATACTGGTCTGTGGAGAGGGTAGAAGGCTGCAAGCTCAGATGTGGGGACAGACTTTCAGAAGCATACTGATGAAAGGTGGGTGTACAGCCAGGGCCCCACCCAGTGCAATGGGATTCAGGGGAGATTCTGAAACTGGCTTTGAGACAGGGTCATTGGTCAGCAATGGGGGGTGCAGTGGATCAATACAGGTTCCAAGGCTGACTGGCAGTGGTGACCCTGAAAAGTGACCACCAAGAGGACACTGGCAAGAGATCAAGGAATGAGCTACAGCTCAGATCCCACTGTGAAATTTGGGCTTGGTCTCTGGTCAAATTAAATCAGGACCTGGTGCCATTAGCATGAATGGGAGAGGGAAGACAGAGGGAGCCAAAAGGCCATCTGGGGACCACCTGTGAGAAGCTAGGGACCAAGATGGTAGCACAGGTTGTACACAGATTTGTAATCACGTTGAGATGGGGTCGAGACAGAGGAGTGATGGAGTCAGAATTTAGCCAACCTAGGATGGCTCTCCAGGAGAATTTGATCTAAAAGTCTTTTCACTATACTTTCAATGTTTTCTTATTTTTAATTGCATAACTTAGAGACCCAAAACCCACTTCTTAAACATTATTCATAAAAACCCAAACAAAGACATTAAGCACTGTGCATGTGTCTAACACTGAGTTGGGTATTTTACATGAAATTCACAATGAACACAATAATAAACAATATCCTCATTTTGGGGGACATAAAATAGAGATTCAGAGAAGTTAGGTAGCTACCCAAGGCCACACTGTGAGTAAGGAGTGGAGCTGAGAGTCAACCCTGGTTTACCTGATTCCATAGTAGGGCTCTTACCACTTGACTGCATTGGACACACCTGCTCTGTAAGGTCATGAAGTAGATTAAAAAAAAAAATCAGATGTCAAAGAACTTCCATTCCAGTGAAAGGTAAGATTCTGGTACCAGAACTGGTACCAGAACAGTTCTGAATAGCAGAGAATATTCAGGGTGTGCAAAGCAAGGCCTCCTCCTGCCTGGAGAGGAGGTGAGAGGGTGGTAGAGGACGGAGGAGGCAGAGCCACTCACTCCTGACTGTCTTCGTCTTTGAGGTGAACAGTTGGAGCAGAGAATATTTAAGAACCTGAGCCATGGCAATCATTAAGTTCCAGCATCCATTCCAGGCCAGTTCTGCCTCAGACCAGAACCTATAAGTTTGACATCAGGACCATTGCCTGAGACCACAAAGGATTATTCATGGCAACAGAGGACCCTACAGTCATGGAGAGGACAGTTTGTTTTGATTTTTAAAGCAGAGAAGAGAGTAGATTACATGGATGCATTCCACCTTCATCCCCTCCTTCTGGAACTCCATTCACAAATGGATCGGTGCTTTGTGAGCTTCAAGGGAAGACTGACAAGAACTTGTGTGTGTTCCCTAAGTGTAAGTCAGGCCAGTCAACATTCCTTCTTTCTCTACAAATGTATTAGCCTGCAAAGAAGAAGAGTATAGAACATAGAGTAAACCTAGATTTCCACCATGGCAACTTCTAAAAGTACACAAATACTTGCACATCGAAGGAAGAAACGTGAACTAAATAATAGTGTCGGTGCTTGCATTTTAGCTGCTTTGAAAATAACATCAAAGTAGGGTAGGCAACTCTGATAATAGTAATAAAATCAAATAACTTTCTTTTATTGAATGCTTCCTGTATGCCAAATACTGTTCTAAATGGTATATTGCATTTAATTCCTGTAACAGCACAGTGAGGCAGACTCCAATATTGTCCCCATTTTATGGATTAGGAAATGGAGACAGAAAAGCTTTGCCATTTGTCCCACGTCGCTGTTAGGTAGTAGAGCAGGACTTGAACCTGGGCACAGGCTCCAGAGCCCACCCACATTCTTAGCAATTATACTAACACTGCTCATTGGAAACATGATGAAAGTCAGTATTTAAAACAATGTGTACATGTAAGCACCCTGTGCCTAAATCCACAAGGCAAGATGTCTGAAATCATACTGAGAAGCGCACAACAGGGGAGACCCAAAGGGACAGCATTCCTGAGGGGACAAACAGAAGCACTGGCTGTGTGGTGGCTGCCGCGTCTGGGGGGAGCTCAGAGTTTCAGTGACTGCAACCAAAGCGAGCCATCAACAGTATCCCAATCACAAGGAAAATCCATTAATTTTTCTACTGAACCTTGCTCTGGGGTGAGGATCACAAGTTTCATTCCGGCTGCCATATTTTGAGAGTTTTATCGATACATGTGAGAGATTCAGAAAGGGCCAGCCAGGAGCCAGGACAACTGATAGAGGGGCAGGGGCGTGGGTTAATACATTTGAGGAATAAAAAGCAACAAGTGTTTAGCCTCAAGGAGATGATTAAGGAAAGATGAGAACATTGTCCTCAAGCATTAAAATCACTGGCCTGCTGAGCACTGGTCTTCAATGACCAACCAATGGCAAGGAGTGAGGAAGGAGTGCCCAATCTAAAGTCCAGAGGCCTCTCCCCAGCAATGGGTTACTGCTGCTGGCAATGGAGCGATGCTGCCCTGCACGAGACATGAGCTGTCATCACAAATGCTTAGAAAAATAAAAGTGGCACGACCACCTCTGCCTCTTGGGGTTATTGGAGGGAGAAGGCTAACGGAGGATTTGGGGAGGCAGTGCTCAGAGTGTTGACAATGTGTGACTCCAAATGCGCTTATGAAATGCTGAAATGGACATGTTAGCTTGTGTGCCTGGTTTTTAGCTTAAAACTTAGAGCTATATGACTCCTCAAAAAGGTTTTACTCACTTGGGTCAAACAACTGTGAAAAGAAATTGTAGATACAGAAGTATGAAAGCACATTTACACAGGCAATGCTGACCCTTCCTGATGTGGCAGTGACAGTTATAAATAACTTCCAGCTTGCAATCACACTCCCTCCTTTTACATCCAGATGTATAAACCACCTACCAGCCAGCATGGGGTGGGGGCCCAAATCTAGGCTTTCCCTTTGATTCGTATTGACCTTTGTCAAAGATCAATAAGAGAAACACATACACACAAACACAATACACCAAAAAAACACAATACAGAAAAACACACACAAAAAAACACAGACTACCTCCCCTTCAAAAACAGAAATGCATTTTTTATGGGCAACAGGGATTGCATATCGGGTAATATCAAACAGTCTCTTTACCTATTGAACAGAACACACAGGGTAACTTACAGTAAAGACCTGGTCAGCGATGGCTGAAGCTCAGCTGGAGCAAAGCAGCCTTCTTTTACTATTTTGCAAGCCCTAGATTAACCCAAGTAAACACTTGTAAAAGGGTCGATTTTTGAAGTGTATTTAAAATCACTCTCACTGTGTCAACATGCAGACAAGCAAGCAATCCCCAACTTATGACATAGGTTCCTGTCCCATGTGGAGAGCTTTTTGCCCTATTTGTCTGAAAAGCTCCTCCCTGCAGCAGCAGCCCCAGAGGTTTCCTCTCAGCCTGCTTTCCTCCCAGCTGAGCTGGGGACACCAGCTAGGAGATAAAGCCCATTACCCATTTACACTGGCTACCCTCTGGATCCTCCATCTAAACTCAGGCAAATGGTGCCCACTAGTCACTTTCCTTCTGTTTCAGTTTCTCCTTCAGCCCTCCCTGAGCTTACTCCAGCCACATCGTGCTTCCTGTTTTCCATTCACTTCTCTCCCCCATCACTGCTCCCAGTCCCAGCTAACAATGTCCTTTGCAAGTCTTCACACTGCTCTGACAACTCAAGAGTGAAAATGAAATAGAAACTGAGCCAGAGCAGGTGGGGAAGTAGTGAGACCCTCCCTTGAACAACTCAAATAAACACAGATGCACTGCTCACACATTCACACTCACTTCACACCCCACCCCACCCCTCTTCTCTCTCTCTCTCTCACACACACACACACACACACACACACACATTCAAAACCCCCCTCCCTGCAGCCTTCTAGCCTGGCACATAGGACATTGATGGGGAGGGGAAGGCCCTGTGGTTCCAGTCTGTGAGAATTCACCCAATAGCCTTTCTCCCCAGAAGTCATAAAACAGAGACATCACGCCAGTTAGAATGGGGGGATAGTGGGGGGGGGTGGGGAGTTGGGGAGGGATAGCATGGGGAGAAATGCCAGATATAGGTGAAGGGGAGGAAGGCAGCAAATCATACTGCCACGTATGCACCTATGCAACAACCTTGCATGTTTTTCACATGTACCCCAAAACCTAAAATGCAATAATAAATAAATAAATAAATAAATAAATAAATAATAAAAAGAATAGTAGAAAAAGAATGTTACCATAGAGAGAAATATACTTTGGCACTGTCATTCAAAACTGTCATTAATTTTAAGACATCTTCAAATGGACTCCTGAAATGTCATTATCAGGCTTTCCGTAGGGTTTAGATACCATAGGATTTTCTCTGGGAAAAAAAAAAAAAAAAAAAAAAAACAGAGGACAGAGGAATATGACCTAACTCTAAAGCAACGTTCTCAGACTCTCATAGCTGTCAGAGTTACTTGAGGGCTTTTTAAACTATGATCACTCAGCTCCACCTCCAGAGTTTCTCATTCAGTGGCTCTGGGGTGGGGCTGAGAATTTTAATTTTTAGTAAGTTCCTAGGTGACATGGAGGCTGCTTGTCCAGGGACTGCATTTTAAAACCACTGACCTAAAGGAAACCATCAGTGGGGATCTTGTTGAGCATGACCCAGCAGACCCTGGGTCTGAGACCAGAGAGCTTATGAGCTGATGTCCTTATAGACCTACAATGCTTTGATGGCCACCAGACCTGGCTGCAGAAGCCACCTGCAGAAGACATCTTTCTGTTCCTGTCATCCCAAGGCCATTTCCACCCTCTAAGCTCTGTGCACTCTTCTTGATCCACCCAGCTTCCTTAGTAAGACCAGGGTTCCATCCCTGGGAATGTCCCACTCCTAGGCAGTCCATCCAAGGGATATGATCCTTGTCCCACAGGGACACTGCCACCCCCACCCCACCACTGCCATGTGATGGTTGGGATAAACAAGGGAAACAACTGCCAGCTCTTAAAAAATGAAACATGAGTTTAAAGGCGAGAAACCAGACTATGCAGGAATGGAAGAGGGAAAAGCAGATTCTTACCCTTCTCTATTAAGAGTGGATTCACAAGTGAGAATAACAGCCAATCACCATCATTGCCACGAGGGTTTGCAACATCATTCTCAGAGCTCCCAAATTTTAGCTGTCACTGAGGTCATGGCGTTGGAGTCAGACAAACCTGAGTTTTCATCCCAGAGTTTCACTTGCTTTCCATCATTTAATTCTCACAACCTCCTAATTTGAGTTCCAGCATACCCAATTTTATCCAGGAGGAAGTATGTGTTCCAAAAGGCTAAGTAACTTGCCCCAGGTCTCGCTGTCAGGAGCCAAACTCAAAGCCCCTGCCCCTACCACTGAGCTTCCCCGCCTCTTGGTGTCAGCCAGAAGGGAGGACAGGGATGGCCTCCAGGGGAACCCTGACAGCCTGGCAGGCACTGGGTCCCTCATCTGAGGGGTCGGCAGGTGGCCTCAGGGGACACAATGATCTCTGGAGCCCCTTTTTCATTCTATTTCTATGATCAAAACTGCAGAGGGAAGTCCACTGCATTTGAGGAAGAAATAAAAGAAACAAGGCAAGCACTAGCTTGCCTCTGTGATCCATCAAAATGTCTTCCATGTGAGTGACAGAAAAGGGGTTTTTGTGGTCAGCAATGTAATAAGGTAATTATTTTCACACCAGTCTTTCTGTATAGTTTTTCACAGACAGCAATTTTATAAGGCATAATTATCTATTTTCACCTGCTCCATAAATTCCTCCTTTCCATTTCGTCCCCCAGTAAACTAGAAATTATTTAAAACAGAAGCCAAGCCCTCCATCGCAGTGCTGGGTTTCACAGTGCTGTGCACCTCCAGGTGCCATTCCTGGCTGCCCCTCTGCCTGGCTGTCCCCACCATGTCTCCCTTGCCATCTGGCCCTCCTGTGGAAGGAAGCCTGTCTCAGTGTGAGGAGTTGCTAGACCCCTGCTGCCTGGGAATGGAAAGCCAGTATTGTGGGCCACTGCTCCTGGCCAGCTTCTCGGCACCTCTCTCATTCAGGGGGAGCGGGCTTAGCAGCTTTTCAGAAGCTCCGCCTGTGCCTCCTTCTGCTTCCCACTGCACGTCAGGCTGCAGGGCAGGGCAGTCACCTTCTCATTTGTTTTCAGCAGAATCTTTAGGCCAAGGCGACTGTGTGGTTTGGGAACATCCCATGGATTCTGCTGTGATGGTTAGTAATGGCGTCAGGCCTGGGCTCCCCCGACAACATCACTTTATTTTCAGATATCCAACATCCTCTCATGCTAGAAGCTTCAATATCTGCTGCAGTCTTCACACTTTCCAGGGATGTAACCAAAGCAAGTTCTAACATCGATTGAGAGTTTACTATGAACCAGGCACTGTGCCAAGGACTCTACAATACTATTTGGCTGAATCTTCATAATAACTCAGAAAAGCATACATTATTATGAAGTTGTGAGAATAAAATGACAGAATGTAAGAAAGCTAAGAATTATAACAAGGTCACAGAGAAGGTAAGAGACAGAATTAAGATTCAAACTTTTGTCTCTGAAGTGCCAAAGCCCCTCTTCCACCCACTACATGAAATCAATGATTCTATGAGCTTTCCCAGAACCCACTCAAGACTGAGGTGGTTTGGGGATGCCAGGATTCACCAGGGAAACTCAGGGCCTTTGGGCAGTGCCTCAGGAAGCAGTACGGGGAGGAAGGCAGCGGCTCTTTCAGCAGAAGCACAGCAAGCCCAAAGCTCAGAGCTGGTTCCTGTCCATAACCTTCGCAACCCCTCCCTGCTGGTGGGGCTGCACCTTCCCCTTGCCCCCTCCCATTGTCTTCTCATCTGAGCCCCTCCCCTTGCTGTCAGTAGCCCTTCCCTGCCATAATTCCTCACTGAAGGTGGTCCCCACTGTCCGGGTAGGCTGTCTTTATTCAGGGAGTTTCATGAGCAGGGAGCGGTGAGGAGTCACTTGTCACCTGCCTCTAGCTATCCCCCAAGCTCCCACCTCATTCCATACATGGCCTGGGTTTGGGGGAAGAGGCATCCTCTTGGACATGAGCAAGTACTGGAAAGATCTAAAGCTGCAGGCCTGGGTAGAGGTGAAGGAAAAGAGAGAAGGAGGAAGAAGGGAGCTAGGCATCAAGAGACCAGCAGCAGTGATGTGACTGCAGACTCAGAACACAGAGCTCTCTAAGCCACCCTTCTCTGACATTATCTGGAGCCCACACTAGCCCCTTTGACACTGCCTTGAGGTATATCTGCTCCCTGCAGAGTCCACTGACAAAATTCAAGGACAAGGCTGAACACACAGAGACATCTCAGAGGTCAAGGGTTAGGGGGTGGTGGTCCCTGGGTCTCCCAGTAGATTAAAAAGAAAAGAAATAAATGCCTAAACAGGGCTTCAAAATGTATCATGCATTCCAAATATTTAGATGAAATAAATTAATACCTGAAACACTACAAAAATACAATGAATATATATGTGCCAGCCTCAAGAGATTAACAGGATTCATTAAAAATATTAATTCTTAGTGCACTATAGGTTTTATAGCCTTGTCAAATGGCACATTTTAAAGTTCTGAAACTCTTTATAAACTTTCCAATACTGCCAGTGAATGAGTGTGACTCCTGATATAATCCATTTAAAGACAACAGTCGCACGCTAAACCTGAGGCCCCTACAGACTTCCCAGGCTTGGCTTTTGATATCTCCTGGTACTGCCTCCCTCCCTAATGCCCACAGGACCTGAACACTGTAGATGTCCACTGCCCTGTACATTTCAGAAAGACAAAGCTCTCCTTTACATGGGTACCCACAGTGCCCAGTCAGGTTGTGCTTCTCTCCTGATGGAATGGATGGAAGACTGAATGTGCAAAGTGAACTGGCACCTGTGCCTTCTCCACCCTAACCAGTGTGTCTCAGGCTGAGCTGGACCCTTGCATGCCTGCCCTGCTCAACCTGCTGAACCAGCAGGAACCCCAAGGGTGTAGTACAGGGCTAGGCCTCGTCTCAACAACTCCAGATATGCTCCTTGTATCTGAAAAATTATTTACTGTGGTGATGTGCAATGCCTTTTTAAGAGAACAGATGGCACCTCCAATTAGAATGCCTTAAAAGGAAACCCTAATGAGATTGTAAAAGCCAACAAATTGACTTTTTCATACAGTACTTTCCTGGCACACAATAAATCAAATATATAATGAGGTTCAATAAAATAATAGATTTATTGATACTTGTTTTTCCTAGTATGGTGTTGCACCTCAGTCCTACCCCGTGGGTCCCCTCACCAAGTGCTTGCCCCTGCAGACCAAGGCAGAGAGCTGGATAATGCATCTATGACCTTCTCTCAGGTCTGGCCACCACAGCCACATGTGGCTTTGATTCAGTGATTTCTGGTCGGATCCAAGCATGCTAAAACCTGCTATATCTGGAGAGTAGGGCCATATGAAGGGTATGGCATCTGTGGTCACACACATAGGCATGTCTAGTAATCAGCTCCACTCTGGGTAAGATTGGGGATACTGTGGTGGGACAATAGGGGGTATATGTAACCCCAGAGCTAACTGGACCAGATTCAGGAAGAAGAAGCCTATAAGGTATAATTTATTATTATTATTATTAAATTTATCTCCAAATTAAGTTTGTCTCCATCAGGAGACAAACACAACCTGACTTGGCACTGTAAGTACCCAGAATGTACATACTGGAAGCTTTGGGAAATTTCTGTTTTTTCCCCCCCAGGTATTAGTACTTCTGGTTCAAGTACATCAGATCAGATGGCTAGAAGACAGGCCTTGAGAGAGAGAAGAAAGAGGTGCTATAGCAAGGAGGACAGCACCACATCAACATTCTGAGCGATTAGTCATCTGTCTACCTTTCCTCTAGGTGACCATACCCAGGGACTGGAAGAATTTACAGGGTGTGTCTGCTGAAGTGGAAGCTAGGAGGTTGAGTATCCTATTTGCATGGTTGATCTGTAGAGGGAGACTGGTCAGTGAGAGGGGTTCATGAGCAGGAGTGTAAAGGAGTGTCTTCAGGAGGAATACTGTGAGACCCTGGGCATATATTTTGACAATCATGGAGGCTGGTCTTTGGTCTGAACATCCAGGCAGCAGTGATTCAGCATCCTTAAGTGGCTTTTAAAGAAGTACATTAAACGATGCTTTTCTGGCTCATGGAAGACCCCCAAAGCAACTTCAGAAATCAGTGGAGGAGACAGAACAACATAAAAACAGGACCTCTGGTCAGCAGAAACAATTACTTTTGTTAATATTAACCCACCAGAGAGATGTCTGTAGAAAATCAATTTACAAGAGGATGAGCTCTTCCTCAGTTCAAATCTATACACATTGATTGAACTCAGGAACTTGATCTAGATACTTTCATTCCTCCTCTTTACTCAGCAAAGGTTACATACACTACAAGGCTAGAATTAAGAAATTCTTCCACTCAGAGTCCAGTCACTTTTTCTGCTCAACAAACTGAAAGTATGAAATATCCCTCTGTGGCCTTCTGTGCTGGGGATGGATGGAAGGGATTTGATCCAAGGAGGTTTAAGGAAAGGTCCTGCTCACAGGGAGCCAGGCAGCATTATCCAACGCAGAAGAAAGTTCTAAAATATTTGAGGCTAACCTGGAGCACTGACTCCCAAATACAATGGGGATACTGAAAAGAGAGGTCATCCAATTTCCAGGCTGCAGTGCTCAGAGGAGTAGGAGCAAATTGTCTAAAGTACTGTGCAGGGACAGCAGTGATTGCCTCCTCCTACAATTACTGGGGAGACTATTGGGAGAAAAGCACCCCTTCTCCCATCCCTATCCAGGAGTGTAGCTGCTTTTCCCCGTTTTTGGCAGGGAGACTGCTGTTACCTCTACAGTAGATAATGAGAGAGTGGATGTAGCTGATGCATTAGCTCCAGTCCCTAGAATTTATGCCTTGGAGATGCACTCTGTGGTCAGGCCACTGGTCTTGTCATTTGACAGGAGCACAAGTGCTACATCAGGCTGGGCATTGGAAAGGACACAAGAAGATGAATATACGGTCCTGGCACACAAAAGTCTTAATTTGGTAACTAAGATAAGTACAGAATAACTGGACAATTAATAAAATGATGAGAGCTCTGAGGGGAGTCTGGTTACAAATATACAGGAAACCCAGCAAAGAGATAGGAGATTCTCAGCTATAGGCACCAGGAGGGACTTCCTGGAGGAAGTGATAATAGATCATGATTTTGCATCCAAAGAACTCTATAGTCTGGCATCTGATGAACAGAAGTTATTTTGCTGAGGTGAGAGGAAGGGGGAAGAAAAAAAAAGTAATCTTCACCCAGTGCTAAGTAGGGAGAAGGGCCCTAAACGCTCAGCACAGGAGTTGTATGTTTCAGCACCATGGCCAGCAATTCTGCTTTGCTCTGCAATCAAAGGATGATGTCTTTTCTTCCCTGCCCCAGACCCACCACTTGCATTGTCAGGGAACAAAACTCCCCAGCCCAACGCCCTTACTAGACACTTACTAGTGCATGCCACTTCTGGAGGGTCAAAGTCCGCTCGGTAATAACCAGTCCGGCAGGTGCAGATGGGAGACGCCTCTGCAGGAGAGCGGCTGTTGGAGGGGCAGTGGGAGCAGCCTTCAGCTTCCTGGCTGGCCTTGAACGTCCCTGCAGGGCAGGCTAGAACACAAAGAGACCATGTGATAATTAATGGAAGTGTGGTAGCCAGAAATTCTTTCCTACAACCGGAACATGAGTGTCTTTGTCTCTAAAAAGAACATCAAGATCCCCCTCTTGTACCAAGTGAGCATCTAAGGTTGAGGAAACCCCTATTTAACACTTCCTATTCTTCAAATATCCTTTGTGAAATATACTTCCTGGTACCAACAGCCTCTCTCACTTGAAAAAATGGATAATAATTCTTCACTTCCAGGTGTGTCAAGAGATTTAATTGAGAAAACAAATCTAATGTGTAGCTCAGTTCCTGGGACATAAGTGCTCTGTAAATGGTTATTCCCTCCCCTGTATCTACTGGTTAACATCCAGGGCCTTTCCCTGAGCCACTCACTAAAGGCATCTCATCTTATGACCTTAGATAGAGAGGGGTCTTAGGTGACAAAAGACTGGACCTATGGTTTTTCAGTGTCATGTTGCAGCACACATGAGGAACACTATGAGATGTATTAACAAGCTCTTGTTATGAATGATGGTAAAGGGCTGAAATTCATAAGTGATTCTTTAAAACTAAATTAAAGTGATTTCAAGGTTACTGCCTTAACAACATCATTCTCCCTTAATTGCATTTTGATATGCTTTGGGGGGCGGGGCAAGGAAAGGATGACTTTGCAGACAGTGCACCAGGGAGTGTGTCATTCACTTGGTGTCATCTATCATGCACATAGCAGTGGTGAAGGTTGGGAACAATGGATACAGCCTGATCTCCACTGGAGGGGCCCTCATATGTGCAGCACACATCCCTAATTTCCTGTGGGATCAGCCTGTAGTGAGTCATGCCCTGAAAAGTCTGGCTCCAAGCTGTCCCTTGAGCTTTAACTTTGTCTTATCTATAGAGACTTTTGGGCCCAGAATCTGGTCTCTTCCTTGCTGATCCCTCATAAGATTGATCCTGCCCACCCTACTCCCCTAAGTCCCTTCCCCATCATCTCAGCCCCTACTCTTCCTGTCCTATGAAACCTACTCTGGCTCATCCTCCTTTGAGACTGAGTAAAACTTACTAACTGGTCAACTTGTTTGGCTTTGTTACACACCTCATGACTTCACTCAACAAACACTGTGCCCCTGCTGAAAACCTGTCCCGGGGAATTCAAGAATAGAGCCTGCCTTCAAGGAGCCCTTGATCCAATGAAGTCATATAAATCTAATACAACATGAAAGTTGTATAATGGAAGTGCCATTATAATGGTTTCTACTTATAGAAAGCTCATCTTCTCAAATGTATTGTTCCCTCCTGGAAAGTGCAGAGTATTCTCTAATAATAGCAGTAGCCACCATCTGTTAACTTATCTTGTTAAGTGCTTTATATGCATTACTCTATGGGGTAGCTATTATTATCTCCATTTTGCTAATGAGGAAACCGGGACATGGAGAGGTTAAAAAAGTTACCAAAGATCATACAGTGGGAAAAATGATAGTGATGACGTACGCATAAGCTATTTGAAAAATATCCACTGCTTTTCTGCTAAGACAAGACGAAAGAACTGTTTCCTATGCTGTGAAAGTTATCTCACTCCATTGCTCACTTAAGGTGCGGAAAAGGTTTCAGTTTCTCCAGACACTTGCTGGGTGGGGGTCCATATTGGACAGAAAGGAATCTCCAAAACGCAATGTTCTGGAATGACACAACCCAAACGTGTTCCATGGGGTCACGTTCTTTGGATTGTTAACACCTATGACAAAAGGGTACTGTGGCCAGATATTTTGAAATGGGGATTTCAAAAGTTCATCTCATTCTTTGTTGAGGATTTCTCAGAACTTTTACAAATGCTATGTTTTTTTCACCAAAAAGCCTTACTTTGCAGAGCATCCCCTGGGATAATGGAAGACACCGGAGTGAATGTTGTTTCCCAGTTTTGGGGAAAGAATGTCAGTTGCGACCCATGTAAAAAGGGGCCACTTCCTGACCCATCTCAACACATTCTAAAGAAACTTCTCTGTAGAAAGAAAAAACAGTACTGTTTGGGTCTTTACTCAAGACCCAACAAATAAAACATGAAAGGGAAAGGCACTGATGGCAAACCCAACACGTCAGAGACTTTGGCTTACTAAACTGTCTTTCCAAGCCCACTCAGTATAGTCCCTCCTATTTTTCTCCCATTCCTTTTCTTCTTTCCATATCTCTTCTTCATATCCTGTGAGAAACACTTGGCTCTTTTCCTAATCAATCCCCACCCTTCCTGGCCCTGTTGGGTTCTGCAGCCAGTGAATACAGACAAATCCCAGGCCTGTGCTGCCTGGACTTAGAGGAGCTCTGTCGCTGGAAAGTGGGGGAGGGGTAGTGGTGATGACTGAAGCATTCATGGTTGGGCCCTGCCATGCTGTAATTTTCTTAATGTACCAGTCCAAGAAGAACAAGGTGTTTTTCCTTTCTTTGCAGCATTTAAAAGCCTTCTCACTTTACATTTAGTAAGTTAACAGCATAAACAATCGTTCTAATATCCACAAGTGGCGGCGGGGAGGGATGTGGAAAGTGCCCCCCTCTGAGGTTTCTGATGGACAACACTAGCTCTGGGTGACTGAGTCTCTGAGCTCCAAGGTTTCCATAAGAGGAGGAAGGGGAGGGGACGAGGTCCAAGCTGAACATTAAGGAGTGAAGTCTAGGGAGTGGTTGAGGAGAGAGGTTCCAGGAGGAGGTCTGATTCCATCCTCCCTGGAGAAACAAGCACTTGGCAGTGATCAGACAGTCCTGTGTTCAATTCTTGGCTCTGCTAGCTCCTAGCTGGGTGACCACTGACAAATTATATCATCCCTCAGAGCCTCAATTTTCTCATCTGTATGAAAGGTCTATAAAAAAAAACCATATACCTCTCACAAATAACTCCCACAAATCATTAGAAATTAATAAACTCAAATATGAAATGTTGCTAGCATCAGTGTGTGCTAAATAATGCTAACTCCTCTTCATCCCAACTTACCCGCTCCCTTTTAAAAAACAAGGTTTCTTTGCAGGGACTTTTGGAATTCAGGGTCAGAATGCAAGTTTGGAGTCCCAAAGTGGGCAAATAAATCCTAAAATCTGATGAAAGAATGTGTTTCTACATATATTATTTCTGTTTTGTATAATGGGTGAATCATATCTACAAAATATATTTTACATAGAATTACAAAATGTATGAATCTCTTTAATATTCAGATTTCATAACTTAATACTTTAATAAAATCTGTCTAGGCATTCCTTAATCTATAAAAGAAGCACTATTCCTAAATTCATTTATTAAACTTATTTTATTTTTACTTTAAGTTCCGGGATATGTGTGCAGAACTTGCAGGTTTGTTACAAAGGTACACACATGCCCTGGTGGTTCGCTGCACCTATCAACCTGTCATCCAGGTTTTAAGCCCCGAATGCATTAGGTATTGGTCCTAATTCCCTCCCTTCCCTTGCCCCCCATCCCTCGACAGGCGCCAGTGTTTAATGTTCCCCTCCCTGGGTCCATGTGTTCTCATTGTTCAACTCCCATTTATGAGTGAGAACATGCGGTGTTTGGTTTTCTGTTACTGTGTTAGTTTGCTAAGAATGATGGTTTCCAGTTTCATTCATGCAAAGGACATGAACTCATCATTTTTATGACTGCATAGTATTCCATGGTAGACATGTGCCACATCTTCTTTATTCAGTCTATCATTGATGGGTATTTGGGTTGGTTCCAAGTCTTTGCTACTGTAAATAGTGATGCAATAAACATGTGTGTGCATGTGTCTTTATAGTAGAATGGTTTATAATCCTTTGGGCATATGCCCAGTAATTTATTAACTTTAGATTTCTACGTGTAGCCACACTTGAGCTATATTTTCTCATAGAATTCATGCTTTAAAACAAGGGTTAAAGTGCCAGGATAATCCACAAAACCTTTTTAACTTATCTTGTATTAGATGCCACTAATAAGAAACAGAAGTTAACAATATTGTTGTTTTACTAGAAATTTAACAGAGTCAAATAAATAAGAAAACTATGCTGCCTTGAGAAAAAGCAGCTTTAATTTGGGGTGATAAATAAAGCTTCTGGGTGGATTCTGATGAAGAATATTCAGGCCAAGAGAAGCAAAAGCAAATGGCCTTTGGAGCCAGGTCTGTCACTTAAGAATGTAAAGCAGCTGGGAGTCACACAGTGCAGAGTGGTGGGGACCCTGGCAGCCTGGAGACTGCTCACTTGCGGAAAGACTCTACAATTTCAAACAATAATAATTAAATGTGGTGGTAGCCTAACCAAACACATCTCAGCACTTTCAGGCAATTTGAGGTAAATAACAGAGTTCTCTGCTTTCATATCATTTCAAAACTCAAGAGATCCTTTACAGAATTATGGTCAGCATTATTGCTACAGTTGGGAGCTCCTCATTCAACAAATATTTATTGAGGATCGACTCCTAGCCAGGCACCAGGCTGGAGGAATAGAACAGGGCACCGATGGGGTAACTGACTTTAGGAAGCTCCCTTCCTGGTGAGGGAGGTGGACGATGTAATGCTGCTTCTGATGCAGCAGGATCTGTGCCATGCTTGTGTGGGCACAGGGGACCAGGTGGCTGGATGTACACCTTTTGTGGACTCCCCTTATAAGATGAGAGTCATGAGAAACGTTTTGTTACTTTATAAAAGAAGCAATATTCCTAAGTTCATTTATTAACCTTTTAGATTATAACTTGTAACCACACTTGTGCTATACTTTCTCACAGAATTCATGCTTTAAATAATGGTTAAAAGTGCCATTTCAGGCTGTGCGTGGTGGCTCACAATTGTAATCCCAACACTGGGAGGCCGAGGCGAGTGGATCACCTGAGGTCAGAATTTTGAGACCAGTTTGGCCAACATGGTGAAACCCTGTCTCTACAAAAAATACAAAAATACAAAAAAAAAAAAAAAAAAAAAAAAAAATAGCTGGGAGTGCTGGCACGTGCCTGTAATCCCAACCACTTGGGAGGCTGAGGTAGGAGAATCACTTGAACCCAGGAGGCAGTGGTTGCAGTGAGCAGAGATTATGCCATTGTACTCCAGCCTGGGCAACAGAGCGAGACTCCATCTCAAAAAACAAAAAAGTCCCATTTCTTGGTACTTGGCAATGATTAAACAGTTTCTTGTGATCACTAGGAGGCAAAATTCAGGAGGAGAGGAAAAGATAAAGGGAGAGGAAGAGGTGGTGGAATAGGAGAAGTAGGAAGGGAAATTAGATCCGAAACTGCCCAGCATCAGATTTCAAGGGGGAGAGTTTCATTCTATTCCAGGAAGTGGGCAGAAAGAGAAGAGCCGCCTGCACCTTACTATGTATTTGCATTAAGACCTTTGTCAGTGGGACACCATAACTTGGAGGGCTGGACGTTTTTAACAACAGTGAAGCCTACAATAATTGCCTTGTTTCCTTAAGAGAAGGGGGTTTGGTTTCCTCCATTGTAAGGGACTAAAGTTCAGACACAAGGCCTAGAAACCTGCATAGCCAAGGCTTTTGGATGGCACCCCTCCCCCAATCCCACTACACATCTCTTTCCCCACCCTCAACTTCAGAAAAGGGGAGGAGACAAGATCTGAGCACACTACGCCTAAACGTATGTATATTTTCCATTCAACAGACAAAACACATTTGCCTCCCTGTTCAAGGGATGGGTACACATCATCTCTGGCTGGTATCCAGAAGGTCACCTTGAAACACCCACCCAACTTCTCAGCACCTCAACGACGTAGCAAATTACCGGCTTCTTACAATGCTCTTGAGATACCCTTCTCCTCTCATCCCTGCACGTAGACTTCCAGTGACACTGAGTCCATCACCTACAGTACTATTACTTTATAAAGAAACAGATTAAGTGTCTCATAAACAGTGCAGTGATTGAGATAATGGAAAGCGCTTCTCGTCCCCATCTGCAGCATCAGGTTATGAAGCATTTCCAAGCAGCCAGGAAGAGGAAATTAATAGAAGCAAGAGGGAATAACCACTTTTATGCAATTTCCTCAGGAGATAGTGGACCATCTAATCTTTATTGGAGCCCTTTAACCTGTCACTCAGCACTCACCAGAGCCTCTTTAGTGCTCAGAATTTTTCTTGATATCGAAGGAAGATAAAATGAAAACCTCAAAACATTATTTTATAATTTTCAGATATGGAGGGTGCATATTACCTCTGCCCCTCCCCCTCTCAAATAAGGCCTCGAAAACAACATTTTTATGCAGCATAAATGTGGGAGAGCTTAACTATTCTCAGTGCATGGTTGAGGGGGTCAGAGTTACACCGCAGGGAGGAAGTCTCTCCTTGCATTTTAAATGTGATTCTTCCCTCCACCGCCACCTTCTGTCCTTGCTCTTTCTTTTTAATAATCTGATTACTTCTTCTGATCTATTTTTTTCCCCAAATGAGTTTGCAAAGGTTCATGCCAATGAATATTCATCCCCTGCTTAAGAACCGGGTGCCTTTTTTTCAAGGCAGGTGCAGCTCAGCAGCTGGCTCAGGGAAGCCAGCCTGCCTCATGGGGCAACAGGGAGAGCAGCAAGGCACATGCTTCTGGCCAGGAAGAAAGAGGCTCACAGCCCAGAGCTCATTGCTTCTAAAACCTCCCCTTCCTTTATCTTACACTTTGGTCTTGCTCTGTAAGAGAGGCAGAAGAGCCTCTCTCAGCAGCGACTAAGAACTGTGCGATAGGTGTGGTATCAGTGGGCAAGAAATTCCTGCGGGTCATGCAAACAGCTCTGCATAGCTGCTTCCACAGGTCTTGTGGCCCCACACTGGGCCACTATTTGAAGTCAGTTCTGTGGCCAAATGCCTCCATCACCTTCATATTACTGGTGGCTGACCCCATAGGTTCCTGGCTCTGAAATTTCAGGCCTGGTGAGACTCCCTGGAAGGAGGTGACATGAGGCCTCTGCACTGGGATTCCTCTGTCTGTTCTCAAAAGCAGTCTTTGCTTTCCCAGAATGGGTTTTCCCGAACAGCCCCAGGACATTCCACTGGGACTTAAAGCCTATAGGAGCTCCCATTTCCCCTTATATTCATGGCAATGTGTTGAGAAAACTGATGGCAAAGAAATATTTCCCAAGCATGCATGCATGCATGCATCCATCCATCCATCCATCTGTTCTTCCATCCATCCATCCATCCATCCATCCATTCTTCCATCCATCCATCCATCCATCCATTCTTCCATCCATCCATCCATCCATCCATCCATCCATCCATTCTTCCATCCATCCATCCATCCATCCAACCATCTATTCATTGAATGTACTATTTTGAAAGCTCTCTGAAGGCTGACACTAGGTGTTGTCATCTTTGTACTTCCCTTTCCCCAGCGCTTAGCACAAACCTTACACATAGGCGTACATATTCTATGGCTAGTCAAATAGACGTTCACTGAAGGACAGCTGTGATAAGACCAAAAGATAAAAGCTGTGATGATAATAGTAATAACGACAACAAATATGATCTTAACATTAGAAAATGTGAGATAATGAGCACTCCCATACAAAGTATGGATTTTTTTTTTTTTTTTTTGAGACAGGGTCTTGCTCTGTTGCCCAGACCGGAGTGCAGTGGTGCGATCTTGGCTCACCACAACGTCTGCCTCCCAGGCTCAAGCAATTCTCCTCCCTCAGCCTCCCAAGTAGCTGGGATTACAGGCATGCACCACTACTGCCTGGCTAATTTTTGTATTTTTAGTAGAGATGGGGTTTCACCATGTTGGCCAGGCTGGTCTTGAACTCCTGACCTCAAGTGATCCAACTGTCTTGGTTTCCCAAAGTGCTGGGATTACTGGTGTGAGCCACTGCGCCCAGCCAAAGTATGGATTCTTATACTTTCCTAGGAGAATTATTTGACATGTATTAAGAGCTTCAACATGTTGAAAGCTTTGATTCAACAATTTTATTTCTAAAAACTTATTTTAAAAAAAGCAGGCAGGGGTAGAAACAATTTATATTCACTGATGTTCATCACAGTGTTATTTATAATAGGGAAGAAAGAAATAAGAGAGAAAGGGGGAGGGAAGAACTTAAAACTCTGATAATAAGGTATTGACTAAATTATGCAACTTTCATATAATGGAATACTGCACAACCATTAAAATTGTGACTGGAAAAATATTTTAAAAGTGTGGTCTAAAACGATAGAGTATGAGACTATGACTGCATTTTACATACACATAGATACAAACATATCATACTCAGCAAAATGGAAAATAAAATCTGGGAATGGTGACATTATTAATTATTATTATGTTTCTGTCCTTTCTCAATGTTTTGTATTGCATATACATGACTTTAGTAATCAAAGAATTTCTCATTCAGTACATTTTAAAATCTTGCAGAGGACAACTTCCAATTCTAAGGAGCTGAGCTGAGCAGAACAGGTCAGGGTGAAGTGTTTACAAGCAAAATTTCTACAGCAGAGGTGGAGATGCTCTGTGCCAGAGGTCTTCAGAGGAAGGGGAGAGCGGGTTGCCATTGGAAGCCTGCCTAGCGGAGTTGGTTCGTGCACAGGGCCTCAAAGGATGCGTAAATGTCAGCACAGAGAGAGGATGGAAGAATGAGAGAAAGGGAAAAGATTGTACCAAGACTCAGAGAGAGCAGGAACCCTAGCTTACCTGCGGAAACTTTGAGGGCAGTTGTAGAAGTTGCCAAGAATACAAAGCATTTATGGGGGCCATGGTGGGGGCGGGGCTGGAGCACATTTACTTCTACATCAACCTGGGCACTTGGAGCCAAATGGGTCTCCAGTTCTCGCCTCCCTGGGCCTGCTGCCAGCTGTAATGGCCTGTGCAGAGGGACACTTAGCTGTGTCATACACTTGTATCACTCATCGTGACACTTGCTGAAATTGATGAATGCTGCAGGCACCATGACACGGAAGAGACTATAACTTACTGGGTTATTAAGTTGTTCAGACAGCAGTAGCAGTAGCCGTAGCAAGCCTAGAATGCATCCGCATGGATGGTGTTAAAGAGGGGGCCAGGGTGGGGGTGCTTTGCCTTGATAAAACAGGGAGATCACTGGTCAGAACTGAAGAGTGACAAACAGAAGAGCAGTGTCTCAAGGGAAGAGGGACAGATACTCAGGTCCTGATGGCAGCCTGTTCCCAGAGTGCAGTCAGGGCCATCAAAGCCAGGGTCCTGTCCAGTTGTAGGAGGCTGTGCTGGGCATCAGTTTCTCTCAGAAGTGAGTCCAGGGCTGGATCCTACAATCCTGGTCTTAGGTCAATGATTAGGGAGTAGGGACAGCCAAAAAGCAAGCCCAGGCATTTTGTAACGATCTAGGCCAGTGGTTCTCACATTGTTCTCCAGATGAGCAGTGCTATGGACTGAAAGTCACCTCTCCAAAAAAAAAAAAAAAAAAAAAATCATACGTTGAAGCCTAATTCCAAATGTAATTTTTTTTTTTTTTTTTTTTTTTTTTTTTTTTTTTTTTTTTTTTTTACAGAGTCTTGCTCTGTCACCCAGGCTGGAGTGCAGCAGTATGATCTTGGCTCACTGTAACCTCTGCCTCCCAGGTTCAAATGATTCTTCTGCTTCAGCCTCCTGAGTAGCTGGAACTACAGGCATGTGCCACCACACCTGGCTGATTTTTTGTGTTTTTAGTAGAGATGGGGTTTCACCGTGTTAGGCAGGACGGTTTTGATTTCCTGACTTTGCGATTCACCCACCTCGGCCTCCCAAAGTGCTGGGATTACAAGCATGAGCCACCACGCTGGGCCTGGAATGGGATATTATTCTGAGGTGAGAGCTCTGGGGAGTAATTAAGTCATGAGGATGGAGCCCTCATAAATGGGATTAATAGCCTAATAAGAAGAAATATGAGAGAAGCTTGCTTTCTCTCTGCCATATAAGGATATAATGGGCAGATGGTCATCTGCAAACCAGAAAGTGGGCTCTCACCAGACACTGTATCTTCTGGCACCTTGATCTTGGACTTCCTAGTATTCAGAACTGTGAGAAATAAATGTTTGTTGTTTAAGCCACCCAGTACCTATCACAGCAACTTGAACTAAGACTAGCAGCATCAGTGTCACCTGGAAACATACAGAAATGCAGACTGTCAGATTCTCCTCCAGGCCTACTGAACCAGAAAATCTGGAGGTGTGACTCAGCAATCTGAATTTGATTAAGCCCACCAGGTGATTCTGATATAGCTCTAGTCTGAGGACCACTGCTCTAGGCCACCTGGAAGAAAGAGTGAAAACATGGGGTCTCAAAAACTTTCACGTGCTGTGTGATCCTAAGTGAGTTATTTAAACTTTGACCCTTAACCCCCCTCATCTGTAGAAAGGTGTGCTAAGGTGACTTCCTTCCCATAGCTATTGTGAATATCAGTGTAATATATGTAAAATTCCTGGGACATAGTATCTCCTCAATAAATATGTTTTCCCCAAGGAGTCAGGCTGAATGTTTTCATCAACAATTAATTTAAAAGTATTTATTGACCACCTATAATATACTTGGAGGTGTGCTAGACATTATGATATATCAGAGGAAAACCAAAGTTGCTTCCCATGTGGAGCTCACATCCTCGTGGAGGAAGACAGACTGTAAGCTGGAAATTCCAATGGATGGGATTATTGCGGCATAGAAGGGCCACAGCAGGGACCTAACCCAGTCTGTGAGGGTCTTGGGAAAGTGACATCTAAGTTAAGGCATAAAGAAGATGTGACAGACAGAGATAAGGTAGGTTAGTGAGAGGAGACAGAGAAGCTTCCAGGTGGAGAGAGCAGCCCGTGAAAAGGCCCTGGAGAAAGTAAATGACTCAGTCAAGGAACTGAGCACAGTGCTTCCATGCAGGCTCCCTAAGTACTCAGGCTCAGGCAGAGAGCCTGTGTGGAGTGGGTGGGATCCATAGGCAAGTGAGGCGGCTGAGTGCTTGGAGGAGCAGCCTGAGCTCATGTCACCCACTCGGGCCCCTGGCTTTACCCTGAGGTCCAAGGAAGCCACCGATGGGCTTGAAATTGGGAAGAAACATAATCAGATTTTGTTTCTGAAGGATCACACAGGCTGCTGGGAAAAGAACGGACTGGAAGAGTGGGGACAGTTACAGGAAGGTTTAGTAGGCCGCAAAAAGTGATAATGGACTAGGGTAGTGGGAATAGAGAGAAGTAGATGGAATCAAGAGCTATCTAGAAGAGAAGCGTCTTCTTGACCCTTCTCTTGATTGATTGCAGATTGCTCATTCATTCAACGGATAGGCACTGAGCCCCTACTAGGTGCCAGGCACTGGGCTCGGTGTGAGGAGTCAAAGACTGCAACCTATTGTCTGCTTGTGTCCCTGCTATCCTGCTGACACCAGAAAGCCTCCCTTCCACATTATATCCTCTAGGGTTAGGCATTTTCCTCTTCCTGGAGTCCTCTTTTAGAAATCCAGTGCTCTAGCCATGGGCTCAATGTCCCTATAACTTTGGGGGGAATATCAGGGGTGGCAGTATGAAAGGTCCAGAGCAGAGAAGGTGAGAGTCTGATTTGGGCCTGTCCCCTCCCAAGGCTCAAATCAGAGACTAGGACTGATTTGGCTCTTCCTGCAGCTGCTGCATCTGTGCCCCAAGTCTGTCCCCTGAGTACTGGCCAGTAGACAAAACTAGAGGAACAATGTGTGTGTCTACGTGGGAGAGAAACCAATCTTCAGACTCAGGAATCTGCAAAGTGGCCAGAAGAGCCTTCTGGACTTTGGAATGGTACAGGGAACAGACCTCTAACCAGAGATTCCTGCCCCTGAAGCTGCATCTTGCAGGTGCCCCATTACCTGCACCTCCTCCACAGCAGGCCAACTGGACAGCCAGAAGCTGCTGAGCGCCCCATGGGCTGGTTTCTCAGGTTTAGGCCAACAGAGGGGCCAGGAAGGGGTACGATGCTGCAACCCTGAGGAAGACAGAGACAGCAGGCAAGAGGGAAAGCAGGAGGGAGAAGGTTTAGCTGCGAACAACTGTACTTTCTTACACACAGGGAAACTGAGGCCAGAGAAGGCACTTGCCTTTCTTAGGTCGCCAAGGAAGTAGGGACTCAGCTGAACTTATACTTGGTCCTGCCTGCCTCAGAGTAGAAGGGAAAGGGAAGGACATGGGAGGAGTTGTGGAGGAAGCAGTCGACAGGCCCCTTTTGTCCACAGCCCAGCCCCAGGAGAAATAGCATAAACATCTCAGTCTGCACCCATAGACACCTGACATCCTGGACCCTACACACCAGACATGCGGGAACCTGGTGCAGGAGGCAAAAACATAGCTAACAGGGAAGTAAGGGACCACAGGGCAGACTGGGAAGGGGCGGTGCCTGGTCCTTCACTCTCCTAGGCTCTTACAACCTTGAAATGACCAGCATGGAGGGGAGCGGGACACAGCAGGGTCAGAGCAGCCAGACACCAGTGCAAGGCTGATGTCTCTGTGTGCCAGCCTGCTCTCTTTCCCCAGGGTTGGTGGAGAAGTAGGACCCAGAGAGGCAAATGGCCTAACTGTGCACAAGCTCCTCTTTCTATGGAATTTATACTAATGAAATAATCATCCATAGCTCAAAGCTTTAACTATGAGGGTATTCATGACAATATTGTTTCTAGCAAGAAAAAATTAATAACAGCTTACAAGCCCTAAAATAGGGGGTCAGAGCAATAAATTATAGTGCATCCCTAAATGGAAAACCATGACCCCATCAAAGAAGATGGTGAAAACCTGTGCTTAGTGACATCTAAAACTATTGGCAAATAGTGGGAACAAATATTACTCTCAAAGATGTCACTTTTTTATAGTGATGAGATTATGCACTTTTTTTTTTAAGGATGAGCTCTTTTCCTTTTATAGACATTGCTCGTTCACTCAATGCACATCTGGGGAGCACTTTTTGTGTGCCTTGAGATAGATATCAGATAGTTAGGAATCAGAAGTGTAAGGGGGTCTGGAGGAGCGCCCAATGCAGAGGCAGCAAGCAGTTAAATGGGGGAGGAATTCTTAAGATGCTGGACTCCAGGCTGGGTGCGGTGGCTCATGCCTGTAATTCCAGCACTTTGGGAGGCTGAGGCAGGTGGATCACCTGAGCCCAGGAATTTGAGATCAGCCTGGTCAATATGGTGAAACCCTATTTCTACTAAAAATACAAAAATTAGCTGGGGTAGTGGCACATGCCTGTAGTCCCAATGACCAACCAATGGCAAGGAGTGAGAAAGGAGTGTCCAATCTGAAGTCCAGAAGGCCTCTCCCCAGTGAAAATCGCTTGAACCCAGGAGGCAGAGGTTGCAGTGAGCTAAGACAGCACCATCGCACTCCAGTCTGGGCAACAGAGTGAGACTCTGTCTCAAAAAAAAGAAATCAATAAAGATGTTGGACTCCAGATGCAGGACCATGGCCTCCTTGAGAACGTCTGATGTCACAGCTAAGCAGGAGACAGGGAGTTCTCAGAGGTAAAGGAGGTGGTAAGCCCATGCTGCGGGGGTGGGGAAGAGGCAGGGGAGAGGAACCTGTGTTTTAGAAAAGAGCAGAAGCACCCTGCCAGCAGCCAGTATGGACTCTTTAAAGGGAAGTATTCCCTCCCCACTTCGCTCTCAACCACCAGGGAGATGCTTCACAGGTCCCCTGAGGCAACAGAGTGGAGGGTCAGATCACTTTGGTCACTCTGAGGGCCCCAGGTTATCTGTTCTTCTTGGGCCCTCTGGGCCACCAGGGGGTGCTAGGCCTAGGTCTCCACTGCATCAGCAAGGACAGGGGAATCCCCAGCTGTCCCCTCCCAAGGCCCAGTCTCCACTCTCGTCAGTACCCAGCTGCCAATGTTCTAAAAACACCATCAATCTGGTAGCTCCGGGCAGGGGATGAGCAGGACATATGCTGGCAGTCAGGCTGCTTCCCACATTTTCAAACCGAAGTGTTTTCCTTTTGAGAAAAACCTTATTTTTTAAGCACTTTCCCTGACACAGACCTTGATGGATTCCTTTAAAAAATAATTTATAACCAAGTTCTTAAGATAAATGAAGACGACTGCTTACTGTGCTTCTATCTAAAGGCTGGACAACGGCAAAAAGCCATCCAGGGTTCCTCACCTTTTCCAGAGCCCCAGAGGCACAGGCTGGCCACCAGGCCACACACAGGTCACCCAGATCTGCTGAGTGGTCACACCCAGGACAGTCACTGCTTTCACTTGCTTTCTCTGCTTTTCACAGAGTGAATAGGAAACACACACACACAAGCAGCAGTGTTTAGATGTATCACACAAATCTCATTTACTCTCTAAAACCCTGACAAGGTAAATAGAACTCTTCTCTTAGGGAAGGCTGTTATTGTCCACCCCTTTCCAGGCTTCCTCACCCCAGAGCTTTTGGTGAGTCCACAAATCACAGACAGGGCTGGAAAAGACCTTAGAAATATCTTAGAATAGGGGTCACCAATACCCAGCACAGGGACTGTCACCACCTCCCTATGCCTGCATGGCAGACATTACTAATCAATCCCAGCACTCATTCCCACTCAACCCACGGTGGAGTGCTGAGTCTTTAACACAGTGTTCCAAGCAGCCAATACCTGTAATTGAATTGCCACATCACAGATCTATTATGGCAAAAATGAGGCCTAGAAAAGGCAATGACTTAGCCAGAGGTGCAGGAGAACCAGAACAAGTCACAGTGCCAGTGTCTGCTCCACCTGTCCAGATGGCCCCATCATCAATATGAGCCTGCTGCCGCCCTATGGAGCTACCCCTGCCCTTACCCCAACTGCCTCAACTCTTTCTCCTTCTCATCTTTGAAGTCAGTCCCACTGCACGGCCTCTTCTCCAACTGGGATGCCAGGGCATCTAATTATTCTCTCTGTGTGAATCAGGGAAGAGCTGCATTCTGTTTAAGTAAGTGTAGTTAAGAGGTGCTGCATCTCAAGAGAAGGTCAAGTGCTGCATATGTATAATATAAGATTAAGATTTTCCCCTTCTGTGGTGTACTTGATAAAATAATTTTGCTGTGACCTTTACAGAAACCCAGGAGTAGAAATGGGCTCAGTGGAATTTCCAGCTTCTCCCCAGGTCACAAAGTCATAAACACATAAATTTATAATGATATTACACAGCATTTAAGTGGGACAAGTGAGCAAAGGAAATAATTTTTACTTCTTTATAATGGCAGAGCAAAAGCTTTGAGGCTGAAATTCTCAAGCTGAATTATCAGTGCTGTCTTGACAGGTAAGGGACAGGAACGCTTCCCCCAACACTGCCCGATCCTTGACTGTCTGCCCAAACAGTGTGGCACTGCAGACGTGAACATGGACCTTCCTAAGCAGAATGTCAGGGAAAGTGGCCTGTCCAAGGTCATGCAGGAATCAAAGTCAGGTCTAACTGGCTCTGCTACAACTTTGCCAAGGAGGTTTGTTCAGCCAGATCTCAGCTCCTAAATTGTAGTGATGTGGATGTAGCAATTTGTGCAAGTCTAGGGTCAATTCTTAAAAAGTGAAATAACCATGAGTAATAATCCATACTGAAATAAGGTTATATTTATCCCAAAAGATTCTCCAAGTAAGAGTTATTATGACAAGGCAGAACATATGCATGAGATTTATCCAAAGGCTGAAGGCGGAGAGATTTGGCAGAATCCATTTTGGTTGACCTGTGACTTTTGCTCAGGACCTCACCAACTCTGAAGCAGCCTTTGAAAAGACAAGTGGCGCTTGCAAGTTCTAGAATAGGGAGGACACCCTCCTTTTGAGCACCCGAGCAGAACCAGCCCTAGGTGCTGGATCCCTGGAGATGATGTGAATGGACCAGCAGGTGTTGTGAATCAGATCAGCTGGGAGAGGCCTCACACTTGGACAAAGGCAGCAAAGGGCTGGATAGTCACATTCTTTCCAGTGACCACTTATTCCTAGGTGCCGAGAGGTAATTTCCAGAGGGCCTTGTGTCCTCCTTATACACAGTTTCCTGGATGAACATTAGCATCACCAACTGCCTTCAGGTTTGTCAGTGAAACACGATTAGAGGAGAAGCTTACAGCAGAGATTAGAGGTTTTAAGGATACACTTAGCACTTAGATCTCAATGCACACTTAGGGAAGCCATTCAACTGAAGGCTCAGCACATCAGGAAGGACCTAGAGAAGGAGCAGCAGGTGAGGACCTCAGGGAAGGCCCAGAGGGAGGGGAAGGGAGAAGCAGGCACTGCTGAGCAACTTGAGAAAGGACTCCCCCAAAGCAAACAGCAGGACACTGTTTGCCCGGACATTCCTCAAGCCCGGAGCTGGAGGAATGACAGGAGCCTAACTGGAGAGGTGAGCACGACACTGCTCCCTCTCCTGCCCAGGAAGGGGCCTGATCTCCCTTACCCACCTTCACTTCTCAGCCTTTGGGGTCAGGTCAGCAAAGGTCTATTATTAAATGAGACACTGGTATGAGAGGCATGGCCAGCCCCTCCTACCCTCAGCACCTGATGTGTCTCACTTCACCCTTCCAAGGCAAGGTCTGTGTGCCAAGCTGCCCACCACGTGTTAAAATTGGTTATAAAGTTTTGTTAGTATTAATAACAATTGTTTTATTAATAATAACAATAACTTAAGCATTTGTCATAGTCCAGGTATATTACTCAGAATAATCCCATGTTATACTCACAACAGCCTCAAGAGACAAGCGCTACAATTATTCCCATTTTGCACATTAAAAAACTGAGGCTTAATAAATTCAGTAGCTTGTTCAAGGTCCCACAGCTGGTGGTACAGCCACGAATTGAATGCAGGCTGATGACTCCAGACACTTGATAGCTCATTGGTTGGATTTGTTTTGTTGAGACGGAGTCTCACTCTGTAGCCCAGGCTGGAGTGCAGTGACGCATTCTCAGCTCATGCAACCTCCGACTCCTGGGTCCCAGTTCAAGTAATTTGGTTGGAGTATTTTTATACTAAGTAAATGTACTTGGAATAAACAAAAACTAATGTGTATAACTACTTAGGTTAAACATCAACTATACCAACATAACTTCCTAGAGAAACGAGCGCTAGCTTCATTTATGGACTCTACTACTTAGAGCCATGGGAAGCAACTTCTATAACCTTTTTGAGCCTCAGTTTCCTCATCTGTAAAAATTAGTCCCTGTCTCATAGTTGCTTTGATGATTCAATGAGATAGAAAATATAAAATGTTTCATACAGTATCTGGCATGAAATAACTGCTCAATCGAAAGTATTAGTAGCTGTTATTTCTATCATAAAATATGTTCAGTATAGACAATGTGTCATCACCTTGCTAATATTTTCTATTTTTCAAAATCAACATTTTCCCCCACTATATGGGACATTCCCATCAAGGTTTGATAATGCATGAGTATTGGCTTGAATCACTAAGATCTAGGGATACAAGCAGAAGTAGTATCCTATGTGACTTCTGAGAGAAAGCTAGCTCTTATTCCATCCTTCCTCATTTTTGCTGGCTGAAAAGTAGACATGATGGTTGGAATTCAAGCAGCCATCTTGAACTATGAGGTGGAAGCTGTGTGCTAAGAATGTCAGAGCAACAAGGCGGAATGCACCTGGGTTTCCAGCATCACACCATGGAGTGCCATCCAGCCTGGATTTATTTTACATGAGAAAAAAAAAAACCTGTATTTTTAAAACTACAGTTATCTTTCATTTTTGTGTTTTTTATAGACAAATGTAATCTGAACATTTCCTTTCAAAGAAACTGTATGAGAAAGAGTAGCATTTCCATTTCGCTGACAGTGATACTGAGACTCAGAGATAAAACAATTTGCCCAATATTTCCCAGCTCGTCTGTCATGGAGGTATAATTCACAGCCAGGAGTGTCTGGCTTCACAGCTGAGGCCTTTCCCAGCTATTTACTATGGCAAGTTATCTGTGGGGGTGGGGAACATTCTGTATGCATGGGCATGTGCACTCAGGCTCAGAAAGTCACATGTTCAAGTCTACATGAGTTCAGATGAGAGGCTTAGGAAAGGGACAAGACGCATTTTTTCTCTGCTCACTTAGGGCATCTTGTCCTACTTTTCCTGCCTCTAAAGAAAGAGAAAAAAAATAACTATGGTCTGTGTCATATGCTGGCTCTGAATCCCTCCGAGTCCCTGCCTGCCTGAATTCCTGACCAGATGTAAAAACATGACGCATGGATGTGGCTGCTGGGTATTCCACCGAGGCCTGCTCTGAAAGGCAAATTCATCCTTACAGTGGCTTCTGGTGCACAGAGGGAAATGAAGAGAGGGTAAATGCTGGTGAGATAGGATGCTTTTTCCAGAGGACCCTTGGGCAACTCAGCAGTAGGGCGGGCAGTGAGCATGCACTGACACTAATGCTCCGACCTCCAGTGGGTGTCGGCTCCCTAGAATATAAGTTGCTTGCTATTTGCATGATACACGGGCACCTATAATTATTACTGTATATGGACAACCTAGTCCAGATTTGCCAGAGCTGGCTACATTTATGCCCACTTCCCATATAACTTCAGGATGGGATGTTAGGGACAGATGCAGCCAGCCTGCTGCCCATCAGCAGAAGGGACACAGAACAGTGAATGCCAAGGAAACCACATGCATTGAAGCCTGGATTTCATCATCATTAGGCTAATAATCATTATAATCCTATGAAACTTCATTATTGAATTCCCCCTTTACCATTTCCACATGTAACGCTCATTTGTTAATAACCAAGATAAAGGTCCATAAAACAATATTGCTCCCATGTAACACGGCTTCCTCCTCATTCTCAATAAGAATCCAGACTTTCATCAGAGGAATCTAAGTGCTTTACCAAGATGTGTCAATTATTTCAAGATGACAGGTATTCGATTCCCAAATTCATCAGTGGGGGCTAAAAATGTATTGGTTCATCAAGCAAAGCACATTTCTGGAAGCACTCTCACCATTTGGGAATCAAATAATAATTGCAATACCAACACCTTGACTTTCTAATGGAATTTTTCAGGAGCTAAAGGGTTTTGACACGTTTCCCCAATAATCCACTCTCAGATTCATCTTCTTTGTAGGATTTTGCAATAGTAAAGTACTGGTTTTATTTTTCTTATTTTGCAGAAGAAACTCAGATTCTCAACTCAGAAGTTGAGTGACTTACATAAGCAAAGCATGCTGGAGACAAAAAAAAAAAAAAAAAATAGAGAACAGCTCTTTCACAGTGAAGCTCCAACCACTTGACTACACAGCTTCAGTGACATCACTCCTTGAATCCAAGCCCTGGCTGGTCACTCTGACTTCATAGAGAAGAGGAAGCTAGAGTCCCCATTCTCAAGGAACGCAAAACTCAGTGGAAGAACCAAATATTAACAAAAATTGTAAAACAGCATGTGGATGTGAAAAGGAAAGCATATAGAGGGGTGGGGAGAGAACAGGTAATCTCTCTATATTAGCTGGGAGAGGGAGGCTCCTGAGGGAGATGGGCTTTGAAGCATAAATAGGAGTTTACTATGCAGGTAAAGTGAAGATAGGCATTGCAGGGCGATAAAATGTCATGCACAAAGGCATGGTGTTGGAAAGAGTCAAGGGTGTTTAGCAGCTTGCTAGTGTCACTGTCATATATCCATCACCAACCTAATCAAGCAGAAGACTTTGTCTTTGTGGAGAGAGAGACTGAGTGTTCCAAACAAGCTGGGAAGTCTTGGAGCGGGGCACGATGTCGAACTGAGTCTTGAAATAAGTAGGGAGGATGGCTATGTTTCAGGAACACCCTCTCCCACCCCAGCTACTGAGTTTCTCTTGAGGCACGCCTGCTAATTCCTTACTCTTCTGGTCCTCCTCCATCCCACAGTCAGAGGTCATTAAGGATCCTGTTGGGCCTGGCTGATTCTGGATGGCTGAGTGTAGGCAGCTCAGTCCTGGAAGGGGCTGCCCAGACTTCCCAACCCTGACATGGATGCTCTCCCACCACCTCCAACATATCTGTCTACATTTTCTGGTGTCTCTTTTGTGCAGAGTAGAACAACAGAAATGCAAAGAGGCCCTTCTGTGGAAAGGGAGTTAGTAGGAAGCTTCTTTCTTCTCTCCAGGGACCTGGCCTTTCCTCTAGGCACACACTGACGCCTTTCTCCTGGGGAGGCCTCCTCTCAGCTCTTAATCAGGGCTACACTTCAGTTCTTTCCAGGGCCCACTGTGGATTTATGATTTAATTTGTGTGTATGGCACTAAGAAATGATTTCAGGGCTGGTCACTTAAGAAATGATTAAAGACCATCATTTCAAACCCACAGCACTCCCTGGGGGAAGGGAAGCAGTTTGAGACAGAAGGAGGTGTTAATAATATGCCGAGATGGACACATGGCAGGGGATGCCAGTCACCTGGGGAAGACAGAGGCAGGGAGGGCAAGGCCCAGATGCCTCATGGTGGTGAGCTGTGTGTGTGTGCTGTGGAGCACTGGGCAATGCTGAGAGGCCTGGGGTCCTCAGGACAAGACAAGATACCCGCATCAAACATTTGTGATGCTATCTTCATCCAGACAGGCAGATTCCATCTCAGGCAGGCACAATAAAAAAAACCAGGCCCAGTCTCCATTCCTTGGCATCTTTACAATCTTGGAGCAGTAAACCTAGGCTCCAAGGTGGGTGATTCCAGTGGGGGGAAGGAAGCAACCACTTTGTAAAGGCTTCAGCCTCCAGAAGCTTTCTGTGTGTTGACACCGGCCAGAAACCTGTAGGCAGGAGTTCTAAATCACTCTTGATATCTCTTTCAAGAGAATAGCCAAATGTCTCACTGTACCAGTTTATGAGGTGTGGCCATCAAGTTCTGAGATCAGGTAATGAACTTGGGAAGACACACTCAGTGTCCCTCCAGGAATTCCTTAAAATCAAGGTTGGTCTCATTGTCTCCTTGTGTTAATCAGCTAACTCAGCCATTTGAGAACACAGGTGAGCCCTAGGCCAGGTCTGCTTGTGGCTGCACAGATATGGATGGGATCATTATTACTAAAGCCGGTGGCTCAGAATGTTGCAGAAGACAGCAGTGGGGCAGTGAAATTCACCCTGAACATTGACTCTGAATACCTGGGTTCCAGAACCAGTTCCTAAACCCTTGCTGCCTGTGAGATTGTGGGTAAGTTCTGTTGTAGCCTCTCTGAGTCACAGTGAACTCGTCCATGAAATGGGGATAAGGAAGGTAAACAAGAGTAATTCCCTCACCTTTGCTGTTTATCGGTGAACACATACAAGGCTTGATTTTAGTGTTCATTACAGCTCCTAAGTTTGCTTATCTGGGGCTATCAAACATCCATCCTGATAAATGATACTTTGACTTTTGTAAGCTTCTTGTGTCTAGCAAAAATAACTGCAAGTGTACATTCTCCTTCACGGTCTACAGTATCTCGCAATAGAAGGGCCATGGAGCCACTGGGTAGAAGCAAGGAGAGGCCCCTGGGAATGATGGAGCTGAACCTCAGCCAGCTCTGCAGCAAATGAGCATGACACACCCTCTCTGGACTGCAATTGCCTTCTCAGTGAAATGAATGGTTAGATCAGATGGAGCGATCTGCCATTCCTTTAACACAGGCTCACTCTCTGTCATTCATCCATCATGCTGCCAGTCAGCACACACCTTCATTAAGCAAGAGTCCTATATGACACAGCTGCCAGCAAGGTGCAGTCCTTACCACAAGGAGCTGCTCATGCTCCAACCTCAAGACTTCTTCCAGCTCCAGGAGGCTAATCTAACCATGGACACTGTCTTTTCTAGGCTATATGGGTACGTGAGCTGAGGCACCCAGAAATTAAAGGCCGTGCTTGCCCAGCGTGTCAGAAGCAAGGTGGAGACACAGCTAATCAGGATTAAGACCTCCTGGAGAGATTTTCCCATTAGTCTGCAGGGCTTCTCCATCAATAATGATACCAACCATAATGAAGATAAATATTTCGCAATAAACTATCATTTTTTTCACATGGCATAAAGCTATTCCAGTCAAACACACTTTGGTCTTTCTTTCCTTTACTTTTATTTCATTTTTCTTGGCATATCCCTAAGCTAAAGAAAAGAAAAAAAAGGTCTATTCTTGAAAAGGCAGGCAGAGGGAGAACTATCTCCAACAAAGATTCTACCCACTGCCTCGGTAGCAATTTCACCATCCTGCCACCACAAACACACCTACTAAACTGTCATCATCACCTGCTCATGGGAAGGAAGGGGGCCCCAAGGTGGGACTGAGCTTCATGTAGACCAGGGGCTCAAGAACTAGTCTGTGTTTTCTGGGCAGCCTTGGGATGGAGTGAGAAGGACAGAACACACAATGGACTCATTTGGCGTCTATTATTTTTAATATGCAGACCTTAATTAACATGTGTAGCACTAACTTATACATACTACGCACATAACTAAAAGCTCCAGTTAGAAAAGTAGGAGACCAGCAGGTGGGAATATCAGCGCTCCCTCCCACCTGCACCTCTTCAGCTTGGGAGAAGGTGTTCCTAGTGACAGAAATTAATCCCTCCCACACCCCACTCCACCCCAGTTACTCTCACTCTCAGTCTCATTTCATGCCATTTCTGCTGGGATCCGAGGTTTGCTCTAATGGCTTCATCCTCTCTTCTGTATTTTCAACCTGTCTATTGGATTTTCCTGTGGACAGCCCAAGGCAAATGTCTCAAAGCCTGTTGCTTCCCTAACCCTCTCCCCTTTCCCACATCCAACTGTGACCAGGTCCTGTCATCTCCACATTCTGAGCTATTGTTAAATATCCCTCTTTCTATCCCTGCCTTGGCCAGGCGTTCCTCTTGTCACTAGCTCCCTAATTTCCCCCCTGCTGCTTTCTTCTCTGTACATCTGCCAGAGATCCCACAACACAGATTTGACACTGCCCTTTCCTATCTAAAACCCTGAGGGCTCCCCAGCCTTGACGATGGAGCCCAGTGCCCTGACATGACCTTTCTACAGCTGCTCCGATGGGATCATCCAGCCCTGGTCTCTTTTCCAGACTTTTCTGCCCCTGCTTCCCAAATACCATTTAGAATTCCAGGCAAATGGAACACTGGCCCCCTACAAACATGGCTGGACATGGCTTTCTGGCTTCCTCTGCCTGGCTGCCTGAGGAGCTCCCATCCACCTGCAGAACTGCTCAGGGCCCTCTTGCGGAAGCACTCCTGCTTTGTGCCAGCTCTTGACTTCCACACGCCTCAACTGCAGAACGTCCCACATTGGGTATGACTGTCTGCTCACCTGCTTGCCTCCCCTACCAAGCTGCTCCCTGCCTCCAGGACCCTATGAATCAGCCTGCCAGTACCCAGACAGCACTCGTGGACTTGTATTAAAGAAGCAGAAACTTGGGGATAGACAATTGAGACTTTTAAGAGCTCTTTTTTACTTTTCCCTACTGTGTGACTTATGCTCTTCCAATATTTTGCTCACACGAATCCCACTATCTGGAGTGTCCTTCTCTCCCATCTCTAAACCTGAAGTGTGTCCTATTCTCTATAGCTTAGCTCACATTCCACACTATCCATGAAAGCATCCCTCATTTTCCAGTTGGCACGAATATCTCCTTCCAGAATCCCCTTAGAACTGTCCCTGTGGGATGTGGAGTCTGGGAGCTCAGGTATAGATCCTCTCAAGAGCTATGTGGTGACCACAGGCAAGTCACTAACTTCCCTAAGCCTCAAGATCCCCATCTGTAAATTAGGAATGTGGTAATGCATGTACAGTGATTTGCATGGCAGGCACTCAGAAGAGTTAGTTCATCATCATCATCATTTTGTCTCTCAAGAAACTCTTCTGAGAGCACAGCCTGTATCCAGTTTATCTTTGCACACTTCTGTGCCCAAGGTCCTGCCCAACCCACGTGGCTGTTTCAAGTACTTGTTGAATTGAGTTAATTATAAGACTGTATATCTGCAGTGGTTCTTTGGCTCTCATGTCTGTCCGTGGTGCTCCTGTAATTCTCCCACAGAACCTGGCTTCCCCGGTCTCTTCTCTCAGTCCTGACCCAGTTTTGGGGTCCTTTGGGGACAAGGCACATTTCCTGTAAGTCTCTGAGTCCTGCCTACCCTGCCAATCACCCATGCTGGGAAGAGCCTGCATTCCATGCCTCCCAGCCTGGGCCTTCTGCTTGGATCTCCCCACTCCTGCTGCTGTTCCATCTGCCTGACAGGGAAGCACACACAGGCCTCCTCCTCCTCTTCTCCTCCTTCCCCGCAGAAGCTCTGTAGCTCTGAGCTTTCTGCCCACAGCAAATTAGTGAGCCTTCTGTGCCCTCTTGTTGTCCTGATGTTGGCCCTGCCTCTGCATTCATGATCATTGCCATTTAGGTCTTAAAGGGGTCACATCCCCATCAATGGATTGCCTGCTGGAAAATCAGCCCCCATTATACTTCTTTCAAGCTCAGAGGGGCTAGAAACATGACGGCCACATTTCCCCGAACACCAACCTCTAGCGGTCTGGGTTAGACTTCACCAATGAGAAGCCCTCCTACTAGACACCAGAGGTAAAGAGAGCAGAAGCTCCTTGGGCAGTGGTGGAGAGCAGCCCAGGGGTTTTGATGGACCTGACATTTTGCAGTAACCTCCAGGTGTTTTCTATGCACTACCTGCCTCAGTGCTAGAAGCAGTGACCGTCACTGGCAGGCTCTTCTGGCTACTGGCTTCCTAATAGTTAGTGGCCAACCTGAAAGTGCTCAGTGGCCTATGCTGACCCTTGCCTCTCCATCCTTGTGAGAGTTTTGTAAGCCCCTTTAGCAAATCTGATTCTACTCAAAAACCCTGGGTTATTTTTATATAAACTCCCTCCACCCTCTACACACATGCTTAATACACAGCTTTTTTTCTAAAATAGGTTAAAACCATTCTCCCCAAAGACTTAAGCCACACAATCTGAGAACTTGTAAGGAACATATTCAAGGTACCAAGGCTATGAAATTTCTCAACGACTCCACATGCTCTGGTGATGACAGAGGAGAAGGTAGCGTAGAACCCTGAGCTTACCGCCTCCTTCTTCCTTCTCACCTCCCCTCCTCCACCTGATTGTCTTTCATGTCTCTAGATGGAGAAAGGATAGAGATTTGGAATGGAGGCTGCCTGTCTGAATTGGAAGAGGCTAAATGTAAAAGCAATAGTCAATGGTGAATATTCAGTGGTTAAGTTTCAAGCACTATGCTAGATGCTAGGGCTTAGCCATAATGTCATTTGGATTCTCCCACTAAACTATGGGGTAGGTGCTATTATTATACCATTTCACAGATGTAGGAACCAAGCTACAGAGAGGTTAAGTAGCTTGCCCAAGCCTGATCAAAGTACAGGGAAGGTGTGGTTTGAAGCTTCTGACCATGGCTTCCAGCCATTCTCACCAGCACTCAAATCCTAAAGATGCCAAATTGTCCCACTGCCACCACCCCAGTCTCTGAACCACTCTCACACCTGCTGTCCCTCCCCTTCTCCAAGACCACTCTCTCCTCAGACTGTTCAGTCTTGGACCTCTGAAGATGCTACCTTTGCCCCACCCCCAAGTGTCCCCAGGGGTAATCTGACTGGAGCAATTCGACCTTTATTATTAAGAAGGCTTCACTTACCCCAGAAACAATTTCCTTTCAAAAGAATTTGATTAACCTTGTCCTTAGTCACAGAAGTTTTTGTTTGGGGCAGAATTTCTCCTCCTGCACCCCTCCCCCTTCTCTCTGGGCCCCGTTTTGACCTTCTGAAATCTTGTCTTTGGGTACTCTACCTCCCCCATGAAGCCTCCCATTGAGCACATGATTTTGCCCTGCAGAGAGCATCACACCTGGACCAGGCTTTGCAGGAATACCTAGTTTCCCCAGGAGCCTCCTCTCTCCCCATTTCTCCCTTTCCCAACCTTACAAGTAACAGCTAGGGAGAAGAGCACAGGTCAGGGAGGCAGCATTGCCACAATGACAATCCCAAGAAGCACAGTGGAACATGAGCTCATCCCTCATTATCTACAGTAGCCCTCTAAAGCCACCTCAAACAGGACCTCTGTTAAAACAGTGCACTTACTACACAGATGCACTGTCACACCTCCCTGTCCGGCCAGGGGCACCCCTAAGTTCCAGGTACCCCGCTGGATGTAGAAGATGGTCTTGGGATGACTATGTCTACTCAACACTCCAGTCACCCCCCCGACACCTTAGAGAACGGAGATAGCTGGGGTGAAGGGAGGCAGGGAAGGGGAGAACAGCAAAGCTAGTGGAGAGTGAGCCACATCTCTGGATTCCTCTGCAGTGCCTCTGTGAGAGGGTACCCGGGAATGGTAATTAGCATACATACAACCGCACACTCACAAATTGCAGAACCATTATTTTGTAATTTTCATAACGAGGCCTTTGGAATAACAATCAAGCTGAAGGGAAAGAGAAGGAGAGCTGCTGTGAGGGAGCTCAGGACTGCAGGACCGCACTGCCAAGGGCTCCTGCCCAGTGCTCCACCGTCACCCTCTATGTGACGGTGGCTGGGCTCCGGGAGGTGAAGTGCTGTTGGAGGCCTACTCCCAAACCAAGTTTTACAGCAGCGCCTTTCAGAGTGTTTGCACTAGTGGGGTCAGGGAATCTGTGGCAGCAACAGCAGGCAGAAGTCTCCACAGGCACCAGCTGCACAGAGGCATGAGCCCCTTTTTGAGGAAGGATATGGGTCTCAGTTGGATAAAGGGGCATGCATTTTGTTTGAATGAAGGCAGAAGTTTCCTCATGTGGCATCAACTGTAGGCATGGGTATCCATTTGGGTGTAGCCATGGGTCCTGAAATATGTCACCACCACTCTGTAGGCTCAATGCTCCATGATCAACTCATTCTAGCCTTCTAAGTATCACTCTCTAAGCCCAAGAGATAGCATCTGAGAAGATGCGATCATGGACAGGATACTGTTTATTGTTTTTTTGGTTTGGGGTTTGTTTTTGTTTTGCTTGTTTTTACTTAAGTCCATGATTTCTGACACACTCCTAACCCAGGAACTATTTGGGCTTAACAATGTGATGTTGGGTGCTGGATATTGGAGCATTGAGCTCTCTGCTCACAAGAACTCTTATCCCAATGAGCTCCCAATGAGGTTACTCCAGTTATAGAAACCAGAGAAAAGGAAAAAGGGCCCAGCAACGGGAGTGAGCCTGCCAAGTTCTATCCAAAGTTCTCTGCCCAGGAAGCTAAGCACAAAGTATGTGCTGAAAAAGTGCAGGTTGAATTTCAAGGCACATGAGAGATGTTAAAATTTCTTCAGAATTTTAAGATTCCTTTGTCACTGGAATTTTTTAGGCCCAGGCACCTCTTTGCTATGAGCCCCTAAGAAAGAAGCATGACTAGGTTTCTCTGGGCACAGCATGTGCCAGCTCCCAAACTCCCTCTTCCTCTCTCTTTCACAGATGGTGCTGGCAGTGCCTTTCTCTGTCCATTTGTCCATCAGCACACTGGCCTTACAGACTATTCTTTCAAAGGATCCCACCCATTTGGCTATGGCCAGAGAAGGTGGTTGTTTTGCAGTGCTCAGGGCAGAGGGTGCAGGAGGGTGGACAGATCTGCTGGCCCAGGCTTCTACCTATTTGCACATTACTAATGTAGGAGCTGAGTGTGCAGCTAATCTTTCCTGCCATCTGGGACCGGGGTTAGGGCTTGGAGTGCCCTGCCCAGCACGGTTCCTCCCCTCAAGGAGACAGGCAGCCTCAGGCCCCTTGGGCTCTCACAACAACTCACTGAAAAGACCCATCCCTCTCCTCTGAGGGATGAGACATCAGCTTCTTCTCTTACTCCTTTCCATACTCCTCCCCATGCCAGGCACGATGGATACACTTGTCTGAAGGTTTGCAGCCTTCTCATACTGGCCCTTTAAGAGTCTGGCCTCTTACCCCATCAAATCTATCCTTGAGCAGGAACCTGGGGGAATACAGGAACTGAGACAACTGCGGTTGATTTTCAAACTTTAAATAAGTTACTTTACTCTCTGGGCCGCAGTTCCATCATCTGCAAAATGGAGTGGTAATAATCGCACCTACTTCAAAAGATTTTGTGAAGATTAAACAAATCGATGCTATCACATGCTTTCTATAGAGTCGCCACATAATATGGGCTCCAAAATTGGGGCTGCTTTATACACAGAAGTAAATAACTAAACCAATGGCAAAGATCAACCTTCTTGTATGGGGGATGTGAGGGGAGCCGTGTAACTTGATTCTCAAAATCCAGCAAAGTCAACTGCAAAGGACTTTGCAGCTCCTGAGCTTCCTACTTCAGTCACTGGGTTGTGGCCCTGGGATGGGCCTTCATAGGTCTGTTCTAGTCCTTCCTGTAGCACGAGGATGTGCCATGTGTGCATCTAAGGGTCTTTATGTTTCCCCTCCACCCATGTCCCACACGCTGTTCCTTCAGCTCCTGCTATGCCACCCTTCTCTGTCCAGTAAGCTCCTTCGACCATGTCTTCCTCCTACCTGGGTTTGAGATCATCTCCCAACAACACTAAGCCCAGCCATCTATCTAGTGTACAGTCCAGTGATGTACACTAGAAAGCCAGACACGTTCATCAGAGGACCTAGGCTTCAGAACAATGCAGAGGGCAAGAGGAATGGCTGACATAAGAGCAGAGAGAGGGGCAAGTCTGTGACTGCAAGTCTAAGGCATGGTGGCTCTTGAGTTCAGAGAGCAGGAATGGTCCCAGATATGTGGGTGAGATAGAGAGAACAAGCCTGGGAGCAGGATGCTGTAAGCTGATGCTGCTCAAGATGGCCACTACTGCAGAGGGGAATGGCAGGTCCTTGGCATTCAGCCTAGTGGCCCTCACACTCGTGACCTGCAGCCTTCCCTGGAGGCTGAGACTTGTCCCACTGGGTCCTAAGCCCATTCTCCCCTTCCCTCCCTGTCCTAGATGGTTCCTTTGGCAAAATGCATTCTGGAGTCTACCTCTCTTCTTTCTTTTTTATCTTAGGCAGTTTTATGGAGGCATAATTAACATATCATAAAATTCATTGTAAATGATTCAGTGAATTTGAGTAAATTTAGGAAGTTCAATGATTGTTGGTAAATTTGTAGAGTTCTCACCACAATCTAATTTGAAAGCATGTTTACTACCCCATAAAGGTCCCTCAGGCCCCATAACTGCTCCTACCCCTAATCCCAGGCAACCACCAATCGACTCTGTTTCTGTAGCTTTGTCATTTCTGGACATTTCTAGGACTCATTCAACATTTTTTACATGTGACTTCAATAACTTAGCACAATGTTTTGAGGTTCATTCATGTTGTAACGTGTCTCAGTATTTCATTCCTTTTTATTAATGAACAATATTCCATTGTATGGATATACCACATTTTGTTTATCCATTCACCAGTTGATAAACATTTGGATGGTTTCTACCTTTGGGCTAATACGAATAATGCTGCTGTGGATATCTGCATGCAAGTTATTTCACGGACATATGTTTTCATTCTCTTGAGTAAAAAATTTAGGAGTGGAATTGCTGGGTCATATGGTAAATTTATAATTAACTTAAGAAACTGCCAAACTGTTTTCCAAAGCAGCTGTACAATTTTACATTCCCAGCAGTATTGTATAAGACTACCATTTTTGAATTTTAAATTATATCCATTCTAGTGAGTGTAAAATAGTATATCATTGTGTTTTAAATTTACATTTCCCTACTGACTAATGATGTTGGGCATATTTTCATGTGCATGACAATCGTTTGTGTACCTTCTTTGCTGAAATCCTCTTGCAAATTTTTGTTCATTTTTTGAATTGAGTTGTTTGACTTCTTACTATTGCATTTAAGGGTTCTTTATATATATACTGAATATAAGTCCTTTATCAGATATATGATGTACAAATATTTTTTCCAAATCCAATTTATCAGTGTTTCACTTATGGATTGTGCTTTTGGAGCTATATCTAAAAATCTTTGCCCTAAGGTCAAAATATTTTCCTAGAAGTTTTATAGCTTTTGTTTTTTCTTTTAGGTCTATGATCCATTTGGAGTTAATATTTGTATATGGTGTAAGGTAATCTTGTTTTTCCTGCTTATGGGTATCCAATTGTTTCAGCACTTCCAAATAAACACCAGGAACCCATCTCTTGGGATGGTTTCCAACCACTGATGTGACTGACCATCTATTCATCCATCCCCGACAGTTTCAAATGGGAGAAAGGGCTAACATTACCTACAGGTGCCCAGACCTTTTCTGGGGCTCTTCATCATGTAAGCTCCTTGCAGATAAAGAGCATCTCTCCTCCTTCATAGAGTGGCCTGTCCACCGTCCACACTCAGTAAGAATTAGCAATGGCAGTGATGAAGGACTGTGAGTTTGGTGGAGTGGAGGCAGGATAGTAGCCTCCTGCCAGCTGCTTCTCTTCCTACCACCTAGGGACTGAAAAGAGCTGTGGATGGTGCCCATATAAGCCACCACAGCTTATCATCAGCCAAGCCCTTATTCCCGAAGGAGCACAAAGCCCATCAGCTCCTAGCTGTTGCCAGCTAGTGTGGGAGGCAGAAGAAAGAGACATTCCATCGTCTTAAGATACCTCGGCAGGTCCCTGGGAGCATCAGGTCAACAGGTTGTCTCCCTGGGTGCTTGGGTTGCATGATGAAACAGACAGGGAAATGAGGGCCCTGTAATTGGAGTATAAAATGCAGACAACAGCCCAGCAGCAGGCCTGTTCATCAGATGGCTCATGGATGCTGGCTATCGATTCCCAGGCAATCCAACCCTGTGGTTGACAGAAGGGAAATGCCAGCAGACTCTGGCACTCTAGATGTCTGAACTCTCAGATGGGCAGTGCAGCCAGGCAAGCTGGAAAAGTTGTCTCGGCCTCCAAAAAGGGCAGCAGCAACAGGTGGTAGAGATGACTGAAGGTGTTGCACAGCCCCAACAGGAAGCCCAGGGCTGGTGGGGGATAGTTCAGACATCCAATCAACATGCTCAAAGACTAACACTTTGAAACTGCTTCCTGTGTCCAGTACCTAGTCTTTCCTCCATTGGAGACCACCAAAGAATCCCAGAAATCTTTCCTAACCTGGTTGGCACCTGCTGCTCCCACCAAACTCCAGGAAGTTATTAAAGAAAACCACACAGACAATGGTAGATGTATTATAGCCAGGGGTCCTTTTGAGCTGCTTGTTGGATTATGCATGGTGGGCTCTCACCCTGGCCTGTTGGTGTCACTCCTCATTCCCCATTCCCACCCTTCTACCCTGCTACCTTGCTTGCCCCCTCTGATGCTGCTCACGTGGCCTTTACTTAGAGGTCACATGCAGTATGGAAGAAAGAGAGCTCCCCAAAATGTAAGGATTGAAAAGAGTTTTCGTAATGACATGGTGCCATCCCTACATGTTCATATGGAGAAACTGATGCCCAGAGGAATGGGGATGGCCCAAACCCATAGCATAGGAGTTGGAGCCAAGACTAGTAGGTGACATTGCCTCTGGACCAGTGACCAGCACCTTCCCAGGTGGAAACACATCAGCAGGTTTTGATAATAAAACAATTCAAGATCTAATTAAAACAGTGTGTTTAGTAGAATATGGGTAAAAGTATCCATAAACGCAAGGCTTATGTTGTTCATTCAGTAAAAATGCTAGGGTACTAAGGACATACTTAAGCAGTAGAATTAACCCTAGAACAAAATCATACAAAGGTTCTACTTATAAAATCTGGGACTACAAAGTCTGGAGTGGAAAACAAACAAACCCAAAAGCCTAGAGACAATTCTAAACTTGCATTTAATCAGTTTCTAATTCACTCAACAAATATCTATTGACGGAAATACATCAAGTATGTTTAAACCTATGAGCTCATGATGATACTTAAACACTCCACTGATCAACTGGAGAATATAGAGACTAATTCACTATTTTGAAAACTGATAAGGAGAGAGAATCAAGCATTTATCTGTCCTTCTTAAACAAACTATACTCAAATAAGGGAAAATTTCTTTTTATAAAATATTTCAGTTAATACATGCAGAAAGAATGATAGAATTGGAATAGTAACATTGTGCAAACTCTAATGAAAGACTGGATCTGGAAATCAGAATCAACACCCCTAACATCACAGAGAGACAATCAGACATGATGTGCCTCCATGGAAGAATATGAAGTTGAAGTATTCTTTCCAAAGAAATAAGCCTGAATCTTATCAAACTTTTTACTTTATTTATAGGAATTGCAGAGGACAGAGGAACATGCTAAACACCACCACTGGATGCAATGAGCAAACTCAGACTATGGGACGCTCTACAGGACAAACAACCTGGTTTTTTAAACAAACAGATTTAAAGGAAAAAAAGGAATTAGGGAGAACACTATAGATTAAAAGAGACTAAAAAGAGATAACAAACCCAGTGCAATTTAAGGAACTTAGAGAGAAAGAGAGAGAGAGAGATTCAGGAAATTTTGAACACTCCATGCGTATTTGATAATACTCAGGGATTATCATAAATTTGCTTAGATGTGATAATGGTATTGTGGTTATTTACTCTAAAGAATTCTTATCTCTTAGAGATATGCTCTGAAATATTTACTGATAAAATATGATGACTTGAATTTGCTGCAACATAAGGAATGAGGTAAAGACAGATTGGTCTTGGTTTGACAATTGTTGAAGCTGAATGATGGGTAAGAGTGAGTTTATTATAGTACTCTCTCTACTTTTGCATGTGCTCAAAATTTTCTGTTATAAATATGTTAAAAACACTTTTGTGAACTCCTACTAGGTGACAGGTGCAGAGGATGCAACAGCGAGTTTCGATAATAAAATAATTCAAGATCTAAATAAAACTATTGTGTTCAGTAGCAGATGGGTAAAAGTATCCATTAAAGCAGGGCCTATGTTGTTTATTCAATAAAACCCCAGAGTACTAAGGAAATACTTGAAGAGTAGAATTAAACCTAGAACAAAATCATACAATGATTTTTCATATAAAACTTGGGACTATAAAGTCTGAAAACAAAAACTTGAAAGCCTATAGAAAGTTCTTAACTTGCATTTATTCAATGATCCATTCAATCAACAAATATCTATTGATTGAAATGCATGAAGTATGTTTAAATCTATGAACTCATGATGAGATTTAGAATAAATACTCCCACTGATCAGCTGGAGAATGTAGGGACCAACTCATTATTTTGAAAAACAAATCAAGCAAAACAGATCAAGAAGAAAAAAGAGCAACACTCTCATGGAGCTTCCATTCCAGTGAGGAAAAGGAAGAAAAATGAGACAAACAATAAACAATTGGACAAGAAGGTTTTATATATGGATTCAGTTTATAGAAAGTAAAACAGGACAAAATGTGGTAACAAAGATGAGAAAGAGAAGGTCTGTTAGACTGCAAGGTCAGAGTCCACCACACAAAGGATCAGGAAATAGCTTTTGAGGCAGAGGCAGTGACAATGGCAAAGGCCCCCAGGCAGGAGTGAACCTGGTGGTTGGGATCGGTGGTGTGGCTGTAGCTCAGAGACTGGGCAGAGTGGAAGGAGCCACAGTTGGAGAGCAGAACAGAGTCAGGCCCCAGAGAGCTGGTAAAAAATTTGATTTCATTATAAGTGAAAGAAGTCACTGGGGGGTTTAAAGAGGAAAGTGGCTGATCTACTTGAGTGTTTGTTTTTGAGACCGAGTTTTTGTTCCATTACCCAGGCTGGAGTGCAGTGATGCAATCTTGGCTCACTGCAGCCTCCGCCCCTGGGGTTCAAGTGATTCTCCTGTCTCAGCCTCCTGAGTAGCTGGGATTACAGGCGCACACGCTGCCACACCCGGATAATTTTTTGTATTTTTAGTAGAGATGGGGTTTCGCCACATTGGCCAGGCTGGTCTTGAACTCCTGACCTCGACTGACCCACCTGCCTCGGCCTCCCAAAGGGCTGAGATTATAGGTGCGAGCCATCGCACCTGGCCCTATTTGCATTTTTTAAGCCATCCATCTGTCTGCTGTGTGGAGTGTTCTGTAGAAGGAAGAACAGACATGGCAGCTGGAACTTATTCTGGAGACACAGCTGACACAATGTGCTGGGGGACTGGGGGCAGGGCTGGGAAAGACGTTGAGGAGAGGAATCAAGAATGGCCTAACTTTTCTTCATTCAGCAACTGGATCTGTGGCGGTGTTATTTATTGAGATGGTGAAAAGTGGGAGCAACCAAAGTGAAAAGGGAAATCAAGAGTTTGGTGTGGGATGCACTCAGTTGAAATGCCTATCAGCCATCCAGGGGGAGATCAGCAGGTAAGTGTATGTCTGGAGCTCAGGTCTGGGATGGAGATGTAAATTTTGAAGTCATTAGTGTACAGAAGGCATTTAGAGTCATCAGTTTTTTTCACTCATTATCAAAATAACACACTAAGCAGAGGTCCCCCAGAACTTCAAAGGAAATGGTGCTGGAGGAGAAAGAGTGTCAAACGAATTTAAATTTTTAATCCCCAGGCCCCACGGTGTAAGACTCCACACACTGTGGTCCAGCACTTTATCTCATCACATAACTGCAGCTTGCCTTCAGAAGCTCCCAGAAGAAGCCACCTAAATCCTTTCCCCAATGCAGCATATTCAATGCCTACATTTGTTTTCGTCTTACAAACAAATACCTCTCAGATTAGCTGGAAATGATATTTGCCTCCTTTGAGCTCCCAAATCCATACCTGTCTTTTTCTGAGATCTTACTGCCCTCAGCCTAAACCTAAAACTACCTGGATCCAGTCACCCCTGATACTCCCAGGAGTAGAGATTGGATGGTTTCACCTTTGCAGCCCAACACAAAGGAAATCAGTGCGTGGAACTTGAATCTCCTTAGCGGTTCTACCAGCAATGCCTTCCACATTGTTGAAGGTTTAAAAGCCTGTGCCATTGAAGAGTCAAATCAGATCAGCAAAGAAAGACCGGCTAGATGGATCTCCTTAGTCTTTGAGGAGGACAGCATATGTGGATACTTTGCTCATTCCCTAAAAGCTTCCAGATGGAGGAGGAGGAGGAGGAGGAGGAGGAGCATAGACCAGAGAGACCACCCATCTGACCCTCCCTGGCCAGAGTGATGCTGTAGTATAATGAACACTTGACCATGCACATCATTTCTCACTATGTGCAGAATAAGAGCTTATGATCTGATCTCCCTTTTCATCTACTTGTCGCAGTTAACAGAATTTTCTATCCTATGTCCCATACCTGTTCTGACCCTGCCATCCAACACACAACTCCCAACCCTTACTTTAGAAATGCAAAACAATGCAAACATTTGTCTTAAACTGTCTAAAGCCATGGAGTTAAATAGAATGCAAAAAGGATATATAAAATTACGAAGTATAAATAAATTAATTAAATTGTTACTGTGCATTATTTTTTCCCTTATTATCATTATCACCTACCCCATCCCATGCTCCTCATAATAATAAGCAAATGCCCTTGACTGATGAAAAGAGAAAGGTCATTTTGCACAGTGGCCTTGCAAGTCCTTTTCTTACCTCCTCGAACCTGGGACTCTTTCCCAAACACCAGGGCTCAGTTTCACAGTGGCCTGGACAGATCACAGTGGCCAGTACTGCCAAGTAATGCTGGTGTATAAGTCCAGAGACTCTCTGGCTTTCTATCTCTGATATGGTCAAGCCCCAGTGGTCTAAAGCAGGTCAAGTAAACTCTAGGGTTTCATAGATTTCATTGCTGCTCAACAGAGGAATGCAGGCAGCCCTGAATGTCAGACCAGCCTGGAGTGAAGACTGGAAAGCCTTACAGGATCAGAGTCCCTCTCCACAACCTAGGCCAACTTGATGGACTTTTTCAGGCAGCAACAGAGTGTGAAGCTCTAAGAGGCATAACTCTGTGTATCAGGTTGGATAATGTGGCTTGCGACCCACACAACATCACACACAGATGGAAGTCCAGCTCCATTCCATGACGGTGCTTTCATTTGCTATGGCAGACACTATGGAAGCTGCATCGCACATCCCCCTTCTATAGATTCAGGCTGTGTGTTCCCAGAAAGGCTCCGAAAAGTTCTGCAGTAAAGAGATCTGTTTGTATTTGATTTAGTGCGCATCAGTCATTTGACCACACAAGTACTTTTTCTCTCATTTCTATGGCAAACATTTGGGGAAACACTACTTGATGCTGCCATAATCAAATCATTCTAGCTTTTTTTTAAAAAAAACATCATGTGTTGGTGGGACTCAAGCAGTCATCAAAATCTTGAACACAAGGTTATTGATGTCATGTTTTAGAGCAAGAACTGAAAGCTCAAAGTAGTTCAGAGAGTGGCCTGGGATCGCACAGCTGGTCATAGTAAACCAGCAAGGGGATTCAGATCTCCAGAAACTAGGCTAGCACCTGGGCTCTGGAAGGACATGAATAGGTGAGCATGCCAGGCCTGAAGCCCACAGAACCTGAGATCAGTTTCAGTTCCACCTGGTAAGGCCTCACCCAGCTCTGGAGCAGGCTTGCAAGCACATTCATGTTCATATGGCCTTTCTCATCAGGGGAGCCAGCACACTGCCCTGCCCAGGACAGCTCCCATCAGTGCCTACTGTTGTAAGTCTTGTTCCAAACTGCCTTCCTTGGGATCTGGGTTGCTCCCCATTAACTTGAGAAAGACCATGAGCCTGACAGAAGAGTAGCAAAGAGCACTAAGAAATCCCCTGCTTAGAACTTGCATAACTGGTGACCCATATGCATATTTGATTTGACCCAACTCAGAGGTTTTGTTCTGTTTTTCACCGAAGTGATTGTCTTAAGAGTGCAATACAAAAGTTAATTCAAAATGGATAAAAGAGCTAAATGAAAAAAGCTAAAACGATTAAAAAAAGTTGAAAAATCATAAGCAGAAATCTTGGTGACCTTGGGTCAGGTAATGAGCTTCTTAGATATGACACCAAAGCACAAGCAACACAAAGGAATAACAGGCAAACTCGGTTTCATGAAAATTAAAAACCTTTGTGTCTCAAAAACCACTATTAATAAAGTGAAAATACAACTCACAAAATGGTAGAAAGTATTATAAATCATATATCTGACAAAACAATAGCATCCAGAATATATAAAGAACGCTTATAACAACAATAAAAAGACAACCCAATTTAAAAATGGATAAATAGAACAGATAATCCCAACAGCCCCAGTAAACACATGAAAAGATGCTCATCATTAATAACTAGAGAAATGCAAATTGAAACCACAATATCACTTCATACCTACTAGGAAGGCTATAATAAAAAAGACAGATATTAACAAGTATTGGTGAGAATGTAGAGAGTTAAAGCTTCATACATTGCTGGCGGGAATGTACAATGGTATAGCTACTTTGAAAAACAGTTTGGATTGATTCCCGATCATCATAGCATATGGGAGGTAGGACTAGATTGCAGCTCTGACTCAGATGGACAGAGCAGAGGGCAGACGCTCGCATCATGAATTTTAGTTCCAGAATGGTTGCAGGAATAAACCAGGAATCCCAAGAACCTACGGACCCTCTGAAGGAAGTGCACTGCTCCTGTAGGACTTGGGAGACACCCCGAATACTGTGAGTACCCAAACTGCAGAAGTGGAAAAGGGAGATCCTCTGACCCTGAACACATCCACCCACACATACTGGGGAAACTGAAGGTCTAGTAGAATACTACTCAGCCACAAAAGGGAATGAATTAACAGCATTCACAGTGACCTGGATGTTTGGAGACTATTATTCTAAGTGAAGTATCTCAGGAATGGAAAACCAAACATCGTATGTTCTCATTCATAAGTGGGAGCTAAGGCATGAGGATGCAAAGCCTATAAGAATGATACAATGGACTTTGGGAACTTGGGGGGTGCTCATTCATAAGTGAGAGCTAAGCTACGAGGATGCAAAAGCATAACAATGATACAATGGACTTTGGGCACTTGGAGGAAAGGTGGGAGGGGGCAAGAGATGAAAGGCTACAAATAGGGTGCAGTGTACACTGCTTGGGTGACAGGTTCACCAAAATCTCACGAATCACCACTGAAGAACTTACTCATGTAACCAAATACCACCTGTACTCCAATAACCTATGGGAAGTTTTTTCTTAAAAATGAGATCCAATCATTTGCAACGACATGGATCGAACTGGAGATCATTATATTAAGTGAAATAAGCCAGGAACAGAAAGACAAACATCACATATTCCCATTTATTTGGGGATCTAAAAATCAAACAATTAAACTCACGGACATAGAGAGTAGAAAGATGGTTACCAAGGGTAGTGGGGGGTGTTAGGAGGAGGTAGGGATGGTGAATGTGTACAAAAAGAAATAGAAAGAATGAATAAGACCTACTGTTTGATAGCAAGACAGAGTGACTATAGTCAATAACAACTTAATTGTATATTTAAAAATAACTAAAGTAGTGTAATTGTATTGTTTATAACACAAAGGATAAATGAAATGCTTGAGGGAATGGATACCCCATTCTCCCTGTGGTGTTTATTATGCACTGCATGTCTATAGCAAATATCTCATGTATCCCATAAATAATACACCTACTACGTACCCACAGAAGTTAAAAAAGTTTAAAGAAGAATGCCATCATAAAAAAAAAACCTGTTTGATAGTTCTTCAAATACTTAAACATTGAGTTCACATGTGACCCAGAAATTCCAACCCTAGGTATATACTAAATTAAAGACATATGTCCACACAAAAAGTCACACATAAACGCTTGTAGTAGTATTACTTGTAATTGTAATAGCCAAAAAACAAAAATAACCAAAAGTTCATCCACCAATGAATGGATAAACAAAATGCGATCTATCCATACAATCAAATATTATTCACAGAAAGGAATGAAGTACTGACACACGCTACAACATAGACAGTCTTAAGCACATACTGCTAAGTGAACAAGGCCAGTCACAAAAGATCACATACTGTGTGATTCCACTTATAGAAAATGTCCACAGTAGGCAAATCCATAGAGACAGAAAGTGAATAAACGGTCATCAGGGCTGAGGGGAGTTAGAAATGTTGTGTGATTGTTAATAACTATGATTTTCTTCTGGGGCTGATGAAATGTTTTGTAATAAGATCACGGTAATAATTGCACAGCTTTATGGATATACTAAAAACCACCTTAAAGAGTGAATTTTACAGTATGTTAACTATATTTCGATATTGAAAGAGAAACAGAAGATGAACACACTGGTACACTCATCCCTCCCCTGGCCTATCCTCTGGTTGCCTTTGCCAATCCACAGCACTGGCTGTGCTCCTGCAGGCACTGCATCACAGCATCGGTGGCCCAAATGGCTTCTCATCTCTTACATCAGCATGCTGAGGCCCAAACAGGCAGGCCATGGGGTCGTGCCAAAGGTCACGCGTTAGTGGTGGCAGAACTGGAGCCAGAGCCCATATCTCCACCTCTGGGTGTCTCAGGGCCTGTTCAGCTTCCCCAGGAATTTAAGACTCTAGGATGCTATTTGGAGAGAAGTATTTACTTTGTTGTGTCCAAATAATCATGACCTGTGCAGAATCCCATTATTAAGCAAATATCCACCATATCTAAAACAGGTAAAAACCTTGTGTCCCTCACAATTAACAGAACCCAACAATCAAGGTGGAAGACCCAACAACAATTGCTTCCCAAAGCTCCCACTGGGTGCCAGGCCCTGCTTGTGCCTCACATTCTACTCTCCAGTTAATCACTCTCCCGCCTCTCCCTTTCCCTCCACTTTCTCTCACCCTTTCTTGAGTGTTTCAAGCAGGTAGGAGTTCACTCCTCAAGTAATGGCAAATTGGAAGACCTCCCTGTAATGGGGTGAGCTGCCAGGAACCAGCCCTCCAGGAGAAAAGTGACCCATGTCATAATATTCCAGATAACATGGTACTCAGGCACTCTCAGTGACACCTGAATTCCAAATGCCAGCTTAGTAGCTGTGAAGCAGTAAATAATTGTGCTTCACCCAGAGAGGGCTCCTTCTGTAATAAAATTTTTTTCTATTTCGGGAGTAAACTTGTTGAAAAGCTGAACATCAGTTCCCCAGTTTTTCCATAGAATAGAATCTGTACAGAAGAATCTGCTGCACATTGGGGATCAACCTGATACGCTGAACAGAGAAGACGCATGAGAAATATTTGCTGGTATGATTTATTTGACGATATCTGTCACACTTGATTTTCATAAACTTGAGTGAGAAGTATAGTTTAAAAACCAGTTGCTTTTTCTCACACCCTTTCCCCAAACTGTATTCTGTGAGGTGTCATTGAGTGTTCTGAGAAGAAAATCTTCCGATGGCAAATTAATGTTAGGAAAAGGTTCATACTAAACCCTCCATTGGAGACTTTAAAAGCACACTGTAGTATGAAAATGTTGGAGGAGCCCTGCAGGGAAGAAACCCACCTACAAGCCCCTCATCTGTAGGAACACGAATTCCTTTCTGCAGAATCTCCATGTAGCTGAAGGCACAAGAGCTCTGTGGAGCAGAGGATGCTCTGGCTGGGTCCCAGCTGTACTGCGGGGGACAGTCAATGTTGAAGAAGCAGGTAAAGCTTCCAATGCTGGGGATGTTAACAAGGGAAATGTTTTTAAAGACTTTGAACTTACCCATGAGGATAGGATGAGAAGGTTGAACGGGAGGACCCTCAGGATTGTGAACTGATGTGTGTACCCAGGAGGTTTATGTGGACAGAGACCCAAAGACACTGGGGAGACCTTTTATACAGCAGCAGGAGAGCGGTGACCTTGAGATCTGGGATGGTGGTAAAGTCAAGCTAGATCCACAGCCCCCATTGTGGCCTGGCCCTCCTCTTCTCCAGGCTGTACAGAGGCCCACTTGCAGCAGGGAAGGGGCTGGGGAGGAGAGGTGGGCGGAGCTCACCACCTGCCCGGTGGGCCGACATTCCCATTCACAGCACACCCCAGTAGCAGAGGGGTCAAATATTAGTGCTATGATGAGGGCACTTCATTCACCCTCTGCCACATTCATCAAATGTGATTAGAGCAGAGGAATGAGGGAGACAGTGAGGCAGACAGAATGCACCAACCCAAACCCAGAAGCTTGTGGCTCCAGTGCTCATCAGAATCTGGCTTTTTTCCAGTCTCATTCCTCTGTCTCCCCATCTGTATCTGTCTGCATCCTCCTAACTCATGGCCCCCTCAGTCTGTATCTGTCTCCCTGTCGGTCCCATCTTGCCTCAGAGAACCCACACCACCTTTGCAGGGGCTGCCTCCTGGGCAAAATCCCAATGCTTCAGTATCTGATTGCTGTCTACAGCTGATCAAATGTGATTTTCCAGTTGAGAGAGAAAAATAAACTCGTTTAAAAGAAGGGAGCTAAAATAAAGTCAACCTAAAAGACAAAGCCTTCCCACAATGGCCTGAGCAGGTGGAGACTCAATCCTGCAGGCTAGGTTTTCTGACACTTTCAGTAAATGCAACATAGGATATGCTTTCATGTATCCATACAGATATATGTATGCAGTATATACACCTTATATGCATATACACACATATAGCATATGTGCACAAAGGTCAAGGAATTTGATCTTGAGATTGGAAAATATGGCCACCATACTCAGAGAACCTGCAAAAAAGAGAGAGTAGTCAAAGCCTTGGCAATAAAAGGGACAGAATCTCTCTGAAGAGCGGGACAAGGAAGCCAGAACTCAGACTGCCTGACTCTGTAGAGAGGGAAGAAGGCAGGACAAGTGGACATCTGTGAGCATCACAGATGGGAAGGACCCAGCAGAGACCCTGGCCCTTCCACCAGGGCTGGCACTGGTTTAAGGAGTATATGGAGCTGGGACTTGGGGGACTTGATGACCCAAACTTATCGTCAGGGCATGCCAGAACCTCCCCAAAGGAGAAGAGAATAATGAGAGGAAAGAAAGAGGGAAAGGAAAGAGAAGAGAAGAGAGGCAAGTGCTGCTGTTTAGAGAGTAGACTACGGAATGAGCCAGCTGACCTCAGGGGCGGACACTGAGGACTCACAGGTCCCCTCCCATGGAGTCTCCTCTCCATTTCTTTCATCTGGCCTGTGACTTCTTCTCTTTCTCCTATAAGCCTCAGCATCCAGGGACTCCTGATGGGAAAGACACTCTCTAAAGATATCCTGGGCTGCACATGGCATCTGGAGCTCATCTTTGCAACCGTGAAGCCTTGGCCTGTCCAGGCTCCTTCCCCAGCCCCTTCTTCACCAGATTCTGGGAGCAGAGGCAGCAGGAAGAATGTGGCTGTGTTGTGCTCGAGGTCTGCCTCTAGCAGCCACTTTATTAGGGGGCACAGAGGGAACTCCCTATCCTGCCACTCTGCACAACAGATGTCCTTTTCTCATTCTACATGGGTGGGTGCCGAGCTGAGCTGGGGAGGGGTAGGTGCCCTGAGTAACAGGCACTTGGGTAGGAATCTTCTCCCAGCATGGAAGCCCTTGGGGCTCACCTCCTGGATGCCTCCCCTACTCCTCAGACTCTGCTTGCAAGTGCCCCTGCTCCCAGAGGCCAGCCTGCTACCACACAGCAACTCCTCCCTCCCCGCCTGTCTCGTCTGCGAGGGCTCCAAGAAACCCCAAGCAGCTTTGTGTAGCAAATGCATTTGAAGCATGAAATCTATTGGAAATCTAATGAGACTGCAGTGGAATAGAGAGATGAATTTAACTTCTTTCTCCCAGTTCTGGATTTGATGTTGCTATTCACCTGGTTGTGGGCCTCCCTTTGCTCAGAAGTGCCCCAGGGCACAGTCAGCACACCTGAGTGAGTCTCCATCCCAGTGCTGGCCTTCTAGGGAATCTGTTGCTTCAAAGGTAAAACAGAGAGCATCACATCAGCTTTGCCTGACAGGCCCTACTAGTGGCTCTAGAGAGTTCAAACACCTGCCAAGAAGGTGTATCACGAGACAGCCTGGCATGGCTGCTCTGCCTGAAGGGGAGAAGGGTGTGTCCATCACATGGAGACATGATGCAGCTTGGCAGGCAGAGGAGGCCATGGAGGGTGAGCAGGTTCCCAGAGCATGAGCTCCACAGAAGGGAGCCTTACCTTCTTCATGCACAGTGGTAGCCACTGGCCCTATGGGGGTTTTGCAGGCAGAAGGCTCTGGATCTGCTGAGCAAAGCCCATGTTCCACACTGGTGTGCAGGCTTACTGGTACCAAGCTCACTTGGAAACTGGCAGCCTGGACTCAGGAATGTACAGTCTTTCTTCTGCTGTAAGTGGTCTGACAGGTGGGCCATAAGTGCTAAGATGGAGGAAGTCAGGGAAGAGTTCTAGGTCAGACCAGAGGGTGATGGAGGAAGCTCCCAGGTGGAAAAGAGCCTGGGAAGCACTGCTGTGTTTCCTGCTGCCCTGTCCTCTGGCCACAGGGCAGGAAGGTGCACAGATACAGAGAGTAGGAAAGAACCTTCCTAAAGGTCAGGAAGATGAGCCCATCCTCAGACCTGTGTGGTGACGGCCTTCATCCTAGAAATGACAGCAGCTATCTTTTCTGGGCACCTACCAAGTGCCAGGCTTGTGTTGGGACTTGACACGTGTGACCCTGTTCATCCTCCCACAACAACCCTGGGGATGAACAAGGATGACAAGACAGGTTCCCTCAGGGCAGGGACTTCCCAGGAACACCTTTTAGAAAGCAACTTGGTGATCTGTATAGGAAGCCTTGGAAGATGCCCAGGCCCTCAATCCAGTGAGTGGTAACACGTGTCAGAAGCAGACTGCCTAGGCTCAAAGAGCTCTGGTGCTTTGTACCTGATGGCCATTGTGGACAAGGGCCAGCCACCTTATCTTCCTGTACCTTGGTATTCTTATCTGAAAAAAGGGATCATGGTATGAATTCTGTAAGGCAACTGTTAGGAACGCCTAGGTAAGCACAGGCACAGCTCTCAGCACAGGGGCTGGCTCATGGGAGGGCCTGAGAGATGCAAGCCGGTATTACGATCGAGTATCTTTCCCAAATATGTAACCCAAAAGGCAGACTGAGATTTAAGTACAATATGTTCTTTGAAGTGTTATGCATAATCATTTTTTGAAAAACAGACGCAAACCAAATGTCCAACATTACATAAATTGTTTAGCAAATGATATTATACCCAAAGGTAGACCGCCAAATGGGCAGACATTAAAAATAAGGCTCTTGATTTTTTTATATCAAAATGCTGAGAATACATTGGTGGGTACAAAATGATAACAAACTGGATAAAGAGGCTACAAGTTAAAGTAAATAGACCGAAATATTAACAGAAATATGGGTACTATTTTGCCTACTTCTTTATTATGTTTCACTTTTCAAATTTTTGACAGTAGGCATCTGTTAATTTCATACTCAATTTTTAAAAATTTGAACAATCCCCTTAGGCAGTATAAGGGAAGGAAGCATAAGTACAAATGGAGGCCTTTGGAGGAAGCACTTTCTAAGGTCAGGAAAACACACAGAAAGGAAAGGGATAAAACCCGTGCAGAGAAAAAAAGTTGAATCCATAATAAATTTGAGTTTATAAGGAACGAATATGTAATGTTTGTGGAAATTGTGTTATGTCTGGAAAAAATAACAAGAAATATGTATACAATATAAATCTTTTATAATAAATCTGTAAAGATTCTATGAGCTAACATCCGTGCTAGCTGGTGCTGCAAGAAGTCTGAGGTGTCCTGCAGATAAGCGCGGCTATTGATACGACAGTAATGGCGGGGGTGGGGCTAGCTGTGCTCCGTGCTCTGGGGCAATTGCCTCCTTCACCCATGAGTGATGCTTTCTGAGGCCTACAAAGGCAGATGAAGTAGCTGTTTGGTGTACAGCGCCCCTTTCTAAGCATCTACTCAGAGTTCTCTGAATCTCCCTCTCCATGCCTGCCTTCCCAGATCTCCAAGGAAGTCGCATCCCATCTTTTGCTTCACTCTTGGTTCTACTCCAGTTCCAGGTCAAGGCCCACATCTCCAGAATGGACCCAGAATTAGGGCTCACACGGGAAAAGAAACGATCATTTAATTGGAATGAATTTTGTGCCATGCCCTGTGCTAGGAGCTGGAGCCCCAGCAGTCAATGAGACAAGTGTGGTCTCCTAGAGATTAAATTAATGTCAAGGCACTTTGTGTCAGGGCAGATCAGAGTAGGTGCTTCATACCTTGAATGACTAGATGGGCTAACTTATTTATTCCTTTATTCAATTGTATTTTTCAGTATATATCTATATCTATATCATCTACCTATCTATCTACAGATCTGGAGGGGGAGAGAGAGAGAGATTTTAAAGAATTTGTTTATGCAAGTGTGGGGACTGGCAAGTCCAAAATCTGTAGAGTAGGCTGGTAGGCTGAAGACCCAGGGAAGAGCTACAGTTCAAGTCCAAAGGCAGTGTGCTGGCAAAATTCTTTTTCCTTAGAGGAGGTAAGCTTTGTTTTTTAGGGGGTTTTTTATAACTTAATTTGAGGTTTTCAACTGATTGGATGAGGCCCACCCACATTATGGGGGATAATCTGCTTTAAAATCTACTAATTTAAATGTCAATATTTTGGACATTATTTATATGATATAAATATGTCATATAAATATGTCATATATATACATATATATGCATATACACACATATGCACATGTATATATATTTAGAGATGGAGTCTCATTCTGTCATCCAAGCTGGAGCGCAATGAAGCAATCACAGCTTACCACAGGCTTGAACTCGTGGGCTCAAACTATCCTCCTCCCTTAGCCTCCCAAGTAGCTAGGACTATAGGCACATGCTACCACACTCAGCTATTTTTTTAAAAAATTCTTTTTTGCAGAGACTGGTCTTACTATGTGGGTTGGGCGGTTCTCAAACTTCTGACCTCAAGTGATCCTCCCACCTCGGCTCCCCCAAAGTGCAGGGATTACAGGCATGAGCCAACATGCCCAGCTTAACTTAACTACTTGACCATCTTCATATGCATCTCTTCACTTACCACTATATTTTCATCAACATGACAGCTATTTCAGGAAACAATTGCCCAGGAAAATCAAAGGTGCATATGCAGAGAGCATCAAACAACTACTGATATTCTAAGACTCCCCTCAAAGACCTCATCTCAAAATCTTCATCTTGCTGTCTTGCCAGTCTTACACTGATACATCATGATCCTTACCATTCTAATTAAACCCCCATATTAAAAATCTCACCTTAAACCAGTTCCAAAAAAAGTCTCATACAGTTCCCATAAAGCAGTTCTAAAAAAGTCTTACACAGTTCCCAACTTTTCTTATGGTGACGATATATTTAACTTGTTGAGTAACTGCCAAACTGTTTTCTCCCTTTTTTTAAAAAAAAGTTAATATATATGATCCATATTTATGGGCTCCATGTGATTTTTTTTAGAGGCACAGAGTGTGTAATGATCAAGTCAGGGTATTTGGGGGTATCCATCACCTTGAATATTTATCATATCTATGTGTCGAGACATTTTTTAAAATGGTAATCTTATCTAAAAAATACCTTCATAGAAACATCTAAAATCTAAACATCAAACATAATGTTTGAACAAATATCTGGATACCATGGACTCCCAAGTTGACACATAACATTAACCATCACATCAACTTTATATTTTTATAAGGTTTCTTTATGAGAAAGAAAGCTCATCCTTGGAGACACCATGACTTGGCCACAGTGTTGTCAGAACCTAAACTCAAAGTTGAACCTTATAACTAAGCAACTTCCCTCATCCACACTTCACCTCTTAAATGAAAAGCAAACACTGTTTAATTTTTCTCTTTCCCTAATCAGCCTTTTCTTCTAACCCAGGAGCCTGATTTCCAGAGCTTGACATTCAAACTCAGAGACCATCTTAAAAAGCCATCAATAATTCTGATCAATTTTTCAGAATTCCCAAAAATATTCAATCAACACACACCAGAAATGCATTCACTATTCCATCAGGTTCATTCAGTGGGTCCAGTTTGGCTTCTGACCTGTATCTTTTTATATAATTCTAGTTTGATGTCTGCTCTGACCAGGGCTAAATACTGACCAGCTTTCTCTGCAAGGATCTGGAATTTTTTCCCTAAATGCTCAAATAGGATGAAATCTCGTTTTCCTAGGACAGATTAACACTATACTGACAAAGTCACGTGTTAGATTATTGGGTTACCTATATAAAATTGCCAACATTGACCTACAGAAATAGCTTTTCACATAGTTCAAGAAAAAATTAGCTCATCTTTTCCTGGTCATATCTCACCTTCCTCAGTGGCCTGTTCATTGTGAAGGGAGAATCTCTACTCCCTCAGTGGATGGGAATGAAAGATGCTGTTATTAAAAACATTCTAAAGTGATTTGAGGAGTGACAGCATCTCTTAGAGAAATGAGGTAATGCTTCCAGTCTGCCTTCTCTGCCATTTAACTTCCTGACAGGAGGCATGGAACGTGAAAAAATTGATTGTCCTATACAAAGTCAAGTAAATAAATAGCAATACTTAATGCAATCATTTTCCATATTGCCTCATCAAAACCCAAGCAGTCAAAGCCATTTATGAATTCCTTAGGTCCTACCATTGTCATCTTTTCAGCATGTTGCTCTCAAAGATGCCTCCAGGTGGGGAGAAATAGAAGAGCAGGTACTAATCAATCTTGAAGCTATGATCAGAAACCATTTAGAAGGATGACAGCTTGAGCTATTCCTAAATTTCAGAGAGAAAACCTTCAAGGAACTAAGTTATTAACAGAATGATAGGAAAGAGTTTGGGGGGTTTATTATTAGGAAATAATCACCTTGGTGCCTTTGTTTTGCTTTAAGTTTTCAGAGAAAAAATAAATAAACTTTGGAAGGTGGTTAGTACCCAGGCCCAGAGTAAAGGTGGGCTAGAATGAAATGACCCTGCCAACCTAGCTTGTTGGCTTTCTTATTTCCCTTCCTTCTAGCAATTCTCAAAGTTAAGATAACAGAGACCCCAGAAAGTCAGGGACAGAAGGACCCTTAGACATGATAGGTAGCTGGACATTTGAATTATTCTATCAGCTCCTACCAGTGAACCTGAGGCAAATACTCATGAAATGAGGTAAGGTTCCGTGTTGGTTTGTTTGTGTTGCCATAAAGAAATATGGGTTTAGTTGGCTCAGCCCATGGTTCTGCAGACTGTACAGAAAGCATGGCACTGGCATCTGCTTCTGGTGAGGCCTCAGGAAGCTTACAAAATCCTGGCAGGTGAAGGGGGAGCAGACATGTCATATGGCGAGAAAGGAAGCAAAAGACCATGGGGACGTGCCACATTCTTTCAAATAACCAGATCTCACCTGAACTCAGAGTGTGGACTCACTTATTACCATGGGGACAGCACCAAACCATTCATAAGGGATCTACCCCGATGACCAAAACACCTCCCACTAGGCCCACCTCCAACACTGGAACTCACATTTCAACATGAGAATTGGAGGGGACAAAACCTCTGAACCATATCAGGCCTAAAGGATCAAGAAGCAGAAACCAGGCCCTAGTAATCAAAAGCTACTTACCTTCCATGAAGAGAATGGGCACCAGGAAGCCAGTGCCCACAACAGTTATCAGTGTCTGCAGTATGATGGTAAAAATATGACAAATACAATATACTTTTAAAATATATAAGTTCATTTAATTTAAAGAACTATGTTGTATCATTATGCCCTTGCCATCTGGGGCATGGGAATTAAGGTGACTTTTCTTTTACAGAATAACAGGGGCTGCAGGTGGTCATTACATTTTCAGGAGAGTTGCAGCTAACTCAAAGGTTAGGTTCTAAAGTCAGCAAATAAAGCAAAATCATGCATAGTCTAAACCTAGAAAACTCCCTCACTCAGCCATCCACATTAGTCCTGTATATACATGGTGTCTTGAATGTATCCCTCTATCATTTCCTCTAACTTGCTTTTAGTTGATGACTTATATCAATTTGGATGCCAGCAACAGAAAATCAACTGCACATGACCTTAAACTCCAAAGAAAATGCCTTGGCTGTGAAGACAAGAAGGTAAGAGGAGGCAGGCTCCACTCCCAGGGTGGGGCTCCTCAGGGTCCTGGGGTACCATTGGAAGCTTAAAGGAGAGCAACATCAGGGACCTGTCAGTTTTTGCCCTATCTCAAGTTTCCAACCAGGAAAAACACTCAGAGCACAGACTTCTAAGGTCCAGAAGTTAGTCCATGAGTTGTGCATTCCTCAAAGGCAGGAGGCCTGGCTTCATCACTTGTGTCCTCACATAGAAACTGACACAAAGTTGGTGCTCAGGACTTTTGGATGGATGAATACACACCCGTTCACTCTTCTCTGATTACATGTTATGAAGGAGTATCAAAACCTGGTCCCCAAAGTACCTGCTACCCCTCTTTCTAGAAGTGGGGTCTATGTCTCCACCCTTAAAGTTGGGCTCTGTAAATGGTTACCCAACCTAATATAACGGAAGCCGAAACTGGTGGCATTCAATTCCTGTCTCTTAGGATGCTCCCTTTTGAAATCCAGCCACCATGCTGCGAGGGAGCCCAGGTCAGAGGGAGAGGAGAGGTATAGGTATTCTGAAAGATAGCCCCAGCTGAGTTCTCAGTTGATGCCACCATCAACCATCGGATCTGAGAATGAAGAAGCCTTTGTGGTGACCCCAGCCCCAGCCATCATCTGAATGCAACTGCACGAGCAAAGGTGAGCAAGAAGTGCCTAGCTGAGCCCAGCAAACTCCCAGAACCATGAGAAATAATGACATGATTGATGTTTTTAGCCAATGCATTTGTTACACAATAGATCATCAGAACTCATTAAGTGGCTCAAAGATGTAATCTGATTCAAAGATTCAGGCAAAGAGATGCTTTTAAAGATAGCAAGAAATCTCAATGGCAAGGCATCTCTCTAACTCACCTGCTCAATGCTGGATGCAGCCCAGTGATGAAGAAGAAGGAAACAGAAGGCAGTGTTTGCAGAATAAGAGGTTCCACTTAGATCTCAAAAGAGCCAGTGGACCATGATGGCCAAGCACCTTCTATAGGGTAATAGATAGCCCACTTCTGAGTCTGTAAGGAAGCATCCACAGGGACTAGAACTCCAAGCTCTACAGATCCTCACACATACCAGCAATGTGTACTTAGCAACAAAGCCCACAGATGAAGCAAGCAGGAATTAACTAACTATTGGTTGGGCATTTGAGTTGTTCTAGTGCCTCCTGAAATAGATACTCATGGGATGAGGCACAAAGCTGGAAGAAGCAGAAGCTACAGTGACCTTTTAGCAAAGACCACTCAGCCCCAGTGTGAAGGAAGTAGGCCCAGGAACATGGTGGCCACTGCATGGCAGACATGGCTAGATCCCAGCATGTGTGTGCATGAATGGAAAGTGTGGTGATGACTTGGCTACTCTTCCCCCTAATGCTTCATGACACCTGCTTCAAATCTAATTTATGGGACGTTGGCAACAGAAGAGTATTTTTGGCAGGGTGCAGTGGCTCAAGACTATAATCCCAGTACTTTGGGAGGTCTAGGCAGGCAGATTGCTTGAGGCCAGGAGTTGAAGACCAGCCTGGGCAACATGGTAAAACCCCATGTCTACTAAAATTACAAAAACTAGCCAGGCATGGTAGCACATACCCATAGTCCCAGCTACTTGGGAGGCTGAGATGGGAGAATCACCTGAGTCCAAGAGGTCAAGGCTGCAGTGAACTATGATGGTGGTGATGGTGCCACTGCACTCCAGCCTGGGCCACAGAACAAGACCCTATCTCAAAGAAAACAAAAAAAAGAGTTTTTTAAGACTTGAAAGAGACCCAGACAGAAAACAGACTAAGTGAGGCTTCCCTTCCCTCCTCCTTTCCTAGCACCCTCACCCTTGCCCTCCACTGACTCCTAGAGCACCCTTCAGTTTCCCCATACTTCCTTTTTGAGCCATCACTCCATTCTCTCTAGCTCTGCCCATCTTGCAAATATGGTCAATATCTGCTGTCTCCATTGCCTATTATGTCCCTTTGGAACCCACAAATGTCCATCTTTCATCTATGGCAGGGTTTCTCAACCTCGACACTATTGAAATTTGTGGTCAAATAACTATGCATTTTAGGATGTGTAACAGCATCATCTCTACCCACTATTTGTCAATATACTTTCCAGTTTTGACAACCAAAATGTCTCCAGACATGGCCAAATGTCCCAGGAGGGAAGCATGGGAAACTGCTTCTGTTTTAGAAGCACTGGTCTAAAGTAAAAAGAAACTGCCACAAGGGTATAAGTAAACATTAAGGGAAGGAACAAATAAACAGAGAAATAAATGAAGGAGTGAATGAATAAACAGAGTAGATGAATGAGTGAATCAATGCACTAGAGAGAAAGCATACTGCCCCGAGGACCTCTGAGTACACAAAGCTGAGAGCTGCAGGCAGGGAAGCAGTTAATAGGTCCATCAGTCCTACAGAGACCCTGAATTCTCAATGGGCTTTTGCTGACTGTGCAGTTCGATGCTTTTCCAATTAACAAGACTTGCAGATGCCGATGGACCTTTAATAGGGTCACGGGAATGGGTCCTCTGATAAGCCAGACTGGAGAGTATGACACCAGGAAGCTCAGTCACCTGTCTACTAAGGTGCTGATTCATCCTCTTTGTCAAAGTTGCAATTTGGAATGACAGTTTCTCACCTTCTGTTTCCCCAGCTGCCACCTGCAAAGGTTACTTGCTCTAATTTGCCCAGCATTTCTCCTCTCTCGACCTCTCTCTAAGCTGTCACTTCTTTTCCTCTCTCTCCCTCCATCCAGGACTTTTTTGAGTCCATTGGACTGTTGTGTGCTGTCCCTCACTATGTAGGAGAAGTGAACCTGCCGGGCTAAAGGTTAACAAGCTTTCATCAAAGGAGGAGAGAAGAAAACACAAGCCTCGAGGTCTTGTTCACACACTATCCTCCTCAGCTTCCTGGGCCCCTCCACTTCTCTCTCCAACTCAGTCAGACTCATTACCCCAAGCTCAGGGCCACAGAATGTGAACAAGGTTGTGGCTGTGGGCAAGGAAATAGTTCAGTAAAATGAAAATAGTCTGTTTCCTTGTCCTTTAAAATAAGAATAGGTACTGCTTATTAAGGGTTTAGGCATTGCCACTAAGTGTTTTATGAGTATTATCTCGTGTAATCTGCCAGCAACTCCACAGAGTAAGGGTTATATTCCCCATGGTAGAGAAGAATAAAAGATGCATAGAAGTTCTCAAACTTCAGGGGACATCAGAATCACCTGGAGGGCTTGTTAAGACACAGATTGCTCAGCTCCACCCCCCAGAATTTCTGACTTAATAAGTCTTGCCTGGGACTGGGGAATTTGTATTTCTCAAATGAAGGATTAATATCTTAGACTAGAAATTGTATAACTTGCCCAAATGCACAGACACCAAGGGATAGATATAAATGGGAACCAGGTCTCTCGTACAGCAGAGTCTCCGTTGAAACCTGATATTATTTCAGGTAATCCTATAAGCTAACAGGACATTTTATAGATGGAAAGGCAATGAAACATGCACTATCCCATTCATTAAATATTTACCAAACATATACTGCCCTGTGCCAGTTGATATGGATGCAAACGCAAAGAAGAAGAGATCCTCAAGGAGCTTCCGTGACCAGCTGGTGACACAAGCTCACACGTGACAATGACAATACAACACAGCGAGAACTCCAGTTGAGGAAAAAACACAGAATTTGCTAGAGCAGCAGTTCTCAAACTTTTTTGGTTTCATGGCCTCGTTTCACTCTTGAAAATTATCAGACTCCAATAATAAACTCATTACATATTAACACAGAGAATATACTTTTATGAAAAATATACTTTCAAGAAACAGTGAGAAGACTGGCACGGCTGTACAGTGTTGGGAATCTCTTCATGTGTGGTTCAGCAGGAGACAGCTATAGTCTCATTTCTCCTTCTGCACTGAGCCTGATGTAATATGTTATTTTGCTTAAATTATGTGAAGAAAATTAAACTTACGTAGACACGTAGTTGAAAAAGGGATACGAACTACAATAGCTCTTTCAGATAATTGGGGATATTCTTTGCCACTACGCCACAACTCAGTAAGTTAAGTTGCAATGAAAGTTTTGCATTAATGTTGCATTAAAATACATTTATCTATTTTGAACTTCTAACGGAACTTTAACCTCTGGCTTGATTTGGTCACATCACATATTGGTGATTTGGCAAATATCGGTAAACCTAATTATGTAGCTTGCCTGAATGTTGACACATGAAATATGAAAAACCCATATTCATTAATATCAGCTCTTAAATCATGGGAAACTGTTAAGTTTCCCAAAGCTCCAATTTTCACTTGAAACATCAAATTTAATCATTTGCAACAAACACTTTCAGTTGTCTGCTTTGGAGTGATAGACTCCTTGTATTTTTAAGAAAATATCTGCCAAATATACAAGTCTAAATACCCACAGCTTATGTATGTTTATTGTTATTCAGGAAAAATAATATTCCATGAAAAGAATTAGCTAGTTCAGCCTGCAACTCAACCACATGAGTGCTTTTACTTGCAACAACTATGATGCCACAGTATGCAGCAGAAGTATTTTATTTGAACTTACCATTTTATCACACAGAATGTCAAAAGGATTCAAGAGTAAAGATTTAATCAAACACTAACTTTACCAGCTCATCAAGGACATTCTTAAGTAAAATTTGTTTTCTCTCTCTCTCTCTTTTTTTTTTTTTCCTGTGACTGGTGTAAAGGAAAACAATGACTACCAGTACATTTTGGTGTCATTGCAATCCTGGTTTCACAACCAGACAAAACAAAGCTTTACCCATCAATACTTTTACACTAGCCACACAAATGTCAATGCACTGAAACAGGCAATGGCATCGCTAAGTGTTATTGCAAAAATAGTTCTGAGCTTGTGGGTCACCCTGACAGGCTCTCCCAGGGGTCTGTGGGCACACTTTGGCCACCACTACGCTACAGCAGCATTACATTCCTCGGCACTTTTCGGGCATCTCCTGAACCTGTCTTGTTCATACTCAGCCTTGATTCTGAGATGCCTGAAAAAATTAAAAACCTCAAACACAAAAGGTGAATGGAAGAAAAAAAGTTAGAAAAAACATTGCTATACTGTAATGCATCAGCTAAGAATACTCATATAGAGTCAAAATGAGCAGGCAACATATTTTAGCTTTAAAGACATCACCTTAAAAACAACCACGTGTTAGGATATTACAGGCCTAGTTAATATGTTTTCTAAGAACAATCAGCATCATTTACTAAACATTTGCTGAAGAACAGACATTATGCTGAGAACTTTGCCTATGGTATCTTGTTTAAATCTTCCAACAACCCTATGAAACAAATATAATTTTACCTCCATTTAAGGCCAGGAAACTAAGACCTAGAGAGGTGAAGTAGTGTGCCCCATATTAAACAGTCAAAATAAGTAAGCAGAATTGAGATTATGAACTCTCTGACCATGAAGCTGGTGTTCTTAACCGCTCTTCTTTGCAGCACGCTAGTCAGCAGCACCCAGGGTGCTGCATAGAAGAGCTGAAATTGCTCTGCTTGCTGAGGACTGGATACTGGCCTTTATCCACAGGGACTGGTCCCTCAGGGCAGATGTAGGCATAGCCACTCTCTGTCAGGAAAGCAGGATGTGGCCACACCTGCAAACTCTCAGGAGATGGTCTTGCCTTCTGATGACTTCCACTCCCTTTATCTGCTGCAGTAACAATGGCAGCCACCAAATTCCTCACAAACCATCAGGGTCCTCCCACTATGCTTGTGACATATACAGAAACATCTGCCCCTTCACCTCCTGGGGAGCTGCAATAAATAGAGGTAAATCTCCTTTTTATTCCCCTTAAGTTAGTCATTTGTAAGTGAGCCAAATTTAGTTTTAATTAGAATCCATTTTCTGACAAATTTACAGCTCTGGACAATGATCATACAAACTCTGCCTGCTAATCAGTGCCTGTCCTATTTGCTCTCCCCTGAGCCCAGCCCTGACATTCAGATGTGCAAAGAGTGGAGTCTTCAGGAGGCTCCATGGCAGGGCTGTGCGAAGATCACTGAGAGGTCAACACGACCTGTCCTCAGTGCTTCTCCTTCATTGTCCTCCTACCTCCAGGCTTCAGGGATTAAGCAGGTCAGCTCCCATCCTACTTCTTCCTCCCCAAGCACTTATGTGGGAAAGAATTTGCCAAGGTGTCATCCATGGAAGAGGCAGCTGCATTTATGTGGATGCAAGAGTCTTCCACTGAAGGAATACATCTTAGGAATGTCTGTATCAGGATGGAGCAGGGCCTTACATGGAGGAGAGGAGGGAGCACCAGGCTCAGGGAATCCTCAGGGAGTCACAAACAAGACAGAGAGACAGGTGATTCCCTGACAGGGAGGGCAGTGAGGCCCACTCTTTGACAGTCAAAGCAGAGAAGATGGTATGGAAAGGTACAGGGAGGAAGAGAGAAGAGCTGAAGCTGGGGAGAGACTTCACTCCAGGCTTCCGCTCCAGGAAGGCATCGGGCACACAAACATTTCTCATGGAAGGCTTCTCACTCTGAAATTGAGATTTGGAAATGACAGGGACCCGAATTCCAACCTTGGATTAAGCCTGAGCCTGGCTTTCTAACAGTTAGAAGATTAGAAACAAAAGCACCAAACTGTATTTAGGGGCTCAGATATTCCGTGTTATTTTTTCTTTTATATATATATATGGGTGTGTAAGATATCCACAAGAAAATAAAATCCTAGGAGTGGATTTCTTTAAATTCAATAGTCTTGCATTTGCTGTTTGATATAGGGAGTTGTTTAAATACTTTAAAAGGCTGGCACATTGGCTCACACCTGTAATCCCAGCACTTTGGGAATCCAAGGCAAGTGGATTGCTTGAGCTCAGGAGTTCAAGACTAGCCTTAGCAACATGGCGAAACCTTGTCTTTACTAAAAATACAAAAAATTAGCCAGGCATGGTGCTGTATGCCTATAGTCCCAGCTACCTGGGAAACTGAGGCACAAGAATCACTCGAACCTGGGAGGTGGAGGTTGCAGTGAGCTGAGATTGCACCGCTGCACTCCAGCCTGGGTGACAGAGTGAGATTCTGTCTCAATAAATAGATAGATAGATAGATAGATAGATAGATAGATAGATAGATAGATAAATGCTTTAAGAAAGGGTCTTAGAGGATGAGTTGTGAGAATTTTCTTGTGATCATTTGGAGAATGAGCATTCTGTTTGGACAGACCAGATAATAAGGTAGCACCTTACCTACCCAGAGCCACCAATGTCAGTGCAAGTGAATTTTTCAAGAGGAAACAATCAGCCCAGCAAAGACTGCCTTGCAAACTCTGCAAACTTAGCTCAATAAGCAAGATCTAGAACACCAGCACTGCAGAGGGGCAGCCCTCATCAGCAGGGTGGTTGCTGGATTTAGCAAATAAAAATACAGGAAACTCAGCTGAGTTGGAATTTCAGGCAGTGAATTTTTTTTTTGTATACTCATATATTTATGTCCTAAATATTTCCTGGGTCATACTTACACTAAAGTATTTTTCTTTGTAAAAAATGCATTTGAGACTGCTATGGTTTGCATGTGTCCCCCAAAAAGCATATTTTGGAAATGTAATCCCCAATGTAACAGCATTGAGAAGTGGGGCCAAATGAGAGGTGATTAGGCTATAAGGGCTCTGCCCTCATGAAAAGATTAAGGCCATTATCACAGAAGTGGGTTCCCTATAAAAAGATGAGGCCAGGTATGGTGACTCACACCCTAGTACAAGCACTTTGGGAAGGTGAGGCAGGAGTTTGAGGCCAGCCTGGGCAATATGGCAAAACCTCATCTCTACACAAAGATATTTAAAAAAATTAACTGGCATGGTGGTGCAGGCCTATGGTCTCAGCTACTCAGGAGGCTGAGGTGGGAGGATTGCTTGAGCCCAGGAGATCAGCGCTGCAGTAAGCCATGGTCAGGCCACTGCACTCCAGCTTAGGTGACAGAGTGAGATTCTGTCTTAAAAAATAAATAAATGAAAGCATGCGTTCAGTCTCCTCTTGTGTGCCCTCTCTCTCTTTCTCTCTCTCTCTGCTGTGTGTGCAGGTGCCCTCTCTTTGCCCATCTGCTTTCCACTATGGGTTGATGGAGTAAGAAGGCCCCCTCCAGTTATGGCCCCTCAATCTTGGACTTCCCAGCCTGCAGAACCATGAGCCAACAAATCTGTGTTTATCATAAACTACACAGTCTGTGGTACTCTGTTATAGCAACACAAAATGACTAAGACAGGGACATATTTATACTAAAAAAGCATTCAGTGTTTATCTAAAATTCAAATCTAACTTGGCATTCTGTATTTCAACTAGCAACCCTATCCTATTTGGGGTCTCCAATCTTAGGCTTCAAGTCTCCACCTTCTCGCCTGTGGTACTCAGCAGTCTGGACCTTCCTTTTCCCTTTTCATGGGGTGAGCCTGCCCAGGGCTGTCAGGAGAGAGTAAGACGATGGGGTTCCTTGCATAAGTGTAGTTGGAATACCTGCATTTGAGGAACCCCATGTAAGGAGTTATCTTTACAGGAAGGCCATGAACCCAGCATCACAGCTCACATTTCCACGGGTCACAGAAGGCCCCCCAGGCACTGTGCCTCCCAGCATCCCAGTGGTACTGAGCCAGAGAAGTGAACTCCAGGGAGTACCACATTATGGTCTGGGGGAGGGCTGAGGGGTTGAAAGCACTGGGAGCTATTCTCTCTGAGGCAAAAACAAGAAGAGAGAAAATAGAATAGCAGCCTGAAAGTTCTCAGTATGTTGGCTAGCACGCCCACTATTACACACTGCAGACTGGATACATCCCTGCTCTTCTGGTTTACAGGAGCCCAGGGAAGAGGCCCCAGGTGGTGGAATATATCCCTTACCAGCAGGGAACTTTTCACCACAAAAGAAAATCCCCTCTAAGGGGATTCATTAAATAAAGTCCTAGCTGAGCCTTTCCTAAGGGGCTCCAGGCCTTCTGCAGCTGGACGCTCACTAATCCTCCATAAAATTCCAATGTGGTAGGAAGGGGAAGGAATTATAGATGTAAAATTGTTATCAGGCGGATTCAGGCGGATTTTTCCTCATCCACTTCCTCTATCTCCTCCTCTTCCTTGTCACACTATTAAGAATAATGCCTTGCACACATAGAGTGCTTTACAGTTTAGAAAGAGCTTTCTCTTGCAGTATCTTTGAGGCCGGGCAGAGCAGTGACCTGCCAAGGCTGTGACATGATCCTGAGTTCTCCCAGCTCCCAGCTTCGGGACCCCTCACAGCCATGTTTATTGAGCTGAGCATCCTCAACAGCAGCCCCTTCTCCTTCCCTTGACACGAGCACATGTCTGTGCAAGGGCACACAAACATGCATGTGGACGCAGGTGTGTCTCGTCTCCAAGTCCAGTGTCAGTCCTGTACTCCTGCAGGTCAGGGCTGGGCCTGTTTTACCAAATGCCCCCCAGCCCTACGGTTCAGTGTCTCTGCATAGCCCTTCCCTCCCAACACTGCAGGTCCCCAAGAGGACAAGCCAGGCTATTCTGAGGATGGCACACTGCCTGTGGGGAGCTATTCCCAAGAGACCCCTGCCTGACAGAATTCTGGGTGGCTAAGAACATTCCAAAGATCAGCATAGGCTAATTGCACACCTACTATATGCCAGGCCCTTTATACCACACTATGGTGTATGTATCTCGAATCTCCTGAAAGGAAAGTAGTATTACCCCAGATACGGATGCTGGAACCCAGGTTCAGAAATGAACAGCATTTGCCTGAGAACACACAGCAAGTAAGTGGCAGAGTGTGGATTCAAACCTAAGAAAACTGGCTCCAAACTCAAATCTTTGTTATCTACAAAGATTTTGCAGGGCAGCAATTCAGACAGAGGTTGATAATTGGTAGGAGAACTCTTCTGCCCTATGTGGCATGGACTGGGGTCCCTCAATGTATTCCATTGGTGGCTGGGAGGTCTGGAGAAGCCAAAATGTCTCAACTCAGCAGCCTGGCACCTTGACAGGGTCAGCTACCAGGCTGGGCTTGTCTCTCTCCCTGAAGTTTCAGGGATTCTGCATACACTCTCCTCTTGCAGAGGAGCAGGACTTACATGTTTACTCAGGGCATGAACTGACCAAAGAGGAAGCAGCATATGCTCTTAAAGGCAAGACTCAGAACTGGTGAAGTGTCACTTTTGCCATAGTCCATTGGTCAAAATAATGACCAGCCAGCCCAGATTCAAAGGGAGGAGAAATGGGCACCATCTCTCCTTTGGATATGTGTCAAAGAATTTTCTGTCATCCCTATCCCACCATGGGTGAAAAGTAAACTCACGAATATTATAAAAGCAGGACCTGGGGAGGCTATCACAGTGGAGCTTGGACTCTTCACTGGAGCTACAAATGGCTAACTCATCCTCATACCTTATGCTGGTGAGGATAATAGGAGAAGCATACTTGCAGGAAGGGGACACACCTGAGCTCTGTGATAAGACCACATGTTCCTGTGGCTCTTAGGCTGGGAGATCTGGTAGGTAAACAATGACCCTGACAATGACCATGAGAAGGGTAGAGCCTGATACGGGGCACACCAATTCTAACACTAACTGCAGAATTCCTGCAAGTTTATTTTGTAAGTCATTTAATCAGTCAATGTCTGAGGAGGCAGAGAAAACCTGGTCTAATAAAATTCACCATTCAAAGAACATAGATTAATTAGTACCCACTCAATGCAGAAATCATGAAACCTCCAGGAAATGTAAAATCCACATTTCAGTCTTGTACCTCTTGGCTTGTTCAGTAATAAGACTTTTATCCAAAGTGGATCTGAGATACAATGCAAACTTTTAGCTGGTTCATTTACTCCTTCTCTGCCATCACTTTTCTACCATTACACAGAAAACATCGTTGACAGGAGATGGGGAGACAGATGGTAAATCGATGATGTCCCTGGTCATAGGCAACTCTCTGGACCCCGTTTCCCCTTCTGTCAAATGGACTTGGTCTATGTGATTTCTAAATCCTTCTCAACATTTTTATGTTGGGAGCTAACACTAGTGACCTTTAAAAGCCAAATTCATGCAAAACCAGTCATTTTCTCCAGTACATGTCTAATGAGTGCTTTTCTGCACAAAGCATTTGTCCTCAAGGGACATCTCCCTGAGGATTTGAACCTCCTCCAGTTTTCAAGGCCAAGACCAAGGAGCGTTCTATCAAATCCTCCCCAGAGACCAGAGTCTGATCCCAGTGTTCTTCCTGTCTCTCGGAGATTTGAAACAAAGAACAGACTTTTCATTTTCAGTGTGCATCTGGAGTAAGGAGATTTAGTTTCAAAGTGATTTGCTGCACAGAAAACCCTCTATTTTGCTTCCAGGCCTGAGCAGTTACTCTAGCTCCTCAGCATGTGCTAATTCTCTCATTACTGGGCCTGGGGTGAGGGTGGTGATATCCCAGGTCAACATGTTCCCTGTGTCTTGAGAATGTCTGATTAAAGAACAACAATCCAGCCATCTTCTCTGCAGTCTAGTTACCATCCCATTGCTCTGGTCCTGCCCACTTGGCCTGGCATTCAGCTGCCTGAATCAATCAATCAATCAGGAGAGCAGAAAGCTGTCCTAATAGCCACATCAGGACTACTCGTCAAGCCGCGCTGCTCACTTTTGTAAACCTCTGCAGCCCTGGAACCCAGCCCCATCAGTCCCGGCTGCACCCTTCCACAGATCCCAGATACAGCTCCCACTTTTGAGTTTCCTGACCTAGCTGCCTGTTGACCTAGCTGCTAGATATTCTAGAAGTATCCTAAATAGGCACGGACCTAAATATCCAGGACCCAACTGATCACAGAGGTTAAGAAACCTATGCCGTGTTTATACAGCAGTTCAGAAGAAGGTGAAGGCCAGGACACCTGTCAGTCACACTTTCACGGTGGCTGCCACAACCTCAAATGCTGTGGAATGGTCTATGACTAATGCATCATGCAGGGATATCTGTGGTGGCAGGACATGCTGGAATAGTATCTCAAGGCCAACAGACAGTAGGTCTCCAGCTGTCCAGCCTTTCCCAGAAACAGAAGCCAGACCCGTACAAATGAGTATGAGAGGGACTGTGCTGATGAGCAGGAGGGTCCTAGTGGGATTCCAAGCCCCAAAACAAAACATGCTGGATTTCAGCCTCCTTCTCTAATTACCCAGGGATGTGCTCCCTAGGATGTACTTTATGAATAAGAGACTCCCTAATTAAAGGTAATTCACTTTTCCCAATTCCATTTACCATGGCATGTAATTATTGTAAATACTGGCTTGGAATAGGAGAATGTTCTTTTCTCCCCTGTGCAAGTCTATCTTCTCCTTCTGTGGAAGTAGGCAGCAAAATTTCAGCTCTGTGGGTAGAAGCCAGTTCCTTTCAGTGGAAAAGGGCTGAAGGTGAAGCCCTGTGGACAAAGGAAATAAGACCCCCAAGCAGGGGTGATGGCAGGTTTCAGTGCAGCCTCCCCCAGCAGCAATGGATGCAGGAAAGGAGGGGAAGCAGAGGAGTTGTTTGGCACAACTCGTGCCCACTTCATGTGGTCAGCAGAACCCCAGGCTAAGGCCATGTGACTCCAAAACCTCACAGAGTTAGAAGTATGAAATTGGAATGTAGCAACAGAGGAAGCTGGCCCTAGAAATGGCTGTGGGCTGGCAGGAGGAAGGAGTGCACCTGCAAGATGACTCCAGCCTGGGTAGTGCGTGAGCACTCAGCTTTCTTCTCAGCCTTTCATACTCGAGGTTTCTCTGTGTCCTTCTGCAGCTCCAGATGACAAGCCCCTTGTCAGTTGTCCTCCTTCCTCTGGCTGTGCATCCTACTTAGGTCCTAAAGTCAGAGGCCATCCCGTAGGGTCTACACCCAGAAAGGTTTCAAAAGGCTCCAAGTTCATAAAGTGTGGCACTTAGAAGTCAGCTACAGGCTGCAACCCCCACCTGCTTGAGCATTCATAAGCCTCCAGCTGGGGACCTTAGAAAGTGGCTGCTTCTGGGAGCCACAGCAGCTGCCTTGGCAGGGCCCCCCAGACAGAGCCACATGGCAAGACTTGTCCAGAGTCCCTGCAGCTGTGACTTGAGACCAAATCTTGTCTAGGCACTAAAGTGCAAGATTTGGCTATCAATTCACCGCAATCCACCTGTCCAGTTTCCCACATGGGTTTTCAGCCTCTAATCCTCCCCCAGGCAGATAGCACCCACCTCTCACAGCAGTCAGAAATTGTTTACAGATGCACAGTCAAGAGCCTGCAGCCCTCACACATGATTCCCAGATTGAGCCTTCGGTGCCGCACAAGACCTTTCCCTGTGAGATCCTCCCAGACAGACCTGGCTGTACTTTGAAGTCCACTTGCCCCTTGCCCTCCCTGAACGGGAGGTGCATATTTTATCTCCAGTGGACCATGAAGGTCTGAGGACCATGCAGACTGATTTATCAAAGACATAACCATACAGTTGAAATTGTGTCAATATATCTTTGCACAGTGGATTCTGAAGGATGCCCCCTATTTCTCTGGTAAATCATATGCATTTAAAGTCCCCAAATGCCTAAATATATATTTATCCAGTAAATCAGCTCAGCTTTGAAGTGGCTCATTTCTTTCCCGAAGAAATACAGGATACAGTTGCTAACCTTGTTTTTCTTTCCTTCTCAGAGTTTAAAAAAAAGAGAAGCAGAGAAATGAAATTCTGAATAATGAATGTTTAAATATTGACGAAGGTTTGACACTAATGGTGTGAGGGAGAGCGTGCAGCACAATAGCTCTTCTGCAGCAGGATCTACAAAGGGAGGCATTTTGCAAGAACCTCTGGGGCCCCTTCCAGCAACAAAATTCTCTGAATCTGTGACACATTATTCAGCTTTCAGAGGCCAGGGCAGGAGTACATAGGACTTGGATGGTGCCTTCTCCATGCAGAAGCAAAGAGCTAACTTATTAGTCTTCATTTCCTGGTTCTGTCTCTCAACCTATTTGCAAACAATTTATTCAGAAACTGCAGTTTCTCATTTTTTAAGCTACTACACCCTGGATATCCTTAAGGATAGCTCTTGTTATCGCCCATCTTCCTAGGAGGCTATCAGAATCCATTATGAAGAAGAATTTACCTCTGTGGACTCCCCAGTGCTATGCCTTTGCACAGTAAGTTCTCAATGAACAGTGGCAACTTTCCTAGAGTCTCCAAATGCATGTGTACATTGCGTTTTTCACAGCCACAAACCCCAGAAAGCTGAAACATTTTCCCACTGTAGTCGGGAAGCTTGAGAATGAGTGAATACATTCTCAGAGAGAGCAACTGCCTATGTGTTGCCTACAGGTAATGGGTTGACTGGTGGATTCTGGAGACTCTATTAGCAGTAAAGATGGAAGGTATGGGCCCCCCAGTGGGGCTGACCTTCCGTACGTGGTGTATGCAATACTTTTTTCAGGATGACTGTGGCCTGGTTCTCTGAGACCATCTCTCTGTCTTTAAGACAAACCCATCGTAAATGATTCCAGAATCTACCCTGACTGCCACCTTGGCAGGAAAGGAATTATCCCGTGCTGCCCTATCCCAACACAAACTGAATCCTGAATTGAAGTCCATCAGCTATTACGGTGGTCACTGCTCATAGTGCTAGTCAGTCTTCAGGCGGATGGACTTTCGCCACCAATGTCATTTCCATTCAAAGCTCTGACTCAAACATGTTTCTCTTTGCTGCTGTTTGGAACCCCATTGCAATGAAAATAAAGAATAGAAAAGGTGTAAACTACCCCTAGACAAAGAGCGTTGGGAGGAAGACTCCGCACACAAGAGGTCTGTATACATTTTTAAAGGGTGGCGTAGACACTGACTTTGAGAAAGGGCCACAATTTTTATGTTTCTGGAGGGGCTACACAAGCTTCTTTGTCACTGGAAGTCCTCAAAGGCACAGTTCTGGGAAGTAGAGGATGGAGCATGCCCCAAACAAATGAATACATACAATTCAGTGATTAGAGAAATCTTCTCCTTAAAAATTGCAGGGCATCTGAGAAAAGATCTCTGGATGCTAACTTCAGTGAACTGATCATCTTGCCATCTGACCACCCAACAATGGCAGCCATCCATCAATCAGCCCCCGCCACTCACACAGAGCCACTGATCACCTTTCAGTGCCTCACACTAAAATAGGATTAGATGGCTTGGGTGCTCAGATACATTTTTTTAAGCCTGCAGTCTGAGATAACAAAACCTACAAACACAGGATTCACTTTTACTTCAGAAGAAGAAGAAGCAAAGCAGATAACTGAAGAAAATATCTAAAACTAGAATAAATATCCTCAGAGAGATGGAATAATATTGCACTATGAAAGTAAAACAGGATGCTATGAAAATAAATGTCTTAGAAAATAAAAATAAAAGCTAATATAAAGACAAATCAATAAAATAGTTGTATGATGAAGTTGGAGAAATGACCTAAAAAAAAGAACAAAAATATCAGAGATAGAAAACAGAAAAGAGATTAAAAAAAAAAAAAAATTAAAGAATCCATCCAGGAAGTCTCATATCTGAATAACAAGGGTTTGAGAAAGATAACTGATAAAATGGACAGAAGTTACCCAAAATGCACTAAAATAAATTTTATCAGATAAAAGGACATCAAAATCCGGACTGAAATACATGTGTAGTACCCAGGCAATGAGTATTAGAAGAAGAAGAAGAAGAAATATGAAATTTCAGAATTTCAGGGGCAAAAGAAAAGAACTTAAAAGCTTCCAATGAAGAAAATCAAACCAAACACAAAATAAGAAAAATCAGAACGTCACTGGCCATTCCAACAACAGCACTGACAAGTAAAAGAAGCCAGATTGATGTCTTCAAATTTTGGAGGACAAATGATTTTTAACTTAGATATCATACCCAGCCAATCAATGAAATACAAGAGTAGAATAATGGTATTTTCAGAGAGGTGGGGATACAAAACATTTACCTTTCAAGTATACTTTTGAACAGTGGACTTCAGGAAGGAGTTGGGAGATCATCTGAACCACCTGAGCATTTAGAAAATAATATTTGTTATTATTGAAGAAATGTGATTGACTTTGTGGGGAAAAAAGTATAAGAGAAAGAAAATAACAATGTAACTCAACTTGGCTAAGCACTGAAAAATAGTTGCAAGTGGGTGCAATGGCTCATGCCTATAATCCCGGCACTTTGGGAGGTCCAGGCAGGCAGATCACTTGAGCCCAGGAGTTTGAGACCAGCATAGGCAACATGGTGAAACTCTGTCTCTACAAAAAAATAGAAAAATTAGCCAGGCATGGTGGCAGACACCTGTAGTCTCAGCTACTCTGGAGGCTGAGGCAGGGGGATTATTTGAGGCCAGGAGGCAGAGGTTGCAGTGAGCTGAGACCAGGCCACTGCACTCCAGCCATGCAACAGAGTGAGACTCCATCAAGAAAGAAAAGAAAAGAAAAAAAGAAGGAGAGAGAGAAAGAAAGAGAAAGAGAGAGAGAAAGAAAGATGGAGAAAGAAAGAGAGGAAGGAAGGAAGGAAGGGAGGGAGGAAGGGAGGGAGGGATATAATCTAAACATCCTAGATTTAACAAAAAAGTTATAAATATATGTTAACAAAGTAAATGAATATATATTCTATATTATAAATATGTAGGTATCAAAAAATCATATATATAAAATTAAAACATGGATATATAATACATGTAGTGATAGACAGATATTAGCAAAATAAGAGAAGAGGAAAAATACAGAAAGGGGCAAGAGATCCAAATCCTCAGCATTGATAAATGGAAGTCAAAAGACAATGTCTAAATTTACATCAACAAAGCGTATTAAGCATATAATTTGAAATACGGGAATACATTCAAGAAACAGATAAAAAGTGTTAGGGAAAAGAATGGGGTAGGGGAGATGAGCAGGAGGCTGATTTTTTCCTTTTGGTACTCATGGAATTGTCTACCCACTACTTTAATAAAAATAGAAATTAATTTAAGAAATGAAAAGCTGCCATTTCCGCAAGTGGGCCCACTACGACAGGAAGGAGGAAGGTGCTAGACAACCCCCTGATGTAGGATGGAGGGAGGCCAGACGAAGAGGGAGCCCCCAGACACGTGCTCTGCTCTGGGTGGGAACTAGTACACTTTTAAATTCTGGCGACGTCCATCCGTGTTTCTAAGCCACACAGTTGAAAGGTTTTAAGGAAGGTGGCTTTAACAGATTAGTTGGAAATTTCCCTCTCTGGGATTAAAACAGAAGTAAGAGTCGTATTTTCACAACTAGAGCAACACAAGAGCCCTGTTTTCATTCCACCCAACAGTTTGTGACATGAAAATAAACAATATGGAAAGGAGGTGTTTCTATATTTTTTCCGAGTCTCTTGAGATGAAGCTGGGCAAAGGGTATGCAGCCAAACTGTTTTCACACCATGCCTCAACTGAGTCTCACACTTCTTTGCATTTAGAGGGGATTTTCATCACTGCCTGGTTTCAGAATTGACTAGGTGTAGACTGCAAGCTGATAGCTCAGCTCAGCCATCATTACCACGTGTGGCCTGAACCAAGTGCTGGTGGTGTCTGGAAGAGCTGACCATGTGTATTTAAAGGTGTAGAGAGGCCCCTTTTCAGTTTGGCCCAAAATAAACTACTTCGTCGGCCATCCCAAATTACAATCTTAACCAGTGATCTCTTCACCTGAAATACCAAAATATATATTAAAAACAATTCCCCTACAAAACAGGAATTATTTTTAAAGGAGTTTAATGTATAAACATGCACAGGGTGAGAAAATTTAAAATACAAAAAAGAGCATGGTATAAAATAGTGGCTAGACAGCAATGCCTGACATGGTTTCTCCCAGATTCCCACTAAAATACCAGTAAAAACTACAAGTAAAAGCTCAAAGCCTGCATATACTACAAACTGACATGGTACTAGAAACTTCAGGGGATTCCACCAATTCTTAGGCCATGGAAGTGGAATTTTAAAACATAAATGGAGGCACACAATTGATCTTTTGCCTGAAACAGAGCAAACGAAATAAAATAGGAGAAATGATCTATTTCTGCCCCTAAGTTCTAAACATAAAAAAAATACAAGCCAGGCCATCTTCTGTTGCAGCGATTCTCAACAGGGGACAATTCTGGCACCAACCCCCCAACCCCAGGAAACATTTAACAATTTCTGGAGACATTTTGGCTGTCACAACTTGAGGAGAGGGGGCGTTACTGGCATCCAGTGAATAGAGGCCAAGGATGCTGCTAAATCCTCCACAATGTGTAGGACAGCTCCCCATAACAAAGAATTATTCAGACCAAAATTTCAGTAATGCCTAGGATGAGAAAAACTGATGTACTCCATAACAGATGTATTTTCTTTCTTTCTTTCTTTCTTTCTTTCTTTCTTTCTTTCTTTCTTTCTCTTTCTCTCTCTCTCTCTTTCTTTAATTATACTTTAAGTTCTGGAGTACATGTGCAGATCATGCAGATCTGTTACATAGGTAAACACGTGCCATGGTGGTTTGCTGCATCCATCACCCCCTACCCTCGTCATCTACATTAGGTATTTCTCCTAATGTTATCCCTCCCGTAGCCCTCCACCCGCCGACAGGCCCCGATGTGTGATGTTCCCCTCCCTGGGTGCCTGTTTCTCATCATACTGAACATATTAATCTCTCTCTCAATTTAACACACATGTACAAACACACAGAAACAACTTGCTACATCTTAATACACTATGTCCGAAGGCCCTCATATTGTTATCCAAAAGGACTTTTAAAAATCAACAAGTATTCAGGCAGGAGAAAAAGCAAAAGAAGAAACCAGATGACCAATGAAGGACTAACCTCCCATCATCTCTGCCACACAAAGGCAAGAACGGAACACACTGGACAGTATCTACTGAGTTGTGCAGAAAATGATTGTGGCCATTTTATACTCAACCAACACACTGTCTAAATGTAGAGCAACAAACACACTTCAAGAAACACATGAGCTCTAAAATTATAAAACGTATCATTTTAGAAAAAAACATAACACACTCCACCCTATTGAGTGATGAATCCAAATGAAGAATTTGAGAATGGGGAAGCTGGAGGTAAGCGATAAAACCCATTTAAATGCAAAGTTCTCTGTATTATTGTTGCAAATAATGAGAATGAAAGAAAATAAATAACACAAGTAATAAGAAAGAGGACACAACAGACAGTGCTGTCTTGTTTAAAAACCTCTCCATATAGCACTGTGCTGATGAATTGAAAAATCCCAGCAAACTGAATACTTTTTCTGGAAAATCTAAATTATCAAATTGTGACACAAGAACAAATAAAAATTTAAGAGATCAATTACAGGGATAGAATTTTTCAAAACAACCGAAGTTTACATCTAAGAAAGATCCCAAGACTGAGAAGTTTCACAAGTGGATTTCTTCAAACTTTTAAGAAATATGATTCCATGCTATATTAACTGCCTCATGGATTAAAAAATATAAAATTCTGTCTATTTTATGAAGTTAGTAAAAATATTATACCAAAAAGTGGTAATGTAACTAAAAAAAAGAGAAATTGACATATTCATACAGATGTAAGCATTAAACAAGAACACTGTAAAATAAACACAATATTCAGCATGACTAAGGTTGATCCTAAAATTGAAAATATGGTTTCATATATTTTCATTAATAGTAATCAGAATTTCATGCCAATTGGTCAACAAGGAAAACAATATGCTTACTTCCAAACATATATATTCTTCTTTACTATTCTTTCAAGTAAATGTGTTATTTTCTTCCTAGCATTCCACTTTAAACCTACGCAGTTCTTATTGATGAAACAACAAAAGGCAGTGTCATTAAAATTAGGGAGAACTGAGCTTATTCCCCTTCACTAATGCTTTACACTTTTGAAGGATCAGGCCAAGGCAATAAGAAATGAAACAGAAGTTAGAGATGTAACTATTAAGAAGGAAAAAAAGAAATAATCATTGCTGTGGACAGTGTGATTAGAGAAACAGAAATTGCAAAAGAAACAACTGGAAAAATATCTTAGAAAAGAATGTTGAGAAAAGTAAACCAGTTGTCGGGGGGAGGGAGATGGGGGAAGAGATTTCTTTAATACTGGAAATAACCAGTTTTAAAAATTCACTCACAATAGCAATAAAAAAATCAAAAGCAATTAAAGACATCGAGAAGGTCCTAAATTGTGGCACAGAAACAGAAAAAATTAAAAACATAGTAAAATATATAAAAGGTAAAATTGGACAATATGAAAGATATGTTACCAGATGGAAGACAGAATACATTCAATTCCCAAATTAATATATTATTTTAAAAACACAACTAATAAAATTACTGGCAGCTGTTTACTGGTGGGGAAAATGCATGGTGAAGAAGAAGAGAGAGAGATGTGACAAAATAATCCTAAGAACTTCTGGTAAAATGAATAGGCAAAGGAATTAAGAAAGACTGTTAAAAGAATAAGAGAAGTGACTTGTCTAACCAGGCTGTACCTTAGTTTACAGCTGTTACAATTAGAAAATACAGCACTGGTACAATCACAGATAAACAAGGCACTGTAACAGAGGAGCCTTGAAATGGATCCAAGTACATTTAAGAACTTAATAAATTATGAAGGAAGCAGTGCCAGCAAATGGGGTAGAAATGCACTATGACAATTGGCCATTGGGAAAAAAAATTAAATTAGACTCTCACCCTATTACTATTTACGGAAATACATTCCAAGTAGATTGAAGAATTAATGTAAAAACTAAAGCCACTTACAACAGGACTATATCCATATATTACCCTGAGATTTAATTATTTTAGTGTTTTAACAAAGTAGTTTTTTAAAAAAAGTAGCAGAAAATATAGTTGTAAATGTAACTGAAGGACATCTTAAGCTCTGAGAAGAGGAGCGGCAGATCACAAAAGGAAAGCTTAAAACATTCAGTACATAAAAATTTAAATCTGCAGCTGTTAAAAATTGTAAGAAAGTCTAACGGCAAATTGAGGTATTGAAACATGCTACAACCTTGAAAACATTATGCTAAGCAAAAGAAGCCAGTTATAAAAAGCCATATAGTGCATGATCCCATTGATGTAAAATGTCCAGATAGGCAAATCCATAGAGACGGCAAGTGGATTTGTTGATGCCTAGGCTGGGGGAGGAGGAGCTGAAGTGAAATGGGGCGTGGCTGCTATCGGGCAAGGGTTTCTTTTTGGGAAGATGAAACTGTTCTAAAACTGATTGTGGCGATGGCTGCGCAACTCTATGAATATACTAAAAACCACTGAATTGTACATTTTAATTGGGTGAATTGTATGGTATGTGAATTATATCTCAACAAAGCTGTTATAAAAATTTAATGGCAAAAATCCAACAGGAAGAAATATTGTAACGTGTTGGGGGAAATAGTAATAACCTTGACATATAAGGAACACAAACTAATAAGTAAAACTCTGACATACCATTGGAACACTGGAGGAAAAATCAATGAAAAGATAAATTAACGAGCAGTGTTTATTGTACCAAGTTAGCAGAGGTTTAAGAAGTAGTAATGCTCAATGCGGATGAACGTGCTGGGACAAGGGCATTCTCAGCTCTTGAGGGAAAACCTGCATCTGGAAGCCAGCAGCTTGGCAGGAGGTATCAAGACCCATTGCCAAGTACACATCCTTTGACTCCAGTCCCAGGAACCTGTTCTAAAGAAATAAGCACAAAAGTGCCTATGGATTTACGAACGAAGTTGTTCACAGTGTCATTATTTGTGGATATTAACATTCACAAATTAGAAATAACTTAAATGCTCAAAAAAGAGGAGATGGTTAAATAAATTATGGATCAGTCACAAGACTGAATATTATGCAGCCATTAAAAATAATGTTTTCCAATAAATTTAATGATATGGAAAATGATCACAATGTAATGTTCAATGGATGAGGGATATAAAATTGCTTACAATGTGATCCCATACACACACAATGCTAAAGTGAAATATATCAAAGGGTCGGTAGAAATTATCCGGATGGTGTCATTCTGGGCGATTTTCATGATTTCTTTATATTTCCTATATCTTCCATGTTTCTGTGATAGGCATGTTTTATTTCCGCAATTTGAAAAGAAAATGCCATTTTTCTGAAATACTCATCTACAGGCAAATCTTTGGACAGAAGAGATGAATAATTGCAATGCTATTCCTTTAAAGGTTTGTGTCTGCTTTGCACACACATGACTCCCCTTTGACCCTCAGAGTCCTGGGGTAGAGGCTGTTTTAAAGCCCTACCCTGCTTGACTAGACTAAGGGACCCCAGGCACATGCTCCATTCTTAACCCTGGGGAATAAGACTGACTCATGATGGGATTTCAGGCCTTTGGAAGAGGTAGGGAAGATCTTGCTCAGCCAACAAGCCTACTGCTGCGGGGCAGCCATCTCCTGTGCTGGTGCTAAAGGCTCAGGGTCTGAGGTATGAGGTGTGGGGCCTCCAGGTATTGTGGGGCAGGGCACACAGAGTTCTCTTTGGTGGCTGTGATGGCTAAGGCCCTAGTAGGGAAGGCCACTGAACACGTGGTGCTCACAGACTTCCCTGATGCGGCCTCTGTCCCCTGTCCTCTCTGCCTCTCCAAGCCACAGTCTGAGCTTAGAATTCCTATCTCTCAGTCCCTATCAGCTGGCAAGGTTTATTTCTGTTCAGTATTGAGGAGTAAATCAGACCATCACCTAAAGCCCATCTGCAATCCCTGTCACATTGTAGTCACCAAAAACATGTTAGCAAATTGGTCTGTGGAGGAAATGAGGCCAGCATTCACTCGGCAGCTACAATGCTAGGCTATGTGCCCCCAAGTAGAATGAGATGCTGTTGATGTCCTGTGAGGCTCACAGATGGGTCTGTCATAGATAAAGGTGGATGTATTGTGGTCGCTGGTGTAAGCAGAGGTTTCAAGAATCTGCTAAATATGTTCAAAGGTATCTCTAAATATGTTCAAAGGAATCTGCTATATATGTTCACAACAAAGGTTGCTGTGAAGCTGTAGGGAGCTGGGAAGATTTCATGGAGGAGATCAGGGGGTGCTTTAAGGCGTGGGATTGCAGTGGGTTGAGAAGGGGAGGAAGGTGACATCTGAGCTAGTCTTTGAAGAAACTGAGGGAAGAGTTGGGGAGAAAGGCCATTACAGAATGAAGTCACAGCGTCAGCAAATTCCCCGAGGCTGGAGGAGTATCAGATGGGCTGTGTAGGCTTTGTCTCCAGAAAGCCCCCAAGAATTCAAATCTTGCTTAGCACCCCCATCATAGTAGCCAAAAGGCCTTGTTAGCCACTCTTCAGCGCATTATCTCAAAGTACCTCTGCCTCAATGGGTCTAAGTTAGGCAGCACGTGGGAAAGACGGGATGATTGCTGAGCCCTCTTGGAAGTCCAAGTACCCCTCATTTTGGGGACTTCACATCAACCTTCTGGAGAAGAAGATGTTTTCCCCCCTTTACATCAAAGACTTGTCCACCTTTCGAGGCCCAGGTTAAATACCACCTCCTACCCGACTGCTTCTCCCACCTCCTCTGCCCTCCCTGGAGCTCTCATCACGCCCTATCTCACAGCCCAGGCATGGTGCCTGTGCCTGCCTCCCCAGATGCAACAGCAGCTGCAGTGAAAGGTCACGGTGGGATGACCTCAATGTGCCTGAATGTATAACGGCCTCTTCATTTATTCAACAAACACAGATTGAGTGAGCACAACAGTCCAGGCCCTGAATGTTCACTTGCACATGCCCCAGTGAAAAGACACAGTCCTTGACCCCAACATACTCAGCCTCTAAGTGATGAGACAAAGGAAAAAGACAAGCCCAGTGCCGCCAGGTGCTTGGACAACAGGAGCCTGCCAAGACTCTCGAGTACCGAACACAGCGATGGCCGGTCCCACAGGGAGGGGAGCACAGGGGGCAGCATAGAAAAGGAGTGAACAGTAGCTCCACCAACCACGACTGGGAGGGCCTACCCCAGTGCCCCCATCCCCAAGCCCAGCAGAAGAGCTGTAGGAGCTATGGGAAGCAGGTGCCGGGACACCAGAGCCACAGCCACGGTCTAATTCCCCTGCCTACTCCACCTCACAGGCACCTGAGTTTAAGATTCGTCGGAGGGCTCCGGCTGCCAGTGAAATAATGATTTATTCTCTCTCTCACTCACACACGCACACTATTTGCAATCCTTTGTTCTCAGTTTCCTACACATTTAATTACGTTAGGATAAATCTGATTTCTCCTCTCGGAAAATCTCTCTTTTGTTTTCTTTTAATTTCCCTTCCTTTCACGTTACATTTGACAAAGTTGGGAGAGGCAAACGAGACAGATGAGCAGGGAGGGTGGGAGATGCAGGGGCACCAGCCTGGCTGTGAAGGCGGCGCTCGGTGACGCAGGCCCTGCACTTGCACACGGAACTGTGAATCAGGAGAAGTGGCCTGTACTTACATTTAATTCAATCACAAACACTTATTCACATCAACATCACATATTTTCATTCTGGGAGGGTAAGGCCTGGATTTGAACAACATGTCCCCAGCTCGCCTAAGGAAGAAGTCCGCCAGTTCTGCCTCCTCCTTCTCCTCAAGCTTCATGGATGCCTGGGCTGTTTGGGGTGAGGGAAGGGAGCTGTTTGAGGTGAGCCACAGCCCAGGTCAGCGGGAGAACTCTGGAAATCTCTGCAGCGGGCAAACATTCCTGGCCAGAGTCCCGAGAAAAGAGCCTGATAGCATCTCTTAAGGAAGAGACATGACATGGATGGGATGGAGGCAATGCTAACCAGTGAAATTTTTATTTTGATCTTGAAAGAAGAGGAAAAAAAAACTATTAATTTTCCCAGGAAAGGGGAAGGACCTGGCACCCCAGGAGGGAGGGTGCTGCCAAGCAGTGGGGCCTGGGACCACATGGCCAGCCAGGCCCTGGACAGGGTGGGTCTCTAGGCCTGATCCTGCCTATGACTGATGCACTGGGTGGCCATAGAGAGGCAACTGACATTTCTCACCCTCAGCCCCTCAAAGTCCGCTCCTCCACACTGGCTGCATTGCAACCAGCTCTGTGCACACATTACCCAGAGTGCTGGTGGTTGTAGTTATTAGAATTACTGTTTCACTTAGATTGGATCACTTATTCCCCTCCTCCAATCTCTCCAACAGCTTCCTTCACACTTACAGAGGAAACAAACTTCAGCCCAAGCTTGTTTCTCTGCAAAGAGTATATTATTAGCAAATGGTGAATAAGGAGAAAATCTGAAACCATCAAACCCACTGACCCAGACCCTAGGTGAAGCCACACACACCCGTCTTTCATATGCTATTACTGCATATCTGCATTTTATTGGAAAACAGAGGCTGCTGCTGGAAGTACTTCAAGGTGACCCAAACCTTGCTTCTTTAGTATTCTCTTAAACTATGGCATCCAAGTAGACGTAGCACCTGATGACTTCAGAAGGAAGGCCCTTCAATCTCCAAAATCATTCTTGCCTTTACCCATTTATGATTGTGCCAACCAGGAGGGCTAGCTTTCTCCACTTGGCAGGAAGGAAAGTTGAGAAAAACGTCTACACAGCTGCCACTAGCTCCTGGCTACTCCCCAGACCTCATCCTGACCACTCTCCTCCTGGCACTGTGCTACTTCCAGCCCACGGTCCTGTCTGGTCCTTGACACTGCCAAGGTCTTCCCACCTCAGGGCCTTTGTCCTGTCTGGGTCCTCTGCCAGGAATGCCTTTCCCTCTTCTCTATGTGCAGGCGGCTCCTTATTTTTCTGACCTTAGCTCAAGTGTCACCTCTTCAGAGAGGCCTTCCCAGACTATCCAGCTAAAGCAGCCCCAGCCACATTCATGCTCCCATCTTTATTCAAAACCTCCCCAGGCCATTTTCAAGTTCACCCAATTTAAAAGATCAGCACTTTTAGGATCTGTGCCACCCTTTCATGATAGGCAGATCTCTGTCTGCTCTCAGGCACATGCCAAAGGCCACTGGGTCATTGGTAAGCAGCCAGAGAGTCTGAGGCTCCCAGTGACCTAGATGCACAGTGACATTAGGAATGGCAAAACAGGCTGGTACGGTGGCTCATGCCTGTAATCCCAGCACTTTGGGAGGCAGAGGCAAGTGAATCACCTGACGTCAGGAGTTCAAGACCAGCCTGGCCCACATGGTGAAAACCCATCTCTACTAAACATATAAAAATCAGTCAGGTGTGGTGGTACATGACTATAATCCCAGCTACTCAGAAGGCTGAGGCAGGAGAATCGCTTGAACCCAGGAGGTGGAGGTTGCAGTGAGTCGAGATCGCACCACTGCACTCCAGCCTGGGTGACAGAGTGAGACTCTGTCTTAAAAAACAAACAACAACAAAAAAAAAAAAAAAAAAAAAAAAACAGGCACTGGACAGCACCGAGAAGAGCACAGACACTGGGAGATGGAAAGATGGAAGTGGCCATCCAGCTGCAGAAAGATGTAGTCCGACTCCATTAGCAAAGGCAAGAGGGCAGTTTCTGGAATAGCCACGCACAGGGAGAGTCAGGACCAGAAATGGAGGTGAGGTCCTGTGAGGCTGGGGTGCTATGTGGGAGTCCCTAATACACCCCACTCCCTGACACAAACAGCTGCTGTCCAGGGTCCTTTTGTTCCTAAAGACAGCGGGTTAATCTGTGATTGGCTGTGACTAGAAATTCTCTCCCTCTTGAGGTCTATTAAATAAGAAGAAAGGAAAGTAAAACCAGAAAGCAAAAACTGGAAGAAATAGCTATAACAACTCATAAAAGAGAGGGTGATTTATGCCTGCATGAAAGCCAGCTCCAGGTGGGCCATCACTGTGGAATGCCAGGGCCTTGCTCTGTGTGAGTCCACAAAGTCCTGCAGGGAACCTGCTTTGTGAATGATACATGCTCTCACCAGACAAGGGAGGCTTCAAAATGTGATCCATTTGAAAGGGTGACCTGGAAGCTGGTCAGGCACGTCTCCTCCACTGGTCTGAAGCCGCACAAGGACACATGTTTTCCCAGTGTTTAGTATGGTGCCAGCCACCAGCACATGCTCAACAGCCAATTTGCTGCATTAACATTGAACATTTATCAGTCCACTCAGCATGTATGGTCTTCCTGCTAGAAGCAGCTTCCCCTACTAAATAAATTCCTGGATAACTCAAAACTCAGCACCACTCTTGCATCAGTTTGGATTTCTGACTGTAAGCAGCAGAAACGAACTGTGAATAAAAGAAATAGAAAAGGAAGACCCCCTTTTGGAAAGCCTTGCAACAGTCCTCAGAATCAAGTCAGGCTGGGTCACAAAGCCTGGGCCACACCACCGGGACTGAGTGACCCTGCTGGACATTCTGGATGGCATTTCTGCCCCTGCCCACCCTCCAAACACTTGATGCAAATGCAGATGTCTCAATTCTCCCTGAATCTTCAAGCCCCTCCCTTAACAATCAAAGCCTGAGTCAGGAGCATCCAGGTAGCTGGTTTGAGATCAGGTGCCCACACCCTAGCTCCTCAGAAGTAGGAGGGAAGACCACCTGGGCCCTTTGGATTTCCTGGCACTCTCACAGGGCAGACCTCGCCCTCCCATCAGCCCAACTTCACCTTTCCCTCCCCAAGAATTCCATTCCCCATGGCTTCCGACTCAAGCAAGAATGAACATTTGGATTCTGGGTAGTGTTTCCACCACCACCATTAGACACAGCGCCATCACAGCATAGAATCCCATCTTCAACTTTCAGAATCACTTTTGCCATCAGACTTTTTTTAAAGTACCTGAATTTAAGCAGGAATAAGCTCTCTTGCTTGATGTGCAATTGAGTCAGTCGTATATTCAGGTGTTTACAATGTGCTAAAATCCACAGCCAAGAAGAAATACTGTTGCAGTTGTAACTTTAGCCTCTGGTTACCAAGGAAGGCTGAGGACATTCTCTTTTGGAAGATATTTGGAAATAAGATTAGCCCCCATATAGAACTAAGTTGTTCCAAGCTGAGTGGGCTGGGTGTGGGGGAAGTAGTAATCTGGGCTGTAAACCACTGAGAGTGGCTGCCTCTCCTAAGGCAACTGGGCCCCAGGATTCTCAGCCCAATGGTTGACACCCCCTCCTTTTCAGTCTCTCTGCTCTCACCCTAAGATTGTCTGTCTAAATCACCTGCTAGCTGTCCCAGATGTGTCTTCCGACATATGGATTCCTTGGTATGCGGTGGTGATACAGCAGGTCAGGCTGCTACCTCCCAGTGTCTGCAATCTGCTCATTTCCCACTCCCCCTGACAGGCAGTCACTGATTCCACAGCTGTCCTGATGAGAGGTGTAAGCACTGCAGAGTGGGCGCTGCAGGGGTAGACCACACAATGACGATGCAGAGGGGCAAATCTCTGCTCCTCACTCCATCCCTACATTCCTGTTACTAAGGTCCTGCGAGGGGGGGACCGTTGTCATTTCTCACATTTGGGGTATAGACAAGGTGGGCAAGTGACTGCACTCCTGTGCTCTCAGCTTTCCTCCTGACAAATGGAAATGACTCCCCATCCTGTTTGGCCCATTCATAACTAGTGTAAAACTGGGGATGATTTTGGAGGTTGAAAGGCTTTCACTCTGAAATCATCAGGTGCCACATCTATTATGATGTCACAGCTTGAAAATGTACTGGAAAAGGCAGATTCTGGTCACCTTGAAATACTTCCAGCAAACAGTCCCTGGTTTTCAATAAAATATGGACATGCAAATATATTACATGAAATGCTGGGTGTATGTGGCTTTTACTCAAGGATCTGGGTCAGTGGGCTCAGTGGGTTCAGAGTTCCTGCTAGGTCACCATTTGCCAATAAAACAGCCTTTGCAGAGAATAAGCTGAGATGCTTGAGGTGATGTTTATTCCTCCTGTGAGGAAGTTGGCTTGGGGGATGTTCACAGGCCTGACCTCCTACAGCTGCAGGAGACAGGGCAGTGGGGACAGAGAGTCTGGCACCTCCTGGCATGTGCCCCTCTACTGGCCACGTTAACTGGGGAAACAAGAGAAGAAACGTGCCAATTAAATCCAACAAATTTGAACCAAAATCTAGCCTTGGCCAGGATAGAAAAGTAGGGGAAAAGGAAGTTTTTCTGAAGTTCTTTATGTCCTCTGTCATGTCTCTAGGTAAATGTATAAAGGAGGGGTATTTTTCTTGTTTTAATAAGCTACATGCATTCATGAACATTCCAGAACAAGGTAACTGATGGAGATGTTCTAAGTGTGTGTGTATGTGTACAAGTCAACCAGGAGTGAGAGGCCGCTTCACTGACTGCCACCGTGTGCTGTTCCAGGGAGTTAGCCTTGAGGACTGGCTGTGCTTACTTATAAAAAATTTTTGTATTTTTAGTAGAGAGGGGTTTCACCATGTTGGCCAGTCTGGTCTGGAACTCCTTACCTCAGGTGATCTGCCCGCTTCTGCCTCCCAAATTGCTGGGATTACAGGCATGAGACACCATGCCCAGCCTGTTTTGCCATCCCTAATGTCACTGGGTACTGCCACGTGGCAGCCAAATGCAAACCAAGCACAAACACCAAGCTGCAGTGTCGATGCCTTGGGAGTAAAGAGAGGCCTGGCATGCTCAGCTGAGCACTGCTCTGTCCTGGAGCAGTGATGGTCCTGATTGCTCGGTCATTGCTTGGTGGTACTGAATTTATACATTGTATTATTCAGAGATTATTGATTCCTTCTGGACAAGGCACCTTCAGTTTGAATCATTGCCACCAGATCAAGTGGTCCCTCATTAAGTATATAGAAGACTGTGGCAGATTCTCCCTGGCAGGGAATAGCTAAAAGGAAAGAATATGAAAATCAAGCTAGTTATTATTGCTTTATCCACTAAAAAAAGTCTGGACTGCATTGTCAGGATACAGTTTTTCTATACCCTATTCTCTTGATACCCTTCAAACATGGGATAGGAAAAAAAAAGGAAGAAAAATCCGTCTTCATGAAAATAAAGAAATGGTGGCATTACAAACCACCTAGTAGAAATGCAGTGGAATTTGGAAGAACAATGAAAGCCGACTCACACCTCCTCAGACTTTGGCCAAGATTTTGGTTTCTCTAAAGGCAAATGTTGCATCCTGAAAGGCCCTGCAGTAATAGGAAAGCCACACGGTGTAGAGGAAGTGTGAGGACCTGTGGGATAGCTCAGACGGTGTTCTTTCTGTCTCTGTTTCCCCCACCCCAATCTTCACTGCCTCCTGGCTGAAAGAAACTTCCAGAAGAGAGTGTGGAGGAAGCAGAGAAGCAGCCTGAGCGATCACAACCCCCAGCACCCTCAGCAGAAGGCACACTCCTGGACATGCCACAACACATGCATTATTCATACTCTGGAGAGGAGAACACCAAAAAAATATAACAGAAAACTATTCAAATTAAAGTCTTGGAACTGCCATTGAAAACGTCAAAATACATCTCAAGATAAAATCAAGACACATCCTAGTGAAATTACTAAATCTCCAGGATAAAGAAGGAATCCCCTGGACATCCAGTTAGAAAAAAACAAATGAACTAAAAGAAGTAAAAATGAGGCCTGCCCTAAACAGACCACAGCAATGCCACGTTCAGCTGACCATGTTCAGTGCCAGAAGACTCTGAAGCAATGCCCGTGAATTCTGAGCAAAGGAACTTATGTGACCCATGTATTTAAACCCAAGCAGGCTGCCCCTGCAACCCCATGTACACAAACAGGCAAGAAGATTCAAGCATTCTCAAAACTTCAGGGAACAGAGCACCAATGAGCTCTGGAGGGTGGGAGGTGGGTGGGGAATTACCTGAAAGTGGAATCTGGGAATCTGGTCAACCAAAAAGCAACATAAACCAAAAATGTTAGAACCTGTCTACCCAAATGGGGTTCTTGCAGCAGCAGCACTGACATCATGGGGATTGGGGGCAGGAGTTAGAAATACAGACCCCCTCATGTCTCATCTTAGACCCACTGCACCAGAATTCTTATTCTAACAAAATACCCAAGCACTTAGTATACACTTTAAACTTTAAGAACCACTTTTCTAGGACAAAGAAACCATAGTGGAAGAACAGGCAATGGCAGCCGAGCAGATAAGAAACAAACGCCTGTGCATTATGGCAGAGAACAGAATGTAACAGCTACAAACCTCATCAGTGCAAAAGTAGTAACATAAGAAATCCAGGGTAGGGGCTGGGGGAAGGAAAGGAAGCAGGAAATCAAGGGATACTGTGAAATTTTAAAATGTGAATAAATCTTGTCTTCACTCTGCCCAGAAAAACGTTACAGAAATTGAAATAACTTGTAATGAAGAAAAACATTTTCCAACTTTAGCAATTTCATTTTAATTTTTTAATCTACTAAATTCAAATCAAACATATTGCTTTTAATTTTAAAAAAGGTATACAGTAAGTTTCTATTTTTATAAATGTGCTTGAGTTTACCTAATTAGCTATCATTCTATCAGCAAGATAGCTGTGCACCAAATGTTAATGATTTCCTCTGGATGGTGGAATTGAAGTAATTGTTTCTTCGTCTTTTTAAAATTTGTACTTTCGTATATTACTTGATTTAAAAAGCAAATAATGGCATCTATTTTCACACAAAAAAGTTCTTTAAAAGCATAATCAGAAACATTTTTATTTTAAATAACAGAACAGATTTAAATAACGTTCTAAGTAGTACTTAGATTCCATAAATCTGAAGGAAAAGGTAATTAAAATGAGGTTAAAAGAAGGCAAGCAGGGTGATAAACTGGCTGAAACCTGACCTGCTCTCCAACACTAAACACTGCTTCTGCATTAGGATGTTATAAAAGCTTAGCAATGCTTCTGTTAGGAAGCTTCTCAGGTGGGAGCAAACCCTCTGTCTCTCCTGGGCCTGGGGCCCCTCAAGCTCAGTGCCTGCAGCTTTGGCAGTGGGAGAAGCTCAGAATTTACTGCCCCTGCTTGGGCTCACCAAGGCCTGCCTTTCTTTCTCTATCCTTTTCTGATTTCTGCATCTCAAAAAACCAGATACAGGAAAGCTCCCAAATTATAATAGCTGAGCTGCACAATAAGACACCCAGCCCCTTTAATACATGACTTTCTGAGCCATATCCCAGAACAACAATTCTTATATTTTGACAATTATCAGAATTACCCAGGGAAAGTCAGTAAAAATATTAAAGCCCAGGCCCTCTCCTCCTCATGGCTCTGGGGCCCGCAGTCTTTAGCTGCTGTCAAGTGAGTCAGAGGGAACTGAATCCAACTCTGGAGATGGGCCAGGGCATCAGAGGACCTCAAACCTTCCCTGGTGGCTTTCAGTGCAGCCAGGGTAGAGATGGGGCTTCACCATGTTGATCAGGCTGGTCTCAAACTTCTGACCTCAGGTGTTCCACCTGCCTTGGCCTCCCAAAGTGCTGGGATTACAGGTGTGAGCCACCATGCCTAGCTGAGACAGATTATTTAACTGCTCCTCATAGCAGCAAGTTTCACCTCTCGCACTTGGCTGAGAGAAAACTCCACAAGGGACTGCTGGTCCTAAAGAGACTGCCCTGGGAACTAGAATCCCTAGGGTATTTCAAATCCACTTCCAAAGAGTGTGCTGGCTGAATATGTCAGCGCACCCTTTGAAATTTATTTGATAATATCATGGAGGCTGAGCTTTTCAAGGCCATAGAGTGAAGTGCTTAAGAACACACTCTGTAGCTAGTCTGTTTAGGTTTAAACCCCAGAGGTATGACACAAGGAAAACTATTTAACCTTTCTCTATGCTTCAGTGTCCTCATCTGTAAAATGGGGATAATAATGATATTTGCCTCAGAGGAATGCATGGGAATTAAATGAGTTCACATTGTAAGTGTGCATAGGACATATAGTAAGCACTATGTGTGTGTGTTATGACTATTCTCTAATTGTATCTACATATCTGAATGCAACTAGCCTCCTCTCTTCTTTCAGTTCCATGTACCAAGCTGATGCTTTGCCCTGCATGCCCCCATCTAGTTCATCATCTAGTTCTTCCTTGGTAGTTAGAGCTCAGGTACCAATGGTAGCTTTCTTGTTTTGTTCCCCACCTCCTACCACAATCCTGGTCATCGTGATTTCAGCAGAGCATATGAGCCTCCCCTCATGATTTTGTTCATGGATGTGAAGGCTGGCTGGGGCCTCAGCCATCCCTTTAGTAATAATTCCATTAAATAACTGTATCCTGTCAGCCCTGAGAAATGGGATGTCATCACCTGGTGCTGCCCTTGGTCCTGACCTGATGAACAGCTTAATCCATGAAGTAGAGGAAAAGTATTTAATGGGATGTATATCAAATCAGGAAGTGACAGAAAGCTGGAAGAATGACTAAAATGCTGGGGAATGAGTTAAGATTCAGATTGATCACATGGGGATTGGAATTCTGGATTAAAGCCAAGAGAAGTTACTCTTTATACAGGACAAATGCAAATTATAAATCGGGGCACCTTGGCTTTGCAGCACAATATATGAAGGAGATCGAGGTGTGCAAGTGAGTATGCACTTCCTGCAATGACCCAGGGTGGATCTGCATCCCAGAAAGCACTCATCCACTATCCTCTGAATTAAGGACATCCCTTCCAAAGAGTTCTGTATTGTTATGGAATCCATAGGATAATAAGAACATCAGTGACTGGAGTTTGCACATCATTCATTCATTCATAGACCCACTCACCATTATTTATTTCAGGCTTTATTTTTGCAAATAATTGGCCTAAGAGTTACTAAAAGAAGAATGTTTGGTTCTTCAGAAGGTCTAAGATTAGAGGCTGGAAACCATTAGAAGGTGCATTTGATGAAGTATAATCTTTCCAACAATCAGAAAAAAAAGTGAACTTCCTGCATTAGGTGCATACTCACGCTCTCAAGGGAGGTAAGGGAGTGTCTAGAGAATTGCTACTATGTTAGGCAGCTGGGACCCTCAGGTCCTCTTCCAAGGTGCTAGTCCATGGTCCTATGAATCACATGATAAAGTTGAGGCAGGTAGTGGGAAGCTGAGGAGGAGGCAGACTAAATCAAAAGTCTTTCTTTCATATCCTAGACAGCAAGACTTCCTTTTGCCTCTAGGCTGCTCCTGTTGTTTCTGCCCTGACCTGAAACCAAAGTGACTCCTGATCCATTGGGTCTCACCTCTATGCACATAGCATAAGCCCAGAAGTTAAATGCAACTTAAATCTACAAGGGTATCATGTTTTAGCTGTCAGGGTGGCAAAGATCAAAATATTTGATGCTAGCTAGTGGTTGACCCCATACATCATGGGTTAGAGCATTACCTAGCACAATATTTTGAATGAAAATTTGGCATAATATATCAAAATTTAAAATGCATACAATTTCCCACTTCATAACCCCATTTCCAGGAATGTATCATATAGAATATACTTGGATTCCCACAGAGCACCCTATTGCACAAGGATGTTCACGGCAGCATTCTCACTCTCTCTTTAGAAACAAGGTCTCACTATGTTGCCCAGATTGGACTTGAACTATTGATGTTAAGCAATCCTCCAGCCCAAGTGGCTAGGATTACAGGTATGTGCTACTTTGCAGCATTCTCTTAGGCTTTGGCAAAACATTTCTATCTTATTGTCATTTTTATGGTGGCAAAATACATGTAACTATTTATCATTTTAACCACTTGTAAGAATATAATTTAGTTGTATTAAATCCATCCATAATATTATGTAACCATCACCACTATCTACATCCAGAACATTTTCATCATCCCCAACATGAAATTCTGTACTCACAAAACCATTAACTCCCCATTTGCCCCTGGTAACCTCTATGCTACTTTCTCTCTCTGTGAATTTGCCTATTCTTCCCCATGTAAGTGGAATCATACAATATTTGCCCTTCTGTGTCTGGCTTCTTTCATTTAGTACTTGTATTAGTCTGTTCTCACACTGCTATACAGAAATACCTAAGACTGGTTAATTTATAAAGGAAAGAGGTTTAATTGACTCACATTTCTGCATGGCTGGGGAGGCCTCAGGAAATTTACAATCATGGCAGAAGGTGAAGGGGAAGCAAGGACCTTCTTCACATGGTGGCGGGAGAGAGAAGAGTGAGTAGGAGAAATACCACAGAAGCTTATAAAACCATCAGATGTCATGAGAACTTACTCACTATTACAAGAACAGCATGGTGGAAACTGTCCCCATAATCCAATTACTTCCCTCCATCAAGACATGGAGATTACAATTCGAGATGAGATTTGGGTGGGGACATATAACCAAAACACGTCAGTACTGTACTGTATATTATTTCTAAAGCTCATCCATATTGAAGCATACATCAATATTTCATTCATTTTTATGGCTGGATAGTATGCCATTGAATGCATAGACCACATTTTGTTTAATGATTCATCTCTTGATAAACGCTTGGTTTGTTCCCACCTTTCGCCTATTGTGAATAATGCTGTTATGAACGTTGCTGTACAAATGATACGTTCAAGTCTCTGCTTTCAGTTTTTTGGGCAGCATTCTTTTTGATGACAAAAAGATTGAAAACAACCACAACACCTATTAATAGGAGACTAGTTAAGTAAGTTCTGGTACATCCATACGTGAGAATACTATGAAACTCTTTATAATGAGGCAGGGTTATGAGGCTTGGTATGGAATCATCTATAAGATATAGTATCAAAAAAGAAGGAGGAGGAAGAGAAGGCCAATGCAGAGAAGGCAAGAAGGAAGCAGCAGCAGCAGCAAACAGGGGAACTGAGTGCACACCTGACACCTCAGCTGTCTCTGGAAGCCTCCACAAAGCCAATGAGAGTGGTGCTCTGGGAGGCCACTGGGCCTGGGGTCAGCGGTGAGGGAAGGCTGTGCTATATGCCCTTTGGAAATATTTTAATGAACTAGATGTTTTACCTTCTCAAAATTTGTCAATACTTTAAATTAGCATATGATCTTTTAGGGTCCTGAGTGTGGTCATAGGTCCAATAGCAGGTGGGAGTGTGTGACAGCAAGGAGGCTACAGAACAGCCCTGGGAGATGAAGGCAGAGGACCAGTCGACACTTATCACTGCAAGCCCTGGACACATCACCACTGCCGCCCCATCTTCAAACACCGAGCTCACTGTTAACAGCCTCCCAGATGCCTTGTGGCCTCTTGGTTCCAATCCCTCATTTCTTCTTTTCTTCCTCTCCTCCCTGGAAAAGTAATTTGGAGAGCTGCAAGCTGAAAGATGTAGGTTCCCCCTGCCTGGCTGTTCATGCTTCAGATCGCTGGAGAGAGAAGCCATGGAGTGAGGCTTCAAAGTTGCAAGAACACCCTGCCCCAGGGCGAGTCAGTACTCAAACAGGAAAGGCCTCTGCCACCCACTTCCAGGCCAGACACATGGAAAAGGTGCCTGCTCCGAGCCAGCTGAACAGATCTCACATGATGATAATCAAATCATATTTGAAAATGAGATGAGGAGGGGAGTCAGAACAAAAACCTATGAAAAGAAAAATAAGGTGGAAGCTGCAGAAATTGGTGTTCTGTATTCTAAGGCCTTCCTGGTTCCTGGCAGGGTTTGAGATTAGTGTTGATAATAGCTTCACCATAGGACCACAAAAAAATCAATGGAACTGGGACTGAGGCAGGATCCATTTATCTTCTTGGGGTGAAATAGAAGGTGTGATTTTAAAAAGACAAATTATACTGAATGTGTGTAATTGATGTGCATACACAGAACCATGCAAGGCGGGCCAACTGCACACAATTGCACAATATCAGGCATTATTCTCATCAAGAGTTTTTGTAACAATGCCAACCCCAGGACACAGTTCAAGTACTCTGGAGAGTAGTACTAGGAATTGAGTTCTAGAATGTGTTGCATTATTTTTGCATGATTAATTATTTGTTTGAAAAGGTGAGGAAGAATTCTAAAAGGGAAAGCCAATTTGCAGGTCCTGCTTTATAATAAAATGACTTGCTTGGGACAAGGCTTCAGAGGTCACTTAATCTATCCCTCTGCCTCTAATTTAAATGGATTATTTCCCCATTGAATGATTTTTTTCCCCCTTAAAGGTCTTTTGTGAGTTTCCTGTATTGAGCTATATGTACTCTTCTCATGAACAGAGATGATGGCCTCATCACTTCTATAGTGTCAATACCTGACACACAGAAGGCTCTCAAAACATGCTGTATTTATTAACTGATTAATTCTCTAATTAAGAGAGACTTCTTTTTTTTCAACAGAAGGCTATCTTTCCATTTCAGAGCTGGGTTTTTCTCATGCAGCTTTCTTATCCAGCTGGCAGTGCTAAGCCAGTCTAGTTGAAAGATTCAAGTTAGTCCCTGAAGACATAAATTGCTAATGAGGAGGTGGGCAGGATATATAGGGGCAAGAGAACTACTTTCCATGTCTGGTGAGTACCAGCTTGGGGACCAGAGGACCCAGGACAAGGAATACCTCCTCAGAGTTCACTGTGTGCCTGCAGCCTATGTACTTAACATCTTTGGAGAGAGAAGTACGGAGCAATACCCCTCAAGAAAGGTGAGAAAGAGCAGACCTTGGTCCAGGGGAGATCCTCCTCCCTGGCTTAATCAAGGCCACTTTTAAAAGCTTTCCTTAGCCTCCTAGAAAGCCAGCTAATGTTAGCACAGGGTCACAAAACCACCTGAGGCAAGACGCCTTACAGGCTGTCTGGTGGTACCACCCCATACCATGTCTACAGTTTTCTTCTGTCCCTAGCCTGGACCTGGGAGCTGCCAGGCAATCTTCTCATCCTTTTTCCTTCTTCATAAGGCCTGGGCTGTGCCCTGCTCTTCTTCTCTGAAGATGATCCTTCCTCCTTTACTAAGATGCAGGAGATGAGGAGTTAGCAGTTCACCAACTTTCCTTCTCACCTGAAGATATTTTTAACCACAGTCAATAGTATTTCTGCATCCAAGTCACCTGCACTTCCCTTGCTTGGGGACCTCACCAGTTCCGGTAAGAGGCAGCCCTTGCCCTGGAGGAACTCTCAGACCATCCCTTCTCTTCTCATATCTGCTTTTATCCTCTTCAGATTAGACTCAGGATGGCTTTTTCAAATATCCCTTCTCTGTCTTGCAAATTGCTCTTTCTAGTCACAGACTCCATCCCTTAGGATATGAAGCTGATCAAATCTTCCCCATTCCAACAACAGTAACTCAAACAAAAAACCTTCTGGCATGCTGATTTTCCCTCAAGCTCTCTTTTTCCTTTCCCTTTTCTTTTTAAATCTGTGCCTAACTGCTTCCACTTCCTCAACCCACTCAGCCTTCCAACTAGGGAAGGGGTTGTCTCCATCATCGTTCTGAAATTCACCGTTACCAGTGACTGACGAGGCATTGGATCTACTTGACTCACTACCCTGCACAGCCATCTGGCTGACACTGACACCATGGACCTGTCTTCCCAGCCCAGCCTTCTCCCACTCAGCCTATGCGGACTTGTGCTTCTGGCTCTGCTCTCTTCCTGCCTGACTGTGACTTCTTTGTTTCCCCTTCCTGGTTATCTTCTTCCTCCTGCCGCTATCTTGTCCCTCAAAGCCCAGTGCTTATCCTTGATTCTCTTTTTCTATCTCTATGTTCTCTCCCTGGGCATTCTCTTCCCAGTGTACACTTTCAAAATCTATTAAACACAATGCATGAGACACTGTGTTAGGCACTGTTGTAGTGGTAAATTATGATTCTTTCAAAGCCTCACAGACAAATGGGAAAAGACAGATAAATAAATAAATGATTTAACACAATATATTAAGAAGTTTCTGGCTCAAAATGGGGATGGTATCCCCAAAGCACTCACACATTTTTTAGCAAAATTACTACCCAAGCTTAGTACATGCTCATCCTAACTCCACTGCCTAAAATAGAGATTGCGTGAAGAAAAACGTTATAAGGTCCACCTTCTGTTCCTGCCTCAGAGACTCAGAGCTACTACTAATGAGGAACCGGGCTATGTTATGAGTCAAGAAAGTTTTCACTTCATTACTTACATTCTCTTCCTTGCCCAGAAAACATCTATACATAGCATAGTTGCCCAAGGACTAGAAATAGTGCAATGCCTTCTGAGAACCATTGGTCCTAGGGGAAAAGCACTCTGTGAGACGGGGTAAAGACAGTCATGCCCCAGAAGTGTTGCATGCAGGAAACTGTATTTTTCACATATTGCATCAGACTAGAAGAACTGAAGAACCAGAGCTTTAGATCTCCGGTGTCACCTGAGCAGAGCAGAGATATATCAAGAGAAAGCATTTTAGGTATGAGAAATTCAACTAGGACCTACACACATTGATCTCCTCCACAGCTGGTGCAAACTGAGAAGAGAATTAAATCATCCTGAAAGTGAGCAGAAATGTAGTCCTAGGACAAGCTATTAACCCTGCCTGTAAAACCTCACTGGGTTGCAGCAAAGTCCATTTTGCTTAAAATAGAAAGGAAAATACCAGCTATTACAGGAATGGGAACATCATTCTGTAGTGTGAGAGGAAGAGCACCCCTCTAAAAATGAGATACTGCAGAATTGAGAAGAAAAATTCAAGAAACTGTTTGCTTTTTCAGGAGTGCCCAAGAAGTCATGACCTTTAAGTTGGAGGGGGAGAAAGTCACAAGGAGGAAAATAAGTTTAGACGAAAAGGAAGGTGCATCCAAAATGGAAGAATAGTAAGGAAATTAAAAACGTTACAGCAGAAACAGAACCAGTTTGCAGGGAGGAAAGAGTAGTACTGAAGCTTCAGAACATCAAGTCAGTAACATAGAGAGCAAATGTGAAAGAACTTAAAACAACTGGGCAGAAGGTGAAAGATTTGGAAAACAGAGAGAATGAAGAACCACAGGTAGATGATAAAGATTCCTAAAAATAGAATGCACCCCAAATAAAGAAGAGAAATGAAAGATACAATGTAATAAAATGTCACTGAGTTGAAGATAAAGGTTTCTGCCTACAGACAGATGGGCTCACCAGGAAAAATCGGCACAAGGAGACCCTAGACACATCCTGGAAAATTAAGATAATGTCACAGTGAGAAAGCAGGTTATTCACAGGTTGAATAAGGTGGCTTTAGACATTTCTGTAAGACAGCAGACCTGAGAAGTGAGGAGACACAGACAATGACAAAGGAGACCTTTTCTATCAGCGGGGAAGGATAAATTACTCAGGGAGTAAAGCTGAGACCCAAGTTAGCTCCTGGGAAATGAGCTAAATCCCTACTTTATACCCAATCCCTAAATGAATCCCTGCTGGATTAATAAATATTTAAATCAAAAATTGAGCCATAAATGTAGTATAATAAAACACAGATGACCATTTATATAACTTTAAGGAAGAACTTTCAAAGAAGGGACCTAAGGTAAAAAGCACATAAGGAAAAAGACTGATAGACCAAACTACATTAAAAATGTTACATTTTGCTAAAAAAAAAAAAAAAAACCTACAGGTCTAAAACAAATTATGAAACTCGAAAGAAATGAAATACACGTGGCAAAGGTTGATGTAATGTAACTCAATAGAAAAATGGGTAACGAATATGAACAGCCATTCAAGATAGAAGAAATACAAATAACGTTTTTAGTCCAACTGGTAATCAAATTTTAAGATCCAAATTAAAACAACTAAGATTTAACATTTTTTTAGCTGCCAGACTAACAATCAAAAGAATTACAATGATCATTGTTAGAAATACTAGAGAGAAACAGTCACTCTCATGGGCAGCTGGGATATGAAGGGCTCATCAGTACAACATTTCTAAACAGCCATTTGGAATTTTTATTTAAAGCTTTAAAAATGAGAAAAACTTTAATCCAAAATTTCTACATGTTGGAATTTGTCTTAAGAATATCATCCACTATGACTGGACACAGTGGCTCATGCCTGTAAATCCCAGCAATTTGGGAGGCTGAGATGGGCAGATCACTTGAGCCCAGAAGTTCAAAACTAGCCTGGGCAACATGGCAAAAGCCCATCTCTACAAAAAATTAGCTGGGTGTGGTGTTGTGTGTCTGTAGTCTCAGCTACTTGGGAGGCTGAGGTTGGGAGACTGCCTGAGCCTGGGAGGATGAGGCTGCAGTGAGTCATGATTGCACCGCGGCACTCTCACCTGGGTGGCAGAGTGATGATACCTGCCTCAAAATAAATAAAATAATGTTATTCATTAAGCTACCAAAAACATGTGAATAAGGAACCTCATTTGTAGATATTGTTTATTATTATTAGGAAATTGAAATTACCTTGATGTCCAAGTTTAGGGAAGTAAGTTGCTGAATTTAATATAAGGCAAATGCTAACATAATAGCATGGGCATCCATTGACACGAAGGTGATAAATAACATATTGTAATAAAAAAGCCATAAAACATTATGGCATAATTTTCTATCAAAATAATACATGCACATTATACAAAAATATTAGCATAGTTATGTCTACATAGCACTATTACAGGAGATACTTTCTTTATGTTTATTTGTATTTCTACTTCTACCATGAATATAAATTATGTGTACATTTTTAAAAGCTTGTTTTAAAATGCAACTAAAATTCTCAAGAGTTCAATTGCTGGATCACATGATACACACATGTTTAGGTTAGTAAGAAATGGTGATACTCTTTTTTAACATGGTTGTACCATTTTATATTCCCACTAGCAATGGATGTAATCTAGTTTCCCTGCATTCTCACAAGCATTTGTTGTAATCTTTTTTTTCAATTTTAGCCATTCTGATTGGTGTGTAGTGATATATTATTGTGGTCTTAATTTGCATTTTTCTTAATTTATGCTTTCTAATGGCTAATGTTGTTAAACTTATTTTCATATGCTTATTGGTCATCTCTAGAAAAATAAAAACAAAATATATGTTCACATAAAAAAACCTGTACATGAATGTTATAGCAGATTCATTCTTAATTGCCAAAAACTGGAAACAACCCAAATGCCTCTCAATGGATGAGTGGTTAAGCAATCCATAGTACATCCATACCATGGAATGCTACTCAGCAATAAAAGGAATGGACCATCAATATTCACAACAACTTGTGTGGATCTCAAGGAAGTGAGATCCACTCAGGTTGAGATTATGTGAGTAAAAAAAAAAAAAAAACACCAATCCCTAAAAGTTACATACCATATGATTCCATTTATACAGCATCTTGAAATGACAAAATTATAGAGATGAAGAACAGATTGGTTGCCAGTGATCAGGGAGGAGGAGGAGGCAAGGTGCTGGCTGTGGCTATAAAAGGATATCACCAGGGAAGCTTGTGATAAAACTGTTCTGTGTCTTGACTGTGGGGTAGTCATACAACTCTACATGTGATAAAACTGAACAGATCTAAATACACACACACACACACACACACGCACGCATATAAAACTGGTGATATCTGACTAAAGTCAATCAATTGTATCAACGTTAATTTCCTGATCATAATTTGGTACTATAGTTAAATGAGGTGTTACCATTAGGATAAACTGGATGAAGGGTGAATGGATCTTTCTTAATATTTCTTACAACTTCATGAGAATCTATCATTATCTAAATAAAAAGTTTTAGAAAACCATAATGAGACATTAAAATGTGCAATGAAAATGCGGCAAAGAAAGTGCACTGAGAGACCTTGAGGGTGAGGCAGGCACGATGGGTATTTTGCCAGACAAGAAATTCCAGAGTCCTTCCTGGAAGAGGGGCTATGACCTGAGGAGTCTGGAGGTACTGTGAGGAAGAAGAGCATTCCCAGGCATGGGATGACGGAAGATGGGGATGTCACATCAATGAGTGATGACTGTACCTCCAGAGCCTCAGATGCCTGCTGGGTAGGGGTCAAAAGCAGTGCAGACAGTGAGAGGTGATGCTCTGGGGTGTCCAACTTTTTTCCCACTGTCATGATATTTCATGTATTCATCATATCATTTATTCATTCATTCATTCATTTGTTCAACAAATATTCTCCATGTGTCAGATGCAGCATTATGCCTTAGGAATAAAAGGTTAAATAAAAGATCATCCTTTCTACCTTACCCCACAAAGATCTTGCTAGGAAGATAGACGAGTAAACAGAAAATGCAAATACGCTGTGTGATAACTGCCATGACAAAATATACTATGTGCATATGGAAGGGGTACCTAACCCTGGAGGGCTTCGTGGAAGAGATGGCATCTGGGCTAAAACCTGAAGGATGAGTAAAAAAAAAAAATACAAATGAATAGAAAGTGGGGAAGAATGGCCTTCAAGGCTAAAGGAATCAACAACTTGTATGACAGCCCAGAGGTGAGAGTTTATATCACAACTGGGGTAACCCAAGACTTTAAATGTGGCTGAAACACAGAGGTGGAAACTTGGTAAGATGTGAATGAAGCTGGCAAGTTCATCAACCTAAGATCTCATGAAGTCCTGACTGCCATGCCAAGGGATCTAGTTTGTCTCTTAAGGGTGATGGGAAGCCACTGAAATCTTTTCCAAAAAGGAGGCTCATAATCAGCTGGGCTGAGTGGCAACAGAATGAACTGGGGAAGTGCAGGGAAGCTCCTTCCTAGCCCTCATCTGTGCTGCGGGCCAACACTGTATATCCCTCCAGGACTCTCATGCAGTTTCCTGGGCTCCCTGTACTGTGGCCAGTGCAGTCCCCTAAGGAAGGGCTGAGCTCAGATGGTTTATGGAGTTCTGAGCTCCTGGGCCAGGCTCTCTCCAGTCCCCGATCAATTACTCCCTGTCACAAGCTGATCTTGTTCCAGTTCTTTACTTTCTGGATCATAAAGTTGTCCTCTGTGTGACTTAGGAGGCTCTCTGGTGCTGGGCATTTATAACCCAGAGATACCTGTGCAGTCAGCAGCCCCCATTAGTGTGCTGCTTGACAATTTAGCTGTCCCCTCCAAGGCCAGGATGAGATCTATCTGCTTCCCCAGGACTTGCTCGCCTAACAACAGGTTGAGGCTGGATTGCTTCCCAGGCCATGCTTTGGCAGCAGGGCAGCCAACTGCCTGCGTTGTTTTGGCTTAGAAAGAGACAGAGCAAGAACTGCAAACCAGCAACATCTCAAGGGGGATTCCATGGGGACAGGACCCCTTCCAACCAGGCAGGACAGCATTCTGGACTTTGAAATGCCTGTTGGGAACAAGTACAGTCTCAGGAGAAGCTTTCAGAAAAGTTCATACGGCAGGTGACACATGAGGACGGCCAGGACTGGTGGAGCTGGCAGTGGGGAGTCCACCAGTCGGCCTCAAACACTGGAGAGAAAGGAGGGGCAGAAATCCAGTATTCAGGGGCTGTGACTGGGGTCAGTGTGGTTTAGGTCAGAAGGGATGGAATTCAAGCATCCAAGGAAGCAAATATGGCAATAAGGAAGTGGGTGAGATCTTGTTCCATTTTCTGCCTCATTGCGAGTGGAGGGGTGAATGGGACAGGCCTCGCCCTAAAGGAGCTCACAGTATGGAGAGGGTGAGACAAGACAGCAAGGCTGCCCCTCTCCTCCCCTTTCAGACTCTACATGCTCTATTTCCTTTAGGCAGCCACCTGAAGGCTGTGAGCCCCAGGGATTTTGAGGCCATTTACCTTGGAAGCCAAAGCACTAGGAAAGATCCTTCTGTTCTGCAGGGATCATCTTGTGTTGTGCTCAAAATGCTTAGGACAGGGCCTGACACATAGCAGATGCCCAGTCGGTATTCGTGGCATGGTTGTCTTGCTTTAATCCCTTTTTCTCAGGAAACAAGAACTGAAACAAACTTGCCTTTGCCATACTGACCAGAGACCTGGCGATATTGTCCTGGGACCAGAGTGAAGCTTGCAGCACGTGCCCTTTGCCCACAGAGAGCTGTGTGTAGTTGGCTCTCTTAGGGGAATAGTCAAGGCCTCACAGCCTACGGCTTGAAATGAGAGACTCCTACAGAGCAGGACCCCGAAAACAGACTTCAGGCCATCATCTTCTCCCAAGAGCAGCCCTCCTGCTCCCTGGATCACCACACAGACTGCTGGGCCAGTGTCCTGGTGCCATAAATCACAGGCTTCCCCGGCCCCCGTGTTGTCTTTTTGGTCCCAACATTGAGCTCATTGAGGCTGTGACCTTTAGAAAACTAAAAAAGGAAAGCCAGTTTTTCCTCACAGGTGATCTGAGATTAAAGTTTCTAAAATGCAGCTTAAAAAAGTGGGGGCTGGGCCGGGCATGGTGGCTCACGCCTGTAATCCCAACACTTTGGGAGGCCGAGGCGGGTGTATCACGAGGCCAAGAGATCGAGACCAACCTGGTCAACATGGTGAAACCCCATCTCTACTAAAAATACAAAAAATTAGCTGGGCACTGTGGTGCGTGCCTGTAATCCCAGCTACTCAGGAGGCTGAAGCAGGAGAATTGCCTGAACCCAGGAGACGGAGGTTGCGGTGAGCCGAGACCGCGCCATTGCACTCCAGCCTGGGTATAAAGAGCGAAACTCCGTTTCAAAAAAAAAAAAAGTGGGGACTGAGGGAGTCTCAGGGAGTAAAGGATAACAGAAATCAGCAGCCCTGGAAATGAGCCTGCTTCTAGATTTACCCATCAAAGGGAAGTCCTGGAAAAGTGTAACCATACACCACGACCTGGAGAAGCAGCAAAATGCTTACCATGGGGAATAGAGAGCCGTGCATGCAAATAACAGGGGCTCTGCCTTGCTGGAGGGGTCAGCAAGACTCCCTGGGGACATGATGGTTCAGACAGACTTAGGGAATGAGGAGAGAAGAAAGGGAGCTGAAATGCAAGCAGGGGGATCAATATTGGAAAGGGTTCAAGTTGAAAGAAAATGTGGGGTAGGCAAGGAACAAAGAACAGGCCCTCAGTAGGGGTACTCAGCCAGGGGAGAGTGTTTGCAGTGGGGAGAGGCGTGAGGTCTACGGGGCCAGTGCCAGCAGCCCTAGTGAGCTAGAGTTCTAAGAAATCCCTCTCGATCTCTTCATTGGGAGGGCTGGAAAGGAGCATGCTGAGAGAGTATTTTTTAAAATATTTTTCTTTTCAGAAACATAAACTTATAGAAACATAAACTGCAGGTCTCCACTCTGAAGCAGGAAAATAATTTGAATACTAAGGCTTTACCCCACCACTACTTCAAACCAAGGAAGCATTCAAACCAAAGCCCTCTTTGCAAGCATTTAACAAAGTCCGAGAGAGAGAGAGAAGACAGTGATAGTGCATCAAAGGCTGTAGGCCGATGCATCTGAACTTGCCAGCCCTCCTCCACAGTTACAGAAAGGTGGATGGGAGGAATACCCAGGCAATTAAACTGTAGCTCGGGTATAAAGACAAAAAACCTCAGACAAAGTAGGCAGAGTCAAGGAGAAATCACCCAGCCCACATCAGAGCAAACAAGAGGTCTGCACAGAGCTGCCCTTAAATGTGAGCAGATGAAAAGAAATGGCAAATATGCAGTTCATTATCAATTGCATAAAAAACAAGAAAGAAATATAGCAGCATAGCATGAAAAAGACACAAAAAGGACTCCATCTGGAAGAAAATATAGCCCAAGAAATAGAAGGAAGTTATCTGTAAGGGTTTAATTTCCAAAAGAATTCAATAACACAAAAGCTCAAAAGCCAAATACAATGGAATAAAATTTAAAAGGGAGATTGCAGAGTTCAAGAAACAAATTGTGGATCAAAGTAACAATACAGTTGGCCCTCTGTTTCCACGGGTTCCACATGTGCAGATTCAACCAACCACGAATCAAAAACATTTTTTTAAATGCAGCAATAAAAATAATATAGTATAACAGCTATTTATAATGCATTCGGTATCATAAGTAATCTACAGGTGATTTAAAGTATACAGGAGAATATGCACAGATTATATGCAAATATTATACCATTTTATCGAAGGGACTTAGATGCCCAGCATCCCCAGGAGTTCTGGAACCAATCCTCTACAGATACTGAGAGATGAGTGTATTATAAAACTAGTAAATAAAGTAAGAATGGCTAAAGAATTGATAGAGTCTAAAACTGAACTATTAAGATGGAGAAAATACATGGATAATAAGTTCCGAACAAAGAAACAGCTCACAATAGTATATAAAGGACTACTAGCATCCCTAAGTTAGGGGCTCTATCCAAAAACAAAAACTAACAAACAAAAAAGATATTCGAAAGCTCATAATAGAAAAATTTCTTAAAATGAAAAAAGAATCAGCAGAGTCAAAGGCGTAGCCTGGTGAAATAGCTGAATTTCAAAGATAAAGAATTATTCAGCCAGCAAATAGAATAAATAAATCACCTCAAAAGAAAACTTAGGTTAGCCTCAGACTTCTCTATAGCTATATTAATAGGCTGAGGTTCTCCTGAATGTACTAGAATCTCAGGGAAGGGAGAATCCTTCTAGAGGGGAAAGCTTTTTGATAACAAAATTCAATCAACCAAGAGATAGATAAATGAATTCGGTAAGCAGAAATTGTGATAAAGCAACCAAGAATTCTTATATTCATTTACATAAAGCCAAAACAAGTTATAAACCTTAAATTGAAAAAAATTAAAAAGTAGTAAAAATTGGGAGACAGGGAAAGGTGAAGAAATGTTAGAAATAGTCAAGAATACCAGCTCCCTCATTTTTCAGAGCAAGGGGTTAATTGGTACTATTTAAAACTGAAGTGTGAAGTTTAAAATAGTGATTTAAATCCCATTGTTTCTATAACATTCTTTCTTAATCTTAAAATAATCTTTCAGGAAATAATCTATCTTGTGGTGAAGAAGCACTTATCTAATGTAGCAATTCATTCCATTTATATTTGTTTATTCTTCTTCATTTATATTTAACGAAGTTAAATTAACATGTTAAAGATTACCAGGATCACATCTTTCTAAAATTAGTTTTGACTTGCCACCCATCTTCCTAGTTGTAGTGAAGATAGCTTATAGATACAGATCTAAAGTGATGTTGACCTAGATTTAACAGTGATAGTTTCTGGATTATTTTGAGTGTGTGTGTGTGTGTGTGCGTGCATGCCCGTGCATTGAAATGTCAATAGAAATGTGTAACTTTAATAAAAACAAAAAGTCTTCTCTAAATATAAAAACATCACACACATGTAAGTAGAATATCAATAGCATTTTGTATAAGTTATAGTAATAATGATTTCCATGTTAGTTAATTCCCATTTGGTGGCCTTGAATGGAAAAATTTTCAGAATCTCCCTCTCCACAGTTTCAGTAAGGCATTTGTAATATTCCCCCTCTGGTGCAGTAAATTCACTTTTCTCCCTATCTTGTCCTCCAATCAAATATTCAGAGCCTTTCTGATTTATGTCATCTGTGATCCTGCTTCACCACTTCCACTGTGATGCCAGAGACACACAGTAATTGGGAGGTTTGAAATACTTGCAGGAATCTTTATGTAACTTACTTAGAAGAGCTCTGTAGGTGTCTAATTCTTGGCTCCCTCAAAAACATGGCAGGATAGACAGCAGAACTCTTCAGCCCCTGGCCAAGAGTTCTGAGCTCACATCAGCACATCTCAATTCTCTTCCCAGAGCAGACGTGAACAGGGGAAGGCACTCCCAGGTCTTCCTCCAAGGCTGCATTGTGAAATGTCTCCTGTTCTGCCTTCCACTCACTCCTTTCTCCTACCACCCACCAGTTTCTCTATTTCTAAATTACACCCAACAGCAGTGACTCAAAAACCTGAATATCCTAGAACAGAAATTCTCCAAATATACAGAAATAAATCTAAGGATACCAAATTTCATAAAAAGAGAATCTGCGGTTGGGGTAGGATTACTATACATACAAATCACTGTGAGTAATACAAGTAAAAACCTCATGATAGGGTTACCTGAATACTTGTACCATTTATCTGTCATGGGCAGCCAGCTCTAATAAATAGGGGAGAAGGAGGAGTGGGCATATTCTGGTATTGATGGTCCCGTTTTCAGCCTAATGGTGCATTCATTTACTGTGGATGCTCTTATTAGGGCAGTTAGCATTTCAAGACACAATTTATGGAACCCGACCATCAGTAGTTCTGCTCATGTTTACTCATTTGATTAGGCTAACTGCTCTTTTCTGAATAAATATATAGTCTGTTTAGGACTATGACTGCACACATGAAGTTGAAGACAAAGGAATGCCAGTGACAATACTGCTCATTAATTTGTTCAGCAGATTCAATTTGCATTTCTTGAGCTCCCTCCTACTTTGTGCCCAGCCCTGAGGTCAGGACTTTCTATTCTTTCCTTTCTACAATAACAGCCCCTCTGGCCTGGCAGTATTCCACAACAGAGTCTTGTACAGTGGCTCGGAAGGACAGAGCTACTTGCTTAGACTGGAGATCAAGGACTCTGGCCTTCCTCCCATCTCTACATAAGGCCTGCTTCTTAATGGATGCCAACTGAAAATTGAAAAAAGCCAAGCTCCATGATTTCTATTTGACCTTGTTTATGCTAGTTGCAACTCTGTGATTCAAGGCCCTCTTTAGCAAAATGGAGCTGACAAAAGTACATAACCATAGGGTTGTTGCATACTCTGCTTGGGTCGCCACTAAAAAATATACCAGTCTGGGTAGCTTAAACAACAGAATTTACTGTCTCACAGTTCTGGAGGCTGAAAGTCCAAGATCAAGGTGTCAGCAGGGCTGCTTTCTGGTGAAGCCTCTGTCCTTGGCTTGCAGATGCCATCTTCTTGCTATGTCCTTACATGGTCTTTTCTGTGTGCCATGCACAGAAACAGCACTCTGGTGCTTCTTTTTATAAATACACTGGATTAGGGTCCCACCTTTATGATCTCACTTAACCTTAATTACCTCCTTAAAGGTTTTATAAACAAATGCCATCAGAGGACATTAGGGCGTTAGGCCCTACAGGGCATTAGGGCCTGCCTCAATACAGGAATTTTATGGGGACATAATTCAGTCCATGACAGCTGTGATGATTAGATAAGTTAATGCATGTAATATACCTAGGACAATGCTAGTACATATTACATGCTTAATAAGTAATTATTATTATTGTTGTTACTGTAATTACTATTATTGAGGCATGACAGGCTAACATTTGGGGAATAGTGAGTGCCCAGGATTTCATGGTCAAAGTTTCCTCTGCATAAGCGTCTTGATGGGTTGTGTAAGGTAAGAAAGGGAATGGCCTTCACTCTATTAATAAATTCAGGCTAGTCCAGCTATTTTCACACTTGGATCTGACAGAGGTGAGAAGACTGTATGAACACAAGAGGGCTAAATGCAATGTACTGGCATTTTCCCAAAGATTGAATTTTGGCAGTAATTTTCACAAACATGAAATCCTTAAATGTTTAAATTCTGAGTTTATAATTTAAAAAAATTTTTGTTGGTGTTAAGCTGACCTTCCTCTAATGAACAATGCAACAGTAATGGAAAATAGCTTTCTTGTTTTTGTTTGGGATGTGTGTGTGTGTTAACGTCCTTAAATCAAAAGTTTCTAATAGCAACCTGACATTTTAGGGAACATTTTTGGCCACAAGGTCGAAAGAACACAGGCTACACTAAGGTCCAATATGAACTGGAAAATAAGAGGTTTATGTCCCAGGCCTCCATCCTCCAGATGCATAAGTGGGATCATGACATCGCTTGGGTGTTTTCAAGTGCTTTGGCTGACACTGAACCTCAGTTGGCCCCTCAAGCTAACATCTGTAATTGGCTGCATGTTGGCTGGGATGCTCCATGTCACACACACACAGACAAGACATGTATCAACGCACATGCTCATTTGTGAGGAATGGCAATTAAGAAAGCCTTGTCTAGGCCATGCTGCATTTGACAGGAATGACTTAAAAGGAACCATCTCAGAGATAAAGCACCTCTAGTTGGCCCACCCTTGATATATCCACTGAACATCCTGCCACCACTTTTCCCAAGTGAACAAAAATGGTTTCATGGAATAATCATGAGGGATTATTTCAGCACTCACATTCTTTAATCACCTGGAAAAGAGTCACTCCCTGAGCTTGTGGAATAAAGCTGAAGAACTGGCATCTGAGCTATCACATCATGACCTAATGTGTTAAGCCTGAATTTATAATCTAAGGTGACATGCAAAATGCAGACTTCCTTATTTGTGTCTCATTCCCAAGTTATTGGGAGTGAAATCTGTGTCTGACGGCCACTATCTGGGGCAAACATGTTTTCTACTTGGTTGGAATTCTGCGTGTGTGACTCCTGACCAGGGGTTTCCCTGCAGGCCCCAAAGTCATTTGCTGTTAAGAATAAGCCAATGATTCGGGCTTAAACTGTACTGATCTCAGAATTATGGGCTTCTTCTATCTAAAGCCAACAGATAACACTGATATCCCCTCTCAAATCAACCTAGGTGGAGGCAGATGTTTTCAGAAGAAAGGAGCCTTAGTGAAATAAAAGAACAAAACAGGAGTAACTTGAGCAGCTAATATTTAGTGAGGGTTTGCTCTGTCCATCTAATGTGCTGGGCATGTTACTCATCTCATTTAGTCCCCACTACAGCCCTAGGAAATAAGGTCTATTATGATCTCATTTTAGAGATGAGGAACCTGAGGCACAAGTAGCAAGTGGTAGAGTAGATACAGAAACATCCTTCTTGCTTTTGCATCCCTGGTGAAATAAGGCATAAAGGACCAACTCACCATGATTCCAAGAGAAAACCATCTTTAATTACTCTGCTACACTCCATTAAAACTCACCAGCCAGGCGCGGTGGCTCATGCCTGTAATCCCAGCACCTTGGGACGCCGAGGCGGGGAGACCACTTGAGATCAGGAGTTCAAAACAGCCTGGCTGACGTGGTGAAACCTTGTCTCTACTAAAAATACAAAAATTAGCCAGGCATGGTGATGCATGCCTGTAGTCCCAGCTACTCTACTCGGGAGGCTGAGGCAGGAAAATGGCTTGAACCCGGGAGGTGGAGGTTGCAGTGAGCCGAGATTGTGCCACTGCACTCCAACCTGGGCAACAGAGCGAGACTCCATCTCAAAAGAAACAAAAAGGGCCAGGAACGGTGGCTCAAGCCTGTAATCCCAGAGCTTTGGGAGGCTGAGGCAGGTGGATCACGAGGTCAAGAGATCGAGACCATCCTGGCCAACATGGTGAAACCTCGTCTCTACTAAAAATACAAAAATTGCCTGGGTGTGGTGGCATACACAACTGTAGTCCCAGCTACTCGGGAGGCTGAGGCAGAGAATCGCTTGAACCTGGGAGGCAGTGAGCTGATATCACTCCACTGCACTCTAGCCTGGTAACAGAGTGAGACTCTGCCTCAAAAATAAATAAATAAATAAATACGAACAAAAAACAAAGGTCCCTGGGAACAACCAAGCCTTGTAGGGTAGTCTCCCGAAAGTGGTCCAGAGTCAGAAACCCAGAGTCAGGAACTAGGAAGCCAAGTTCCATTGTGCAATAAAAAGTACTCAACTGAGAACATTACATCAGGGTACTGGCCCACACTGGTTCAGCTTCTCCCACTCATCCACAGCTCTCTTTTGAGGCCACCAGGCTCTCTAACTCCAGCCATGAAGTGGACTGTAACATAACTACTCCACCTCTGCTACCTGGTCTCTCCCTTTGCCTTGGGCCATATCCTCACACCCTCCTCTTTGGCTTCTTGCAGCACCCCCTTCCCTCACACCCACGCCCACACTCAGTTCACTAGGCCTCTTCAAAGCTGTGCCCCCATGACTCCACTGACCACACACAATGGAAGCACACACCTGGGTCTGCTGTGATCCATCTAATGTGGCAAGGATGGCTCAGTGCAAGTTCCTGGGCTGGGATCTCTGACCTCCTTGGGGCCCAGGTGAGGGCCCTTCCCTCTCTAGGGCCTACAAAAGTAGCTGATTCCCCTACCCCACACCTTCCAGAAAGGCTTCTTGGAGAGTTTAAATTATTCTGTTTGTTCTGATGTTGTCCCAGCCACATCCTGGCTTTTATTCTTCCTTTGGACCCTGCCTTCTCCCTCCTCTCTTCTCTGAAGCCCCATCCCATCCAGACTTCAGGTTGTAAAGAGGGGCTCTCAGAAGGCTACTCTCAGGGTCACTGTTCACATGGGTGGTGGGATCAGTGGGGAGGGGAAGACAGCCGAGCTGCAGTGGAGCCCATAGCTGTGAGGCCACCAAGAGGATGATCCTCGCCCAGAAGACAATCATCCAAGGCTGTTCTCAGACCTTTGTTTTCCACTGGCAATGCGGAGATGCACAGACACAGTGAATGAAACTCAGGGTCAGGAGTTCTACTCCAGTTCCTACTTCTTCATCCCTTTAGTGACTTACCATGAAAATATTACAAGTGAGAAACTCGCTATGACCACCCAAGAGTCACCCTGATCCCTTACAGGACAGAGCATTTGATCTTCACAAGGTAAGTACCCTGGAGTCCCACCAGAAAGGTGGAGGAGGGTGTCACCCCTATTTTGCAGATGAATTGCTGGGACCAAAGGTGCAGCCATCACACAGCATGGTGGCAATACTGCTGAGAGAGTGAACACTTTCTAAAAACTTGTCCAGACTTCCATCATCCACCTGTCTCAGGTTTTGGGTCACTGCATATGCAAAGGGTGTAAGGAGAGAGAGAGAGATGCCCTCTGCAGATCCTTCAGAAAGCCAGCACTCCTCACAGGGGGCTCCAACCAAGGAAATGCCAGGCCCTGATATGGAAGCCCAAGGACATGGCTAGTCCTCTGCTTTGCACTGGCAGCATGGTGGGGAAGAAGCTCATGGCTAAGTTTCTAACTCCCTGAAGAGTCTCCCAGGCACTCTGCCCTGCTCCCCTTCACCTCCATTTCCCTTCTTGCTCTAAAACAGCACTCCTGCCTCCCCCACATGACCCCTCTCCTGAGGAGATCCTCTGGCCAGCGGATGAGTCTGAACCCAGACAGCAAAAGAGAATTAGCACTGAGCCCCACTGAGCCATGAAGGGAACTGAAGAGGTGAATATTTTACACCTGTAATTAGTCACACATGCAGAACTGTGCTCACAACTAGTTGCACCTGCAAGTGGTTAATTGCTAAATAGCAAATGCAATTAAGCACTTACACATTATCTCCAGGATGAAAGTTGCCAACACAGTAGTCACTAACATATGCATGATCAAGCACACATAGGCATACACACACATGCATATACAGGAGCACACACACTCCCCGATGAAGGAGTGAACACAGACAAAGCAATTTGACCTTCGAGGCTGGAGACTGAAAGATACTAAGGGAGGCCTCTTTATTAAAAGGTGTAGAAGCTGCATTATTACATGAATCTAGGTTACTCCAAGCCTTATATCGATATATAGGACACAGTCTAAGGCTCCGGCACCAGATAAGAACAGCATGGGATTGAAGATTGTTCTTTTGATAAGGACTGAGTAATCGTGAAAAACAAATTGGACCTGGGCATGCAGGGTCAGGCTGCAGAAAAAGCCAGTGATTTCAGGCCTCACTGACGGTTGTTGACCCCCAATGTAAACCATTATTTAACTGCACAGGACAGAGGCTAGCCATAATTGCTATATTCACATTTTTTTTTTAATCTGAAAATATCTCTTTGGAAAGTAACACACAAAATCAGAGAGTGACCTTTAAAAACTCTGTTTAATGCCTCCTTTGTAGCCCTTTCTTCCTTCCTCCAGTTTCTTCGAGCTGTGATACTGAGTTGTCATATTTTTCAAAAATATTTCCTTTTTAGCAGCCGAGTGAGGAGGAATACATCTGTGTATTTAATTGTAGTTGGCTCTGACGTGGTAGACTGAAGAACCTCTTCAGCGGTAATGAGACGTGCTGAGGCACAGAACTGGTAGACGGAGGGACAGAGCTGATGATCAGGTTATGAGAGCAGTGCCAGCAATTTGCGGAACACCTTTCTTCAGGATGTGAGCATTTGCCTGCCTTCTCGTGCAGGGCCACACCACCTCGCTGGCAAGATTTGCATTCCATGTGAAGAGAAATCAGCTCCTCTCTCCTCCTTCACTCCCTCTTTTTCCTTCTTTGCTTTTCTCTGCTATCCCTTTCTTCTTTCCCTTTCTCCTCTCCATCATTTATTCATTCATCAAAAAAGAATCCAATGATCAGAAATCACTGGATGATTTCTGCCTTCTAAGCCCTCACAGTACAACTGCAGAGGATAACCTTTGTCTGTCTCTTGTTTCCAGGTCTAAGATTCAGGAAAAAAAAAATGTGTGAGCATTAAAGATGAGTGTAACATAGCCATTGAAGAGTAAGGACTCGGACTCAGAAAGCCCAAATTTAAATCTCAATTCTGCCACCTTGTAGCTGTATGATACTGAACGAGCAACTTAACCCCTGTGAGGTTAAATTTACTCATTTGTAAATGGCATAATATAGCCTACCACTCAAAGCTGTAGTGTGGGTTAAATTAGACTTAGAAAATGAACCAGCTTATTTTAAGGGCTCAATAATAACCAAATATTAATAATTGTTATGCTCCACCATCAAGGACATGTTGTCAAGGAAGAATCCATTAATACTGGCTGTCTTCATGGAGAGTCTAGATATAGCCTGGAATATTTAGACAGATTTGGACAAACTACAGCAAAATTATTGACTTCTCCAAAGAACATTTCTATCTCCATATGTTTAGCACCTAGAGCTATACCTGTGCACAGAGTGGGTATTCACTAAACATTTGATAAGTGGGTGGTTGGGTAGGTGCGTAGAGGCATGCAGGCATGGAGGCAGAAATACAGATGTTGAGAAGAAAAAAATGACATTATAAAGAGAGGGCAAAAATACTGACTCAATGACAGCATGTGGTTGTCATGTGGGACTCAGTGCAACTTGCCATTTTTTTCCAGCTATGTTCCAGGTATATGGTACAACTGTACTTCCTGGCTGTTCTGAGGTGGGATTAGACTATAAGTTTAGCTCTGGACAGTGAGTTGTAAATAGAAGTAATATGTGCCACTTCTGAGCTAGGACATTTAATGCCAATCCAAGACCCTCTAGTGCTCCCTTTTCTTCTGCCAAATGACTACCACTGACATGGAACAGATACCTGCCTTCCCTTGATGAACATGCAAGATGAGGGAGAGGTAAATTTGTGCTGTTTTAAGGCATTAAGAGTCGGGGAATGTCTGTTATTGCAACACAACCTAGCTCCTGCTGACCAATACAGGTACAGTGAATCATGATGACCTAATGACAAAATCTAGCATGGCCAGAGTGCTGGTGAGAGGAGCACCATGTGGGAAATGAGGTACAAAATTTTATTTGGGGCCACCTTTGACTACCAAGAATAAAGCAGCTGGTCAACCTGTGTTGCAGGAGACCCCAGTGTGTTAGCAATGGTTTGGTACAACAAAGATGACCTTGTAAGGTCTGATACCCTGCTTGCCCTGTGCTCATCTCCCCTGACTAAGGCCTGAAGGAGAGGAACCTGTTGAGCTCATGGATAAAGTGGCTTGAATTCCCAGGAATCTGTTTCTTTGGCTTCTTCTCACTCACAGAGGTTCTTAATACCTTTATTTTGAAGGATTATGGCAGATGAAATATTGTCCCTCCAAGGTGGTATGATGTTATGGCTTACGAGCAGCAGGCAGGGAATCTTCACGCCATATAATACTTAAGTATTATTAAGCCCCTAGCCTAATTTCGTGCCAGATAACTCAGCTTACATGAAGACACATATGCATTGAGTATTTATCCCCAGCAAAGGATGGCAAAAGGCAACTCTTCTCTGAGCTGGTATGCCAGGGAGAACTAAATGGAACAATCTGGCAGACCTCTCTTCTCATGTGGATGGAGAAATCTAGAGCCCGTTGCTAGCAAATCTCTCTAGATCTCTAGAGATTATCTTGTTCATTTCCTTTCTTCTAGATAGCACTGAATACAGGGCAATCTAGTCAGAATTGAAACAGTCATTTGTGGGTTCAAATTCTTGACACCCTTCCCATTGGGAAGTGGCGTCTGTCTCTTCCTCTTGAATCTGGCTGGGCTTATGACTTCTTCAACCAATGGGGCATGACAGAAGTGATAATAAGTGACTTCTGAGACTAAGTCATAAAAGCCATGAAGCTTTTTCCTTCCTCACTGGAACAGTCTCCTTTAGAATCCTGAAACACCACCTAAGAAATCCGATTGCATTGAGACCACCATGATATGAGGAAGCCCAAGTCACATGGAGAGGGCGTATGTGAGAGTTCCAGTCAACAGTCTCAGCTGAGTTCTGCTTTCTGGTCATCTCAGTCCAGGTACCACGCATGTGATAAGTCTCTGGATGATTCCGTCTCCCAGCCATTAAATTTTGCATCTGAGGCCCTAGATATAATGAAGCAGAGATGATGCATTCCTGTCATGCCCTGTCAAAAACCACCATTGAGGTGTTTTGCTATGCAATTGGTAATAAAAACACGATCTTTCCTGTTAAGGTCTTCAGCGGTGCAATGTGGGATAACCCAAATGACTTTTGCATTTGGGTCTCAAAGTAACAACAAAAAACCATATGATTAAGGGAGAGAGGGTCTAGACACAAATACCACCTATAACCACATACTGACTAGATGGTCTTGGGTTGGTCATTCAAGCACTCTTGTTCCCACTTTTTTTCCTTCTACAAAACAAAGAAAATCATCATCAGAATACAGATGCTCCTCGACTTACAATGGGTTACTCCTGATCAACCCATTATAAGCTGAAAGTGCATTTAATACACCTAACATCATAGTTCAGTCTATATGATTTCTACTGAAATACATATTACTTCTGCGCCATTATAAAGTTGAAAAATCATAAGTTGAACCATTGTAAGTTGGGAACCATCTGCAATAACTCTCTTATAAGATTGTTTAAAAAGCAAATGGGAAAGTGCAACTCAATTAGCTGTACTAATGCTCACTGTTACTCTCAATAGAGTGAAAGAAGCCCTTTCTAAAATGCCTTCTTAAAGCGAAGACCATAATCTTAAGCTATTTATGGAGAATGGAGTGAGTTTTACACACAGATACACAGGCACATCCTTGGTTGCCTTTCTAAAGACAACCGATTCCTTGGGAATAAAAGTCTAAAGTTACAGGAAGCACTGAAACGTCCCAATCTGGTTGGCTTTATTCCCCCTTTGAACATGCTCCTTTACCAAAGTTTAAAAATTACACAATAGCTTCCAAAGATCTAATCACTTGATTTCTTATTATTATTCCAAGTTAAAAATAGCTCAAATACACTTCTCTGTCAGTCAAATCACAAGGTAGAAGACACTGTACCATTCTAAATATAAGGTGAGAATAATTATTTCCCAAAAGAAAAATCTTCCAACATCTTGATTTTGTTTCCTTGTAAGCTTTTATAAGCCAAATTATGAGGCCAGAAATGCTGAGTGTTTGCCTGATTTGGGGATGCCAGACCCCAAGGCCCCTGACCTCAAACCCAAGAAAGCTGGTCCTATTTTACTCTTCTGAAGCCAGATGGCAATAGTGTTGCCACCTCTCACATCATTGGGTAGGTCCCACAATGCTCTCTCATGCATTCCACACATCTGTGGTGAGTTTCTCATAATACCTCCACTGTGCCAGGTGCCAGAGCCACAGGAGCAACCTGGAGGTCATCCTGGCACAGCTCACAGTCTTGTGGGAGGACCGGGCAAGAGAACACTCTGCCTGTCCAACGCAACCAATGACCCTGGAGTGGGATGCTCAAAAAGCACTGGGGACACAGAAGCAAGAGCTACTACATGCTGTGGAGGGTGGAAAACAGGGAAGGCTTAGTGACGTTGAACTGTTTCAGCAGACCTGGAGTTGTGCCAACTGAAAGGAAAGAGAAGGGAAATCCAGGACAAGGAAAGAGGGTGTAGGTGACATTGGAGTATGAAAGACCAGACTCAGTCCTGGGAACCGCTTAGCACAGAGAGGCCAGACACTTAGAGTGGGGCTGCAGGAGATGGAACTAGAGAGGAGGGGTGGGGGCAGATTGCTAAATGCCCTGATGCTAAGGCAGGGTTTTCAGACTTTCTCATAGGGGTAATGAAGATGTCTAAAGAAGAGTCTTCCATAGGTGGATGGGACCAGCTTTACTTTTTGGGAAAATCCCTGGAGCAACCATGTGGAAGACGCATTGAGGGGCCAGGGCAGGATCCAGGAAGACCAGAGAGGGCCCAACTACAGTGGCTTAGGGTAGGGGCAACGGAGAGAAAGAGAAGGTTGAACTCTTCCGCAGTGCAATGAATAGGACTCGGTAAGTCAATGGCTGGCAGGAGTGGAGGGCTTCTGAGGGGAGAAAGGGAAAACTTAGATCTCCAATTTTTGAGACTCCACAAGGAAGTCACCTGCTTCCTCAGAGGGGGCAGATGCAGAGGAGGCTGTGTGAGTGTGGCAGAGATGCCGGTCTCCTCCAATGTCAATCCTGCTGTATAAGGATCCTTTAAAAAGGCCTGGACACTGTGGAAAGAAAAACAGAGAATGGATGGCATTGCGGAAGTGCCTCCTTCCATTCTCTCCTTCGCGGGTAGAACCAGGGCTGGGCTGGCAGGCGGCTGTGGTTCCAGCTCTGTCACAGGGCTCAAGGTGGTTTCCAACATCTCCTGGGGTCAGGCCTCTACTTCTGTCCCTCTGTGGAACAACCTGTGGGCTCTAGGGGTATCTTAGGGGAATAGAAAAATCCATCCTTCCAATGGTAGAGGGGGTGGGAGAAGAAGCTGAGATGGCAGAGAGGAGGATGCTGAGGGAGAATCACAGAAAACAAAGGAGCACCCACTACACACAGATGGAAAACCAAACCAGGCACTTTAGCAGGAGCAAGTCAGGGGCTCAGGTGAGCTTTGGCCCTGAAGAAGACTGAGTGTGGTCAGCATGACAGGAGAAATGGAGGCAGGGGATGTGGAGGAAAAGGGACAAATGAGGAGTCCTGGCCGCTGGAGGAAAGTCTGTCAGATATATTCTAAGCCTTTCTATTTTTCTTGACACAAAGGCATGTAAATGAAGGAACGGGTATTTGGGGGAGTCTGCCATGGTATGGGCTCTAGAGTGAGAATTAAAGGAATGTGGGATGCAGGAGTCCATTTTTGGTGAAGACAGATTTTCTGCAGGTCCATCCACCCCTCCCAGAGCACACCTCTGCTGAAAGGCCACAGGCCTAGAGCTAGAGATTTTCCAAGGCATTTTCCTTCACATTCCAGGCTGCTCGCGATAGTGGCGGCGCCTTATGAAGTGTGAAGCACAAGCTGAAAGTCTACACAAGGGCCTCCTCTAATGTACATCAAGGCTGGTTTGGAGGCTTCAAGCACCTCTACTCCTCCATTCGGCTAAGCTGTGAAGGTGAAGATGCAGATGGAGAAGCTACAAGACATTCCTCTTGTGTGAAAACATCCCCAAGGAAGTCTCAGCTTTACTGAAGTAAAATTGACAAATAAAAATTGTCAGATTTTTAGTTTTGATAAACTGGGTTTCAACTAGAAATGAATGCCGTCTAGCACTTACATTTCCAAAGAGAAAGCAGAGCCCCAGAGTTCAAGGCCACAAAGTCTCCACCTACTGGGAGGCTGGGTGCAAGAGATTTATCTGAGCTGCTGTTTCTATTAGGATGGTTGTTTTTCTTAGGGCTTTTGATACAAAGTTCTGCAGGTGTTGAAGGACAAGCTCTAACCGCCCTATCTTTTTTTTTTTTAACTCCACAAGCACTGTTATTTTAGAGTGCAGTTTTGCATACAAGGTTTTTTTTATGGAAGTATATGTGGCATGACAGAAGGAACGTCTGGGCCACGATGGGTGTTACAGAGGCATAGAGGAGGAGACGGGGTGACTGCTGGAGAAAGTGAGCCCTAAGCTGAGATGCAAGACCAGAGAAGTTCTCTAGATAAAAAGGGGAGCAAGAATGTTTCAAACCAAACAAGACAAACTGTCCTGCAACAAAATTAGATTTACCTTTGATGATATTAGAAAGTTAGCAAGTAGACCAAAGGTTTCCTGTCATCTCAGTGTGCTTTGATCACCTTTCAGCTTCCTGGTGAATTGACCCTGCCCAATACTGCCTTCATTGAGTCAGGTGAGGAGCTGTTCTCCTGCATTTGCCAGGGGGCTGCCAGGCTGCAGGAAGAGCTGTTGCATCCATCCCATCCTGCCCTTGGCCCCTCCTCTCTGCTCTTGCCCAGGTATCTCTCAGATGAGATCTTTGTCTGCTGCTCTCCTAGCTGCTCCCATAGATCTCTGAATTCATGTAGGGGAACAGCAGTTGAAGTTAATGGCTGCAGAACCTGGCAAGAGCAGTGTGTGTGTAGATCAGATCTGGTGACAACCAACTAATCTATACAGAGGGCCTGAAATACTCCAACCAGGGCCCAGGCCATGGCAGACTCCCCAAAAGTGCCTGTTCCATCCTAAATTCTGTTAATCCTCCACCCACTTCCGGCCATGGGTGTCAGGACCTTCAGCCACATATCATCTCATTTATCTGTCTTTATTTCCCCCTCATCCAATATTGTCATCTAGTGGCTTCATTCTCTTGGTTTAGTTTTACATGTCTGGCCCCATCTGCAGATTTAATGCAGCCAACATGTGTGCACATGTAAGCACGTGCATACGCCCTTTAGGAGGCAAGATGCTGTCTTTCTCACCCCCACTCTGCCATCTTAAATATTTCTATTATTCTATCTTTACAAATAGTTTTTAAAAAAACCACTGTTCCTCACTAACTTTAACCTATTCCTATAATGACTTTTTATTCATAAAATGAGATGTAAATAATGTGATCTGCTTCCTGAGGTTATTGGTAAGATTAAATGAGATCATGTAGGCAAAGCCCTCGGTACAGGGCCAGGCAGTACATTGGTGTTGGGCGCTGGGTCAGTACGTGCTGCATGAGGGGATGGGGAGACAGTCCTGGAAAGGTGTTTCTGATGCCAGAGTAGCAGGGTATCAGGAGCTGTGGCCCCCTGCAGCAAATTCCCACCACCATTCTTCCCCGCAAGCCTGCCCTTCACTCCTGTACAGCCTACAGTATTTCTGCTTTGGCTTTGCTCACTCTGTACATGCTCTTTAGTCTTACCCACAAATCCACCCCAGTTCTGCATCCCCCATCCTGCCCAAGGCTCTCTACCACCAAATTCAGGCCTGCAAAAGGGAGGGTGACCCTGATCTCAGCTCATTAGATGTGGCATCTCAGGTCCCTGAGCTCTCTGAGTCCCTGGAAAAGAGTTTCCAACATCGACTCCCTAACTCAATAGAACAAAGTCAACAGCTTTGGAAACAGCCTTCTTCCTGCATTTAAAAATAAGATCATGAAAAGTCCCCCAGAAAAATCAATGTCGGCTTTTTAAAACTCCAAATCAATATGATGTGTGAAAGTTCTCATTAAGAAAGAGGTGGGGGAGGTCAGAGAAACCAGGAGAATCAAAAGGGAAGAGACGGAGAGAGGGGAGGAAAAAAGAGAGACATGGGGAGGAAAAAAGAGAGACATGGGGAAGATAGGCAGTGGTGGAGAGAGGAGAGGAGACCAGGGGAGAAGGAAGGGCAGGGAGGTGCAAGGCACAGGAGCAGCTCAAGCAGGAAGGATGTGCTGAGAGCCCTGCTCCTGCAGGACACAGGGAAATGCGGCCACGGATCAGAGGTGAAGTCATGGGACTGCGGACCCCTTTGGGGAGCTCACAGTCTGCCTCAAGGACTTGGGAGACGAAAGGGCAAAGAGGACAATGGGAAAGAACAGGCAATGTGACGAGGCAGGTGCCAAGAAGAGTCCATTAGGATGTCAGCTGGCGCTGGCGCAGGAAATCAAAAGCTCTTCACAGAAGAGTGAGAGGTTAAGCAAGGCTTGAAGAAGGGTTTATGAGATTCACAATTTAAACTGTTGGTGTTGAAGAGGTGGGGCGGGGGTGGGGACACAGCACGCTCTGCATGAAAGACGGGAAATAGTAACAGCTAATACATACTGAATGCGCTCTGAGGGCCAGCGGTGTTCTAGGCACTTTACAAGCATTAATTCACTCAATTCCCATACAACCCTAGGAAGCAGATTACTGTCATTCCCATTTTACAATGAGAAACCAACGCACAGAGAGGTAAAGTAACTTACCCAAAGTCAAACAGCTAGTAAGTGGTAGCACCAGAGTTCCAACCCAGGCAGTCCGGCACCAGAGTCTACACTCTTAAACAAACTGGGTGTGGGGCGTGTTTGTGTGTGTGTGTGTGTGTGTGTGTGTGTTTGTGTGTGTGTGTAGTTCCAACCCAGACAGTCTGGCTCCAGAGTCTACACTATTAAACAAACTGGGTGTGGGGCGTGTGTGTGTGTGTGTGTGTGTGTGTGTGTGTGTGTGTGTGTAGTTCCAACCCAGGCAGTCTGGCTCCAGAGTCTACACTCTTAAACAAACTGGGTGTGGGGCCTGTGTATGTGTGTGTCTTGAATGCTTACCTGTGACTCAGTCTGGAATTTAGGAAGATGACCTGAAGAGAGGAGATGAACTGGGGTGTGGTTAGAGACCACTGTGACTGGATAAAGGCTAAAGGCAGAGGAACGGGATATTTCCCCAGCCCAGATGCAGCTCTATATCACTCCACAGCACTCTCTGAAGACTTGCCTTCCTGCCAAATCACCAACTTCCTGCTGGCCTTTGGGTCATCCCTCCTGCAGGCATGTTCCTCTTGTTTTTCCAGGTCAGACAAAACTTCTCACCACATCCCTAAAGAAATAAGATACACTCTCCAGGCCAGGCCTTGAATCCTGCAGCTGCAGAGATTTTCTCAAGGATTGAGTATTCTGGAAATGCTTTCTCCCAAGACTTTTTGACAAGCCCTACCCTATCCCACTCCTACCAACCCTGGGCATTTTAATTCTGCTCAGATGATTTATTTTTTAAATCTAGAAAACAGAAAAGGAGAACTTCTGCTCAGCTCCTCTCCCACTGACAGATCTACAGTTGGTTCCATGATAAAGAAGCAGGAGGTATCTCTTCCAGGCTGAGCCAGAAACTTGCTTTGGACCTGATTGATCAACATGGCCCTTCACTATCAGGTTCCCACTATCCTAGTCCCTGAAGAAGGCAAGGGAGCCAGTGAACACAGCCAGAGAAAGCAATCCCATTGTTGTGTGCCTGCCCTTGGAAAGGGCTGCAGACCTGAGACCACGGGGTATGCCACAGCTGGAGCTCCTACAGCAGGGCACATTCCCCACACCCAAGAAAGGTGAGTAACTGTGCCAGATTATCTATGGTCTGAATCAGACTCCAATGCCTTATTGCTGGAACACGTAACCAGGCTGTGGAGGGAGCAAAGAAAAAAAGCCAGACCAACCCCCGACCAGGCCACAGACGGGCAGCTGAGGCCCAACCTGGGATGTGCAGGAGTACAAGCCACCTCTGTCAGAGCTGCCCACCCACTCAGACTCTGGGGCCAAATAGGGCTGTCACAGGCAAGGCAGGAAGGCCATTTGGCCTGCTCCCTTTCAAGAGAGGCCTCAAATTCATACTGAGTGAAATACACTCACAGGACTGAAATAAGAAGTCAATCCACAACTTCGAATTGTGTCCCATTATCCAATCAGCCTGTATCTTGGGCCCTGCACAGGTATACATTTTATAAGCCCAGCAAGTCTCTTCTCGTAGCATAACACACAGTATTGCAATTTTTGTGTTAAAAGTATTTGTTTGTTGAATGCAAATATTATTGCAATTTTTATAACCCTGTTTTGACATTACCTCTTGAATATATATTATAATATATATTTCCATTATATATACTTATTTATATATAAAATATATATTTTTATATATCAACATGTACACACACACACACACACACACACACACACGCACATACTCTTAGAGAAAGACCCCATGACGCAAGTGCCCTCTGTACAGTTAAGAAACCCCACACGCAACATTGGCTCATAGCAAGGATGATCTGAAGGAGAAGAAAAGGAAGGGGAAGGAAGGGAAAAGGACAGATGAGGAGAGGCTGCTTCTTCTCTTAGAGGAGCCCCGGGAGGCAGGTGTGGCCATGAGGACTGGCCCACACAGGGGAGAGGCAATTCTCAGACAGGCGAGTTTCTGTTTCTGATCTGTAATTAAGACCTTCGTTTAAGGAAGACATTTCAACCAGCTCTGCTTGGGCTTCTTTTCTATGAATTATTATAAGTGTTAATGGGAGTCTTCATTAAAGCATAATTTAAGAAATATTACAAGTTAAGTTCCTCTCACCCTCATAATTCTGATGACTCAAAATCAGCAGCTCCTCCCACTGAACTGTAACAAATTTATCAAAATAGAATATTAGCCAACTTGGTCAATCCAGTGCTGCAAATGAGATGGAAATAGAAGACAACATGAGTTTGCTTTTCTGAGAACAAACATAGTATGTGACCCAATTTCAAACAGGCCAGGAGCCTTAGCTGCTCAGAGATAATCAAAGAGTAGGGCTGTTTGACAGGATCTGCTGGACCTGCAGGGTATCATGCTGGGGTGGGAGATGGGATGGTATCTAAAGGGACTAGTTTCTCTGCATCGAGGAAGGAGAAAGACCAGCAACCTCTGCAAATGCTTCACACCAGCCCCCACCAGCCAGGGCCTGCCTCTCATCCTATTCCCATCAGTGCCCCCTGCATTACAAATAAACATTCACATTAAGAACAATGGTGGCTCACGCCTGTAATCCCAGCACTTTGGGAGGCCAAGATGGGTGGATAACGAGGTCAAGAGATCAAGACCATCCTGGCTAACATGGTGAAACCCCACCTCTACTAAAAATACAAAAAATTAGCCAGGCATGGTGGTGGGCACCTGTAGTCCCAGCTACTTGGGAGGCGGAGGCAGGAGAATCAATGGAACCCAGGAGGTGGAGGTTGCAGTGGTTGCAGTGAGTCGAGATTGCACCAAGCACCCCAGCCTAGGTGACAGAGTGAGACTCCATCTCAAAAAAAAGCACCAGCCACTCTCTCTCCATCCATCTGTCTAGACTGTCAGACTGTTGTCCCTAAGCCCTTCCTATAAATTCCAGAGCAGACCCCAGGGAGACTTAATGTCACGCATCCATTCCACCTGCTACTGGACAGGCCAAGGGCAGAATGATACCACTGATGAGGAAAGTGAGTTGGAACTCAGGGTAGGGTCAGGATGAAGAGGAGGGGCTCCATTTACAGGAAACAAGAATCCACTAAGCCCACTCTCAATTTATTTAATCTGCTTCATTTTCTTCTGGTCTCTCTGTATCTTTATGCTGTTTGCATCTCAGATTCCCTGGGCCCCACACTTGATAAGTTAAGCCTCATTGCTGGAATTGAAGCACTGTTAGCCAGTTGAAAGCTTCCATTCTAGCCGACTTTGCTTCCTAAACAGCTTTCCCCTCCATCCTGCCCATCACCTCATCTATGAGTCACTTCTAATACCCAGGATTGAGGGCTGATTAGAATTTGAGATTATTTTCCCAGGGCGTTAGAACACTTCCTTTCTTTCAAGAGGTATCAGGGTGAGAAAAGGATAAAGCTTATATTTCAAGGAACAAATAATTTAAGACTGAGAGGGAAAATGGTTTAATTGCTCATGTTCTTATTAGCCTCATTCAATATGGTAGGCGGGTGAGTGAGAGAAGAGCTTCAGAGCATTAACTGTGACAAACCTGTTTTGCCTGATGAACATGTGAGGCAGAGTCCAGCTCGTATCTGACAGCTGCTGCCAGCCTCGGAACCCAGCAACTGTCCCTGCACTATGGACCTCTGCAGCCACGTGGGCTAGGGGACTCCAGCCTCTTCATTCTTCAAATACATGCTAATCACTCAGGATACATCAGTTAACAAGCAGGTCCCTGCCCTACATACACACACACACACACACACACACTCAAATACCCCTGCCCTTGTATAGCCTACGTACTAGTGAGGAGAGACAGATAATACACATTACAAATCAGTAAAGCTTACAGTATAATAAGTGCCGTGAAGAAAGACAAAGCCACGGAGAGAGATGAGAGGCTGTTGAAGGTGATTTGCATTGGGAGTAGTGGTCTGGGTAGGGTTCCTGAGAACATAATATTCAAGTAAAGGCTTGGAAAAAGAAGTGAAAGAGCCACTCACACAGCTCTCTGATGTTGGAATAATTGGACATCATAGGCAAAATGATGATAAAATGAACCATACCTTAAACAAAAGTTGACTCAAATTGATTATAGACCTAAATGTAAAACATAAAAATAAAACTTTAGAAGACAGCAGAGAAGAAAATCTTTGTGCCAAGGTTAGGCAAAGAATAATTGAATTTGACCTGGCTCAAATGAAAAATAATTGCTTAGATAAACTGGAACATATGGATTAATTGGACATCATCAAACTTTAAAATGTTTGCTTTGTGAAAGACATTGTTAAGAGAATAAAGAGATAAGTTATAGACTGAAAGAAAATATCTGCAAATCACATATTCAGCAAAGGACTTATATCCAAAATATATAAGAAACTCTCAAAACTCAAAAGACAATAAACAAACTAATTGAAACTTGTGCAAAAACCTAGAACAGACACTTCACAAAAGAGGATAAACATAAACAGATGGCAAACAAGCACGTGAAAGATCAGCATCATGATTTACTCAAGAAATGCAAATTAATATCACCATGAGATACCACATAGTATATGATACCACATAGATATGATACACTTAGTAGAATGGCTAAGATAAAAAAATACTGATAATACCAAGTGCTGCCAAGGAGGCAGAACAACTGAAACTCTCACCCTGATGCTGATGGTAACGGAAAATGGTACAGGCACTCTGAAAATTGGTCTAGCAGTTAAACATACAATTTCCATATGACCCAATAAGTCCTTGCCTGGGTATTTGTTCTAGAGAAATGAAAATGTATGTCCTCTACTTATAATCAAAAATGGAAACAATTCACACTCTTCAACTACAAATGGATAAACAAATTATGGTACATCCATACAACGAACTACTACTCAGCAATAAAAAGAAGCAAACTATTGATACATGATACAATTTAGATGAATCTCACAGGCATTATGATGAATAAATGAAGCCAGTCTCAAAACATTGCCATAATGCATCATTTCACTTAAAAAGACAATACAATCATGATGAACAACAAATCACTGGTTGCCCAGGGGTGGGGGATGGAAAAGAGGGGACTATAAAGGGGTAGCAGAAAGGAGCTCTTGGTGTCTTGATTGTGATAGTGGTTACACAATTCTATGCATGTATCAAAATTCATGAAACTGTCCACTTAAGGAAGTCAAATTTTCTGTATCATAATTTTTAAAAATAGAATTGAGTCACAAAAATTAAAAAACTTAAAAAAAAATTTAATCTTGCAGTAACAAACTGGACAAACCCATAGCCATTTATGACTAGATAGATGGCTTCCACATCTCAGGGGCTCTACTTTAAAACACTTTATGTATCTATGAACCAGATCGTGTTGTCTAAGCCTCCTTGATATTTACTGGATGTCTTCAAATTTTCCACATTCTTCCCACAATTCTTATATGGTTCAACCAAAGATAGACAGAAAATTACCTCCTGGCTTGTTTAATCATAAAAATGTTGACATCAACATCCATTTTTAAAGTCCTGCAAGGTGCCAAGATCTTTGCTCAGCTCTACACATGCAGATTCTCATAAAGTCTTCACAGCAAACATGAGCTCAATGTTGTTATGTCATCATTTAACATACTGAGGCCCAGACAAGTCACTCCATTAATAAACACAGAGCCAGGATTCAACAACTCAAGCTGCCAGCTCTTAAAAACTATACTTCTATGGCTGTTTTCTCTACAGCTTCCCTGCTCCCCCCTACCCTCTGCCAGCTAGTTGCATGGTACAGACTCATGCCCTTGTTTTCTAGAGAGGTCCTTGGACAGAGCCAAGATAGATTCCACTGAGGGTCCAGGGAGACACATCTGTGTGTTAGAGACAGGTTCACTGAGTGTGGACTCCTGAAAAGTCCATTTTGAGACCTCATCTCAGAATGAGAAGATTTTTTCCAACAGACTCCAGTGGGATGTTCTTCTCATGTGCAGCCATCACCTTAAAAGCTCACCAGTGAAAGAGGATAAACCAATTATCATCCTTTTGTCTTAGTCCATTTTCTGTTGTTATAACTAAAAACCTGAGACTAGGTAATTAATAAAGAAAAAGGAATGTATTTCTTACAGTTTTGAAGGCTCAAAGGTCCAAGGTCAAGGTCAAGGTGCTGCATCTGGTGAGGGCCTTCTTGCTGGTGGGGATTCTGCAAAGCCTTGAAGTGGTACAGGGCATCACATGGTGAGGGACTCATCAGAGATGGCCAAAAAGGTAACAATATAACCACTGTAGTATAGTTATTACAAGATCCACTCTTGTAATAACTAACCCATTCCCTTGATAACTGATTAATCCATGAATGGATTAATTCATTCATAAGTGCAGAGCTCTCATCATCCAATCACCTTGCAAAGGTCCTACCTCAACACTGATGCATTGAAGACCAAGTTTCCAACCTATGAACTTTCGGGGGACACATTCAAACCACAGCACATTTCTTTCCAAGTTCTATTTCCTTTTCCTTTCTTTCTCCCTGACTAGTTAGTACTAATGTGTGTCATGATGGGCTTCTACTGCTCTGATTTTCATTTTTTTTACACTCACATGAAATCAGAAAATGAACTAAGTTTTTCAACGTGCATAGCACTTACTTAAAACTCTTTATATATCTGGGCCATCAGTCCATTCATCTCATGCCTGGAGAAAATGCATTTCTACGGTGGTCTTGTCATCATGTGTCCCTCTCTCTGCCTCACAGCTCTCCAAAGCTGGTCCTTCTGGGATCTACCAGCCTTTAGAGTGAGGCTGGTTGAATAAAGCACAAGGTGGCTCTATTCTAAGCTATGGCAGAGCTGCCATGCAGATGCCCCCATCACTGGTTGCTGTGGTGGCCAGAACCTTCTTGAGCGTGAGTGGCTTTTCAGAACTCAAGGCCAGATTAGGACCCTGTTCTAACACTGACTGTCACTCCCCTGGCCATGCACTGGGCAGGCACTTCAGCACCATACATCAGGGCTGCTCTGGGCAAACAGAATGGCAGGAATACAGATGGAAAAAGAAATTACCAGGTGAACAAAGAATATGATAGAATGATGGGGCAAAACTCTGAAAGAAAGCCTTGACTTGTTGGGGGATATTTTCTAAGCTGGGACTTCCTGGTGACTTAGCTGCTCCTGCATGGGCAAGCTCCCTGACTGGGGAAGCCAGCCCTGCCTTGGGAAGAGAAGCCACCAATTGCTTACTCTCTATCAGCCAGAACAAAAATTATCAATAAAAGGATACATTTAAGTGTTCCTAAATAGAAACTCTTGTTTACTGGGCTATTGAGGGAGTGAAAGACAAGAAGAGCCAGAGTAGGTGGAGGCTGGCAGTGGGAGTTCATAAGAAACTCTCTGTCATTTCTTGTTTCCTCCCCTTTTAGGATAGGAGGTTAAGACAAAGCCCTCTTTGCCATTCTGAGGAAGCTTTGTCGCTTATTTTGTCAAAATATCCTTCCGAAGCCCCGTGAGGGCCCCCTCCTTGTTCCTTTTCTCACTGGCTCTTAAAAGCCGGCTGATTTGCACGGGGGCTGGATTCTCTGTTGTGTCTCTCTTCCAGGCTCACTCTCATTCTCTTGCTCTAATTAGCAACTGCTTTTAAAAATTTTTGTATTCTCATTCAAAGACAGAGAGAAGGAGAAGAGTGAAAAGGAGAAAGCAAAGGTCTGTGTGAAAGGAGCGAACAGATGGCCTCTCCCTCGCCCCTCTGTGTACCCAGCGCAATGTTGGCAAACAGCACACAGCGTCTGTCTACAGAGCCCTTTGTGGCCCGAAAGGAAGGGCCAGTGCACAGCTACAGGCAGGGAAGGCAGGAGACTGGGAGAAAGACCTGAAGAGGCCTGGTCACTGGGGAAGCAGATCAGAGAGTCAAGGCCACCAACCTCTGGGATGTAGAGGTACAGGCACTTCTGCCTCCCAAAGAAGTGATTGTGTGGATGTCCAGTCAGCGTGGCTTGTGCACCAATGCTATCAGCTCTCTGAATAGTCAATCGGTAGCCCCCAGGGCTGCAGAAAGTCCTCATGGTGCAGGTGGGGGTGGGAGGGCTGCTGCACTGCTTAGACACGGTTAACTTGAATTTAGGCTCTCTCTACAAGCAGGCAGAAGGGTAGTTGACTCTTTGATGGGGGTCAGGGAGAAAAGGACTGAAAAAAATCTATCTCCACAGATAAAACACTCTCCAAAATAATTGTTTTTATTAGAGGAAATTCTTTTTTTTTTTTTTTTTTTTTTTTTTAGAGACCAGGGTCTCACTCTGTTACCCAGGGAGGAGTGGAGTGGCACTATCATAGCTCACTTCAGCCTCAAACTCTGGGGTTCAAGCAGTCCTCCTACCACAGCCTCCCAAAGTGCTGGGACTACAGGCATGAGCCACCTCGCCTGGCCCTAGAGGGAATTCTTAGGGAAGTGGGCAGGATAGGTAGGCAGAGATAGGCAGGGTAGGTAGAGCAAGGGAAGGAGCAACATCATCCTGCAAGGTGGAAGCAGTAAGTCACTCTCATTGGTATGTACAATCAACAATGAACAGCTTTGGCTACTGGTTCTTAATGAGTACCTGGAATGAAAGATTCAAAATATGTTCGAAGAAAAGGTAGCTTGAAAGAATTCTCATAAGCCAAGAATAATCAAGAGTGGGGCTCAAAAAACTGAAGGAAGCAAAGAATGTTCCAGAAAAATAGTGAGAATGAAGAAGCAAGGCATCCTACAAAGACACTTTAAAATTTTAAAAAGTGACTGTTCTTTTTAATTATCTTATTATCAAAATGTGTGATTAATCATTTTGATGACAAAATCACTTGTAATATTTGCAACTGATTCAGTGGTAAACATTGATTTCCTGTCTTTTACTATTAAAAGAGTTAATTTTTAAAATTGCAATTCACATCAAGACAGACTCCTAGAGACAAAATAAAAACAATGAGTGGAAATAGTCATTCATTAAATGAGTGGAAATAGCCATTCATTCATTAAAGTTCTACCAATGAAATGCATTTTTATTTTCCCTCTTTTCAAATCAAGTCTGGAGAGCAGACAGACAAGAGAACGGAATAAATGGAGGAAAAGAAGAGAAAGCAGAGTAGACAAATTTGACCAAAGATGCAAGGGAAAAGACAAACAGAACCAGTGAGAAAAGCAAAGCAAAGCCTGAAGTCACAAGGGCCTCCACATTCAGATCCATGTGGGCATGTGTGTGACAGACCCAGAAACCAAATGGAAGCCCTGAAATCGCCTAATTCCCGGAACAGGCAAATTTTTGCCAAGTTCATGATTTGGCAGAGTTCTTGCATATTCCATACAATTTCAATGAGAAGCTCTATCCATATTGTGCAAAGAGCAGATTGTCATTTTCCACTTGAAATACACACGTTGCACTGACCTTATGTCCTCTGTCAAACTGAGACATTATCACCAACTTTTAGTGAAAGAGTTTCACAACGCATGGGCTTGCGACCATTCTGTTGTTTTTGTTCTGTATGTTTGTGCACAATGTGTCACTATATTGGACAACAGACAGACAAGGCCTCTGCCATCACTGGTTACTGCCTCCATCTGGTTCTGCCATCATCACCTCCACAAGTGCACGTCTTGCGCCCGATTCCTCCCCGGTTTCTTTGGAGCTCCCTTCATTCAATGCTGCTGGGATGTTTTCTTACACATCCTAATGCAAAGACTCTCTTTTCAGCTCACACCCTCCTTCCACAAATTTTGTTTTCAGTGTGATTTGTTCTGTTTTCATTTAACAGATGGTACAGAGCAAGTAGGGATTCAGAGATGCATCAGGCATGGCCACTGCCCCAGAGGAGCTTTGGGAGAGGAGGAGTGGGAATGTGAGCAGGGCATGATGATGCAGGTGACAGGTGCAGTGACAGTGACTTCAGTTCACTCTCACCAGTGAATATGATCACTCCATGAACCTCCTGGTTCATCCCTCACCAATGTGAAATGAACACTATCTATGAAGTCCCCAAATGCAGATCAAACTCCAAAGACTTTACTTTGTGCACGTTAGTGAAGGCTTATATCTTAGTCCAAATGAGACACTGATGCCAGCTCCCATCATAAATCACAAATCTACCCCTAAGTGAATCCCGGCTCTTCTTTAGCTTGGAAGGCATAGAGAATAGTGGTTACCAGTAGGGCCTCAGAGTCCTGTGTTGTATGACCTTGAGAAAATTACTTAGTTTCTCTGTGCCTCAGTGTCATCAATGGAAAAATGAGGATAATAATCACATGTACCTCAGAAAGCTGCTGTGAGGATTTAAGAGACAATGTAGAAAAAGAATTTGGCAGAGCATCTGGCACATAGTCAGTGCTTTATAAGTGGCAGCCATACTGTATTAGCATTTCTACACAAGACGGAAGGCAATCCAAAAGTGCGCTCCATACCCAGCTTATAACCATCATATAACCATCACTAGCACGTGGCAGTGGAATGCAGGGCTATACTGAAGAATGCATAAGCTGCTCTTCTAGCCCAGGTAAACTGGGCATCAGCATTCTTTTCAAATATCAGCCTATTATCTTTATTCCTTTTTGCCATACCTGTATGTGGCGGGTTTTAAATGTATTATTATTATTATTTTTCTTTATATTAACTAACTTTTTAACCTAAATATATTTACTTTCAAAGAAAAGTAGTATGGAAGGAGGGAAGGTGAGAGGGAGGGAAGGAAGGAGGGAGGGAGGGATGGAAGGAAGGAAGGAAGGAAGGAGCAAGAGAAGGTATAAGAAGGGAGGGGGGAAGGAAGGGGAAAGGGAAACTGAAGTAAGTAAGAGGTAGGGAGTGCATGGCCCCAGACAGAAAGAGCTGCCACAGAGCACGGGGACAAAACCAAACAGACACACACACACAGCCGCAGCAAGTAACAGCCCAGGGCTGAGCCCACACCCCTGGCAGAGACAAGGCCTGGGCTTCAGCAGAGTGGGAAGGTATATGCTCCAGTAGAAGGTAGACACCTGGTCAGGGAAGGGGATGAGATGGATTTGGGTCTGCTGGGGAAGGGGTGGCAGGTCTGGTGAAGTCTGAAGAAATGAAGAGGAGGCAGGAGGAGGTAAGGGATGAGAGCTGGTGATCCAGGAAGGTGTGGCCATGGAGGTGTCAACATGGTGAGCTGAGGCTAGAGGCCCCACAGGTAAGCTGGGAAAGATAAAGGAAAGGATGTGGGTGAAGGGACTGAGCCAAAGGGTGAGAGCTGAGAGATGCATGAGGCAGGGCAGAAAGCCCTGAAACAGGCCCAGGGGCAGGAAGAGACGTATGGGAGAAGCAAGATGCATTTGTTAGCAAACCAGGCAGAGTCGGCCTTCCTGAGACTGGACTGTGAGAATGGGGTGGTCTTCCAGTCTCAAGCAGCTGCATTTGTCCCATCTGCAGACATTTCACCTACCACAGCTTGGGAAGTGCCAACATCGGTGGCAGGCATGTGTCAACATGTCCTAATACTAGAGATGGGCAAAGAGTACATACAGAGTATGATGCAGGGTTGGAGGGAATGGGACAGAAGAGAGTGAAGGGCAGACCACGCCCCAAACCATCTGCAGCACACACACACACACCCAACTTAATGCATTCTGTTGGAATCTTTGAGCCTCAGTTCCTGAACGGGGCAATTTATGGACCTTTGCAAAATCAAACGCAAATGGGGACAACAATGGGATGCCATTTCTCACCTATCAGATCGGCAAAGATAAAAATGATTGATATTTTATTATCTTGGTAAAGGTATAGAGAACAGGAACTCTCAAACACTGCTGATGGGAACAAAAATTGGTAGAAAAATGCCTTTTGAGGGAGGACAATTTGGGAATATCTATCAAAATTAAAAATTTATACACTCTTATTCAGCAATTTTACTTCTGAGAATTTACTGCATTCTTCGTGCTTAGAAAAGTGCTTGGCACATAGAAAATTCTCAATAAATATTCATTGAATAAATAAATTATTTTTTCTCACAGATACTCACATATAGGTGCAAAGATTAATGCACAAAAGTATCTATTGCAACATTGCTGAGAAATAGCAAAAGAGAGAAAACAACTACATGTATATAGAGGACCAATTAAGTAAAATATATCCATGCAATGAAATAATAGCACTCGTTGGAAAGAATGAGGCAGATCTATATGTAATACAACCAAACCACTGTTAAACTTCAGGGTTCACTGAGAAGAGATGTGGGGGAACTAGGTGCAAAGTCCTCTGTGGTGTGCCCCTAGGCGAGAGGGAAACATGTGCAAATCCATCGACTCTACGAGAGAATATTAGAAACTGACAATGAGAGAGCCTGGTGACAACCAGAGTGGAGGGAAAGTGACCTTTCACATATATGACCTGTTCAAACATGTTTAACAACAGCAAAAAAGGTAAATTGGATGAGTGGAGATTTGCATAAAAATTCCACCCGAAGGAAGAAAGGTTCAGAGATTAACCAGGCTTCCTTGGCAAGTAAGGGTGTTCCATTCCTGGAAGTGTCTAAAATTAGACTGGGGACCACTGTGGAAGAGTAAAGTAAGTGTCATGGGGTGTGCTTGATTTGCTGTCCTTCGAGGCTTTATCTAGCTGGATGGGCCATGCTTCATCAGGTTCTCTGGGGCAATAGCCCCACTTACAGCCCAGCATCCTCTGGACATTGCAAACACTTTCTAAGAGCTAAGAAGGCAGCACATTCTTGGAAGAAAAATTGCTGAATCTCATATATAAGTATATAGGGCCCAGTACCAGTTGGTACCCAATAAGTAGCTGAAGAAAGAAAAGGCATGGGACCATCCAACTCACATGACCTAAAGAGTGGAATCCAATTTGAATGAGGAATAGGAAGGCCAGATCCCCTGAGGCCTGCAAGGAGATGATCAGCGGGGACCCCCAAGGACCATACCCTAAGACCCAGTGACTCCAGCTCTGACTAGGAATGTGTGCTGATGCAAGGACCCTGAAGGCGAGTAGGTCACTCCAGACAGAGGCCGGGGAAAACCAGAAACCAAAATGCCTATTTCCTTCTGCAGCCTTTCTAATGAACTAGGTCCTACCCTCAATGGAAAGACTCATTAGGGTTGGGTACAGCCTTGCTGGCCTGAATTTTTGCCCTGTGATTCCAAGAGGCTTCCTGAGACTCTCAACAATGCCTCCTTCTCACCAACCTCGTCAGGAGCCTATTGTAGCTAAGCTGATTTCTTCCTGACCTCCCTGGCCATGCATACAAGAGGATGAGTCCAACACACCTACAGCTTCACAGACTCATCCTGCAGCAGGTTGGGTGGGTTACACAGGAAGATGAGATACTCTCTGTCTTATGGATGGCTTCTGGGACCCAAAGCAGATCAAGCCATACTCTTCTGGACTAAACCGCATCTCCCTGGGGTTTGCCTGCTCTGTATTATTAAACGGCCCTCGAAACCAAAATGGGGGCTCAACTGCCTTGCCAGGTAACTAGCACTCAAGTTCTTTGTTCAGCCTGAACATCTACAGCCGGAGACCTATCTTCTAGGGAAACGCAAAGTTGCACCTCTCTCCACATGCCTGTCAAAGCCCCACTGGCAAAATAAGGCTTGTTCCTGGGTGGTTTGCCAGTGTTTGAGGCATATTCCTTCTCCATTTGCAACAGCTCTGAAGTGACTCTTCCCAGTCTTCTTCGCCCTACTGCACTGAGGGAGACCTGAGACCCAGGTCTTAAGGTCCTGTGAATGCAGCTCATCAATGGCCCAAAGCAATGGAAACAGAACTCAGACTCCCAGAGCTCCTAAGGGCCCAGAACCAAAAGACGCCACTACAGGCAGGCTTGCATTTAGTATAATTTTTCATCTCCATGCTTCAAACTGAAAAGTGGTGATTCTCTATCCATGAAAAAACAGTTTGTGCAGATGTTCGTGCTCAAATTCTGCAGAAAGGGACTGTCCAGCCACAGTGAGAGATGGGGACAGAAAGCAAAGGATATGTTTGACAACAGCCCTGACTGAGCTGAGATTCAGCCCTCACAGGCCCATGATACACATAAGAGAGACACAACCCACCTCCTTCCCTCTGCCCTTTCCTGTAAGCTCAAAGCCTCAGACCCTTTTCTTCCCTGGTGATCCTGGGACCGCCCTCTGAGGGGCTGTGCACTATTTGTATGGTTCATAGATGGAGTTGCTCTTGGAGGGATTAAAAAGGAGATGGCGATAGTGGACACGGAGTCCTGTGCAGATGGACACTGCAGAAATGTGTAGCCACAGAGCCACCAGGACCCCAAGAAGAAATAAGGTATCCAAACACAAGAGAGAGAGTCATTTGTGAGAGACAGCTGAGAGAAGTTCGATATTCCTGAAAACATATGGTGTGCTTTTAAGAATGGTTATTTTTAGCAAAATCCAGTCGCAGAAGTAGAGGCAGACAGTGGCCTCCCTAGACCTGAGTTCTAATCCCAATGCTAACATTAATTAGCCGTGGCTCTCTAGACTGGTGCCCAGAAGTGCTCCTTGGCTGCCACCTCTCTGTGGATAAAAGAGGCAGTCTCTCAGCATCCCCACACCACTCACTTTGGCAGTTTCAGATCTCAGGGGTCTTCATGGGCAGATGTTGGTGAAAAAAATGGTGGCATTAGGGCCCCTACTGGACCCCTGATGCAGTGATGTTCCCACTACTCACATCACCTCAGTAATAACCATATGATGTCTCTGTCATCATCTTTGATAATTCATATATTAAGTCGTGGATGATCAAGTTCAAACAAAATCCACCTAGGGCAGTTCTCACACATGGGACGCTGCCAAATCATGATCAGTAGCTCTAACGCTGGCCTGGAAGACTCATGATTATTTGCTCAACATCAACAGAATTTGGGTGCTTCTTGCTCTGTGTCTTAAGGGCAGAAAGGGTGATGCAGAGCATAGGAGTGCTGGAACCCAGAGCTCCCTCTGGCCATCCTCTGCCATCTCCTGAGCCCGGCATGCTGGAGTGCATGCTGCGGAGGGGCATCCTTCCAGCTCCCCGTGCTGTTGCTCATGCCGATGTCACAGTCCATTACAGCCAGCCAATTACATCTGATTCCTCTCTGGGGGACGCTGGGCAGGGCCACCATGAGGGGCAGAGGAGGCCCGAGAGGTTTCTAAATGAAGTAGCCTGTTGGGAAATCCTATTAGGAAGCTCATGTTACAGGGCTGCAGTGTTAATGACCCTGGCCGACCCTGGCCCTGAACACAGCCAGTCTCCCTGGGGCTTGAGAGGAAGCTGTCTGGCTGTGGTTTCCCTCTCACTCACCAGCCAACCACTGATGGGACTGAGAGAGCAGAGAGGGCTCCTTGGTGCCTCGAATGTGGCTTCCAGCACTATGGACACACACACACACACACACACACACACTCACTCACCCTCGTGTTCCTCACCTTCTCTTTCAGCAGCTCAGGGTCGGGAGGCAGGGGGAGCCCAGAGCTGGGACCAGCAACCCTAAGGGAGATGGAAGCAGGTCCTGAAAACCTCTTTTTCCAAGAAGAGCTAAATTAGACGTATTTTTCCCACTTTTGAATCTTGCAAATTTTTCATCTCAACTCCCCCAGGCTTATAAAGTGGCTCATCTCAGCTGTTCAAGTTGACAAAGGCGCAGAAACTGTTGAAAGGTTCAACGTGTCTCTTGGGTTTCCAGGCATGAAGGAATTTACATGCAAGTTTCCTTTACTAAAGAAAAAAGTACCCACTTGGAGATGGGGGAGGAGTGAAGAAGCAGCCAGGAAGGAGAGGAGACCTTGAGGGAGAGGGCAAGCCCGTGTCTGACAAGAGGAGCGCCTAAGGCAGTGCTGGGGGATCACCAGCCATAACTGGCAAGGAGACACCAAGTGGGAAGAGAGGCACATCGAGAGCTGCTCTGTTCTGTTAGAGTTGAAAAGGCCCTGCCAATGCCCAGAGTTAGAATGGTCACAGGTGATCTGAGAGCCCCCTGGAAGACCCACACAGATTCCCAGTGAAAGTCATCCATCCTCATTCCCAGCCCTGATTTGTAAGCCTGAGCAGAAAACAAGAGTCCTGCAGATTGGACCATGCTGCTGTGGCCAGTAGTGGCACCCCTGGCATTCTTAAGACAGTACCTAGGGACCCAGCTGGTGCTGGTCAGCTGCAGGGAAGTTTGTTTCTGTAATACCCAGATAGTCAGTCCTCAGATTCTGCCCCTCTTTTCCCTGCCAAGAGCCCTTCCTGGGCTTCATATTAGCTGCGCCATCATGTTGATACTCTGCGTTGTTCAGGGCTGCCCCGTGTGGCTTTCCCCAGCCCCGAGCCTTTACTCAAGGGGTAGTGATGCTCTGGATACCTTCCTCCTGGTGGCCTGTAGGCCTTGTTCTTGGTCTACGCAGCTGCCAGCCTGCTCCTGCAGTCCTCTCTCAGACTCCTTCTTCATCCCCTCAGGCACCCAGGTTCATCCTGTCTACAGATCCCAGAAACCCAAGAACACCTTCACCGACCTACCCTGGGGCTCCTTTCCTCTGGATGCCAGCCACATACATGGTCCTGGTCTGCTGCTTAGAGCTGGGGTTCTTGGATTTTTAAAAATCCCCATGTTTGGGCCATATACCAGACTTATCACCATCGGAGAAAAGGCAACTGGGGATGTCACTTTGCAAAACCTTTCTGAGGGCTCTCATGCCTGCCCTGGGGTCCAAAATTGTGGGTTCTGAATACCGTGGCTCTCTCGGGTTTGGAGAATCTTCTCTCTCCACTTGGTCCTTCATTTCACAAAGACCACCTGCCTCAAGGCAGGCCATGTGAGCCGCACCATTCAAACATATTAACTGGGCCTTTGATCAGTTGAGGAACAATGGCTTATTCCTCTGTGCTGTTTTCATGGGTCACTGCTTGATGGTCATGGAACTGGGCCTGGGCAGGTGCAGGAAGGTGATGACTGGGAATTCAGGATTCCTGCTGACCTGTGTCTCTGGATGGGGGAATCCCACACCACCTTCATTCCAGACTCTAATTTTCTTAATAAGGGGAATTCAGAGCTTAAGGACAATGACACCTAGCAACATGTAGCACTGCATGGCTTATAAAATATTCTCATATCCATTTTCACACATTCTGAGAAATAGGCAGAGAAGATATGACTGTCAATGGAAAGGGACTTACCTAAAACCACACAGCAAGTTCACAGCAGAGCCAAGATGAAAACCAGCCCTTATCTCTAGGTTAGGTCTCTTCTACCCAAGTGTACCCCCTCCTCTTTCATCCACCTGCACCCCCTGTGCATGACAGCCCCAGACAATAAAAGCCTGGGCACCATAAGTTAGCGTGTGTCCTCTGTAATAGCAAGCTAAGGTCATCCTGGGACAGGGGCAGAGGCAAGGGAGGATTGCAGGGATAATTACACATAGCATTGTTATTTTCTGAGTCCCCAGTGTGGCTAAAGAGGCAGCCTAATGAAGCAGCTTCTTCTGGAAACTCCGAGGACTATGTCCTGGGAAGGAAAGCCAGGCCCTGAGGCAGCACTCAGTGGTAGAACGGATCCATGGCACATAGGCACCATGCTTCAGCTAGGATCTGGCCATTCAGAGCTGTCACAGCAACTGAGACACTTCCATAGACACCCTTATGGGATACTGTAGCCCCCAAGCTTCTAATATACAGATAAGGAGCCTGCCCCTGCCAGGTTCCTTCTAACAACAGCCCCAGCCTCCTCCTCATCCTCCTTGAAGTCCAGCTTCAGCTAAGGCAATATTTTAGACTATACAGCAGAGAGAGAGAGAGAGAGAGTCTGCTGAAAGCCAGCTCGGCCTCCCTGGCACAGGAAGAGCCAGACTGCATGGGACCTACACAGAGAATAGACTTAGCCACCAACCTCAGCGAGGAAGTAGGGAGAAGGGAAGACAAAGCTATGATTTCTCATTAATCTGCTTCACTATGAGCACAACTTGAAATTGGAGTAGATGGGCCGTTTTCCTAATAATTAATAATCTTACAGAGACACACGCATGACAAGGTCAGAGTCACTAGTGAGATGAGGTCAACAGGCTGATGTGACTCTGCCGATGGGACCAGCCTGTGTGTACAGAAAGGATGTCAGGAACAGGCCTTAGGCCAAGGAGCCCTCTAGAAAATGCATGAGCCGCTTGCCACACATCCTAATGCACAAGTTCTCCCCACAGCTTCCTCTACGCCCCTCTCACCGCCCACGCTCTTCGCAACAGAAACAGCTCTAGGCCAGGACCACTCTTTGCTGGCTGTGCTGTCTAATTGGTCTCCAGGTGCCTCTGCACAGTCAAGCTACTGGTCACCATGACTTTGACAGGAGACAGTTTCACAGAAGCAAAGTGAAAGCCAAGAGAATACAGTTCCCTGGCCATAATGAAAGTCTGTTCTTCCGAAAAAAATAGCATGGAACCAGAAGCAGAGAGATTATTCTTTCTGCCACCCTACAAAGTCCCAGTTTCACATACCCAGAAAAGATGTATCAAATCAGCACGACTGTATGAATCATAAAACCATCAGCATTTGGCCCAGCCAGGCTCAGAGGACATCAATTCTCAGGGCTGTGTTGGGAGAGAGTAGCTGTTGAAGGCTCACTGTGTCTCACCTGTAATTCTCTGTCATCCACCATTCTCTCTGCTGCTGGCTTCGCAATGATTGTGCTCCATGGGCTACACCAAAACCACTGTGAATAGCCACTGTGTATAGCCACTGTGTCCATCTGGCAGTACTCAGTGAGCACCAAAATGAGTGGAAACCCTTCCCTTGAAGACACACCATGGAGACCAGCAACAAGTACCTCCACATGCACTTCCCACTCTCCACCAAAGAGCGCAGAGTCTTCCCAAGATCACCATTTTTGCCCAAAGGTCCCCCTGCCAGCCATAAGTGTCCAGTTACCAGCAGAGTTAGGGGCCAGATTTCAGGGGATTCAGCTGAAAGTTCTCGAGACATGGGCAAGGGGCCTTCTCTTCCCTTCCAGGGCACTGAGCTCAGCCAGGATGCTGGGCCACAAGACCCATGATGCCACTCTCCAGTCTCAGAAATATCATCAAAATGTGGCTTCCCGTGCCTCTGAAGTGGCAAAGTGATGGTGCCATGGGTTCCCCATTTCCTCTACCCTCCAGTGAGTTTGCATTAAGTAGTTTGTAAAGTCAAGTCATGTTCACAATAGCTCGAGATTAGAAATGTCCAACAAAACTCAGGAGGGGATTGAGACTGGGAAGGGGAAATGGAAAGAAACAATTTGGATTTACATATTTGTCCCCACAGGCCCTCCCAGGACAGCCACAGGAGGTAACTGACAAGCTACACGGACAGCAGAACCCTCTAAAAGAAAAGTTCCAATTAGCCCAAAGAAATAAAAGCCTGTTCCCAGAGTCCCAATTAAATCAGAACCAATCAATGCTTGCTCCAGTTCCTGCTGTTCTGCTCAGGATATAATGAGAAAAATGAGAGTGCCCTAGCCAGCAAGTGTGGTATGGCAGCCCTCTGAAGCCCAGAGAAATCACCCACCCATGCGCTGCTGCGAGCATGCCTGGCAGCTGCTGCACCTGCGCCTTTAAGAACTCAGCCTAGTGCCTTGGTCCCCACTTAGACCCTGACAAATATCAAAGATGGTGACCCTCCCAACCAATGGGACAAAGAGGAGGGCTGTGGGACCAGGCTGGGATGGTTTTAAACTGTCAACGTTGATTCATCACTGGATCTGGCGCTCTCTCTCCTCTGTTTCCACACCATCCATCATGGGTACCAGAACCAAGAAATCCAATAAAGACACAAAGACACAGCTCTCTCTGCTCTCAGCAGGCCTCAGAAAGGCTGTGTGAGTGCTCTGGCCCAAGCAATTTGCTGAGTCCAAAGGATTCCTGAGCTGATGGCATTAACAAGCCTGTGCCTGGCATTTCGCCTGCAGGTGTCTGGGGAGCAAAGTAACTGGGGAAGTAAACTGGCATAGGCTGGTCTGGTGCTCAGGCAGAGTCGGGGTGACATCAGAGAGGGCAGCTGGCAGGAGGCTCACAATGGAGAATAAGTTGCTAATACAGCCCCTGAGCCCCAAAGGACTAAGGGCAACCCTAGGGGTACATTAAGATCAAGGTAGTCATTTCTGAGATCCGTATAGGAAGGCTTCCTCGTAAAAGAATCAGGACCTTTGAAGGTTCTGAACAAAATTTAATATGGGAAAGCAGTCTTCTCTTCCCCAACCCTGGATTCCCCCACATTCAGCTCCCATGCACTTAGACAATACATAAGCTGTGGGGCCTCCAGATCCTTCTATTCACTCCCAGAGCAGACTGAGCCTGCAGCCAGTTCAGCACATTTATTGCCACATGTTGAATATGGGCTTTCTAGGGCTAGCAATGGCTAATATGAGCACATAGTATCCTAACACTCTCAAACTGCAAAGTTTACATCACTCTGTGTCATTTAGAAGCAAAAGTTAACATAACACATGATACAGCCCCACTCCCATTCCAATAGTTTCATCTCCTTCCAGGGTCTGGCATTGAGCCCCTAGAGAAAGACAGCCAAGTCAGTGGGCTTTGAGTTAATGAGCTACATGGGTTCAGTACCAAGTTGAGTGCTGTGGGAGCTGGACTGAAATGAACTAAAATATTTTCCAAATTCAGTCACATCTCAATTACCCTTGAGAGAATTGTCCATGGCAACCCAAATTCCAAATTCTCCAGCCCCAGAGCTTAGGGCTGGATTCAGGATATAGGGGTGGGGGTGTGTGTGTGTGTGTGTGTGTGAGAGAGAGAGAGAGCGAGAGACAGACAGACAGATAAACAGAGAGAGAGACAGATAGATATAGAGAGAGAGGAGAGAGAGAAACTCGACACTAAATATTACTGACTGGTCATTATATTACCATTTGAAAGTCCCCCATCTCTTCCTCTCACCATGAATAATAAATATGGACAATCTGGTTGGACATGATTGGAAAATCATCAGGCCTAGCACTGGGAATGAGAGTCCTCAGAGCTTTATAATAAGCCATTAGACTCTTTTCTGTTCCTTTATGACCCAGAACTATTGGTGAGGAAACCTTGCAGATCTTTCACTGCCTTAGATGGGCAGGAAGCAGAGGCTCCAAAGCTTACCCTTGCATGCCACGCTGTTCTCAGGCTCATAGCCAGGCTTGCAGGTGCATCGCCCAATGGGCACCATCCATTCCCCATCGCCATTGCAGTAGAGTTTGATGGGTACGTCCACTTCTTCTGCGTTGGGGATGCATGTGCCCCTAGCAATCACCAGAGATGTGCTCTCTGCTCCTGTCATGGTCTCTGGAAACACTGCAAAATTTTGCACAATGCTGGGACACTTTTTAAAGAAGACACGGACAGAAAGAAGAGACATACAGGCTCCATAATCCTGAAAAGCGAGGTAAAAACCATTCCGAGTAAGAGGCCCAAAGCTCCTGACTTCCGTGTTTACCTTCATCAGCCTTCCCCCAAAGTCCACCTGGGAGAAGCTCTCATCTGCAGCAATGGTGTCTACTTTGAGGTAGGGGGCCTCAGACCAGAAGGCCGACTTCTTGGTGGCAATGACAGAGTCAGTCTCATAGTAATACAAGTTGAAGGTCTCCTTGCAGGATCCTGGGACATTAGGGAGGCTGCTGCAGTCTCTCACAGTGAAGCGCATCTCTGTGTAGATGCGATGGGCCCCCCGCCGGTTGATGAAGGTGGTGAGCAGCCAATTGTTCTGGTTGGGCTCGAAGACATTACACACCTGGTAGGTGCGGATGGTGTTCAGGTTTTCATCGTAGCCACTGACTTCTTCCCACTGTACATAACCGGCCACAGGTACACACATGCAAAAACACAAAATAGAGAGTGAGAATACAAAAAGTAGGCAGAGCAGAGAAGAATCCTGGGGCTAAGGGGCCTTAAGAGCTCACCAGTCCAGCAGCTTGACTTGAGAAATGAACACATCTAAGCCCAAGTTGATTTTAAAGATCTCCATATAAGAAAGCTTCATATTTCTCTGCAGCCCATGCCAAAATATAACACACTTCATTCAAGAAAGTTGTCCCTTGCCTAACCCTTAATGCTCATTCTGTGACTGGCTTATTACATCCATGGGGACAACATGAAGCTTTCAGCCCATGTGATGGCAGGGACTTTCTTCCTCACTTCCACAGTCGCTACTCTAAAAGTCAATCTATTGATTAGGAGTCCAATTACTTGACACCCACACCTTGGAAATCCCCATCTCTGAACCTAATTTCTTTATTATGGTGAAATTACTTTATATCTCTGGAAAGCACATGAATTTAAAGCTTTTCAGAGATTCTCAACAAACTTAAATTCTCACAAATCTTCTCTTTGTGAGAACATCAATCTCTTTGAAGGACTGATAAGGTTTGGATGTTTCTCCCATCCAAATCTCATGTTGAAATGTGATTCCCAATGTTGGTGGTGCCTGGTGGGAAGTGATTTGATCATGGAGGCAGATCCCTCATGAATGATTTAGCACCATCCCTTTGGTGATGAGTAAGTTCTTGTTCAGTTCACATGAGATCTGGCTGATTAAAAGAATCTGGGACCTCCTGCTTCTCTCTCTCTTGTTCCATCTCTTACCATGTGACATGCTGGCTCCCCTTTACTTCCTGCCATAAGTGAAAGCTTCCTGAGGCCCTCACCAGGAGATACCAGCACTATGCTTCATGTACAGCCTACAGAACTGTGAACAAGTTAAACTTCTTTTCTTTATAAATTACTCAGCTCAGGTGTTTCTTTATAGCAATGCAAGAGTGGACTGACACAAAGACCTAGACAATAAAACTGGTAAAAGTGGAGGCTGCTAAGAAGAACCTTTAATGAAGCCAGTGAAGCTCTATTGTGTGCAAATTTCAGGCAAGGCTATGATGAAGGAAAATGTTGGAGGGTGCTACTTTAGGGAGTAATGAAAATTTCTTAAAGGAGAGACAAACATGATTCGCATTAGAAAAGTGAGCTCCCATTTATAGCAGCCCTGTAGACTGAAATAAGAGAGAAGGACAACACATGTATAAAGTGATGTCTTTCACTATTCCCAACAACTTTCAGAACTAGGTATTCTTATCCCCAATTTACAGATGAAAAGACATCATGCAACTCACCCATGCTCATACAGCTAAAAGAGATTATGAGAGGAGCTAGTAGGAAGTACTTTGAATGGGCAAAGAAATTCACTTAAGAACTTCTAGATTATTTCAAAAACAGGCAATGAGGGCTGGAGGGGAGTGGGGAGAGGCCTTTAAAGGCATGGCTCTCCCTTAACTGAGCTTTCTGGGACAGTGGTCAAAGAAGAGTTGCTGGGTCATTCTTTCTTTTTTGTGCTTGGAAAAAAAGAAGAAGCTGCCCACATGTGGGAGTGCTCCAGATCCTGGTCTCAAGAACTGAGGGTATTTCCAGGAATAGATTTAAGCTTGTATTCTGTTTGCTTAGAATAAAAAAATAGAAAAAATTAAACTTCCTAAAGTGAAAATGAATTAAGATTCTGACTATTTAGACTATTTAGCAGTGGTGATCAAGGTAACCAAATCATGCCAGCATCTTTGAATATTGTGCTAATTGCTTATTATTTACAGTGGTGGACTTTATCTGACTAGAATTCTTCATTAATAGAGCTAAAAGTCAATTATGTGTGCATGGAAAATATACTGCAATTGCTTCTTGCAAGGAGTAAAGCCCCCTGTGGAGGAAGGATAGAAGCAAGGCTGTCCTCTAAACTTGTGTGAAGGAAACCAAAAAACAGGCATGGTGTGGAGAGGTGGGGAAATGGACACATCAAGAGCTGACCCTACATGCCCAGGTCTATAAAGTAACCTCACTCATGGTCACTCCTGCTGTCTGGGCCTCTGCTACCAAGGCACCTAAACTGCAGTCTATCCAGGGTCCTCCTGGTCCCCAGCCTCTCCCAGGACTCCCAGAGTGCCAGTTCCCTCACCAACTTGAAGCCCTGCCAGTCCCTCACCAACAGATCAGCTGTTGCCAGTATCCTTGCAACAGTTCTGGGACACACAGGCCATCATGATTCTGCCCTGGACAGTATCAGCTCCAGGCCAAGAACCACCCAGCACTCCACCTTTCACTTGATCTCCAACCACACTATTCATGACCCACCAGCATCTCTCCCTACTCCACTCTACCTTTCACAATGCCAAGGACTAACATCCCCAAACTCACAACTCTGCTTCCTAGTTCCAAGCCTGTTCTCATGCTGTGCTTTCTACCTGGGATGGCTTTTTGTTCTTCTGTGCCTGAGATACTCCAGCTCTTGAAAATCCAGTGGCTGAATTAGATAGCATATCATGGCACACTAGTACATCCTCCATACAACAGGTAAGAACCTGTGCACACTGACCCTAGGGCATCTACCTCCTCCAGGAGTGAGTGAGCCCTGAGGGGGCTGCAGCAAATCCCTGGAGTGGCACATCCACAGTCCATACAGCTCCTTCACAGCATGCCTTGTGTCCAGCACATGGACCTCCCTGTGCCCAGGCCCCATGTGACCCCATGTGGCCACCACAGAAGAGAGATCTCACCTCTGTGGGCTGCATGGAGTGTAAATTCACACTGTTGAACCTCACCTGGATTTTGCTTAATTTCTTATTGATTGTCTAGATGTAAAATAACCACTTTTTCTGCCTTCTTGAACACTATGTTTTGTTCTATTAAATGTGTTTATTAAAGTTATGTTCTGCTTGCCTGTTTATTTTCAACAAGGGAGAAGTCACTGACAATGTTTCAGATCCAGTTTTTAGATGTCCCTCTCTTTCCATGGCTGTTATAAAACAACATTTTCTCAGTTAAACCTATATGACTTTTGAGAAAAGGAATTTTTTTTTCTGTTCTGCGATTGCTGAAATACAACAGGTCTTATGACCCATTATTCCAGTTAGGTCTCAGTACACATGTGGGGCCCCTCTGTCAATGTACACATGAAGCATGTGGCCCCATTTAGAGTGGGCATCTGGTCATAGCCAGAGTTCTTGACCCATCCAAGACTAATGGAGTTCTGCTGTGGGAGCACGACAGAAGCCTATCATATGGACTTCACTTTAGCACTGAAACAGTTAATACCAGGAGGTATTTAAATAAGCAAAATGAGGCCAGGTGCAGTGTCTTACGCCTATAATTCTAGCACTTTGGAAGGTGAAGTGGGAGGATTGCTAGAGCCCAGGACTCAAGACCAGAATGGGCAACAAATTCTATAAATTCACCAAAATTTACCTCATCTCTATAAAAATAAAAGTAAAAAATTAACCAAGATTGGTGGCTTTTGCCTGTAGAACCAGCAGTTTAGGAGGCTGAAGCGGGAGGATCGTTTGAGCCCAGGAGGTCAAGGCTGCAGTAAGCCATGCTCGCACCACTGTACTCTAGTCTGTGTGACAGAGCAATAAAATAAGCAGCATGAGGATTTCTACTCTCATGGAGCTGGGATCTTGAGAATACTTATCGTAGTAAATGACACTGATTGGTATTATAAGGCCCAGCAAAAGTCATTGTTTCAAACATTAACCTCTCTGGGCCTCAGTTTTCTCATCTGTAAAATGGAGAATCATACTGGGTGACTCAGAGTTGTAAAATTCTACAGATCTAATTGATTCCATGACAGCTTCTAAGGGAGTGATCTAAGCTAATTAGAGGAAATTCAGCTGCATATTCAAAGGGAAAGAGTAGAAGGAAATTGAGAGAAAGGAAAATAACTCCCTGTTGTTGGAAAAAGGCCATCATAGAGCTTCCCATTAATTTCTTTCCCTCTTTCATTCTTCTGTCAGCAAAAGCTCTGCAGGGGTTGAAGAAATAAGTGATCAGAGTAGGCTTCAGGAGGTACACATACTTTCCACAGCAAGTGGTAATTAAAACTGGGGGCCTCGAAGAAAGAGAAGATTTTGGTTAATCGAGATGAGGGTAGAATAGCATTCCCAACAGAGAGAGACAAACGTATCATTCGTTTATGATATTTGGAGTCAGTCTCATTGCTTTATATTTATACCTCATTCATTCGTCAATGAAAAAAAAAAAGGTCTACTGAATGTTAGGTTTGTGCCAGGCATCCCATTAGCCACTGGGGATATAACAATATGAAGCCTATAATCTAGTGAGAGAAACAGAAATTAGAAAATTGTTATTAAAATAACTAAATAATTACATTTATGTTAACTGCTGTGAGGGAAAATTACAGGGAGCCAAGAAAGGGGATGCAATGGATATACAGAAGATTGTCAGGAAAGACCCTCTGTATGAGTCCGTTTTATGTTGCTATACAGGAATACCTGAGGCTGGGTAATTTATGAAGAAAAGAGGTTTATCTGGCTTACAGTTCTGCAGTCTGTACAAGAAACATGGCACCGGGATCTACTTCTGGTGAGGCCTCAGGAAGTTTCCAATCATGGAGGAAGGTGAAGGAGGGGCAGGTGTGCCACATGGTGAGAGAGGGAGCAAGAGAGATGCCAGGTTCTTTTAAACCACCAGCTCCGTGTGAACTAACAGAGTGAGACTCACTCATTACCAGAAGGAGGGCATCAAGCCATTCATGAGGGATCCCCTGCCATGACCCAAACACCTTCTGCTAGGCCCCACCTCCAACACTGGAGATCATGCTTTAATACGAGATTAGGAGGAGACAAACATTCAAACAATATCACCCTCCAAGCTGAGAGGGAACAGTTAGATAGAAGTTAGCCAGGAAAGTATGTGCCTTCTGGGAGCAGAGTAGAAGCAGAGCCTCTGGGCCCAGGAAAGGCAGGTACAAAGGTCTCGTGGTGGGAAAAGTGGCCTGGTGCCATTGAGGAATGAAAGCTGTGTGACAGAGAGCCATAAGAAGCTGGAAGAAGATGAATCCAGTTGAGAATTTTGAATTTAATCCTCAGTGTAACTAGAAGTTGTTGAGTTAGGGAGAAAAAACACAGGTGATCAGAGCTGAGCTTTTAAAAGCTCCCTCTGACACACTATAGAGACTGGTTTGAAGGGCAGCCTGAGTGTATGGGCAGGACAATTGGAGGTCATTGTGGGTGTGCAGGCAAGAGATGATGGTAGGTTAGAAGAGACCAGTAAAAACTGAAAAGATGCTTTAGGAAAGAATCTCTAGACCTTCACTGAGCCACATTTGGGGGAACAGACCAGACTCAAAGGGCTATGTGCCCCCCGAACACTCTCAGGCATCAGGTCTGCCTCACCAACCAGGCTTTGGGCTTCCCAGATCCTTAGAAATGCTGATTCTTCACCTCTTCCCTCTCTCTTTCCTTAAAAAAGGGGGGGATTTTACCAGTTTTACATGTACTACACTGTAGATGCCCAATTTCCTATTCAGGATGAAATTTCTTTTACCCAAAGCCTGTGCTGGCTCCAGTTCTGGCAATGTGTTCTCACCGCCTGCCCCAAAGCCGATTTCCTAAAGGTCTCCATTCAGTGACTGCTTCTGAGCCTCCACTTCTAGGCATTTGACATGTTGCCTCTTGTATTCCCTCCTGTAATTATCTCCTCCCATTAAAACAACAGCAAAATATCATGATTTGCTTATCAGATTTGCAAAAAGTTGAAAAGATAAAATGTCAAGTCTTGGTAAGAAAGTGGGAAAAAGAGTACTGACCAAGCCTATTGGTGGAAGTATAAACCAGTGAAATCTTTTAGAAATCAATTCAGTAGCTTCTCTCAATACTTGAAGTGTGGGCCAAAACTGAACTCAATATGAAGAATGTAAATCATTTTTTTTAAATTGTAGTGATAACTAGGTGCCCATCTGGGGAAAAAAAATGAAACTTTTGTTTCATACTTATACCTTACTCCAGAATAAATTTCTGGTGAATCAAAGATTTAAACATTAAAAGTGAAACTACAAAGATACTAAAAGAAACCATGGTGACAATTTGTGTATACTAATTGTGACATGAAACTCAGAAGCCATAAACATATTGATAAATTCAGTTCTATACAAGTTTAAAAACTGGCATGACAGAAATAGCCATAAGCAAAGTTAAAAGGGGGAAAGAAGAAAATCTGATAGGAAAAAAACTGTCACTTACCACAGATAGTGTTAATATCCCCTAACATATAAAGAGAACCCATATGTCAACAACAAAATAGAAAACTGAGCAAAGAGTATCAACAAACTGTTCACTAACAAAGACACAGATATAACTCTTAAATATATAAAAAGATGCTAAGTCTCACTCTTCATAAAGTGTGAGCTGTTACTTAGCCACATTACGACACTTTCGGGGGATGTCAAAGAACAAAAGTGTGATAGCATACTGTTGGAGAGGACATGGGAGATAAGAATTCTGATACACAAATGGAAGAATAGCAAATTTGTACAACGTCTATGACAATGTTAGTTTTATTTATGAAAATTATAACTATATACACCCTTTGACCCAGCAATTCCACTTCCAGGATAATTTCTTAGATAGACTTCTATCTATGTGAAATTAGGTACACACAAAGTTATCAACTGCTGCCACTGCCACCTCCAGAGCTTTTATTCATATCCAGAAAACCTAGAGTGGACCACTGGCCTTTGGACAATACAGTAATCTTCTCAGAATCTCTGAGTAAGACCTCTGGGAGCATAGTCCTAATGGAAAGAAAAACCAACAGTTTCTCAAAGAGATTGAACTCTTCACCAACCAGTAGTATAGGGGACTCAGAATCTGAAACAATTAGACTAAAAGAAAATAAGGTATAGGACATTTCCTGTACATCTTTATATGAGGAGTAAGCTTTATACTTGCTGCATGCTAATCTGATTGTTACACTCCTTTCTTGAACTGGACTCAGCTGGACTCTTTAATATGTCACCTAAGACCCTTTGCTGTCAACTGGTGAATGCATAAACAAAATGTAATGTGCCTATACAATGGAAACTATTCAGAAATAAAAAAGAATGAAGTACTGGTATGTACAGCAGCATGATGAACCTCTAAAACATTATGCTAAGTGAGGAAAGCTGTGTGTCTCAAAAGACCACATATTGCGTGATTCTAAACACATGAAGCGTTCAGAAGAGGCAAATCTACAGATAGAGAGGTAGGTTAGTATTTGTCTGGGGTCAGAGAGGAAAATGGGGAGTGACTACAAATTGGCATAAAGAAATTTTGTGAGTGATAAAACTGTTCTAAAATGAGATTGTGGTGATGGGTTACAAATTCTATAAATTTACCAAAAATTACTGATTAAAATTTTAATACACTTAAAATGAGTGAATTTATTGCAGGTAAATAATACCTTTTTGTGGCTTTAAAATAAAATCCCTCTGTTATCTGGTCCAGCCTACACCTCAATATCCCAACAATGCTGACACGGTCTCCATTATCCACAGGTAGCTTGTTCATGGTGACTTCATGCCCTGCTCATTCCATCCTCTGTACCTTGGATGGCCTTCTTACGCCTTTGTCCCTGTATCCCAAGTGCCAATTATTCATTCAATCAAATTTGTTGTGAATGATGCCTAAGTTGAGGCAAAGGTGGCATCTGGAGAAGCTAGGTGGCCAAGGAAGCATCCCTATCGCTGAGACTAAGGGCCTGAGAGTATCAGGGTGTGGTCCAGACAGTATCAGAATCTTAGGCTCAGAACCCCATTCCAGGACCACTGGATTTTCCAACCTGGAGGTCAATCAGGTAGTCAAAAGGCCAAAAGTGCTCCCCATGTTTAACACACCCACTTCATCACCACAATGTGCCATTTCTTCCAGAACAATCCATATCCCCCCATCTGGCCTGTCTCTTGCATTCCCATGACCAATGCATTAGGGCTGGCATCACCTCATGCCCTGGTTGGAACATGGTGACAACAGACAGAGCAAGAGACGTCAAGGGCCCAAAGCAGGGCCTTATCCTCTCACAGCTGGACACAGAGCCCATGCCCTGAATGTTGCTGCTGATGTTCTGACTGACTCTTCTTCTACCTCACCCCCATCCTATCTGAACTGAAACAGAGAAAAGCAGATGTGGCTCAGAAGCTACTCTAAACCATGTTGGTCAAGACTTTTTGTTGACAAATGGGCAAATTGAGGCCCAGAGACATTCAATAGTGGGCCTCAAATCAGGCGGTGGATCCAAGGCAGGGCTGGACTCCCTTTGCTCACCTTCCTCCCGGGTGGCTCCTGTCTTATTTCCTCCATAATGCCTTCCCTGGCTTAGATTCATCTACCAATTCTCTGAATGCATACAGCATGATTGAGTTTATTCCACACAGTTTAGCATTTGATAATACACTGTTTTGAAATATCCTTTAATTGCTTCATGTGTGTGACTTTGGTTTCTGCTACCAGGCTTTGAGTTCCTTGAGGACAGGGAATTAAGTTTTGACTAATTTATTAGTTCATTTCAATAAGCAAAAATAATTCCATGCATTTAGCTTCACAACACTGGAATTACAGAACACCATTTTATTCAGTAACATCTGGGACCAGTGAAATCCACTCCATTTGCATCTCACTTTCTGTCCTAGATGATCTCATCCACATACAAGGCCTCAACCAACACAAAGTCCATCACCAACTTGACCTCTCCCCAACACCCCAGACTTGTATATCCTGCTGCCTGCTGGATGCCTCCTGCTAAATACCTAAGATGCACCAACTTGCTCTTTTCAGTTCTGATGCAGTCTCACCTGTGTCTGAGAACAGGACCTCAACCACGCAGTACCAGATACCTAGAAAGCAATCTAGACTCTGCCCTCTCTACTTTGTTTTGCTCCTCATCATAGGAGGTTAAAGCTCAAATTTCATATCTCCTATCTCCTTCATAGCTCTTCTATTCAGTCCTTTTCTTCTGTTTCACCATTGAATTCTCTTTACCATCCAAGTAATGCTCCCAGTCAGTCTCCTTAATTCCCCTGCTCGTGTGAGTTTTCTAAAATACAAATCCATCTCCCACATAAACCCAATCCTATGGGCTGGGACTGTGTTGGGTATCACTCCATATTCCCAGTGACAAGCCCTCAAAATATCCTGGAAGATTGAGGCAATACGCAGGGCCCTGCCCTGTTCTTTAACTTCTCTCCCTTTTTTACTGCAGGTGCCACCAGGCTAACCTGTCTTTGTGAAAGGAAGAAACAAATCAACCTTGCACAACCAACAGATTATTAACAGCCTTTGAAAGAGCACTCTTATTGACACAAATGGACCACCTGTCCTTGAGATAAGCATAATAAAGGAAACAATGACAGTCATTAGAAAGTACTTGTTCAGGCTTTCAGACCATGACTTTGATGCATGAGAAAGACACTTTTAGGTCTCTCCAAGATCTAGGTTTATTAGGCTTGCTTATTGGAAGTCAGAGCTTGCAGATCTATTGCTAGAGTGCCTGTTGACATTTGGACAGTGCATACTGACTATTTGCAGTCGGCTGATTGTGTGTGTGTGTGTGTGTGTGTGCGCGCGCGCGTGCGCACGTGCACGAGCGTATGTAAGCATGCTATCAACGCTCGTTCATCTGTATAAACTGTTTCCCTTTCAAAATCATTGTCATGGGCTCTACCCATTGATCAATCTACACTACCTTCTAGAACAACCTTCAGAAACTCTGACACATTCTTTATGCTCCAAGAGAGGATCTGAATTTCAGAAACAGGCAAAGGTCATTTGGAGCCAAGTCTGATTAATGAGATGGAAGAGCAAACTAAGAAATGATAGTACTGGTCAAAATGAAGAGACATTATAAAATGAGGTTAAAGAGATTTGAGCTGATTCCACTCCGTGCCTCTGAAGACAGTTCCAAGCATAGAGTTCTGGAAAGATTTTTGACAGCTGGCCCCTCCCCGGACTGCTGCAACATCCCCTGCCCCACACCAGGCCCACACCTCTAAGAATGCCCAATGACTACCATGATGCTGCGTCATTATAACCTCCACGAATAAACCACTTCTAAACCATTGCTACAGGGCCTGGCGGGAGAGGGGCACTTCCTCTGGACACCTTTATTTAAGACAGGAATAGAAATAATTGAAATAGCCTTTTTGGCCTCTATTAGCCTAACAATATCCCAGCAATTCTGATTTGTTTCAAACCCAGCTCATTTATCTCATTTATTTAATAAAGAATCAAACATCTACTCCAGCAGCCCCAAGCAACATTCTAGAAGTTGGTGAAACAGCAGTAAATAAGAGACAAAGTCCCTGCTCCCATGGACCTTATATTCTAGTAGAGTTAACCAAAGGATAAACAAACAAACTAATGAATAATATAAAGCCAGGTAGCACTAACTACTCCTAGGAAGCAGGAAAGGAAACAGAGTGACAGCTGGCAGTGGGGTCTTCAGGGAAGATCTCCCTTTGAGCTGAGATCTGAACGAAACCCAGGGGCTAGCCTGGAGGGAACATGAGGGAGGAGCATCCCAGGCACAGAGGACAACCAGAACAAGTTCCCCAGGGCAAGAAGGTGCCTTCCCCATTGCTGAGAAACCCAGGATGCCAGTGTGACTACAGAAGATTAAACAGCAAGAGAAACACTGAAAGAGATGAGGCTGGAGAGGTTGCCAGGGCAGGCAAACCCCACCTCTGCCAGTTACAGCTCTGTGATCACAGACAACTTTCTGAGCTTCAGTTTCCCCCATTTGCAAAATACTATTTACTTTGCAGGGTAATGCAAAGACTGAAAGACCGTGGAAGGAGCTCATCTAGTGCTGTGCCTGCACATAACTACCATTCACTGAGCACCAATTATTACCATTATTATTATCAACATCATCATCATCATCATGATTACGTTAACCTCAGGATCCACCTCCAGCTGAGTCACCAGGGTGTGGAAATCATCTACATCCTATATAAATAATCCTACCCTTTGGTCAGCAGAATGCAGGAACTAAAAGGCTAGCTCCCTCTCCTTACAGAGACAGAGAAACAACCAGCAGTCCCCTTCCCTTTCCCTCAGGGAATCTCCAGGGCTTCCTCTGAGCTGTTTCATCACAGGCTCTCTTCTCTGGAGCCAGCAATCCCTGGACCACTGTCAGCCACCAGCTCAGGCCACAGGAGACAAAATTGGACACATCTTACAGGCTCTGGTCCCATTCAGCAGTCTGCTTTCGGGCACAAACTGCTGTTGGGGGAAGTTGCTATTTTGCAAACAGTTGCAGACACCATGCCCTGTGGGACCATAATGGAGCTTTCCTGGCATTGCCCAATCAGGGGAAATGGCTGCCCCTCTGAACAAGAAGCCCACTGGAGCCTGGGCAGCACATAACTTCACAGAGCCCACAGGAGGAGAAAGATTCTTCAGGGTAGCAGATGCTCAGGGCTGGGCTGGAGCCACCACTGCCAAGCTTTCCCCACCAATCACCAAGGACAAAGCTCCTGTGTAGACAGTAGACTAAGCCTGAAAGAGCTGGGATATTAGACAAGCTAGAGGGCTAATTAAAATGTAAAATGCGGTCCGTGGGGCATAAATTCCTACAAGCCCAGAGGGATCTACCATTTAGTACACCAACCAACCAAGGCAGCGATTTGCTCAATGGCTCCCCTGAGGGCTGTGAGCACCAGCTTACCTCCCCCTATGCTTGATTTACCTCCCAGATGTGCTGGGCAGGGAGGACAGAAATGCCCCCCACCCCATTCATTACCACAGCCTGATGCTGTATTCCAATAAGGAAGGTGACTGACTCAGGATTGGGGACTGTTTCCGAAAGCCCGGTGCCTTGGAAGGGCTTCCATATTGTAGCAGTACGAAGCAATGAATTCCCTAAACTGAAATCACAGCAAGCATGCCCTCCGAGAAATGCATCACAGCAAGGGGATGGGGGTGAGGGACATAACTGGAAAATCAAAAACATATACAAACATTGTTCCCAATGTGATAACTGGAATATCACAAACATATATGAACATTGTTTCCCAAAGCGATATTTAAGAGCAGAGCTCCACAAAATCTTGGATGGTAAAGAAATGCAGAAAATACTATAACAAGATCAAGGTGGAGGAAATGGCCCCAAGCAGAGTATATTCAGATTGCTAGGAAGGAGGGTTTTGTGAAGATCAAAAAAGGGATGAGGGTTTAAAAACAGCACTGCTCTAACCTTGGCCAGCCCAGAATCATGGGGATCCTCATCTTAGCACAGGGTTAAGTTCACAGGCTCTGGACTCAGCCAGACCCAGATACATGACCATGGGCAAGTCTTTAAACTTCTCTGAGCCTCAACTTCGTCCTCTGCAACCAGGGTAGTACCTAATAGTACCTATCTCATGAGGTAATCGTGAAGATTAAACGTGACTTAAGCTTGCAAGGTAATTAAACCCCAGTAAGATCCCCTTTCGAGCCAGTTATCATGAATATCCCTCTGGGGACACACACTTAGCCTCTCTCTGAGTGCACATTAGTTATTTTTTTCTTGACATTCTGCTCTCCCTTCACGATGTATACAATCTATGACTCTCTCCTGTCTGTCTGTTGGTACCTATGCAGCTATCATTGATACATGTGTGCATGGGTGTAGGTGTGCAAGTGCTGGAAGCTGAGGTGCTGGCCGTGGCCCTCACTTGGGTATGCATACCACTGGAAGGCCATGTGGGCACTGGTCAGCTCTGTCCACTGCTTAAAGACCCTGTGGCTACAGAGCCACACTACTAGAGGGCAAGGCCAACAGAGCACAAGGTCTAAAAGGCGCACACCCCTTTATATTCTGGCATATTTCACACTCAGGTTTCTACCAGCATGCCAGGGAAAATACTGCAGGCTTGGGTCTGGGCAGGGGGCTCCCTATCTATACTTCCCTGGGCTACTGTAACCTCCACCAGGCAGCAGCATTGCGTACCAGGCCCTGCCTGGAGTGGGGTCCTCTGCCATTATGACAGCTGCTGCTGCTGTTGACACTGCAACAGTGACAAATTCATCCTTCTGACAAGATCCCTTTAAATAATTCACAGGGAGCTAGGGATTAAGACACTGTTTCTCTCTGTCTCTGTTGAGATTTAAAACACCTCCAGCTGGGGTATTTAAAGGGAGTATAATGGGCTGCCCCTCCTGGGTCTCCCCTCCCCCTTTCCTCCTTTCCCATTTCCCCAACTCATCGCCCACCCCACCAGCCAGCCCTATAACAAGGAGGTCCAGAAACAAGAAAGGAAAAAAAAAAGGAGGGAACCAGTGCTTGGCTGGTCACTATGGCAACGGTGGCAGGGTATTCAGCTGCCATTATTGCAGTGCCTCACACATGTGATTATCTTGAGCTGTCGATTGAATGTGGTTCTCACTGCTGCCCAACACGGCCTTGTCGAACAAGGCAGGGTGGGAACTGCAAGCCCCAGGCCCCAGCAGCTTAATACTGCTATGCCCAGGCCTGGACTCCACTGATGGAGGAGCAGAGTCACCCCTGGGAGAGACTGATGGCATTTCCCTTCAGCTTGGCGGGATGTCTGCTCAGAATGTGTAGCAGAGGCCAGCCTCAAGCTGGCCATTAAGCTGGGTTACAGCCTAGGGAAATGGGCTCCTCATTCCATGAGCTCGGGAAGTTTTGACTGAGCATGAGTCATGCTGGCTAGGGCCAGCCAAAGCCATCTTGGAGGTGAGAGAGCCAGCCCTGGGAGAAGGAAGGGGTGGGGCCTCTGGCAGGAGCTCTTGGCTTCATTCCCATTCTCAGTATGGAGGAAGTTCCCAGTCTCCTGGTGAAAAAAAGCCACATCTGGCCTCAAGAGTGGACACCCCCACCACACCCTGTGTGTTCTCCCAATTGGGTGGGACTGTGGCCACCATGTGTGATCCACTTCAGGGGACTGCTTTTTTCCTGAGACCTTGGATGCTGGAGCTTGGTCCTAAGGAAGCCTGCAGAAAACTCTGCCTCCATTGAGAAAAATTATTCCATTCCTTTGCCTCATGGACTTGGCTTCTCAGGTGCAAGAATATTCTTGGAATGACAAGATCCCTGGCTAACACCAATAGACACACTCTGATTTTTCCAATCTCCCCTTTAAAATTCAGCTCCCAGATTAAGCCTTTCATGACAGTTATGCTCAGGCCAGCAATGCACACAGTGGGGCCACCATTACCTTCAGCTGGCACCAGGACTGCTCCAAATGGGAGAGATCAGTCTGGCTTTCCCTGCATTTGCATCCCACGGTCAGCCCCCGTAAAGATATGGCCAGTCATACACAGGTCCCCACCACTTGAGGCACTGCCCACCTGGGTTACCCCTGCCTTGTTACACAGTGAACTATTTGCACCTAAATGTAAACACAGACCATTACCATTTGCCACATTGGTTTAAAGGCAAAGCCTCTGATAAGGAAATAAGTCAGAATCTTGACTCCCGAATTTGTCATGTGGGCTGTCCTTCATGACACTGGAAATGTGTTGGACATGCTTGTCTCCACCAGAAAAAGCAATGAGTGGGACAGCATGCATGGAGGTGAGGATGTGCCACCATGGGACCCCAGTCCCTTCTGTCGGCAGAGCAGCATCTCAAATGGAAGAGGGGCACGTTCAGCCCCACTGACACTGAGGACAATGGATGAGCACCCTGGAGCCCCTCACAGGTCTCCCTTCCCTTCCCAGGACTTCTCACTTCCTGGACACTTGTAAGGACCAAGGGGGTGGGAGGGAATCCTCCTGGGCTCCTCCATCACCACCTGGAGCTGGACATACACAGGCACCCCCTGTATCCCCTTGTGGATCTCTGGCTAGGGCTCACCTGCTCCAGGCTCCTCTTGGACTTGCTACTCTTTGATCCCCCATCCCACACCTCACAAACTACCTCCTCTACCTCCTCCCATACAGCTTGCTTTAAAAAATGATTTATCAGGTGCTTATCATGTGCACAACTCACTGGTTTGTTACTTTAAAAAGCTACCCTTTTTCTTTTTGAACATTTGCCCCTCCTCATTCCAACTCCTCCCACCCCAACCCCATTCTCTGGTCTCTCAATAGTCTATGAGTCTGAGTTCCTCTCCTAACACTCCTTCAGGGGCAAAGATACAAAAATGAGCTTTGTGGTCAGACAAGACTGGAGTCAGTCTCAGCGACACCCCTACCTGGTCCTGGAACTTTGGATAAGGGCTCTGAGCCTCAGGGACCAGTCCACAAAATGAGAGAGATGCCACCTTCCTTCCTTACAGGGTCCTGGTGAGAAGTGAGGTCATACACGTAAAGTTTGATGCCTGGTACACAGTTGGTATGTAATTTATGGTGATGATTAGTATAATAGTTATCATTATTAATAATAACACGGCTATTAATAGGGTGTGCTCTCTGACATTGTTCACGTGAGAATCACAACCTAACATGTTGATCTTGTGTCTCCAGGGGCCCTCCTTCATCATTCTCATCCTCATCCCATGCAAGGTAGATCTTTCGAACAAGACTCATTGTTACCACTAGTACTAGTCCGGGCAAGTGATACTGCACTGAGCCTTACAGTTTACCAAAAAAAAAAAGGTAAATACAATGTAATCCCAATCACTCTACAGATAAGATCTTATATAACCCATGTTACAAAGGCAGCATATGGGTTTAAAGAGGTTAAAAAACTTAGCAGAAAATGGAAATAAGCCCAGGACATCAGATCTCAAATCCTGGACATGATCCTTCATGCTACTGAAAGTACAGTGGGATTTTGGCCAACTTATTCTAACACTTTTGCCCATAACTGGGAGTAAGGCCAAAGGCCCAGGGCGACCTTGCTCCTGCAGAAGCTAAGTTCCTCCTTCCTGGAACCAGGCCTAGAGCCCTCATGTTTCTTCTGACAACCCTGATCCTCCCTTCTTCACCTGTTTTCCTCCTGTTCATCTTATCCTCACTTTCCTTCTAATGCTTTACTTTATGTGTCTTTCCTTCAGTAACACCACCAGTGAGAGTGCTGTGAGTTCAGGCTGTCAGGGCAATGCTGACCCTCCTCAGCTCCAACCCAGTGCCTGTGTCAGAAGCCCTGTGTCCCCTCCTGCCATGGAGAGCCATTTGGTAAGAGCTGCATCAGTGGGTCAGTCAGTTGCATAAAGGTTTCCAAGACTGGGACAGGGGACATAGTGGGGGAACTGTCCTCATGAGAAAGGTTTTAGAAAAGTGGAAAGACACCTGTCTGGGCCAACAAGAGTTAAGCACCTCTCCAAGAGGGGGAAGGTGGGCTTCGATGACCTCTGGAATTCCCTCCCAGAGCCTGTGGACAGAAATGTCTCTGCTCTTTTGATGAATGAGTCCATGAGCCATTTCCAAGAGTAAGGAAATAAGTGTGCCAGACAGTAAGGTTCTGGTGAACCGCCACAACTCCCAGAGTTGTTTAATACAGCAAGCTAGAGGAGTTTCTCTCTCTCTCTCCTCTCTCCCACTCCCCTGCCTGCAACCATACCACACACACACACAAAGTCATATCCAATATATTTCTGCAATCAGTGTAATAACTGATATTCTACTCTACAACAAGGGTCATCTGTGGCATTCTATTCATCTTCCTGTTACATGCATACACATGCCCACAAAAACAGTCTGATAGGAAAGCCCCATGAGGGCAACCACAAGCGACGAAGCCAGGCAGAGCCGTGGCCTCACTGCTCATCTGGCCCAGCTCTCCTCCCCTGGGGATCCATCAAGGTAGCTCCACCCATGCAGGGTCCTGGAGTCTCTTCCCAGAGCAGCGTCTGAATCTCGTGGCCTTCACCTTCCATCTCCTGGAGGAGGACCTGCTTCCTGGCTCTCACCCAAGCTCCCCATGCCTTTGTCTATCACTGTCTCTGTCAGGCAGGTGATTTTAAACTTCCATTCCTAAAAGACGCATATTATATAAAAAATGTTTTAAGTGCCTCGGGTGTTTTGTTCCTCACTGCTTCATAGAAGTGACATTAATAGCCAGGGAAGAGCTCTGCTGAGTGCAATTATGGAGGATGTTTCAGGTATGAAAGCTGTTTTGAGCCTGCTAATGTTTCCTAATTACAGGCCTTTTGGTAGAGAGAGAAAAAGATAAAGAGTGGGTGGGAGGTCTAGGGTGGGGAGCTCTGACTTATCTCAGTGGTTTACCTGAAGAGGGAATAGGAGGGGAGGGAATGAGGGAGGGGACAGGGAGGTCAGAGGTCCAACAGCAGGGAGGCTGGGCCTCTCAGTTGAGAAAGTGGTACTAATTCCTTAGGAACAGCTCAGAAAGGATACCACCCATGTCTCTTACCGTGAGAACAAAAGCTTTTGCGGACTGAGCCTAAATTCAAGGAAGCTACAGCAACTCCATGTGTGAGCTCCTTCTGGAATCCACACTCGGAAGATACCACGGTGGGCAGCATTTCATTGGGAAAGAGAGTGGAGCATAATTGTTGGCAGGCTAGCCAGTCTCCAGGAGGTTAAAGGTCAGCATTGGCACGTTTTCGCCATGAGACCTTAGGCAGTTTACCAGCTGCTCCGTGCCTTACTTTCCTCATCTGTAAAATGGGGCTATTGTGAGGATTATTGTGTGCCTGGCTGTAAGTCACTGAGGGTCTGTCATACAGTGATAGGTTCTTTTTTCCTACCTAGCATCTAGTCATCTCTCTGTTACCTATATCCCGATCCCCTCTGTTACTCTCTCCTGCCCTTCTCCCTGGGACTTCCAGTAGGTTCTCCACAAGACAGGAATGGACACGGGACCTCAGTGTCAATTTCCTCCCCAGGGGATGGTCCAGAGTGAGCTTGGGATTCAAGCCAAGCCAGCCAGGCCAGCTCAGAGCTAATTCCCAGGGCTTTTGCTGAGGGCCCCAGGAGGAGGTGTCTGCTCTTCTCCAAGGCAAACTGATGAAAGACGCTGTAGGGGCTAGAGCTGCTGCCAATGGACATATTACGACCAAGAGGAACTCCAGCTTGGAACCAACACCATAAGAGTGGAGAGAGTAGAAAAAGGATGGGAAGACAGAAAGAGATAAAACAAGACGGTGGGGAAGAGGGATCGACTGATCGATCTGGAGCAGCCCAAACTTGAAGCCACACCAGCCCCTGGACCATTCAGTTTCATGAGCCAAGCTATCTTTCAAGACTGGGTTTTGCTTTTCTGTCACTGGCCACTAAAAAGCCCAGACGGATACTAAAGTATAGAATGAGAATAGCTGCCAGCAATCAGTGATCAGGTCCAAAGCTCCCAAGTCCCCATTTGGTGGTGCCCATCTGAGAAATCATGACCAACCCCACCTTCTTCTGTCCTCCTGCCTCTGGCATATCCTGAAATTCAAATGCAGTAAAATTCCATTCACAGAATCATTTTGCCCAGAGCTAAATTTCTCTTGGATTTTTCTAATCTAGCTCAGGCTTTTCTTTCTTAATAAGCATGATTGAATCATTAAAGTGAGAAAAGAGAAAATTCAGCCCTCCAGAGGGTAAGTGATGTGCTAACATTTCCTAAGTGTTTACCGAGGAAAACTTTTTACTGATATTGTTTCAATATGGCAGAGTTATCATCCTTACCCCACTAAGCAGAAGTGAAAACTGAGACTGAAGGAGTCTAAATGACAGGCCCAAGATCATACATGCAGGGAGTGGCAGAGCCAGAAAAACAGCCAGTTTATTTGACTCCAGGACCTGAGGCCTTAACTGCTTCTCCATAAGGGTCTTACCCATCAGATCAGATAAATTGTAATTGATTTTGCTTGGTCTTAGAATGGATGAGTTGTTATTAGAGTGGGTTTCTCTCCTCAGTGTGCATTCCTGAGTCACTTGAAGTGGGCAGCTGGTGAGGGTGCCTGGGGGATGTGACAGGACTGAGGAGACAGCCAGGGGCTGCCAAGTGGCCTAGATGGCACACACATGAACAGCCAAGCAGCAGTGGTGCATTCTGCCTGCACGCCTGCGCTCATGGGCATGCTGCACTCATGGGCATGCATGGTAAATTATCAGGAGTTAATTTACCAAACTTGGTCATTCAAATACGTGTTGCTCCCTTCACACTGGCCTGCTCTGGAAGCTCTCCATTCAGTCTAATAATCCTCCCATTATTGAAAGTGTTTCCAGAAATCTAGGAACTGCTTACAGAAGCACAAGGTGAGATCAGCTAATTTAACTTCATACACACACACACACACACACACACACACACAGGTGCATACACACACATGTGCATATGTATGCAGACACACACATACATATATATTCATATAAATATACACATGTATACAGATACACATATACACACATATACATATATATACACTATATACATTCATGCATGTATACATATAGACACATAGCACATATATACATGCATGCCAACATATAGACACACAGACATACACATGTATACATACAAACACAAATATACATATATACACACACATACTTATATTTATACAGATATAGCTATATATGCACACACACATACACACGGAGCACACATACAAGCCTAGCTCACTCATCCTGAGGATTCATGGGGCTTGGCTTCGGACTTCCTTCCTGTTTTTCCTCTATCACATCCCCCTTCCCATGGTGAACATTTGCCAGTGTTAAAGTAGTCAACAGAGCATGTCACAGGCCCTGAAGGCGGTTCCACAGGACAGCACAGGAGGAGGTGGGGGCTGGAAGCCCTCGCAGCACTTTTTGAAAGAACTCAGGTAGATGCTTACACGTACATGTAAGCCACACGTCTCACAAACACAGAAACTTACACACACAGAGGCCACTGGTGGCCCAATACAAATGGCCACGAGCCCTGGCCAACCACTTCAAAAGTAAAAGAACTCTGGACTGAGATTTCCAACAAGAAAGTTAAACAAGCCTCTTGATCAGAGGGACTAGGTTTGCCTTTCTAATCCATCACAGCCAGGGGCTGAAAGCAACAGGGACTTCCTTCTGCGTGTCCTCGTTCCCTTTATCATGCTTGTCTCAGGAGAAGTGGCTCCATGTGCATCAGTAATTATGCTCTTTAAAAAGATATTGACAACCAATTGGGTGTTAAGAGACCTGCAACAAACATGTAACCGTGTATTTGGGTTACTGTAAGTCTAAATTGAGTGTCTCCTAAGTGCAGGGGCCTCGGTTGGAGATGCAGACAAGTATCAAGAATGATCGTTATTCATTTATTCAGTCAACAAAACATTAATTTGATCCTGTCCTATGCCAGGCTGGTGCTGAGCACCAGGGACACAGAGAGGGAGCTGACTCATTCTCTGACCAGTGCAAGAGACTGACACATCAACAGATATTTAACTTGCAGAGTGAAGGACAGTATGTTAGAGGTTGGTACCAAGCCCTCTAGGTTTAAAAAAAATGGGGCACCCACCCCAGCCATGGTGGGAGGAGCATCCAGGAGCATCCCAGAGGGGCTGAGAACAAAGCTGACACCTGAGAGACAGAGTGTCCAGGAGAAGGAACAGAGTGGGGAAGGCCAGGCAGCATCTAGGAACTGGAGTAGACCTGAAGGTACAACCAGAAAGACTGCTATTTACAGAGCACTCTCCATGGCTGGGCACATTGCTGACTGTTTATCCACAGGACCTCTCTGAACCTCCCACTGCTCAGAGGTCCAGAAATGTAAAGGTTAAAGAATCATTCAGGGCAGGGCTAGAAGCCAGCCCTAAGAAAGGGTCACCAGGGGCTATGGTGGTGAGGGTCCCTGGGACAGCCCTTTAGTGGGAGCTCAGCTTCTCCCTGGCATTTGTTACTTTGTAAATGTGCTTGTTACCTTTTTCCTGTGTTCACCAGGTAGCCCCTGATTTACAGTAAACCTAAAGGCCTTCAATGAAAGGCAGGGTGCTGCAATAGATTATAAAGCAGCATTTTTAATCTGGGCATACTTTCTGGTTTTGACATGCAATATTGCTTTCCAACAATAAAACTGAGAATGATTTGTGGGCTTTGTGTAGGTGAGTGGTCCAACCCCTTCCTATATCTGGTAGTTCTCAAGTACAGCAGCAAAGGCACCCACTTAGCCCCAAAAAAGGAAAAGTTCCTTGGCCCCTCTCTGGGAAGCCTGCCACACAGGCTATGCACTGTGGATGGGGCCCATTGCAGTGCCAGCTGGGCCCCTGGCAGAATTGTGTGCCTCCTCTGGATGGGGCAAACTCCGTTCCTTTGAGGCCTCCAGAATAAGGAGGCCTTTAAGCATCCATGCATTGTATCCTGGCTAGAGAAACAATCTGAGGCCTTTCCCTCCTTTCTGGGCTGACAGTCCATCTCCCTCCCCAATCTTCTCCATGCTAAGTCTCAGGAAAAGGTGGACCTCCACTCCCCCAAGCCTCCTGGCTTCTCAAACACCTGAGCTCCTCAGTGTCATGAAGTTCAACCTCCTCTGCCCCAGCAGCTCACATCTTGATCCACTCAGAGCCTCTTCATCACCTGAAAGTACTGTGTGTGTCTTAAATCTGATGTCAAGGTGCTAGGTCTTCCTCCAGTCCCAGCCATGTCATCACATCTGTTCCTTAGCCTCACTGAAACCTCAATCTGGGGCTCCTGGGCTGGTCACACCAGTCCCTCCTGGCCTCACTCTTTTTCCCATGGGGTAGATGTTGGTATAAGGTGCCAGCATCCTCAGTGCCTGGCCCTTTCAGTCCCACCATTCTTTCCCGCAAAACCGTAATTCTGGATGATCCCACTGCCACGGCTCTTTGAGGCAGTCAGGCAGCTGAAGGAGGCCTGTACATCAGGGTCCTTACCCATGCACAGTTGTCAGCCACAATTCAGCTCTTACTCTTGGCCATATTCCTCCTAAACATGCCCAGCCTCTCTGCAGCTCTCAGTAGCAGCTCCTTCTGTATCCTCTCAACACCTGCTACCCGGACTCCACATGCTTCACTCTCTAAACCTCACCTCCAACCTCAGAGAGAAGATAATGAAGCTGAGAGAATTTTCTATTTCATGGCTCTGTTGTGTCAAAACTGAGCACTCTCTGCTCTCTGCAGGTGCCTTTATCTCTGTCTTGCTATTTCAACAGGAAAGGAGCCCTTTCCCCAGGAAAAACAAATGCACCCAACACCCCTTGTTCCCTCTGTCTACCAAGCTTTGTCCTCCCTCCCCTTACCAACTGCTGTCTATACTGCCTCACCTCCTACTGACTCTTCACCTCTCTGCTTTCTGGCTTCCTGCCCTGGGCTCCTCTGAAACCATCTGTATTCTTAACCATAGGGTTCTCGCAGCTAAACCCAGTGGAAATGTTAAACACCCAGAAGCATTTGCCACTTTTGTGCCCTCCTCCTCCCTGACATGCTCTTCCCCTGGCTTCTATAACTGGACCTCCTCTTGGTTTTCTCCTCCTCCCAGTCTCCTTGTCAGGCTCTATTTGGCATTTCAGTGCAGGTTATCCATCCAAAGCTCTCACCTCTTTCCCCCCGGACACTCCCCTAGGAGACTGCAGCCACGCCCTGGGCACCCATCTCACTGACAAGGGGCTGCCTTCTGATTCCATTGCCCCTAAGTCAAATGCTGATGGCTCACCTTCCCGTGGGTGCCTCAGAGATGCTTCAAGCTTGACAGGTCCCAGATTGACTCATCCTCTTCCCACCCAAGCATACTCCTCCTCCTGTGTCCTCTGACTCCAAGAATGGCACCAGCATCCACCCACTTGCTCAAGTCAGAAACTTTCAACAGTCAAACATTGAGTCAGGTGGTGAACTGGGTGTAAGTTGCCAATGATGAACAAATGCATCGAGTCCTGGCCACCCTGGAGGTTGTAATAGGGCTGAAGCAGGGGATAGAAATGAATCCAATTCTAACACAGAGAGATGTAAACTTTGGGACTGTGAATTGTGCTATCGATAAAGCTCCCTGGCACTGAGAAGACCTGTGATGGGGAATCCAACGTGACTGGGATGCAGAGAGCATGTCCCTGAGGATGGACACATAAGCAGAGATCTGAAGATGATAAAAGGAGAAGTCAAGAATCACTTCTGGTGTCTGGTCTTTATAAATGTGCTAAGATGGACAGAAAATGCATGTGTGTGGGTGGGAAAAGGAAAAAGGTGAGATCTGCTTGAGCCATGTTGAGACTGATATGCCCATGAGCATCCAGTGAAAGAGATGGCAGCTAGACATGTGAGCCTGAGCCAGGCATACTAACTTGGGAGTCACTGGTGTGTCCACAGAATTGGAAGGTACTGTCCCGGCAGAGCACAGAGGGAGCAGACAAGCAGGCCTGGGAGGAAAGCACAGTCCTCGAGTCCTCCTTTTCCACTCAGGCCAAGGGCCATATTGACCCTCCCACTGGTCACTGTAAACCAGACAGACTCAGAAGCTACACCAGGCACCAGAAGAAGAACTATCTGGCTGTGTGTTGCCTCTCAATGAGTGCTGGGGAAAGGCAGCTAAGCATGCTGGTAGCAAGTGGGGAGGGCCATCAGGGAGAGCCCAGGCAGCTGCTGTCTCTAAAGGGCATCCCTTGACTTTGAATGTCTCCCTCAAGGAGAATCTTCCTTGGGAAAGGATATCAGAAGTATAAAACAAACAGGTGTTGTGTACAAAAATCAAGGGGAAAATTAAACATAAATCACGTCAAGGCCTTGTAAAAACACAAAAGCCTTCAAACAATAACATAATTTGTAAAAGATGGCATGTTCTTAATATCCAGGTAATGTGGAAGAACTGCTGCCTCATCAGCTTTACATAAAGTCCCAAGTAAAAGTGGGAAGGTTTTGCTGGTGGACTACAGTGCTTCTGGCATGACCTGGACTTGTTCAGCGTGGTCAGGCTCTGCCCCTGTCTCCACTCCCTGCTTTAGGGAATGCCAGCTCATTCTGGACCTTGCTTCCCTGTTCCTAGGCATGATGCTTATGCCTCAAGCAGTGCAGTTTTTCCAGTGCTAGGATAGGGTAAAAGTGAGAACCCAGGGGAGAATGCACAGGTGAGATAACTGTCCGCCCTGTGACCTGAATGTCCCAATTAGAACCATCCCTGCAGCAGGATCAGGGCATGGTAAGGATGTGCTATGCTGGAGCTCCTTCACGGGGTGCAGAGGTTACCGAATGGGATGCAGAGAGAAGGTGTGGGACAGATGAGGACGCCTAGGGCCACCCTGTCCCAGCATGACATCACCCACTGGCTGAGGGGAAGAGCCCACTCCCACCTCCTCTTGCCCTCTCCCTTCTTGATTAAGCCCTGAAATTAGCCAACTGCCCAAGCCAGGGACACGAACATCATCTCCACCTCCTCTCTCTCTCTCTCCTTCCTGCAACAGTCCATCCATTGCTAACTTCTCTCAAACTAGCCTCTGAGTATCCTATTTTAACTTGATTCTTCTGTTATATCCAAGACAGCTGAAAGAGCCTCTTAAATGCCTTTCTCCCAACTGTTCTTCACAATCCTGTCAACAAGTGTGACCATTTCTTTTTCCTGCTCAGGATCTCTCCATTACTTTTGAGATAAAATCCAAGTTCCCTGCTCAGCATAGCAGTCACAGTCTATCGCCACCATTTCAGGTTTCAACTTACCCTCCAGGCCCATCTCAGCAGCATTCACACCACGCTGTGTTCCAGACACACAGACTCTTCCCTCTTAAGTGTTTTCATCATCTCATCCCTTTCTACCAGCATTCCTGCTACTTAGAACATCTTTTCATAGAATCCTGGATCCCCTGGAGGTTATAATATGACTGAAAGGGGAGCTAGAAATGAATCAAATTCTAACACAGAGAGACGTAAACTTTGGGACTGTGAATTGTGCTCCCTGACACTGAGAAGACTCAGTACATCTGTCAAACTCCTACTCATGCTCCAAAACACAGCTTGCTTGCACCTTGTCCATAAAGGCTTCTTGTCTAACCTTCGCCTCTCATTCCCAACTCTGTGCCCAAACCACACGCTGGTTTCCACAGGAGGCCATGAGCTCCTCAAGGATAATCTATCTTTGTAGCTCGCCAGGTACATGAACACTAGACAAATAAATCATGACTGTCTCTCCAAGCCAAGGTCTAAGTGAAAGGTCTTAGCCATTCTGAACTCTACCTCCTCCCTCATGTCTTTGCCTCTGCTGCAGCCCTTTGGGCATCACAGATCTCTGATCTGCCTCAGTGCCACTAGCCTGCGTGCCCCCACTCTCACACAGCCGTGGCCCTAGTTGTCTAAGTGCCAGCTCTCAGAAAGGACTGTGTCAAGAGATGGTCCACATCACCACATGAGGCAGCAGCTCAGGTCTGAGACCCCCAGTGCTCTCTTTACACAGATGGGCAGTGGACACAGATAGGCAGTGGACACACCTGTATTCCATTCCCCACAGGTACTGCTCTGGGTAGTCTCTACTACCCCAGATACCGTATGGACCTCACAGCAGGATTGAAAGATGAATGATGTGGTACTCACCCCTGATGCAGGATTGGCCGTCCAGCCCAGCTCTGCAGTAGCCGTTCTGGTGTCCATTAACGTTTCTGTAGATTATAAAGAAAAAACAAAAAAACAAAAACGATGAGTCAGAAGCATTGCTATACAGTGGTCCTTAGGTCATGGAGTTGTTTGTGATCGTAAATGACAGTACTACAAGGAGGTTTGTGTATCTTCAAGCCCAGGCCCCTCTGCGAAGCCCAAGGCTCACAGAGCAAAAGAAGCCTGCTAAGAGTATGCAGCTCAAGGCAAAGTTGGATACAGACCTTGGGTCTGATGCTAAGTCCAGTGCTCCCTTCCCAGTGACCCCAAGGCACCTATGTGGGATGAAGTCACCTGCCCACCTACCACTGTACCCACAAGACACAGCTTCTCCCCAGATTATTCTTCCCAGAGGTTCTGCCAGGGCTGTGTTGACCAGGTAGCCAAATTTAATTCCTTCCTCAGACCTTTCTAGGCCCTCTTTCTGCCTTCTTCCTCCCCACCGGGCAGCTCCTTTGTCCTCATCTGTCTGCCCTCCTTCCTCTTCACACATTCTCCTCTGCCTCCCCATCAGGCATCTACATTGACACCCTTGGGTGATCTCCCATCAACTCCAAAGGGTTCACATAGCTTTGGCAAAGGTTTCACGTAGAACACAAATGCACATCTCACATCCCCACATGGCGATGAAGTGGCAAGGGTGGCCGCAGCAGCCAGCTGGTTACCTTCCTTCCTCTGGCCACAGGAAAGGAAAGACAGACACCTGGATGCTGCTGTGAGCACCTAGGAGCTATCAGGGATAAATGGCACATACTTAAAATGTATGATTTGATACATTTTGATATATATGTACACCAGTGAAGCCATCACCACAAATTAAGATCATAAAGATATTCCTCGTACCCCAAAGTTTCTTTAGTCCCTTGGTAAACCTTTCCTCCCTCCTGCCCCTAGCCCACCATGTCCCTGTCCCAGGCAATGACTCATCTGCTTTCTGTCATTGTAGATTAAATGGCATTTTCTCACATCTCATGTAAATGGAACCATACAGTATATGCCATTTTTTAAAATCTGGTTTCTCTCACTCAGCGTAATTATTTTAAGACTTACTCATCTTGCTGTGTATACCAATAGCTAATTTCTTTTTATTGCTGAGTCATACTCTACTGTGTTATGCCACAGTTTGTTTACTCACTCACCTGCTGTTTCCAGTTTGGGGCTATTATGTGAGAGTCTGTGGGATTTCCAGTTCCTCCATATTTTCATTGACATTTGGCATGGTCATTTGTTTTTAACTTTAGGTTGTTTTAATCAAAGTGTAGTGGTGTATCATTATGGTCCTAATTTTCATTTCCTTACTGGTGAATGGTATTAAATATCTTGCCACATACTAATTTGTCACCCATAAATCTTCTCTGAAATGCCTATTCAAATCTTTTCCTCATTTTTCAATGGATTATTTTCTTATTATTAAGTTTGAGAGGTCTTTATACATTCTAAATACAACCCCTTTTTCAGGAGTTTATGCTTTGCAAATATTTTCTCCCAGTCTGTGGCTTATGTTTTCATTTTCATAACAGTGTCTTTCAAAAATCAGAAGATTTTAATTTTGATGAAGTCCAATTTGTCAATTTTTTTCTTTTATGGTTTAGCGCTGTGTCTGAAAAATCTTTGCCTAACTCTGACTAACACAAAGATTTTTTTCTCCTCCCTAGGTCTATGATTCGAGTTAATTTTTGTATAAGGTGGAAGGTATTGGATCAATGAACTTTTTTCTTGATGTGAATATCCAATTGTCACAGAGGGGTACTTTAAAAAATTCACACAATGGTGCTATATGGGCAGGGGAAAGTGTCCTAGTTACCTGTGTTCTCAGTGTATGTATCAAGGGAACAGGCACAGCACCTCCCAGATGCATAGCTACTCAACAAACAAGGAAGCGTACAATATAAATGATGCATTTGTCGGTGTTTTTTCTCCCCTTGTCCTCCCACAGCCTCCGCTTCCCATCGCCATATGAACAGCCACTCCTTGCTCACCGCATCAGGGAGGAGATGTGAATGCAGAATGCAGAGTCACAAAATCTTGGGCCCACTATGAAATAGAAGGACCCTGTTATAAACCAAAGGTTTTGGAAGAAACCCACCCTAGGGGCAGGACTAAGGGAATGAAAACAGAAGTGATAAATGGGGAGCTATGCGGAAGAAAGGGTCTTCCTATGCTCTCATTGCTCACTTAGTCCCAAAGAGCTACCCACCCCACAAGAGAAATTCTGAGAGGCTGTCCAGGACACAGGACCTTGGATATTCAGCATCCTAAGGGGGTGAGGGAGCAGCCAATGGCCCCACCAGGCTAACGTGGCACTCAGGAGCACAGGGGGGCCAGAGGCCCTGAGTGGGTCTAATGAAGGGGGCCTGGGAGCACCCAGTGGTGACCTGCATGGGCTATAAGCAAGGTTCAGGTGGGGTACAGGGTATCTCAGCAGATGCTTGTGTGGACAGCAGCCAACAGAGCCAGGAAGCCCTTCCTCCACAGCTTAACACTATGGGCCTACCTGTAATTCAGACAGCACTACTGCTACCCCAGCAAAACAGGGGCTCAACTGGAAATGAACAGGAGTAAAAGGAAATTTAAAAAGCTGCATTTTCCTACCCAAGTGAGTTTGTGTTCAGATTGAGTTGTACCCCGTGCGTATCTGAAGGAACAGAAGCACTGGAGCAGGCTTCTTAAGTTTGTTTTCGTCTCCAATTCTTCTGACAGCTGGGGAGGCTGGTCCCTGCTTGGAGCAGCTCCCCCTCCCTCCCCCCATCTCCACTTCACAGCACTAATAATGATCATCATGACACACCAAATCTACATAATACACTTCTCAGAAGACACTCCATGAGGCTTTGTAGAAGCTCATCTCCATGATTATTAAAATGTCTCTGCCAGGTGGGCCTGGATCAGGGGCAACTGAATCCCTGTGGCAGAGTTGGGAATCGGCACAGAAAGGTGCAGTGCTTTCTGCAGTCACACAGTTTCCCACCCTGACAGCAACAGCCTCAAATCTCAGCACATGGCCACCAGGCCGACTTAGGCTTTTGAAGGGCTCTGCTGCAGCTCTGGGGTTGGGCAGGAGTGGGATCCTCACTTGTAAAGCCAAGAAGCCACAAAAGCTCCAAGAATAATTCATTCCCCAGACCAACAGCAAGATCATGTTGGAGGAGCAGGGAGCAGACAGAGGTTGGTGGTGAGGAAAACAGAGTCCAGAATCAAATAAAAGAATCAAGCTTACTTTGTGTCTTCCAAGGACACACTTGTTTTGTTAACCCCATAAATACAGCATAAGACTTCATATTAGTCATGATCACCTGCTCTAGGGCTGTAATTAAGTCTGCTTCTAAATAATGTTTTCCACACACTCTGTTGGACAGAATTTGCAGCAAGAGAAATCCATTTCTTTACATCTGCCCATTGTCGAGACAAAAGACTACAAAACCATAAACCATCCACTCGATATGATTAAGGGCAGTTTCTTTTCTGGCACAGAGAGCTCCTGATGATGGCATTACATTCTGGTGGGGGCTGAATAAAAGTGATTTGAACAGGTTTACATCTCCCTGGAGAGGAAGAGCGCACTCATTTGCATTTATAAAGCATATTGAGAGTTCTGGCAGAAAGTTATGGTGGAAGCACAATTAAATATTTACCATCATTTCTGCTCTCAAAAAGTGGCACAGGGACCAACCCAGCTGGAAGTGCATGTGGTGCTGTCAGATCTGGAGATTCCTGCAGAGGACATGACTCTGGGACCCATGCCTACCACCCTCTGGGAGCACGGACTCAGGGCCCAAGGGGAGATCGCCAGGAAGGGCACGTGCAGGGTGGAGAGAGTGCTGGTGTGGACAGACCAGGTCCCAAGTCCCACCTTCACCTCCTAGAAGAGATATGACCTTGCTTGTGTCATATAACCTCCCTGACCCTCCGCCCTCCCTCTGTCTCTCTCCATCTCTCTCTCTCTGTCTGTGCCCCTCACCTGCAGGATTGGGCTAGTGCTAACTAGTAGGCAGGATTATGGGGGGAGAAGGGGAGACTGAGTGAAATAAAACACTGTGAAACATGCAGTGTTGCTATTACTATAACTTAAACACTCCAAGCTTCAGTCTCTTTAGCTATGACAAGAATTTGACATGGTCTCTTCTATACAATATCAATAAAGTATCTATAAGAATCTAATTATGTTACACATCTAATGATATTTCATCTACTTTCTTATTTGCATTGTTGTAAAGATCAAGGGAATAACACATGTCGGGGATACAACAATGCATATAAATTGATGTGTGCCCTAGAGAAATTCATGGTTTAGTCTAGGGAAGGACAATAAGCAAAGTCATAAGTGGAACCCTGTTCTGGCTAAGCCTATGAGAAAAAGACTGGAAAAACGAATGGGCACAATTCTTCTGTATGTGGGGAACAGATGTGGCTGTCCCAACAGGGAGCATCAGGGAGACTTGCCCTGTGTGCAGGCAAAGGGAAATGTTTGGGGTTTTCTGGAAAGGAGTGGGCAGTGGTGAGGAGGGAAGAAGAATAGAGTATCTCCCCTGCCTCTTGGGAAAAAGACGGGAGAGCGACTCCTAGAAGCAACAATGGGAGAGGCAAGGACAGGCTGAAGGGAATGAAGTAGGAGTCATCCCAAGCAGATGAGAGAGTGAGAAAAACAGTCAGCAAAAGGAGAAGGGAGGTTGAGAAGACAGATATGAGTCTCTGGCAAGGGTTGGCTTAACTTGCACGAACCTGGGAAGGATGGGATGCATAAGAAACCTGGCATAGAGTCAGGCACTGTGGTGTGCACCTATAATCCCAGCTACTGAGGTGGGGCAGCTCTTGAACCAAGAGTTTGAGACCAACCTGAGCAACATAGCAAGATCCCATCTAAAAAAAAAAAAATGCCTGACAGAGAGACCCCGTATTCCCAGGGAACACTTCCCTGTGGAGGCTTCAGTATGGAAACTCTCAGGGCATCCCCACCAACCAGCGGGGTCACCGCCTGGGGATCCAGATGGTGGGGCCAGGTCTGAGCCTCCTGAGGAAGAAGAGGCAGCTACGGACTGGCCCTGCAGACAGTTTTTGTTTCTGTCTGGATTGGCACCTTTGGATATACTGACATTTGGGAAACATTAGACACCCATCATGTTGAAAGGGAAATAAATAAATTCTCTTTTTACAGCTTTGCCATGCTTTTCGGAGAGACATTAATCAGATATTCAGTTGAAATATTTACAGTGTCCCTCCATCGTGGTAACAAAATACAACATATACTGACAGATGGAATAGCAGCTTCCAGGCCTTTTCTGAGCAGTGCCTTATGTGTATTTGATAAGGCAAGTCCACAGACCTTTCAAGCAGGACAGGGCTAGTGCCACCAAGCAGTCATTTCCCTGTGTTACCCTCTACCGCCTACAGAACTCTTTAAGCCTAAAAGCCACACCATGGAATAGTTCAAGAACAAAGCTGCTATGATGTAAATGCAAGCAGCTGAGAGTTGGTCCCGCTGCACAAAGGGCACAGGGCAATCCCAACTCCTTCCCTCCACCTCCACAGAGAATCCTTGCAAGAGAGCTGTAAGGTGGTAAAAAGGGGTTCAGGTATGCAGTCAACAAATAATTTTTAGTAATTCCCATGGAAATGGGGGGAAGTGAGTGCTGTGCAAGCAGAGATGAACAGAATAGACAGACATCCCAGCCCTCAGGGAGCTTGCAGTCACACAGAGAACAAATTATTCCAATAACCATGCAAATAGATCTGCAATGGCAGCCTCAGCGAATGGTAGGAGATGTACTCATAGGAATAATGTGAACACGGAATAAGATGACAGGCGTACGGAGCCTACCAGGCAGTTGGAACTTCCTCCTTCTCTGCCCCAGCCCCTGGCTATTGAAAGCACAGCGACCATGCCCATTCCCTTCACATATTTCTGTATGAGCACACACAAATACGTGCATACGCACACGCACACACACACCTGCCCTAAGACACTCCATACTGGCAAGAATAGGATATATTAAATAATACCTCCCAGTCCCAAATCCAGACTGCACTAGGTGCCAAGGGTATGCGTGGCCAGGTCCTCTGCCCTCCCCAGGGGTCTCTAAGCTGCCCTCCAGACCTGGTCTGCATACCCTCTGCTGGCTGGGCAGGCCACCCCTGTTGGCATGGAACTCCTGTATGATGCCCACATGGCTCCTCAGGGGGTCTGCTGCCCTTGACCCTCAGCCCTTGCAACAGGGGCCCAGCAGTAAAGGTGTTTAAGCACCAGTCTCACTCCATGTCCGGAACTCCTGCTGCCTGTACAGGCGGGTCTCCCTGCAATCTTGTCCCTACCCATCTCAAATGGCCTCATGTTGCCTGCTGGCTTTGGATTTGGGGATGGGCTTGGTTGACTGTGAATTGTTAAGGGCACCAGCCTGTGTTCTATCATGACCAGTGCCTGGGCCCAGCACAGCCAAGAAGTTCGAAGAGAAAGGGTTCCAAGCAAACCTTCCACACCCCATCTCCCATGTGTCTACCCTCTAAATCTTCTCCCTACAGAAATTCTCTTCTTCTTCACACCAAACCCTTCCAAACTTCCCAGGAGCCCAGGTATGAAACTTCAGCAGCATTTAGCTTTGATTCCTTCTTCTGCTTTAGTCTTTTACCCAATCATTCACCATATTCAATGGTTCTTTCTTCCTTTACAGCATCTTTTTCAGCTGTGTATTCCTTTCCATTCTCAGCCCCCGATCTGAGCCCAGGCTTCATTCCTGCACATGAGGACCACAGCAACCACCTCCTAACTGGTGTCTCATCCAGGAGGCCTCATCTGAGTTGTTTTTTATGCAGCTGGCAACTTCAGTTCTGACAGTGTCAATAGTTCAGCTTTTTAAAAAGTAACATGGCCACACTAAAGAAAGGCTTATAGAGTCTCAGGTCCTCTGACCATCCAATAATTTCACTCCCAAGAATTTGTCCAAAGAAAATAATTTCAGAAGAAAACAAAAAGCCCTATATCATGAAGCTGTTCATTGCATCATTATCTAGACTATGAGAAAAACTGGAACCAGCCCATCCATAGCGGGAGGAAGAAGTGTGGGATAGCACATCCACACGCCTGGAATGTTAGGAAGACGATGTAGCAGTGAGCAGAATGTGAGCAGTGAAACATAAAGCAGGAAGCAGAACTGTGTGAACCAACAGATGCAACTCAGGAGACAGCGTTTCAACCTAGTGAAACGGCAACTACGTACGGAAACTAGAAAGCGAGATGCAACAGCTGCTGGGTGGGGGATGTTGGTTTACAGATGAGCTTCCTAATTATTACTATGCTGCCTTATGCCACACAAATTCAGAAATAAAAATGTAACCAATTTTCAGAAAATGACTCTTTCATCACATCTCATTCCTCTACTTTATGATTTTCAGTCTCTCCAGTAACTCCAAGATATGCCACAAATGCCTGGCCTTCAAGAGCTTTCTGATCTAACCCCACCTCTTCCAAATTGATCTTCAGTTCCCTAAAGGAAGCCCTTTCCTCCAGTGCCCCATTTCTGCTCACGTTGTTCCTCCTGCCTGGATTGTCTCTCCCTCCTCCCCTCGACACACCTGAAAGACTCCACCTAGTCCTACCCATGGAGGTCTTCCTTCCTCTACAGAACTCGTACTGGTTGAATGGTTGGTTTTAGTTATCACTTTATATATCTGAGTATATTCGAAGTACCTTCAGAGCACAGAGCTATGACTTCTGTCCCACAGAGCTTGGTCAGATGCCCTCATACAATATAAATGTTCAGTAAATCCTGAAGCTCTGGGTTCAAACCCCAGCTCTCCACAATTGATGAACAAATCAAGTCAGGTTGAGTGTCAAAGCCCTAATGTGCAACACAGGTAGAGGCTTCTCCTCTCGCTTCCTGCCCTGAGCCCAGAAAGACTCTCTGTGTTTTTTTAAGAACACTCATTTGACTAACATTTATTTATTGTCTTTGCCAAGTATAAAACGCTAGGCAAATGGAAGCTCTCATTGTGTAAGTCTCCACTGATTGACGTGTGGTAATGGCCAGTGAGGAAGAGAAGAAATAAGCCTGAGGAAACTGAAGGAGCCAACCCAATCCATCTGCTGAATGACTGACTCACTGCGTCTGAACAGGCATGTAAATTATAAAACAAACTGGGAAATTTGCTTTTATTTATTTTTTTATTTTACTTTAGGTTCTGGGGTACATGTGCAGGTCACACAGGGCTGTTGCACAGATGCACATATAACCAGGTGGTTTGCTGCCTCTATTCCCCCTTCATCTATATCCCGCACTTCTCCCTATGTTATCCCCCCCACCCTCCCCACCTATGATGTCCCTCCCCAGCTCCCCCACCACTGCCCTCCGTGTGTGATGCTCCTCTCCCTGAGTCCACATGTTCTCATTGTTCAGCATCCACCTATGAGTGAGAACACGCGGTGTTTGGTTTTCTGTTCTTGTGTCAGTTCGCTGAGAATGATAGTTTCCAGATTCATCCAAGTCGCTACAAAGGGTAAGAACTCATCGTTTTTTGTGGCTGCATAGTATTGCATAGTATTACATGGTTGTCAGTTCACTCTAATGATTGTTTCTTTTGCTGTACAGAAGCTCTGAAGTTTAATTAGACCCCATTTGTCTATTTTGGAAATTTGCTCTTTTAAAGGACATACAGATCAGCACAGTCCTCCCCACTACGTCCTCCTCCTTCTGTTTCTTTTATGTTCCAAGGTGCAATTAATTATGGTAACTAGAAAGAAGCCAAAGCTTAGATGGGCCACAACATAAAAATGTGCCTGAAGGAGTTGGGACAGGCTGTAGATTAGGTCTTGGTTCACACGTGGCGTATCCCATGAGCAAGCAGGAAGGCCCAAAGGCATTTCTCTCCCTCCAAGGCTCTTCCAAGGCAGAGTTCCAGAGAAGCAGGCCAGAGCATGGGGACATGGGAAGGTCTGCTCAATGTATGGAGCTGTGTATGGCTGGGAATCAGCTTCAGAAGGTCTGCCCTCCCTGCCCAGCCCAGCTTGGTACTTGGTACATGGCTTTTGACCATTGTTCTCCTCTCTGGTTCAGAGGGTTTCTTCTGGCTCTTAGTTCTCAAGGTGGTATCTGAGAAACATGACAAGAAACTAGAGGGGACCTCTAGATCTAGGATGGACTTTCTGCCTCTGGAATCCCCAGGTCTGGCACAGTCTTACAGTGGCTTAGCAGTGTATATGCTTGTACTGTATGAGTGCTTTTTCCTAATAAAGTGTGGAACTTACTTTAGAAGCTATATTAATTTCATAGGACTGCTGTAACAGAACACCACAACCTGAGTGGCTTAAAACAACACAGATGTATTGTCTCACTGCTCAGAAGGCAAAACATCCAAATCAAGATGCTATCAGGGCTATACTTCCTCTGAACCTGTAGGAGAGGATCTTTACTGGCCAATTCTTGCTTCTAGTGGTTTTCCTGGGATCTCTGGTGGTCCTTGGCTTGCAGCTGCCAATTCCAACCTGCCTACCTCGTCTCATGTTGCTCTCCCTCTCTGTCTTTACATGGCATGATTATTTTACAAAGATGCCAGTCATAGGATGAGGGGTCCATCATACTCTACTATGACTTCCTCTTAACTATTGACATCTGCAATAACCCTGTTTCCAAATAAGCCCACATTGTGAGGTACTGGGGGTCAGGACCTCAACATATCTTTTTTGTGAGGGTCACAATTCAACCCATTACAGGAGGGTTAGGACACTGGGAAATAGGGCTGTTGGGTTTCTGCCAACAAATACTAGGGCCTCTGCTGGGAGCTTGGGGGACACAGACACAAGCATGGCCAGGTACATCCTCCAAAGACACTCATTCTAGCAAGTGAGTGATGGTTTCTATTTGCTCCTCAAGACCAACTCTCTACCCTTCTCTTCCCTACCCTGGGCAGAGGGAAGCATCCACTGGGCTCCTTCATCAGCAAGAGCCTGCAGGACATGGGGAGTTGGACGCTTCTGCCTGCTGAGAGAGAGAGGCTGGTGGGCCTCTCCTACAGCTGTAGCCCTTGCCTAGTTCTAGGAAGATGGCTCCCTCCCCATGTCCTTCAAACCTAGGTGTGGTAGAAGCCCCCTGCTGCTGCAAATCCCTGAGTGCTTTGTCATCCTTGTTGCCTGTCTTTAACTCTGCGCAACCTTTGTAAACAGATCTTCATTAATCTCCCCTCAATCATCTCTTTCCACTGTGCCATCTGTTTCTGCCAGACCCCTGACGATGCTCAGGACTTAAATTAGTAGCCCATGGAAGGCAGCCCCCAGGTCTCCAACAACCCTCCCCCCAGAGTCCTGCAGTGCCCAACACAAGGAGGCAGCTACATGCCAGGGTAGCCAAGTCCTGACCACAGTGGACTTGGATCTGACAGCCTTGGGTGTGAGTTTCAGCTTTATTGCTCTCTGGTTCTGTGACCTTGAGCAAATTACTCAGACATCTAAGGCTCATGTTCAGCCATCCACTAAATGAGGATAATAATGTCCACTTCACAAGGCATTTGTGGGAAGTCAGTAAAATATTATTTACCAAGCACTTATTACAGCCTCTGACAAGTGGTAGTTGGTCTGCAAAGAGCAGTCACTGTTGCATTTCTATGTTTGGTCCCAATGTGGGAGCAGAACCTCACACAAACCCAAGTCTCTTAGCTACATCCCATGAGACGGGGCTGGCCGCTGAGTCTCCAATCCTACTGCTCACTCTGAAGGGTGGACTTTGATTCCACTGGGCCCTGGCAGCCTAGCTCCATACCCATCCTTCAGCTTCAGTTCATTGAGAAACCCAACTTAGCCATCCAGTCACATTCTAATTTCTCCTCAGTCAACCCCTGCGTAACCACAAATGTGGGCACTCGGTGCAGCCTCCACCTCCCCACATACACCATGTATGGGGGCATCTGGGATGGGCTTCTCTTTAGCGAGAGGCCACTCTGTGTGGCCACAACTGGGTCTAAGGCAACACAGATCACCAAGAAGGAGCCCAAATAGCTACACCATCACCACATTCCAAACACAGCACTCCCAGCATGGCCGTCCTCACCCCTGCCCTCAATCCCTGGATGGAAGTGGGCTCTCCAGCCCTGGTACTGGTCGGTGGCTTGGAAGCTAAGCACCCCCCCACCCCTCACCACATAGAGCGTTTCCTCTTGGGAAGCAAATGAAAACTTACGACAATAGTCTTTGCTTGCATGTAAAGCCCTTGGGAAGAGTGTGAGAAAGCAGTTCAATTATCCCTTTGAGGTTTCCCAAAGTCAGGGATGGTGCTTCAGAACAGGAGCAGCGGTGACCTACCAGATAACATGCTGCTCATCTCCCTGATGTGTCGGGCCTGGCAGGTTTGCTCTTTACAGGAAAATGATTTTGATGGTATTCTTGCCTGATGTTGGATGAAAGCTCAGTGCTGGGCCTGCTCTCAGGAGACTGTTCTCATGAAAGGCTGGCACCCAGGACTCTGAGCTCCCCCTTCATACCTCCCATGCCCCTGCAGCCTCCACTACCTCTGTGTGCTCCCCACCACTGAGGATGTTCTGGGCCTCCCCACCCTTAGCACAACTTGCGTCTCTACATGGTTCACTGATGGACAGAGGGAACTGTGGATGCAAGGACTGACGCTGCTCTCCAACAAAGGCAACGTCCTGAGCCCAGTGAGACCAAACACAGGAACAAGGAAAATGGAAGACCAAAAAGCCTTTCATTTGGGATACCAAAGTCCCAAACAGCCACAGTCTTTTTGCCTTATTTTCCTCCTATCTCAGCTCCTTTTTCCATTCTGATATCAGGAAATGTCAAATTCCCCCACATCCTATAAGACGGCAGATACCCTTTCATGCCCACATGTGCCCTTTCCTGTGTCTGCAAATACACCACAGCCAGAGAACCAAGAAGAAAACTGAGTCTTACCACCATGGCTGGGGACCCCAAGACCTCTCTAGCATCAAACATCTGTAGTCAGGAGCCAAATTGGCCAGACCATGTCAGTAGGCACAGACAGGGGAGGCCAAAGAGGCTGCCCTCTGGCCCAGGCATGGTCTGGGCAGCCCTACCCACTCCCAGGCCATCAGGCCTTGGGGGGATTTAATCGGACCTGTAGGCAGGCTTTTTTCTAAGCTTTACCTTCTCCTGACTCAGATTCCTTCCTGACACAGAGCACACCCTTCTGCCAGTCCAGCAGCAAAGAGAGAGAGGCAGAGGCCAGGAGAAGAAAGAGAGCTACACAGGCAAGCCAGGGTCCAGAAACAGCCTTTAAATCAATGCCCCAGCAGGCTGATGGTGCAGGCTGGCCTGAAGCCCACTGCTACTCAGTGCTACACCTATTTGCATTTTTGTGGTGAGAGTCAGAGACCTATTAAAATTTAGGAGGTTGGTATTTTCCAGTCTTCCAGCACCATGAATTCTAAGGAAGATTAAATCTGTTTGCCCCAGCCACTCTGACAGACCAATGAGTTTGCGCCAATGGCACACGGTTAAGAACCGTGCATAACAAACCTGCTCCCTCCTGCTCTTTGTGGGTGCGATGAGAGAAGGTCTCTCACTTCATGGGGGATGCAGGCACCCAGGGGGCATCAATCACCCTGGAGAAGAGCGGGGAGGAGAGCCTGCACGCCCATGCAAAATGACTCTCTGCAGCCCTAATGAAGGCCGGCGATGGATGGTGGCCCAGCCTCGTTAATCAGAAGGAATACGCTGCCGTCTGCCTCTCCCTGCCAGGCCCTCCTGGGCCCTCAGTTCTGATTGATCTGTGGCACAGTAATTTTCAGATGGCACAGGCACTGAGCTGTGCCCTTAGGGCCCCTGCATGCACTGGCAGCAGCTCCAGAGAGCCAGGGGTCCTAGGTGGGATGGCTGTGGGGGGCTTGGGGATGTGCCAGTGAGGGGAAACCAGTCAGGGAAGGAAGAAGTGGGGGCTGGCCCAGAAGGCTCTCAAGTTCTCCTGGACACATCCCAGACCAGACTGGTGCTACTGAGACTCCAAAGGCCATGCCACCGTGCAGCTACCCCCTGGGTGGCTAACACTGGCTGCTGTATCCACCATTCTCAGTGTTGCTATGCAGCAGCTGCTGCCCCATGGCTACCACACCCCTCGCATACAGTCTTCATGGCCTACTTCACTACCCCCACCTCCAGTCAAGACCTCGCCACTCCTCTTCAGAGAGCCAGGCTGGCCTCCTGCAGCCCCCAGACTCCTACCCAGGAGTCTTCCTTCAGACAGAAGCTGATCTCTTCATGCTCTGACTCCACCCCACCACATTCCTCCAGCCCTCTAAAACCCCACCACCATCCCTCTCGCCCCTCTGCGAAGTTTGCCTAACCACCCAGCCTTGCACAAATGCCCCTACCCAGCTCTTCATGGCTTGCATTCTGTGTTGCCTTCTCTGTGGTCTCCTGCTCCATTTCCCTGCAGGCTCTGAGAGAACAGTGCCAAGATCCTCACTCTCACCCATGGGCTGCCACACCTTGCAGGGCACCTTGCACTAAGAGATGACCTGTCCACCACATCCACTGATGGCCAATGGGCCTTTCCTGCTGCATGATTCAGGCCCATGAGTTCAAAGGCTGCAGGATGCAAAGTGGAGGCCTGATCCCTTTTCCTCCAGGTGGCCTCCCCAAAAACGTAAGCCAATGAGTCTGTCCCATCCCTGAACTCTACACAGTCTCGCCATTCAATACAGGTCTCAAACACTCCACTTTTTATCCATCTGTCCCTGTTCCACGGGATTGATTGTGAAGTGCTTGCAACAGCCTTTCTGTCCCAATTCTCACCCTGTCCTGTTGTACCACAGACCACTGTCAACTGCACAGGAGGTCAAGGGAAGGGTGGTGCTGGAATCAATGGACCACCAAGAGCCGACCCATGAAAGGAGCCTATGGCACATTCTTGGCTGTGAGATCATAGTTCTGACCTCCTCTAGCTGTGCAGTTGCCGGGGGTCAATGGGAAGATGCCCAAGGTCCCTCCAGGGCTGCCCCTTCTGACTCCACAGATGTTCCCACCTGCAGGAATGAACCTTTTGCCATTCTACCCCTCCTTGTCAGGGAATGTAAGTCCAGCCCTGTCTGTCATTCATCCTTCTAAGGTCTCTATTATCACTAAGATATCTGGAGAGTACTCTGGGAAGACTTCTATTTGTGTTTCCTGATCAATAGCATTGACTGACTCCTGGCATTCAGCATGTCCTGAGATTCCAAATATTCACAATGCCATCAATGTCCTCCTCGCAAGCCTCACAGAACTCTTGCAGTGAATGCCTCCTTGCAGAAATGTCTTTGGAGGGATTTGAAGGTCCAGGTAGAGCTCCCATGCTGGCCTTAGGGGTGCCCTTATGGTTTTCCACAGTGGGGCGGCAAACAGGCATGACAGCCTTAGAGTCCTCCTGCCCTCCTTCTCTGCTGTGGTCTACCCACATTTGGTAGCATTTGGTCTACCCACTGTAGCAGGAAGGGAGGGCTAGGGGAAGTCCTGGGTCTCAAAACTCCCAGGGCTGGAGCTCTCACACTCACAAAGCTACTTGCAGCCTTAGGGACTAGATAACTTCCACGTCACAATCCAGATGCCCCAGGCCTTAGGATGCACTCTTAGCTACACTGCAGACATTTTATGGAATCATTCCCTTAACAAGCAGCTAAAGTGAGAAGAAAGAAGAGAGGCCTTACATATTAGTTTGTCAGAGGGAATGCACTAGGAGGCAGCTGACCACACTGTGCAGGCCTGGACCTGTCTCTGCTCAATCTTCCTGGGGTTGGCTGATCACTCTAGGCCCTTCTGGACTGAAGTCTTTGGCTTGTACCTGAGTGGAAGTTTAAGTGCTGATCCTGGTTTCCTAACATTGGGCAGTCAGGGGCAATCTGAAAGTCACCTCTTCCTCTTGTAATGCTGGAAACTCAAGGAGAGAGTCATTTGTCCACCTGGCTTTGAATTCTCCCTGTGGAGGTAGGGGCGAAGGTTTCCTTGAGGGGCTGTGGCCTCAAGACTCCCCGACCATTTCCTGAGGCCAAAAGAGCAGATACCAGAAAAAATGACACCAGCAGTTCTCTTCCTTCTGAACTAAGAAAAGACCAAGGTCAGTAGCTTCAGGATCTGGAGACTTGCTCTGTGTCTTTCAGCTTGGACATGATGGACAGTCCAGATTTCATCTGCTCATTCACAGCACTGCCCACTATCCAAATGCAGTGGGAGATGGGCCCTAAGTCTGGGCCTGGCTCTCACTTCAGAACCCCTCAAGGTTTGAAAAGCTCCAGAGGCATGGTACTCTCCTCCACCCCAAGCTCAATCCTTTGCCACAGCACCCCCCCCAGATGGTCATGTAGCCTCCACTTGCTCACCTCCGAAGATGAGGCAGGCACTCCTCCCTTCCCAAGGAGACACGTTCTTGTTAGTTGGTTCTAACTTTCAGAAGCTGGCTCTTTGGGATTCCCTTTCCTTGGCTCTTGTTGTGTTTCTGAAAGGCGCCCCACAGAATCAACTGCTCCCCTTTCTCCATGGAAGTCCTTCAGATTATGAGAGGCCAGGACCTCCTGAGCATTCTGTTTCCTACCCACCACACTCTTGGGTCCATCAGCTTTTCTTCCAGCCCCCACCATTTTGTGCGTACTGCTCTCTGATGAGCCAGCACCCACTGCCGAGCTCCATATGCTCCACGTGGTCTGATCAGCCCAGGGGAAAGGGAACTGTCACCTTTCTGGTGGGCACATCCTACCTCTGTTGACAAATTCCAGCACCACAGCAACTGTCTGAGGAGCCCCATGGCACCATCAGGCTCACTTCATCTCTCTGTCTGTTCCTTTATGAATTCCACTGAGCATCCTGTCCGCTCCATGTATCTCCAGAGAAACATGGCTCTGCAGAATCCATGTGCAGGACCTGAAGGACTCTGACAAGAAGCTCCTCTTCCATGCTGTAGGTGCCTGTCCTCATTGCCCTCACCTCCCTTCTCCTTCTATTCCCCCTCCTCATTTTTCTTTTCTTCTCACTCCTCATGCCTGCTCCCTCCTTGTTTCCCACTCTCCTCTCTCCTCCCTCTTTGTGTTGTTGTCGCTGCTTAACAGGGTGCTTCTGGAATGAATAGTGTTTTCAACTCTGGCCAGGAATACATCAGGCCTTTCCCAGCCCTGCCCCTGTCCTCACCATGCTGGTGGAGCTCCGCAGAGAGTTGGGCCAGACAATGGGCCAGTGGGTTCACTTGGGAACTCACAAAAGTCCCATTGCCCTCCACACAGCAAAGAGTGACAGGCACAGGGAACAAATTCCCTTCCCTGCAGGCTGCCTGCATGGGACACTATGGGGGCACAGGGCCTCTGGAAGTATGGCTGGAGCCCCAGGCCCTGGGCCCAAGACAGCCTATGGAGAGGGCCAGCCCCTCTATCACTCAGAACTCACAGAGCTGCAGAGTCACAGAGGCTTGGCATGGCCCCCACCCTTGCATTTGCTGAGAATGTGAGCACCGCCATGCTGACACACTGAAGCCTCTAGATGCATACGCAGAAGGCCCCACACCATGTGTTTGGGGTCTGAGAGAAAAGGGTTTGCAAAAAGGAAAATAAGATACACTGCTCACTGCACTGCACTGTGGGCTTTCTAAGGGCAGGAACTATTCCCAGGCAAGGGCTGGACACAAAACACATGCCCATCAGTGACTGACTCAGCAAGGGAAGAAGACGGACATGAGACCCTAGCCTGACCACCAGCTCTGGTCTGCAGCACCTCAAAGTGGAAGCTTGGAAATTTCTGATCTCTAACGCTGCACCAGGAGGACTCTGGATTTAAGAACAGGAGCATGTTGGAGGCCTGGAAAGGGGAGGCCACATTCTAGCAGGCTGGAGAGGGGAGTGCATGCGGGGCAAACACAGAAATAGACAATTATCCCTCACTTCTGAAATGCAATCAATCAATGACATCTACTGTGGTCATGGCCGAAGACTTTACTGAATTTTTAAATTAATACAGCCAAGTTCTACTCTTTCTTGTAAGATGTCCATTCTCTTTATTTTTTTTTTAAGATTTCCATCACCAGTACTGGATGGCTTTCTTGGTGGGGCAGTGTGGGGCATCAGTCACTTTTCCCCCACTTCATGGGAGTTGATCTAATGTATGTAATGCAATGATGATAACTGGCAAACAGCAAAACACTTGCATCCCTCCTGGCAGGTACCTTGGTGCCCGTGAGTCAAATGTACATCTCAGCAAAATGGCATGGAACTTCACTCTACAACGTTCCAACCTCAGTGTTAAATATGGTCATGGTCAGAGACAACTGAGCTGTGTTTCATGTTTCACCAAGAATTTTGGGCCCACCTGCCCATCCTTTAGAAACATGATGCAAAGCTTTATCTACCAGCAGAAGAAAACACACACCTACTTCCTTTAGTGGACCCCTACCTAGCCAGTCATGGTGACGCTAAGAGAGCACTGGAGTTGAAGTCAAAAGACAAAGGTTCCAATCTAAGCTGTGTGAATAATGGCAGTGTGGCAATGGGTAACCCACACATCCTCTCTGAGCCCCAGATTTCTCATCAGTAGCATGGGTGCAATATACCTGTTTCCCAAATTAATTTGAAGATCAAGTGAAATGCTTTTTGTGAGGTGTTTAGCACTGCACCTGGCCCGTAATAATCACTTATCAATGTCAATTATCATTATTTCTAAACAGTTGGATTCACACATATGCTTTTTATAAATAGCCCTTGTCTAGTTGTTAGAGTTTATAAACTATTTTCACAGGTATTATATCTTATCTTAGAAGACCATTAAGAGACAGGCATTGGCCCTACTACTTGAGATCTCATTACACAAACTGAACATAACACCATCAGTTGAATGGGGGCTCAACTTGCATTCTCTAGACCTCTGGGTGGTAGCCTCTGGGCTGCAGAGCAGCACAGGCCTAGGTCAAGTCCTCCAGCCCAGCCCAGGAGCACATTCTCTGAGAGGGCCTTAGTCTACCACTGGCCCACTGGCTGCTCTGATATGTGTTATGATGGTCTACTCTGGCGGCTGGCAAACTTTATATTTTAGGCTTTATGAGCCATAAGGTCTCTGTTCAACTTCTCAATTCCGCCATTGTCAATACCTCATGTAAGCAAACTACAGGCTGGATTTGGCCCATGAACTATAATTTTCTCACCACTAGATAGTGAAGGGCTGTGGCCTGGAGAAACATGCTAGAAGAATTTGATCAGTGATATTTAAAATGTGTCTTTTCATGTCTGATCAATTAATTCATTATTTTATTGTACAATTAAAAGAAAAAACTCTTATAGCTATCAGCATACCTATAAACTTCCACAAAAGTTTGTGTGACCTCTGGAATACCAGAAAATCACAACTGGGGCCCTGAGGACACTCAATGAACAAAAATAAAATTAAATGAAATTTATATTACTAAGTCGTGTAAGTAAAGTGTACCTACAGAAGATGACTGGCCTAATTCTGGTCTATGATGCTGTCCTCTTGGGCTAAATGGTTTCAACCAAATTCAAAAGGGAATTTGAGTCCTTCCAAAAGGGTACAAAGGGAAACAGAATAAACATGGGGAATGCAAGCCTCATTTGCCACTAATGAATTTGCAGTGGAATGTGTATAATTAGTGTGTTTGTCAGCTGGGGTTCTGTAGACTTGGCACATCAATAGGATCACATCACCATGGGAGTGCTCAAAGGGCCATGGGCCCTGGGCTCTGGGAAGAGTCTCCTCTGATCTTATGGAAACCACCAATCAGAGGCATGATAAAGGAGATCAGTCAAGAGAAAATGGAATACTGCAAAACCAGGTGGCAGAGGAGTGAAACTAGCAGATGGGCAAAGGGGGCTTCAGAAGGGAAGCCAACAGCAAGATGCTCAATCAAAACAGGCCAAGGACTGCCTGGGAATCATGGGGAAATGGCAGGCTCTGTCTAGCTTTCACAGCTTAGAGGGCAGTTGGGAGGAAATGTCCGCAGCAAGGCCCCTGGTCACCACCATGGGGAAACATAAGCCTAGAGTCAGTTCAGGTTTGGCCAGACCTCAGCACAGGAAAAGAAGCCAGACGTGTGGTGCACTCCACAGGCCACACTAACCGGCCCCTGTAAAACCACCTCACCACCTGCTGCCTTTGCTCTTCCTCTTTTCCTTAGGCTTCCACACCATCACACCCACCACCTGAGTACCTTTTCCCAGCAGAGATGCTCCCTATAGATGTGCTGGGCTGGTGGATAAACCACATGTGCTTCCCAAAGCAGAATGCTTGCCCTGCCTATGGTTGGCAATGCTGGGCAGTCAAGAATCCCCAGAATGAAAGGAGGAATGCCTGACATTGTGGAAAGTAACAAGAGAAGTGTGTGGAAGGTGAGGGGGCAGTGGCTGCAGTGGGCAGAATCCACGATCAGTTTTGTAGGCCAGCAGCATATGCAGACTCACGGAGATAACATGTGGGCTTCAGAGAGAGGCTCCTGGGGCCCTCTCAGCCAGCACTTTGGATAGCTCCAAAGAGGAAAGTGGAGGAAGGCTGATCCCCAGTGGCTGTCCAACCTTCGCTACCTGCAACTTACAAGAGTATTCTAAAGAAACCCTGCACTGGAGGTGGGTCCTGATGCAGCTATTGGAGAGTGAAGCAGGCCCTTTGCCCACAGCCACCACCACTCCCACACGGCCTGAGGGGCTGCCTCATGGTGGCCAGTGCTGTCGAATCACGCCCCATTACTATTGTCTTACAGTTTCAGCTCCTGTAGAGATCATTTGTCTCTCCAAGTGCAGTCCTGTGACTGGGCATTCTGCCACCTGGTGCAAAGCCCTCTCCTCCACAAGGCCCCTGGTGAAAGCAGAGAAGTGAAAGAGCTAGGCATAGCAGATCCAAACAAGAACACTTTCTCAAAAACAGATCCCTTTCACCAACTAAGCTTGAGCAAATTGCATAAACACTATATTTAGACACTTTGAAGCAATGTTTAAAGTTTGTGTTTCCTAACGACAGTCAGCTGTCTTCCCTGACTATCTGTGATCAGCCGTAGAATTCACTTCCTCGTCCCATACTCGGGATCGCCAAGAGACTAGCTGCTCAGTATGTGTGCCAAAATCTCTCAGCCATAGCCCGTTGGTGAAGAGGTACTTCCCAGCTATGAACTTTTTCCCATGCACAACCAAACCATCCGCTGGCTCAGCAAGTGTAAAGCCCCAACAACTGTGGGTTGTTGCTTCTGAGAAATGTCCACCCCTGTGGTGCTCACCTGCCTTCCCCCACCACAGACCACAGACCACAGTATGCACTGGCCCAGGCTGACACCCGCTCGCAGGCACCCCTCCACCACCCTAGCAGCTGCCTGCTTTCACACGCTGCCTCAGAGAGATGAAAGCGACTATGTCCCTTAAACAGAAGAGAATATTTTGAACAGAGAATTAACAGCAAATTAAACAGGTTTCACTGTACTCATTCATGCACAAAATTAGTGTGGGAGTTAAACTGAGAAAAACCAAACAGGCGATGTGTTGCGATAATCAGAGGGCAGAATCCAGCCCCAGAAAGAAACGATCACTCAGAGGAGAAAAGCTCGGGAGCTACAGGCTCCTAATTGGGCAAAAGTGCTACCTCTTCTCCCACCTGGAGCCGGCCTCCTTTCCAGGACTGGGGGGGACCCAAAAGGGCATGGAGGTCTCTTCAACTCCCCTAGGCCAGCAGCAGCCAACCCCATGACAGGTAGGCACACCCTCCTGAAAAGGCCCCCAGTGCTTTCCTGCTCCCTGGGCAGCTCCTTGCACGGCCGCTGCAGGATCAATGAAAAACATTATAGCAACAACCAATTAGGGCCCAAAATGCCTGCAGGCTTTTTCCTTCATGGGCACATCTGGCTGTGGTGGGGTCACGGTGAAACTCCTCTCCTGTGGATTCACTGGGGCCCAGAATTAGCAACAATGGAATAATAACCAGTTTTAGAACACCAAACAATTTTTAATAATCTCACAAATCTTTCCTTCCAACTCTGCCTGGTTAATCTATTGTCTAATTCTTATCTTTGGTAGGTATTCAAGTCCCTCCATTTACCATGGCCCCATCATTCCCATCCCTAGAATAAAACCTGGTCCAGACACACACAGTCCAGGCTGGGTGGAAGGGAAGTGTACTTGAGTAGACAGTGAGAGGACCCCAAACCTCCAGCCCCAAGGACCTTCTGAGAAGGTGATTCTCAGAAAGGGCAGCAATGATCCCATGCAAATTCATGTTAATGACAAGTAATGCTGCTAAAGGTGCCAGTACTCACTGTGCACATCAGCACATCCCAGGCCTCAAGGCAAGCTGAGGCTTCTTTCTCTCCTGGGCACACTGCTGAAGAGGCCACAGAGGCTGGACATGAAGAGTCAGCCTCTCTCACTCCACACACTCACCCTTGTTTTGTCAGCGCCAGTAGAAGCTACCAGAAAGCTGCAGGGGTGCCTGGAGTACAGGAGCCCAGATTGGAATCCTGAGCAGGCTCTCAGAGTCCCGATCCTTCCAAAGACCTCCAAATAAGCTCTTTGTTGTCCCCAGCTTGGCATGGAGCCACCGAGAGCTCCAAGTGGAGTGCCCACACTTTTATTTTGATTTATTTTTAACACATCAAATAAGACGAGAGAAAACATAAGTTTTAGCAATACTGAATCTACAAACAGGCCCTAGTACCCTCAGCTTGGGCCACAGTCAGGGCCATGTGTCCTGAAAAGCCTGCATGGGCAACCTGAGGAAGGGTGGCCAGAGTGAGTTAGGGTGGCCCTAACTATAGAGTCATCATCAGTGCGGAATTTCGTAGTTTCCAGATGCCTGGTGAAGAGCATTTCCAGGCCACATGATCTGGTTTAGACTAAACTAACCCTTACAGAGATGGAATAAGTGGTTTTCAAAGATTCCTGCAAAAGATACTCAAGTCGAACCACTCTGACATCATAAAACATAAATAAAGCCCAAGAGCCTGAGGCTGCTGACACTCACCCTGTTCCCAGTAATAGCTCTTCATCAGTCACACGAAGAGCTAAAAACTGGGATAATCTAATCAGATATGACAAGAAATTGGCAAAAATATCAAATAATCAAGAAGGCTCTATGAAATACAGTTGTACATCCACTATCATTCATGATGAACCTTACCCTGAGTGTATATTCTGCCCTGCTGTTCCAGCTAATGAGATTAAGAAGCCACTTTAATCATAGCAAGATCTTTTAAAATATTGTTTATTTCATCTTTATCTGAATTTTTAATATTTTCTTTTATTGCATATATTAAAATGCACAAAATACATTAGCACAGTAGCACATGCACACATTCACTACATACATAAATGCAAAAAAAATGTATTGGGTGGATGCTTGGTCTGGGATCCTGGAGTTTTGGAGAGCACTTCCCATCTCAGTGGGTGGCACCTTCCTCCTGCTAGTGACTCAAGCCAAAAACCTGTACACCCTCCTGGACTCCTGGCTCCCCTCTCTCATCCGCTTTATCTATCACTTCTCTGTACTTCCTCTCTGAATACCTCCAATAATTCCATCTATCTCCACACCCACTGACATTGCCCCCATACAGCCACAGCCCCCTCTCTCCTAGGCACCTGCATCAGCCCCTAACTGCTGTCTCGCCTCCTTTCTTGCACCTCCCAAATTCACTCTTTATCTCACAGAAAGGTCAGCCTTCTAGAAATGCAAACCTGATTATATCTGTCCCTTATGTAAAAGCTTTCAATAGCTTCCCATGGATCTCAGAGAAAAGTCCAAGCTCCCTTTCCCTCCTCCTCCACATTGTCGCTGTCATCAGCATCACAAATAACAAGTATTGCTCCTTTTCTATTGGCCAGATACTGGTGCTGAATAGGTCACATCCACTCTTTTAATATCCACAACCCCCTCCCACCTTTTTTTTTTTTTTGAGACAGAGTCTTGCTCCATCACCAAGCTGGAATGCAGTGGCGCAATCTCAACTCAGTGCAACCTCCACCTCCCGAGTTCAACCAATTCCCCTGCGTCAGCCTCCTGAGTAGCTGGGACTACAGGCGCATACCACCATGCCCAGCTAATTTTTGTATTTTAGTAGAGACAGGGTTTCACCATGGTCAGGATGGTCTCAATCTCCTGACCTCGTGATCCACCCACCTTGGCCTCCCACAGTGCTGGGATTACAGGCATGAGCCACAGCGCCTGGCCCACAACCCCTTTAAGAGATTAGTTACATGTATTATATTCACTTTACAGATGAGGATAAAGAGGCTAAGAGAGCAGCCCACATTTCTGCAGCTCCGTTCTGTCTCTGCTTCCTGCAGTGCTACCTGGCCACCCACACAGCTCCCCAGAACTGCCCTCAGTTCCACCCCATCGTCTTATGCCCAAGGTGCACCCACGGCTTCCTTTGCCTTGAACACCACCATTCCTTTCCCCTGGATGACTCTCTTGCCCTGCTGGCTGCAGCTTAGAGGCTGCACTCAGTGTGATGCCTTTCTCATATGGGCCACCAGTGGCTGCCAAGCCAACAGGTGAGAAGCCTGTGGGGTAACCAAATCAGGCCTGCCCAAGCCTCCAGGTGTAACTCTCAGTTTGCAGGATGTCCAAGGGACCAAGGAGCATGCTACCCGACACCAGGGGATGCAATCAGCAAAACTCAGACTCTGGGAAATGCTACAAGGACATGTAGCCTGGTTTATCCAACAAATAAATTTCATGAAAAAATAAGGGTGAAGGAGCCTAAAGAGTCTTTGAAGAGACAAATTAACCAGGTGTTACGTGTAGATCTTGTTTGGATCCTGATTTAAATAAACCAACTGTAAAACTTTTATGAGACACACAGGAAAACCTGAACACTGACTGGTATTTGATAACACTAAAAAATTAGTGTTAATCATTTTAGATATGATAATATTGTGGTTATGTTAAAGAAAGAAAATGTGTACATATGTAAAACTCTTTACACTATGTTCAATAAAATTATAATAAATAAGATTAAAAAATGAAAGCTTTTTATATTTAAAAAAAAAAAGTTACACTTCCCAAGCCCCAAGTGTGAATTAAATTAGGTACTGCATGAATTATCAGAGTCCTCTAATTTTTTCATCAGACCAATCGCCACACTTTTAACTAACAATTTCATTAACATCATTCTTCCCCATGCAACTGTACACTGTGTGAGGACAGAAATGTGTCTATCGGTCCACTGAGAACTTCCAGCACAATGCATGCACACAACACCTTCCAACACACATGCATGTGTCCCTCACACCCACACACACCTATACCAACACACAAATGCACACCACACACATGCACCCATATTCCTTCACACCTTCACACACCTGTACCAACACACAAATGCACACCACACACACCCATGTCCCCCTCACACCTACATACATCCATGCCCCCTCACACCTGTACACACCCATGCCCACACACAAATGCACACCACACACTTGCTCTCATGTTCCCACATGCTCTTTCCCATCTCTCTGCCAGGTCTACCTCCTCACTGGACCCCGTTAACCCAGGCGGGAGGGCAGGAGGAAGAGGCATCCTGATATCCTGGAGGCCTGAAGTCCATGTTACTTTAGATGTGTGCTTGAAATATCCTAATTTCTCAGGCCCAAGGTTCTGCCCCTCCACCCACCCTCCAAGCTGCCCTACCCACCCACCACCAGTCTTATTCCTTGACTACCATTTTATTCTACTTCTTCCTGGTTCCAAATCCTTTTCAGGGTATCTCTATTCAGCTACTACCAAAAAAAAAAAAAAAGAGCAGCCAGCAAGCACAGGCACTGTGCTGGGACCACTGGGAGATCTAAAGATGTAAAAGGTAAGATTCCCGATTCCAAGGGCCGTGGCTTCTCAGTCAGGATGATCTCCATGACAGTCACCATGTCTGAGCACCAACCACAGCCTTTACCTGCCATGACCCCCCAGCAGCCTATGAGATAGGCTCTATTGTCACATTTCCATAGAAGGAGAAACTGAGGCTCAAGAATTCAAAGCCTCAGAATATACCGCAACCAGAGCCCGCTTCCAACCAAGGTCTTATCTAGCCCCAAAGTCCATTCTCCTACAGTGGTTTCATCACCTTGGACCCAATGACCTCCATAGTCCATGTCCTACAACTCCCAGCCTGGAACAAATCTTGGTCCACCAGTTTCTACTACCTTGCAAACTCACCAGGTATAGTCACGACTCTGTTATACCCCTGCTGTGCCCCCACCTGGAAAACCCTTTTCCTGGAGAAGCTCCACCAAGCATAGAGGCATGCGCCTGTGGTCCCAGATATTCAAGAGGCTGAGGCAGGACGATGGCGTGAGCCCAGGAGTTTGAGGCTGTAGTGAGCCATGATCATGCCACTGCACTCAAGCCTGGGTGACAGAATGAGACCCAGTCTCTTCAAAATAAAACGAACCACCACCAAAACAAACAAACCAGAAGTTCCAAGTCTAAGAATGTGTTTTGAGTGGTTGAAAATAAGGAAGAGATCAACTTTAGGATGTGATAAACACCATATTTAGAAAGATATTTCTTCTGCCTTATGGGAAGTGGAGGGGAAATGAGAGACCTCGAGCTGAGGCTTAGCACATGAGTAGGAATGTGCTAGTCTAAGAAGCATGGAAAGGCATTCTAAGAAGGAATAGCAGGGCAAAGGCACTGAATCATGCAAGATCTGGGTGTTTCGGGGGGTCAGAAAGCTGCCCAGTGTAGGATCTTCGTGCAATGAGGAGAGGAAAGGAGCATCGCAGACTAATCTCTGGACCAGTCTCACTCTCTACCTAGGACAGCCAGCAAAAACATTCCACAATCCCTGAGGCCCTGCGGCTGAGGATGATGGTAAAGATGATGATGATGAACTTCATACATCAGGGGCCTAAGGTGTCTTTTCTAACAACTCCTGGGAAGTGTGTCAACCCTCAAATGGTGTGAAGAGTCCGTGATTCTCTCTCTCCTCCTCCACCCCACAGTCCCGCACACTGGGAAAATAAGAAAATAGAAAGTGACAAGTAGGGGTGTCTTCCTCATCTGCTGAGAGACAATCAAGAACTGACACATGACATCCTCCAGACCGTGTCCAACAGTGCCCTCCACCCCGACTCCCTGCTGCGAAAGCCTTCTGAAGACTGCCTAGAATCAGAGTTCTGGGCTAGGCCTGAGCTCCAGGCTGATCCACAGCTCACCTAGCGCTGCACAAACTTCATTCCAACGTGGAAGGAAAATGTCAAGGTGCTTCCCAAGGCCTGAAAGCTGAGCAGCCCTGAAGGCTGGATCCACATCCTGAGGATCCTGGAACTCCTCTGCTTGGAAATGAAATGACACACGAAAGAGGGCAGACATTCCCACTCCTGAGCAGCAGCTGATTCTTCCATAAGCAAACAGACCCTGTACCGACACTGCTCGCCTCTCACAGATGGGTGCCGAGAAAACACAAAATTGCTTCCAAACTACAGATTGTGCTGAAGCCCTGTATCACCTGCTAGCGTGCAGACTCTACTGTCACTTGCCTGGAGTCTCCAGGGAGTCAGGAGGATGGGGGTTGGTCTGCCACCAAGTACAGAGAGAAGCTGAATCAGTGCCATTCCATGGGGCTTGGATTTTAGATGACGGGGTCAGCAGGAAGAGGACTTAGTAGAGACTGGGCTGGAAATCCTACACACTCAGCTTCTCAGCCCCATCCTACCTATGAGCAACATTTGGTGTCATCATGATCAAGTGATGTTTTTTATGGGGCTATTAATGATACCCATTTACAGGAATGATATTTGAAGTGATGAGATGAATATAAAAGTGTAACTTACAGGCGGCTGGCCATGAAGTTGCTTAGCTAGGATCACAAAGCGCTTGGCCATGTGCAGTTACCCCCCACCCACTGCCTTCGCAGGCACACTCATCCACCAAGGTACAGTCCCTCTCACCTCAGCCCACCCCGCAGACTCCCAAATCCATCTCAGCTGGTACAAGAGATAACATTGATTTATTTACCTTCTTGGGATTAATCAGAGAGGCCCCAAATCACCATGAAGCCTAAGGATTACTTAGTGGTAAAACACAGGGGGTGCTATGCTCCACATAGCTTGGGCTCCCAACAGGAAGAAGAGCTGCCATGGAAGGGCTTTAATCCCCGCCCTTTGTCGCAGCACTGAGAGCCCCAGCTACTGGAGCAGAAGGGTCTTTCTCCCCATGGAGAGGGTGCAGACACAGCCCACTCGTGCTGATGTCCTCAACCAGGCATGGTCTTTGTTTCACAGACAATCCCAGGGTTTCCAAGCCAAGACTAAGGAGGGTGTGTGAGGAGGAATAAAGGCCCCAAAGGGAGAAGTGGCCATTCATCCATCATCCATTCAATGTGTCAATCAACAGTGCAAGGGAATGAGAGGGGCTGGCCACTTCAGAGTGGGTGGTCAGGGGAGGCTTCCCAGAGGAAATGCCTGAAAAGACCTATGGAGAAAATATCCTGGGCAGAAAAAAAGTATGATACCTGAAGATCGGACACACGTGTGATGTGAGGAGCACCTTAAGGGACCTCCATGTGATGCAACCGTCCCCTGCTTTGCTGGCCTGCACTGAGGGTCCCTGCACCTGCTGCTTCACTGGCCCTTTCTTTGCCTACCTGCAATTGCTCCTCTCCCCACCCTCCCCCACCCCAACCCAGGAAAGACATTGCCAGGAGACTCAGGTCTGAGTCCAAGGTGTTAGGAAGCAGCTGGGATTAGGGTATCCCTTCCTTACAGATGCTGTGGCCGCTCAAGGCTCTCCAGGCCAAAATGAGGTTGGACTCTTCCAGAACCCTACAGATGATACACTGACCAAGAAGATAACTGTCCTTCAGGAATAAATATGGTAGAGGGCTCGGCTGGGCCCCAGGTTCCCTGACTTAACTCTGATTGTGACAGAGAATCATGGAGCACCTCTGCCCTCTGCTTTTCAGAAAAACCCTCCGACAAGCAGTCACAGGGCCCTGTGTGGCCCAGGCCCACACTCCACACAGCCTCCTGGTGACAGGCAGATACTACACAACGAGCATGACACTCACCAGGAGCGACCCCCATCCAGCTCCTCTGCTTCCCATGAATAGCCAGAGCCACTAGGCTGGTCCTTCGCCAACCTCCACTCCTTTAAACAGCTGAGGGCTCTTGGGGAGGGGGCCTGACACAATTATAGCAGCAGTCGGTATATAGATAGCGGTTTCTGTTACCACCACCAAACCTGTGGTGCTTTCCAGCAAGTCTGCCCAAGTAGGGCTTCTCTCCCCACCCCCCGAGCCTGGCACCCTGGGGAATTATCCCTGATGAGCCAAGGCTTCAGAGCAGAGAGCAGGGGATGGAAAAGGTTAACGTCATCAAGATCTACAGTGAAGACCAGCATGCTTAGTGGGGCCATCGATGAAGGAGCAGGCCCTTGACAGAGGAAATCATCAGGTCATTCAGCAAAGAGAATGGTCAGCAGCAATAATCAGTGGGGGTGGAAACAATGATTGTCTTACTAATAACAGTAATGTCCACGCAACAAGATCAACCGTTATGGGGTGCTCACCATGTGCCAGGCATGGTCTCGGTGCTTCTGTTAATCTTCAACAATCTTGTGAGGCAGGTTCTGTGATCATCCCCCTTATACTGATGAGGCGACCCACAGCCAGTGCATCAGGTTATGGAAGAGGGCAGCCAAGGCCAAGGAAAACTGGTAGAGAACAAGTTCAGCAGCCAGAAGACTCAAGTCAAGCACAGCTCAACAGGTCTGAGATGACTTCTGCAGGGAGGGCATGAAGGAGCGTGTCGGCCTGTGAGCAGCTGGAGGTCTCGGTGGTCTAGGTGGCATCTTAGAGCTTAGCCCCTGGCCTCAACATGCCACATACCTGTCCTGGTGTACCCATAGAATGCTTCTATTTCTTCATCTCTCCAGTGACCCTAGGAAGGCTACACCTCCCTGCTGCCAGATACATGAAGAAAGCTAAAGAAGGAGTCAAAGGGAATATTCTAGTTCCCTGCTTCTCCCCAGCCCCTACCTCATCTTCAAGCCTGTCTGCCAGGTCCAGAGATGGGCTGACAAAGGCTACAGAAATTGTAACATTTTCGTGTAACTGAAGGGAAGAAAGGGAACAGCCTTATGAAGGGACCCATGCTCATTTCAATTTGGATTTGAATTGTACAAACTCCTTTACCCTGTCCATCCTTTTCAAAATGCAGAAGATAAACCTGGCTCACTCCTGTTTTATCAGCCCACTTTCTCTAGCAGTTTAAACTTGAATGGAAATTTAAGCTGCCCTGCTTAACATTCGGGTGGCTCTTCCTTTTAGAGCTTATAAATACCAAATTCACTTTTGCTTACATGAGTACTGGGAAGATATTTGAGCATTTGTAATGGGAAAAGTGCATGTTTTCAGATTCTGTATCTGCACATAAAAGGTCCTAGCACCATATTTTAATTTTCAGCTTCATCCAAGCCTGGAAAATTTCCACTTCAAAGCTGTGGCTTTCTTATTTTCCTTGTAGAAAAAATGCATTGGTAACAGTTAGAGATGATTCCCTCCCAGCTCATCTCTCTGCATGATGTTGGAAGGATAGCCACTCACTCTCCTATACACTCCTTCTGCATGGGACACCAAGATCACCCTGTGTCCATCTGGATCCTGATTCATTGTGACTGGGTAAAATGTTACATTCACAGAGTATCCGGCGAGCCAGCAAATAAAGAATGAGAAGACAAGATCAAGGTGGTGTGGATCTCTGTGGGTGTCAACTGCTGGGGCCAAGCCGAGCTGGAAAGAGCAAGACGGCCTTCAGTAGAGTGGAAAGGATGTGGGGAAAAGCAGAGGGCACTGGGGCTCTCCTAATGTGGATGCCTAGTTTGCATTAATTTTGTTTAAATCACACCTTTTAAGCTGCAACTCTCCAGAAGACAGGAAAGCGATTATTAAAGTAGATTTGGTTGTGCATGAAAGAGTCAAAAGCCTGTTTCTGTGCAGAAACCTAAGGCTGGAGGCTGCCACTCCTTTCAGATGCTGGAGATTTGTTGAATTCAAACAAGAAAAAAATAGGCTCTGGAATAACAGCCACAGTACTTCATTCCCAGGAAAGAAGAGAAAAGAGAAACCAGAGAAAAACACCTATTAGGGGAATAAAACCAACAGAAGGAGATGTTTTCCCAGAACAAAGCACTTGGCTCTTCAATGTGTTTCTGCAGATCAGAGGTGACAACGAGGAGGACGCAGAGAAAATCCTACCTTCTACGGCAGGTGTATTCATGAAACACCCAACTAAGGAGTGAGTGCTGAAAAGCGCACAGCAGAGAGTTTGGGGACTGAGCCTGGCTGGTCTGCTATATCAGAACCCTTACTCTGAACTGAACCTCCCCATTGTTCTTCCAGAACCTTCTTTCATTGTCAGAACCCAAAGAAGAAAATTGAACCAGCCATCTGGGTTTTATAAACAGTGTTTAGACAGGGAGAAGGATGATTCAGAGAACACGGGCTTTCAAAGAAATGAGCACACAAGGAGCAACCTGTCCTGGAGGCCGAGGCAAGGTTTAAACAACCTCTTAGAAGGTTTCTAGGCTGGAAAGGTTTCACCTTTGCATTTTTCCTTCAGAAAGTTCAAATCATTACAAGAAGCCCTAGATAAGAAAACTGAGGCCAAGAGAGGCGTGGCCGTCTCAAGGTGGCTGAGCCTCACGGCCAGTCCAAGTCCTCTTCCCACAAGCCACACCATGCTGAACTCTGAAGTGACAAAGTGGCATCCCGGGAAGTGTCTCTGTGTCCCTAGGCACCTCAAGATGAAGTCACCAACTCAGTTTCATGAATATTAGGTGTCCTCCACATGTGCTGGGCTGCAGGGGTCCTTGGAATATGGGGCGGTGCTCCTTTCAGCTTAGGATCCCTGTTTTGATGGGAAGAAGCCAAACAGCCTCAACTTGGTAAGCGAGGAGGAAGAACCGCCATGCACACTGGAATAAAAGAGGTGTGGAATAAGGATGAAAAACAGAGGAAGCAAATTGAAGAGAGCTCCTAACACCTTAGGGAAGAAAGATACTGTTACCCTTGGAGCATTCATTCCTGCCTTCATTTGCTCAGTTAGGTCCACAGTCTGGCCACAGGCACCTGCTCTATGTGGCACTCTGCTAGGTCTGTGGATGAAACTCAGAGCATAATAGGTAGGACCCCAACCCACACACAGTGTATGGACAGACAGATATCCTGCAAGGAGTTACCCAAATGCCTTAGGTGACACAGTATGACAGGGTGTGCCTGGAGTAGATAATGGGGACCTGGTTCAACATCGGGATGAAAATATTCCCTAGAAGATGCAGCCTCAAGGCTGAGACTAGAGGGATGAGCAGAATGGGCCTGATGACAGTGAGGAGACTGGTGCTGGGTAGGACTTGTCAGGTAGAGGCAAGGGTGAGTCCAGAGCCCTTGAGGGGGCCCCAGGATGCCTCACTTTCAAGCAAGGGCAAGGCTCTTGAGGTGGGCATGTGAGTGTAGGGGGGTGTGGGAGGGAGAGTCACTGGAGAGAAGGGTGGGATATCAGGCAGGCTGGACCTTGCAGGCCACGTTAAGGTTGTTCTTTGTTTGGATTTATGATTTGTTTGCTTGTTTTTTCTGCTTTATTCTCAGAGCAAAGGGAAACCACTGAAGTGTTCCAGGCAGAGTGGCCCGTGAACAGATTCGTTCATTCCTCATTTCAGTTAACGTAGTTTAGGTTTACAGTCTTTATGAGCATTCCGGAAACAAACAAAAAAAAAGGTTTTATAGGCTTATACTTGCTAATTATGCAACTAATTAAATCTGTAATCAGAACAATCTCTACACCCCTTGGGACCATCAGCACCCCAGGCCACATTACAGGGAGGTGGACCGTTCTGGGGGTATCTCATCTTACATTCTTGTAACTGAATTGGTTCTCAGATGGATGAGGAGATTTTTCATTATATTTGGCTAGGGAAAGATACAGAGGGCTGATACTGTGTGTGTGAGCATGCGCCTCTGTGCAGGCTGTATGCATCCTCGGTTTGCAAGGGGCTTGACCCAGTCTGAGCAAATAGTGTTGAACTAGCTGGGGCTCAGCAAAGCAATCCATTTATTATAATTCTGCTGAGAAGAGGTCCAGTAAATCAAAGAGACAACCTGACTGCAAACAAATTACACACCAAGAGCTAGGATACAGGGAGGGAGGGGAGAGCAGAGTGGTGGCCAATTGGGAAAAGTGAGAATAAAAAGGAAGGCCTAGGGAAAGCCAGAGAATAGAGACCTACAGAGATGTCTAGAGTGAGGAAGAAATAAAAATGGAGCCTAATTTGTCCATCAGGAAGAAAAAAGCCTCCTACCAAGAGAGATCCCATTCGCCCGAAACCCCTAACTTACAAACACTTGACTTTAAAAAGCAACTGCCCTTTGTTCTCCTGAGGGGTCACCTAGGGAGTGATTGATGGGCAGTTACTTTCTCCTGTGCAAATGTTCATAGTTCTCTTTTCTCATGCAAATAGAGTTGAGGACCTCTTCTTAATACAGAGTTAACCTGTTATTGGTATCCCCTGTGCAAGTATGCATCCCAGCCTGGGAATCCTCCAGAAACAACTGCCCTTTTGGAGGTGAAAACTGTCTTGCTGGGCCAAAGTCAGGAAAGATGGATTTCTGGGGTCTCCGCATGGAACTAAGCCCATATTTCTGTCTCAAGAACTGTGAAAACTGATGGGTAGCTGTGGTTGGCATTGTGATGCCCACACCCCTGGCAAGGACATTAAGCAATAAATAGGCTCCAAGGCCATGTCGAGGAAGCTCAACTCCTTTCTGTGAAAAAGTACATTCTCACATCCAAGTATCTCCTTTATAAATTCAACTCTGAAAAAGAACCTGCTTTAAAACTGCAAATTATTTCTATGGGAGTAGCAAAAAGAGTAGGGAGGAGGTTTGGAGAGGATCTGCTGAGACACTTACATCACAGGTCTCCAAAACTCACTTATAAAAACAGAAGCCTGGCTAAAGAGAATGCAATGAGCTACAGTAAGAGGCTGCAGTCTATGGTCATGCCCAAGGAATCTGAGTAAACTCCCTCCTATGTAAGATGGCATAGTGTGATAGAACTATAGAGAAGAAAACTGGCTCCTACTGTAAATACGAAGCTGTAAAGGAGGGCTCTGACACCCAGATCCTACCAGGATGTTTCATACACAGTTTCCCAACCCTCAGACAGACCTTTGGATCCATCTTGCTTATGAGTATCAATGCAAAAGTCCTGAATAAGTTATTGGTGGAGAATCTAACAACAGACTGAGGAACAAAGTGAAATTTATTGTAAGGCAAGAATGGTTGACAACAGAGAATCTATTATATAATTAAGCATATTAATAGATCCAAAACATTATCTAAGTATCTTGATATGAACATCAAAAAAGGCAGCTAATAGTATTTAACACCCATTCCTGATGTTTTAAAAACTCACAATAAAGTAAGAATAGATGGATACTTTCTGTTTTGGTGAAATATATCTTCTTCAAACCCAAAATGCTTAAATAAAAACATCAGAAATTTTCCCATCATAATTAGGAATAGGCCAGGAGCAGTGGCTCATGCCGGTAATCCTAGCACTTTGGGAGGCCAAAGCAGGTGGGTCGCTTGAGCTCAGGAGTTCGAGACTAGATTGGGAACATGGGGAAACCCTCGTCTCTACAAAAAATACAAAAATTAGCTGGGCATGGTGGCACATGCCTACAGTCCCAGCTACTCTGGAGACGGAGGTGGGAGGATTGCTTGACCCTGGGAGGCAGGCAGAGGTTGTAGTGAGCCAAGATTGTGTCACTGCACTCCAGCCTAGGTGATGGAGTGAGACCCTGTCTTAAAAAATAAAATTGGGAACAAGATTAAAATGTCATATTTACTGTAATTGTTTAGCCTTGTTGTGGGGACAGTAGGCAAAACCATAAGCCTAGGCTATTAGATGTATAAATTGGAAAGGAGGAAAGCATGGTCAACATTAGTAGGTAATATGATCATACATGTGACAAAACCAAGACAATTAACTGGCAATCTGTTTAGGTGGTAAAAAGGCAGGCTATTAAAGTCATATATAGAAAGCAATGGTTTTTTATCATTACAAACAAGATAAACTGAAAGAGAAAAACCCCATTTATAACAGCAACAAAAGAGACAAAATACCTGGAAATATGTTAAGAAGAAAAAAGATAAGGTCCATATTCTTGGTTAAGAATTCTAAACATCATAAAGATGTTATTTCTTCCTAAATTAATCCATAAACTTAACCCAATAAAAGTGTTATTTATTTACACATGCATTAGGAAATAGTCAAGCTAATTTTTAAGTTCAAATAAAAACAAACAGGTGCACTTACTCCAAAGAACAATCTGGCTCTATCTAGGAGGGCCGAACGAGCATGAGCAAGCAATTCCATTCCCGGCAATAGACCCAAGAGAGCCAAGAGGAATTCTTAGAAATGTACAAAGGAGACACATGCAAGAATGTTAGTGTGGAAAACTGCATACATCAATTTTCAACAGGAAATGCCCATCTAGAGGAAAATTAATAAATTGTGGTATTTTCATACAACAAAATACCACAGAGTTTTGGCAGTAATGGACTAGAGCAACTTAACATAGATGAATGTCTCAAACATAATATTTAGTGGGAAAGAAAGGGGACATGATTCAGAAAAACATATCGCATAATACCATTTATAAAAAATTTACAAACATCTAGACTGCTGTTTTGCTTAGGTTCACATGCACAGGCATTAAACATGAATAAAATGCATGGAAATAAATACAGAACGTCGAAGTCAGCGAATACCCCTGGTGGAAGGAGGGCAGTGACTGCGGAGAGGTGGATGGGGGCTTCCTCTGCATTTGTGGAGTATATTGGGATATTTCAGAAGCTGGGCGGTAGTAGATAGGTGTTTTTTACACATTTCTCTTTCCTTTCTTGAAGTGTTGCATATACTTTTTGTAGGTCTGAAACATTTTTACATAATTTTAGTATAAAATAAGTAAGCAAGAATAACTGGGAAAACTTTCAAAAAACAGCAGAGGCAACGAGCCCTAGCAGATATTAAAACATATTATCATCCCACAGCTAGTATAAACAGTGTGGTAGTGGTATAAAAAGAGGCTGATTAATGGAATAAAATTTAAAGCTTAGAAACACCTCCATTATTTATTTTTCCGGAGGGGTATCTACTTGTCCTAACACAACAGTTTCTGCATGATACTGCTTCTCACAGTCTTCACCTCACCATAAGGTGGCAAGACTTGGGGGCCGGAGCCACAGCCCAAAGCGGCCCATCATGGGGGTCAAGTTTCTTTGAAGACTAAAGCCTTGCTGTTGAAATGAGTGCAGGATTTGCCATCTACAAAAATAAGGAATACATTCTTGTTTGTAATCACCCTAGCCCAGGCTAACATCTCATCAGGCTGAGCCCCCTGCACCTTCCCCTTCCCCCCTTATCTCCACCTAAAAGTGCCTTCATTACCATATATCTTCTCTTGCCTCCCTTCCCAACAGCTTAGAAGGACCTTTTAAATATGTGAACCATATCTGCTCACCCTCAAACTCTTTAACAGCCTCCACTACACTGAGCAGAAAATCTAAATTTCTTACCTGCACCATGAGTGGCTGCTTATGGGTCTACTTCAGCCCACCTCTGAACCCTCAGTCCCTGCCAACTTACCATCCCTCTGCTACTGGAATCTGCTGAACTCTGCCCCACTCAGAACCTTTGCAGGGCCCCCTCCCCTTCCAGAGCACTCTTAGAATCTCCAGGAGAGCAGAGATTGTGTTCACCTTGCCTGCCCATGGCTGAGCCTCCATTCCCAGAACAGTTCAGCACATGGTGCCACTCAAATATTTAGTGAACACACACATTACATGTGGATAAGACTGGCCCTCTGGGAAGATATGCCTTATGATTTTCAGAAACAAAAGGTATCTTTCTCTTGAAGGGAGTAGGGATATAGGCCACATCAGATCACAAAATAGCTTTCACTGCAGGTCCTCAGCTGCCCTATAGGAATCCCCCTCTCTTATGGCTTGGAACTCACAGAGGAGACCTTTCAGTTAAGTGTGGGTCTGTGATCTGTGTGGGTTTCAACTCCAGTACACTGTGCATTGCCCCAAGTCCAGCTCAGTTGAGGAAGGCCCCCAGTGCTCTGCCTGGCTTTCCCTGTGATGAAAGGGCAACTGCTACTGGTTAGGGGTCCTTCCTCACCCACAGAAGGGATTCCCTCAGCTCAGCTTGCCTTGCTGTGCCTGTTTTCAGAGACAGGAAGAGGGGCCGCACCAGAGTAGAACCTTCCACACACATTGACCCCTCGCTCCCTGGGAAGAGGGGCTCAAGTCCCTCCCTAGCACAAAGCCACCTGTAAATGCTAAACTTGCAAAAGTTCCCACTCTAATCCTTGTCAAAAGAAGTGGGCAAAGTGAATCAACACAAATCCAGGCAGGAAGGCCCCTGGAAATCAGAAGATAATTCCTCCAGGTAGGAATATTACCTGTCCTCTCTTAAATAGCATTTTGATAGCTGTTTGGTGATTACTCTAATATTGATGTAGTTATCTCCTCACAAGGAACTCTAAATACTTCATGGATATGGTCTCATTGGTCTTCAACTTTTTCTTAACTTACAAAATGAATCATCCTACAGTGATAAAACAACAAAAACTTGAGTTTCTTTTATCATCACTCCCCAAACAACTCTTCTTCATTATTCATATTTCTAATGAGGTGTTTTGGTATCCTTTGAGCTAGTATGAAAAGATACAAATGGAAACAAATATTTCCTGTTCTTTCTATGCAAATGACATTCTCTTCCTGGCTGCCTTTTGTCCCCAACCTAGCATGGTAGATGGTTATAATAATAGCCCCCAATATGTATGTGTATGTGTCTTAGTAATGTGACTCTCCAACTTCTTCCTCCATAAATGATATTTCTCCATCTTCCCGAAGCCAGGCTGTCCTTGTGACTTGCTTTGACCAATAGGGTGAAAGTGATGTGTGAATTTGGGAGCTTATGAGACCTGACAGCTTTCAGTCTTGTCTTCTTGGACCCTGAGCTCACGATGCTATGAAGAAGCCCAGTGGAGTCTACTAGAAGATGATGGCCACACAGGAAGAACGCAAGCCCAGCCAGCAGCCAGCGCCAACTGCCAGATGTGAGAGTGAGGCCAGTTGGGAGCTCCCAACCCTACGACTAAATGCAGCTATATGAGTGGGCCAGGTAAAACCAGAAGAGGAACGACCTGGCCAACCCACAGAATAATGAGCTGTTATTGTTTTAAGCTGTTACATCTGCAGATGACGTGTTGCCCAGCAGTGGGACCCACTGCTCCCTATCTGTTGCTCCATGACTCTACATCTCCAATATTTTTTTCTGTTTCCCTATTTCCTCCTAGATGATTTCACTCTTTGGGAAGATGTGTGATTCGGAATTTCAATCACTTTGTAACAGTCTCTGGCCTTTGACAGAAGTCATGATGCTTCCTCGGCTCCACCAGTCACTAATTGTGTGACTTTGGATACGAAACTCAAACTCACTCTCTGCCTGAATTTCCTCACTTATAAGAAAAAATTTTAAAAAGGATAATCAATGTGCCAAACTAGGGTTGCTGCAAGCTTCGGATAAAACACACAAAAGGTTTGCATACTTCCCAGCAGGTAGTGAGTACTCAAGAAATATTAGGTGCTATTAGAACTGTAAGATATTTATTCAAGTTATATCTTTATTAAGTGCTCCATAAAATTGTTATTTATAGGAAGGAAAGCCCTAACATTTTATGAATCACTTTATTTGTGCCATAGACCCTATAGATCCTTTTGTTCTTTTACCTTTGCAACGTCCCATGTGGGTATGGCAAAAAATAGTCCCCAGTTTGATTCTCATCACTGCCACTTACAAGCTGGTGACCTTGACTAAATGACTTAACCTCTCTGTGCCTCAGTTTTCTCAAAAAGCATACTTCCGGATTTGTTGTAAGAAGAAATCAGTTACTTCCTGTCAAGCATGTAGAGAATGACTAGCCACAGTAAGTGTTCAAAAGATATTAGTAACAGGTTATAATGCCCCTGGGGCAGATGATGGTACTGGGGCTCAAAACATGTAGTACAGGACCAGGTGCAGTGGCTCACGTCTGTAATTCCAGCACTTTGGGAGGCTGAGGCAGGCAGATTACAAGGTCAGGAGATCGAGACCAGCCTGACCTACATGGTGAAACCCCGTCTCTACTAAAAATACAAAAAGTAGCTGGGCATGGCAACAGCACGCCTGTAGTCTCAGCTATTTGGGAGACTGAGGCAGGAGAATTGCTGGAATCCAGGAGGCGGAGGTTGCAGTGAGCCGAGATCATACCACTGCACTCCAGCTCTGGGCGACAGAGCAGGACTCTTTCTCCAAAAAAAAAAAAAAAAAAAAAGTGGGACATGTGAACAGGACCACACAGTTAACAAACATGCCTTCTGCTCTTGCTACTGTCACTCACACTTTTGGGCCCCACACCCTCCTGCTTCCGCTGGGCACAAGGGACAGAACCTGCCTCTTTACTCTTTTCTTTTTCTGTAACTAACTTCAACTGCTGCTGAGTCAGCACCTTCCCCCAGGAGACTTTTTGTTTTTAATTAACTAACTCTTAAACCGATGCTCAGCTCCACAAGGCATCACTTGGTATGTGGCTTTAGCCTGCAACACTGCCCAGCCTGAGTTCTTTCTCGGCCAGCGCTCAGCTGGTCTGGGCACCTGTGCTCTCTCTCATGCTGCCCATCTTCAGGCTCATGCACACCGCACTGTAGCTGCCACTTAGTCTTCCAAAGGCTAACCTGAGGCGGTCACAAGAGGACGCAGCCTTCCTTGAAGGGGTTCCTTGGTCAAAGAAGGCTGGGAAATACCGCTGGCTGTCTCCTCCACCAGAGTCTGAAGCTCTGCCTAGACAGCAGTAACTAAGCCCACCGGGCTCTGTTTACCCAGAAGTTTTCGAAACGTTCTCAGCCATGGATCCCTTTGTTCTTGCGATTATGTTCCACAAAACTCCTTGGACACTATAGAACGAAATTGGGTGGGGAGTTATACAGCTACAGAACTGGAGAAAACCATCTCCCTGTTGCCTCTTGGTCAACTCTCCTCAAAACTGGGGTGGATTGCCTCTCAAATACATGGACATGGGCATATTTAGTTTTCTGCAAGGAATTGTAAGACACTGGGACCAATGGTACTCACTGGGGAAAGAATGGGGGTTAAAACTGGGGAGAGAGGTCATTCATCACTTTTCATTCTGCACTGGTGTCTACTGTTTGAGTTTCCTAACATTATATTCATACTATTTCGTTGTCATTGTTTAATGTCAACAGTTCACTGATGTTCTGTTCATTATTCTTCAACCTTTTATCTTCCTGTGTTTCATTTTGGATTGTTTCTATTGTGATGTCTTCAAGTTCACTAATCCTTTCTCCTGCAATGCCTCATCTTCCATCAATCCCATCCACTACATTTCCCATCTCAGATACTCATCTCTAGATGTTCTATTTGGACCTTTTTAAAATATCTGCTATGGCTCTCCTTGCCATACTCATGCTTTCTTCTACCTTTTTGAAAATCAGAAGAAGTTATTTGCACCATTAGAATCCAAAACATTTTACTTCGATTACCTGGGGAATTCCAAACAAAATCACACCCTTAAAGACCTGCAGTAAGGGAGTCATTGCATCCACTTCATGTTTCCGCTCAGGTGCTGTCAGTTCCAGCATGCCTGTATGTACGTACACACTCAGTAAATGCTTGCTGATTGATTGACTGTGGGATCAGAAAACGTGAGACACATGAACAGGAGATCAGGTCCAAAGAGGTAGATTGCTCAATTGTGGTTCACCAGTTGGGTGCCTCCCTTGTGCCCACACACAGCAGCACAGCTCAATCCACACAACAGAGGAAACAGAGCAACGGTATTCCACTGTGCCCAGACTTGGTTCTTTTAAAATGCAAAGATTCAGATTAGCCAAAGGAAATGTGGTCTGGGTCATTTCAAGTCTTTTCAAAGGAAACAGTATTATTAAATTTTATCCTGTTGCTTGTTTATGCCGATTTTTGATATTTTACTTAACTAACAGAAATGTGTCTGATGCTCATTCAGTTTTTGGATCCCAACTAATTATAAGCCACCATACTCTCTAGCAAGAATAGACCACCTTCTGATCAAATGAATTTCTCAATCCCCAGGAATGGCATCTGAGCAGCTTTGGCTTCAAGCAGATATTTTCAAAGTTAAAAGAAACTTGTACTCATTTATTTATAATAAGCATATGCATGCAAAAAGCCTTCTTTGAGGCTTAATGAAGTAATAGAATTGTGATCACTCATACTCAGAATTCTTCTAGCAGTGCACTACCCAACAAGATGCATTCAAATTCTCGGCCTCTCCACACCATCCCTGCTGTCTGAACATGCTCCAAGGTGGTACCTCAGCTCTCCTGCAGCCTTGGCACATGGGACTCAGCCAGTGGTGACTCACTGGAGTGCTGTTTGGACATTTTGACATCACTGGCTTGGAAGTCTGGCTACAGTCACAGGGCCTGAGGGATGGAGGCCAGAATGGGTGGTGGCACGGGGCAGTGCACACAGCTCTAGCATGAATGGACCTGGGTTCAAATCCCATCCCCCTTGCCATCTATCAGTGGTGTGGCCTGGCTTATGTCATTTAAATTCATGGTGGCTACATTTCTTCACCTCCTAAACTGGGGGAAATGGCTCATGTCTCATAGAGTTCTCATAAGATGATGTATGAAATGAATCTAGTCCAATGCCCAGCACCAAGAAGGTACCTAAGAGTGCTCACCCTGACCACTCACCCACCTCTTGCCTCTAAGGCAGGACAATATCTGCCTTCTGAGTCTCTGGCCTTACTGGGAGCTGCTAAGAAGCCTCCATGATAACTACAAGTTACTCAGGAAATTCCAGTCTCAAAACAGGAAGTGATCCCCTTGTCTACCCCAATATGTTCTGAATGAAGCAGCGTACTTTATTTTCTGATGGCTAATTCAGGGTTCATACCCTGAAGGCCCGTTGTTAAAACCTAGCCCAGGAACCCACTTCTCCTCCAAAAAACCCCACAACTTAAATAAATCAGTCAACCTTTCTGGGAGGGTTTAAATTTGGTCAGCCTTGCATTCTCAGAATTATAAAACACAATGATTAAATAGGACCTTTCAATTCAGTTCTTGACTCTTCCTCAAGATTTCTGCCAAGAGGCTTTGCAACTTCTGTGTGGGATGGAATGCTCAACACCCACCATGGCAGGACATTTCATTTTGGGTCAGCCTGGGTCCAAATCAGGGACTAGATATAAACTCTGCATGAGGGGCCCCTCTTCCTTATCACCACTCATGTCTGCCTGTGGGTCTTCTGTCTCAGAGTGTCCTCATTTCTTCAAACTGTTCTTCCTAGATATGCTTCTCTAAACAGATCATGGTTTCTTTTGCCTTCTTCAAAGTGGAATGCCAACATGTTGGAATGAACAAAGCAAGGGACCTTTCACATTCCCATTCAATCCTAAGAAAGCTTAATTGCAAGAGAAAGCAACGTTCTTACAGCACAACCTTCTTCAGTCTCCAAGTCTATCATTTCAAACTAGACACCCCCTACCCACAAGTTGATGCCTCATGGTTAAACTGTTATGGCCATCTGGACGACGATGCTTCATAATTGGGAATTTTTTATAGCTTTAATTATTTCCTCTGTTCTCTTTTCTTTTTTTCTATACAATGAATCATTCTGGTCCTGAGAGAAAAGATAAAAAGATTTTTGAAAGTTATAGCTGTAATTTCAATAGGAGGAGACGGGGCTTTGAGGAATATGAGCATTTGTTGTATTTTCTGAGTCCATTTTTCATCCCCACTGGTTAATGAAGATGTTATTTCTCTCTCACATTTTGGTTGTTAATTTCTGACAAGTTTTTCTTTCAGTTATGGCTGGTTATATGCCTCTCAGTTCGTCCCTCTTTTATCTACTTTATGTAATATTCAGTTCTTCCTGATAGTATGAGGTTTGATTCACCCTGGCTAAGATTAATTGTGCCAGTATTTTGGGACCTAATTCATGTTTATATCCTCTAGTGTTTCCATTTTCTTTTCTAATTATCAATTTTTTCCCCATCTTTTTTCCTGAAATGAGTACTGAATCAGCCTGCCTCTGATTACAGTTGGATGCATACCAAAGAATACTGTTGGACAGCTCCCATTATCATTTCATTCCATGAATTTTTGGTTTGGTTTTGCCATAAAGCTTTATTAACCCTCTGTGAACCCTTGTTTCCATTTGCTCAGTCATCTTTGATCCGAAACTGTGCCAAACCACAGTCAGATGTCATGGCAGTCACTCACACATTTTCTTCTGCTGCCTGCCAAGTCAGGTTCTTTTTAAAGAGTTGGAATTCTGGGGATTCAAAATAAGATCCATGCCTGTGTTGAGGGGCTGATTGAGTCTAAGGGTTCTTCCTCCCTTTCAGTTATTCACTTATTTATCACTCTAAAGTGGATGTCTGCTGAAGGCCATAAACCAATTAGCATCCCTTTGTCAGGCCTCTTTCTCTTGTAAGTCTTGTCTGTTTTAAAGAGAGATCGCTTCAGAATGGCATCCCTTTCCCCCCAGCTATACAGCTGTTTACCTATCGGTCTCCACTAGTAGGTCTTTCCAACAGCTGTTGCAGTCTGAGACAGCAGGTGGGGCCAGGTGAGGCTGCTTTAGAATGGAGGTTTCTCTCAAGTAGCATCAGCTAAGGCACCTTCCTTCAAGTCAGCCTGAGGTCTGCATTTTGCTTCTCGGGTTCACCTTTTTGACAATTCCATGCCTCCATCTGCTTACACATACGTGATGTCCTGTCCTGCTAAGCAGACACCTACATACAACATACTGCTACATACATGTTACACCCCAGCACACCCATCCACACTTGAAATACACATCTACACTTCCCACAGAGCCCTTGGAGCCTCTGCCTCTCTGGAGATGCTGTTTCCTGCTTTAGGGACATCCATACAAGGGCTCTGGGCCACTGCTAACAAAAGATCCTCCCACAACTAGCAAAAGCTTGGCTCCCCCAAATCCTCCACTGGAGCAGAGTACTCAGACTTTTTTGATCAAGATCCTTGGGGTAGTGTGGAAATGGTGCCACTCCAGTGAGAAACAATTTTATTCACTTTAACTGCATCCCAACTCCCAGAACCCTGGGCCATGCAATTCTCACACCATCCCTTCCTCTCACAGATAAAGCAATAATATTCCCTCACTCTTAAAAGGAAGACCCAGAAACCCAATTCCTGGCTGCCTAATCTGCGTGTGAAGACACGCTTGGGATTCTCATCAGTTTTGAGTGTGCCTGGAAGGACCGCAGGTCCTCAGCCTCACAGCTTGGTTCTAAGGCCCAGATGCTCATCTACTGCTCCACCCAAGTCTTGGCTGGGTGCTCAGAGGGTGGTCCAACAATATGAATCTTGGCTGAGCAGTGGTATGGGCCCAGCTGTCTGGCCTTGCGGCCTCTGGTGATGGGCCCTCAACGCCACACCCTTGGAAGTGGTTGGAACCATCTCTCGGTTGTGTCGGGGGGTACAGCAGTCTCCAAGAAGGGACTCCTTGTTAGGAGGACAATAGGCAGCTGCCACAGAATGCCTGCCCTGAGGAATATTTCAGGCCAGTGACAAGAGGAATGGAAAGAGCAGAACTAGCCTTTACCTCTCATGGGCAGTGCCCAGCAAGTACCCTGTGCAGAGTCGTCAAACCAGCCCTGAAGGTATCCTCAGCAAAGCCCCTTTGTTGGTCCACAAGCTTTTTTATAATCCTAAGCGTCATGAAGTGTGTGGAAGGAACACTCTTCCATAGAACTCCCAGAGCACAGCAGCCCGGGTCTGTCCCACCACACCCTCACACTTTCCAGTCAGCTGTTCAGCAGCTGGAGAACAGCAACATTCTTGTCTCCCTTTTGCTCGGTGGGTAATATCTGACCAGCTGCCATTGGGCCAGTTCAGACTGGAGCAGAGTGTTGCTTCCCAGAGAGTTCTTCCAGCCTCTGAGCAAAAGACACAGTTGCTGAGAAAGAATAGGAAAGTGCAGCGTCAGGGAAGGCCTTGGAACTCCAGCATTTGGCATCAATAACAAAACAACTGGAGTCCAGGGTTCTCAAAGAAGGCTTTTATTACTTCTTCTTTAAGTCTGAGACATCCTTTAGGGTATGTTGATTTTTTTTTTCCAGCCTCATTTATTTCACTTCTCTGATCTTCTTTATCTTTGTAGAAATTTCTTTAAGAACTGGACCCCACCAATTCCTAATTCCTGTTTTTTTTGTTTTGTTTTGTTTTTTGATTTTGCTCATTTTGATGACATCAGGTTAGGTTTTGATATAAACCTTTCTGCAGCTCTGCAGACCTGTCTTACCTCTACCAGAACTCTGCCCAAACTAGATTCCCTTGCACTAATGCCAGGACCAATTTTCCCCATTGAATCTCCATTTTATTTATTTATTAATCTCCTATTTATTTATTTATTTGGAGTCAAGATCTGTCACCCAGGCTGGAGTGCAGTGGCACAATCTGGGCTCACTACAACCTCCGCACCCCAGACTCAAGTGATCCTCCCACCTCAGCCTCCCAAGTAGCTGAGACCACAGGCGTGCCCCACTACACCCGGCTATTTTTTTGTATTTTTAGTACAGACAGGGTCTCACTATGTTGCCCAGGCTGATCTCAAACTCCTGAGCTGAAGTGATCCACCCACCTTGGCCTTCCAAAATGCTGGGATTACCCAAGCATGAGCCATCATGCCCAACTTTCATTCTTTTTATTTATTGATGGGATCTGTGCTTAGAAAGTGGATATGGCTTAGAATTTGGATCAGATTTTGGTTTTCCAGGTCGAGCAGTGATTCAGTGATATCAGTTCCTTAGACCACCCTAAGAGCTGGGCTCTGTTCTGTGCTGCCTCTAGCCAGCTCTGGGAACCTTGGATATGTGACTCCACATATAAGCCTTCGTCACACCTCCTGCAAAAGAGGAGGAGGGTTTCCTGGGTGCAGGAAGGAGGTCAGGCACCACTAGCGACTAACAAAGTGATTTTAGGGTGCACCAGACACAAGATCACATGGAGTGACATGCCCCTTTCAACTTCCTTTTCCATCCCTCTGATTACCTTAAGGGAGAAAGTCTTGGCATGGGTATGGTGTTTCTTTAACACCTCTCAAACACTTGGTATCTAAAATCAGGAAAGCAGGCTTTAGATTTTAGCAGAACTGAGTGTTATTTTTTTCATCAAAAGTTGTCCTCTATTTACTGCATAGATCCAATTTTGCATGTACCATAGTGATTGTTTTACAAATGAACATGCTTAAGTTTTTAAAAAGTAAATCAATAATGGTGAAGATAATAAACCCATATAGCAAAAATTCATCAACGTGGTTGGTGTGTGAACAATAGAAGTTCAGAAAACACTGGGATGTATGACACCAAAGGTCCCTCTTAGTTCTAAGCATCTAGACTCCTAATTGATAAAATTCTCTCTCTCTATAATCACAGTTGTCACAAAGAGGCCAAATCTTCCCTTTGCATCAGCTCCCTGGAAGCCAAGGAAGCCACAGCAGAGACAGCTCTGTCCTCAGCACTGAGGACTCATCCAGCCTTCAGAGAGGAGCTGTCTTCTCTCTAGAAGGGAATGACGATGCTGACCTCTTCAGCCAGTCCCCTCTATCATTAGTCACCAGGGTTTCTAATTCAAAGGGTTTCCAGTCCTTTTTGTTCTTTAATAATGTTAATATGAGCTGCCAACTATCCCTGCCCCACATCTGGCTAATTCTCCATTAAGATAGAGTAAATTTAAGTTTGGAATAAAGAAAATGAATTATTCAGAATAGCCAATTTCACCTGAGTCATTTTCTTAAGAAATTGCTTAAAGAAGAGCCTAAAACTTGTTCTTAATTCATGATATACAAATATCCCTCAAAAGTCTCCACAGAGACAGGGGCCAGAAGTTTCTCCTAGGAAGTTCCAGCCTCAGCACCCAAGGCCATCCTTGGCTGCGGTGGGAAGACCTGACACACTCAGTGCCTGCCCTCCCAGGGAAGGCTGGGGTAATCTTCATGCAGAGAAAGCCCAGGCCGGGAGGCAGAGCAGGAGGAGCCACCCTTCCCTCAGCTGCTGCTCCCAGGGACTGTATGGGATTCACTCGACTTCACCTGAAAGTCAGACAGACAGCGTTGGAGGCTCTGAGGGTTAAGCGGGGGAGGACTCCTCCTGCTGAAGGTCTAGAGAGCAGATCTTGCCTGACTCACTGCCTCGAGGGTGACACTGACAAGCATGGCACAGCATCCTCAGACCCTCCAGGTTATGGGGCTGAAACCACGGGTGCGACAGGCTGCACGTAACACACAGCCTCCAGCTTTCTATAGTGGAAACACCCTCTTCTCTCCCAACCAGGAAAGCATGCGCGGTGAGACGGGGAAGCTGTTACAGGGAACAACTTTCAACCTTTACCATTTGTAAGAGAAATATTCACAAGCCCAGTTTCTTTGTTTTAACAACTTTCTTGTGGCTTATCTCCTGACTGATGGTGACCCTGTTTCTGGAGTTAGTGTCTTTGGGAAGGGTAGTGCCATGGGCATGCTCAGCAAACCACCAATCGGGGACTGGCTGAATGTGGAGGCTTGAGGGTCAGAGGAAAAGGACAGGTGCTCAAAAACGAAGAGACACAGCTTCAGGGCTGACCTGGCTGTGGGGGTCAGGGAGCTTGGCAACAGGGTTGACTCTCCTCCTTCCCAATATTACGAGGAAGAGCCTGGCACCTACAATATTGTGTTAATTGATTGCTATCCTTGTTGCACTGCATTCCCATCTGAAGCTAAAGTTCTCCAAGTGTCCCGTCTGTGACATGTCTTTCTTGGCCCATAAAGGAATGACCCCAAATGGTGGATCTTACTAGATCTCAGGACCCATAGGACTTGGACCAGTGTGTCTGTCAAGGGTCTATCTACGCCTATTGCTAGGACCATGATCCCCAGGTCTGCCATCTACCTCCAGACTCTGCTCAGCATGGCTCTATTTATGCATGAGCCTGAGACTGGACATGCATTCAGTGGGCTTATAGGTACCAAGCCCCCATGGAGTGTAGGGCCTGGGGCATGTGGTAGGATTCAGAGCTCAATGTAACACATGTGCATAAGGAAAAATGTATTCCACTGTGAATTCATTCCTACAGTAGCAAGGCATGTGGGAAGCACGCAGACCTCCTGAGGGAGGTGGGTGCAGTCAAAGAAGACATGCTAGACCCAAATGTGCTTGCCAGCCCTGGATCGACAGCCCCTTTCTCTAGGAGGAGTGCCTGATTCTACTCTAGTAGTATACTCTCTCTCTCTTTCAGTCCACGTGACTCAGTGAGGCTCATACCCTTCCTATCCTACTCCAAACACTTGCTCCCATCCCAACCTATCACCCACAGCCATAACCATTAGTCACATGACCCAAACCAGTCTACTGAGCCTCTCCCTGCGGCCTTTTGCTGGCACTATGTCTGCATTTCAAATCTGAACATCTGGGTGGCTGTCTTTGCCACCACCTTAGGCACCTGCCTAAGCATGAACCTTACTGAGAAAAGAGCAGAGCCAAGGGAGAGGAGAGACCAGGTCCCGGTGTTGCCTGAGCACCTGGACCGAGCAGTGTCAGAAAGCATGTACTTTTTCAGTTTTGTGAAGCAATAAATTTCTTTTTCCTTTAAGCTTTTTTGAGTTGAATTTCCATCACTTGAAACTCTACAAAGGCTGAGCCCTACAGGCTGGGCAAGGACCTGACAGATGAAGATGGATGAAGAAGGAAGAAAGAACATCTTGGAGATGTACAGGTAAAGATGGGGAGACCAGCACCAGCCTGACCATGGTCAGAAAACAGCACACTGTCCAATCATCACTGCTAAGTTTAACCTGGATGTGGATGAGAAAGGAGTAGAGAGAGATAAGGCTGGAGAAGCGGGCAGGGGACATGGGAGTTATGACTCTTACCCACAGGGGCTGAGGAGCCTTAGACCACATGCTGGAAGATGGGACTATGCCCCATCATCCTCTCATTCCAAGCTCCCTACCTAGCACACAGCTCAGTGCATGTTTCCTCTGCGAAAGCTGAATTATGAATTGAAACTTGCAAAGCAGGATAATGACAAGACCAGGTGTGCTGTTTAGAAAGTTCCCTCTGGCAGCTGAGTGGAGGCTGGCTCAGGGGAGGTCAGACGGGATGCTGGGAGGCTACTGAGGGGGTGGAGGAGATGACAAAGGCTCAAAAGAGGCCCTGTGGCCACTTTCCTGACCTGTTCCATTTAAGATGTCTTTAAAAATTTTGCTTTAAAGACTTGGAAGAAAAATAAGTACTTGAGAAGTGGAATAAAAATAGGTAAACATAACAATCATCTCACTTAGGTACAATGATCTATGGTGTTTCCAGCGTGCTCACAAACATTAGCTTATCACCACCCTGAGAGGTAGTTATTATCCACATTTTAGAGATGTAGAGACTAAAGTTCAGAAGTACTGAGGAACTTGCCTGTAACCATGGCACCATTGATGTGGAGGCTTGGGGCAGAATGGTTCTATAGTATCATGCCATCTGCACTTCCCTGGTGGCTTCTAAAGGCCATCAGCACTCCTTACTCCCTGCAGTTCTGTAAGCACTCCTGCCTTCCACAGGGATCCTGGGGGCTGAGACCTCTCATACTGCCCACGTGCCCCTGTCTCCATTGCTGGTAGTGCCTCCATCTGCCCAATCTCTCCATCCCAGCTGGCCTTCTTCTCCTCTCTTGCCCACAGACACAAAGGCCTGGTGAGACCCCAGGCGGGCATGTCAGCTGTTTCTGGCTGATTCAAATGGAAAGAGATCAGGAACAACATTTGCCTTCTCTTCAGCCAGCAGAGCCACATGCCCTGGAGTCTGAGCTGAGCTGCCGGGCTTCCTTGCTGTACACAACAAGGCAGGGTCCTCCACTGCTGGGGATTCTGTCTGGGTGTCAGGAAGCACCACAAGAGGCCAGCTCCTTCAGAGATGAGTTCCTAAGTATGCCAGGAGCTGAGCTCTAGGAGGCACCCCAGAAGTGATGCAAAAACCTTACCCACTGGCTACCCAACTGAGACAACCATGAGAAAAGGTAACAAAGTGACTGTCTCCCTCAAACAGAATCAGGGACTCTAAGCTTGAGAGAGGCAGACAGCAATGCAAGCTCCACCTGGTAGGAAGACATAGGGAGGGCTTGGCAATGACTGCAAAGGAGGAGCCCCACACTCTATAAATAGGCCATCAGGTAACTACAATCATGAACACTGCCCACACACTGGGAATGCTCCTCCTGATAATTCTCAAGAAGAAAGAGGCACGTGTCTCCCCATTAGGAGCAATCTCCGTGCTTTCTGGTGAGGAGTGGAGAGTCTTGCCGGTCATCCAGGCCAGGCTGCTGCCTCCAGAAGCCAAAGGACCCACCATCCCAATGCTGCTCACAAACCTTGAGGGGGTTGGGGGATGGCAGAGCAGTGGATAATGTTTTTAGAATCTGTTGCCAATATTTTAAAAGTGAATAGTTTACGTAAAAACCCCAAATTTGTTTTCCTTTACTTCTTCTATAAACAGGATACATGTGCACAATGTGCAGGTATGTTACATAGGTATACGTGTGCCACGGTGGTTTGCTGCACCTATTGATTGTCCTCTAAGTTCTCTCCTCACCCTCCACTCCCCAGTGGGCCCTGGTGTGTGATGTTCCCCAATCTGTGTCCACGTGTTCTCAATGTTCAACTCCTACTTGTGGTGAGAACACACAATGTTTGGTTTTCTGTTCCTGTGTTAGTTTGCTAAGGATGATGGCTTCAAGCTTCATCAATGTCCCTGCAAAAGACATGATCTCATTCCTTTTTATGGCTGCATAGTATTCCATGAAAAACCCAAATTCTGACATTACATTAAAGAATATCCCAAGATCTATCTGTTTGCTCCTGCAATCATTCTGTGGCCACAGATCCACCCAGTCACCCTGGTGAACACAGCCTGTCCAGCTGCGCTGATGTTTAAGTTGCCACTTGAACCAACCCAAGGAAGCAGCTGAATTTCTGATTATGTCAACATTTTTGTGGAGAGGAGGATTCCCTATTCTCCTTTCTCAGTCTCTCCTTGCTAACCTGAGTGACAAACTACTGCCCCGTCACCTTGTAATAGGATTACTCCACCAAAACTAGAACCTGAAGTTGAGTAGAAGAGAGATCACATCTTGTTCACATTTATTTTTTGTTCTCCAGCCCACAATGGAGACCCCTCCATTGCCCTAAACCCCACACCAACTGCCTTACTTAAACTCATCACAGGACATGCCATCTTACCCAACTGCTAACACAGATGCATGGCCAGGGCCCTCTGGCCCATGGCACTACTGTGCAAACCCTGCTTCTCTAGGAGGGCAACAAACAGGGTCTGGGGTTAAATCAAACTAAAGAGAAGAGCATCAACTAGGTGCATGACAGGCAGCTCCATGAAGAACCTTGTAAATTAACAACAGCATGTAACAAGTCCCTGTAGCCATATTTCCCCAATAAATATATACACTATTACTGCTGAGATGCAGACTAGGTAAAAAGACAATTACTGTTGTCAGCTATTAGAATGCTGATAAATTCAGCAGGAATCCCCAAACCATATGGGTCATGCAACTGTGTCAGATACACACTAGAAGAGTTTTCTCTTACTTGGGGAAAGGGTGGGGTGAATTCAGTTCTATGGCTAGTCTAAATTACAATTCCTTAATAGCACTCAGAGAGGCAAGATGTGCAGGCCACAGGGAGCACAAGGGAATCAGAATACAGGAGGAATCATTGCCTGCCCCTACTCACTCTGCAGCCTGGAATAATACTCTTGCTCTTGCTCTCTTCCCTCCCTCCCTCCTTTTCCTCTCTTGTGTGATCTCTCAATCTCTGTCACAGCACGGGTAGTTAAAATGGCATAATTCTAATTTAATGGTTTAGTTTAAGAGTCTATGCTGAGATAGAAAATTGCAGGTGATGTATCAAACATCTAGAAATGTCACTGTGTGAATTGTGGCTAAAACATGAGCCCTGTCTGGTCCATGAGATATTCCCCGATCCATCCCCATCCCTGTCTACAATATCTCAAACGGATCATTCAGTCATTCATTCACTTAGTAAACCTCTGCTGGGTTTTCTTGGGATGCCAGGCTCCATGCTAGACAAGGGATACCAGGAAAAATAAGGTGTATTCCCTGCCTCGTGGGATGCCCAGTCTGGTTGGGGAGGCATACAGGAATATTCTCTTACAGTGCTCTGTGATAAGTGCATGGTGTGGGGACGGGGAAGTACTAAGGTATTCACCCTTCATTATAATTTATGGAAAGACACTGAAGGAGCTTAAGCAGGGAGTGACATGATTATTCATGTAATTGAGTAAATTGGATGTCAAGAAAGCACTGTTCTGTCCACGATATTGTTAGTTGGATTGTCATACAACTGGCAGCCTCCATTCTAGCTTTGCTTTATTTATTGGAAATCTGTGATGTGTAATGTGACAGGTTGGCCATAAAAATGTCTAATCACTAGCCATGTCTTTCAGCTTTGCATGAAAATGGCAAATTCTGCTTAATGTTCCTGGACTCCTTTACAGTCTGATTAATTGCACTAGATCCAAATTATAAGAAATAGAAGAGGCAATGGGAGAGAGAATTAAGACTGTTCACAAAGGGCCTCTTCCTTGAATGGGAATTATCTTTCAAATGTGCTTACAAGAGTCCAGGTTAACCATGCTGAGGCTGCTCTTCTCTGAGGTATCCTGGAGACCCCTGAGCAGACACAGTATCAGCTTCCTCCTGGAGAAGCAATAGTTACCCCAAACACAGCCAGCCCTTGTCAATTTGTTATAAGACGTTGTCCCTTATTCTTAGGCATCAGGTGAGACTCAGAACAAACAGAATGTACCACAGGGAAAACAAATGGGTAGGACCAGAAAGTCAAGAAATTTACAACAAAAAGGATCCACTCCACAGAGGAACAAGAGCAGATGCAAGTAACAGGGGCAGAGGGAAGGGCAATTTGACCACCCCTGTGTCACCACAGGGAAACACAGCATCCTATGCTTCCCATGAAGCCATCCAGCTACCACAAGGCTCCATCTGAGAGCCTCTGGATGAGGGAGAGATTAAAAATGACCCTTGTTTAGGGGCTAGAACATCCCAGTAGAACATAATGCCATTTATAGTGTTATAAAGACTGAAGGAAGAGCAGAGACTGTTTGGACATACCGTGGTGGAGAAGACGCTTGGAAATCCCAGCAGAGAGATCTAAGGACAAAGGGGAACTATGTGTTTGCAGTGAGTGAAGAAACTAGGCTGGAAGCAAGTTTGGGAGTCATCAGTGTCTAGATAGAATTCAAAGTCCCAAGATTGGTTGAGTTCACCCAGAAAGCCCTGGAACATGAAGTACAATGCACTCAAAAAATAAAGGCAATAATAATGATAGTAAATAATAAGTAATGAATATTGTCATAATTATTATTTTGGCAAAGAGGCAGAATAGCAACCCCACACCTACTTGGTTTGTCTCTGGAAACTGAATCCACTTCGAGCCAGGTGCTGGGAGCTCCAGAGTTTGCTGTCCTTTCACCTCACTCCATTGCCTGGGGACCTCACTTGCCAAACCCCTCACTCTCTCACCCCAGGTGCCCTCCCAGCCCAGAGAATCAGCCAAATTGATTCATTTATTGCTCAGATTATGAAAAGTACCCACCTGCCTAGACACAGGGGGACACGTGCAATAAACGCAAGAAAGCAGCAATGTTATAAATAAGTGATGGTCTCTTCGTTAGGTCCCGAGTTGTAATCATTATCCAGCTGCAGCTCAGGTTCCCTGAGCTGCAGCTGGCTTAAAAGGCCATTATGTGATATTGTTTTAGTGACAAGGTATTCTTATGGCTCCCCTCTAGCCTATGCTTTTCTAATCTCTACTACATTATGAAGCTGAGACCTTTCTCAGGGTGCAGTAACCCATGGTGAAGGGCTCACAGGCTACCCACCCCGGGGGCCCGAGGTACACCCAAGGTATTAGACAGTAGCCAGCCTAGTGTAAGGGACCAAGCAGGGGTTAGAAAGACAGGAGAAAGCTTTGGGACTCCACTCTGCCTCTTATGCCATATAAACGAGACAAGCTGCTCAACTTCTGCGAGCCTCAATTTCCACACACAGCATAAAAACAGGAAGACATGGTTAAGAGGGAGCCAATACTAAGTACTTACTCTGTACTGGAAACTTGGTGATTCATATTTCATTTAACCCTCACAACACTACATGCAGTAGGTGTTTTGTCCCCATTGTGTTGACAGACTTCTGAATCCTATTCAGCCTACAGCTAGGGTTTTCGGAGGCTGGGTTATCCAGCATGTCACAGTTGATATCAGGCTGTGCTGCCAATCTGGGGCAGCATTACATAATGGTGGCATTCATGATGCTGGTCTCCATCCAGGGTCCAGCAGGATGCAGAATTTGTTGTGTCTGGTTTGGTCCCTGGGCAAAAGAGTCAGTTCTCTCTTGGCCTTTCTAAGTGGGCTTCTGAATATTCCCCAGGTGATGCCAGGGAAACACCCCTTTGTGAACCAGGGCTTCTTCCTGCTTTGCTCTGCTGTCTGGGGCTAGAGGATGGGGTCCTCTCTGTTCATGCCCTGATTAAATATACTCAGAGTAGAAAGGCTAAGGTCTATGCTTTCCTGACAACCCTGCCCTGACCTTATGAACTCTGCCCATGGTGCCTTCCTTGCTCAGATGAGATGGTCAAAGACCCTGCTCATCAGGTCTAGATGTGAGCTGAAGTTCTTATGCCTCTCTCTGTACTGTTGGCTAACCTCAGGAAGGCCCAAGCTCACTTTCTCTCTCATATAAACCCAGATCACCTTCTCAACATCCACTGCAATGGACCCATCTATGCCAGCCATCCAAAAGCAAACCCAAGCACTCACAACTCTCTTAAGTAACCTTACCTGATTTGCCTGCTTATTTGCTCTTTCTCTGTGCTCTGTAAAAACGCATAGACCCAGTGTTCACAGACCTGCAGTGGCTCGAGGACACCCTTGCACATGAGCCCCATAAGTTAAATAGAATGCTTACCCAAGGTCTGCTGTGTTTGTCCCCACACCTGTTTGCCAGCTCTATTTGTCATTATAAATACTTAATTTAATTAAATATTAATAAACCAATAAAGTATGAATGTAAAAAGAAAGAGCTGTGGCTTATACGACAATAAATTGAATGCTTTGGAAAGACACAACAAATGCAAGTTGCTTAAAAAAAAAAACCTGCTATCACTTTCGTATAGGGTAAGACAAAGCTAAAAGATCAGAAACAAAATGTCATTAAAAATTTAGCCGAGTTTGGACTCAAATTGCTTTAGAGTCTTAAAGTTCCTGTTCCATTAAAAGGAGCTAGAGGTGGAAATTGCAGAGGGTGTGTTTCAGATGACCAGAGTTGAATGGCCTCCAACCACTCAGCCACCCAGGACATCACATCCCCTTGACCTCAGCGAATGGTTCAGCATTGGACATAGGCTTAACCCTCCCAGGGTCCATCCAAGGGCTCTTCCTAGGAGTGCATGAACAAAAACTCTTGCTACTATTTCCCACTGAATTCCCCTGGGAAGGTGTAGTCCCAGGAAGCAGCTATCATGATGAGGTCTTGCAGAGTCTATTGAGAATGGCATCAACCCAGAGAGAGCAACCAACAGAGACACAGCAAGAAACCAGATCCATGGCACTGTTCAGCCCTCCTGGTGCACTGTTCATAAATGCCCTGTTTGCTTAACCCAAGTGGGTTGGAATTTCTATCACCTGACTGGCTTTTTCTTCTCTAAAAACTCCCTTCTAGTTGGGCATGTGGCTCACACCTGTAATCCCAGCACTTTGGGAGGCTGAGGCAGGTGGATTGCTTGAGGTCAGGAGTTCGAGACTAGCCTGGCCAAGATGGTGAAACCCCCATCTCTACTAAAAATCCAAAAAATTAGCCAGGCATGGTGGTGCCTGTAGTCCTAGCTACTCAGGAGGCTGAGGCAAAAGAATCACTTGAACCCGGGAGGTGGAGGTTGCAGTGAGCCAAGATCATGCCACAGCACTCCAGCCTGGGTGACAGAGCAAGACTCCATCTCAAAACAAAAACAAAAAAATCCTCCCTTCCAGTTTTGCTTCCTAGACTATTTCTCTTTCCCCTCCTCTTTCTCCTCCACATCAAAATTATCACCATCATCAAAGCTAACACTGTTGTAACACCATCTAATCCTTTCAACAACCCTGTGAAGTATCACTGAGAGGAAACTGAGGCACAGAAATGTTAACTGGCTTGCCCAAGGCCACAAAACTTGTAAGAGGCAGAGATAGGATTTGAACCCAACTACTCATGTTTCAGGTAAGAGCTTATCAGGTCCTGCAGGCCTAGAGCCTCAAATGCACCAAGTGGCGGTGGCACAGGATGGCCGTGGGCACAGCACGACAGCAAGGCCCACTGCATGGATTCATTATTTTCCCATCAGGAGGTCCCTATTGTGCCTTGTGCAAATGTCTATTATTGCGTAAGCCACAAGTGTATCGTATGCATTACTTGCCAGCTTTTCCCCCCATTATTTGGTGCACAACTTGAAGCCAGGAATATGTCCTATTATTTCCTATCTGCATCTCCAGAACCTGACACATAGTAGGTCTCAATAAATGTCTACTGAACTGAACTGAGTCAGGCTCACACCCAGTATTCCACTTCTCAAGCCCTCCAAGATCCTTTCCCTCTTCAAAGATCAGCTTCTCCATGGTCTCTCCCTGATATGCCTGGAGATTAAGATCACCCCCTCCCCTGGCATAAGCACCTTACTTCCTCTCTGCCATCTCACCTTCTAAAACATTTTTCCTTCTTGGAAAAAACATAAGATCCTCTATATTCCTTGTAACCTTCATTGCACATTACAGCAGCAACACTTGGGGGTAGTTCATTTTCTCCAAACTACTCTGTGGTAATGAGGGTAAATTACCACCCATAGGGCAATGGTGCCCCTGTCTATGGCCTTAGGGTCCAAACAGCTGAGCTTTATGCATGAGTGATTAACTGATAAGAAATGGTAAGAGCCTCCTCTCAGTTATGCACTTTAAGTTAAAATATAACTCTTTGATAGAGCAGCCAACCAGAGATCTTAAGTAGCATTAATCATGTCCACATTTAAAAATCTGATATATAATTTAAGAACAAGAGGCAAAGAAAGATAAGCACTTAAGTACAATTTGGTATCTTTTCATTAAACCTTAACTCATCCATCAGTGACTCAACTAACCCTAGTCTTCTCTGCTGGCTGCAGTGGAATCTGAGTTCCTCCTTCAAATCTCCTTGAAAGTTCCTCCTTCAAATCTCCTTGAACTTCATGCTTAGAGGTCTTTCTTACTGTCCTCAGAGTATACCCTCTGCTGGTTCCAATTCTCTCGCAATTCTCCCAGTTCCTTTTCCATTACATACTGAAGAAACTGTTGGTTCCAGAGCCCATGAGGTGGGAACTGTAGCACACAACTCCCACAGCGTTTCCCTCAATGACCTGGGAGACCAGTCTACTCTGCAATTCCAAACTTGAAGTGAACTGCCAAGGGCAAGTAACAGGGGCTGAGGGAGATGGAGAGCGGGAACCTCCATCCCTAGCATAAGTCAAATTGGAATACAATCTTGAACTCGTTTGGTATTTTTTTCTTCAAGACTCTTCCCCATCCCACTTTCCAGCACCAAGTTGAAGCTGGAGTCACATCTGTCTTCTTACCTCTAATAGCCAGTCCACTGCTATTGAAGCCTGTTGCTTCCTCCTTCCCCAGGCCAAATGCACCTCTCACACCCTGTCACCTGCTTTTTCCTCCCACCTAGGCCCTTGTGCTGCTCACTGGAGCTTCTGAAGCAGCCTCCTACCTGGCCCCTGCCCAGCTCCTACACGCTCCACTCCATCTGCCCAGCATGTCCTGATTAACTGCACAGAGACCCACTGGGATGGCACCAACCCCTGTACTGAGCACAGTCCAAATGCTGGTTCCATCATCTGAGAAGTAGGGTGTGAGGTACGACATAGGCAGAAAATGACAGGGAGAGTAAAACCTCCCCTAAGTGAATAACTTAGAAAGACATCCACACATGGTGTTTTAGAAGGGAGAATAAAGGTCTCTGTCCACTAGAATCAACTGTAACTGAATTAAAGCCATTCCTAAGACTCATGAAGGAATGTGCCCCACAAGAGGGACTGGCCCACACCTAGAGTATAAAAAGAAGCTTCTCTCAGGCAATTGGGCTGTGGCCCTCCCAGCACTGCCACCCCCTCCCATCTATACACATACACTGCCCGTTCTGAGTGGAAGGGATCAGCCCCCAGGTATCTGGTGATGCAATGGGCTGCTCAATGTGCTCAATGGCCACTGGCTGGCCCATGTGGTTCAGATTCCTACCTACCAAAGGCCTTCTGAGGTTGATTTTCTGCCCTTATGGAGTTTTCTAAGAGATATGTAGGCAAGAGGGGTATCTGCTTCCTTTAGCAGTTCTGCTCCCAGGATGAGGAACAAACAGGGCCAGGTCCATATGTGAATCTCTGGGAGCCTGGAGTGTGTGCCTCTGTCCTGGAGAGAAGGATCTGTCTTCCACATGCTGATGAAAACAAATTTGTTTCATCAAAGTGGTGAAGTGCCTTGGTAAATATTGCTACGTGTCCTGCAAGAACCTAGCTGAACACCCTGCCAGCTGCCCAGAGTTCCTCCTTGGCACTGGAAACCTGAAAAAAATCAGCAAGTGCTTTGGAGTGGACGGACCAGACCCCACCTCTATTCCAAGTTCTACCCATACCCTCACTCCAGCAGTGGCCAATGACTCAAGACAGCTTCCCAGATGACTCTAGGACCTTAGGAATCTCACAGAACTTGACCATCAGGAACGGGCAGCAGGCAGCAGGCACTGGGCATGAGAGAAGTGGGCACTGCCTGTGAGCAGTTTTCTGGAGTCTTGGATCCTCTTAAGCCCACCTCTGAGAAGTAAAGAGCCACACCTGTTCCAGCCAACAGCAGTCAGTACTCCTTGAGTGACTCTTTGTCACATACAATTGCATTCAAAATTTCAAATTTTGATAAAGTTAAACTTCTAAATTATTTTCACCATATCTTCCACATACATCTGGAAAGAGGAAATGACAAAGGAGGTAAACCGAAGCAGACTGTAGCTGCCAGTCCACCTTTCCCAGACTCTTGCCCACTGTCCAGGGCTGACCTTCCCTGTGACCCAGGCATCAGGACAGGGGCATCAAGACAAGGGCAGGCAGCCTCTGCTTACCCTTCACTCTGGCACAGGGCTGCCTTTGGTTCTGCCTTAGCTCAGGGCGATCCCCATGCCTTTCCCATTAATCACCTGCTCAGAGATTATTTATTTTTAATAAGTCCCAATGAGAAATCTCCTCCCACCTTTCTCCAGATAACTTAGCTTCTTAACTTCCCCTTCCTGTATGCATACATTATGTTGAACCATACGAATTTCCCAATATCCTACCGTTTTAACCTTTTAAAATGGCAATTTCAAATGGCTGAACCTAACACAAGCAAATACGAATAAAGAGTCTTAATTACTCGCTTTTTCATCCAAAAGGTAATGTATTAAACACACTGTTTTGCATCTTGCTTGTTTGACTTAATGCATCTTGGCACTCTTTCCAGTCAGGTCATTGAGAGTTTCCCTTCTTTTTTTTTTTTTTCTTTCTTTTTAAATAGCTGCAGAGTATTCTTCCATTGTGTGGATGTTCCGTTTTATTTAACCAGTTCTATAATGATAGACAGTCGGGCTGTTTCTAATCTTTTGCCATTATAAATAATGCTGCAGAGAATTATCTTGAACATAATTTTGTACAAGTATAAGAATATCTGTAAGATATATTCCTAGAAATGGAACATTAGGGTCAACAGGTATATGTATTTGTAAATATGACAGATATTGCCAAAAGGTCCTCATTAAGAACTGTGCTAATTTATACTCCCACCAGTGATGTAGGAGAGTCCCCAAATCAGTGATTCCTAGCATTTTCCTTTAGATCAGTGTATTTCAATGTGCAGGTTGTGGCTCATTACTGAGACATGAAATCAATTTCATCATTGCAATTAGTACTTTTCAATGAAATAAAATAAGAAAGTTTATAATGGAATCAACAGAGAACAAAATAGAAAATACCACATTGATTTACATGTAGAAAGGTTAAGTATTGTTTTGGGAATTTTGTTTCAGATACATATATATCTATCCAGAAAACAAATCTTTCTCTCTCTCTCTCTCTCTCTCTCTCTCTCTCTCTCTCTCTCTCTCACACACACACACACACGCACACACATGAGTGAGACAGGATCAAGATGCATATGTTTTACTATAGGTCACAGTGAAAAAAAAGTTTGAAAACCAGTCTTAGATCTTGAACCTTTTCGAGAATCTGAGGAAAACTGTAGAAATTCTTGATGGGAAATTCACTGACACACAGAGCTTCTCAGTTCCCTGACCTCTTGGAAGCCTATTCAGGAACCACGGTGTGGAGCATACACTGGGTGGTGGATGTGAGCCACTCCGGGACAGACCCGTGGGCTGTGTTCACCTCCCCTATGCCAACCCGGGCTGGCAGGAAATGAGTATTGCAAAAACATCTGCTGCGCTGAAGAAACAAACAAACCATGCCACCCCCTGACATGTTGCCTCCCTCTTTTTCACAGCCATGATGAGATTGTCCCCAACTTGCCGCAATATTTTGGTTCTTATGGAAAGCAAGTAGAAAAGGGTTTCAGAAAAGCAAAAGCAGGAAAAGGTTTTGGAGAGATAAAATAATTCATTTCCCTCCTTCGGGTTTACTGATGTCTTTTTACTCTGAGTCTATGGCTTAGTAGAGAAATAGAACTATTAAGAAAAGGAGAGAAAAGGGGAGGGAGGGAGAGAGGGCAAAACAGAATGAGAGGGAATTGTCAGTCAGACCTGAGACAGGGTTTAGAAAAGGCCAAGGACAGCAGGAGAGCAGAAGGGGCTTGCAGAAGCAAGAATATGTATACACAGGTATCCAGACAGAGGGAAGGCAAGCTGCCTCTTGAGGGAAGAAAACAGGCCACTCCTTTCTGAAGTCAAGAACACTGCCACATGGCCTGGAATGAGACCCCTGGGCCTTTGGGAAACTTCTCCCGACACTAGGATGGTTACACATGTTTCAGAACCCATAAAACGGGATGAAAAGAAAGGAGATGAACAAAATCCCACACAAAAGCCATGAACTGCAGTGGTGGCTCAGAAGAGAGGCCGGTGGAGGCACATAAAAAATACAGAGGCCCCATGCTACGGAGCAGGGTTGCGGCTGAACTATCGTCTATTTTTCTTAGAGGAGAGAGGACAGGATGTGCTGCTTTCCTGAGAGCATTTTTCCAATGAGACAGCTGTCAGTCATCCTGACACTGGCAAGGATGCTGCAGATTTCCCACCCCTCCGTCCCTGAGCCATCACCAGTCTCCCTGATGAAAATTACCGTGTGGCTGTGAGGAGGATGTAGCCAAGTTTCCCACTTTTATTATCTGCTTTAACTCCCCAGGAGCCAGGGCTAGAAAGCAGTCTGGGGCATAGGAGGAAGCTGGACATGACAGGATGCCAGCATGGCAGGCCTGGCTTTCCTGAGCTCCACTTTATATATGAAACTGGATACGAAGATGCAACATTAGCAAGAAAGAAGCAGCCATGCTTTGCAGGCTATACCACCTGTTCTATTGCAGGCTCTGTGGTAAAAGAGCAAATGAAAAAACGTTGAGTTTCCTTCTAAAAACTTGCTCCAAGAACCCTGAAGTAATAGCTACCATTCCCCAAAACCAAGTATCGTAAAAGACTATTAAGTCTTTAAAAACCTAGCACCAATATTGATTCTCCTTTTACCTAATTTCTTCCTTCTTTTGTTCCTGGTGGCACTTGCTGCCACTTAAGGGCACTGGGTTTAAAAGAAAGTGCACGTGAGGCTATTGATTTACTCCTAAGAACTTTCTGCTCATGAAGCGAGTTTGCACCAGGTAGGCAGGAGCCCAGGCCATAGCCTCATGATCCCAGCCTCTCCCCAACCCCCAAGGTGGGAAGTTCTAGGCGCAGATCAGAGGGTCTCTTTCACACACTTTTCCTGTTGAAATAGAACTCTTAGAAGAGTAAAATATTCTAAAAGTTTGAGTCGATGACTAATTATAAAAATGTATCAGCAAAGGTCAACTGCTATCTTTAAAAATACACAGTCTACAACACAAGAAAGATGCAAATTAATCTTATTTCTTTTTCCTTTCTTTTTTTTTTTTTGAGATGGAGTTTTGCTCTTGTTGCCCAAGCTGGAGTGCAATGGTACGATTTCGGCTAACTCCAACCTCTGCCTCTCAGGTTCAAAGGATTTTCCTGCCTCAGCCTCCCAAGTTGCTGGGATTACAGGTGTCCACCACCATGCCCAGCTAATTTTTGCATTTTTAGTACAGACAGGGTTTCACCATGTTGTCCAGTCTTGAACTCCTGACCTCATGATCTGTCTGCCTCTGCCTCCCAAAGTGCTGGGATTATAGGCATGAGCCACCGCACCTGGCCAATTAATCCTATTTCTTAACTTAAACTCTGATGTATACAAATAAATTTCACTGGATGCTACATAAGTAACTGCAGTATGATGCAAAACAGGCCAGCTCAGACCAGCAGATACACAATAACAATGAGAAGATGCACCTAACAGGGTCTTGGGGAGCACTGAGACCAGGGACAGCTTTAAAGAAACGTCTTTATTCCTTGCAGTAATTTACCAGTTAGCTAGGAAACTGTGTGGCAGAAGATAGAGGCTGTGTGCATGGTGTATGCACAGGCATGGGGGAAGATGAGAGAAGGCAGGTGGGAGAACCCAGGTGGCACGAGGCCTGCGGTCAAGGGAACCGAGGATCCACCCCAGCTTCTGTCCAGGAACCCCTGTAGGAAAGCCACACACACAGAGACACACACAGAGTGGTTTTCAGAAAAGCCACACCACTGAGGATGGCCCCAAACTCCACTGGGCCAAAGGGAAGAAAAAGCAGCACCCACACAGGCCTGTGTGGCTTTGAGTCAAGGTGACCATCAGGTGTGGCACACAAGAAGCCCTGTGTGTCACATACAGTCTTTCTTACACCAGGCCCCACAAGGACAGCCCCTGTGAGCTCCAGGAGGAGGAAAGGGAGGGTCATAAACATGGGGCTGGAGGACACAGCAAAAGGGATGTCTTGTTTCCAGGGCCCCGGGCCAGCACGATGACCAAGACTGGATCTTCCAACCCTGAGCAGTACTGGCCGCTGCTTGTTAGGAGCACTTTAATTAGTGCTTTAATTGATGATATATTTTAATGAGTGTTTCGATTTAATTAAAGTTTTACTCTGGGTGTTTTTCTTTTTCTTTTTCTCTTTTTTTTTTCTTTTTGAGCTTACAAGATTTGAACAAAACAAAGAATAATAGCTTGTTTAGAAAAATAAATCCATGACCAAGCAGGCTTGTACCTCCAGGCAAAGAGCTGTGGTTAGACATATGTAAGTCTGTTTTAGGGCTCCATGAAGACAGACTATGGACACCCATGCACCCATAGAATACCCTAACCTGTTTGGACCCAACGCAAACTGCTCTTTCTCTCTCCCTGTCCCTCTCCATCATCCCCCACCAGCTTCAAACCTGCACAACTGTTCCTGCCTCCAAAGAGCTGCCCAGCAAGCCAGGTGCTTCTCTCAGCCCTGAGCCCAGCACTAGATGCCCAGGGGGCTTTGCCCACGGGCCTCACCATCTCCCTTCCCTCACCTATGATGCTTGGGAAGATCTGGGGATCTGAGAGCTAACTGAGCACAAGGCACAGGAAGGCCAAGATCAAGTTCTCGGGAATCACTGTGCAGCAAAGCCCCGCCTTCAGACCTTCATGGGAGGCTGCTAAGTTCATGTGTGTCAGGACTCCTCTTCAACTCTCCAAAATGAATACCCAGGCTTGACCGAGAGCAGAAACTTGAGGACCATATAACACACAAGCTATTCTTTTTTTAATTTAAATTTTAAGTTCCAGGATACATGTAAGGACGCTCAGGTTTGTGACATAGGTAAACGTATGCCACGGTGATTTGCTGCACCTATCAACCCATCACCTAGCTATTAAACCCCATATGCATTAGCTACTTGACCTGATGCTCTCCCTCCCCTTAAACCCCAAACAAGCTATTCTTTTGGCCTAACAGTACTAAACACATTTTCCCATCTCTGTGGGGTCTGATTTCTCCTCCCGTTTCCTTATCCTCCCTCTCGCTCCCTCACACTCCCCCACCCCTTGCCCCAATCCCTTCCCTCTTTCACATACTTTTCCCCCAGCTTAATTTTCTTTTCTGGAAGCTGGCATGACTTTCCTTATTCTGAAATTCATTTGCCTCCTCTAGCTGGTACTGCAAATTCTGTAAGTCTGGTTGCTGAAAGTCTCAAGTCCATACTTGGAGGCTCACTGCCTCCCTACCCATTCACACTCCCTCCTCATCCCGCAAACTGTGGAGTCCCCAGCACTGTGCCAGGAAACAGTCCCGCCAAGGTTGTCTCCTGGCCGTTGCTCTCTCGTGGCCACATCAGATGTATTCAGCTGCTTTCTCTTCAAATGTCCTGGCCCTTGACAACTCTTGAATGGCATTATCATCTTTCTACTTGACATCTCTTCATTTTTCCTGCCCCCCCAACCCTAATGTCACTCTGTACATATAAGCCTTTGCCCTGCCCCATTCCTCACCACACTCACGCCCTTAGCACTACAACTCCAACATCTGTAGACCTAGCCCTGCCCTCTAACTGGTGTTCCAATGCCCCAGCTTCCTCCCTGGGTCCTCTTCTTCCCTGTACTCCTCCACTCACTGCATCTTCCATATCCAGGCAATTACTAAGTGCTTCTTAGAGAAACACACTTGGTAAAACAAAACATGCAGCAAACACATGCAAATGAAACAGTGAACCTTGCAGTACTACTTCCACCTATTAAATCTTGGGATGAGCCAGGGTGTATTGGGGGTTGCAATGGCTCACGAGAGGCTCTAATGTCACTCACAGGACAGCACTGAGAAATCTTTTTTTAAAGTGTAAAGAGGAGTTGCTTCTTACGCCAGTGTTAGGGTGGAAGGTGCATATAGTCAAAACTGCCCTTGAAAATCCCTAAGGAGGGCACTGTGCTGGAGACAATGTGTCATCTTTCCATGTCTCCAAGCAGCCTAGGAACAGATGGCCCCTTTCCTTGGCTGGGTACCAGACAGAGCAGTTGGTCTACACTTAGGTGCCAGAGAACACAAAAACCACATATCTTTAACACAAGAGTCCTTAACACTGAGTGTGGTGGCGATGCTCCCAGAATGGGAGGCTGGCTGAGGGGTCAGCAGGTCCCTGTGCCCCTTTCCCAGTATGTGTGTGTGTGTGTCTGTGTGTGTGTGTGTCTGCGTGTGTGTGTGTCCATCCCTTCTCTTTTGTTAGAGGAATGGCTAAAAGTATTCAAAAAAATATACAATCTTCAGAGTTTAGCAAAAGAAAATGCCATATGAAAAAGGGCAAAATACATATTTATTTCCAGTTTCACAAAACTGGGAAATAGTTAAATATTATACAACCACTTGATGGGCTATTACAAAGACATCAAAAAATGAAAATTATAGAGGTTACATAAAGCAAAGAGATGATTAACAACAGAATGATGAAGAGAATAAAAGCAAGATACCAAATTATGATTGCAGCCATATAAATTTGTATGCGCATAGAAATTTATACAATTTATGGAAGAGGAGTCACAAAAAATGAATTTAGTGATTTTCTAACCAAAATCATTAATCTAAAAAGGGCAAACAAAAGTAACTGCGTGTTAACTGGATGAATGATTGCTGTTGGGTAAGAGAAATTCAAAGTCCTAATGGGGCAGTTGGCAGGCTCCATGAGGACAGAAGTCAGGGTCTTGAAGCTCAGAGGGAAGATGCAACGAAGCCCTGTGACTAGTCACTGCAGATTCCAGCGGAAGGCTCAGTGTGGTCTCAGCCAGGGGTTTGCACACACCAGGTTTCACAGAGCAACACCCTGGTTTGAGCCCTCTAGAGATCCCAAGTCTGAGACCACTGGACCCAGATCAGGACCCAGACCTGCTACACACCTTGGCCAGAATGGCCTTGAACAAGCTAGAAATCTCCTACTGATCCCAAGTTGACATGCAGCAGGATGGCTGTGTGGGTGAGGGCTGTGCGGGTGAGGGAAACTCAAGGTGAGTTTCCCTTGAGCTTCCTGGTTAACTGACCCTGAGACCATGTTTACAAGAAACTCTTCTCTGCTGGTTGGTCACCAGCACACAGTGAGATCGAAGGAGATGCAACTACAGAGACAAGGAGCAGAAAAAATGTAATATCACATGTCCCTGTGTCAGAATCTAAACCAGTTAACTGCGAGATCCTGGTAAGAAGGGCTCAAGAAACCAGGGAGAAGTCCAGGGTGTTTTTCCACCTCTTAGAACTATATAGAAAAAAGGAAAAGCCCTATAAACTGGAGAATAAATTTCCCTTAATTCCTGCTTCCCTTGGTCCATCTATCTCAGCTCACTTCAGTCACCATGTGGGCAGGGCAGCTGTGATATAAGTGCTTTTCCCCATATGTGGTGGTATGGCAGAATAGTCCCACCCAGGGACTCTCATTCACCCAGTGGGAAGGGGCCCAGTCTCTTCAGCAAGTGCCCCTGCCAGACTCTGCCAAGGCAGGCTGGGCTCTGGGGACCTACTTTGGACTGTCCTGGCTGGAAAGTCTGGCCAGCTGGCCTTGGTTCCAGCTGTGTCATTGACTCTGGTCAGTTCCTTCCCTGCTCCACCTCAGTGTCCTTAGCAGCAGGACGAGTGGATTTGACCAGCTCCAAAGGGTCTATCATTCCATGCTGTTATTTCTAGCAGCCTTTCCAGAGCAGAGAAGCTTTCTGTGGCCCTTTCTGGAGGTGATTTGGCACTCAGGTTACATAAACTTCCAGGTTCCTTAATTTACATTGGGGCTGCTCTGTGGGCTGCTGATGGAAACAGATTTTTAAATCATCCCTTGCCATGTTGAGTGCAAACACACCATCACTTCCCTGCCTAACATGCCAGCCATCAATGAGACCCCATATTTAGCAGATGTTTGGCAGTAATTACGTGGACATCAGATACATTCCCCGTTTACTCAGCTATGGCAGCCCCACACACCCTCCCACGTGCCACTGCCAAGGCTCACAGACACACATACAAAGCATCGGCATCAAGTCTTACCACATAGGGGACCAAATGAGCATTTACAATGGAAATAAAACAGGCTTCTGGTGCCCCAAGCAAGGAGTACATATCACCCCAATCTACAGGAGCATTCTGGAGATAACAGCAATGATGATGATGATGATGGGACAATAGAACGTGTTATTAAGAGCAAGAGAAACTAACAGTCCTCAGCCTGAAAGAGTCCTTAAATCTTAGGTGGAGACTATTATAAGCTGTGAACTTCTGGAGGGCTTCCAGGAAGCCTGCTAAGGTGGTGCCATCCTTCATGAAATCACCCCTAACCAGGTCAGACCCACAACTTGTGGTAACAGGGGGGTTGACTCATGCTAACAACATTCACAAAGGCTGATGTGTAAACCAAGGTGCCAATGTGTTTCTTACGAATGAAACTAGTACTTATCCAGGTAGCCAGAATACCTACTTAGGTTCACTAGCATATCCCTCTCCCTGTGGACCAGCTGCATGGAGGTTTGCATTATCCCACAGAGACAGGGAAATAAAGGATAACATTTAAAGATTTAGTGGCACCTGGCTCCAGTGGGCTGTGCCTTCATCTGCACCCTTGGGATGTACTAGGTGTCACTTTGGAACAGGTGCTTGGGGGGGCGCACTGCCTCCCAGCATAGTCCTGGGGTAGGCACTGCCAGTCTTTGTTTCTATCCCCATGAGTAACCGCCCTCACCCCCAATCAGCCACAGTACCCACCAGATCCAACTTCCCTTCCCCTGCTCAGAGGCACATGCCAAGCTGGAATCTGCACAGGGGAAGCTGTTGAGTGGACTGACATCCTCAGCCTATCAGTGGCCCATACACATCCTGGTGAAAAGGGGGATCACACCAACCTGACTTGCCTGTATGGAAAGTAGGAACCAAGAACTGCAAGTGTGGGGCAGCTAGCAGGAGAAGCCCAGGCTCAGGGAAGACACAAGACAGCACTGGGACAAGCAGAGAAGAGGAAGGAACTCAGATGGAAGAAGAGATACTGAGAGGAGTGCAGATGCCAGTGGGGAGCGGACAAGGGCTGAGCACAAGGAAACGCCAAGGCACATGCTGGCTGTGGGGCCAGCGCTTGGCCGCCCAGGAGCCCACCCTAGTTGAGCTCTCCACCGCCCTGCCCTGCAAGGCTGGCTCACTTGGCTTCCCCTGGTTTCCCGACGTCAGGCCCTTTCCACAACACCCCACCCTGGTCGCCTGAGAAGGTCTCAATTTGCACAGCCAAAAGAACTTACCTAAAAACTGCCTCTGGAAGAATACATACCTTCTTTAGACGCATTTCATGCAATAGAAATTCACACAGTTCAGTGAGATGTGCAAATAGCACACTTTCCTTTTGCTTTTTTACAACCTTCTTCCTTGTCTAAAACAGTGTTGTCCAATAGAAATATAATGCAGATCACATAGCAATTTAAAATTTTTTAGTCACCACATTATTAAAGTAAAAAAAGGTGAAATTAATTTTAATGATTTAGTTTGCTTATTCCATTATGTTGAAAGTATTACCACTTAAAGATGTAATCAGACTAAAAATTATCGAGACATTTCATTGTTTTTTTCATACTAAGTCTTCAGAAGCAAGGGTGCATTTTACATGGACAGCACCTCTCAGTTGGGATTAGCCACATTTCAGTTGCTCGGCAGCCACACGTGGCTGGTGGCTACCGTATTGGGTAAAACAGTTCTACGATTTGTTTCTTGTTCATCAGCCTCCAGCTCTATTGATGGCAGAAAGAAATATACTGTAAAGTTTTTAAAAATTCCATTCTTTCCCATGAAAAAGAATCTCTTTTCAGATGTACTCAGAATCATTTGCTCTCTCTCCTATAACCTCAAGGAGAGGGGTGCAGGAAAGCCTAGCTATCCTCATGGTGCAGAACATGAACTGTGGCTGTCTGTTCCTGCCCCACCCACATTGAGGGGAGGCTAGGTTGCCTGGTTCATTGGGCCACGGGGTGCCTAGACACTGCCACCTTGCTCCCCGTGAAGTCTCACTCCAGGCCTGGTCCTGTCTGCTGGTGTTCTCCACACACCCACGCCCATAAACCTGTCTAGAGGCCTCAAAGCCTATGACACCCCACCACCTTTCCCAACCCCAAGGCGGGGTGCTGGGACACTAGCACTCAGTTCCACCCTTGCCTTCCTCTCCTGCTTTCCACCTGCCTCCGGGAACCAGAAGGCGTCCTTATTTGTATTCCTGTGTGGGCCCTGGCGCCTCATGGACTAAGGGTGCTGTCTATAGTCAGGACACCTGACTTGGGATCCTGATTCCACCCTTTAGTAGCTACATGACCTTGAGTAAGTTACCTGACTCCTCTCTTCCTCCATGTGATCATCCATAAAATGGGTATAATATTGTGATATCCATAAAATGGGTATATTATGAGCCCTAGTTGGAGGGCTCAACTAAGGCGGACTCCTGAGAGGCCAAGCGCTGGCCCCACAGCCAGACTGCACCTCCGAGTTTCCTGGTGCTCAGCCCCTGTCCACTGCCCACAGGCATCTGCACTCATAGGGTTCCTTTGTGGACTGAATGATGAAAACCCATAAAACACTCAGCAGAGTGCCAGGCACCATATGAGGGCTCAATAGCATGAGTTATTGCAGTGGGACAGAAGCTTCTTTAGGTCCTAGCTTTCTTTTTCCCTGCTCTGGGGTATATTTCCTCCCCCCATTCCTATGGCATCATTGGTGGAAGGACTACAGAAAAGAAAACAGCCTACAGATATTGAAAAAATTCATCAGAAGGAATTTCTAAGATATCATCCCCATTATAGTTAGTACTCAATCAGGTTATGACTCAGTCTGCACCAGGAGCCATCTTGCTGCTTTGAGATGACTTCTGATGTCTCTGTGCAGATAAGTGGTGGGTATCAGAGGGTGCATGCTTCTGTATCTTTATCACCATGCAGTTACCCCAAGCCTCTGTCTACAGGTTCAGCAGGTGAGTTTCTTCCAGTGTGATTGTGCGATCCAATGGGCACCTCTGAACTTCTCTCCAGTGTGTCTGAAACCCTCCAAGGACCAGAGGCAGCCCATGCAAGGCAGCTCCATCACCCTAGTCCAGAGCCTCTGGCTCCTGGGGAGCCCCTCCAGGCTCTTCTCTAGATTTTTGCTGCAGGCTTTTCCTCCATTTGGGTTTCAAAGCCTGCCTGGAAGTCTCTGCCTTAAATCTTACATTTTATGTTTATAAACCATTCTATTCTAGAAGATTTAAGGTGGCTTGCAAGGATTACGTAAAATACTAAAAGATACATAAGCAAACAGGTAAAATATGTATGTATTGCTAAAGTTTTAAAAGAGTTACTAAACACCACAGATAATATGGTCAAGTTTCTGTCTATTGTGAATGTGCATGCATACATGTGTATGTGCACACACATGTGTTGTGGACTCATATATAGGAGAGACAGGTAAGTTGAACACAAAATTTAACAGATTGTCACAAGGAGTTGGCAGGGGATTATAATACTTCATTTTTTTCTTTATACTTTTCTATATTTTCTTAACTTTTTATACAGAACCTATAATTGTTTGACAATATGAGAAAAGGCAACAAAAGTATCTCTAAAGAAAAACAGGTGAGAAAGAGAAAGACAAACCAATTGAAGCCCATGATGAGGCTAAAACAACTCAGTTTCTCCAGCCAAGCCATGTGTTTGGAGCTCAATTTTATAGCAGTCAATGGATGGGGAAAACCTGATCAGTTACACAGGTCACGGGGTCCACAGGACAAACAAAATGATTGCTCAGAGAAGTCTGGCTGTCCCTGATATGGAAGCCTGAGGCAAACGCCTCCCTTGGGGCCCCACAGAGAGGACACTGTGATACAATGAACTCTGTCAGTGACAATCTCACAGTAAACACCACCGAGTTTCACAGGCTGTTCTAAACCTCCTCAGTGCGGGCTGATGGCATCTCACCAAAGGGCAGTGCAGTAAAAGCAAATCCTTGAAGAGTGGAAACCATGCAGCCAGGTTCATGGTGGGGCTGACTTAATCCAGAGGGAGACTGTAGAGGATCAAGACCAGGACACAGATCATCTCCTCCCAAAGGGCTCCTCTCAGCCTTGGCTCGGCTCCTAAATCATCGAGCAGAACCGTATTCCTCAACTCACAAGAGGCTGCAGTCAAACTGACTCATGCAGACATTTGTTCAGTCTACACATGTGCATAGAGCACCTACTGTGAGCCAGGCCCTGTGCCCTTCTATCACACAGTTACTCCCAGTAATCTCAGACCCATCACACACCAGGAGCTTCAACCTAGCCCAGCCCAACATCACCTCAAGGCTGCGGTAAGGACACCACCATTTTTTGGCATGGGAGCCTTGTGTGACAGGTAGGAGAGGAACATGTGTGCCTGCTCACACACCAAGAGGGTTCACTTTTGGTAGTGGCTGGTTGCAGCGAAGGATCTGGAGGCTTGAGTATGGGCTCCCAGGAAGGACTCCATGATGGATGGGCTCTCGGTCCTGGCTGAGGGCAATGCACTGCAGGAGATGTGAAGTTGCTCCTATACGGAACCCATGTCTCTGTTTTCCACCCCTGCTTTGGCCCTGGGCAGGGAAGACCAAAGCCTTCTCTTTCTCCATCCATACAAGAAGGGGTCAAGAATATTGCTGGGCTATGGTGCTTCTGCAGGGAGATTCACCATCTGTATAATTGTGGCTACCACCTTCCATCTCAAACTCAGACACAGACCTCTCCTCCGAGCCCCAGATCCACGTATCCAATCTCTTTCTCCATAGTCACTTGCAAGTCTCATAGCCATCTCTAAGTCAACCCAAAGTGGTAATCTTCAAATCTTTCCCATTTCAACAAGTAACCCCACCATCCACTGACTGTAAAAGTTAGAAACCTGAATGCCATCTTTGGCAACTCCCTCTTTCTGTCTTCCCACAGCCAACCCATCACTAAAATCTGTGTATTTTACCCCCAAAACACGTCCATCACTTCTCTTCATCTCCAGCTCCACTGTGAGAGGCTGCTCACACCATCCCCTGCATGCCCCGAGGAGTCTCCAGGGGCACCCATGGCCTCCTCTGGCTTTCTTTGGGTGACCCAGGGCTGGCTAGGCCCCATGAGTCACGCAGGGGCAGCAGCACTCACCACCTCCTGGACTCCACACCTCACAAGTGCTTCCCTCTCCTGCCTTTGCTGACAACAGTCTCCCAGGTAAGCTTTCACCTTCCCTTTGTCTCCCCTTTTCTTCCCAACTTCTCTCACTTCTGCTTTTATCTTCTATTCTACTTCTTTGCCTTCCTCTTCTCCTTAGCTTTGTCTATTTCTGCTCTCTTTCTTTCTCTCCCTCCTGATCCCAGCTCCACTTGCTTCCACTTCTTCAGATGGGACAGTCATAGAAAGTCAGAGGTGGCAGTGACCCCACCTGCCCTCTGACAGTATGGAAGGAGATTGTGAGGCTCAGAGAGGGAAAGCAACTCACCCATATTCTCACAGCAGTGGGCAGCAGGGTCAGCCCTAGGGCTCAGGTACCCCAGCCTGGTCCAGCATTCTTCTCCACTTATACCTCACTGTTTTGTTGCTTTTTCTTGTTCCCTGTCCCTTATCCAATGACAGAAGCCCAGTGCTGAAGACAGGCCTAGTCATTCTTTGCACAATACCAATCAATAATTAGGGTGTCTGAGTATGTATGTATCTTTCTCTCTTTCACACACACATGCACAGACACACACACACACCACAATTACTGCATAGATATGGACACCTGCACCCAAAGTCTCCAAGGAACATGACTTCACCCTCTCCAAATGTTCCTTTTGTGCATTCTCAGGCCTTCAGTTCTTCTTCTGATGAGGCTGATTCATTCAGTTGCAGTTGGATGCACCTACAAAAATCCTCTTAAATTCCGATCACTTCACTACCAAGGAATTCATAAAATACCATGAAGAAGGTGCCCAAAGGAGATAGGGAGCAGAGGGAGGAATAAGTGCCTGAGCCTCTGCCTTTCTCTCCTGAAGCCCCATATGGTCTTGGCACAAGAGGGCTGCAGAAATCCAATAACATCTTCAGAACCCGTCCAGATTTGACACAGCCATCTGTGAAAAGTTGCTTGCCAGGGTGGGAGTGGCAGGGTGTGCTGTCACTATAGATTTAGGGTCAAGGCAGACTGCCAGAGGGGTGGTACAGTCAAAAGAGGGGGTCATTGGGGCAGACAGTGGTGAGAGGTAGGGGCATGTGGATGGAACCAGATGGCCATGAACTCTCCTGTTGTGACCACTTAAAACAGGTAGAAATACACCCCAGAGGTGGGTAAAATGCACAGCTGATTGCCAGGAAGGGTATGGAGCACATAAACTGAACTTAAAGCCTTGTAGCCCTGGGATTCTACTGAAAATCCACCGTTGGGCAGAGTTTCAAAACAGATATTTAGCAAAGAAGGATGCATTAAGATCTCAGGTTCATCCTAAGGCCCATGGAAGCACACCAGGCCTCCAGGGCCTGGTGAAAGACAGTAGCACAGCTCTGAGCACAGACAAAGCTACAATACGGTAAGAAGATTACAATATTTTTCCAGGCTACCATGATTTTGCAACATTTTATGGTTTTCAGCCAACATAACTCATTAAATGTGTAACAAAGAGGATTTAATAGCTATATCTTCTTTTATAAGACTTAACAAAATATGTGAACAAAACTCAGGTGCGAAAAAACTCTCCTTTGTCGGGCAGTGAAAAATGGCCACAGTGTCCACGGCTCAGGCCACCCAAGGCAAATGAGCATAGTTTTGCCCCCATGAGGAACTGGCAGCAGCCCAAGGAACAAGACTGCAGAGGCCAAGAAAGCCCAGGTGTTCTTCCCATGCAAACCAATGCATACAAAGTCCAAAGCGTACATGAGTGACTACAGAAAGAAGGGAAGCTGCAAGGGGAGTTGCAGGCGAGGGAGGGAGGAAAGCCCAGGGGAGCAAAGGGGCAGCGGGAGACAGAGCAGAGGGGGAGGTACAAGGAGGAGGGTGGAGACGGGGATCCAGGTTGGAAGGCACTAAGCATCAGGGAGGAAAGGCTGTGAGGATTTGACAGTGAGACCCCAAAGGAGCCCTGGAAATGAGTTTCTCCAGAGACCTAATGACTTTTGGAAACCTGTCCCTGAGAAGCTTGTACTGCATAAAGGAGGCAGAAGTGCCCTGCTGGGCTCTGCCTTTCTGCAGCCTGAATTCCTCCCTCTAGTCATGACCCTGAGGACCCCAGCCTCTCTTTCCCTTCGCTGGATCCAGTCAGACACTGGAGGGACACAGAACCAGCACCTTTCCTCTCAAACACACTCAGATCTTCAGTCCGGGAGGAAAGAAGGCAATGGTCCAACCAGGAAGAGGAGAAAAAGGCCTTTTCTGGTCCAGGACCCTGGCCAAGGCCTATCCTTCCATTGTGAAGCAATTTCCCTTCCAGCTGCATCTGCTGTCCCCATGGGAAAGCAGACGAACCCCTTGCTGGCTCTGCACCAACAGGCCAGAGGATCTGCTCCAGCTGACCCTGCTGCGTGGGGACACTGCCTCTGCCTCCCTCGTGCCCTCAGAGTAGCCACAAGAGCTCCCAGGGAATGGAGAGTGGAGCGGATAATGACAGGGAATGAAGAATCACAGCCAGCGTGGGAACAGGCAATGTCGGCTGGTCCTCCTTGCTCAGTCACACATTCCCAAAGCCTCTGGGGCCAGCATGAACTGCCCACACAAAGACTCCTAAGCCAGCCCCCAGACTCACCCACAACCCCTTCTTACCACATGCCTGGGACGCAGGCCTCTTCCTGCCTTGCACTCCCTGATCCACCCTCCCCGTGCTGAGAACAGTCAGTGAGATCAAGTCTCCAACCCTGTGGGCCTCAAAGCCCCATTTCCCTCAGGACCTAAGCTAGGAGAGAATTCCCAGGGGCCAAGGTTGGGAACACCCCTCTTTCTCAGAGAAGTTCTCACCCAGCCAGAGGACAGGTGTGGAGAAGTGCCAGCAGACTAGCTCATCCACAGCACAGAGAAGAACTGAGGCCACCTCTCCTCTCTCTCCCGGGAGCTCCTGCTGCTTTGATGGGGAACAGAGATGACAATGGCAGTAACTGGTGGGGAAGGAACTTTAAAGCCGCCGTTTTAAATGACAGCCATTGTTCCTTGGCAATTTTAAGATCAAGGAAAAGAAAGAGGCCTTTTAAGAAATGAATGTAGCACATTTAAGAAGCCCTAGAGGATTGGAGAAGATAGAAGAATGAAGCGGCTCCAAAGATGAGGCAGCTCCACGCGCGTCTGCAGCCCTGTCTTCCCTGGAACCCCAGAACACAGCCCCTCAGAAATAGTTGAGAAACTCCTGGAAGAGGAACCCCAAAGGTCAAGGCCACCTGCTGCTGCCAGCCCCAGCAGACATAACACAGGCAGGTTGTGGTCCTCTTCCCACGATCATGGTCCTTTTCCTCACAGTAAGAGGCTTCTTGGAGCAGAGTTAAAGGAGGCATATCCCTACCCTAGCCCAGCAAAGGCAGATATGCAGGGAAAAGCAATTAACCCAGATAGTAAGCATGGGGTAATAGGCCCAGACCCACAGGTCTTTCTGGGGTGGCTCAGCCTGGAGTGTATCTCAGGAGGCAGTGTGCAAAGGCTGGTGCCACCATCTAGCTGGCACGAATGGCTTCTGACCCATGATCTCCTAGCTCTGTCCTCAGGTCCCTCCTGCATTTTCACGTGTCACTACCCCCTCCAGAGCTGGCAGTAAAGATCCCCACCTGCCAGTCCACCTCCATCTCAACTGCAAATGCTCTTAAGCCAAACACCTTCTTCCCAGGGCCAGCTGCTCTCCAAATTTCCCTTTTCTGACTCTGGCCTTCTCCTTTCTGGGGCACTCATCTCCCTCTCTACTTGATGAGATTCTATTCCCCCCAGAAAAGCCAAAAGGACTCTTCTCCATGAAGTCCTCTTGGCTTTGTTCTTAGTAGTCTCTCCTCAAGCTAAATCAGTGGTTCTCAAAGTGTGGTCTCCAGACCAGCATCATCAACATCATCTGGGAACTTGTTCAGAATGCTGTTCTTTAGGCCTCATTCAAAAGCTACTTAATCAGAAACTCAATGTAGGGGAGCAACAATCTGTTTCAACAAGCCCTCTACGTGATTCTGATGCTGAAGTCTGAGAATCACTGGTTAAAGGCCATGGAACTCCGTGACCAGTGTGTGTGCTGATGCTGAAGGCCCGAGCACCACACTTGGAGAACCACTGCCCTAAACCTCTGGACCACTTCTGTCCTTCCTGTGCATCTGAAACTCAGGCTCCTGCTTTGTGCATAGGTGCGATCTCCACAGAACAAGGCTGAGTCTTGCCTGCCTTTTGGCATCTCCACACTACCCTGCAGATACTCAACATACAGCTCTTGTATTGGCTTGAAAAATAGAGGCCCCTGACCTTTGGGCATGCTTCCACCGCTGAAGAGACAACCTCAAGCCACCAAAAGCCTTTTGCTTTCTCCATAAAGAGCACACAAGATTTAATGGGCTGCATGTCATGGAGAAGCTTGATGGCAGGAGAACCCTCCCCCTACCAGATCCCCTCCCTGAGTGGCTGGTACCTTGAGGTTTGGGCTGGAAACTGCCTGCCGACTACAGCAGAGAGAATGTGTGACAGCCTGTGACGGCTCCCGCAAAGTCTCTAGCACCATTATCATACCAGCACTATAATGGCAAGAAAAAGTTATTTCTATTTTAAATTGTCAATATTAATCTAATGCTTACGATGAATGGAGTAGTGATGATAAATGGGGTGTTTAATAAAGATGAAAGCTCCAGCAGCCTCAGAGAAAACCTCCTTTGACTTAAAGTTATCGTCTTGATTAAAATTTCCATTTTATTATCCTAATCAACAATCTTTGTTCAATGTGCTACAATTTCTATTTTCTCCACTTAGAGAGATAATTAACAACACTATAAACACATTAAAAGTAAAATGTTTATTAAAATTGCTCCGTTATCCATATTTAACTTATTTTTTAACAGTGCTTCATGGAGACATGCCCTTTCCTCCAGGAAGACTTCCCAGAACCAACCTCTCCGGATGACCCCTTCCTGTTCCCAGGGCCCACAGGGAGCAGACAACCTCTGGTCCCAGTCACACATTCCTGTGTTCAACAGCCCTGCAATTTAATCCAGTTTCATTTCATTTCATTCAATCTGGCATCTCTTTATGCAGAGCATAAGAGACTCATTAGTCTCCATTATGAATGTGGGCTGGGGTGGAGATGAGATATAGATGGGAAACTGAGGCATAGGAAAATACAAAAATGCCCCCAATAAGTCAACTTTGCATTTCTCTAGAATGCAAAGGTTCATCAAATAAAGGTTCTTAATGAATAAATAGCCTCTCATACTTGCTGGAGGAAACCACAGCACTACACAATCTAAACACCGTCTCCAGGCAGGATATCAGGGCACAAGGTATCTTGAGCGACAATGGGAAAATTGTTTAGGTCAGATTTTTAAAAACACAACACTTATCCTTATCCAAACATGGAATCTGACTCTCTATATGAAAGTTCTGCTCCACAAAATATGGAACACTGAAGCCAGGTGGAAATGGCTCCCTCGGGTGACCCTGGATACTCCCGAGGGAGCACCCTGGCCAAGGCCTCCTGGTTCTCATTTCCTCCCTTCTTCTTGTCCTCATCTTGGGGCAGACCAACAGACTCAGTCACCACCTTACTGTGTTCTTCAAACAAGGCTGATTAGGGACCAGGAACTGTCTTCCCTGCAGCCACCAGAAGGTCTGTCATGTGTGGCTATCACTCCCACAGAGGACTTTGGTTTAAAAGCACTTAGATACAGCATCTGATTTAATCCTTCCCATGGCCTGGTAAGGTAGGTGGAGTCTCCACATTTTAAAGATGATAAAACTGAGGTGCATAGGGGTTAAATATCCTGTGCCAAGCACACAATGAATAGGCTGGTGGCTGTCCTCATCCCAGCTGTCTTCTGGGGGCCTCTGCTCTAGCACACGCCTCCAGCCTCAGGATGACTGGCTACATCTGAAGCAGGAGGCGGAGCCCAGCCTTCCCCTACTGCTGTCGAAGTCCCAGGCTCCTATGAACAGCCTCTCTTTGTGGGATTTTTTTTTCCATGATGTGTGTGTTTTAACCTGAGTCACCTCTGGGTATCCTGGAGCCTTCCACAGGGAAGGCCACATTCTGTTAATCAGTGTGAAATGGCACATACCCTCTGACCCCTCAGAAAGGAATGCGTACCAGAGTTGACAACACTTAGGGAAATGGAGGAAACAGCAATCCGCAGAGGCCCAGAGGTAAGAGCCATTAATCTCCCGCCACCAAAGGAAATGAAATCATTATGTCTGCAGCTACAGAATCCAAAAGAACAAATTTCCTGCCAGGATAATAAATGGATTCTTTTGTTTTTGCCCTGCCTCCCATCACATGACCCTCCTGGCCCATTCCTTATCCAGGTGACTTCACCGGGTAAATACCCAGAGGTTTCAGTTTCAGCCTCAATGATACACCAGGGTAGCGTCCCACAAGAGCACTCAGCCTGCCTGCTCTGCCCTGTCCCTGTGCCCTTCCTTCCCAAAACACTTCCTGCAAAGGTGAGCAAGGCTTCCGTCCCCACTGCAAGGATTTTCATGAAGAGGACCATTTCCCCACCCTCAGGCAGGAGCAGATTTGTGAAGCGACACCATGGAGAAGAAGGGGGAAAAGCCATTTTACCACTGAACAGGCATTACACAAGATGTACTTTGGAAACAATAATGAATAGTAAATATGGGCTATAAAGTTCCCAGGGCAAGCAAAGGAGCACCCACACGACACTCTTGCTGATGTGCGTGGAGGGAACAATGCAAGGCTGGGGAGGTATCGCAAAGGCAGCGTTATGGGCAACCTGGGCTCCACTGGGCTGCACTAACATTCCTCTGAATGGGGCCTCAGAGCCCTGCCCTGGCAGATCGCAATGTGCAAGCAACGAACCACTTCATAATGGGCTTCTGTTCGGCCACAACACCGAGCACTCAACTTCTAAAATGGGTTTGTATTTGCAAAGAAAAATTGCTGCTGGCTTAACACACAGCAAGAAGCCCTGGTGCCTGGTGAACAGACACAGGGAAAGCTCGTGTGCTGTCCCTCACTCTCCTGTCCCCTGGGCCCCCAAGGAGAGGCAGTGCCTGAAGGATGCAACAACATACTGATCAGAGGAGCTGCAACTCCCAAGCTCAGGCTGGCAGCCCCACTTCTCCAAAGGTGTGGCCCACATCAAAAGATCCTCTGCAAGTGTGAAGAGAAATGTCACGAGACCTCTTTGACCTGGGCACAAAAACCTCCACCTCCCAAGCACGTCTGTGTGTGTAGGCAGAGAGGCCAGAGGGGTATTGTGTGGGTAGTCTCAGTTCCCTAAGAGAAGGCAGGGTGTATCCTCTGTGAAAAATGAAATGAGAGCTTGCTAGATGCTCCTCAACTCCAAAGAAATACTGTGGCATGTGAGTGTTTTGCGTAAAACAGTGGATGAAACGATCGTGGCAAGAAAAATAAAATTATAATCCTCCTAGAGAGGCAATGCGATCATGTATATGACTGTTAGTGCCTAAGGTCTACTGAGATAGCTGCTCACATAAGAATTCTGTGGGATGCAGAATGTGGCTAGATGGTCTGGTCTCTCCACAACCCTGACTCTCTGCCCTGGATCAAAGACCTCGAAGCCACAGCAAAGAGGCATGGACACAAGATTCCCATGCCAAATGTCACTCCTCTGGCCCCAGAGCCTGCTCTTTCTTCACTCATGCCATTGCTCATAACTTTGCAAGTTATTTTTTATGCCTGCCTTCACCACTAGATGTGTTTCTCCAAAACACAATCTTGTTTTATTTATTTCTGCATCTGTAGCAAGATGGATGGGTAGATGGATGCCTGGTTGAATGGATGGATAAACTAGATCACCAGAGGCATATTGTCTTAATCAATCCCACATCATATGGAAAGAAATGGAATTAATAGTTACAAAAAACTACTCCATGCCAAGTATTGTTCTAGATGGTTTCTACATCTTATTTAATTCACACATCTACTCCAAGAATTGAGTTTTATTTTTGACATTTTACAAATGAGAAACTAAGGATCAATAGCATTTACTGACCCACAGCTAGGTCTGTAGAATACTCCACATCCAGTACCCAAATGTATCACATTCTCTGTCGGTCATCTGTCAGATTATAAGTGCAATAAACATTGGTTGGGCAACTGCTTGGTGCCAGGCATCATTCCATGCATTGAATATTCACAGACAAATCTGAAGTGGATTCAGGTGGAACTCTTGCATGAGTAGGGGATGAAAACTCAGGCTCTCCAGGGACTCCACAGCCAGGAAAAGTCTGATCACATCAAAACACATGTAAACCGGTAGAGACTTGTGCATAGAGCAGAGGGAGGAGGCGGGTAAATCCACTTTGAAAAAAGCAAAAATGAGCAAAAGTGACAGAAACAACCATCTCAGCACCCTGGAAATTAACCAAAGATGTTCAACAATCTGAGAAGTATTTATGTATCAAAGATTGGACTTCGAGTAAGAATAGTGGGCACATGAGGCATTCTTGCCTAGAGACGCACCCTCCTCTCTCACCCTCCCCTGAGCTCTGTTGAGATGAAGGTTCTTCCAAGGAAGGAAACAACATGAAGACCACAAAAGCTGTGGGTCAAAGGGGACTCACTTGATTTGGAGTGGCTGGTGATGCCATATCCAGCAGCAGTATCAGTAAAAGTGACGCACTCAGCAGGAGAGACCATGGCATGATTGGGGCAAGCATATACTTGGCTGAGGGTGTGCACACACTCATTGAAGGCCATACACTCCTGGCCAGCCCTCAGGCTATGCTTGCTCATAGAACAGGTGAAATTTACCACTGGAAAGTCAAAGCCAGAGCAAACTTCAAAATGACCTGAATTTTGAATGTGCCTTCCTACCTACACACAGATCCAATGGCAAGGAATGCAAGTCTTGAGGCTCAAGTGCTTCAGCACAACCTCTGTCTAATCACTGGCAGATCATTTACCTACATAGACCTCTAAGAAGCAAGACATACACATAAAAACAAAACTTAAAGCTAAAATCTGAACCAATGCAAAAGTGGTCATATACCATAGAGAAGACACATTCACAGATTAGCCCAGGCAAGTTACTCAACAAACAAACAAACCAGTAACAACATCATCATTCAGGGGAAAAAATAAGAACCCAGAGTTGCTACATTATCTAAAATGTCCCATTTTCAAGAGAAAATTATGACACATCCAAAGAAACAAGAAAGCGTAATTCATACTCAAGAAAGCAAGCAATCAAGAGAAACTATCTCTAAGTCCTCAGATATTATATAACAGCAGAAAAAACTTCAAAGTAGGTCTTATAAATATGCTCAAAAACCTAAATAAAACCATGTTTAAATAACTAGAAAAAGTATAACAATAAGAAACAGAAAAACAGAGATCATCTCTTAAAAGACAGAAATTATTTTAAAAACTAAATGTAAGTTCTGGAGTTCAAGAGAACAATAACTGAAATGAAAAATTCACTATAGGAGGTCAACAGAATATTCAAGATGGAAAGAGGAAAAAAATCAATGAATTTGAAGATATATCAATGGAAATTATCATGTCCAAAGAACAGAGAAGATTAAAGTAAAAGGTAATAGAACCTCAGAAATCCATTGATTAACATCAAGCACATCTACATACATATGATTTAAAAAAATTCCAGATAGGAGAGAGAAAAAGGGAAAGGAAAAAAAAGTGAAAAATAAAGGTTTAAAACAGTTCATATTTAATGAGAAACATCAATCTGCACACATCCAAAAATCCCAATGAACTTCAACTAGGGTAACACAAGGAAATCCACAACTAGATACATCATAGTCAAACTGTTTAATGGCGAAGACAACATTTTCAATGCTGCAAAAGAAAAAAAAAATAACATATAGAAAAACATCAATGTGATTAATATGACTCCTTTTCTGAAACAATGGAGGCCCATAGGTAATGGAATGATATTCAAAGTTCTAAAAGAAACAAACTGATAACTAAGAATTCTATATGCAGCAAAACTATCCTATAAAAATGAGGGCAAAATAAAAACATTCCTAGACAACCAAAGCCAGAGAATGTGTCACCAGCAAACCTGCCTAAAATACAAAAAATACTAAAGAATGTCATTCAAGATTAAAAGAAATGACACCAGAAGATAACTTGAAAACACAGGAAATAAAAATGAAAAGCATTGGAAATGGTAAATATATAGGTTAATATAAGAGTCTATGTCTTCTCTAACTTCCTTAAAAGCAATACAGTTATATAAACTAATAACACTGTATTGTTGAGTTTATAACATATATCAGTGTAATAAATCTACCATTAATAGCACAAAGGAGGGGTGAGGACATTCATGGGGGAGAAGCCACTTGTGCCACCCCCAATAAAGATGTATGAGATATTAAAAGATGGAAAAGTGGGAAAAGTACTCCAGGCAAAGAGAATTGAACAACCAAAGGTGTGGAGACACGAAAGACATGTTTGAAGAAGAGCAAGTTGTCTTATTTTAGTGCATTGGAGATAGAGAAGTTAGAAAAGTCAGTTGAAGGTAGATAACTAAGGAGGCCCATGGAAAGCCAAGCTAAAGAAATAGAACTGGTTTTTACCCAATTAAAGGGAAACTAGAGGGATGCTGTTTTTTGTTTTTTAATTAGAAGAATTAATTTTTCTAGTGGGTGCCTCAGGAAGGCTCTTCTGACTGCAGGCATTAGAATGGCACAGGCCCAGGATGGAGTAGATACTGGATGGACAGGGCTCTGGGTGGCATTAGCACAGAAGAGTGAGGGGTGAGGGGTGAGGCTGCTGCAAGGGAGGTCTCCTAGGAGCCCAACTATCTTCTTCTGTTGGGGCTGCGATAACACAATACTATAGAATAGGTAGCCCATAAACAACAGAAATTTATGTCTCACGATTTTAGAGGCTGAGAAATAGAAGATTAAGGCACCAGCAGATTTGGAGTCTGATGAGGATTCACTTTCTGATTCATAGACAGCAGCTTCTCCATGTGTCCTCACATGGTGGAAGGAGCAAGTTAGCTCTCTGGAGTCTCTTTTACAAGCACTAATGCCATTCATGAAGGTTCCACTGTCATGACTGACCTAACCAACTCCCAAAGGCCCCAGCTCTTACTATCAACACCTTTGAGGTTAGGTTACTGGCATATGAATTTCGGGGGATCGCAAACTGACTACAGCACCACTGCAATGATGTGTGGGGATGCCTCTGATGTCCTCTTACTCCTCTCCCCAGCTCTCAAACTCGTTGGAAACGAGTTCAGACAGGAATAAACCAAAGGGAAATACTGTTAAGTGGCAAACAACTCATAAGAAAAAAAAGAAACAAGAGAATTTAAATCCAGACTATGCCAGACATCTACCAATCACCTCAAATTCCCTCATTTAGTCTGGAAAGGGATATTTTATTAAATCCATTTTACAGCATCACCCAGTGCCCACTTCTTGATACACACAGCCTCTCCTGGTGGAATGAGGGGAGATGTAGCTGAAGAAGGGGGCTCTGAGAAGGTGGGAAACCAGAGAAGGGGCCCATACCCCAGAAGAAGCCCCAAGATAAGACAGGCATTGCGGTGCAAAACCTCCCCTTCCTAATATCACCTGCATTGTTAAGTGACCAGCTGGAGATTGCCGTTACAGTAATGAGTCCATCCAAAAGTGAGCTGGAGGGTGATGGCAGCCAGGTCACTAAATCCCACCCTGTACTGGAAGCTTCCCAGGAGACTCTTAAAGGAAGGAGTTGTCACATCTGTCAACAAAAGAGAGGCTGAGGGCCAGTCAGGGACCTCATATTTACAATGTGTACCAGTTCTGTGCTCTGTAAAACGGCACCCAGATTGCAACGTTCTCAACAACTTCATAAAATACATTTTATTAGTATTGTGGTTCTGACTCAAACAACTTCATAAAATTTTCTTTCTTATGAAGTGGGTGCTCTTACATACTCACTTCTTTGAAAGACAGAAGTTCAATTGCCAAGAACTATATTATTAGGTATGGGCACTGAGAAACTATTTTTAAAGGATTAGGGCATACTTAGGCTATTTGTGGTGCTTTAATCTGAAGTTTCTAATGCATCTGAGAGCCAGACTGATTTTATTTGTCCAATACAGAGCTATAAAAAGAAAACAACTGCATTTTTTTCAACATAAAATTGGGGATTTTTTATCCAGTGAAAATCCAGAAGATGAGGCAATGCCCATATAGCTCGATGTGGCAGGAGTTTGCCTATTCACAGGGTCCCCCCACCAGGCAACCTCACCTGCTTATGAAACCTATGGGCTTCCAGCAGGCATCTGGATCTAGAGTGCCTACTTTGGGTCAACCACAAACATTAACATTGTCTACTACAGGCAAAGCCCTGGGTCAGGCACCATGGGGAACAAGGAAGTAAGGCCTGGCCCTGTGCGATAGAGATGCATGCTGCCTGGGAGATACACGGATGCACAGAAACAGCCGATTCAAGGAGGAATGCAATTTGGGCACAAATGGCGGTGCCAAGTGGAGGGAAGTATAGAAAAAAGATTTCTTACCAGAATGCAGTGGAATAATGTGGCCCCATAAATAAATGCTAGCTCCCTGCTCCTGTCCCAGGATCTCACTGTGGGATGTCCCAGGGTCTCAGGGACTCCTTTAGGGGGTGTCAGTCCTAGCCCACCCTGAGCAGATCCTCAACAAGTCACATTCAGCCTTTCACCTATTTATTAAACAAATGGTACCTTTGGGGCATGCAGCAGAATCACCTAGAAGCTTTTCCACTCCCCATCCAAAAAGGTACCAACACCTATGCAGTTAGGCTCCTTAATGGGGGACCTGGGAAACACTCACTGTGTGTCTGAGACCCATCCCCCATTACGCACCACTGTCCTGTCCTATGCCAGACCCCATCCAGAGAACTGCCCCTCTCTCACTCTAGTCAGAGGCAGCCTGGCAGGAGGTCATGACTCAGTGGAGCACAGAATTGGGTGCTCTTGGTCCTGTGCCCAAGGCATGGCACAGCAGGGCTTTCTTGGTGTCCAAGGGCAGAGGTGTTTTCAGGGCATGCCTGCCCCTCTGCCTTTTAACCTGAGACAACTTAGCTCCTGTCCAATTCTTCCCTAGGATTCACTTTATTCCATGCCCATGTCACAGCAGAGAAGGGTAACACAGTCAGAAATGCCAACAACAAAGGAACAAAGGAATGGACTCTAAAAGTCCAGGTGAAGCTCAGATTAGTCATCTAACAATTACATGGAAATAAGCAGTAGCCAGTAACAAGCATGGTGAAGGGCAGGGATGTGTCTGCTGAGCACAGGTACTATGCACACTTATGCAGAATCAGAAGGCAGTGAGGCAAGAAAGACAAGTCTGGTCTTTGGCTTGAACACTTGCTTTCACATCCTGACCAAGTGGATTTCCCTGTTAATTTCCCTGCATGTGTAAAATAGAAACAATATTCTTGGTTGTGTATTGAGAATCAAATGAGGTAACATATTTAAAACACTTGATACAATGCCCAGCCCATAGTAGGCAGTTGTGCACAAACATTTGTTCTTTTACCTGAATATTAATTGATGAATTAATGAATAAATATATAGTAGAAAAGAAATAATTTACTTGGACAGGTTCCAGACTGCTTCTAATTACTTTGTTCTTTATATTTTTATTTGGATCTGCCTAGGGGTAGAAGGTTTGCCTCCAATTTTCTAGCTCCAAAAGTTGCAGCTCAAAAGCAGTCGCTTTTTATGTGCTTTTCTTGTAATTAGGGTACAATGCCACCAGGTGGCAGTGGCTGCTCTGAGCACATTACCAAACTGTAAGACATGAATTGTCTTATTAATAGATCCAGATTCCCTCTTTTTGGATTGTTTGGAATAGTTTCAGAAGGAATGGTATACTATAAGAACACATGCACACGAATGTTCGTTGCAGCACTGTTTACAATAGCAGAGACCTGGAACCAACCCAAATGCCCATCGATGATAGACTGGACAGGGAAAATGTGGCACATATACACCGTGGAATATTGTGCAGCCATAAAAAACAATGAGTTCGTGTCCTTTCTAGGGACCTGGATGAACCTGGAAACCATCATTCTCAGCAAACTGACACAAGTATAGAAAATCAAACACCGCATGTTCTCACTCACAGGTGGGTGTTGAAGAGTGAGAACACGTGGACACAGGAAGGGGAGCATCACACACTGGGGTCTGTTGGGGGGAAACAGGGGAGGGACAGCGGTGGGTGGGGAGCTGGGGAGAGATAGCATGGGGAGAAATGCCAGATATAGGTGATGGGGAGAAAGGCAGCAAGTCACACTGTCATGTGTGTACCTATGCAACAATCTTGCATGTTCTTCACATGTACCCCAAAATCTAAAATGCAATAAGTAAATAAAATAGATCCAGATATATCCATAAATTTTCCAGATATTAATTTTCAAACAGCAATAAAGGCTACATGTGATTGATTATAGTATTCTATTAAGTGAAGGATTTTTTAGAAGAGGGTGCTAAGCAATTATTCTCCCATGATTTTGAGCACAGCATGAGAGGATGTGGTTTTAAATTGGGGCATAATAGATGACAGATACCAGAAAGAACTTGACTGACCAACAGGATGATAAAATTTTAGTATAAACTGTTAGGAGACTCTGTGGCGAAGACACTTGGGAGATGTCCTAAGAGCCAAAATAAACCCTGGGAAGTTGTGAGGGGAGGAAAGGCTAGAACAGGAAATCAGGAAGCCAGCGTTTCCTCTTGGCTCTGCTTCTAATACATCATGAGACTTTGACCAGATCAGCAAATTTTCCTGGGCATCAATGTCCTCATCTGTAGACGAGGATGATGGATTAAGTGATCTCTTAGGACCCCCATGACCTCAGTCAACATGAATCTTACACCTTTTTCTCTTGCATCTCCCTGATCTTCTGTGGTGATGACAATTGCATCCAGACCAGAATCTCAGACAGCTTGTTACATTCCCATGCAATGAGAAGCCTCATTATCTACGGGGCATGAGTGTGTTGGGGGCAAGAGCAGGGCAGATGCATGGCCCAAGAACCACAATTCCCTACAGCCTCCCACATAATCCTGGAGTTGAGCCCACCCAGCCAACACCCATGTTCTGCACTCCTCATACTCCTGCCCTCACCGCCTGCCTGTGTGTAGGGTCCATCCAAGTACCATCTCTTCTTTTTCTATGGCTGTGTAATGTCCAGTGCCTGCTCTGGGGTCACAGATGGGAGGTATGACTGCTTATCTTATCTAGAGTGCATCTTGAAAGAAATTGCATGAATGAGGCCATTCATGCTCCTTACCTTCTTTTTAAATTTCCTTGTATAGAAACTGTTAAAAATTCTACCAAATAGGCCCCAAACACCTAGCTCTCTCATATTGGCTAATTTCCAATGTTTGGGGACCAGAGTAGAGTGTTCTTTTAGACTTTGTTCTTTTGGCAAATCATGCTTTTGTAGATATGAGCAAGAAAGCAAGGCCTAAAGAAGTCCCCAGCTAAAAACGCCTTTCTTCTCCCTGCTAGGGTGCAGCCCAGAGGGCACCCAGTCTCACCAGCCTTACCCCTTCCCTGAACCAACAAGGTGTAGTTGCCCTCTCCTTGCCATCTCCCAGAACAGACAAGGGCATTCTGCAAAGCCTCTTGGACTCAATGGGAACTGTCTGATGGTCATCCTAGAGTTTCTAGAAACAACTTCTGCATCCATGAGAACCCAGCAGGAAGACAATCAATGACTCTTTGGCAATAAATTAGGTTTTAAAACATCCATTTTTCAAATTAACTTCAACTGAAAAAATATTAATTTGCTTTTTTGTAACCAAATAGATAAGATGAAGTTTAAAGATAAAATCATGGAATAGAGAGTATACCTTTTTTGTTATGTAGTGCTTAAAAGATTAGATTATTTTAATATTTTCAAGAGAAGGTTTACAACTAGGTCCCGATATGAACCTGACATGCTGGTTTCTCGTATTGTCCAGAGTTAGGCGAAGATCAGTCTTTAACTGCAGGGGCCATCTTGGCATCCAGCCACATGAACAACTAGCTATCATCCTTTTACAATATCAGCTCCATGTGTCAAAGCTGAGGGTGGACATGTCAAGAGATGGATATTTGCTGATACATAATTTTAAAATGTCATCCAAGTCAACTAAAGTCACTTACCTAAACTTGTCAGAATATTAAAATGAAAACCAATAATAGTCTAGTCTATCAACAGAAAAACAATGTCTCCTTTCTTTAGACAAATTTATTCCAGATTAATCACTAGGGATTTAAAAAACCAGGGGAGCTCCGATTTCTTTTCCGGTCAGTGAATTAACAGGAAGGAGAAAGTAAATGTCAAAGTAGTTGCATAATGAAAGACCCAAAGTTTCCTATCTTGATTACATTTAAGCTGATTTGTATTTGTTGTTAATTTATAAAGCTTGTGTATCACATCTAGAACTAAAATGCCAACAGTGCATTTGTTAAAATGTGTTTCTGTTGAATGTAAATATTCATAATATATAAATATGTGATTCTAACCAAATACAATAATTTAAATGTCTATTATTTTTGTTATTCGTTATTTACCTAATGAAGTGTAGTTTTTAAAACTTCACCAAATTATATACCGCATCATGTATACTTGTTACGTTAGTTTGGCCTCTTAATTTAAAAATATCTGCTTCAATTTGTGTTAATACATTAAATTCCTAAAAGATTACTATATTTTCAGGTGCAAAATTAAAGCTAGAAAATTAAGCAATTCTTTAAATGCACCTTTTAAAGCAAAACCTGCATCGGATTTATGGAAAACAAGGAATTTAAATCTGTTACTAAAATTAATTTTTTACTTGCGAAAACTGAATATAATAGGTGTTTAAATCATGCCTTGCATTGACTATTGCTGTCAAATCAATCTGAGAATAATGGAATGGAATTGTGTCTTGGAGGCATGCTCAGAATGTCCACTGTGGCTGCATGGGACTGAATGGCTGTGCCCGGCCAGATGCCCGTGGACAGTTTTCCATCAGGGAGGGCCCATCCTCTTCCTCTCTCCAGATACCCTTTGCCTTCACTTCTGTCTTCAAATGGAATGTCCACAGAAGGTACAAACCACCAACTGTGATACAGCCTTTCACTAAAACCTTATTTATGAAGAAGCTTGCTGACTCTTGGTAGAGTGTCAGTCATTTCTATATTTGGACCAAAAGAGCTCCCATGCCTGAAGCCTCCAATCTGTGACCAAAGGAACCCACAGGACAGGGAGACAGGAGTCCTGGGGTACTGGTAAAAGAAATGACGCTGTTGGGCCAAGAATGGATGGAGCCCTGGGAGCCCCAGAAACCTTGACACCCTTTTTCTGCTCACTTCCGCAGACCTCTTCCTCCCCACTCAGACCCTTCCCTTCCCAGAAACGCCCTCAAGGATCAGGGGTCTTTCCTCTCACTGCCAATTCCAATGTATGTCCCACCTGGCTTGATAAATCAGGTGCTGGAATAGGCTTTGCAGCCAGATTGCTCTGGGCTGGAATCTTGGCTCCTGCCTTTTTTACTTGCCTTGAGTAAATCACTTTACCTCTCTGGGCTGACAGGTCCTTATCTGTAACCTGGGGAGCAGGGTTGTGGTCAAGATTCAAAACAATGTAAGAAAAGGCACTAGCACAGTACCTGGATGCACCATCCGCATCAGTAACTGTCATGTTCACACGTGCATGCCTGTGTTCCTCACCACCAACCCCTCCACAGGGCTGAAAGCAGCAATCACGTGGACTGGAATACAGAATCTACCACCATTAAATGCTGTCCAGTTCAGGGCAAGCAAGGGGTCCTTCAGTGTTCTGACTCCAATCCCACTGGGATGGAGCTTGTTTTTCTGGAGTTTCCATCATCTCCAACGACGCATGCCAGCATTTCTCACCTCAGGCAACAGCTCTGCTAAAGCACTACCATTAGGAGTGACACACCTGCTCAGATGTTAACACAGCTACTCCTGCAGTTACCTGGCCTCTGAGAGAATTGAGAACCTGATTCCCAGACACTCTGTGGAAGCCAAGAAAGAGAGACTGCCAACCCATTATGCCACAGGTCCAGCCAACCGTGAGAGTGAGCCTCTAAATTACCCCTGTTCACTTGACTGAGGAAGTAGCATTTGTTTTTATTTTCCAGGACAGACAGTCAATCACTCATAGGTGACAGAAATAAAGATAAATACTACTCATTGAACTTTAAATCAAAATGCTAATCCCAGGCTGACTTCTCTGTCAAGGCCTGACACTGAAATAATTCAGCAGGCTTTGATTATGCCCAAAATTAATGCTCTGGTGGAGATTATGTCTATTAATCACAGATTCTGATGGCATAGCTGCTCATGTTCATCCGCCGGGTGACATCCAACACTGTTCTGATGGCCAGGAGACCTTCACCTGGGTGTCCTCAACTTACAGATTACAAGCCAACCTCCAACGAGAAATATGAGCCAAAGGCTTAAGGGTCATCTAAGAAGTAGCTGGAGGGGGCCATGTCCTGAACATGAAAAGATGGCAAAGCACTGTTCTGTCTTTACTAAGGACCAAGCAAGAGAAACTTGGGCTGGCCAACGTGAGTTCCACAAAAGATCCAAGGGTGACCCCTGGGATGACACTCAGCTGTGATGTCACACCACAGACAAGCCCAAACAGCCAGTAGTTACATTCCAAAAGACTTTCAGGAGTAAGGAGTTTGTTTTGTGTGAGAGGAAAGAAAATTTCTTAACTCTGGAGGTCTTCTAGAGGGGAGAGTTAGGAATCCAGATCAAGAGATCACATGTGCGTTTGATCGCCACACTGCTGCACTCCCAAAATCTCCCCTCAATCTGATCTCTCCTGCAACAAAAATGTATTTATCACTTACTATTTACCAGGCTGTATTCTAGGCATTTGGGATATGTCTGAACAAGAGATCAAGGTCCTTGTTATGGGCTTGCATTCCAGGGAGTTTCAAAATCCCCCTGGTCCCTGGACCTCCTCATCTCCTGCCTACATAGTCTTCCTCCCTGCTCTCTAGTTGGTCCAGTTCGTCTTTTTTTCCACCTCATCCTGTCTTAGCTGCCTCTCAGCCACCACCCAAGTGTCGGGGCAGCTTTCTTAAAGGTAAATTTGCCTAAAACCCTTTAGTGGCTCCTCTGCCTAAGGTTGAGAACCCATCCTCTTATCATGCTCTGGGGGCCTCCATAACCATCTCTGCTTATTCCTCTAGGCTCAACTCAGCCCACTCCCCTTACAGCACATGATGCTCTAAAAATACAGGGCAGACAGTAGAATCTCAGCACACACTGTGCTAGGTGACCCTCTGCCCTTCTGTTGGCCATTCACTTGCTGGGCACGCCCTTTATCCCTCATCTCTGCTCTTCACCTCCTCGTGCCTAGAGACTCAGCTTCACAGGCAGCTCCTCCAGACACCCTCAGGTTGGGCCAGGCCCCTCCCTAGGATCCCGCAGTGTACTCTGCCTCCTTCAGTCCTAGCATCCATCACACCTAGTTATCATCACCTGCACATTTGCTCGCTGCCCGTATCTCCCAAGAGACTGAACTCCATTTAGCCTGAAACAATGCTTTACACATTTTGTAGTCCCAGCACAGTGTCTGGAACATATTAGGTGCTCAATGAAAGTTTACTATCCTGAACCAATCATGCCATAAAACCTAACCACCCTTTAGTACATTGTTTCCATGGGAAAATTGTGTTCCAAGTTCTGCCTGGCCTGTCAGTGACACAGCTCACCCACTCACAGTCCTAATGACAAGATGATGAGTTCATCGGGCACACTCTATCCTGGGCATCTTTCCCATCAAAGCAGGGGACCTGAGGGCAATAGGGCAGGGTCACAGGGTCAGTGTTGCGCCACTGGCAGACCAATGCTGAGGAGTCCAGGTGGTTTTGCCCCTAAGGCCTCACTCATGGAGAGCTGAGAGTCCCATGGGACCCCAGGATGGCTTCTGCCTGATGTTGACTCATGGCCTGCAGGACATTATCCCTGAAGTTGAGCACACAGGGCTAGGATCAGGTCACCCAGGGCATGTACTGCTGAAACTCAGACTCCCACCTACAAATATTCAAGACTCTTCTCCAACCAGAAAAATAATTCATTTATAAAGCACTTTTTAAAAAACAGCATTACTGACCATTGCTAAGACCTAACCAATACCAGTATCTCCTAAAAGACAGAATCATATAAACCATGAGTGATTGAACAAAACATTAAATACGCTGAATTGCAGGGTTAGAAAGTTGTCTCCTTTTCAATTATTTGTGGTTCTGATTATAACAGAAGAAAGTTTCAGCTGGAGACCTGTATATCATTAGCTCTTCTCCAGCATTTGCTAATTTCATTTTTAAGGAGTTGAGAGCAGGTTTCAGACTCAGTCAAAAGTTAGAGTTCAATAATACCAACTTCACTGTCCACATGTTTACTGTCACTTTCAATTTGTGATGAGACTGTTTTCCATTGACAATGATGGAATCAAGTTTCCTTTTAATTAAAAATACCTTTATTTAAGGTTTTCAGTGAATTAAGGAAAAATATTATATAATAATAGTACAGTTTGTATGTGGGTAAAAGGGAACTCACAGCAGTGATACTCGGGTGACTGAAGCCGGAAGACAGAAGAAGAGCCCCTATTAACAGGTCTCAGGGTGGTGTCAGGTCTCAGACACTTCATTTGAAAGTTCGGAAGTTTAGTTGCCTCATTACCTGTCCCAGATTTCTTCTCAGTTCTGTCTGCTGTTACCTTGCTCCCAGCCTGGCTTTGGCTCCGTTCTGTAAGGCCTTTGGTCACTCTCACAAATGCCCCTGTGCACCCCTGATGAAGGTCCTCTACAGCCTGCTCAGCTCTGTCTTGCCTGTTGATGTTGGGTTGTCAGATTCACCAAGCCAACAAACAACAGGACACCCGGTTAAATTTGAATTCCTGATAAACAATGAATAATTTTCTTAGAATAAGTATGCCTCAAATATCACATGCAATATGTCAATGTGTGTCCCACGCAATATCTTGTGCTTAAAATACTTAAAACTAAAAAGTATCTATTGCTTACTTGGAATTCATATTTAGTGGGCATCCTGTACTTTATCCAGCGACCCCACCCTGCCATGACTCTGAACAACGCTGCTCTCACAAGACGTCGACACAATTGGACAATTTCTGAAAGCATCATTGATATTTTTCTTTTTCAGAGTTTCAGCCCAACATTCTCTCAAGCATATCATAGAAACATCCAAACAGGTTCAGTTCTCCTTCAGTGGGGTTGAACCAACAAAGAATATAGAATCTCCTCTTCGGGAAATCAGAAAATCTCAGAAGCATGTATGGCTTCTGTAATCAGAGAAAAGGGCAATAAATGTTATAAAACGGGGGACAAAAAGCTGCTGGACCAAGCTGAAGGGAGGGAAAGTAGACGTATTTCCATGTGTAGAGAAGCAATGTTTAGGAAAGTGAAGGGATCAAGAGTCATCCCAACCACAGGGGGAGAAAAAGGTCTTTGAGGACATGGCAACAGCTTGTGGTAACTTCTGCGGAGATGTTTGAAGGGAAGGACGAGGTATCAGAGGGGTGGGATAGGCAGAAGCAAACTTCTATTACTTTTTTGGAATCAGATAGGGGAGAAATGTCCCTAAATTTTGTGAACTTGAGGAAGGAAAGCTGGAGAAAGTGAGGATGAGAAAGGGTGAAAGGGGATGACCTGAGAGTATCTGCTCGTTCCTAAGTCTGCCCAGCTGTGGGATTAGGTAGCTGTTCCAGAATTGTGGGATCAGAGTCCTGCTCAAGAGGCCATAGCTCCCCTTGTGGAAATCTGGAATGCTGTAGGCCCACTCCTGGCCTCCCAGCCACCCTCCCCTGCTCCAGGACAGGTTACAGGCCACACTTGCAAGTGTTTTCAGAAACCTGGGAAGCAATTTGCCTGGGGCAGGACACTGGGTCCCAGTTATACTAATGAATGGCCCTTTTATGATCCATCTTCTCACCAGAGACCACTCCGGAATTTCTTTATTGGAAGGATTTAGGGGAAACACTCTGGTTGGATGGAAGATGCCAGAAGCTACATATTCCTGGGAGTTTGCATGAGAGTAGGAAGTCACTATTTCAGGAATTGAGAGAGAGCTGATGGAGGGTAGGAGGAGTTTAAATTCCCTTCCTCAAAGTCTTTGCTGAGGTTTCCACTTGGCACTCATCATCCAGGGCTTCGGCCCCTTCTTCACTCAGTCTGTAGCACCCTCCTAGCGAGGACAAAGGTGTCAGACTCTCCAGGGCAGAAGGCATTTCAGCATCCTGTGGCCCACTAGACATCAACTGAATGGGCAAGTTTGCATCTGGGGCCCAAGGCCAGGCAGGGGTCAGGCCAGAAGGGAACTCTTGAACACAGTCTTACCCATCAGCCTACCAAGGACTCTCAGAACCCTCTCCTATGTGTTTCCTTTTTGAAAGGGAAAAATAGTAATAATAATCTCCCCCTTCCCAGAAAAGCGCATGCTTTTTACTAGTGACTTCAACCACGTTGCCTTTCTCTGAGTGCTTCCCTCACCTGCCATGCTTCTCGACCCAGACCCCCATCTCCAGATCAAAATACCCCAAAGCTCCCTGCAAAACTCCCCCACCATCCTCAGGACAGTGTGCATATATATTAATAAAAATTAAAGTTTTAATTTAAAATGTTTTTTGGTAAAATGTTTTTAAAGATAAAAGAGATCAGAAGAAATAACATTTTGCAGTAAAGGCAATAGGAGGAAAATTAGTGAAATGTGACATTCTGCATGTGAGATAGCACTATAATAGTATTGTACATGTGTTAATTCCCTGATTTTAGATTATTATACTATGGTTAGGTAAGAGTTTTTACTGCTTTTAGGAAACAGACACTGAAGTGATTAGGAGTCAATGGGCATATGTGTGTGACCTATTTTCAATCCGTTCTGAAAAGAACAATTACGTGTGTATGTGGCAGGTACGTGTGCAGGGGAGGAATGAGCACAATGTGGTAAAATGCTAACGCTGGAGAAATGCAGGTGAAGGGCTGTATTAGCTTCCCAGGGCTGCTGTAACAAAATACCACGAACTGGTGACTTTCACAACAGAGACTTATCATCTCACAGTTCTGGAGGCAGAAATCTGAAATCATGGTGTTGGCAGGGTTGGTTCCTTCTGAGGGCTGTGAGGGAGAATCTGTTCCAGGCCTCTCTCCTGGTTTCCGACGGTTTGTTGGCAATCTTTGGCGTTCCTTGGCTCACAGACACACCACTCTGATCTCTGCTGTCATCTTCTCATGGCGCTCTCCCTGTGTGCATATCTATCTGTGCCCAGATTCACCCTTTTTATAAGGACACCAGTCATACTGGAATAGGGACCTATCTTATTCCAGTATCACTGCATCTTAATTAAACTGCTTATTCTGCAAGAAACCTATTTCCAAATAAGGGTGTATTCTGAAATTCTGGGGATTAATATTTTAACATATCTTTTTAGGGGGACATAAATCAATCCTTAATAAGAATATAGTGGAGTTCTTTGTAATATACTTAAAACTTTTCTGTAGGTCTGACATTATTTCAAAATTAAAAGTTTTTTGTAAAGATAAACAGAATGAAGCTCTAAGAAGAACTGAAGGGAAGGTGTGACAGGGAGGAAAGCATTATTGAGGGGATGCCTTCTCAGAGACACATGGTTCTAAAAGCCCACCAGCAAGACAGCTCTTGAGAGGCACCTAGGGAAAGTTACCATCTCATGATAGGTCCTTATGGCTCCAGGATAAATAGAGTCCCCCATTCAACCACCCCCATGCCCAAGGTCTTACCTTGGAGATAAAACTCTCATTATTTGGGTTGAAAACATCAATTTATTTTTTCCCTCCAAAACAAGCTTGTTGCTGAGCACACTTGCCCAGCATCTCAATAGATGCTAGTGGTGGTTAATTAAAAGAATGTTGCTAAACAAAGACAGCTAAATAATTGTGCGTCTCACAGAATTTTATTCCTTAACTTGTATCTCTTAAAAATAGCACACTCCATATGAGAGTTTTTATTTTATTCAAATCATGCCTGAGGAACAGTGCATTTATACGGTAGTACTCCATGTACTTAAATGAGGAAGGAGCCCCAGGAATTGGTGAGTGTTCCCCAAAACAGGGTATGGCCTGGGTGATCAGAGGGCCCCAATTGCCAGCCTCCTGAAGCTCATGTCTCAGCAACTCAAACCTCCTCCTTTATCACCTCCAGGGATGGGACCCTGCAGATATAGGAAATCTTGGAATGGCATCTTTTTAAGTAGAAATTTCCCATACTTGAGAAGTATCACCAATCCAATCCAATCCAGGTGTCTCTGCCCTGATTCGGTGTCCATACATACTCCAGACTGCACTGAGCAGTCTACAGGAAGCATCATTAGACCCCTTCCCTGGCCTGCAGTCTCCTTCTGGCTGGGGATGCCCTGCAATTCCCAAGTGTCCCTCAAAGGGCCATTCTCCATCCTCCATCCTTGCTAGGCACACCTAGTCAACTGCAGAGAATGGAAATAGCACCAAACAGAGCATCAGGTATGGTCTCCACTTCTGGCTGTGCCCCAAACTCACTGCATGACTCTGGGACAGTAATTTAGTCTCTTGGGATCTCAAGTTCCTGATCTATAAAATGACTAGATTGAGGCAGATGCTAGGAATTAACATATTTTTCAAATGTAGTGGCTTAACTAGGGACCAGGCTCCAAGAAAGTTCTAACTAACCAGGAACAGAGCAAAATGGAGGCTGAAATGCTCCATTTCTTCTCATCCCACTTGGGAAGCTGGGAGAACCACGCCAAACCTCTCATTATGGCACCATATTCAAAGGCATATTCATTACGGGTCTTTTTTTGTTCCTACTCACACAGTGTTGGTTTTATCTCCATCCTTTGCTGCAGCTATTTTCACCAACCCTTCACCAAAAGCCCCAAATGCCACTAACATGTGAATTTTGCACATTTATTTCAATTGCATGGAAACTATCCAGTTGGCCAACTTCCCTCAACAGGGCACCACATAAGAGAAAGCAGGAGTCCACAGCACAGAATCCCAAAGAAGGAAGCCACCCATGGACCAGGCAGTCAGGAAGGCTTCCTCAGTTCAGAAAGGTTTAACACAGGCCAAAGGGCACTGAAAGGCTCAGATGGAAAGGGTGAAAAATGAGGGCAGAAAAAAAAGCACAAGCAAAGAGATGCTGGTGGGGAGAGAGAACTGCCCATCTGAAGAGCAGCCCAGCGAGACAATGAGGCTGCCAGGCAGAGAGGCGGGCAATGGGGGGGCAGGGGTGTGAATGAAAGGCTTTGCAGGCCGGTTTCTGCCAGCCAGCACCCACTCTCTACTTTTCCTAACTGTCTATATACTCTTGATTTGCAATTTCACCCCTCCCCATTCTCAGTCTCTGCCTTTACAGTGCCGCCTCCACCCCAGCTCCCCAGGGGAAGGAGCACTCTAGGCCAATCAGTGAATTCTAGCCCCTACACATGGTGACTGGTTGAGAGCTAAACAGGCTACACACTGAGACTGGGATCAATCAGAATCACCCTCAGGACTTGTGCAGGAACTACCAAGAAATTAGTCTCCCTGTTTCTGGTGTAGTGGGAACATAAACCTGCTGACTATATGGGAGAGCTTTAAGCTAACCCAGAGGAAGTGGGGCTGAAGACAGAGGAACAGTCCCAAGAGCATCCCAAATGCAGTCATGTCCAAAACTAGTATTGCACAGTACTTTTAATCACAGAAGTCCATAAGGAGTGTGCGTGTGTGTGTGTGTGTGTCGATTTTGTTTACTGTCACCGAAAACCAAAATAAGTAACTGTATTGGGAATTTTAGGTTATAGAGAAGTAGCACTAGACTAGGGTGTTAGAGAGACCTGGCCAGATCCCAGCATTACCATATAGTAGCTGTGTGAATTTGTAAGTAAACCACTTAGGTTCCACAAACTTCTGTCTCCTCATCTATAAATTGGGCATAATAATTCGTGAGTTGACACATGTAGAAGTGCAAGCTCCTTGAAGACTGATGGAGTCTGTGGAGTTTGTACTTGATGCAGGAGACGCTGTGGTATTCTAAGTAGAGAATTCACTGGAGGGAAAATTATTCCAGGCCCTGTATAGGCAGGATGGGGCCAATGATCCCAGCCACTCAGGGAACCTACTGCGTGCACTACGCCATCCAGGCTGAGAACAGGTAACATACTCCATGGACATTGCGTCAGATGTTCAGAGATGAGAGCTGAAGCATCTTTCACACCATGTACTGTGCTTACCAGGGGGTGCTGAATAAGAAGTCACCTATGCCACCCTGGCCTTTCCCCCTACAAAATAGAAAGATGACTCTTACCCTCTTCCCTCAGGAACGGGACAAGAATTAACTATGAGCTCTACAAACTACTTTGTACTCCCTGTGGAAAAGCTGCTATATAGCTACAAGGGAGTGATTAATTTTATCTCTCTAAATGTCTCAGTATCATTTGCCAAAATGATGATTTATTATTTAGACAACCTTTATATTTCCAAGGGGCTTTAAAAATCATTTATAGTGGAGAATGAAATAAAACTGATTAGGGCCCTGAAAAACAGGAATGGTGAAAAAATGCACAAGGAACTGGGGGTTATTTATTCACAACCAGAGAAGGCAAATGAAGGACATGGCAAAATCCATCGATTATATGCAGAGCAGTACTGCTAAGGAGAGGCCCGTATCGCCATATGATGACGGGAAAGAGAAACGGGAAGAGACAGCAATGCATCTGGACTGATGTAGGCTAGACATCAAGCAGATAACAGGAAGAACTTTCTAATTGTATACTGGCTCTTAGCTCAGTATCTAAAAAACATTTTAAATTACCTTTTATAGATGATAGCTGAGGTAAAATAAAATGTAGAAAGACAATGCAGATATGGTCAAAGAAACATATCTTCAAGAAATGATAAAAGATGAGACAGTAGAAAACTGGGAGGGTGAAGTTTAATCCTTCTTTCAGGAAGAAAAGTATCATGAAAGGATGCCATGCCAAACTATGGTGGATGAAGGCGACTGGAGTACACTATTATGCAAAGAAAGCATAGAGAGCTCCTAGAGGTATCATGGGTTGAGTAAGAACAAGCCCCACCAAACCTACTCCCTTTCCTTCTTGGAAATTTCCCTAGGACACGAGATCATGGTGTATCTAGATTTCAGCAAAGCACTTGCTGAAATGGACTATATGGAGAACTGCAGGCCAGGGCAAGTACAAACTGGTGAATTCACAGCTGGCAGAAAAATGGTACCTAAAGAGCGTCCAACAGAAGCAGCATCCCCTGTGGGATATCACAGGCTCTGTCCTCTTTGGCATTTTTATCAGGCTTGGATGAAACCCTGCAAGCGACACTCATTCAGTCTCAACTGCTGAGATGCTTGGCTAAAACCAACCAGATGAAATGAACAGTTCTGCACACTTAGGTTCAAAACTATCCCATCAGAGCTACAATAGATCTGACCTGACTGACATTTATGTTGCCAAACTGAAGACCAACTTCCAAGCTTCTAGAACAGACAGACAGACGATCCCAACATCTCCAGCCTGCCTTCTTTACAGCAGGATTCACCAAGAGGCAGGTCTGCACTGGCCATCCCCTTCCCATTAGAGAGGTCTTCAGTCACATGCCAGGACTGTGACCACTGACCCTAGACCTGTCTGGATTTTATCTTACAAAGCAAATTCAAGGGACTGCTTGTGTTCCTGTTATCTATGGAGTATGACAAATCACCCCCGAAATTTAGTGGTGTGAGATAGTAATGTTATATTAGCTCTTATAGTCCTGCAGGTTGGCTGGGCCCAGCTGAGTAGTTCTCACCCAGGGTGACTCAGGAGGTTGCAGTCAGATGCTGGTAGGGACTGCGGCCATCCAAAGCCTCTACTACCGCTTGATGCCAGTGGTTCACTCACACGGCTGGCAGTTGGTGCTGGCTGTCAGCTGGACGCTCACCTTGGGCTGTCAGCTGAAGTACCCATACACAGCCTCTCCATGCACCTTACAACACAGCAACTAGGTTCTCAGAGTGAGCATTCTAACAGCTAGAGTCCCTAGAGATCCAGGTAAAAGCTCTGAGGCTGCTTCTGACCTAGCTTTGGAAGTCCCAGACCTTCACCTCTGCCACATTTTACTGGTCAAGCAAGTCATCAAGTCCAATCCATATGTAAGGGGAGTTAAGTTAGACTCTAGGTTGACAAGTTCCTACCGTTAAAGAGCTTGTTGGATGGGAGATACTGCCGTAGCATCTTTGAAAAATAGAACGGGCCACTGCTTTTGACAACAGGGAGCAATGCGATGAGAAGTATTCCAATTAGTAAAAGTATTGTCATCAGTTAGTGATGTGCTGCTGAGCATCACACCCTAGGAACCTAGACCTAGGCCCTTCAAGCCCAGTGTGCACCAACTGGTACTGTGCCCAGCATAGTCAACATCGAGTTTCTGGCCTCCCAGTTTCCTTCCAGGAACCCACATGCCTCCCAGTACTTGACCCCAACTGGCTCCATCTCATTGTTATCTCCACCTGACATGCCATATCAATGGGAATTAACAGCCTCATCATGCTGGGCACACAAGGAACCGCCCACTACTTAGTCAATTGCAAGAGCTAGGATTATTTTAAAAAAAAAGCATTAGCCCTTTTGTAAACATTCAGAGAAAACTCAGAGAATTCGTATTTGTTTTTGATTATTCTGAGTTTGCAAGCTGAAGCATTCATGGTTCATAAAACCCATGTATTTGTTCCAAATGTCAGTGTGTTTCCCTTTGTGCAGCAGCAGATGCTGGGCAGGGGGAGGGCTGACGGAAGGCCTTCCGCATCTGTGCTAACAGATCATGTCTTACAGCCTCCCCACGTGGCTCCCCATTTCCCTGCTTTCTTCTCACTTTGCTGTTGCAGGCAGCTGTGACATCATAGCCTGTTGCCATGGAAACTGATGCTATCACAGACTTCTGACTTTAGGCAATACAATTTCTTTGTATTGACAATTTCCTGAGACGACATCAGCATGGATCTTCACATATATGAAGGAGAGTGGAAAACCTACCAGCTTCCTGAATATTTACTGAGATCTGTATGACTAATTGCCTCATGGGCAGAGTAGAAAGAAACCTGGCTGGACCTAGAAGAGACTCTGGTGTTACCCTTCCAAGCTGGGCCTTGGTTTTCCTAACTGTAACATGGAAATGATAATCCTTAGCCTTTGGAATTGTTGCATGAGAGTTTCCTATTATGGAGCCTGGGGCAAGGCAGATGCTCACCAGGCAGGCCTCCCTTCCTCAAGACCCCCCAGACCTTAAACTTTAAGGAGTTTATGTGACCTGCTTCAGCATGAACCCTGGAAGACATTGGGGTGTGGGGATGAGAGCAGGTGAGGGGACCACAATGACATGGACTCCGTTCCCCTCCCTGTCGCCTTCCTCTTTCTCCTGTCCTGTCTTCACTCTCCGCTGCTCTGAGATCTGCCAGATAGTTCTGCCTAGAACGGTCTTCTCTCTGAACTAACTTTCTCCAATAAGGAGGCAGGTGAGTCCTTACTCCAGTTCACAACTTCTCTTGAGTGATTTAATGGCTTTTAAGCAAAAGCAACTATCTGAGAGGCCTCAGGCCCAAGGGAAATCCAGTGGAGCTTTTAAACCAGGGTCTGGGTGCTTGGAAGGTGCAGGGAATGAGTAGGCTGGGTGGTCCTGTGTTGGGCACTTCTGCTTCCCCTCTCACCAGATCTGAGGCAAGGGTGCAGGCCTTGCCAGTCACCCACACCCGATCCCTGTGTGAACTCCCCGGGTTCATTTATGCCAAGCCAAAGCTACAATCTGCTACCCCGACTCCCACAAGCAATCCCAGCACTTCTGAGAAAGACATAAATCTCTTCCAAGGTGACCAGAAAAAAAAATTTAAATTTAACTGCAAAAGAATGTTACTTTAAAATAGAAGAGTCTTTGATGTAACTTAGATCTGTCATCTTTGCAAAATTAGGTAAAAGACAACATTTTGGTGCAGGATGGTGCATCGAGCAAGCCTCTCCAGGGAGGGCTTGGAGTGGTCTTTGCTCACCAATAGAACCCAACTATATTCTACAACGTTAAGTAATATTTCAAATAAGAATTGTGGGCATTCCTCAAAAGTGTTTAGGCAACTTTTTGACTTTAGGAAGTCAGTCCTTTTGCAATGGGAATGAACCATCACCTGCATACCACATCAGCCTACACCAGCTCTGCTCACTCGTGGCCAAGTCTGAGTGAAGGGTGGTTGACCACAGGAGTTGAGAGAGGCCAGGAGCCCAGGCAGCCCAGGCTTGGTAGTGGTATGTGGAGTGTGACCATGTCTGGACACCAGCTACTGTGCTGAGTCACCGCTCAGACACAGCAACACAGGGCACAGCCGGTATAGCAGCACAGCAGGAAGGGCCCCAAGAGCCATAGAGCCGCAGGCCTGTGCCCTCGCCTCAGATCTGGTGAGAAGATCTGCCTGCAAAGGGCAGGCAGAGGGAAGGGGATGTCTTCGCCAGCTGAAGCACTCTGTTACAGCTGGAACACATCCCCAGCTCCAGATATGAAGCAGGGCTATCTCCCACCTCCTATACTCATCTCAGGCAGCACAAGTCATTATGGGGAGCTCCCCTCTTCCTCCTCCATTTCAACATTTCTTTCACTTTCCATTTAACCAACATTCTCTTGGATGAAACTGTCTGGGAAAGGCCACTCCGCTGTTAACCCACTTGGTGTGTGGCCTCAAGCTTTGACCTCCCCAACCTCTTTTCCCCCCAGAGCTGGACCTAATCCAGGTTGGAAAAAAGGGAGCTTGAGAAGGGCTGCACCCCAAAGGCATCACAATAGCACAGACCGCCCCAGCCTCCCAGTGTCACCATTCCCAAACACGTTTCTGTTTGTATCAGATCGTTTCATACCCAAGAATTGCAGAGAAAGACAGGAGTCCTCCTCGAATGTCAGAGGCAGGCTTCTGCTCTTCATTGCCTATGGTTTGGGAGTGTTTTCTTCTGAATTTTTCTCCTTTATTATACAGTCTAGCCTTTGAGTATTTTAGGTTTCTGGATTTCATGTTTTACCTTGTTGATATAAGCTTATCCTTTTTTCACCATTAATTCTGTCCCCCTGCCCAGCCATCTTTTATCTTTATCATAACTTTTTCACTTTATTGGCTAATGTCTTTAAGCAATTAATTGCCTGCTTTTTTATTTTTCACTATTTGATTATCATTTTTATTTTTACAGATCCTAATTCTAACATTTCTCCTTAACTTTAAAAATTCTGTGATGGTTAATTGTGTCAACATGACTGGAACGTGGATGCTCAGGTAACTGTCACATATTACTCTGTGTGCCTCCAGAGGGTGTTTTTGGGTGAGACTAACATTTCAATGAGTAGACTGAGCAAAGCTAATTGTTTCCCCTTAATGTGGGTGGGCCACATCCAATCAGTTGAGGGCCTGAATAGAAGATAAGGGCTGACCTTCCCCAGAATAAGGGAGAATGCTTCCTGCCTGAATGCCTTTGGACTGGGACATCAGCCTTTTTCCTACCTGTGGACTCAAACTGAAACACTGGCTCGGGTCTTCAGCCTGCCTTCATTCAGACAGGACTACACCATTAGCACTCATAATTCTCAGGCCTTCAGACGTGGACTGAAACTAATCCATCAGCTCTCTTGGGTCTCCAGCTTGTCAATTCTCCCTGCAGATCCTGGGACTCACCTGCCTCCATAAGTATGTGAGCCAATTCTTTATAATGAATCTTCAATCAATAATTAAGTATATCCTATTGGTTCTGTTTCTCTGGAAAATTCTAATACAAATTCTTTCTCCTTTTTAAAGCTTATCTGGTTTTTGTTTCTTTTGACCAGCAGTGAGAAGAGCATGTGCAAACGTTCCGGGGCAGGAGGAAGCATGGAGAGTTCCAAGAAAAGAGAAGCAGCCTGGGCCGAGTGGTGGGAGCGTGCACTGTAGGCAACCCAGGCAAACACAGATAAATAAAAAATAAAAGAAAAAGCCATCAAGAACTTGCTGTGAAAGAATCACTTGGGCTCTAATTATTCTGGTTGTTTGTCTCTGCATGGAATAATATGAATAGTTTTGTGCCTGTGATTAGAAGGCCCAGCCTCTAGGGGCTAAAAAATTACCCTTAACTGTCTCTTCCCCCCAGTTGTTCTCCTCATAAAGGCAGCCAGTTTCTGGTCCAGGGGGGCATTGTGTAACACTGGAAGGAAGGGAGGGAAGAAAGGAGGGAGGAAGGAATTTTCTGAGCTCTCTGGTAGAGAGGCCTTCCCTAGGGCCAGAGGAGCATTTGCCTCCATGCCTCGGCTATGGAGATGTTGTGGTGTTGCTGCAGGGATACTGCTAAGTGCTCTCTAAACTTGCTTTCCCCAGACATGGAGGCTCACTTCATTTCTCAGCTCATGTCCAGGTGGGACCATGAGAGTAGTCTTTGCCAATGGAAGAGGAAGTGATATATCTCCCAGGCTGAGGTAGGTAGGAAGGTAAGAGCGAGTGCCTTTTCTTCTGTCAGCATCCATCAGCAGGGTCTACCAGCACGGATCCCTGAGTGACAGGAGGGGTAGGTAAGGGGAGGGGAAGGGGGCAGAGCCCACCACTGGCCTCACCAGATTGTGATATGAGTGAGAAAAAAACTTTTATCTTGTGGGCTAAAAAATTTGGAATCAGTTGTTACAGCAATTAGCTGACACTGACTAAACCAGAAACTGGCATGACAGGTGCCCATGTGTCCCTTGAGCTGGGCCCACCCTAGCAAGGCAGCAGAGCAGGAAATGCAGAAGGGCATCTGTAGGCAAGCCTGGGCTAGAAAAGGGGGCAACAGAGGGCAGACAAAGGGAGAGAAGCTTTGGCTGTGGGAACACAAGATCCAAGGGCAACTACCTTTCCCACAAAAGCAGCTGCAGGGACAGTGTCTGAGCTGTCTGGGAGGCGCAGGGATGTGCGGGGTGGGGACCCAGCTGCTCCAATGCTCCAAGCAGAACCCCACACTGCTGCATTGAGAAGGGAAAGAAGAGGCACAAAGAAGGGAGGAAACATTTATTGAGTGTCTACTACATACCAAGCATTGTCTGTACCAGGAAATCAATGTATGTTATCTCAATTACTCATTCCCAAGCCCCTATAACGGGGTATGATTCCTTCCCATTTTTTAGAGAAGGAGCTACTTCTAAGGCCTACACCTACAGACTGGCCAAGTGGAGATAGGAACCTGGTGTGGGAGATCACCACATGGGCACCCTTCTGCCTCCCTCATGGGAAATGGGAATTCACCAGCAGGGACCCCATACTGCCTCCTGGACCTCTGAAAGGCACCTATGCACAAATGGGAGGCTGCCTGCCCTCAAGGCATAGGGAGAGGGAGGACACACATCAAATAGAAGCTCCAACTGGTTATGGAAGTGATGAGACAGAGGTGCATTTATGCCTACCTAACATCCATTTCCCTGTGCTCAGAAGTTCACCTCTGCATACAGCAAAAATCCCACCTGTCAAAGCATTATCCTGTTTGATAACCCATGTTTAGACCCCGTTCTATCCTGCTCAAATAGCCCCTTCACTCATAAACTGGCTACTAAGCTTCCCATTGTAGTCCGAAGATTGAATCAGCCCCTACCTCTCACCTCCACCTCCTGTTTCCAGCCAGGCTGCCCTCAGCCTCTGTTCATCTCCCTTGCTCACCCCGAAACACAGTCCTGAAAGGGGAGGGGCCACATGCTTGGAAGACTCTCAAGAGACCCACAGGGAAAAGTCATTATTCAAAAGAAATACTTGCATACACATGTTTACAGCAGCACAATTCACAATTGCAAAATCATGGAACCAACCCAAATGCCCATCAACGAGTGGATAAAAAACTGTGGTATATACAAATGATGGAATACTACTCAGCTATAAAAAGGCATGGATTAACGGCATTTGCAGTGACCTGGATGAGACGGCAGACTATTATTCTAAGTGAAGTAACTCAGGAATGGAAACTGGTATGTGGGAGCTAAGCTATGAGGATGCAAAGGCATAAGAATGATACAATGGACTTTGGAGACTTGGTGGGGAAGAGTTGGAGGGGGACAAGGGATAAAAAACTACAAATATGGTCCAGGTCCAGTGGATACTGCTCACGTGATGGGTGTACCAAAGCCTCACAAATCAGCACTAAAGAATTTACTCATGTAACCGAATACCACCTGCACCCCAATTACTTATGGAAAAATAAAATAAACAGACACTATGGCTGTCCCCAGCAGCATGGACACACCATAAGGTCACACATCCCAAGCTAAGGCAGCTGCCTGCCTGTCAGCCTCTTAAACAAGGTTCCAAAGACTTTCAATCTCATTATCCAAGAGCTGGCTGTAGGTTTCTCTTCTTGTTGAGTGAAGGACCAAAGGAAAGTGGGTAGAGAAAGTGAATTCCCCAACCACCACCTTACAGGCACCTAGGAGTGTGAGATGGTCACCTAAGGGGCCTACGCTGGTACCTGGACATGCCTTCCCTTTTCACATCTTTCCTCTCCACATAGCCCTTAGGAAATCGGGGAAATGGAGAACTCCACAAGCTGGGCCAGGAATGAGGTGGGGAAAAAACATTAAGAAGCCACTTGTTTAAAGAGTGGGTAGGAACATAGGCACAGGACCTCGAGAGGTGTCTGTGAACCTGGCTGCATGTGGCGGGCAGCTCCCCCTACCACCAGTCATTGCACCTTCCCGCTCTGGGCAGGGGCCTGGGGTATTGGATCTGATTTTCCTCTATGGATGACCATTCCACCAGGCTTGGGCCAGGAGCTGGTCCTATCCACCGGAATCAATCGTATCCACCATTAGAAGAACAGCTTGTGTTTCCAGAGTACATCCCAGTTTACAAAGCATTTCCCATACACGGGCTCCGATTCCTACTCAACAACCTCTTACTTAAGAGCTCAAAGGGGAAGAGGTTGGACCTCATCATCCCCAATGGACAAGGGATAAAAATGAGCCTTAGAGAGATTAGGTAACTTTCCAAGGTTACACAGCCGGTAAATGTGAGCCATTTCTCTGACTCCCAATACCAGCCTCTTGCATGGATTTGTACCTTCAGTTCTAAGGCCATGGTGGGGCCAGACACCACAGAGCTCCATGTGCACTCCTCTGCCAGGACAGGGAAATGTGACACCCACTTCCAGCCCTCCAGGTGGCCTCAGCTTGGCCACAGTGGCTAGAAGCCTGGGAACCAGGTGCTGGGAGAGCTATGGCACCCAAACCTTTAAAGGGTGAAAGAGCTGTGCCTACTAAAATTACAGGCAATACTGACATTGTTCTACTGAGGAGAGCCAATGTCAGTGAGTACACTGTCCAGTGCCTCCCAATTCCTGGGGCCACAGAGAGGGGAATGGGCTGAGGCCTTCAAACTTCATTTTTACACTTTATTTTTATCTACAGAAACAGGCAGCCCATAGTCCATGGTTTACAGAATTTGATTTAAAAAAAAATACTACATTCAAATATTATCTTGATTTTGGTGCCCCCTTAATTTTGCTCCAAATGAGTGCCTCCTTCACCTTACCCTAGAGTCCCTGTTCCTCCCCTTCTCCACAAACCGGAATCCTGGTGAAATGGGAGGAAGTCCTGGAGAATGTGGAGAAGGCAACATTGGTCCACAGAGCCCTTCCTTGCTCTGCTGGATCTGCTGGGAATTCATCTAGACCTGCTCACTCTGAGGCCGAATGCCCCGGGAGGCCCTGCTGCCTAACCACTAGGCCTCCTGCGACTCCTGGCCATGGTGTGTCATGTCAGGTTACAGAACATCACCCCAGCACACACTCCTGAATATCAGCTTTTCCAAGCCTCTCAGAACACTGGCCCTCCAAGCCTACGGGAGTAGGCAAGGGAGAACCACCCACTGGCAATAGATGGGCCACACAAGGGATTGGCAAGGAGAGGAAAGATTTAGGGATCAGTTTTCCCAGAGGAGGGGGCCTGGGAATATGTTTTAAATGAAAAAAGAGATACAGAAGTAATGACAATACTAATAACTACCATGGGCTTTAAACACCTTATCTCATTTATTTCATAATGATCATGTCAGGTAAGCGCCACTGTCACCACTTATGGGACAAACATATGGAGGCCACAACTGGGAGGTTATGCAGTTTGTTCAACGTCAGAGGTAGAATTCAAATCCAGACCTGTCTGAATCCAACACTCAACTGCTTCACAAAAAAAAATCCAGCTGGGCACAGTGGCTCATGCCTGTAATCCCCACACTTTGGGAGGTGAATTGGGTGGAGCACTTGAGGTCAGGAGTTCAAGACCAGCCTGGCCAACATGGTGAAACCCTATCTGTACTAAAAATACAAAAAAAAATATCAGTTGTGGTGGTGTGTGCCTGTAATCCCAGCTACTGGGGAGGCTAAGACATGAGAATCACTTGAATCCGGGAGGTGGAGGTTGCAGTGAGCCGAGATCATGCCACTGCACTCCTGCCAGGATAACAAAGCGAGACTCTGTCTGGGAAAAAAAAAAAAAAAAAACTCATCCTATCTGTTCAGGAAGCCAGCTTTTCAGAAACACCTCAGAAGTGGAAGAAGGACAAGGTGTAAAGGACATGGCTTGTGGCCCCAGCACTTACCTTTGGCAGTTACTTAATCTTTCTGTTTCTCAGTTTCCATGCTCACCCCCCAAAACAATGTGTACCAATAAATAAATATGGCACAATAACAACAACTGTTGAAACTAGGGGTAGGGGTGGGGTAAGCGTGTTCATTGCAGTATACTTTTGACTTTTCTGTACTTTTGGAAATATTCATAATAAATTGAGAAAAAAACAAAATGTCCCCAGGTCAAAACTGATATATGACGCCATCAAAGAAAGTCCCTGGCATCAAAATAGCTGAATAAAAAATAGCTACATTAAACAGCTGCACCAACCCCCTCATGGCATTGTGGGAATATAAATTGGTTCAGCCTTTTTAGAGGGCAACTTGCAACATCCATCAAACTTTGAAACAAGGCACACTGTTTTCTTAAACTTTCCATTTTAAAGAAAGAGCAATCACACAAGAAAGTTGCATGAATGAAACAGGAAACCCCCATATTCCTGTTACCCTGATTCACCAATTTTTAACATTTTGCCACATTTGCTTTTTCATTTTCTCTCTCCCCACCACATGTATTTTATGGTACAATAGGATATATCGTATATGATATTACATATACATTTGTATTATATACACATTTGTTATTTTACATACACACATTTATTATTTTCCTCCCTGAGCCCTCTGAGACCAGGTTGCACACATCACGGCCTTTTACTCCTTAACTCCTCAATGCTTGTTTCCTAAGAACAAGAATATTCTCTTATTTGACCACAGTGCAGTTACAAATTTGAAAATATTAACATTTTCTTGCAATACTTTCATCTAAGGAGACCCGCTCCCCGAGTTTTGGAAGGCTATATTCCAATTTTGCCTACTGTCCAAATCATATCCTTTAAAGCAATTTCTTGGTACAGGATTTGTTACATTTACTTGTCATGAATCTTAAGTATTCTTTAATCTAGGATAGTTCTTTTTTAAAAAAGTACAAAATAAGTTTGTTAATTTATTTAAAGAGGCTGCTTCCCTGATGCAGAAGTTCAGAGACTGGGACTCTTGGTCCAGGCACACCTGAATTTAGTTGTTTTGAGGTGAGGCCTGAGGGTCCGCATTTCTAACAGTCTCCTGTGGGAACCCAAGCCCCGGCCCAAAGGCCACACACTGAGTGGTGACACCAAAAAGACCATCTGTGAAAAGCTGGTCCAGACCACCACAAGATGCATCTTGCTTTCCTCTGAATGAAGCTTTGTCTGCAATGGCAGCTGGACCCTGGGACTTGGGAGGCAACAAGACACAGAGCCTTCCCTCACTGGAACACCTCTTGGGCTTTCTGGAGCCAGGAAGTATAAGAGAGAGGCACAAGTCACTGAAGAAGACTTTTCTGCAGTTTCCCCATTTTAGATGATTCTGGGCTAGGGCAAGGAAGCCTGTTGAGAATTCCTATGCCCTGCCTCCTCTATCAGCACCAATCCACTATACCTTCAATAGGTACCTCTTCCACCAGGAAGCCATCCTGGTTACCATAGCCCACTCTGAACTCTCTGTCTGTCCCCTGACCTCCTATATTACTGAGCCCTGGCTATGTCACTGAGCACCTACTTGAATGTAATTGCTATTCTAGGTAACTTTTCTTTCCTGTCTCCATGCCTCTGCTTCTGCCACTTCTCACCTATGATATGCAACCTCATCACTCTCCTCCCTACATGTTCAAGGCCCAGCTTACCCATAAATGTACCCTAGCAAAAAGTCTCTCCAATGGCAGATTCCTTGCCTGAACCATCTTCAAGTGTCTCCCACCCAGCAGCAGGCATATCAGTCTGATCTCCACAACGAGACATTCAGGGTTCCTATGCTTCCACTGCTTTTGTTTGCTACAAGTCCCTGGTTTTCTTGCCATAGTGGCATGCGCATCAGTCTCTCTGAGTGATTCTGGGCAATGTGATAGGGTCCAGTCCATCCATCCATCATTTACCAAGTGCCTACCCTGTGGCAGACCCTGGGCTAGACTCTGGAGGCCCTCAGGGAGTCTCAGAGAGTGTGGGTGCCTGCTTTTCTCAGAGCCAAAAGTGATGCAGCATCAGCATCAGCTGCATCTTTGCTTGTGAGAAGTGACACAGGGCCCAGTTGATGAACCTTGATGGCACCACTGCAGGCTTTGCATCCTTGTCATGTGTCACCTACCCCATGATTAATGTGATCACTGATCGTCATCCTGCAAATAACAGCAAACATGGCTGAAGGGCCTACATCATCCCCAGTGTTGGAAAGCCTGTAGAATCCCAAGTCTGTCATCTAAAGCTAAGGAATGAGCCAAAGGCTTTCTCTATGGTTTGAATGCGACACGAACCACAAAGGCTGGAAAGCTCTTGGGAGTCAGAGTAACTGAGAAAAAGGTGATAAGCAGCCTGGGACACTCAGTGTCCTATCAAATGGGTGCAGTCCTGGGATTCCAGGACTGGGCTTAGAGGTGCTTCCTGTGCATAGTTCCAGACCACCCTTCACAGGACATTCTGTGCAGAAAAATTACACTTTTCTCCTCTAAAAGAAAGCCCAAAACCAAAAGATACCTGCCCCTGGAGAAGCAGGACCCTTGGGTATTTCTAGCTGATTTCTGCTGCCAGCACCACGGAGGTATAGCTGCTCCTGCAATGCCAGGTAGAGGCAGGAGAATGCCCTTCCTTCCTATCCAGGAGTATGATGAAGATGAGGTTGGAACTGGAGGGGATGCATGGGAAATAAACATGGAGTAGCACAATCCTAGGTCATGTGAATGATGGCTTCCTGTTGAGGCTCACACACTCCCCTAATAGAAGCCCACTTTCTGAGGCCCTGGCCCCTGTTGGGGGCACACTTCTTCCCTGATCATGGACAACCATCCATGTCAAGAAGATCATGGTCCATCCCTATCCCACTTCCAGAAATGAGACCCAACACAGGTACCAATTATGGTCTTCTCGGCACATCAGGACAACTCGAATTGTCTGGAAGTAGTGTGAGGAGTGGGGTCACTCTGTCACCTCTAGACAATCATCCATGTTGAAAGCAGACCCAGAACAAAAAACCCAACAAAGAAATGGACAAAATGTCTAAACATCCATTTCACCAAGGAATATATGAGTGGCTAACAATATGAAAAGCAGTAATAATAACATTATTATAAAATAAAATTTTTTTATTTATTTTTATTATAAAATTTTTATAATTATAAAATAAAAAATTATATTATAATTACAAAATAAAAAATTATCTTTATTATAAAATAAAAAATTATCTTTTGCATTTCTCCTAATAACATTGGGGAAATGCAAAAGATAATGAACAATGAGATGCCATCATACACCCACCAGGGTGGTTAAAATTAAAAAGACTGACAGTGCCAGCTGTTGGTGAGGAGACAGAGCAACTGGGAGTCTCATACACTGCTGGAGGAAATGCAAGACACTTCCGCCACTTTGGAAAACAGACTGGCAGTCTCTTAAGTTAAACTTACCATATTATCCAAGTATTTTCCTGAACAAAATGAACACCTGTTTTTCATTGTGTTCACATAAAGACACTTACTTAAATATTCACAGTAGCTTTAATTATAAAAAGCCAAAAACTATAAGCAAATGTCCACCAACTTTGAAATGGATAAACCAACTGTGATATTATCTATGCAATGGAATACTACTCAGCAATAAAAAGGAAGTATAACACATGCAGCAAAATAAATGAATCTCAAATACTTATGCTAAGTGAAAGAAGCCAAACAAACAGAAAAGAGCACATACTTTATGATTCCATTTCTATGAGCTTTTAGAAAAGCAAAACAATAGAACCAGAAACGGTATCAGTGGTTGCTGGTTGCCAGGGGTCAGCAGTGAAGGGAGGCAAATGACAGTGAAGAGACATGAGGGTGAAAAGGACAACCTATATCAGGTGTGTAGGGTGGCTATACAACTGCATTCATTTGCGAACCCTCACAGAATTGTACATTTAAAACCTACTATATATAAATTATGCTTCAAGAAACCTTATTTTTTCCAAAAATGGACCCCAACTCAAGTGACTATTTTCATATCCCTCAAAGTCAAGGCAGATATTCAGCAAGTAGGCACTGGCATAGCTGTATTTGTTAAAATTCTGAAATGCTTCCACACCTACCAGGGAATCATTCTTGCCTAAGCTTCTGAGTTACACCTGTGCCCCAGTCCTACTCTGGGTCCTCCTGGATCTCCCTAGGAGATCCAACAGCAGGGTTAATACCTGCTCAGAAGGGGGATTCCTGGACCAGCTAAGGTGGACATCCCTTCTGACTGTTCAGGGCCATACTGGGTGAAACTGATTTGGAAAAATAGATGGTACAAAGCTGAGCTCGAACTAGGCTTAGGGCCCACTAAGTCACTGCCAGGCTGATTGTGTTTAGATCATGCATTCTCAGCACAGGTGAAAATTGATTCTTGGCAAGGAGGAAGACTAAAAAGTCTTAAATCTTATAACGACCTGTGGCCCACCAAAGGGCCTCAGTATATGAACAGACATCCACAATATCTGTAGTACTCACATTTCACAGGGTGTGGGGTGGTCAGGAAAAAAAACAATGTCTTAAAAAGGCTCCTTAGGCCAGGTGCAGTGGCTCATGCCTGTAATCCCAACACTTTGGGAGGCAGAGACAGGTGGATCACCTGAGGTCAGGAGTTCAAGACTAGCCTGGCCAACATGGCAAAACCTGTCTCTACTAAAAATACAAAAAAAAGCAGTGTGTGGTGGTTCACACCTGTAATCCCAGCTATTCAGGAGGCTGAGGCAGGAGAATTGCTTGAACCTAGGAGGCAGAGGTTGCAGTGAGCCAAAATCATGCCATTGCACTCCAGCCTGGGGACAGAGCAAGACACTGTCTAAAAAAAAAAAAAAAAAAAAAGGCTCCTTCATAGGGGCAACTATGAGAATAAGGTTGAGAAACACTGGTTTAGCTGCAAGAATTCTGTCTGTGATAGTGAGAGCTGGACACCACAGCCCCAGTCCCCAGGCATAAGGGTGGAATTCCCACCTGGGAGGTTAACCAATGCAGAAGGTGTTGTGGGTATGTTTAGGTGGGAAGTGGGAGATCAGCTGGGAATGTGGGAAAGGGGAAGGGGCCACACGAGCCCTCACAGTCCTTTATACGGACTCCCCTTCTAGGGAAAAGCAGTCACTCACTCTCCCTCCTATGAAAACCTTTAACCCAACTCAACACAGCAAATGCTCAGGAGGACCCGTGAGGACCAGCACCCTGCTAAGCTTAGGTTAAATATATAGAGAGAGATGGCTGCAACTAGGACTGCACACTCAGGTCTGGCAGAGAGACACATAGAAACCCAAGGACTCCCACTCTTTGCTCTCAACATCTTATCTTTCCTTTCCTATCTGGAGTCCACGATGGCAGAATTGCACCCAAAAGGTCTGGAGTTTTCAGCTGGTGTAAGTAATGAAGACAACTTCCAAATTAGAAGAAATTAAGTGCTGTAGCTGAGTTCCCGGCTTTGTCAAGCTCAGCTGAACCACAGCCTCCTTGGAAACACTTGCTTTGTATGCTGATACATTATGACAGTACTATAATTGTTCTCTCAGTCCTTTCCCAGATATTTAATAACAATGTGAAGTGGGAGTTGCAAAGGTCAGTCCTCCTGTAGAATGAGCGTTGTTCTCATTGTCCTTTCCTGAATAGCCTCTTCCATTTTCTAGGCTGTTCTGTGCCAGTGAGCCCTGGTGGTGGAGGCCTGGTGCTGTTAAAGCAGCAGCACCACCTACTCAGGACAGAATATTCTAATTTGCTAAATGGTCCAGTGTCACTGTCTGTCTGCATCATCTGTATAAATACACACACACACACACACACAGACACACACACACACACACACTTCTCCGGTGCTACCCACGCTTCAAGCCCATGAATGGAAAGAATGTTAACTGCCAAAACCGGAGAAACCAGGTGATATGCATATTTGGCCTACTCACTTGGGCAGTTACTCTTGTGCTCTGGTTAGGTGAGAAGATTCATTTTCTAGGACCTCAAATCAACAGAGTCACATACCTATGTTAAAACTTTAAGTGCATGCTGAAAGTTCACAATAGTTGACAAATGGGTCTCTCTTAGCAGGATGCAGTATGTGAGCATAGACTAGCAAGCAGCAGGGCCCTGATCTCTCATCTCTCCTTAGCATGTTCCAATTGCCTGCCTGATCTTGTGGCAGTCATTCCTTCTCTGTGACCCTTAGCTGCCACATCCATTAAATGGACCTAATTCGCTGTCTGTCCAAAGACAAGACTCTTTTCCAATGCTGAGATCTGTGACTCTCTTTCTGAAAACATATCAGAGGGCAGCTTTCAGGAGCCACTGGATCATCTGGGGCATTTCAGTGCAAGGGTTGCTCAGAAGTCTGCATGCTCAGATAAGGCAGGGAGTAACGGCATTATAATTCATTATCCGTGTCATGCTGTTAGTAAATGTACTTCCTGTTTAGGCAGGGCTTGGTTTGGTAACTCAGGCACCATAAAAGAGGGTGATGTAGCCCTGGCAGTCTGTGTCAGAGAGTAGCTTTGTACCTAATCCTGAGGGCATGATAGTTGCTAAGGAACCATTGAGATGCAAATGAATTGGCAAATACTTAGCAGCAAGATATCAGAAAAGGGTGGGGAGAAGATGCTCTGAACAAGTTAGTCAGGTGAGTGAAAGGAAAATTACTTTCTCCTGATTGGGAAAAGAAAGTCAAGGGTTTTCATGCAGAGCAGCAGCATTGTGCTACTGTGTGTGTGTGTTATTTTTAATCTGTTCTTTTTCTGCTTAGCTGGGAGTAGAGGAAAATTGGAGCCAAGGGCAGGGAAGTTGGAAGGGCAAATGAAGCCTTCTTCTGATAAACTCTAAGTACACTTTAGATCTCTCTCTCTCTCTCTCTCTCAAATGAGAAAGAGACATCTAAGCTATGAAAAAAGTAGTCTGCAAAGCACTTTGAAGATCTGCCTTCTTATACAAGACTCAAAACCTAGGGGAAAGAGTACATCAAAAACTGAATAAATATTCTACTGATGAAAGATGGAAATAACAGGTGAGACTAGGCCATGATTGATAACAGTGAAAAAGAAGGGAAATGAGCCAGCTCACTATACCTACGAGTATGCACTCCTTTCATTCTTGCCCTCCAATGGATATCCAATTTAAATGCAGTGGTTAAATTCAGAAGCTCTGGTATCTGCATTGGAACCAGGGGATCACAGTGAGAAATATGGCTCTTGGCCCATTGTTTTTCTCATCTTGCCCTTAAATAGGAACCCTCCTCCTTCAGTCTAGTTGAGAGCCCTAGTCTAAAAATCACTTTGCCTGTAACCAAACACCACTGCTATCTGCCTATTCATCACTTTAAATTTGATCACAATGCTCAGAAAGATACAGAACATCCTGTCAAGAAAGAACCTATTTGTCTGACTGTCTCCAGATCTCCCTCCCTGGATTTTTAACTTTTCCATCACTTTCTGTTCCCCAGCTTTTCATCTTCAGGACCATCACAGCTAGATACCTCCTTCTACTGTCCAGAATCCATATGCTTTCCTTTATTGTACATACCATCTCTCTTACTTGGTTGCATAATTTAGCTGTCCCAGGAAGATTGATAGGTGTGGCCTATCAATGGCAAGAATGCCTTCCCAGCACCCATTCTTGCTTCTCCTGGACAAGTACCCTGACAGTTTTGTGACCAGCTCTCCTCCATCTCAGGCCAGGCAGCTTGATGGGTCTGAGCGACCCCTTTCCTCCCGACTGTAGGATTTCACAGACACATAACCCAGGCCTGGCCCATGAGCGTATTTCAATCACGCTAGTGATAGAGATTGATGCATAAAGAGGCTCAGGACCCAAGGGAAGCCCAAGAGGCAAAACTTCTTCAATATTTCTAGAGCTACAAGGAGTGAGAATTTATCTTCTAATGAGGAAGTTGGAGGCTTCCAGCAGCCACATGACCGTCTCGTGGGGAAGCCTGAGGATGAAGTCAACATAAATGACTGTGCTGATTAGTCTCCATTCATCCCTGCAGATCCATTCTCTACTTTTTTGCCATTTTCTGTGCCTCTGACCTCTAAGAACTGCATCAGCCACACTTGCATGCCCTCTGCCTTCTTGTTGAATTCATCGTGGGAGGTGCTGGCAGGAGATGATGTGTAAGAGGAGGAGAAAGGGTTCAAGGAATACAAACCCTCCTCCTTCAGCCCCCATGGGGAGTATCAGCTTCCCACTATTGTCAGTCCCTGGGTACATCCCCATCCTCATCAGTTCCCTTAATGTTGTTCAGACCTCTGTAGAGAGTCTCTTCATTAAACCCTCCTCAGTAAACCCTGTGAGAGTGCTGTCTGTTTTCTGCCAGGACCTTGGCAGATACAGACACAGAACTAAGGAATGAAAACAGGGAGACAGTCCTGAGACAGCACTGGTGCCCTGGATATAACCATAAGCAATGTCCCAAACTGCTTTGCAATGACAAGTGTCAGTAACCACCTACTCTTTGCTTTCCTCCAGCTTGAGTTGAATCTCTGTTACCACACTGACAGACAGGACTAATGAAACAGGTTAGGCCGCTGGTGGAAACCCCTGAATGTCCACCTTCATGAGACAGAGAGTCAGGATGGCTATTGATCTTGGTATCTCATTCTTACACACTCCCATCTCTCTGGCAACATTCTACCCATCCTCCAAAGTCAGTCAGTCTGTCTGTCCGTCTGTCTGTCTGTCTGTCTCTCTCTCTCTCTCTCACCCACACAGACACACACACACCCCTTCCCCAAATCTTTCCCACTCTAAGTCTGACCCTCTCATTTGGTTTCTCCTAGCAGCTGATGTGTAACTGCTATACCACATCCATCAGAGTCTCTCATATGCCCTATTACAGCCTGTAGTCTGTCGCTCTGTCTCCTCCACCAGCCTATTAATCAGTGAGCTCCCTGTAGGAAAGGCTGTGTCTTCTTTATCTTTGTGTTTTCAGTTCCGAGTACAATGCTGCTCATGTAGATGCTCAATAAATGTGTTCTGAGAGAGTATTTGTGACACTGGTGGCTACTAGGCAATGCTGACAATTCTCTCTGATCCCACTCCCCATTGGCCTCCTGTAGAATGTGAGCTCTCAAGTCTGGGAGTAGCTCACGCCTTACTCGGACACCCAAGAGATGGGGCTGTATCATCTCTCAAGGCCGCCTATTCCATCTTGGTTCAGCTTGACTGAAAAGAATTTTGTAATCAAGCAAAAATCTATCTCCCATGCAGAGTAAACCTAAGCCCACTTGCTAAGAATGCACTTCGAGTATTCACAGACAGAGAGGCTCTCCCTTGCCCCATTTTAAGTTGTCTAAGCCTGCACCCATCACTCTCAGTCACATTACTTGTTTACTCCCTTTATAGCTCTTTCCTGAAATTATATATACATTATTTGTCTTTTTCATGCCTGTCTGTCCCCCCAGTAGGATGTATGCTCCCAAGGGCTGTAACAGTTCTGGTTTCATGCATGCTGCCTGGTACATAGTAGGAGATTAACAATATTTGTTATTAAGTGTTGAGTGAATGAGGTGTCATAGCTCTACCCACTTCCCAGCCTTCCCCTAAGTCCCTTTTCTAGGTTTATCTAAACCATTGTTCTCCTACCTCTCCTAAAATATTTTAGTTATTAATTGTTCCAATCCCAGACTTAGTGGTTTTCCACAATGACAACATTTATTTTATTCAGGAATCTGCAGTTAGGACAGGGTTCTGCGAGGAAAGCTTGTCTCTCCCTACTCAGAGTCAGCGGGGGTGCCTGGAAGGATGGGGCTGCAACAAACTGGAGACTCTTTCATTCACACTTGACCTCTCATGCTGGCTGTGGGCTGGGACTTGAGCTGGAGGTGGGGCTAGAAATTCTATATGCCCCCTTCATGTTATCTGGGTCTCCTCACAATATGGTAGCTGGGTGACAAGGGCAAGTATTTCAGGAGAGAGAAAGAGAGCTGGGTGGAAACTGTGTTGCCTTCTATGACTTCACCTCCAAAGTTATGCAGAATCACTTCTGCCAAGTTCCATTCATCACAGTGAGTCCTAAGGCCAACCCATATTCAAGGGGAGAGGAATGAGCTCCACATTTTGATAGGAAGAGTATAAAAAATTTGCAGACATATTTTAAATGACAACACAGGACATGATCTCAGGTATTTGAGTGTTTGTTGATCTTTTCCTTCTTGTTATTTATTCATTATGTCACACTTATTGTCATGTACCATGTGCTGGGGACACCATGACAATCAGGATAGAACCCATGCTTTAGAGGCTCACATAGCTGTGGGGTACCCAGCAAAATAAACACACAACTGGAGACCAGTGTGGGATATGCTTCCCCAGAGGGGAGCAGAGGCAGCTGTGGGGGCACCCAGAGGGCAACCCAATTCAGTGTGGGGCAGGGGAGAAAGCCTTCTAGGAGGAAGTGATCACTGTGGTGAATTCTGAAGAATAATTTAGGGTTAGCCAGAGGAGAACAGTAAGACATGTAACACAAGCAGAGCAAGCAGGTGCAGACCCAGAGACACATGGGGCAGATGAGTCAGGTAGGCCCCTGTGTGGATAAACAGAAGGAGATGCCCAGGGCATGTGCAGCTGTACATCATGTACACCTGTGGGCATGTATGTGTACACATGTATCTGTGTGGAGCTGGGAAAGGAGGTGCTGCCGGGCAGGAGGACAGGAGGCAAGGAGGACCCAGGTGATATAGGGTCTTGCATTTATTGGCCCTGAAGGTGCTAGGGAGCAAGCAATGGATTCACACCTGTGGTGTGACCAGGATAAAACCAAATGCTACACTATGGTTTGACACCCAAAGTGTGTTTTGACCAGTGCCTGCTGCAGGCCTCTAAGCACCTGTCCAAAATGTGGTGGATTGTCTGAAACTGACACCTTGTTCCTTGCCCTCTAGCTTATAGCCTACATTCCACCATCCCAGACCACTTGGAGGTATTGCCAAAGGAGCTGAGAGCATCCCTGGATGGGTTTCCTGGTCCTGTGACAATGGCCCCGAGGAACAGACAGCCCTAGAGGAACCTGCACAGATAGTTCAGGAGCAAGAATTCACACAAAACCACCTGGAATGAGGCCCCTTCCCAATCCCCCTACCACCAGCTCACCTCCCGGCTCCAGCCTCAGCGTCAATGAGAAAGCCAAGGGCAAAGGTCCTATGTTGATGTGTTGGAAAAACAGCAAGAGGAAAACAACAGAACAATTAACTGCAGCGCCCAGCTGCCTTTCACAGATAAGGCATTCTCTCTGCTGCCACTGTCGATGAAGCCACTTGCAATTATTTCTCATCCTCCTGCTCAGCCCTTTCCAATGCCATGGCTCCACGGGGGACTGGCCTCTGTCCAGTGAGGCTAGGATGCTGAGGGGTTTCTCTCCTCAACATCCCCCACATGTTCTTCCATGCTCAAAGCTGATGCTAAATCCTAGTGTCCTCCTCTGATGTTGTAAGTCTGCATCTGGCCAGATGGACAAAAGCAGCCAGAGCTCAAGAAACAACATGGCCCCAGGCCAAGGGAAAGCAGGACAGAGTCCACAGAGAAGAAGTCGGAAAAGTGCCCAAAGAGAAACACTAGCAGCTGGCCCTTCCTCTGGAAGGTGAACCTGTGGAGGGAGTACCAGGAGATCTTCACTGTGCCCTGATTCCTCGCCCCCCACCCCACCCCCACTCCCCCCACACACCCACCAAGATCCAGGCATAGATGCCAACTGCAGCCATCTAAGCAACACAGCTCATCAAAGACAAGATCTAGATGGACATTGATATGGTTTAGCTGTGTCCCCATCCAAATCTCAACTTGAATTGTATCTCCCAGATTTCCCACGTGTTGTGGGAGGAACCCAGGGCGAGGTAATTGAATCATGGGGGCTGGTCTTTCCCATGCTAGTCTCATGATAGTAAATAAGTCTCATGAGATCTGATGGGTTTATCAAGGGTTTCTGCTTTTACTTCTTCCTCATTTTTCTCTTGCCGCCACCATATAAGAAGTGTCTTTCACCTCTTGCCATGTTTCTGAGACCTCCCCAGCCATGTGGAACTGTAAGTTCAACTAAACCTCTCTTTCTTCCCAGTCTCGGGTATGTCTTTATCAGCAGTGTGAATATGGACTAAGACAGACATGCAGCAAAAAGAAGCCAGTAATGATCACAGTGGGGGTCTGACTGTCAGGGGCACATGGGAAAGGCAACATGCAACAGGAAAATGCAAACCAAGAAGGAAAAAGTTTTTCTTCAGCTCTGGAACAGGCAGGACAGCTCCAAAGAGTGAGAAGAGAGCCTGGCTGCAGGGTCCGAGCGTGGACACTAGAGCGGGACTGTCTGTGCCTTTGATGGCACTGAGCAGAACAAGGATAGACATCTCCTGGTTAACACATGCTCCCTGATTTAATTCATAAATAAGCAAAGTGATATGGAAAAGATGACTGAACTGGGAGGCAGAGGCCCAGGGAGTTTGGCAAACTTTGGTTTGAAACTTCACTCTTGAGCCAGTTAACTTCTTAAAGCCTCAGCTACCTCATCTGTAAAATGGGAGAAAGAACGCTTAGATACTAAAGGTATAGGGACCAATATGTATAAAGGGATCAGCACATGACAAATGCTAAGTGAGTGGTTGGGAGTATAATCTAATCTTGGATCCATCATTGCCAGCCTGTAGGACTCCTGAAAAGTTTCTTACCTTTCCTAAAACTGACCTCCAGTCCTGCTTCAAGACTGTGCAGACAAGCCTGACCCCTTGCTGGCTCCCTCAAGCTAACACAGCCCCCATAATCAGTCCCAGGGACTTAGAAACTACTGCCAAGCTACAACCTTGGGCCTTTGCTCCCCTCGCTTGTCCCCTCCCTTTCTGGCCACCTGCCTCTGCCCATTTCTCTGTTCATTATCACCTTCACAGGGGAATGGAGAAGCAGAGCAAGAAGGTTAAATTCAAATCAGTCATTTTGTCACTTGCTGCCAGGAAGTGGGAGGGGAGAGATGAGAGATGCAGGGCCTCAGGTGCGATCTGTGGGCAGAAATGAGTCCTGATAATTCTCAGAAAATCTCCTATCTGTTTCCACATTGGCCCAGTTCTGCTACAGAGAACTCTGGGGGAACCTTCCATAAGCAGCCTCCTTAAGCCACTGCTAGTGGCGTTGTCTGCAGGTGCTGGGATTTCACCTGACCTGGAGAAACATCTGTACTGGTGATGGAGGGGGAAACAAGACTTTCTTCATCACCTTTTCCCTCTTTTCACAAGTAGATCATCTCGAAACCTCAATCACCAGTAAGGTCATTATAGTGCAGTGAAGGGCCCCCAGATCTTCAGCTTTGGGCATACTCCCACAGAGCTAACATTCCATGCTTGCTGGAGATGTTTTTCTTGACCTAGAAGCCCGAGAGCATAATGAAACATACCCATTTGCTAGGCTGCGGAAATGAAATCTTCTCATTCACAAAGTTGGAAGTAACTTACAAGCCAGTTACAGTGAGAGGCATCTGGCAGATAATGCTACATGGTACCAGTGGGTACCATGACCCTAATCCTGCCTGCAACAGATGAACAGGTCTGGACCTGCTGCTGGCCGGTGTGAGGTCCCTAGAGCACAGTCTTCCTCACAGAGGGCACTAGGCTTTCTCATGGAGGGCACTTAGCCTTCTTGATATTGACTAAGCTCACTCTTACCGATTTCTGATGCCTGAAAATCAGATCCCAGGGTGCCTCCTACAGAACCCCTGCCAGGCTATGAGGATCCATGCCCCACCCATGATTTGCCAGAGGGTCACCATGCCTCAGATTGGACTTTATCTACAATTGTCAACCCCTGCTTCTACCACTGCTTCTACCCTGGGGTGTGCACCCACTCCAAGTCCCTGCTACTCTCTCTGCCATAACAGTCCTTCCTCAGTCTATTCAACAATGAGAAAACAGGCACAAGGAGGGAGAGAGCTAACCGTGCACTTGTTTGCTTCCTGTACTTAAAGTCAGATAGAAAGTGGTTATCCATCAACAAAGAAGAACCAACTGGTTGCCCTCCAGGCCTCCCTGGGAAGTGTGTTCCCATCTTTCTAACCCCCAGGGAAATGATCAACGAAAGCCAGCAAGGTAGCTCTAATACATCAGATATCAGATGGGGCAGGTGGTCCTGATCTCACCACTCAATGCCCCCCACCCAAGCACAATCAAACACTATGACCCGAGGGCCACACCTATAGCTGCCGCTTGAAATGGAATCTACAGAAGCAGCTGAAGAATTTCTCATGCAAAATTTTGCTTTTAAATATGAAATCTTTCCCAAGGCATTACTTTATTATTACAGTAATTTCCTCAGAAGGGCAGACATCCAATGCTCTTTCTCCACCATCTTTGGAGACATGGAAATCTGACAGAAATATTCAAGTTGCTTAAGTGGCTAGTGCAGAAGAGGGAGATATAAAAAGAGCTCTTCCAAAGAATGCAGACTCTTGGAATCCAGGTGCAGGAACACCACCTCGACAGTCAATGGAGGACAGGTAAGGGTTCCGTGTGCCCCCTTCCACTGCCTCCAGAAACACACAGGGGTCCCAGCTCCATCTCCTTTGGGGACACTTCTCTGCTGATCAATTCTTCTTTGAGAGGGCTGGTCACGGCAGAGAGAGGAAAAAATATACCAGTTCTTATGAGAAAGTGTGCTGCAGGACAGGTCTCCAGCCCTGTGTCTATGTGTGTATGGGGTGGGGTTAAGAGGGTAGGAGGAAGGTGCAGAGAGAGCAACATGGAAACTAGAGCTTGATCTGCAGTATTGAGACTGTCTGAACATTTTGCTCATCTCTTCTGGCATGACCATGGAAACTTAAGTCCCCAGTAGCCAATGAAGTCCCCAGTGCCCAATAGCAGAGTCAGCACTAGAACCCTTCCCACCCCTGGATTCCAGCTGATATGAATCTTCCTTCATGCAAAGCCTTCAAAAGTGGTAGAGTATGGTGGCTAAAAATATAGACTACAGAGCTTGACTGCCTGGGTTCAAATCCAGGATCGGCCACCTACTGGCTGTGTGACCTTATCAAATTACTTAACTACACTACACCTCGGTCTTGGCATCTAAAAAATGGGAGAGGAGTTGATTGTAGTAATACCCACCTGATAGGTTTTGTAGGGATTAAGTGAGTTAGATCTCATCAGCAGTTTCCAAATATACTGGTGCTAGACTGTTTGCATCTGAATCATTGGGGCCCCTTGTTAAAATGCAGACACCCAGGCCACTTTGATTCAGCAAGTGCAGAGTTGGGCAAGACCCACTAGGATTTCTGACTGCAGCCTGGTTTAGAAACATTCCCCTGGGCAGTGTTTCCAGGAAGCACACATGCCAGGATCTTCTGGAAAGCCCACTTAAAATGCTGATTTTCAAGATCCATCCAAACCTGCTGAGCTTTTAGGATTAGGACCCAGGAGTCTGTGGCAAACTGCCCAGGTGACATACAACCTGAAGTCTGGGAACCACTGCCTGAGCTGATATTCCCCCTCTTTGGGCTTCCAAACTTGCCCCTACCTTTTGCCCATGCTAGAAAACTACTATGCCTCTAAGCCTCAGTGATACTAAGAACATTCAGGGATGAGCTATATATGATTTTTAAATTTAGTAGTACAAATGTATCTTTGATTTTAATAGCATCTTACTTTCTTTTTAATCTAGTACAGAGTGTGTCCTTATGTTGGCTATTACTTATAGTTGGAATAAGTGGGCATCATGACCCATTTGACAAAGAAAGACACTGTGGCTGGGTTAACTGGGTAATTTTTCCAAGCAACAGAGTTGAGAGATGAAAAGCCAGGTGGAGTACGCTGGCTACATGATCCTGCTGTCTGTCTCCACTCATGTTGATTCCGGCCCCGTCCTCATGGCCAGACCTCCCTCCTTCCATTGCTCCAAGTTCACAAAATTTATTCAAGCAACTAAAGAACACGTAGTTTCTACTAAATAGGAAGTACACATTAGATCCAGAGGAGGCGGTCATGGTGCTGTCCTGCATCCCCTCACACTGCCCTTCTTCTTTGGTCCTATTTGCTTTATCAAAGATTACTTCTTAATGGGTAAAATTAAATATGAGCCATACCATGCCTCTGCCTCATGGGCTTTTCTTCTGGGTCATCGGTACCCTTTCTTGTGAGAAAACAAAGCAGGGGCTCTGAGATCTGGGTCTGGGTTGCACAAGTCAACAGAAGGCAGAAGGGGCTGGAGCCGAACACTGTGACCCAGCAGGCCCTCCCCATGCTCGGGCGCATCATGAGCTGCTGGCAGCTCTGTTCCAGAAACTCAGAAGGTTTGAGCTGGGGTTGAGTCTGGACCTCTGCAGCTGTTTACATTGCCAAGACTTTTCCCAAGCCATTGCCCAGAGCTGCATTGCCCTCCCTCACCAGCTTTCCATGCATGGCTTGAGCAAGCAGCTCCACAAACACTGAATAATGGTGATCTTTCCACGGTGCACAGAAAATAAAATCAGCTAATACATGGAATTTTCTCAAATTCACTTTTCTTTCTCAGACATATTTTAAAGCATCTTTGGTGCCTGCTACTGCTTGTAGGCTCAAGCATGTTCATGGACACCCAAAACAGATGCACACACAGCAAACAAATATTAACAGAAAATGCAGAAACAGCCAATGACTGCCTACCTAGCCTTGCAGCCTGTTGAAGACACGTGGGCATAGTTTGGGGTTTTCTGCCACAAACCTGTAATGGAAATGTAACTGCATCCAAAATGTGTACAGTGAAATTCAGTGCCTCGCATTTCACGTTGGGGCGTGACACAAAAGGGAACAGTAATTTAGTTGTATACTCATGCATCGGCAATGCCTGCTGGGAACCCACTACTTGTCAAACCGCGAGAAATCTAATACCCAAATACATGTGGACATCCAAGGGTGCCAAGGCCAGAACTTCACTCTAGGCCACACCAAAGAGCAAGTCTCCTGGGAGTATTCTCAGCCATTGTGCCACACTCTGAAGCCTTCTTCAGGTGCATGGGTATTCCCTGGACACTGGGAATGGGGTAGAGAGAATACTACGAGCAGTTAGCAATTCCAGGTTGCTGCCTCCCAGAAGGTCCAATGTGCTTAGTCCAGGGATACTTCACTTTGAAGGTGGGTGTCTGCTGCTGTAGAAGAGCCTCCAGAGAAGCCCAGGTTTCCAGGTCCTATCCCAAAGGGCACAAGACAAGGAGCAGCTCAGAAAATGCAAGCAGTTGCCTTCACTTCACAGACACCAGCAGCCCATTCTCCACAAGCTCTCAGAGCAGGTGGGAAAAGACACTGGTGGGCTTTAAGAGGCAGTTGTTTGTCAGGATGCTGAGCAAAGGGGCCTAGCTTTGTGTCCAGAAGGCAGGAGGATGTCAGCATTCTTGCCACCACAGCCTACCCTACTCCCTTCTGAAGACAGACTTTGCTCCAGCAAAGCTTTTGCCTGTAGTGGCATCTCTCTCCTCACAGAGCAGAACTGGCTAGAAATGAGGGAGTGTCGTAAGAAAGGAGAAGGGGAGTTCTCTTTCAGTCTGAGTTTCCTACACCCTAAGCCAACAGTCCTCCTGCCTAATGATGGGAATGTGAGCCTCCTCCCCTCCGGCCAACAACCAGATGCTGCCCTCCCTCCTTCTACCCAGGCAGAGGGTGTCATAGGGTCCTGCTTTCCTCTAGCCGCCTCTCCTCACCTGACCCATGATTGTCACTGTCCCTTTGTCCCTGCCCTGGCCTGGGCTGGGGGCCTGTCTGGCCTCAGAGCAATTTTTCCTGAGTGGCAAGGCCCCACTGAAAAGCCCCCAGAGACCCCAGGAAAAAGCAAACAGACACATGAGCATCTGAAATCAGCAGGGAGAGCCGCCCCCTGACCACAGCCGAGTTTGGGAGGGATCTGCTGTCCATAGGCAGCTCATTGATCCACTTTCTGATCATTATTCCTCACTCATCACAAACCAAATAACACTGGCCACAGCCCAGCCAGGCAGGCGGGAAGGCGGCTCCGTGTGTGTAGAGTAGAAAATGAGCCTGCCTGTGTTCATTCTAGGAGAGGAAGGAGTGAATGTTGTGTAATATCCCTGCGAACTGAGTAGGGATCGGGGGCTGCTTTAATATTCTGCTGAATGTGGTGTTTCTTTTAACCCTTGCTGGAGAGATTTTCGGCCCACAGAGTCAAGCTCCTTCCTGCCAGGCCACTGGCAAAGTTTCCTGGCTGGACCAAAAGAAGCCACAGCACCAGGGGTAAGTGGCTCCAGAAGGCCTGGGCGTCAGAGCCCCGCATACCTGGCTAGGCTCTGACACAATGGCACCCGCAGGCAGCCTCCACCAAGCAGGCAGGGATCTCTGACTAGCCAAGAAGAGGGACAGGGAGGATACCGACCACGTCCTGATGCCTGCTGTGTTTCCATACATGTACTCTCCAAACTATTTCGATTGCATGCACAGGAACCCAATGTCAAGACCACGCTTCCTAAAGTGGGTACCCATCTCCTCTCAGAGACCCAGCCACTGAACCTCTGCAGACTTGAAGAGCAGCGGCCGGACCAGCCTCCGGCCGGCAAGACGCCGCCCCAATGCTGCAAGTTCAGTCTCTAATTGCCCTTACAAATGCGCTCACCCGGGGCTTTCCTGCTCAGTTTGGGTGTATATATTCCCTTGAATTTCCAATTTCAACTGCTCCCACACGTGTCTCTCAATAAGTCAAACCCAGGCATCCCTGTGCCAGGATGTTGACGGCGCTCCACACAGCTCCAGTCCCTGCAAGTTCAAAAAGCAAACCCCTCCTTGCTCCCCTCCCTACAAAGACCAGCAGCCCCCGAGGGCAGCAGGAGACGGAAGGCAGAGAAAAAGCCACCTTCGGAAAAGCAAGCGAGAGCTTTCTAGGCATTAATCGCCGCACCCCCACGCCGCCACCAGAACAAACGCAGGATGCGGTGGTCTTCACCAAAAGGCAAGGGAATCTTAGCCGTGCCTCAGGGCCCAGAATGGCCCCCCAGCTTCAGTTCCAGAAGGGCAGCCCTTTCCAGAATGGCGGAGGGCACCAAACCATGGTGTTTGGGGGATTTTCCACTGGGCAACCGGTCATAGTTTCTCAAGGCACCGGTAACAAGCGGAGCGAGCTCCCAGATGGGAACGTGGCGTGGGCGCCAGGAGCTGCGTCTCCTCGGCTTGGAGTCTCCCAGCGGAGTTCCACCCGGCGCAGAACACCAGGAAGTGGGGTCGCTAGCTGGAATGCGGCAGGGCATCGCCCCTAGAGTTGGTTTTCTCTCGGCAACTCCAACTCCGCTCTCCCGCGGAGCTGTGTTCCCGTGAGGCTGCAGCGGCCGCTGCTAAGCTGCAAAGAATGGGGGCGGGGGAAGGGGCAGGAGGCGGGCTGGGCCGGGATTTCCCACAGGGATTCACGAGCGCCACAGCGTCCAGGCTCCCCGATGCACTGGGCACGGTGTCTTTGGAGCACGCTTTCCCAGTCAGCCGGAGGTACCGCCAAGTCTGAACTGGCAGAATGTGACGCTGCCAGACGACTCCCGACTGCCGAGTTTCCTCTCCCGGGTGCTGGAGAGGCTGGGAACCTTTAGGTAGGACCGACCACTCACCCCAGCCCACTCCTGTTTCAAGGCTCAGGAGGCAAAAAGGTGTCCACCTCTACCCGACTGACCCTGGAAACGTGCAGTCCCGCAGCGTCCGGACCACCAGATTGTTCCCCAAAGGTATGGCCAATGAACTCGACCCCTCTCCTTCGGCGGCCACTTGCAGGGTACCAGGGCAGAGCTTCTCCAGCCCCCGCCCACAGCGCTTGCACGCCAAGCAAAGTCCCCGAGCCTGTGGACTGGAAGCTGGGGAAAGGGAGGTGGCGCGCGGCTGCTCAGAAGCGCATCCGTGCCTGACAGCAGACGAGCGCCGGTACTCCAGGAGCCGACGGCCAGAGGCACCCCTTTCTCCCCAACGCCCAGCTCTGGCTCTGCCCAGAGCTAAGGAGTATGCACCGCAATGCAGCGGGCTCCGTGCTCTCCAAGCGGGGGCTGAGGGAGACCGAGGCTGCCAGGGAGTGCCGGGCACGGAAGCCGGGGGACTCAGCGAGCCAGTTTCGGGTGCTAAGAGCCAGTCGGGGGCGCGCTGGTGGGTGCCGCCCAAGCCCCGCGCTCGGCCGCGGCTGAGGCTCCCACACCTCCTTGCCCTCGGTCCCGGGACGCGGGCACCGCGAAGCAGCCGGAGAAACCCAGCAAGCCAAGGAGCACAGCAGTCCCGAGGCGGCAGGCACCAGCTGCCAACTTGCTCCGTGGAGGGTACGTTACCTTCCATCGCGACCACTGCGGATGCCAGGAGGAGCAGTAGCAGACAATCCAGGGCCATTGCCGGCCGGCGGCCCCCAGGCCGAGCCCGAGCCCAGGCGGCAGCGCGGAGAGAGCGCCGCGTCCCGGGGCGCCGCTGGGCTCCCCGCGGGTGGCTTCTCGGTATCCTTTCGCGCTCTCGCCGGGACCGGACTCCCTGGAGCGCTGCGTGGGCGTGGGCAGGAGTGTGCGCGCGTGGGGCGGTGCGGGCGCGCGTGGGTGTGGGTGTGCATGTGTGTGTGTGTTTATGAGAGAGGTGGGTGTGTGCGTGCGTGTGAGAGAGAGAGAGGGCGAAGGAGAACGAGCCTGGGAGAGCGCGCGAGAGCGAGTGCGTCCTGGTGTCACATTGCGAGCTACAGCGGAGCCTACGGGAGGACGAGCCGGCCAGACTGACGCGGGAGGGAGCGGGATCCCCCACCATCAGCTCTCTCCCCACCCCTAACACCTCCCGTCCAATCAAGGAATCAAACCTGCAAAATTCCCCCGGCCAATCAGGCGCGAGCACCTCCTTACACTGGCATTGTTAGTTTAAGAAAAACTTTTGCTTGCAAGGCTGCGCGGGAGGGCTCGGAAGGCGCTAGGAGGGGTCCGGGCTCCCCCTCGTGGTACTCTCGGAGAACCGCAGCGGCTTGCCTAGCTCACCCTGTCCCCACCTAGGGGGCCCGGCGAAGGAGCTGGGGAGGCCTGGTGCCCTTACATCCTACCCAGGACTGGATGCGCTTTAAATAATAAATGAGGCTTCTTTCATCTTCTCTGAGACAAGGGCACCCTGCCTATCCTGTTTAGAGCAACTCCAGGGGCGCGCCCGTGCCCCTCCTCCTGAGCTCTTCACTTTCTAGCACGGATTGGTATATACTAATCGATCTTGTTTATCATGGGTCGCCCCCTTATTAAAATGGGGTCACCATTCTCAGGATTCTTGCCTATTTTATTCACTACAGAATGCCCAGTTCACAGAACAGTGCCTGGCCCGTGGGAGGCATAGGGCAAGTCTGTTGAAAGAATGAATACTGTTGAGAGAACCTGTGGGTCCTTGCTCCAGGGTCCACTGGGCACCAGACTTGCTTCCTGTCCAACGTTTCACAGTTCTTTTTCTGCAGAAGCCTCTGGTTGCCTTTAGTGTTCACTTCCCAATGCACTGTGAACTTCCACAGAGGCCCTGACCCCAGAGGACAGCCCAGGGTGAGGAGACCTGCAGTCACACTGTCAGCTATAAAACAGCACAGCTGTTGTGCAAGGCGAGGTGCACTGTTGTTGCGGGCCAGGCCATCAGTGTGGGTGGGAAGGACTTAAGCAGCAACCCAGGACGCAGCCTTGGAGATAGGTGCAATTCTCCCAGGCTCAGCTCTCCACTTTACCTTCCTGTTTCTAGAGATGGTCAAGGATTCTAAATCAGAAACTCACCTTGAGGCTGTTATATATTATGCTGGAGAAGAGTCATTCCCTCCTCCCCCACCCCACTACAGACCTGGTGATAATCTGGTCCTATAGGGTCAGGGATGATGCAGTTAGGTCCCCCTCCTCCTCCTAGGCCTCTCACCTTGGAAGCTCCAAGCCTTTCCTCTGGGCAGTTAATCAGTTAACAGCAGACAGACATGATGGTTCTCTTTTGGATGACTCTCCTTTCTGGGCTTTTCTAAATCAGATGCCCGCCCTGTTTGCTTAGTCTCTCCTTTGCTGGGACTGCTTCCTCTCCACCATAACCAGACTCAAGTCCCCCAATCCTGACAATTCTTTCCTTCCCTGGCTCTGACCCAGGCTACCTCCCTCCTCCCCTACCCTCCGTCCCACCCCACATCTGCACCTGAAGGGAAGATGTCATCTACCTCCACTTTCTCATCATCCACCTTAATGCCATGCCAGCTGCCCTCTGCACCTCCACACCATCCACTGTATCCTGATGTCTCTGAAGCCACCTGATGTCACCCTGGGGAACAACTTGCTCCTAGTTAGCCATCACCCTCCCGCAACCTCAGCACCCACTGACATTGGTGTCCAGTAGTTCTTCTGGGGCTCTGGCCCCAGTTTCCATGGTCCTTCTCCTCCTACCTGTCTTGCTCCTTCTTACTGTTCCTTCTGTTACCTGTTCAGCTCTCAAGAGAGGTATCCCCGAAACTCCATCCTTGGAGCCTGTCCTCCTGGGGTACATGGGTAACTCCTTGGCACCTTCACTTGCTTTTTTACCTCCAGCCATCCCCTCATGGATGGACAGGTGGATGGATGGATGAGTTTCATACTCCTCCTTCCCCTTTCACTACATCACAGTCACTTGGTAGGCATATATGGCAAAGCCCCCACTCTGCCACATCCTCCTTCTTATGACCTTGTCCCATGCCTCTGCATCTGACCCTGTGTCAGCCCATACTACCTTTCCCTGGACAACTGAAGAGTCTCTGAATGACTGTCCAGCTTCCCTCCCTCCCCTTAATCCTTCCAAACTCTGCTGCCAAACTCATCCTTCTTAAGCCAAGCTTGATCTTATCTCTTCTTTGCAGGGCAACCTAGTGGCTCCTCACTGTCTGCTGAAGAGAGACTGACCACTCTAGCATGACATTCAGACTGCTCTGTAAGCTCCCTGAAACCTGCCTTCTCAGCCCAGACTCTGCTGGTCTTTCTCTGGGCCTAGGGTATTCTCTTGCCATCCGCACACCCACACCCAAGCCAGTCATGTGCTCACTCATGTATTCAGGCAGGCCCTGGTCTACCTGTGGGAACACAGTAGACAGCCCTGTTCTGAGGGGGGCTTACCATGTGGTGGAAGGATGACAATAATAAGCAAATAGGCAGTGGCATGTCAGGTGCTGAGGAGAGCTCTGGAGAATCACAAAGCAGGAAGCAGCGAGAGAGTGACAGCGGCCAGTTAGACATGCTGGGAAGACCTTCTGTTTACTGAGCACCTTCTGCCTGCAAGTACTGTACTGGATGTTTACTTGCACAACCAAAATGAGTTGAATTGAATTTCCTGCCCTCTATTTCTACCCAAATCCCGCCCCTCACAGGAAGCCTTCTATTCTGTCCCTCTTCACAATACCCTAGTGTTACATTTCTGTGGGTAATGAATGGCTCCCTTAGACATGGCTGAAGATAGAACTGACCATTATCCAACTAACTGCAGAATGTCACACCCTGCGAGCATACTTGGAGCCCACCAAGTACAGGGATTTCAAGTAGAACCCTGCTAGGGACTTTGAACTTGTGCCAGGATAATTACAGGAACATCACCAACTAGGCCCTCTAAAAATATTGATCCCTAGGCCTGTCAGTAAAGACTTTAAATCAGTAGGGATGAGGTAGGCCTATGATATGGGTTAGCTGTGTCCCCACCCAAATCTCATCTTGAATTGTAGCTCCCATAATTCCCATGTGTCGTGGGAGGAACCTGGTGAAAGGTAATTGAATCCTGGGGGTGGGTATTTCCCATGCTGTTCTTGTGATAGTGACTAAGTGTCATGAGATCTGATGGTTTGATAAAGGGGAGAAAGGGGAGAAAGAGAAGAAAGGGGAGTCCCGCCCCCACCCCTGCACACGTTCTTTCTTGCCTGCTGCCATGTAAGACGTGTCTTGCTTCCTCTTTGCTTTCCATCACGATTGTGAGGGCTCCCCAGCCATGTGGAACTATGAGTCAATTAAACCTCTTTCCTTTATAAATACAGTCCTGGGTATGTCTTTATTAGCAGTGTGAGAACCGACTAATACAGCACACAAATATGATTTCACATCCTCCCCTCCCCAATTGACTCTGCTGCACCATGAGGCTTGGAAGCTGCTGTTCTTGATCCCGGAGCTTACAACTGCCCTGAGGCTTCCTTAGAGGATACTCAGGTGGCAAAGTATGAGCGTGGCCAAGGAATTGGGGCTTCAGACCTCACCTCTGCTCCAGTAGCTTTTTTATCTTTTTACTGGGCATCTATATTAGGTTTTATTTGAAAGAAGTGTTCTTCAGCAGGAAAAGAAGGAAGGAAGAGAAAAGTAAGAGGAATTCAAGGAGAGGATTAGATTGGGGTGGAGTAGGGAACATTAACTCATTGACAACTTCTAGAACATGCTGATGGCTCAGGCAAGAATAGTGTCAGTTTGGGACTGCTTGTTAATTTCCCTAATAATGCAAGGAATTGACTTTTCTTGAGCAAGTTAAATATTAATTCAGCTTTGCAAAAGATTGATCTTTCTCTAGCAATGGGTTACGATTTGTAAATATCCCTGAAGGCACCATTGGTTTGGGATTCCAAGCCTGGGTGCCTCTTTTCCCCTAAAGCATCTCCTTGGCAGTATTTTTTTTTTCTGTCTGATGTCAAATGCTCGGTTATTTTCTTGATTAATCACTCAGCTATTTGATATCACTAAATTACTCTTTCAAAGTGACAGATGCTTGCTGCTAAGGCCAGCAGCTGAGGGCTCTCAGGCACCCAAGGGTGACTGAACTCTTTTACTAAGACTCAGAGGCCCATCTGACTAGAAGGTTTTGGGGCAACCAGTTCACTCCCTACCTCTAAACAGTTTTGTGTCTAAATGTTTGGAAAGCATTTCTAGTGAAAGCAATTGCACAATTTCCCTTGGTAATTCTACCCAGGATAGCTGTTCTATTAGAATTTTCCTGCTCACTTATAACCCACGTCACATATATATACCTTTTTTTCATTCATTACTTATTAGTAAAAAGGGTACACAAATAGCATCCATCCTGAGGATGATCATACACATGTCTTGTACATGAGAAGATTTTGTTGCCACATCCTATTCTTTCCTTTGGAAATATTGCTTTAGCGCATAAAAGGTTCAGTTACACACTCCATGACCCAGGTGACCTTTAATTAGAATCTTAAGCCATCAGACATATTTTCATCAATTCTTTTTTGAGACGCATGTGGATCCTTTAAGATTTATTTAAAACACTTTAATATGGATAGTAGGCAAATAACAAAAAGCTTCCTTTCCCTCTTTTGTGCTTTCTCCTAACATTTATTCAGCAGCAATTCTGTGCCAGTTGCCTGCGAAGTGCTAAGGACCAAGTGATGCCTGGGACCCAGCCCCTCCCTTTAAGGATTCTCATGGTCTCCAAAGGGAGACGGGTTTTCAAAAATGAAATGCATGATGGGACTTTTCATCCAAAATGGCCTCTAGCTAGAGGCCTTCAACAAGCCTCTCCTTGCTTCTCAGGAAAATACCCCAGCAAATCCAGACAAATATGAAGACTTATAAAACAAGGAGAACAAATACTGACAGACAACCTAATTGCCGGGATGTGGAAGAAACTGACAATACTTATAAGGTACATCAAGCTGGATTGAGAAAAATCTATCAAGCGTATGTATGACATATGCCAAGTTCTCTGTTTTTTTAAAGAGAACTTGCTTTAAAGACATAGCTAGGAAGGCATATTGTAATTTCTTCTCTATAGATACTTGACTCAGACTCTTCGGATCTCTACTAACCAGAGCATGGAGTAAATATCTATCATCACCATTGTTGTTCAGTTTCAAGCCAAACAAAGAACAGTTGCCCTGGTCATCCTCTCCTTTCCTTAGTGTCTTTTACACTTAGAAGAGCTTAAAAATGAGAGAAACAACTGGATAGATGGATGGGCTGATGAAGACACAATGCATTCTTCAGGTAGAAAACAGTTAAGAGGCTGGAACAGTCACGGTAATGACTGTACTGTGACAGTACAGCCTGCTGACCAGAGTTTTTCCTGGGATATAGCAGGTGAGAGCACCAGAGAATTGGGATGGTGGCTGGAGAAAGATGCTACCTCAGTAGAGAAGACACACACTAGGTGAAGCCTATTGGCAACTGGCAATTAAGCATTGCTGCAGGTTTATAAAAGTGATTCGGCCATCAAGCAGGTAGACAGCTAGAGGATCCAAGGCCAATCTGCTCATCCTGCCTACCAAAATACACTAAGAATTAATGAGTTTTTCCCCTCTCAAGGAGGAGTGAAGAGAAGTGAGCACACTTCAGGGATCTATTAGAACATTGCAAAACCAGGAGCAGGAGCAGCACCTTCAAGACCCAGATGAGGGGCATCCCTTTGAAAATGACATTCTGTAGAATCTAGAAACATTTTCAGGAAACTTCTTGGCACACATGAAGACATAAATTCAAATATAGAGAAACAAACTTATGAGAAAACAGGTTAAACAGAAAAGACAACAGAATAAAAGAAGAGGGGAGGAGAAAGGGATAGGGAGGGTTTTAAGGAAGCAAAAATGCAGTGTCAGAATTAAACTCCACAGGGGTCAAGAGTAGACTGACCATTGACTAACCACACTGGTCACTCAAGAGTAAATTTGTTGCTGCTGAACATTAAATGGATGATGTGAAAGATTAACTGGGGAAGCTTCCCAAGAATGCATACAACATGAACAAAAAAGAAAAATGGAAAGAGAGAATACAAAACAAAAAGAAGACAGAAAATAGAGAACTAACTTACATAAAATTGTGCTAGTGGCTTGCAAGGTGCTAGGGACCTTAAAGAGTCCCCAGAGAGTTCCCAGAAGAGTTTAGAGTTCTTTAAAAAGAGACCAGAACAAATGCTGTGAAAGTAATGACAAAGCTATGAAAGCATAAAATTTTTCTTAGCTGAATAAAGATCTAATAGTCACATCTAGATGTTTTTGAACCATATGGATTTTTTAAAAGAAATTTTACATCTATTCAAGCACACACACAAACAGACACATTCATGGCCGCATAGAAAAATAGGATGCCTACAGTGGAACAGATATCATTAATTTCAGAACACTACATTACAGAGAAAAAAAAAATGAAGCAAGAGCTATAGAGTTTGGGTTTTTCTTTGTTTGTTGGTTGGTTTGGTTTGGCTTTTTTAGCAACAGCATTTTTAAGAGGGAAAATTGGTAACACAAAAAATATGTTTGTGTTACCAGCAAGTTGAAAGCAACAAACACTTTTAGTTACATTTTCAGGTCTCAGAAAATTTGTAACACTTCAGAAAAAAATGACTTAAAAATATATTCCAACTGATAACAAGATGAAGTTTGGTGTCAAGCAATAAAATCAATTAAAATAGAAGTCTAAATATTTGCAAACTGCTTTTTAATGTTTTCTTTTTAAATTCATTCTGCATAACTGCAACTTTGTACCCTTTGACCTATAGCTCTCGTTTTCTCCCCACTCTACCTGGTAACCACTGATCTACTCTCTGTTTCTATGTATTTGATTTTTAAAAATAGATTCCACAGCTGGACATGGTGGCGTGGCTCATGCCTGTAATCCCAGCACTTTGGGAGGCCAAGGTGGGTGGATCACCTGAAGTCAGGAGTTCAAGACCAGCCCGGCCAACATGGTGAAACCCGTCTCTACTAAAAACACAAAAATTAGTCAGATGTGGTGGCAGACGCCTATCGTCCCAGCTACTCAGGAGGCTGAGGCAGGAGAATCGCTTGAAGCCGGGAGGTGGAGGTTGCAGTGAGTCGATATTGTGCCATTGCACTCCAGCCTGCACAACAAGAGTGAAACTCGTCTCAAAAAAAAAAAAAAAAAAAAAAAAAAAAATTGATTCCATGTATGACTAAGATGATACAGTATTTTTGTTTTTGTGTATGCTTTATTTCACTTAGCACAATGTCCTTCGGGTTCAGCCATGTTGTCATATATGGCAGGATCTTTTTTAAGACTGAATAATATTTCTGTGAGTGTGTTTTGTGTGTGTGTGTGTGTGTGTGTGTGTGTGTGTGTATCACAGTTTCTTTATCCATCCATTGATGGACACAGGTTGTTTCCATAACTCAGCTATTGTGAATAATGCTGCAGTGAACATGGGAGTGTAGATATCTCTACAAGATTCTGAGGACACTTCCTTCCAGCATAAAACAAGAAGAGAGATTTCTGGTTTACGTGGTAGTTTTAATTTTTTTAGCAGTCTTCATACTGTTTTCCATAATAGCTACACCAATTTATCTTCCAACCAACAGTGTATCGAGGTTTCCTTTTCTCCATGCCCTCATGAACACTTGTCTCTTGTTTTGTTTGATAACAGCCATTCTAACAGGTATGAAGTGCTATCTCATGGCTTTTATTTGAATTTCCCTGATGATTAGTTGAACACCTTTTCATATACCTGCTGGCCAGGTTTATGTCTTCTTTGAAGAAATGTCTGTTCAGGCTATTTGCCCATTTTCAGTTGGGTTATTTTTTGGGTTTTGGAGGTTTTTTTTTTTTTTTTTACAGTGAATGGTGTGAGCTCTTTATATATTTTGGGTATTAATCCCTTTATCAGATATATATTTTTTCACCTTTGCAGTTAAACTTATTTCTAAGTATTTTATTGATTTTTTACTATTGTAAATGGGATTTTCTTGATTTCTTTTCCAAATAGGTTGTTACTGGTGTGAATATATGCAACCAACTTTTTGTATGTTAGTCTTGTATCCCTTTAAATTAAAATAAAATGTAAAAAGTAGTCTCAATAAAGAATATTCACATAGCTAAAATTCTAATTATTAAAGCCTAGATCTAATAGTTTAAATTACATTAATTAGGACAAAAGAAGAATAATATGGGGAGAAGAAGAGCAAAGCTATCTGATATCCCTTGTTTACTTAGGAGGAATTCACTCTTACAAATACTGATTTAAAATAGGTAAACTTGTTTAAAAATGGTTTCAAATAGTTAAAGGCTTTTATAAATATACTCTGAAGAAAGATATATGCCTTTGAAAATACTGAAGAAAATAAAAACAAAATATAACCCCTATTTTAAAAATGATTGTATTTATTTATTGTTTTTAGAAGCCAGGCTGTAGTACGGACAACAATAGTCAGGGACCTGCTACCAGTCAGAGCCTGTCCCCAACCCCTATTAAAAAAAAAAAAAAGAAATTAAAAAAATACAAATAAACAAAGTTTCTATTTAAGCATAAAATTTTGTAAGAAATTACAGAAATCACTTCCAATAAGAAATATGAATGAATTGGGTCGGGCGCAGTGGCTCATGTCTATAATCCCAGCACTTTGGGAGGCTAAGGTGGGTAGATCACCTGAAGTCAGGAGTTCAAGACCAGCCTGAGCAACATGGTGAAACTCCATCTCTATTAAAAATATAAAAATTAGCTGGGCGTGATGGCACAAGTCTGCAGTCCCAGCAACTCAGGGGACTGAGGCAAGAGAATCACTTGAACCTGGGAGGTGGAGATTGTAGTGAGCTGAGATCATGCCAGTGCACTCCAGCCTGGGCAACAAAGCAAGACTTTGTCAAAAAAAGAAAAAAGAAAACAAAGAAATATGAATGAATTGAATCGATTAAAAGATAAGCACATTTTGGCTAAAAAAAATAATGTCATTATGTATCATACCTCAAAAGGAGACAAATAAACTTTCATTTGTGCTGTTATAGACAAAATAACCCACACAACTCTTAATAAAAACATCTAGAAAAATTCAATAATGTGTAAAATAGTTTCTTGTGAATGTATTGCAGAGCCCATAAGAAGTATCCCCAAGAGCACAGAAACAAAGAGGTACAAAAAGCCAGAATAACGAATCTGGGAGCTTACACTGCAGGGATTGATCCCCAATCTGGGAAACATAATGACCTGAATTTTAATAGATACACAGGTTGGAAACAAGGTTTTGAATGAATACAAGGCAGAAGGTTGGAACTAAGACAACTGCATAAATCTGAAGCTTTAAATTGCAACATCTTCCTTAAAAGAATGGATGAAAGGAAATGTTTACTCACTGTCTTAAAGGAGAACAAGGATGCTTGCGGCTCTTGGCTTGGGCAGAGTGGGTAAGAAAAAATAATCTCCCCTCAGAATTCTTATCACAGGCCTTCATGCATATGGATTTCAAATTCAAATTAATGCTACTTGAATAATCTCAGATCTCCCAAGCCAAGAACGCCACTGAAAAAAAGCAGTTATAAGTACATAATAGCCTGGGAATATTAGGGGGAAGAAAATGCACAATCTCCACAGAATTCCCAAAACGAGATTAGACCTGTAATATAGAACTACTAAAGAAAGACTTTTAGATATCAGTATTTTAAATAATAAAGGAAGACAGTATAAAAAGAATCTATAGATTTGGGAGAGAACCACACAGAACAGGAAACATTTAAATAGACATCGAAATTAAAAACTAAATGGATAGGTGTAAGGATTAAATATGCTTGAAGAGTGGTCTACTAAACTTTGAAATAATTTTTCAAAATTAACTGTAATTTAATAGAAAAGCAAAGAGATATAAAATCTTAAAAACCATTAAAATATGGGTGATGCAAAGAAAAGGCTGTAATAATTTATAGGCTAAAATAATAGAAGGAATGGTAGGATAAGAAACACTTAAAGAAACAATGGCAGATAAATTTCTGAACTGACAAACAAACGAATTATTCAGATTCAAGAAGCACGGATTTAAGAAGTCCTGAGCAGAATGAACAACAACCAAAAACAATCCTAACTAGACAAATCATAATGAAACTTCAGGACACCAAAGATAGAGAAAAAAGAAAACAAAAGCAACCTTTAAAGCTATCAGAGAGAAATGACAAGTTACTCACATGAAATGACAATTAGACTTCTCAGCAGCAAGATGTACGTATAGAAAGAAAATAAAATTATATTTACAATTTTAAATTCTAAAATTATATATACCTAAATTTCTATATCCAGATAAATTTGTATTCAAGACTAAGGGTAAAACAAAACTAAAGACATTTTAAAGGAAGACTGAGGGAATTTACCACCAAGACACTATCTCTAAGAGATCTACTAAAGGAACTATTTCAGGAATGAAGGTGATAATTCAGAAGAGCAAAGTTAGAGGAGAGTTTACTTGTTTACCCAATGGCAAACATCTGGGTAAATCATTAGTGTTCCTACAAACAAGATTAACACTAAAATATTGAATAACAGCATTTAAGATGGGTATTGGAAAGCTGAAAGTTTTCTAATACCCTGGTACCATTCTGAAAGCAAGCAGAAATATTGAATAATTTTAGATGATGTCAAATCAACCATGCTTTAAAATGTTAAAAGTGACCACTGCTAGATAAGCAGAGGAAAAGAAGAAGATTAATGAAAATTAATCAGTACGATAGAAAGTGGGTGGGGGGAAGCATAGTATATAGAAAGCACAAACAGATAATGGAAACAAATCTAAAATTACTAGCAATCAGAATAAATATAGCTGAAATATACTCGTCATTTAAAAGACAAACATCAGATTGGTTAAGAATAAATCCAGTTATATGCTGTTGGAAGAAACACATCCAGAAACATAATGACTCACATGTGTTCAAAGTAAACAGGTAAGAAAAAAATACCAGGCAAATATTTTTTAAAACTGAGCTAACTAGATTAATACCAAACAAAATAAATATTAAGATAAAAACATTATTAATAATAAAAAGGATCATTACATAATAACATATGGAGTAATTCTTTTAGAAAGACAACAAATTCTGAGTTTCTATGTGCCTAAGACACAGCCTCAAATTATATAAAGAATAAAAAGACAGAATCTCAAGAAGATACAGACAAATCTATCATAAAAGAGTGATTTTAACATAACTCATTTTGTTTATTTATAAATCAGGCAGATGAAAATTGTTAAATAAATGGAAGAAAGCAACAACTTTATTTAATTTAGTGGATGTATACAGCCCTATCCAATCACTAGCAATTATACTTTCTCCAGTAGATGTAGAACAATTGCAAAACCTGAGACTTGCCAGCCAAAAAGTAAGGCTCAATAAAGACTAAACAATTTGTCACACAGATCATATTCTCTGACCTAAACACAATTTAATCAGAAATCAATAATGAAGGAAACTTTGAAAAATGCATTTAAATAACCTTTAAATGAGGAATCATAATAGGTACTGAAAAATATTTAAAATTTAATGATAATTATAACACTACCATTCAAAACCTTGGCATGCAGCTACAGTTGTATCTACAGAAAATTTATACCTTACCTTGGAATATTAGAAAGAATATTAGACTAGAAGAAAATTGGTAAGATAAATATGTAAACACAGGAATGAAAAATAAAGAAATTATCAACAAGGCCCCCACATCTCAAAGCTTACTCACTGAAAGAAATAAACTAATAAAATACAAAAAAGCTCTGACAAGATTGTGCTAGTTTGCAAGAGGTAAAGTGGAGTGTTTAATGGAACAAAACAAAAACAGTGTTATGGATGGAGAAGAGGGCATACGGATAGAGTAAAACTCTAAAACAGTAGAAAACACTGTGAACCATTTGAATGAAATGGCAATTTTTCTTGAGAAGAAAATACAACATATCAAACCTGTTCACAATAAAAATTAGAATATTTGAGTAGAGCGATTATCGTGAAATAATTTAAATCAGTAATTAAAAATCTACCCGCCAAAAAAAGAAACGTTAAGTCGAAAGTTTTGTTAGTGGGTTCTACTCCAAATACTCAAGGATGTATTTCCCAAATTATGTTAGGAAGCTGATATAATCCTTGTTCCAGGATTGATAAAGGCATCTAATTTTAGAGCAATCTATTGTCTCATTTACTGATTAAAGAACAAGATACATTTATGATCATTTCAATAGACACAGACAGAATAGATGATTAAAACTCAGAACATTTTCACAATTTAAAAATATTTAATAAAAGAATAGAAAGGGACTTTCTTATCTGGAGACACGGTATCTATCCAAACCCCAGAGAAAACATTACATTTCATGGCAAAACATTGAAAACATTCTCTTTAAAGTTGGGAAGAAGAAAGGGTGCCTACTCTCCTTGTTTTTTGTCAGCATTTTATTGCTGGTCCTAGCTAGCACTGTGAGACATAAAAAAGAAATGAAAAACATAAGGAGAGGACAGAATGAAAGAAAATGACATCTGGTCACAGACAGCAAGATTTTGTAGAAAATTCAAGAGACCGTACAGACAAATCATTAGACCAAACATAAATCATTAGCAAGTTTGCTAGTTACAAAGTCAATATATAAAAATCTATTGTTTCCTTAAACATCAGCAACAAATAAGTAATTTTTTTAAATTACAGGACGTTTCCTTCTACTACTTTTATTTTAGGTTCCAGGGTTACACGTACGAGTTTGTTATGTGGGTAAATGAGGCGTGGTGTATGAATGATCCATCACCCAGGGCAGTGAGCACAGTGCCCAATGGGTAACCTTGCAACCCACCACCGCTTCCTGCCTTCCCCACTCAAGCCATCCCCAGTGTTTGTTGTTCCCATCTTTGTGTCCATGTGAATAATACAGCATTTTTAATGGCAATAAACACTCTAATATACCTTGGAACAAATCCTAAGAAAGTTTTTAAAGGCCTGTACAGAAAAAATATGTAAAACATTATTAAAATCCAGAAATTAGGCAAATTAAAAAAATAATAAAAAAAACTTTATTAAACAACATTTAAATAACTGGAGAGGTATACTATGTTTATGGGTGAGAAATCTCATGGCTCTTCTCCCCAATTTTTCCTGTAGATTCAAGGCAAGTACAAAAAAATACCCTTAATATTTTTGAAGAATTTGACAATTTGACCCTAAAATTCAAAGGCAAAGGCAAGAATAATGAAGACAATTTTGAAGACAAACAGAATGGAAGGCCTCGCCTTACCAACTATCAAAACTTACTATAAAGCTACCATAATTAAAACAATATGGAATGATATAGAGATTTAGGACCAATGTATATATGAAAAATCCATGTCAAGGGAACCATTACAAAGTGGAGAGAAAGAATAAACTATTCAATAAGCATTGGCGAGACAATTTGAAAAATAAAATTAGATTCCTTTCTCATACAAATATAATTCCAGGTGGATTGAAAACCAATATTAAATTGAAGACTGCCTAATATTTTTGCATATGACATAGGAGAATAGCTCAATGAAGTGGGCTGTAAGGAGGAGAATTTCATAAGCAAAGCACAAACTACAAAGGAAAATACAGATATACTTGACTAACGAAATGAAAACTTTGATGCAAAAAGATACCATAAACATAGTTAAGCCATACAATGAGAGAAAATATCTGCAACTTAATTTTAAAAGTATTGGTATCTAGAATATATAAAAAATTTCTATAAATCAATATGAAATAAATGTGTCAAAAGCACCCAAGTGCTCACTTTGACAACACATATACTAAAACTGGAATGATACAGATTAGCATGACCCCTCTGTAAAGGTAACATGCAAATGTGTGAAGCACTCCATATTTTTACACCACATACAAAAGGATAAATGCTGTATGACTCCACTTACATGAAATATCTAGAATAGGTGACTTCGCAAAGATAGTAAGATTACTGGTTACCAGGGGATGGGGAGGGCAGAGGAATTGGGAGTTATTGCTTAATGAATATAGAGCTTCTGTTTAGAGTGGGCTTTGGAAGTAAATAGTGGTGATGATTGTGCAGCATTGTGAATTATAGAGTTAAAATGACTACAATGAAAATTTTATATATTTTGACTACAAAAAATCACCCAGTGTTAAAAAGGGGGCAAAAGATTCAAACAGACATTTCAGATACAAGTAACTATGAATAAGCTAACAATATTTGAAAAAACGTACAACCTCATTTGATAATGAAAACGATACTGAGATAATGCTTCTCACCCACTGATAGGTAAACATAATAAAGTCAGACAATAGCTAGGGTTGGTAAGATAGCAGCAAGAGCTGTCGTAAAATGCCAGTGGGAGTGGAAATTGCTTTAAACATTTTGGATAGGAGTACGGCATCCCTCAGTTAAGTTTAACATGTGCTTCCTTATGTATTAACTAGAGTAAGTACAGGCTGACATCATAAAGACACTAACAATAAATAGCTTTAAGGTAAAGAAGTTTATCTCTCCCATATATCAGTTCCAAAGCTTACAGTCTGATCAGTGGGACAGCTTTGATCCTCATGGTCATTCAGGTAATCGGTTCTTTCTAAGTCAGTTTCTGCAAAATTTAAGTTGGGTCACCACCATGTTTTGGTTTTGTCTAGGTGGAAAACAGAAGAAAGCATGGAGGAGGTACACCCACCACTCTAAGGCTCTGATCCTAACCTAGCAGAATAGAAAGCTGCTTAAATTCTACTAGTGAGGACGTAGTCACATAGCCATATCCAACTGAAAGGGAGGCTGGGAAATGCAGTCTAGACGAATGCCCATGTGTAAGATGGGGAAAATGAATTTGGGCAGACAAAATTTATTTTTATCAGTCTCCACTATACCTAGAACTCAGCAATTTCATGACTAAGAATACCTTAGCAATGCTCTTGCACATGTATGCCACGAGTCAGCCATAAGAAAGCTTATAGGCTCAGAGTCCCTAACAGGAAAAAACAGGAAATAACCCAAATGTCCATCATCGTAAAATAGAAAAATCATGGTGTATTCTTATACAGGAGCAAAAATGAGTGAATTATTGCCACACAATCAGAAAGGATCACGAGATAATTCTAAGACAATATTTAGCTGAGCAGTAGGGACTTGGGTGCCTGTTTTGTTATTAATATTTGAACTGTGTATTCATATATACGTATGTATTTATTATTTTGCATATATTTGCCATAGAAAAATTACCTCACCAACATAAAATAGATATAATTTTTCACACAACAAACTGGTGAAAGCAAATGTTCACTAATACTAAATGTAGGCAAAGACAGGAATAGCAAAAGTATGAATTGTAGAATAAATTTTTACTCTGTAGGGCATTTTGGAATGATCTTCAAAAGCTTAAACTGGACATGTCTATAAATTACAATTTCACTGCTCAGCACCAATTTAGAGAAACAAGCATGGAGCCACAGAAGATGACAATGTGCAAAGGTATTCAGTCTAACAGATCTTAAAACAAAACAAAAAAAATTGAGAATAACCTAGACGCTACTTAAGCCATTGACTAACTAAACTTTAGTCATTGTCATTAAGGCAATGACTGACCTATGATCCAGCCATACTACCAAGTATCATGAAACAGTCAAAAAGAGTGATGTGGGCTGGGCTCAGGGGCTCACGCCTGTAATCACAGCACTTTGAGAGGCCAAGGCTGGCCAATCACCTGAAGTCAAGAGTTGGAGACCACCCTGGCCAACATGGTGAAACCCTGTCTCTACTAAAAATACAAAATTAGCCTGGTGTGGTGGTGCACGCCTGTAATCCTAGCTACTTGGGATGCTGAGGCAGGGGAATCGTTTGAACCCAGGAGACAGAGGTTACAGTGAGCCAAGATCACACCACTACACTCCAGCCTGGATGATAGGAAGGAAACTTTGTCTCAAAAAAAAAAAAAAAAAAAAAAAAAAAAAAAAAAAAAAAAAAGAGTGATGTGGAACTATTTGTGCTTAACATAAGTGGATCTTCAATACAGCATTCTGTGAAAAGGCAACTTGCAGAACAAATGAGAGAACACTGTATAATAGTTCCTGTAGTGGTTGGTGTGCATGTATGTTTCATGTATTCTGAATTTGCTCCAGAAAAATAATTTGTTTTTAAAAGCCTATATATATATATATATATATACATAAAACAGTATTTTTTGGAATCAAAAAATGATGACCTTACAAGGTAAATGATAAGATGATGCAACTCATCCATTCATTCAAAATTATTTATTGAGTTCATACAGTATATCAGAATAATACTGTGGTAAATTAAAAACAAAATCTCTTTATAAAATTCTATTGTTTCAATGGTTGAATTCCACCAAAAGTGAAAGTTAAAAAATTCTCTGAGTTTTAAATTATTTTTAAGGGAGTCAATTAGACAAGCCCAGTAATTGCTGAAGAGTGAGGTGAGTGTATTTTTTGCTCAAAAGTCAGGTAATAGGCATCTGAGAGTAAAAAAAAACTGATCATTTTCTTTATACAGCACTATGTGTGGCTGATCAAGGGGAAGAAATAAGGGCGATTTATCTGGCTTTTCACAAAGAGTCTAAAGTATGAAATGAAATGCTCATCATTAAAACAAGAAATACAGTCCAGATCAAAACACTGTTAGGTGACCACTCAGCTAATTGGGAAAATCTACAAGTGCTTTTCAAAGAGGTCGATACAAAACATGTGCCTTTTTTTAACACCTACACTGAGGACTCAATAATGCAATAGAAAGCATGCTGGCTAAATGTGTGTGTGTCACTTCTTGCCTTTTGAAATCTTCCTTTTAAAAAATTAGAATTAAGAATGGTTGGCTTTCCTAATATTCAATAGACAAGCCACAGATCAGCACCATTTGCTTTCATCTGGCCTCACATAAATGAGGCAGTCCTGGATCCCCAAAGAGCATTGGCCTCAGCCTAACAGCTTGTCCATCTCTCCCAATCCCTGCTAGTATCGTAGGATGGTTTCAAAAGTGTTAAAAACACACTGCTCTGAACGTTCCTCTAGCATCTCAGGTAAGTGTCATATCTTTACCACCTCTTGACTGCCACCAGCATTAGAAACTGCTTGTCTCCCATGGCCTTCAACTCTGGAAAACCCCCACTGGACAGGACCTCCAGGCCTCCAGCACCCCTGTCTATCACTGCACCTCAGCCTCATCATGGCCTCAGACTCAGCCACAACCCAGCTGCCCCACACCAAAAAGAGCAGGTATTCCTGGCTTCACATGCTTTCTAGTTTAGCCTAGACCCTGCAGGTAGGCCATGTCAACAAAGCCAAGTTACTACCAGGGACTGGAACCGAACTCCGCAATGCAGCAGCCATTAGCCCCATGTGGCTATTAGGCACTTGATATGTAGTGAGTCCAAATTGAAATGCACTATCAGTATAAAATACATGCCAGATCCCAAGGACTTAATATGAAAAAAAATTAAGTATCTTATTGATAATTTTTGTATTGACATGTTGAAATGGTGGTTTTTTAATACACTGAGTTAAATAATATTAAAATGAATTTCCCCTGTTTGTCTAACCTTTTTAATGTGGTTACTAGAAAATATGTGGTTTACATCATATTTCTATTGAGCAGGACTTTTCCAGAACAAGTTGCTGACTGGAACTACTGGAAACAGAATCTGGCTTTCTGGGGCCAGAGACTGGCAAAAATTAGGTGGGTGTCAAGGCCCCATAGAGATGGGATGTGGTACATGGTATCCCAGAGGGGCTAGGCTACCAGGAAGAAAATGTAAGTCAGAGAACCCGTCCTACAACACCACAGATATCTCTTCCCACAGACTAATGGATGGGAAGGTGACTTTCTGAGGAAGCAGCTGGCTATATTGGTAATACCTGGCAATTTTTGTCATTTCAGCTACTACTGTTGAGTATGTAGACCTGATGCAGAGCGGGGAGGGGTGCATACAGGCAGAAAGCAGAAAGCTCCACACCCACAGATGATTGACAGTGAAAATGAGAAGGCTGAAAAGGAGAGGCACCATTCCACACCAAATGAATGATGGAGAGAGAAGGGTCACTCTCTGGATAATTCCCCCAACTGTCCAAAATAACCCCTGGAATCAGGTGGACAAATAGGAACTTGAATATAATGTCAAGAAATCTGAAGTTTCCCTTCTCCTAATATCTGGATAAACCTGTCTCCCATTCTATATCCCAGAACCAGACCCTGAGACAGAGATTAGGCTGCAAGTTTAGTGGGGGGCATATTGGATGCTCTGGGGCTCCCTGGGATCCCCTATACTGACAAGTACATCCATCCAGCTGTCAGTATTGGCTGCCAACACTTCACAGCTGATCTCTCAACAACTGCCTTTGGCCAAATGGGCACTGCCTCAGCTTGGAGGCTGTATGCTACCATACCACTTCATGGAAAGCCTCAGGAAATGTCTAACTGAAGTGGGGTTCCAAAGGCTGGCCCCCTTACCTGAAGGGGGCACTAACTCTTTGTTACAATTTGTGCTCTAGAAGTTCCCCCAAGGGATTAGGCTGAAGCCAGGTTCCAGCCAGGACTGCATCCTTGTTCACCTCCTTTCCCTGCCCCATTTTACAGCCCTCTTTCCTCTTCCCTGAGGACCTTTGTCTCAGGCTTTGCTTATAGGGACCTCACTGTTACAGGAGGTGAGGGAAACATAGGTAGGTGAGTGGGGAAGTGAGACAAGGAAGAAGACAATAAAGGTATGTTATCAAGACAGTCACCACCAGAGGTGACTGGAAATCGATCCTGTGGCAAAACTGGAGGCCAATGTAGAACACAGACCTTTGACTTATCCCATCCAATGGGTTGGGGTGTTTGTACACCAGTTCTCACCAGACATTGGTCAAAAGCTGCCAGGGTACATCAACCTGCAGCACTCCAGCCTGCCCAAGGTGGACAGGGAAGTCCTCCCAGGTTTCAGAGAAAGCCCTTGGGCTCCAAAGCTGGCAGTTGGAAGTCAGATAACTGGGACTGGAGAAGGGAGATAATATGGGCAGGGTATATGAATTCTCAATTCTAGCCCCAAATTTCTTTGTCCACTTAATGAGTTCAATGCATGGACCTCCAAAACATCTCTATTAGATATCATAATGACCCAAACAGGATTGACCCCCTTCTCTGTTCACACACACACTCTCTCACACAGCATTTATGTATGAGGTCGGCCTCACCAAGGGCTCAAGTGATCAAGATATTTACTTTGCTGAGATACACATATTTTCAAAGACAACATTGCACATTTCTATTCCTAAAAGTCTTTCAGCTGCTGTCACTGGGGAACCCTGCCTGGCTGTCTCATCTCCAGGCTTCTCGTGGATAAGAGTCCATCAAGGCATTCAATGGAACAAAAGGGACTTTCATTTTACAGGATTCTTCTTAGAAGGTATTTGTGGATTAATAAGGCAATTTTACTCTTTGTTACATTAGTATCATGGTATGCCATTGTATTGCCTTGAGTTATGAATTAAGTTTGTGTGCTGAATTAGAGAGCGAAGTGTTTATTGTGTTGTCTCTTGGCTGTGTGACTGAGCACAGTAGAAGGAGCATGAATGCAGATATCAGCATCACCCAGAGAGACCCTGTGGGAGAGGTGAGGAGGGGAGCCACATCAGCCACATAGGGGACAAAGAGTCAATTAAGAAATAATGGCCCAGGACATGTCAATGGGACCCCTTTCCTTCTCTCTGGTCCCAGGGATCCTGGCTTCCCACCCCCAGGAAAGTCTCTGCATCAGTAAGACAAGGCTATTACTACTCTAACTCAATTGTATCCAGTATATATCTACTGAGTACCTGATGCCTCCTGGACACTGGGAAAACAAAGTGACATGCAAGACAGCCAAGGTCCCTGTTCTCAGGAATTTAAACTCCAGTGAAAAAGACAGACCCTCCCCACAAAAACAAGCAAAGAAATACAATGAGTAAGATCATTTCAGATGATTCCAGTAAGGCTATGTAGAAGAAACTAAAACACCTGTTGATGGGAAGGATGACTGTTGCAGGAATGAGGGATGCACCTTCATCCAGAGCCATTTGGGAGGGCATTGCTGAAGAGGCAACATTTAATCACGGGATGTAAACAGAAATGTCAGAGAAGGTGGGGGGCGGGCTGTGGGGCTGAAGTCTAGCTTACTAGAACAGCAAATCGCTGAAAATGTAACACATGAGGTTGGAGAAATGGCGGGGATCATTTATGTGTCCTCTTTATTCTGAGCTGTTATTTAAGAATGATGTTCATGGAAATGGTTTGCTCTGAGAGATAACCTGGATCAGGGGAAACACAGCAGGGGGCACTTGAATTTTGCTCACCCCTTCCCACTAGTAATAGCAGTGTCTGGAACTTAATGTTCAAAATAGACTTCACTTCTGTGTGTGCCATTTTGCCTGTGCTAAGTGAATAGCTTCAGTGGCCTCCAAAGGTCCTTCCCAGCCATGCTATAATCAAAGGCTCTGCCTGCTCCAAAAGAGTCTGGCTCCTCCAAGAAGGAAGTCCAACATAGTGTCCATAACTGAGGGGAAGCCTCCCATCTTTCTGAAGCCTTGGCCCCACTCTTGAGTGCTGGTGGCAGCAACAGAAGCAGGATCTTGCAACTTGGATGGGGGAGGAGAACCAGGAAGGAGATGCCATCACTCTCCACCTGGCCAGCCTGTTATCTCTGCTCTGCTGCCTCTACAAGCACAGGGCAGCTGAAGGGAGGCTGGGTCTAGCAGACAACACTGCAGGCAACTTTGGCAGATCAGGGGGCCTGTGACAGAAGTCACGGCCCCCCATGCTTTGGAATTTGGAGAACTCCTCCCAGGAGGGGTTAACTGACCACAGCGCCTTGGTAACACAAGCCCAAATAGCTGACCCCACCTACCAGAAACCAAATTCCCTTCTCCTCGCCCCAAAGGTCTACAAGTGGCATAAACTGAGTCGCAGTCAAGTTGAGCTCCTGGGAACCACCCTTCAGCTCCTGTGGCAGTCAAGCTCTCTGCTTCCTGTTGGGAGCAGTCAAACTCCACAAGGAAAAGCTTGTACTGCCCTGCAAGCCTGAAGGTCATCTTGGAATGTCACTGGGAACGTGTGGGGAGGCCCCTACTCTGGGGTGTGGCAGAGGCTCCTCCCGTATGTGCAGCTGGCAGAGACAACTGGGAGTATCTCAGAAGAGAGCATGCTGCATCCAAAGCCAAGGGGGTCTGAGTCCTGGATACATGGAGCATTTCTAGACCAAGAGGGTGATAATGGAAAGAGGGGAAGGGTAAGAGAAAATGGAGGAGAAGAGAGGAAGGGAGGGAAGAAGATAAAACCAAAAAGCAAGGAGGCTTGCCTGGCTCACCCCAAAGCAACTGGCACCTGTACAGGGTGTCCACAAGCTAAGTGTCTCCCTCTCAGCCATTACAGTCTCCCATTATGGCTGGCTAGCAAAAATCAATCTTCTTAATGTTGCCTCGAACAGAGAGGGAGGCCAGCCAAGTCTGGCAAGAGAATCCAGCCCTGCATCAGCTGCACGGGGTGTCTGGCATTAAAGGGTCAGGTTTCTCCCATCCACCTGGCATGAAAAGAAGATAATGCCCATGGTGCCTCCAAGGGAGAGGGCAATGGGGCAGCCAAGACTGACGTTTCAGACAGGCCTGGCTGGGATGCTGCTGCTCAGCCTGCCCGTGTCTGCTTTAACCCCACCCACTCCGGGTGGCAGGATCTAGTTTCCAGCATGAAGATGTCTGCAACTTGATCTTACCTGCTTGCTTGTAACTAACCCCTCATCCATGGCATATTTTTCCCCAAGCCAGGGATTACAGAATATATACATGGCTTTAAGAATATCTCTCTTTTTTTATATAGAAAGAAAGGTTTATTTTTTAAATTTTTTTTATTGTACTTTAAGCTCTGGGGTACATGTGCATATCCTGCAGGACTGTTGCATAGGTACACACATGCCATGGTAATTTGTTTATTTCTCAAGGGTCAGTGGACAGCAGCTAGAAAACTGTGATCTAGTTAGTACCTTCTGAGGGTGAAGATGGGCATGGACTTCTTTCTCCTAGTCCTTTCAGTCCTTCTGCCTCCACTCAGTTTAGAGAAATGACAGAAAAGACTCTCTTCACTGTATTCAGGAAGCCAGCAGATGGATGGAGTAAATGCAGGAGTCTGAGTTGCCCTGCGCTGAGAACCTTACCCCAATGAGATAAGGTCTCAGCGCCCCCCGAATGGAAGTAAGGATGCCGATTACCCTCCTTGGCATCGTTTGAATATATTCTTAAGGTTACCTTCCTGACAACATGGATTGAAATTTTCTATGAAATTTAGAGACGGTTGCTAAGGGAATCAGGAGAAAAGTATTTGTAGTATCAGTCTTATCATTGTTTTCCAAATTAGCATCAACACAAGCTGTAACTTTGAAAGACTTTGAAGCTAGTCAGCATATGTACTAGTGATTAAGGCAAAACAAACGCAAGAGAACTCAGGAGTGGGCCTGATGATACTATTACTTATCCATTTATATTTTTCCTTTGCTACTTGACAAGAAGAAGGTGGAATCTCAGAGGGGGAAATGGCAAAGATCCTGTGGATAGAGGGATATCAAGTTCTCTCACCCCTCATCAACTATAACATAGGTAAGGGATGATTGCTGTTAGGCAGTAAAAAAAAAGTAAAAGCATTTGAATGGTATTTGACAACAAACTATCTTAATGTTTCAAAATGACAAGGAGAAGCAGGTTAAATTGTGAAATCAGAGATTCATATAAGAAGCACCACCGAATCCTGAGAACAGAATCAAGTGAGCAGGGGAAAAAAACAAACCAGAAACAGAATTGTAACTGTTCCAAAGTGTTTACATTTCTTTAATTTTTACTCGAAATTTGTGCAATATTTTTGTTAATGACAGTTTAACAACCTCAAGATTTCTTTTCCTAGAAAAAGCAAAACTGTGGAAAAAGTATGTTAGGATGCAGTGATACCCAGACCCCCATGGACTGGCTACATCAGAATCACAAAGACGCATGCACACACATGTTTATTGGGGCAGTGTTCACAATAGCAAAGACTTGGAACCAACCTAAATGCCCATCAGTGATAGACTGGATAAAGAAAATGTGACTCATATATACCATGGAATACTATGCAGCCATAAAAAAGATGAGTTCATGTCCTTTGCAGGGACATGGATGAAACTGGAAACCATTATTCTCAGCAAACTGACACAAGAACAGAAAACCAAATACCTCATGTTCTCACTCATAAGTGGGTGTTGAAAAATAAGAACACACAGACACAGGGAGGGGAACATCACATACTGGAGCCTGGAGGGTGTCCACAAGGAGAGGAATAGCAGGGGATGGGGGAATTGGGGAGGGATAGCATTAGGAAACATATCTAATGTAGATGACGGGGTGATGTATGCAGCAAACCACCACCATGGCACATGTATACCTATGTAACAAACCTGCATGATCTGCACATGTACCCCAGAACTTAAAGTTAAATAAATAAATAAAAATACAGATTTGGGAGCTCTGCTATTGAATGTCCTTAGAGTAGGAATTGTTACCCTCTTCCCAAGAGATTTCAGTGGGCCGCCAGATCACAGAACTGTGATCTGGGCCTCTGTTATCCACCCTCTGGAGAAGCCTGGCCATTTGGACCACAAAAACAAAGACTGGCCACGCACTTGCTGGCAGCTTAACTTAATGGAGGAAGCATCCCAAGAGAAGAAAAGTGGACTTGATGTGCCAGTACTGCACAACAGCACAATGACAGGGAGAAAGCGCCAGGCATGATACAGGAGCTGGCCTAGGGGAGTTTCCCCAGGTCTCAGAAATGAGCCTATTTACATTCTTTTCCCTTGGGCCGAGCACATGATGTGAGAGGGAAGAGAAATAACCACAGGCCCTTGACCTACACTTGTATGTCATCTCTGCCCTTCCAGGATAAGCGTTAAGTAGGACAGATTAGACATCAGAATAGGGCATAGAGGGGAGACGACAACCAGGACTAAGGTTATCGTCTTCCAAAAGGCTGGTCCCTCCTGCAACACATACAGCTTCCTGGATCCTCTTAGAGTTAGGCCTTTGGGTCACTCCAATAGGAGAACAATCACTAACATCAACGAGTTTTCAGAGTAATTATTAACCATCCAGCCAGACAAGAAATATTTATCAAGCTTCAGTTATGTGCCAGGCTCCTGGCCAGTAATTCTCAGTGGATATTGGAGTCCCTGTGGAATTGCTAAAAAATTACAACTATCCAAGCCCCACCCCAGAAATTTTACATAAATTGGTTTCACCTAGTCTTGGGCAGCTGTTATTTTAAGAACTTCCCGGATAACCTGAACGTGTGCCCAAGGTTGAGACTCACCATGCTAGAATTACATTAGTGGTCCTCAAACAGGAGTGACTACCAGAATTACCTGGGGTAGGGGGCCTTGTTTAAACACAATTCTGCCTCCACTACACTTTCTGATTCAGTAGGTCCGAGGCGGGGCCCAAGAATTTGCTGTTTTACAAGGTTCCTGGGTAATTGCTGGTCCTGCTGGTCCCAGACCATATTCAGAATCACCGAGTGACCCAGTACCTGCGTCTCATGAGACATAGAGTCAATTAAGAATATGTTCTCTTGCCTGTTAGGAGCCCACAAAAAAAATCACACTTCCTTCACTACAGAGTCACCCAAAGTGATTCTACTTTGTGAGTCTCAAAGTCCAAGCACCCTGGCCTGACCAGTTCCTTCAGGTTGTAGACCTGAGGTCCCCATTTCCTTGCTAGATGTCAGCTGGAGTGCTCCTCTTAGCTCCTAGGAAATTCTTTTTCTAGTCCTTTCTATCTTAGAATCAGCACATCAAAGTCTTTTTTTTTTTTTTTTTTTTTTTTTTTTTGAGACAGAGTCTTACTCTGTCACCAGGGTGGGGTGCAGCGGTACAATCTTAGCTCACTGCAACCTCCACCTCCCAGGTTCAAGGTATTCTCCTACCTCAGCATCCCAACTAGCTGGAACTATAGGCGTGAGCCACCACACTGAGCTAATTTTTCTGTTTTTAGTAGAGACAGTGTTTCACCATGTTGGCCAGGATGGTCTCAATCTCTTGACCTCGTGATCTGCCTGCCTCAGCCTCTCAAAGTGCTGCGATTGTAGACGTGAGCCACCACACCTGGCCCATCAAGGCCTTCTCATGCTTGAAGCTCTTTTGACCCCTCTTCTGCTATGAAAGAGCTCATGTGATTACGCTGGGCCCACCCGGACGTCAGGGGAGTCTCCCTATCTTACAGCCCAATGATTAGTAACCTTAATTGCATCTTCAAAGTCCCTCGACAGCAGTGTCTAGATGAGTCTTTCATTGGACAACCAGGGGATAGAATGTTAAAAGACATCTTTAGACTTTTGCCTACCATACCATCCTACTTGTTGAGTGGTACTTTCCAATGCACAGGCATTTGGAGAAGACACACCTTTTTAGAGTTGGTACTTGGACATCCAAAATCCCAATGTTTCCCATGCCTGGACCAGCCCAGACTTGAGAAGGTATGCCAATGCTGGCTGAGAAGGTAGAAGGGTTCTCAGTGCTTCTGGCATCATGGAGAGGTAGAGAAGGAAAAATGCCTCTGGTCACAGTTAAAGCCTTTCATGGCCTTAATTAGAGCTCCAATAACTTTAAAACGGACCTTGGGAAATTAAAATCTCTAGGCAAAGTCTGCAGCAGGACAAATGAGGTCCTTGTTCCTGAAAAATTCAGCTCTGGCTGGCTAAAGATAATTCTAACAACGGAGTCACATGTTACAGATGCCCTCCAGGCTCACTGCCTCTAGTCCATTCCCACACACAGCCACTCGAGGAATCTGTCCAATATGCAAATCTGATCATGTCCCTGCCTGTTTCTGAGCCTTTTGTGGCTCCCCATTTGATACTACTGATTCCACTTTCCTTGAGTGTATAAAAGGCCCTGTGATCTGGACCTCATTTGTCCCTCTAGACTCATCTCTGGTCACTCCTGGCCTCACACTGTGTCTTCCCCATATGTGTGAAGCTCCTGGAGCACACTCTGACACTCCACATCCCCAGCTTTTTGCTCTGGCTGTCTCTCTGCCTAGAATACCTCCCCCTAGTTTTATTTGACTGATCATTAATCATCCATCACTCAACTCGGTATCTTCTGCTTCAGGAAGGCTTGTCTCTCTCTGTAGCTAGGTCAGAATAGCTGCCCCTGAATGCTGATGATTCGGTTCTGCACCTACCTCCTCCCCTAAAGGAAAAGCTCCCTGAACAGAACATGGTGCCTGGCACAGCATAGCCACTCAGAAATGTTTGCTTTCAAACAACAAAGCCTTCAGCAAGAACTTAGAGTAATCAGACCCAGATTTGTGCATCTAAAGTTACCTTGGAATAATCAGTGACGGAGTCAGGAAAAGGCCAGACTAGGATCCCTCTGCAGGACTTGCTACCTACAAGGTCCACTGCAAAATGAAAACATAGGGCTCCTTGTGAAACAGCTATTACGCATTTTTAAGTGGCAGAGCATATGATGTTTCTAAGTGCAGAGCCCTACGTAACTTTCCAGGTCATGTGCCCATAAAGTTAGACCTGCCAGTCTAGAATCCTGATACGGGCTGAAGTGTGAAGCCTGGAAGGCCAGAACTTACTTTCCATTTCCCCCAAACCCTCCAGCCTGATTCTAAATGTCTATGATGTTAACCAGTTGAAACAGTCTTTTAATTGAAGGGGGAAGGTATTTCAGCCTCCAATTGAAATACCTTTGGAAAAAAGGAAGGTAACCACCTGCATTAAAATGCTAGCCACATTGCTCAAAGCGTGTCTATGTCAACAGCCTTGGACCTGGGCACCTAGTGGCCACCCATTCCTCCATGCAGTGGTTGGAAAGGCGAACTCACTCCAGTGTGCACAGGCAAACAGCCAGCCTCTCTCCACAGCTCAACCCAGAGGGTTCCAGGTAGCCAGATGAAGCCACATGGGAGGGCTGGAGTACAGACCAGATCCCCCTTCAAACACAGCTCAGTCTGTGTGGGTGGGCTGAGTATCCACATGGCTCTGGAGCCTCTGGATAAATTTAATCAATCCCAAGCACACAACCAATAACAAGGAGTTCCACTGAGGAGCCACAGGGACCTCTCAAGCCAGTTGTTAAAAACAGGGTTGGTCAGGGTGGTTCAGAGCTCTTGGAGTGAAATGTGGGTGCCAGGTTATGGGCAAACTGAAACTTAAAGGCTACCAGGAGCAGAGAAGCAATGAATACAGGTTTCTCCTTCATTGCTCTTCTTTTCCTGGAGTCTGCTCCGTCAGCCCTCCCCTCTCCTCTGAGCAGCACCCTCTGCTTACGTATGACTTCTGTCTGCCCTTGATGTGGACTGCACAAACCTTGTGACTGTTCTGGCCTCACTCTCCTTACACCATGGCTCTGCTTCCTCCACTTCCTATGTTCATGGCCCAGATCTTTTTGTCAGCCCTCCACTAGGAGAAAGTAGGCAGGCAGGTGGTTAGGTAACTTTCTCATACAAGAATAGCACAAGTCCCTACAAGGTATCCCTGACCAGAGATCCAGGTGGACAGGCAGACAGCACCAGGGAGGCTTGGTCATGAGCTGCTGCCCCAGGCACTGGGCTGGGGTTCATGCTGGAGGAGGCAGGGAAGTACTGCCAGGGGCAAAGCAGGGTCCTAAGAATCTGAGGAAGGTTCCCAAATTAGAATGCAGGTACCAGAATTGGGCACAGAAAAAGGCAGAGCAATACCTGACTCACAGCCACAGAGACTGCTCAATTCTGGAGGGCTACACACATCTGCAGCATTGACCCTCTACCATCAGAGCTATCAGAAGACGAAAGCCGCAGGGAGAGCTACATCCTAACGTTAAAGTAAATGGCAAGGCTCCGCGCGCGAATACATTCATAGTATGAGCATGCTCAAGCTCCACCTCAACTAACTGTCCAGAACATTTCACTACAGAGCAGCCTCCTTCTTCCCACACAAGCTGCTTGAGTTTATTCTGTTGTGCTGATAAATGTATTTGGAAGCCACAAAGGGTCAGGCTCAGCTACTGTCTTTATCTCTGACCCCTGTAAATATGAACCCTTCAATGAAGAAACAACTCTCCCTATGTTTATTGGGAACTGATTCTCTGCTGCTGGCACTGTAGGATCAAATCCAGATGCCCCAGTATGTCTTCCCTGGCCCTACCTAGAGGGTTTGTTAAAGCACAGATTGGGCCTCACCCCACAGTTGCATTTCCAACACATTCTCAGGTGATGCTGATGCTGCTGGCCCAAGGATGACTTGGAGAACCACTGCCTAGCCTCACCAGCTACCATGGCCAACCCCAGCCTCTGGTCTCTCCCTATGCCCCCTACTCCTCTCCCACACCGACTATCTCTCCACTAAGTCCTTCCAGTTTCCGTATGACACCATGCCAAAGCCCTTCCAGATCTGTATACACGCTGTCCCCTTCACCTGGAATACACTTCTCCCTCACTTCCTCTGGTTCTCTCCTACTCTGTCTCAAGATCTAGCAGAGATGCACTTCCTCCAGGAGACCCTACCCCCTTATTCACTCACTCACAGGTGTGCTGCGGCCCCTGCCCTGGGCTTCAGGAGCAGCCCGTGCTTCCCCTGGGGTGCCTCTTGATCTGTCGTATCCTCATAGCCAGTCTGTCTCCTCCGTAAGGACAACAGTCAAATCTATCTATTTATCATCTCATCCCCAAGGCCTGGTCAGTGATCAACCAGTGGTGAGTAAATATTTACCAAATGAATGAATGTACAACATGAATTTGATCATATGTTTTATTGGGACATTAGCCTACATTCTAATTAGGAAGAATATTAATACCTAATGCATACACTATTATGGCCATTCTCAAAGTATAATTCTTGAACCAGCAACATCAACATCATCTGGGAATCTCTTAGAAATGCAAATTATCAGGCCTCACCCTGACCTGTAGTATCAGAAACTTTGGGGGTGGGGCCTAGCTATCAGGTTTTAATAAACCTTCCAAGTGGTTCTGATGCTCCTCCAAGTTCGAGAACCACTGCGCTATCATATAATGAGACCTCAAAGGAGTGAAAATGCTAAAGGATGCTGAAGGTAATAGGACTCTCTGGTATTGGTGAAGTCAATGATACGTGAAAACTGCTAGGAGTATGCTAACAGAGGTCTCGGGGATGGTTTACTCTCATGGGGGCTGTAACCTCAATGTAGCCAAGCTGAGTTTATTCTCCAAATCATGGATATTTATAAAACAGAGCTCCAAGGATGAAGGTGTCACTGCAGATGAGAGTTTGGAGGAGAGACAATTAGTCTGTCAGGTGAATAATTTGAAGACAAAATTGAAAAGTGACAATAGGGAAAACCAGATGAGCTAAAAGTTAATTTGGTGACTAGCATAAGAACCACTGTGATGGGGAAGGTGTCAATTCATCGCCAAGGTCCAGTGAGCAAGCTCTTTCCAAATTCTATGTACTGCCCCATTGTGATAAATGAAACATCATCTGGGCGGGAGAGGCAAATGCAGCAGAACTGATGACCAAGTGGATACAGGTGTCTCAGGTCTCAGGGGAGGGGCTAGGACAAGACTGAAACCCACAACAGGGGTCAGAATTATGAAAACAAATTTAAAACCTGGGAGAAAAATGCAAGTTAGTGCTACACAGTGAGGCAAGGAACTGTCTATTGTCACATATTCTCTATAAAGTCAGGATAAAAGGACCCTGGGGCTGAAGTCCAGTGAGAGCAGAACAAGAATGCCTCAGAAGGCTTTGGAAAGAGCAAACCCAACCTGAATTTGAGAACTTGTCCCCAAAATCACATCAAAAAGTACTCATTTTCTTTTAAAGCCTAGGAATGTGAGGACTCATGCAGCTACCTGGCATTGAGGCAAACTGGAAATAAGAAGCCAAACTTGTTTGCTAAACCATGACAAGCTACAGTCTATAGTTCTACCATATGCTTCTAAATTGCCCATGTCTTGTACAGTTTGCTCTCAGAAATTCTTCATGCCAACAGAGTATGTTCCACCCAGTAAACGAAGCTAGACTTAGGTTATCCTTATGACCCAGGCAGTATAAATGGGTGGCGTCAATCCACAGTACTTGCTGCTCCTCCTTCTGCCCCATGAGGTGGTATCCTGGGAAATGAGTAGTGAGTGATGGACAGGCTCCACTAAAAGCAGAACTGCCACATGGAGCCTGAAGAGCATTCATTGAATCACTAAGAACTAAATGTTATTTGAAATGAGTGTTTATGCTAAATCAGGGCAAAGGTCAGGGTGGGAGACACCAAGGTCAACATCTCAGATATTTAATGAAGACCCTTGTTCTGGAGGAAATTTATTGTTCTGGAAAGAATACATGCATTCCTCCAAACACAGCTAACTGGGTGAACTTGGGTGAGTTACTCAAGCCCTCTGATTCTCCATGGTATCGTAAATCAAGGATAAAAACATGTACTGGGCAGGGTTGCCTGGGGAATTAAACAAGATAAAAAAGTATTTATCACTTACAGGCAAATAGTAAATGTGAGATGTACTGATCTTCTCCTACCTCTTCGATTATATAGTGCTGGCCTGTCCTGAATCATTTGACATTCCATAACATAGCCCTGAACCACAGACAAGCCACAGTTTTTGATGAGCTTTGCTGATTACTTTTTAAAAATAATGATGGCACTACTTCTGCCCTCTGATTTGGCTTGGCAAACTGTCTCTGCCTTCTTATTCACAGGTGGAAGTGTTATCATCACAGGCCGTAGAAGTCGAATGGTGAGCTTTCTGGGTCCCCCAGAAGAAACTTTTCATCTCTACTTATTCACCAAGTCATGAAATTTTAGCTAGAGGTGTGTTTGACGGTCTGTTCATTTGTTTTCTTGTTGTGTTTTGTTTCTGTGGGGGCTTTTGGCTAAAGAAGTCCCTTGTATTGGTTTGCAAGAACTGCTATAACACAGTGCCAGAAAGTGGGTGACTTAACTAACAGAAATTTGCCTGGCAGTTCTGGAGGCTAGACATCTGAAATCAAGGTGTCAGTGGGGCTGGTTTCTCCTGTGAGGAAAGGATCTGTTCCAGGCCTCTCTCCTTGGCATGTAAATGGCTCTCTTCTCCCTATGCCCTCACATAGTCTTCCCTCTGTGTAGATCTGTGTGTCCAAATTTCCCCTTCTTATAAGGATAGCAGTCATATTGGAGTAGGACTCTCCTAGTGAACTCATCTTAACTTGAAAACCTTTGTAAAGACCTATACTGAAATACAATCACATTCTGAAGTACTTGGTTTTAGGACTTCAACATACAAATTTTAGGGGATACAATTCAATCCATAATGTCCCCCAGCCCCACTCACATGAATTTTTGGCATCTGGGGAATGAAATGGCAATGCAACTTGATACACCTCACCAGAAAATGGTACATTTTCACAGTGAAGGGGAGAAATTCCTACTCTTGACACAATATTCACCCTTAGCTAAGTCCTCTCCAGGGTGGCCCACGAAGAAGGCATGCACTTTTCCTCTCTCAGGCTACCTTTTAGCTGACTGATATTTTAGAGGCTGAACCTATAGTCCAGGCCTATCTTCATGGCCATATTAATCATCATGTAGGCAAAGACCTTCACTGTGCTGGCACTGAGGGGTCTGCTGGTCTCATACATCAAACATTATAGGTAGCTAAGGGATCGATGACAAGGTTTCCCACCTCTCATTCTGCCCAACAAGCTACAAAATATGGTGACTCCTATTAAATCCGAGGATAAGAACTGCTGGAAATTTTTGCTCCTGCAGAAAGAAGAAGCGGCAGTTAAAGGAAGTCCAGTGTTGCGGGTAAAATGTGGAAAGAAAATCCCTGTAGGCTTGCTTCCAGGTTTAGTGGCTGAAGGCTTGAGACAAACCTCCCCAGCAGCCTCTCCACTTGGGAGACAGAGAAGAAGTGAAGGGCTCTCATCTCTTGAGATTAACATTCAGGAGAGAAAGAGAGAGAGAGATACAAATTTTGTTGTGATTTTCCTAGACAAATCTGAAGTACTATATCAGGGCCAGGTGGACAGAGTGCTGAAAAAGCTGTCATAGCGCTATCCCAGTGCGCTCTCACTCCTCGCTGTCCAGGGTGGAGAGTGGAGGCCGTGCCTCTGCTGATGGCCATGTCAGCGAAAACAGTACGTTTCCTCCTTACCCTCCTGGATAAAGTAAGTTTTTCTTCCCTCGGCTTCTTCCCTCAGCTTTCAGAGGATGCCAGGGGACACCTGCTCAGAGACATCCTCCCTGAATGCTCAGACTGAGGGCTGCACAATGCCAAGGGGGTGTCCAGGGCTGCCCGCGTGACTTTCTCCTGGAGGGAGTCCAAGTCCTGACCTTGCCCTCGGAGCTGCAGCAGGCCTCGTTTCACACCAGGTTCTCTCCCAGCCTCCTTCATTTTACATATTCATGTGCATGAAAATTAAAAACCCTGAAGATTTAATTAGGGGACCATGTTGGGAGAAATGGGCAGAGCTTGGTTGCTGGCCAAGGGAAGCTTGCAGGTTCAGGGAGCAGGGGCATCTGAGCATTTAAATGAAATAGAGCAGTGGATGTGCAGAGGAATCACCCCAGCAATGGAAATTGCTTCCAGGCTCTTCCTCAGACACAAAGCTGAAGTGCTTTGGTCCTGGAATATATCATCTAACAGCAAAAAATATTCCTCAGTCTTTCTTTTTACTTTTTAATAAATGTCGTTAGAGCAATATGTTTTAGTCATTCCAGAGGATTAAATCCGAATACCTGGAAGAGCCTGGTGTGACAACTGAGTGGGGGAGGTGCAGGGGAAGGGCTCTGTGGGCATCGAGGTGCTAAGCAAGCATGTGCTCTTACTGCCTGCAAAGGTGCCCTCCAAGTTCAGAGGTGCCCCAGGACAGCACAGTCTCACTAAAGTCTGCAAGTAGTGGTGAGAACGCTATTTGCATTGAGCTATAATGAAGCTCCTCTTAAGCCATGAGCACCTCAATGTTTCTAGCTCTGGTGTGGCCACCAACCATTATAGCTATGTGACCTGAAATGAGTTCCTTAACCTCTCTGGTCTCCACATCATGACATTGTTATGAGGACCGAGTACACGAGGGATAGTGCATTAACACCACCCCTGGGGGACACCTAGGAATTGCTCAATAAATGGTAACCTTTTCTTCTATCACATTTACTTCCCCATAACCCTAGCTTGGGACCACGCTCTCTGTGGATACACCACACGGACATTTAACAGGGATGGTAGTGCTGACTTTTCCCTGGACCTCATCTCTTGACCTCATTTTCCTTATCTGAAGAATGGAGATAAGGTCCCTTCCTGCTGCACTGTGTACCGAAATGAAACCACAAATGAGAAAGTGCTCTGGTATCTGTGATGACACAGATCAATATTTTTACATTTGATTCAAGAGCACACACCTTAGAATCAGACTAATCTAATCATGGGTTCCAATTCTGTTTTTTAGGCAATTACTTAACCTCTCTGTGCTCTGGTTTTTCATCTGCAAAAGAGGGATAAGAAGAGCAAACGTCTTATGGGCTATTGTGAAGATTTAAAAGTATGTGCAAAATGCTTAGGAGAGTTCCGGACACATTGTAAACACAATAAATAATATTTGTTACTTTTTTCCTTCTTTTATGATTACAGTTATTGTCATCATTGCTATCAATAGCAGTACATGCAATAATTGTGGTCGTATTTCCTCTTTAAGGGTTGCTAGTCCCAGAAGTCTCTCACGCTTACACATCACTGCCAGAGGCCCCTACCCCTTCGCAGAAAAACCTGGTTTTTCCTTTCTCCCTTAGCATCCACCACTTTAGCCAGGTTCTTCCCACCCCATAGCACTACAAGCCAGCCTTTGCTGGTTTTGAGTTTCAAAATCCAGGTGCTGCTGGTCAAAGTCAGGGCCTGCCTGTTTCCTGCTCACTTGGATGAATTACTCATTGTTGGGATCCTAGATTAGTCTTCTGTAGGTGGCCAAAGATGAGAGCAAGGTTTCTCTTGCCAGGAAAATCCAGTGGGTGATGACACCAGAGACGAAGGTAATAGGACCAGTTTATGCAGAAATGCCAATGAGCTGGTAAATGAAGGCCCTGATTCCTAAGAAGTCACAGGTCCAGCCTCAAAGGTCTAATCTTATAATGAGGCATTGGCTCAGAGACTGTATTAGCCTCCTATTGCCACAGCAACAAGTTACCACAAACTTAGTGGCTTAAAACAACATGGATCTGTTACTGAACAGTTCTAGAGTCAGAATTCTAAAACCAAGGTGTGAGCAGAGCTGCATTCCTTCTGAAACCTCTAGGGGAGAATCCGTTTCCTTGCCTTCTCCAGCAACTACAGGCCAGCTGCATTCCTGGTTTGTGGCCCCTTCTTCTGCTTTCAAAGCCAGCAAGTTAGCATCTTCTCTGTCTGACCTTCCTGCCTCCCTTTTATAAGGACCCTTGTGATAACATCAGACCACCTGGGTAATTCAAAACACTCTCACCATCTCGAGATCATTAATTTAATCACACCTGCAGAGTCCCTTTTACCACGGGAGGTAACACATTCACAGGTTCCAGTGATTAGGATGTGGACATCTTTGGGGAGGCCATTATTCAGCCTACCACAGAGATGAATTCTGGACACCCACAGATCTCAACTCAAGTTGCCAAGAGCAGTTCTCATAGGATGTGAATCCTCAGGAAGGTCCTGAGATGAAGTGACTATCTTAGATCAGGGCCAATCTGAGGGGAGTTTAAGTGTCCCTGAACCAAGATCCAGCACCCCTAGATCAGGAGATGACCAATAAATACCTGCAAAATGTTAAACGGCTAAGTGGCCTTGACTTCACTCCTTGGGCCTTACTTAGGTTTTTCATGTGTGAATTGAAGAACGCCCACCCTACATACCCTCTGGGCTGTTGAGACGACCTAGTGGGGAATACAGTGAAAGCATCTTGCAAACCACAGAATGTTCATCAGAATCTACTTGTTACCACTCCTGAAAACGATCACAATGATGCATCCAAGGTGCCCACCTGCTTCCAGTAGAACCAATCATGATTACGCCTGTTACATGCTTCTATCGCATACAACTAGGTATTTGAAGCTTGGCTTGTAAACCGCGCAACTGTGCTTTAAATTTTATTTCTTGTTCATTATTGTTTCTCTACACATGGCATTAAAACAATTTCCCCAGCCAAACCATTTTGGCTTAGCTGATGTACAAAAAGTCAGCCAGGCGCACACACACTCCTATGTGGGTCCCTCTTCGGGCCCCAGCACTAACTCCCTGCTCTCCTGGACCCAGGGGTGAGCCCCCTACATCGCCCCCATCCTGCTGCCCCACACTTACTCACCTCTCTCCTCAGTCCCTCTGCTCACTTCCGCATTCCAATCATCCCTTCCTCTGATTCCTATGACAAAGCCCACCATTCTGTAGAGTTGTCCTCGGCCCTGACAAATGACCCTTTCCTTGGCCCTTCCACCCCTCTCATAGCCATCCTACTCTCTCCTTCTCTTCACTCCCAAGGGCCTTTTTACTGTCCTCAGCACACGCTGCATGTCATCCCTGCAGACTGCCTGCAGCTCCCCACTAAGGACACCTTCCCTCAAGAGAGGGATGCAGCTCAGCCTCACCCCAAAAGCCTTTCTCCCTGGCCCCTGCTGGAAGCCCATTCAGCCCTCTCTGCAGACACAGGTGGCACAAAGTTTCGCTTCACTGTTTCCGGCGTGCTCGTCTGTGAAATGGGAATTTGAGCTAGACGAGCTTTAAGGACTCTGGCAAACATTGCTGGTTGCCTACCCATTATCCAGTCTCCTTTTATTCTTTAACAAAATCCTGATTCTTTCCTGGGAAGTAATATGCTCAGCCACAAACCCCAGTGCTCCCTAGCATCCAGTTTTGCCCTAAGGATGGTATCTGCTGCACCCTGTGTAGCCTCCTGGTCACAGAATCATCACTGTCTGTGGGGAACCAGCTGGTCCTTCATTGCAAAAGATGAAAAAGGAAAGCATCTGGTGGCTTGATGTCTCCATGAGAATTTGGTGGACTGTGCTTAGCAGCTCAGAACCTGGGAGCAGGACAGACGTTGGGGTCCATTGGGTCCCAATTTCAGTCTGGCTCAGAGACCCAGGCACGTGCAGGGTCTGATTCCTACAAAATTATCTGCCATTGAGTACATTCTGGTCCCATATAGCAGTTTCTCCTATTAGCCCTGGTCTCCCTTTTGGAGCTGGGAGAACAAGATTTGGGACAGACCTTCAGATGTGATAGGTGCCCCGTTCCTGGAGTCTCCTCCTCTTCAGATTCAGCTGGACCTTCAGCCTATCAGGGCAGGACTGGTTTCCAGACCCCATACTGTACCGGTGTCTGAAATGTATTCGATAGCAGCCCTCCATCCCTGCACACCTAGGACTAGACTCCCCACAGGAGGCTGTCAATAAGGATAATTTGGGGCTGGGTGCAGTGACTCACACCTGTAACCCCAGCACTTCGGGAGGCCAAGGTGTGCAGATCACTTGAGCCCAGGAGTTCAAGACCAGCCTGGGCATCATGGCAAACCCCATGTCTACAGAAAAATACAAAAACTAGCCAGGTGTGTTGGCACATGCCTGTAGTCTTAGCTACCCCCAGCTACTTAGGAGGCTGAGGTGGGAGAATCACTTGAGCGCAGGAGGCCGAGGTTTCAGTCAGCTATAATCATATCACTGCACTCCAGCCTGGGTAACAGAGTGAGAACCTGTCTCAAAAAAAAAACAAAACAAAACAAGGAAGCCGGGCGCGGTGGCTCATGCCCGTAATCCTAGCACTTTGGGAGGTTGAGGTGGGTGGATCACCTGAAGTCAGGAGTTCAAGACAAAACAAAACAAGGATAGTCTTCATAACTATTTAGGGGCCTCCCCAAACACTTTGCCAAAGGTACAGTGCTAGGATGCAAATGTCTCAGCTGTCTATGGAGAGTCCCTTCGGGAATGCTCTCTACACAAAGGCCATAGGGAATCGTCTCCAATCTTAACCTGAACTCAGGAAGGCTACAACACAGAAATTCAGAAGTTCTGTTGTAACATGCCATTTAGACCCAAATACTGACACGTTCCTGGGGTGACACATGGAGAGTGCCCTGCTCGGACTGGGCAAGTTCCCAGCACAAAGAGCTCAATGACTGCCAGAAGCTCCTCCATCCAAGCTGCCTCCAGCCCCTCTGGCTCCAGCTTCCCAGCAGGGACTAAACAAAGCTTCCCCTCTCCCCTGGATGGGGCTCAGGTCATGCTGTGGACCTGTGTGAACCTTTCACCAAACCAGAGGGGAAACCCTCTGACACCATCTCTCAAGGACAAATCATAAATATTATTTTGTGTTGTTTCATCAGTCACTGGTTACCTAAGCACTGCTTTTGGAAAACTCAAACACCACTCAGTTCTCACAGCTCTTTCTGCCATAAAACGCTTAGAGGACAAGGTGAGTATTTAACTTAAAATTGCTTAGCAATAGGTAACCGGCGATGCAAAGGACTTACCAAGCTGTGGTCCCTCTCAGAATCTTTTCCACAGAAAGGAGCCAGGCTGAAGCAGGGATGGGGAAGGAAGCTGAGATTGAGCCCCAGTCCAGAAGAGGCACCTTGAGCAAGACTGGGAAAAGCCCTCTGACACGGGGACGCCCCAGCCTCAAGCTGGCACGGTGAGCAAACAGATTTCTCGTGCTCAGAGGCCAAGTCAGCCAAGGAGGAGCCTTTCAATTACCCTAGAGTTAAAGTGCCCTGCGCAGATAATGTGGTAGACTCAGCCCTTGTCTCCAGCTGAGCCTGGTGGAGATGCTGTCTGGGATCTGAGATGCTGATCACCTGAGAGCTGGGGCGCCATTCACAGACTCTCCGCTAGAGGTCAGCTCTGGGTGAATACAGGGCTCTGCCCCTTTTCCTGGCTGGGAGCTCCAGGGCCTCCAGGGGCTCAGGGCTCAGGGCTCTGGCCTCTGGAAGGAGCTACCAAATAGGTGAGGGATGAAGTGCTCCCATCTCCCTTCTTTGTACCTGCTGTGCCCTCCATAAATCAGCTCTGAAGCAACACGGCCCAGCACCCTTTCTCTGAAGTCACAATGCCCTAATGATTCCTGTGGCTTTAGCCCTCATGTCTTGGGAGTCAGAACCCTCTGACGTGAAGATGCCCCGGCCTCAAGCAGCTGCCATGGTGAGCAAACAGAGTGAGTGATTTCTCGTGCTCAGAGGCCAAGTCAGCCAAGGAGGAGCCTTTCAATCACCCTAGAGCTAAAGTGCCCTGAGCAGATAATGTGGTAGACTCAGCTCTTGTCTCCAGCTGAGCCTGGTGAAGATGCTCTCTGGGATCTGAGATGCTGATCACCTGAGAGCTAGGTGAGAACCCCCAAGACATGAGGCCCAGCTGCCCAGGGACCCACATGTCTTGACCAAGACACCTGCAGTGAAGAGAGAGCCCAGGGTGCAACTGAGATAGGGAAAGTCCTGTTAGAGTTGTCCGTGCAACCCCCAAGTGTCCCTCCTAGCCCTCTGGAGGTCTGTTTCCCCTGCTGGGAAACTGACTGGGCTGGGAGGGAGGAGCTAAATGCTTGCCTGTCCCTATCTAAGAGTCATGGTTAGGAGTGGAGCAGATGGGCCGTGGCATCTGAAGCCCTTTTTAAGAAGACAAAAGTGTGGCACACATCTGGGTGCTGGACTAACTGAGCTCTTAAGAGAAAGCTCAATTTGTAGAACACAGAAAATCAGAGATGCCCTGGTTAGAAGAGGGTAGACAGACTCCCACCCTGTGAGTGTCCCCCAGACACCCACCCTCCCAACCCCAGCTATACTAAAATGAAAAATACCAGAGCAGCCACTGAGGCACCTGTTGGAGAAGCCGAGTCTCAAGTATAGTTTGAAAATCATCAGGCGAGGCATCCTGAGGCCTTGGGCATCACCATAAGCCCTGGCAGCCCCCACTCAATGCATGCGCTCCTGTCTGATAAAGGAAGGGAGTTATGAAGCAAGAGGAGACCCTTTTCACACTGGACAGCCATTCTGTTGACAAGATGAGCCATGTCATCTACCAAAATCCCGGAAGAAAACTGGCCTTCTGAGTAGATTCCTGGTGGACTAATATGGGCAACCCAGGGTTTCTAAGCTTGAGCCTGACTGCTCCCATGGTTGCATGGCCTAGCCAGAGAGCCTCAGAGCATTGGAGGACAAGGAAGGGAGTCCTTGAGGCTGTGGCGCCACCTCGCCTGCTGGTGGCATGTGTAGCCCCGTCACCATGTGTGTGACGCAGCCAAGCCAAAGAGGAGGGAATGTGCTCCACCCCAGCATGGCCGTTCACCAGGAAGGTCCTTTGGGCTCAGGGATGCCATTTCATCACATTGTCAGCAAAAACTGAACATGGTATAAGGGGATATTGTACATTTTCCACAGGAGCTTCCTGAAAAGAGGAGCCAGATCTTAAAACACAAGAGCAACATGCATGCATAGAACTCCCATGTGCATGCACAAACCTCACAGATACTCACAAGATGCACACACTAGTTTGTGGCTTACACATGTTTGTGTTCCACACTTCAATGCACCAAGGCAGTATTGCAAAATAGTCAGGACTGTGGATGCTGAGCCTGTCTAGCTCTGTGTCCTCAGGTAAGTTACCCCACCTCTCTGAACTTGTGTTTCCTCATTTGAAAAAGTGCATGTGTCAGAATTATCTACCTCCAAGGTGCATTATGAGGATAGGCTGGAAAACTTACCTGCAAACTCTCAGCCTGAGATTACTGCCTGACCATTGAAATGTGACTGTGTGTGTCTTTCCAGCATGATAGGCTAAATGGGGGGAGGAAAGATTCTGGAAGCCAGGAGGTGCTGGCTTCATTTATGCTCTAGGTGATGGGCCCCGGACATGGTGACTGTTGCTATCTTTATGCCAGTTTTCCAACTTCAGAGGTCTATGGAGAACACTTAGCTCACTATGGGTCACAAGACCTGCAGCATGTGGACCAACAGAGGGATGGCATTTGGGCACTTTGAGCCCATATACTTCTTGCTGGGAAGGCCTAGGAGTCAATGACAAATCCCCACAGAGGCAGGCACTGACCGCAGGGAGACAATGAGAGGGAAGGAGCTGGGATAAATATAGAGGAGAAACTCTAAATAGAGTGGTGACAGATGCAAAGAGAACGAGTAGACATGGTCTGTATATAGAGCTCAGCTTAGGAAGACCATATAGAGGCAGACAGTCAGAGACTCACTGACAGACAGATAGTGAGGACCATTCTCCAGGATCATGGGTTCCAGTAATTGCTCATGCACAAACACCCACACTTGAGGACAGAGGAAAAAAAGAAAAAAATGGAAACACAGATCCCCGTCTGCCTATGACCTTCGTGCCCACTTCGTGCCTGAACTCCCCAGAGGCCCTTTCTTCTCAGCAGCTGTGTTTCTTCCAGGCTGCTGGCCACCAGGCCCACATCGTGCCCGGGCAGCGGTAGAGCCTGGAGGGGGCAAGCAGAGAGAGAGTGGGGCAGAGCAGGTCACCAGCAAGCTGAAGCAGGAGGAGGGGGAGACACAGTGGCTTCAAACAGTTCAGGGTCCAATGTGGCCACAGGCAATTACTGAGGAGCTTTCACTTGTCAGCCCTGAATTTTAATGGTATTAATGAGACCTCATGCAATTTTCTCCCCAGATGAGGTGCTTTTCTTCTACGATTCCTGGTCCTGTGCATCTGTACCACTCCCTTGTCCTGGCTTTACCCACTTGGTGTCAGGGAAGGGGAGCACAGCTGACATCTTTTCTGTCTTTTTATTATTGTAATTAATTATTTGCAAGGGGGGATAAATGAGTGCACTGTCTGTGTATGTAATCATCTGACATCTGATTGGTAATTTGCCTGCAGGAGGAGCTGGCTGCTGTCCACCAGTGCAAAATGTGGGTGCAAGAGAGAGAGGGCAAAGCAAGAGAAACGAGGCTGGAATATCCCCACCCAGCTAACCCTCCTCAGGCTTCCCTCTCCTTGACAGGGAGGTCAGTCATGTCTCATGCATGTAGCTTGTATGTGTTGGACACTGTCCTCAGGCACAGGGCTGATCGTGGTAATGATCACATCTGATGAGGCCTTCGTCATCCTGGGAATTGCTCCCAAGTGTCCATATGCAAAGTGTTCTGGAGATGGATTAACTCACTCCAAAACACCTCCTCTTGGGTTGTCTCTGGTTCCCTCTTGCCCCTTTGAGTAGTTTTTCTTGGTCTCTATTATTGATTATGCTTTTTGCTTCCTGCCCTTTAAATGTGGGGTTCTCCAAATGCCCCTCTTGGCCCTCTTCTCTGCTCACTGTAAAGCACTAGTGTAGGAAGTCCATCCACCCTCAGCACATGCTGAACAAGCCTACTGGCTTGAGTCAGGCTCAGGGGAGCAGCGAGGAAAGCCCTGTCCCTGCCCACAAGGAGGTCCGTCTTCTAGGAACATAGCCAGAAACACAACAGCGATAAAACCAACAAGCTCTGTCTTTGAGGAATATAAGAAGTGCTGAGGGAGCCCAGATTTTTTTTCCTTTTCTGGAAAGTGAGAATTTTCACAGAGCCTTATAGAGTTGTTGGGATATTGAATAATGAAATAGAACAGTGCCTGGAAAAATGGTAAGGGCTCAGTAAAGTAAGACACATAAATACAATATCCTGAGCCACTTCAGTCTCTAGCCCAGACATTTCCCTGCGATTGTACATGAACATACCTAGCCCTTCCCCCAGCCACATCCATGCGGGCATCCATCTCGCATCTCAAACCCTACAGGTCCCAGTGGAGCTCATTTCCCACCATCTACAAGTGCTCCCCACAGTGATGGCACTTCCATTCCCCCATGGCTCCAGATGCCTGAGCGAGAACCTCAGGGCCATCTCTCACCCTTACCTAAGCAGACATAGTGCCCTGGGAACTCTAGTGGGGTCAGGTTAAGGTTTGAAAACCCCTAAACTAAAAGCATGTAGGTTCATCAAAAAGTTAAGCATCAGATTAGCCCATAGGCATATACTCATAGATATCTACTCAAAATAATTGAAAATAGGTACTCGAATCTTTGGGCACAAATACTCAGAGCAGCACTATTCACGATAGCCAAAAGGTCAGCCAGTGGACGAGTGGATAAGTGAAAAGTGGTAGGTACACACAATGGAATATTATTCAGCCACAAAGAGGAATGAAGTACTGATACATTCTACAACATGAATGGACTTTTAAATAATTATGCCAAGTGAAAGAAGCTAGACCAAAAAGGTTACATATTGTATGATTCTAGTTACAGGTAATGTCCATATTGTATGATTCTAGTTATATGAAATGTCACATATTATCTGATTCTAATTATATGAAGTAGGCAAATCTATTCAGACAGAAATCATAGTGGTGGTTACTGAGGCTTGGGGAGAAAGGGAAATGGGAAGCAACCATTTAATGGGGAAAGGGTTTCCTTCGGAGTAATAGGAATGTTTTGGAACTAGACAGAAGTGGTGGTTGTGCAACATTGTGAATATACTGAATGCTGCTGAATTGCTCACTTTTAAATAGTTTTATGTTATAGAAATTTTACCTCAATTTTTTTAAAAAAGCATATAAGGCTATCTCTGGAGAATCTGTTGGTTTTGGACATAAACCCCTTTCTTCTACCAGCCCAGAAATGGCCAGCACTTGTAGGCAAGAAAGGCTCATGGTGAGGAGGCTAGGTGGGAAAGATAAGGCCAGAAGATTAATACACGGCTTGTAGGAAGCCCCTTTGTTCCCCAGATCCATGCACAGATGAGCTGGCTGCCCCCACCTGCCTCCATGGGGAGGCTACAGTTCTGCCAGTGTTGGGTGGGTGCCGAGGAAAGAGGGCCTTCCCCGTATGGTGTGCAGACACTAGCACTGAGGCCTGACCCAGCAACACAGAGGCTCAGAGCAGCCCTGCCACTATACGATCCTCAAAGCAGGAGGCAACTCCATCCTATCCTATGAGCTGCTGAGAGAGACAGTCGGAGGAATCCTGCTGCCCTGGGCTCAGTTGCTTCCACTCAGAGTTCCAGGAGCAGGCCTACTCTAGAAGCTCCCAGGCCTAGAAGCAGAAGAATGGGTTCTATGGGGTCGCTCCTCTAAATATGCCTACAGGGGCTGGGACATTTACTAGCATGGAGGGAGGGGCTGTGACCAAAGCAGCAGGCCAGAGACCACAGCCAGGGGTCCCTTCCCAGCACACCAGACAGCATTGTTCAACACCTGGCCTGATCTCAGATAAAAATGCCCTGCCTGAAGAAGCCCTAAAGAGTTCACACTGGGAAGGCTGTTCAGGGGATGCTAATGGTAATTCAGTCCCCAAAGCACCACAGATTGCAGAACCTAGGGAAAGCAGCCCAGGCAAGGCAGGCAAAATGAAGTGTTATTCAGCTCATGGAAGCCTTTGCTTACCAGCGCCCCTTCCTTCCAATGCCAAGCTCACCTACTACAGGGGCTGGTAGCAAGAAATTAATTAACTGCCAGAAGACTGGACTCTACTCTGGGTGCCCACACCCATTAGCGACTCAGGCACCTGTTTCACCAGTGTGGCCCAGGGCTGGAAGCTATGGTCTGTCTGTCCTGCTTGCTTCACCCGTCTGCCCAACTCCCCTAGCCTCTGGGTTCTAGATGACGATCAATTCTCTGCTGGTCTCTCATTTCATTTTATCATCCCACTTTACCTTCCTCACAGCATTTTCCCTTTTTTTGAACAAGCCCTGTTGTTATTCTGACTAGGGAGGGGAAGAAAAAGCTGCAAAGCGGTGGGGAGAGTCTATGCGTCTCTCCGTACAGCTCTCCTGGTTGCACACATGGACTCCCCAGCTTGAGATGGGCAAATCACCATCTGGGATAGTGATAAGATCAACTTGGATTTTTATATTACCTTTTCCCAAAACCACTGAAGTCTTATTGATGTCCTCTTAAACAGTTTTCCTTCCATTGTCCTCCCCACCCCACACACCTGGTTCAGGCTCTTTTGGCTCTCCGCTGAATCACTGCACCAAGCAACCGGCTTCAAACTCACCTCCCTGTAGCACTTGGTGCCTCCCCAGTCCATCTCAGCCAAAATCTGAGTGGTTCCCTTGCCTGCTCTGGTGGTTCTCAGAATGTGGCTCCTGGACCACCAGCATAAGCATCCCCAGGGAACTAGCTGGAAATGCAAATTCTCCAGACACATCTCAGACCTATGGATTCAGAAACTGAGGGAAAGTCCGACAATTTGTGTTTCCATAAGCTCTCCAACCAGTTCTGTCACCTGCTAACGTTGAAAAACACTGACCTAGTTAAAGGTCTTCAGCAGGTCCCATTGCCAGGCTCAGATTCCTTAGCGCAACATGCAGGATCTGGGACCTTCTCCCTCAGCATTGTTTAAATCTATGTTAAAAATGAATAAGGCCAGAGCAAGTATGAATGGTGATAGACATTTTTTCAAAAGGAGATGGCACTGTCTGATTAATTGGATCAGAGCAAGGACTCAGACATCCACAGGGGCTGGCCAGGTAAGGGGGAAGCAGAAGCAGGGAGCTGTGCACAGGTGTGTGAGGGAGACTGACCAGGGGGAGGACACAACCAGCTAAAGGAGATGGTGCCTCACCCTCCACCCCTAACAACTGTGAACTGAAGCTAGGAGGGAATGAGGGGACCTCAGCTCTTCAGATCAGCTGTCAGATCTTCAGATGCTCAAGAACTAAGTGTAAAACCTCCTGGCTTATATTTTTCACAGGAAATAAAAAACAAGGTACAAACCAAAGAAACCAAGTCTTCAGGCTGGACTAAGGGTGTTGGTTGTCTTGGCCCTGTGGGACAGAAGGGATGAAGAAGGGCAGAGAAGGGTAGAAACGGCCCTCTGAAAACTGAGTGGCGACATAGGAGCACACAGCCACCACCCATCTGTTGAGAGGGTTTTGAGTGTTACAATATATAAATTGCAACATGCAGCTGCCCTCAGCTTACACTCCCCCACCCCTCCCACCACCATTCTTCCTTAAATAGCAGAGAGGGTTGATCCAAACGGGAACCAGCACAGGACCTTGGCAAAAGTGCACCAAGAAACAAGATGAAAGGAGCAAAATGTGACGGAAGATGTTGTCAAATATTAAATTATGTGTACACCCCTCCACTGCTGAACTTCTTCTCCTCTGAGGTATACTCGTTTGAACCTCTTCCCTGAGATCGGCCCTCGTTGCTTTAGGAGAGTCAGCTTGGAGGGACCAGAGAGCAAAGAAGGCAAATTCTTGGCTTTTAGTTCTAAATCAGTGATTCTCAACTTTAATGTGCTAAGAAACAACCTGGGGCTCAAGAGCTCCCAGGAAATGTTGAGGCTGCTGGCAGACTGACCACACTGAGTGGTAAGAACCCCAGGTTGGATGTAGGAGAGGAAAGAAGAAAAAAAAAATGTGCTCCTACCCTACTTTCCCAAAATGCAATGGCTGAAGAGGAGAGAGAAGAGCAAGATAAATAGTCTCTGCAAGGGGTCACTGGGCTGTGTACCCTGAGCACCTGAAAGGGGGGAGTGTTGGAGACCCCCAGGGAGTAACTTGTGGATCTGAGCATCAGATGCTCCGTGTTCTACTTCCATTGCCTGGCCCAGGAGACAGGAATCTGCAGGCTAGTGGAGGACGGTGGATGGAGTATCCATGAGACAGCTGGGAGGTGCCTCTAATTTTCCCTTCTGGAAGGAAAGGGAAGGAGGAGAAGAACAAGTATACCAGTGTTCTCATCTGTCATAGCAGGAGGTGACGGGCATTGCCTAACACTTGAAACATGTTGTTGAAAAACAATTCACAACCCAGCTACTGAATTACTTAGTGTACTTTTTGTATAACTTTTGTATGACTTTGTGAGTGTCCGCACCCACCCCTATAACCACAACCTGGATTTTGTGTATATCATTCTCATTAATCCATTTTGCTATGCATCTGTCCCTTAGGAAAAAAAAAAAAAAGCATTGTTCTGCATGTTTTTAAGTTTGTGTACATGGTATCATATTGTACATAAATATCCTATAGATTGCTGTCTTTGCTCAACATTATGTTTATGAGACTAGTTCGTTAACTTTTATCATTTTATAGTATCTACAGTGCACTATCAATCTTTCTGTAGATGGACACACAGATTGTCTCCAGGTGTTTGCTATTATAAATATGCTACTGTGAACATTTCTAATCTTCTGGTATATATCTAAGAGTTTCTTGATTGCTGAGAGGAAGAATTTGATGGGTCATAGGGTACACATAGCTTCAATTTCAAATCACTTTTCTAAGTGACTGAAGTAATTTATACCCACAGCAACGGTGCCTAAGTGCTCCAATGACTCCGCATGCTCAACAATTCTTTTTCTATCGATGTATCACATTTATTTATACATCCATCAGTTGATGGACTTTGGGTTGTTTCCACTTTAAGGTCACTATGAATAACACTGTTATGAACATCCTTACATAAATTTCGTGTGAACACCTGTTTTAAATTATCTGGGGCATATACCTAGGAGAAGAATCTCTGGGCCACATGGTAACATTCTATTTAACCTATTGAGAAAGTCCCATACTGTTTTCTAAAATGGCTGTACCATTTTACATTCCCACCAACAGGGTATGAGGGTTCCAAATTCTCCCTGGCCTCATCAGCACTTGTTATCTGTTTTGTTTTGTTTTGCTTTGATTATAGCCAACCAAGAGGATATAAAATGGTATCTCACATGGTTTTGATTTTCATTTCCCCAGTGACTAATGATGTTGAGCATCGTCTCATGAGCTTTTTGGCCACTTGCATATCTTCCTTAGAGAATGCAATTCAGATCTTTTGCCCACTTTAAATTGAGCACATTATAGGCCTTCTAAGTTGTAAGGGTTCATTTTTTTCCATTAGTTATTGGGGGACAGGTTGTATTTGGTTACATGAGTAAGTTCTTTAGTGGTACTTTGTGAGATTTTTGTATACCTATCACCCGAGCAGTGCATACTGCACCATATCTGTAGTCTTTTATCCCTTGCCCCTCCCGCTGTTCTCCCCAAGTCCTCAAGTCCATTGTGTCATTCTTATACCTTTGTGTTCTCATAGCTTAGCTTCCACATATCAGTGACAATATACGATGTTTTGTTTTCCATTCCTGGAGAATGTAAACTAGTACAGCCACTATGGAAAACAGTGTGGAGATTCTTTAAAGAACTAAAAGTAGGACTACCATTCAATCCAGCAATCCCACTACTGGGTATCTACCCAGAGGAGGAGAGTCATTATTCTAAAAAAGATACTTGCACATGCATGTTTACAGCAGCACAATTCACAATTGCAAAATTGTGGAATCAACCCAAATGCCTATCAATCAATGAGTAAAGAAACTGTGGTGTGTGTGTGTGTGTGTGTGTGTGTGTGTTTGTATACTACACAGCCATAAAAATGAATGAATTAACAGCATTCACAGTGACCTGGACCAGATTGGAGACTATTATTTTAAGTGAAATAACTCAATAATTCTTGATATTCTTTTTAATTTTTGCCATCCTGATGGTGTGAAATTTTATCTGATCACAATTTTATTTTGCATTTTTCTATGTGGTAGACTGTCACTTTGGTGACCTCCAGTGAATCACACTTCCCAGCATTCTTGCTCTCATTAAACTCCTCTCCTTGAACCTAGGTGATGTCTGTGATCTGCTTTAACCAGTACAATATGGCAGAAATGACACAGGGCAAGAGCTGGGCCTAACGCTTGAGAGACCACATGGGAAAACCATAATGAGAGGCCACATGGAGAGATTGCATGGGAACGGAGAGGCCTGAGACCATATGGAAAGCTGAGGAAAGTGGCTCAAATACTCCCATTGAGCCACTCCAGCTGGCTCCCTGCTGCTAGCCATCCAATCTAAGGTGCCAGACATGAGAAGAAGCCACACAGCACCTCCAGATTCAGCAGACATTGTGTGGAGCAGAGATAAGCTGTCCCCACTAGGCCCTTTCCACATTTCTAACCCACAGAATAGTGAAAAAGAGTAAAATAGTGGTTTCTTTAAGCCACTAAGTTTTGAGTAGTTTATTAGGCAACAAGTGATAATTGAATGATTTGACCACTGGTATGGTGGAGCATCTTTTTATGTATTCATTGACCGCTTGCTTTGCTATTTTGTAAATTACTTATTTATATCTTTTGTCTTATTTTCTTGGGTTATGTTTTGCTTTTTGGTTTGTAGAGGTTCTTTATATAATCTGGATTTGAATCCTTTATTGGTTGGGTATATTACAAATATCTTCTCTGGCTTATCAATTCACCTTTGTATGATGTTTTGGCAATCACAGGTTTTTAATTGTAATAGAATTGAAATTAACCAATCTTTCTTATTAGATTTTGTGCTTATTGTGTTTTACATCAGGAATCCTTCCCAACCCTTAAGCCAAATTTCTCTCTATCTTCTTCTAAAGTATTTAATGTGTTTTTAAATTTTTGTTTTAAATTAACCTAGAATAGCTTTGGTTATATTGTCAAGTAGGAATTCAATTTTATTTTATTTCCATATAAACAACAATTGACCTCATATTATTAATTGAATAGCCTTTCCTTTTTCCATTGCACATCAAAAATGTCACCTCTACCACAAAGAAAATTTCCCATATGTGTCTGACTCTTTCTGGGCTGTATGCTCTATTAGTCTATTTGCTTGGCCCCACACCAATAACAAATTGTCTCTATTACTATAACTTTTTAAGAATTATTGTTATGTGCTCAGATGAGTTGCCACCACTTCTTCCTCAAAATCAGCTTGACTAGTCTATACCCATTCTTATCCCATTATCTGGGATGAATGTTCTTTTATGTACATTCTACAATCACACTGGCAAATTCCAAAGCTAACCCTATAAAGATTCCAATTTATAGAATACTTTAAGGAGAATTTATATTTATGATATTGAGTTTTCCCATCCATGAATGTGATGTATCATTCCATTTATTTAGGAACCTTTCAATGTCTTTCAATAAAGTTTAATAATTTCTTCAGAAAGGTCACAAACATTTGTTCTTAGATTTATTCATCTATACCTTGTATTTTTGTTGTTGTTCCCACTGAAATTTGTATATTTTTAAATTGCATTTTCTGACTATTCATTGCCGGTAAATAGGAGTGCATCTGATTTTTGTACATTTGTATCTAACAACCATCCGTTATATTAATTATAATGTTTTAATGTAGTTATTACATTACTTTCAAATAATAGTGTTATTTTCTTCCTTTGCAGTTATCTTTTCTTTTGCTGGTCTTTCTGTGTGAGCCACCTGTTGTTAAATGTTAAATAACAGTGGTGATGGGACATCCTTTTCCCATTCCTTATTTTAAATGTTTTGCTTCTAATGTTTCACCAAACTTCATGATGCTTCCAATAGGTGTGAACATACATGCATACATACATACATATTCTGTACAATTTTTGTAGGATTTTTAAATATGTGCATGATGATTATATGCTTTTACCCCTTTAACCTGTTACTGTAGTGAATTTCATAAATAATTTCACAACATTATCAGTCATGCATCCCTGAGATAAAACTAACTTGATAACATTGTATTTTTTCCTACTTGCCTTTGGGTTCAGATTTCTAGTATTTTGTTTAATTTTTAACCTATTTTCTTGAGTGCTACTGTCTTGTAGTTTTTCTTTCTTTTACAGTCCTTGTCTTATTTAGTATCGAGGTGATACCCATCTCATTAAATGAGTTGGGGAATTGGTCCCTTTTCTCCACCCTTTTCTCTGGAACAGTTGATGTTACAGAAAAGTTTGATAGATTTCCTATGAAATCACCTGAGCTTGGTTTTGCTTTTTGTTTTTAGGTTTTCTTAGTCGATCGATTTTAAGTTACCGATTCAATTACAATTGATTGTCATTATTTGCAAATTCTGTATTTGCCAATTTGGCTACTTGCTAAAATGTATTTGTAATCCCCAAATCAATATTTGTAGTGCTTTTGTGGTTGTTTGTAAATATGTTCAAAGTGATGAAAAATTTGAGTCACCCAACACACAAACTCCCAGCTGAAGTTGAGCAAGGTGATGCTCCACCTTCTTGTCTCAACTGTCGTACTATAAACAAATACCTTTTTTGTAATCAATTTAGTACCACATTTTTCACATTTGGGGGTTTTTTGTTGCTGATTTTGCTGTTCAAAATGGCCACTAACCATAGTGTTAAAGTGCTGTCCAGTGTTCCTAAGTGCAAGAAAACTGTTATGTCCCTTACAGAGAAAATACATGTGTTAGACAAGCTTCATTTAGGCATGAGTTGTAGGTTGTTGACTGTAAGTTCGATTTTAATAAATCAACAATATAGTACATCCAAAAAAAAAAAAAAAAAGGAATTTCATTGATCTGTGTGTGAGGCTGCTCCAGAAACTGCTGAAGTAACATCTATAATGCTTGATGAAGTTAGAGAAAAGACGGAAAGCAGCTAAATTTGTGAATTCATGTGATGACAATTGATTTTTTTAAAATCATAGTTATAGCATTATTGTGAGGCTGAAAGGAAAAGAAAATATAGTCATGCCACCTACATCAAGAAAATGTTAAGCCCTTCCCATTGGATTACACATTTCAAAAGACAAAACACTGTAAAAAACATTAAAGTTGCAGATGAGGCAGGTTCTGCAGAGCAGGAGCCTGCAGAAGAAGTTTGAAAATGGCTGCTAAGTGTTACACAGGAAAACGGTTATCTTGCAGAGCAGGTTTTCAACGTCGATGAGACCAGCTTGTTTAAAAAGGACACTGACAAATGAACATATAAATGAACGTATATATTGCAAATTGAGTTTTAGCTGACAAGAATGTTGTGACCAAAGGCTCAAGGGAACCTAACCCTCTATCTTCCCTGTTCAATATTCGCTATTTCAATGTTTACAGCAACTTTATAGAACATAAATACATGACAACTAGAATTAGCTGAACTTGAATGATTATCAGACAATTTTGATTTTCTGTTTCTTCTTGTGTCAGTATTGGTTAATGCCAATTTCCAATAAACCGACAGTTTTGTCTAAATTTTCAAATCAATAAGAATAAAGTTGTTCATAGTATATGCTTATTATCTTTTAAATATCTGAAGAGCCTGTAATTGTTCCCTTTTTAATTAATAATATTGTTTATTTGTGCCTCTGGCTTTTTTCTTGATCGTTCTTACCTAAATTTTATCTATTTTGGTAGTCTTTGCAAAGAACAATGTTTGATTTTGTCATTTCAAGAATACTGTTTAAGAGGAATCAATCATACAACCTTTTAAGATTGGCATTTTTACATAACATAATGCGCTGGAGGCTCATCTAAGTTGTTTAGTGTGTCAATGGTTTGTCTGTTTTTCTTGCTGAGTAGTATAATAAGGTACAAATATACCACAGTATGTTTAACAATTCACCCACTAAAGGACATTTTGGCTGTTTCCAGGTTTCAGCTATTACAAACAAGCCGTAATGCATGTCACGTGTAGGTTTCATGACGTTTTTATTTCTCTGCAATAAATGTCCTGGAATGTGATTGCAGAGTCTTAGAGTAAGTATGTATAAATATAGTTTTACTTATTTTCTAATTCTTATGCCTTTAAATATTACTCATATCTAATCACGTTGGCTAATACCTCAAGGACAATGTTAAATCAGTTAAATCATATTGAAGATAGTGGGCATCTTTGCTTTAGTGGGAATGCCTCTAGTTTTACCCCACTGAGTAAGATTCTGCCTTTTGAATTTGAGCTTTATATGGTTTATTATGTTAGGGCAGTATCCATCTACAAGTGTTTCCTAGAGCTTTGTAACAAAGTACCACAATCTGGGTGGTCTCAAGCAACAGAATTTGTTCTGCAGGCTAGAAGCCTGAGATCAAGATCTTAGCAGGACCAGGATCCCTCTGAAATCTGTAGGAGCGAATCTTTCCCTACCCGCTCTAGCTACTGGTGCTTTGCTGGCAATCCTTGATGTTCCCTGGTTCGAAGCTGCATCCCTTCAGTCTCTGCCTCCACTGGCATATGGCATTCTCTCCCCTTCCCTGTGTCTTTGTTCCTGTTCCTCTCCTTTTTCTATAATGACACCTGTCATATTGGGTTACGGGCCCACCTACCCTAGTATAGTCTCATCTTAACTGATTATATCTGTACTGATCTTCTTTCCAAATAACGTCATTCTGTTGCTGCCTTCCTTTGTATGTTGTTCTTAAGGAGACATGAAGCTTAAATTTTTTGCATGTATTAAAGAAGTTTGATAGTTTTGCTTGGAAGCCATGAGGATTTTTTTTTTTTGTCTTTAAAGTCTAGCAATATTACTAGTATATATCTCAGGTTTGAGATTTTATCATTCTGGAGTAAGTTTCCAAGTAATGCTGACAGACAATTCTCCATGGATTGTTCATGGCTCTATACAGATTGTGAGTGAGGCACGTATTATTATTTGTTCAGTCTGTCTTTTCAAGGGAGTTTGTATAGCAAACAACCTCAGGAGATAGAAATGGTGTCTTGTCCAAAACCAAGGGAAGACATGCTTACTACATAATATTATGGAGCAAAGGGAAAAAATGCTTCCTACCCATTATAAAAGATTTGGGCTCCCTAAGTGCAGGGATCTTTCTCATAACATTGTGCTAATGTCTTCTGGCCCCTCTTTACATCACTCTGTGAACACTGGGGCTTGGGGAAAAGAATTCAAATGAAATTTTGTTTTTAAATTGAAGGGCAGAAAAAAACCAAAAATAATAAAAATAAAATAATGAAAGAAGTAAAATAGTTTTGGAAAAAAGTAATCAAAAATTTCATTTAAATGTATTTCTTCTTGCACACCTAGTGATTTCTTCTTTATTTCTAAAATTGTATTGCCTTTTTCTTCCATTTCTTTCCTGAGTTTAGTCAACTCTTACTACATTTCTTCTCACATTTTATTCATTTGTTTTTAATTTTTGAATTTCTGATTCCAGCTTTTTGGAATCTTCAAATGCCTTTTAAAGTGTATTTAACTCAGAATGAAACATTTTATTATTAGCTTCTTCTAGTTGGTGGGTTTTGTTAGGAGGAGAATTTGTATTTTCTAGTAGTCTTGCATGGCATTGGTTTATTTTTCATTTTTTATGTTTCCCTAAGTATTATGTGTACAGGTTCATAGTTTAAGTGTACCCTCTTCTGTCAGTTTAGTGAAGTTCAGTTTGTTTATAGATGAGAGGAATGGAGTATCTTGGTATATCTTGTTCATTTTTCATCTCTGTAGGATCAGTATTTTTCTTCTCTAATTTACAGCTTTTCCCGCATTGTCACAACTACAAAAGACATTATTAATCTCTATCTGATTACCTTTTACAAGCTATGCTTCTCTGAAGCTGTCAATTCCGGTCCTGATCTTTTTTTTTTTTTTTTTTTTTTTTTTTTGCCCCTTTTTCTTGGCTGATGCTATGAGCTACTATGTTCCAGTTTAAAGTTTTTGTTTTTCTCCTATTGTCGTTTTTATACTGTTTTCCCCAAGCCCCAGTGTTCACAGAGCAATGTAAAGAGGGTCGGAAGACATTAGCACAATGTTATAGGAAAGAACCCTGCACTTAGGGAACCCAAATCTTTTATAATGGGTAGGAAGCATTTCTTCCCCTTGCTCCACTATATAACACAGTAAGCATGCCTTCTCTTGCTTTTGGACAAGATTTGTGTTCAGTATTTTGCACTTACTGTCAAACGTTTTTCTGGCAGTGGTTTTTTAGTGCTTTGTCTATGCCGTCTTCTCCCTTTTTCCCTTTTCATAGATTCTCTTTTCTTCTCTTCTCTACACTTTACCCTACAGACCTTCAACAGCAGCAAAAGCTCTGTTGGAATGTGGTGCTTATTTTTTAACTTACAGTTAGTTTGTGGTAGTCATTGTCTCCTAGTAATGTGAAGGAGTGGATCATGGGTGATTTTATTTGCTTGCCTTCTCAAATCACTGGTTTTGGAGATGAAGTATGAAACTAAACAGATTCAAGCAGCTGCCATTATTTTTCAGACCTGGAAACTCTCCCTTACTCTAAGTATTTTAAAAGTCCATTTTTGTGTCTTTTTTGACCCATGAGTTATTTAGAAGTGTGTTTTTAAATTTCAAAATGCATGGGGTATTATAATTATTTTGTTTATTTATTTCTCATTTTATTGCATTGGGTTCATATATGTGGTCTCTCTATCACTGATTCTTTGAAATGTATAGAGATCTAATTAATGAACTACTTTTTGGTTAGTTTTTATTCATGATTCTTGTGTGCTTGAGAAGGATGCCCCAGTTTCTTGCTATATGATTCTACATATATGTTCACTAAATCAAGTTTATCTTACTATCCAAATGTCCTTAAAAACGTGTGTCTGCTTGAGCTATTCATTACTGAGAGAGGGATGTCAAAAATTTCCCAGTGTGATGTGTCTTTGTCAATTTATCCTTTTTGGTCTGTCAAATTTTGCTTTATATATTTTGAGACTACATTATGAAGTATATTAATGTTTATAATGATTATCTCTTTTTACTAAGTTGAAGATTTTACCATTATATCTTGATTATTTTCACCTTTAAAAAATATAATATTAATATGGCCATACCAGCTTGGTTATGGTTATTTTACCTGGCAAATATCTTTTCCTATTCTTTTATTTTTTACCTTTTCATATGCTTTAACTTCAATGTGGCTTTTGCAAGCAGAATATGTATTGATTTTTCCCTCAGTTTAATTGAAGCATAATGGATTTTAAATTTTAATATGATAATTCTATCTTGTAACTAGAATGTGGTGATTTTATGTTGTGATTGTAGATATTTATGTAGAAAAATTTATCCAGTGATATTTATATTATAAAGCGCATTTACCATGTGCTTTATATTTACCTTGCTTTTACTATTTTTATTTTTTAAGTTTAGAGTTTTTTTAAAGAAACTGATTTGCTATGAAAAAACATTTATCTAGAGTTTAGTTGTTCTATCAATTGCACTTCAGTATTTTCTTCTATCAGATCCAAATAGTATTAAATGTTTTGATAAATACTTGTGTGCATATATATATATATGTATATATATATGTATGTATACACTATGTCTTTTTTTCTTATAATAAACATATTTTACTTCTGTATTCTAAAAATTATTTGGAAATAGTTTAATATATAGAGAAACAAATAAATAATACTTTTATGGAAATCATGTTATTTTTACAGCCACGTGGCCTTACCAACAGCCATACTGTGGAAGTGGTCTGAAGGCATAGCAGAATATCCCCAACCTGCCTCCCCTAAATATTTTCACCTGTGATGAGCAAATAGCTGCCAAGCAAGAATGGATGCTAGCAGGGGTGTCTGAGCTGAGGCTCTATGGTAGAGTTGCCAGATTTAGCAAATAAAATTATCATATGGGATATACTTAAAATTTTCTTTTTTTTTTTATGATTTAATGTCTTTTATTTTTTTTTTTAATTTTTTTTTATTACATTTTAGGTTTTGGGGTACATGTGAAAAACATGCAAAGTTGTTGCATAGGTGCATTCATGGCAGTGTGATTTGCTGCCTCCCTCCCCCTCACCCATATCTGGCATTTCTCCCCATGCTATCCCTCCCAAACTCCCCCCCCCGCTGTCCCCCCCACTCCCCCACAACAGACCCCCGTGTATAGTGCTCCCCTCCCTGTGTCCATGTGTTCTCATTGTTCAACACCCTCCTATGAGTGAGAACATGTGGTGTTTGGTTTTGTGTTCTTGTGTCAGTTTGCTGAGAATGATGGTTTCCAGGTTCATCCATGTCCCTACAAAGGACGAGAACTCCTCATTTTTAATGGCTGCATAATATTCCATGGTGTATATGTGCCACATTTTTCCTGTCCAGTCTATCATCGATGGGCATTTGGGTTGGTTCCAGGTCTTTGCTATTGTAAACTGTGCTGCAATGAACATTCGTGTGCATGTGTCCTTATAGTAGAACGATTTATAATCCTTTGGATATATGCCCAGTAATGGGATTGCTGGGTCAAATGGAATTTCTATTTCTAGGTCCTTGAGGAATCGCCACACTGTTTTCCACAGTGGTTGAACTAATTTACACTCCATAGCCAAGTCAATTCTAAGCAAAAAGAACAAAGCAGGAGGCATCACACTACCGGACTTCAAACTCTACTACAAGGCTACGGTAACCAAAACAGCATGGTACTGGTACCAAAACAGAGATATAGACCAATGGAACAGAACAGAGGCGTCGGAGGTGACACAACATATCTACAACCACCCGATCTTTGACAAACCTGATAAAAACAAGCAATGGGGAAAGGATTCCCTGTTCAATAAGTGGTGTTGGGAAAACTGGCTAGCCATATGCAGAAAGCAGAAACTGGACCCCTTCCTGACACCTTACACTAAAATTGACTCCAGATGGATTAAAGACTTAAACATAAGGCCTAACACCATAAAAACACTAGAAGGAAACCTAGGCAAAACCATTCAGGACATAGGCGTAGGCAAGGACTTTATGACCAAAACACCAAAAGCATTGGCAACAAAAGCCAAAATAGACAAATGGGACCTAATCAAACTCCACAGCTTCTGCACGGCAAAAGAAACAGTCAATAGAGTGAATCGGCAACCAACAGAATGGGAAAAATACTTAAAATTTTCACATTGTTTATCTGAGTTTCATATATAACTGGGTGTCCTGCATTTTGTTTGACCCTACCCTATGAGTAAGACCCGATTCATTTCACTGGAGAGTGCAGGGAAGCAAGGTGGCTCTTCCTTGCAAGCCCCTGACCTCTCTCTGCTGAATGTGCCTGAGAAGGGTCAGAAATGTGTACTCTCCTTTTAGACACCCAGCTCATCATCCCTTTTTTGCCAGCATTTTGTCAGGGTCCCTTTCAGCATTTAATCTAGGGAATGAGGGCACTGTTCCCATGTGGTTTTCAAACTAATAGAGCTGACATCCTAGAACTCCCACCTGGTCCCTTTCCAACAATGCCACACAACCTGCCCTACCCCCTCACCCAGACTTTCTGCCAAGGTCAGGAGGCTTCAGAAGCTAGAACAGACCAGGAAAACCCTACACAGAAGGATTGTGGCCTGACATTGCCTTATCCCTGAGCTCAAGAAAGGACTGCTAATGAATTTCCCGCATAGGACTTTCCTTGCTAAAAGAACAAATTCCTTGATTCCGGCGAGTATAGATTTCTCAAAATCTTCCTGGAAATTTTGATCATTCCCCCTCTAATTCTTATCTATGAGTTTTCCTGCTCACAATTAGTCAGAAGTCTCCATTGTTTTCTCTTCTATCCCAAACTAATTATAATAAGCTAATAATTTACTCCTTTGTGCAAAACTCTAAGTTCCCCATATATTCTTCCATTATGTCTGTGATGGCTGTCTCTCAGTACAGCTCTGACTGGGAAAAGCATGATCTCTGACCCTAACTGGCTTGGCTTTGGGGTCTAGAGTTATCATTTACCTGCTGTGTGACATTGACCAATTCACTGAGTTTCTCTGAAACTTCTATGACTCATTTATAAAATGGGACTAGTAAGAGTGATTTCTTTGAACCAGACCTTATTCTATGAGAAACCACTCAAATAATGGGGGTAAAAATGCAAACTTTATATTTGAACCAGATCTTACCCTTTTAGAAGCCATACAGATTAAAGGTCAAAAATTATATCTGCTTGAGCTACAAGCTTCTTTTGCAGCAGAACTAGGGACTGGTAAACCAGATTACAACACACACATGCAGTGGGATGCTAGACAGGGATTAAAAATGATCATGTTTTTTAATCCTCATGATTATAAGAGGTGACTTTATTTTAGTGAGAAAAGAAAGATGGGAAATAGTATGTATAACATGCTACCTTTTGTATAAGAAAGGGAGAATATAAAAGTATTTTAATTGCTTGTTTTACATAAACAATACACAAGAACTTAATAAAAGTGATTACTCTGGTGTGAGGATGGGAGGTGTTGGTAGCAAAATGTTGTGGTTTAGGACAGTTCTAGAAATGAGATTTTTCACTATATACCATTTGGTATTGTTTTTATTTTAGAATCATGTGAATATAAAACTCATTAATAATAAAAATTAAAAGTTGGACATTTTTAAAAATTAAAAATAAAGCCTACTACTTATGTTGTAAGATAAATGAGATTGTGTGTAGCGTGTTTTTATTGTATGTGTGTATGTGTGTGTGCCTGTGTGTAGTACCCAGAAATGTACATGGAATATAATAAGTGTTCATTAAATGTAGCATTCTTCTCTTTTATATGGTTTTGTTTCTAGCTATAAAAATATATCTTTTGATGTGAGAAAATTTTGCAAGTTAAAGAAAACTTTCAGGAAAAAAGAATAACCTATTATTTCAGCACTCCAAGATTAATCTGTTAATATTTTGTATATTGCTTATCAATCTTTATATTTTATGTAATGTTTACATAAGGCAATATACATAATTTTTTATCATGTGTTTACCTTAAAGCAAAACCATCTCTTGCAACTTGTGTTTTTAATATCTGCAGTATACTCCATCATATCAATGACCTTTGTCATCTGTTTCCTGTACACATCTCCACTGCCCTGCAAGTTCCTTGAGGGTAGGGGCTACATCTTATTCATCTTTGTGTCCCCTATATCTGTTATGTAGAGAGATCTTGATCAGTGACTGTTGAATAAATGCACAAATTAATTATCTGAAAATTATCTAAGTAGCTTCTGATTGTTGGGTATTTGGGTGATTTCCTATTGCTTTTAGTCCCCTAAATAATGCTAGCACAGTCATTCCTATACATAAATCACAAATTACGAAGCATATCTTTACTTGTTTCCTTAGGTGAAATTTTTAGAAGTGGAATTATTGGCTCAATGGGTAGGAAAAAAGTTTAAAGTTGTTGAAATCACATTTCTAATTTGCCTTCCAAAAAGCTGTCCCAGTATGCACTCTCAGCAGCTACTTAGGGAAGGCTGGGCACTGATACTCACTGACATTAAGAACTCTCATTCCTTTAACTTTTGTTCATCACATGGGAAAGAAAAGAGCATCCAACTACCATCACTTAAATTTCTTTAATTTTTTAGTGAGTTTGAACAGGTTTTCAAATTTTATTAGACACAATTTTTTTCTTTTTTGTCAGTTGTTTGCTCCTATACTTGTCCATCTATCTACTTGAGCCTTCATGGTTTTTGCCATATCTTACCATTTTAAATTTTGAATCTCTGTTTCTCTCACTTTATATAAGTTACTTAATTGTCTCCAGGGAATTTTTTAGACCTGTAGGGAAGATTTTTAGCGTAGAAAATTTCCAATAGACCCCAAAGTATAAAAAATGGTACAATAAACCCCTATATTCCCATCATCCAACTTCAATAATTCTAAACACTTTGGTGATCTTGTTTTATCTGTTTATCTATTTCTTCCCTAACACACACATATAGACACTCTTTGTTTCACCCAGAGTATTTTAGGCAAATCCTAGACATCATAGCATTTTACCCATAAATAACCAAGGAATTCTTAAACTACGGTATGAATATTTCTATTTTTGTAAGTCTATAGATTGACTTGACAACAAGGAGTTTGTTTATAACATTTGAGAATCCTGCCCTCTGTCATGCCTCTACATTTAATTGATTCTTTCTTATTACAAAATGTGGCCTTTATTCTTCTTCAGCCCACTCGCACGTACTCCATGGTTATTGGTTAAATATCACAGCCATGCCATCAGGACAAATGAATAGCCAAGGCCTTGTCAAAGTCACCCAGATATGGAGGAGAGGAGAATCATCAATTTGCATTTGCTGAGCACATAAACAGCTAGTTTCTCAGGCCTGTGTTTCTGCTAACTGATCACCCACTTTAATCAAACTTATAATTCAATTGCACTAACACTATTAACTCTTAATTCATCTCATTAAATAACAGTTCATATTGAGAGAGAGAAATTCTCCTCTCCCTGTTAAGTGGGGATTTCTTTGCCACTCTGGAAGCAGTAAAACCCCTTGCCCTCCCCTTTGCAGACTGGGCTTGGTGTTCTAAGCGGAACTCCAAGATGGTGACAGTATTTTTATTTCCTCTATGGGAATCATTTATTTCATCTCAAATCTCAGTGGAAATCCTAATCTGAGCAGGCTGACTCAAATGTGAAGACTATGGGACGACAGCATGAAGAAGAAAGAGAAAGGGGTCAGGGGAGAGGGAGGGAGAGAGAGATCATGAGGAAAACATGTCTGCAAGATAGCAAAAGTAGTTTTTTAAAAATAAGTGCTTGCAAAGACATAACTGCAGCCAGGCTGGAAGAGGAGAAGGCCATGCTAGCCCCGTGCTCCCGCCGGCAGTTCCCTGTGCTAATCCCAGTGAGAGCAACAGGAGCCGCAAGAATCTGAGCTGCCTGCCTGACTTCAGCATCTGGCGCTGGAGGCTGGGGCTGTGGATCCGGGGAAGTTATGTCGTGTGGGTGAAGAAATACCAGCTTGTCAAAGCCCAGGACCAGCCGTGGCCGGGATCCCGAGCCTTCTTCAGAAAAGTCTAAATGCCCTTTATTGACCAGTACTTGTATTCAGGTCAAGCTACTGCCCTGTACTGGCCCCTAGCATCTCCTGGGCTGGTGTGGTATGCTGCAGGGAGGGAGAGTGAGGCAGGGAGGCAGCTCGCCTCAGGGGACATTCTTGCTCTGTGTGTTTGTGTGTGCGTGTGTGTGTCTGTGTCTGTGTGTCTGTGTCCAGCTTCAGGAACTGGAAGTTACAGAGCACCTCATTCAAAGTAAAGCCTGCTGTCAAGTGGTAAACAAGGAGGATTCTGGGGGATTAAAATGTCAAGCCTGACCCAAAGCCGGACCTTTACTAATGTGCATGGTGGCCGGGTGGCGCCCAGAAAGGTTTTGAAAGGCTTGAGGCCGGCACGAGGTGTGTGAAACCAGAGCTCTGCCTTTCCGTGGAAAAAGCCAGGGAGAATAAGAAGGAGACAGATTCTCTCGCCATGGAACGTGTTTAAAGAAGAATCTTTTGAATTAAAATAGATGCACTCCCAAAATAATCTTGTTTTGAAACATCAGAAATCTTAGGAAGAGGAAAAAGGCTATCAATATACTTACCCTTTGAATCTGTTATGGCCCTTGCTATTTATAATGTATTTTTCCTCCATGTGGCTTAAAATAATCAACAAACATTATCACATTAACTCTTGCAATCCCCCTGTACTTCTACAGACTCCTGTCCTTCAGGGCCACAGAGGACACCATCCTGGCTCTGGTGGCTGCGGCCTCTGCTGCCCTCACTTCTCTGAGCCCCCTGGCCTGCCAGGGCCTGTGAGAACCTCTTGGTCACCATTGTTCGGCGTCTTTCCTCATCTGTGCTAATGCCAGGTAGCAGAAAGCCTGCTGGAGGGAGACACTGGAGCACCAAACCAACAAGACCCTAACAACTCTGAGGCCTGTCTCTGCTGCTGTCAGCAATAAAGTTCTGGTGCTTACAAGTCAGTTAATTTTTGCCAAGTAACTTAGAGCAAAGTAAAGTAATCTGAAGAGAGGGTACAAAATGGCAGCTCACACAATATGTAAGTATTAACTTTTAAAACTCAGGAGAATGCACATAAAAATCCATATTGTCAACTTGTTTTGGAAAAGTAAAAACCTGGCAGTTAGGACTGGTGCTCCCACATGTCAGCTCTTGTTGGGATTGGGTGGCCCTGCCCCTTCAGTGGGGAGCAGGGATCTTCAAGAGATGCTGTGAGTTCCTGAGTGGCCACAGCGCTCATACATATTTGGGGCTGACAGCACATTTTAAAGAACAAAAATACAAAATTACATCCAAAATTAAGTGCAAAATGAATATCTATTTAGAGTGACAAAAAAATTATAGATGATTGCAAATTTGATGACAAATATCAATGACAATTATAAATCACAGAATTATGACAAACTCACATAGGTTGAAAACTTCAGAAAAAGCTTATATTTTAAAAAACTTCATTGCCTGACATGCTTCTATAGTGCTTTTTTTATTTTTAAAGGTTTTGGCTGCATACCCTTTGATTAAGGTTTCCATATGAAAATGATTTTGTAGTATTTTAGATATTATTTAGAGAGTAGATAGAAATTTATTATTTCCTCCAGATCAGCTGGTTGAAGCTTGTTTTAAATTATTGATAGTTTAGAAAAGCTTTTTTTAAAGCCTCACCTCTCATTATTGGTAACATCATGTGCATTTTGGGATTGTTGTCAAATTTAGGAAAACTTTTATCAAATTTTTTCATATATGAGCTATTGCAGTTGTATTTGTGCTTTAAAAAACTGCAATAGGCCCGTACCAGTAACATAAGAATCCTAATCAATTCTATTTTACATTATTCCCATCAGAAATGAAAAAAGGATTTATAGTACAAATATGATTTTATGTTCTGTCTTATCGAGCATGTTCCTCTGTAAGTGAACTTCTCTTTTGACTAGGCATTCATGGGAGCTGCAGCTTTCACTTACAATTTTATATGCCTAATGGCCAGAAGATAATCCCACAGAATGCTGCAGGTTCTGTACATTTCAAAGCTTGTTTTTCCTGCATTACCCACCTACTTCTGGAGCTGGGTGCCAATGGGCACATTCATGTCACGATGCTGAGAGAGTTTGCAGAGTGGGCAGTGAAAATATTTTTGGAATCCATTCCTATACCAACATGGCCAGCAATGACTTATCCTTGAGAGTGATGCAAATCACAGAAATATATTCCACTAAACCTAAACTAAACACATCCTAACTCAAACTCCCTTAGCAGATACCAGAAAAGCCCTTGGCCATTCTAATGCCACCTGACAGAAAGAGAAGTTTTACAGAACAGAAGAGAGAAAGAACAGTGACCATGGGGTCTTACAATTATATTTAAAACTTCTCACCTTTCCAAATTCAGCAAGAAATGTAGAACCACATAGGCACATCTAAGGTCCCTCCCATGGTCTTGACAGTGGCCTGGTGAGCGAGGGGCCTGATTTGAAGTTTCACTTGCCTCCCAGGGAATCAACCTCGGCTGGTGGATAATAGCAATCTCACTCCCCTGCCTTCTTGAATGGAAAATAAGGAGTTGGAAAAACTTGTAGAGATGCTGGATTGTCACATCACCCACAGCCCTTAGGATCTAAGCCACAGACCTGTGTAAGCACTCTGCTGCAGTTGTGGTGATTGTCAATTATTGTAGTGACTTGCTTCTCCAAAACAGTCTTTTAGAGTTTTGTTAAAATCTGTATCTTGTGGAGGAAATGCATCTTACATACAGTCATTGCCCACCAGATATGCCCCACACCCAGAAAAATGGCAGAGGACCACTGTGCTGGTGCAAGGCCTTTATATTACAGATAGAGAGAGGTGAGAGCTGCTACAAGATTGTTGGGCCAGGATTAGACACCTCCTAAGCCCTCCTTACCCCAGAGCTCTTTCCACTAGTTCAGAGCAGAGTCTCAACTTTAAGGTGGTTCCATAACTCCTTCTCATACCCAGTGAAATACCACATGCACAGCCTTCAGATGAGTCTTTCCTAGTATATTGGTCAGCTCTTGCTCTAATAATGTTGCATAGACCAACAGCCCCAAACCCTTTGGCTTGAAACAATTATCATTTACTTTCAGGGATCTACGGGTGAACTAGATAAGCTAGTTTAGTGCTGCAGAATTGCGGACCTAGTTTTGTTACACATATTTCTTATCCTTTGTACCAGAGGGCTAGAGGTATATTCTTCTCAGGGTGATGGCAGGGGTACAAGACGGTAAACAGAAATAGTGAAATCTCTTAAGTCTTAAGGCTTGGAACTAGCACACTATGGCTGTCATCCACATGCCACTGGTCAAAGCAAATTATATGGTCAATTTCAAAATCAAGGGTGAAAAATACACTCCACTCATAAGGAGACTACGGCAAGGGTGTGGACACAGGGAGGGGTGAAAAATTGGGGCCAATAATTCATTCTACCATACCTCTGAAGGAGAACAGATGACAGATGAGTGAAGCCAGCAGCCATAAGGATGAGGTAACTGGAAGTGCCACAGACAACACAGCTTTAGCAGGGCATTTGGCAAGGGCAAATGTGGACAGCCGAGTGGACTTATTGCTAAACCACTGTGCCCAAAGAAGACTGACTAATAGATAGTCGTCCATCTGGAAAAGGCTTGCAGTGGCATGCTATTAGCTTTTGCTCTGTTCTACTGTTTTCATTCACATCTTGGTTGTAAGCATTGGAATAATTTTTATTGAATTTCAGAGATATACAGCTGAGCAGCATGACTAGTGCCCCCAATAGCAATATCAAAATTCAAATCAGTATCAACAGGCTGAATATATGGGCCTAAAACAACAACAGTGAATAAATAAATAAAGGAACTAACATTTACTGAATACCTGCTACATGCCAGGCACACTTTTTTAAAATCATTGCAACAACACTTTGAAGCAGGTATTATTATTCTCTTTTCTTAGATTACATAATGGCATCCTAGAAAAATAATAACAAACTACATCCTAATCAAGCAGAACAAAGAAAGTAAAAATTAGAAGGAAATGAATAAAAGAGGGGATAGAAAAAGAATACAAAAATCAACAAAACCAAAATTGGTTATTTAAAACGATCAACCAAATTGACAAACCTTTAGCTAGACTGATCAAGAAAAAAAGAGAGAGGACTCAAATTATTAAATCAGAAATGAGAGAGAAGACATCACTACCAACCTTACAGAAGTAAAAGGGATTATAGGAGAATACTATAAACAACTGTAAGCCAACAAATTAAGATAACTTAAGTGAAATGAACAAATTTCTAGAAAGATATACATGTCCAAGACTTGGGAAGATATAGAAAATCTGAATAGACCTATAACAAGTAAAGACATCAAATATGTAATCTTAAAACTTCCCATAAAGAACAGTCCAAGCCTGGAGGGATTCACTGGTGAATTCTATTAAGTATTCAAAAAGAATTAATACAAAATTCTTCACAAACTCTTTAAAAAAAGGAGAAGAGAGGGAAACACTTTCCAACTCATTCTGTGAAGCCAATATTACCTTAATGCCAAAACCAAATAAAAATATCTCAAGGAAAAGAGAAACTGGTATTTCTTATCAAAATAGATGGAAAACCCTCAACAAAATACTAACAGACCAAATCCAGCAACATTTTAAAAGAATGATATACTATTCACAAGTGGGATTTGTCCTGCAAATGCAGGTTGGTATAACATACAAAAATCAACTAATACATGACATCACATTAATAAAATAAAAGACAGAAAGCATACAATTATTTCAATATATGCATAAAAGGCATTTGGAAAAAATCAATACTCTTTCATAATGAAAACACTCAACTAGAAACATAAGGGAACTTCCTCAATCTAATTACGGAAATTTATTTCTTTTTAAATCCACAGCTAGCATCGTACCACATGGTGAAAGACTAAAAATGTTCCCTGAAAGATCAGGAACAAGTTAAGGATATCTGTTCTCACCACTTCTATTTAACATGTACTGGAGGCTCTAGTAAGAGCAATTAGGTAAGAGAAAGAAAAAAGGCATCAAGAGTAGAAAGGAGGAAGTAAAAATCTGCTTGTAGATTACATGATCCTGTATACAGAAATCCTAAGAAATCTACTAAAACACAATTGGAACTATAAACGAGTTCAGCAATGTGGCAGAATACAAGGTCAATATATTCAAATCAACTGTATTTTATACTAGTAACACTCCAAAATTGGAATTTTTTTAATGCTGTTTACAATAGCATCAAAAAGAATAAATACTTAGGTATACATTTAGCAAAAGAAATGCAAGACTTGTATGGCTTGTATGCTGACAACTACAAAGTGTTGGTGAAAAAATTAAGGAAGAGCTAAGTAGGTAGAAAGACATACCATGCTAATCATTTGGAAGACTTAATATTATTCAGATGGCAATACTCCCCAAATTAACCTACAGAGTCAACGCACTACCTATCAAAATCTCAACTTCTCTTTTTTGCATAAATGAGAACAAAATTCATGTGGAAATTTTAGAGTCCCAAAACAGCCGAAACAATCTTGAAAAAGGAAAACAAAATGGGAAGACTCACACTTCCCAATTTCAGTAGTTACTACAATGTACAGTAATCCATACTGTATGTGCTGGCATAAGGACAGACATATTGATCAATGAAATAGAATTGAGAGTCCAGAAATAAACTCTTGTATTTATGGTCAATCAATTTTTGACAAGGGTGCCAAGTCCATCAATGGGGAAAGAATAGCCTCTTTTACAAATGGTGCTGGAAAAACTGGATTTCCACATGCAGAAGAATGAAGTTGGACTATACCTCACACCATATACAAAAATTAATTCAAAATGTATCAATGAATCAAATGGATCAAATATAAGCACTTAAACCATAAAACTCACAGAAGAAAACACAGTAGTGAATCTTCATTATCTAAGGTTTGCTCTGAATTGTTTACATATGATACCAAAAGCACAAGCAGCAAAGGAAAAAATAGATAAATTAGACTTCGTCAAAATTAAAACCCTTTGTGCTTCAAAGGACATCATTAAGAAAGTGAAAAGACAAACCAAAGAATAGGAGAAAATATTTGCAAATCATATATTTTATATAGAACTTGTATCTATAATAAATAATCAATTCTTAAAAGCAAAAAGAAAAGTAACCACTTTTTAATGGACAAAAATTTTGAATAGACATTTCTCCAGAAGTATGTATAATGACCAATAGGAACTTGAAAAGATGCTCAGCATCACTGGTTATTAGAGAAATGCAAATCAAAACCACGGTGAGATACCACTTTACATCCACTAAGATGCTATAATAAAAAGACAATTGTGTTTGTAAAGAACTGAAGAAATTGAAACCCTCATACATTGCTGGTTGGAATGTAAAATGGTGCAGCCACTTTGGAAAATTGTTTGTTCCTCAAAAAGGTAAATATAGGGTTACCATACAACCCATCAATTCTACTCCTAGGTATATACCCAAGAGAAATGAAAACATATATCCTTAAAAACTCTTATGCATACATGTTCATACAGCATTATTTAATAACTGAAAAGTAGGAACAACCCAATTGATAGACAAGATATGATACATCTATGCAAGGAAATATTATTTGCCAGTAAGAAGGAAATGAAGTTCTGAAACATACTACAACGTGGTGAACCTTGAAAGCATTATAATAAGTAAAAGAAGTCAAGCATAAAAGATCACATACCTTATGATTCCATTTCTATGAAGTGTCCAGACAGATAATATACATAGAAACAGAAGATAGATTAATGATTGTTTAAGGCTGGGATAATGTTAGGAGAGAAATGGGAATTGACTGCTACTAGGTACAAAGGAGGACAAAAAATACCTATAACTAGATTGTGGTGATGATATCACAACCACGTGCACATACTAAAAAACATTAACTTGTATACTTAGATGGGTGAATTATGTGCCACATGACATACCTCAATAAAGCTCTTTAAAAAATAAACTTTCTATATGGGTGAGAAAAGAATCTATATCCTAGGAAAGTGCTTCTTATAATTTAATGTGCACACACATTACCTGGGGATTGTGTTAAATGCAGATTCTAATTCATAGGTTTGGGATAGAGCTTAAGATTCTGCATTTCTGGGTTGGGTGTGGTGGCTCACACCCATAATCCTAACACTTTGGGAGACTGAGGCAGAAGGATCCCTTGAGCCCAGGAGTTCAAGACCAGCCTGGGCAACATAGAGAGATCCTATCTCTATTTAAATAAAAAAAAAGATTCTACATCTCTAACAACTGCTTGATGAGAACAAGGTCTTGTACCACATCTTGAAGAACAAGGCCCTATGGTAGTTTATCAGCTTTCTCAGGGTTACACAGTCAGTGAATGAAGGAAGCCTGGATTCAAATTCATTTGACCACAGAATCCATACCCAGTGGTTAAGTGAAGGTCAGAGTAGACCTGGCTTCTCTACAACTGTTACAAAAAACAGGTTTTATATAACCATAACCTCAATATATCAAAAGTTCACCACAGCCACCAAAACTGTGAATGGAATCTTAAACTGAATTACTAGAGTGTCCATCCCAGTAAGGAAAGTGTAGCCTTGTGCACTCCAGTCTGATCAAATCCCCTTTGGAATCCAAGGTTCAGATGTGGAAGCCACGATTAAGAGGGGAATTAGAGAGATAAGCTATGGTTTGTCTAGAAGAAGGTAACCTGCATGATGAGAAGACTGGAAATCTTATCATAAGGTAAATAGATCAAAATCTAATGATTGGTAAGTTTTAAATTAAGGAGTAAAAATTCAGGCAAGCAAGAATGTCTTTAAACAAGACTATCCTATAAAAGAGAATGTGGATGTTTCCTCTCTGACCCAGAAGGCAGAACAAAAATTGAATGAGTTAGGTTGTAGAAAAGTCACTCCAATAAATATAAAACCAATACAATTACAAAAATTTAAAGTTCCTGATAATTCAGGACTCAGAAATCAAACACAAGTAGGCTTAAGCCAAATGGAAAGTTTATTTTTTCACCTAACATGAAAGTCCAGAGAAAGATTTTAGGCACTTAATCTTTCCATACTGTTTATCTCTATGTTGGCTTCATCATTAGGCATGTTCTCCTTCAGTGGTGGCAAGATGGCCACTGGCAGCACCAGGCTTAGATTATACCTACTTTAATAATCAGGAGAATGAATGGGTCTCCTTCCCAAGGGTGCCATCAAAATTCCCAGAACTGATTTTCATTGGACAGCTTGGGTCACATCCCCATTCATGAACCAATCATATGAACGCAGTGTGAAACATGAGGATTTACCAGACTTGGATTTAACAGACCCTCCACTAAAGCTGGGAGATGGGATCAGCCCTGACCAAACCACAAAGACTGAGAGACTGGAGGAGGAATGATTCTCCAAAGAAAAAGTAAGCTGAGTGCTCATTCCACAATAGAAGCTTGTCAGTAAAGTCAACAGATTTCCACAATCTGTAAATTAAACAGGTTCCTTTAGGAGGGAAGGAGGAGTGGGTTCCCATCACTGAAGACATCCAAGCAGAGGCTGAATAACCACCATCACTGCTGCCCAGTAAGGCGCAGTGGATGAGAGTCAAATCTTAGATCATCTTTCTTCTAAGGACAATGATTCTCTATTGTCTTCATTCTTGCTCTCAGGCAATTGCTTCTGCCCCAAAACACCTTTCATCATAAAGAAGCCTCCTAATTCACATTGCATAGAATTTTTTGGGCCCTAAGTAGAAGCATACTTATTTTCTTTTGTTTTCCCTCTTGAATCAGCCTTGTGGCCTAAACGCACACACACTATGTTACTGGCCCCTGTCTATGTCTTTGCCCTCACTAAATACTTCTCTCCCAGGAGACATTAAAATGATGCTCCAGCACAACATTAGCAACTCTTCTACACTACTCTTGTAGATCACCACTTACTTGAGACAAGGTGTTCTATTTTGCAAAAAGATAAGGTCACTCAAGCTAACTAAACAAAAGGGTGTGTGTGTGTGTGTGTATGTGTGCATACACATGCACATGTGTGGATGGATGGAGCAGGGTAACACTATACAGTTATGCAGTGTTTGAGGAGTTTGATGCAGAAATCACTGCCAACCTCAAGGAAGCTAAAAACTAACCGAGTTTCCACAGTCAGGATGGCCATGGGACTTTAGCAATAGAAGTTTACCAGCCTCATCCAGTGCTCTTCCATTGTTCACCACAGCCATTGTCTAAATGTTTGAATCTCTATACTCAGTACCAACTGACCTGCCTTTCACTGTCCTATTCCTAAGTCCTGAAAGAAGAATCTCATTGGACCAGCTCCCGTGTTGCTCCAGACAATAAACCAGACCTAGTCTAAGCCTCCCTACTTTTTCCAAATATCCATGGTCAAAAGGGGAGGCATGACACCTGACACAGATTTGGCAGCCCAGGCTGCCCTTCAATAAGTTTGTGCCCAGCACCTTCAGAAGGTGGTGCTCACCTAAGTAGCACCCTGAATCTGTGATGTGCATCCCTCCTTTTGTACTTGAGCGTTGCAGAGCAGATTTGGGTGTCCTGCCTAGCATTCTCCCTGTAAGTAACCAACCAACTGAAAGGGTGTAAAGTAATTGGCCATCCGAGAAAAACAAAATTATTGTCTTTTCAAATGACAGAAGCAGAGGAGACTGGCAAGACTGTTGTGCATGACTCTGAAGACAGTGCCAAGAGAGGAGTTTGGATTGTGAAAAGGATTTGGTGACTTTGCATGAAAGCACAGGTGTTCTCTGTACCTCTGGCCAATAAGAAGGGAAGGTTCAAATCTACATGTTCGTGCTCTACTCAGGGAGGGGCTTGGATATATGACAGACTAGACAGACCCTAGAAAACCCAAACTATACATGACACGAAGGGCACATAAGCCCCCAAATACCCACCATATAGAGATTGACTTTCTCCTCTCAAACTTTATGTCCTCTTCCCTGCAGGACTTCCAAGGGATTCACTGGGGAAGGGGTCATACCTAGAGGATGAAGCTATCAGAGGAGCCAGACCACAGAGCAATTCAGCCCTCTGCTCCTTGCTGAGAATAGGACTGAAAATATCTGACAATATGAGCATCTGAGGACTCACCAGTCTAACCTAAAGACCATTTCCGTGAAAATATACAGCCACAGGGCTACAGGGAATTCTAAGAGATGCACTGTTTCCAGGCACTGCAAGAGAATTGGACACAGTAATTAATGGAATCTTATAAAACAAATTCAAATTGATCAGTCAGTAAATGAGAGTATTGCCACCCAGACTGAAACTGATTTAAAGGAACATAAATTGAGTCAATAATAAATGTGCAGGGAGACAGGAGTCGGGGAAAGTATCTGGTGTGCCATTATTGGAGTTGATGTTATTTATTATAGGGGATTAATAGTAATAAAAAAAGGCTTTGAAAGAACCTACAATAAAAAAAACTTAGATCTATAAGTAAGATCTGGTTTTAGGGACTTAATTGAAAATATTAAATAGAAGACAATAATTTAATTAAATATAAAGATGATAAATTGATGGGCCTATATCTAGTCATAGGAAGAGAGATGTTGAACAAAGCATTCTGGTGTGATCAGAAGGCTAGAAAACAGAAACTTTTGTAAGGGTGAAACTTAAAGTGCATCAGTTGTGAGCTTTCTTCTATCCCTCCCCACGAGGCTACCTGTAAGATACCAGTACAAGGACTCCTTTGAAGCCAAAGCCCTTGGTAAAGGACGACCTAGCCCAGCATTGCTCCCAGAATCTTAGGAGATTGCATTGATATCATGATGTACAGTGAACCATGAGACCCCAGGCCTATCTGCCTCCCACCTCAGTCCAGAGAGAGGAAAAAAAAAAAAAAAAAAAAAAAACCTTTCCTGGCTGCACGGCCCTTCTAGCATCAACACCATCCCTGCATGTGCAAATGAGCAGGCACTACCTTATGTCTCTCATGTGTGATGCAGGCTATCCCAGAATCACCCAGCTTCTATACAGGAACCAGGAGAAAGCCTGCAATTCATCACTAGGTGACTTAGAGTAATTAGTGAGGAAATTCAGGAGAGAGAGCAGTGATGCTTCATCCTGGAGCAACTGACCTCCAACCTCTTGCTAACCCCAAACAATGCTATCCAAGCACCCCTACTCCACTTGGACTCATACAAGAGAAGCCACAGCTGGATTCAGGCTCTGTGTGGAGGAGAGATGGACAGTAGTAACCTGATAATTGGACAAGAAGAATGCAGGCAAATTACATGAATCATGAGCTCAGAAGAGTTGGGACAACTATAATAGCAAGAGACAAGGAAGCCCAGCAACAAAGATGTGGAGGGGTTCTCCTCATCAGCCCAGAAGCTGTGCTCCAGCATCACAAGTCAGGATGTCTTCCCTGGATGTCCTGCTGCCCTAGCTGTGTTTGGGACACCCTCCTCTCTGCTCCATGACACTTTATGCATAGGCTTTACCTGGGCATTTAGCCTGTTTTCTTATGGTCTCCATTTACCCGCCTGTCTTCTCCATTGGGGTGGATCATATTCATCTTGGTCTCCCCAGCACTCAGCACAGAACGGGGCAGTGTACTGTGGCTGACTGAATGAATGGCTGGCCAGGAGATTGGCTCATTTGGAGGAGACCTGGTCTTCAAAGCCCAAGACTGTAGCGGTTACAACCACCTGTAGTCTTAGCCATCCAGCTGAGTGGCTGACCAGGGATAGCTAGATGCTGCCTCTGCTACCCGCACATGATGGGGTGGATAATGTTTGTGTGACAGAGAGTATCAAGAGATTCTCCCGCCTTGACTTTCTTCAGAATCGGTCTGACTTGGTCATTTCTACATACAGCTGAACCCCAACAATGTGCCTCTTTCTGAGCCCTAGGAGCAGGCCTGAGGTGGGGCCAGGGCCTGTGCTGTTGGCTGTGGGGAGAGAGAGGGAACACATTCAGAAACTACCAGTGGACACGAGATGGAACATGAGTTAGCACATGTTGAAGCTGAGTGATGGGTGCATGAGGGTTCAGTATATTCCTCTCTACTTTTACATCCCTTTTGCATCTTCCATAGATGGAAGTAACAATTTTTAATATAATAAATTTTGTATTTAAAAAAGACATCAACCTCAAATGATTTTCTCTCGGAGTCTTGTTTTCTTTGACCTTGTCTAACAAAGTGGTCCCCAGACCAGCAGTATTGACATCACCTGACAAATCATTAGAAATGCAAATTTCCATTCATGAGTTTGAGAACCAATGGTCTAATGTATTTCCTCCATAACTTGCAGTATCGTGACTTCCACAGCTTGGTGCTATTTCAAATTGCTGAAAGCCACTGAGGGCGCTGGCTTGGTCCCAGCCCGCTCTGGGACTCAGCATCCCTTACACAGACAGCTTGAGGTTGCTCTGGCTCAGCACTCAGCGGATCCAGCCTCGGATAGTCTGAGCACTTGTTATGCACCAGGCGCAGTTCTGAGCTCCTAACAGGTGTTATCTCATTTGATAATCTCAACAACTTAGAAGGAAGTTACCATGATTACTTTCATTTTACAAATGAGGAAGTTATTACAAGTGAGGTTTAGATGCATTAAGTAGCTTACCGAGTTCACCTAGTGAGTAAGAGGTGAAGCCAGGATTCCAGAGCATTCCTAACCAGCAGGCACCACCACCTTACATTCTTGCCCCTTGTCTGGCTCTGACTGCATGCCCCAGGACCAATCTCACTCCCCAGACCAAGCCTGCACCTGGCTTGGACCCCTGGGCTCAAACCCAGGGGTTTGAGTGGCCCCCCAGGGAGAGTGGCTGTGCAATGGGTTCATGAGCGGTTCCATGATGCCATCTAGGATCCAGGCGCCTTCCTTCTTTCCTTTCAGCTATTCTCAGCTTAGACCTCTCAGCCTCAGAGATCAGCTCCCCTCGTGGTCAGAAGGCATCAGCCAAGATTCCCGGCATCATGTCCAGGTAGGAAGAAAAGAGGGCTATTTCTCTTATTTAAGAGCAAGGAATCCTTTCTCAGCAGACATTGGCTGGAACTGGGTGACGTGCCCATTCCTATACCAATTGCTAGCAAGGGGAAATGAGACTGACTTGATTGACTTAGCAGAGTCAGGATGTCCCCCTGAGTTCCATGGTAGAGGTGTAGACACAAATAAAATTGAGACTCGACCAACAAGGAAGAGGGAGAATGGCTGCTCTAAGTCCTGCCCCTGGAGCCCATGCCAGGACGTTGGGGTAGGAGAAAACTGTCCTAGTGTGTTGCCCCAAAGAGGGAAAAACAAACCTTTGTTGAATCCCTGAGAGTTCAGTGTTATTTGTTACAGATGCCTGTCCTGAGTGATACAGACATGGAATCCCTGCTCCCATGTCACACAGACACAAACTGGAGCATTTTACTCCAGAGAAATGGAATCAGACATGCTCTGGCCTGGAAGAGTTCAAGGGTGCCAGTGAGTGGGGGTCAGGCCTCACTGAAAGTCCCAGCTCTCCTCGCCTCCCTCAGTTCCCAGGCAGCCAGGTTTATATTCAGGCAAGAAACTGCAAAAGTATTCTCTGGAAAACTGCCCCAAGAGAAAACACTCTATAATTTGAGTTCCCCCCAGAAAACATCAAATACCTGCCAGACCTCTCTGCAGCAAAGTCCTCTAGTTACCAAGCCATACGCAGCCAATGAGAAACACCAGCCAAGGATCTCTGGAGCAGCAAAAGCCAAGACCAGATCAAATAACCACAAACAAACTAAAAGAAAAAAAGAAAAAGAACTTGGAGGAAACAAAGAGTCCAGGAAGAGGAAAAAAAAAAAAAGTTTAATAAATACTTAAAGGAGAGAAAATATTTCACACACAAATAAGAATATGATGTTATTTTTGAAAAGGGAAGAGAGAAAAGGAGTTTTATAAAATTTCTTAAAATAATTGAAATTTTAAAAGGTAATAAAAATAATAGAAGTTTAGATATTTTCCCAGGAGGTAGAATTTTTTTAAAAGGACAGAAACTAAGGAGGTCCTCTAAGAAATAAAAGCATTAATTCAGGAGTTCTAAAATCCAACAACAGGAGTTCCAGAAAGATAGGACAGAGAAAAGAGGGGAGGAAATTATCAAATAAAAAATACAAGGACATTTCCCAAACTGAGAATCAGAGTTTCCAGACTGAAAGGACTCATCTAGTGCCCAAGACAATGGATGGATTTAAAACTAAAAACAACATCAACAAACACCTACTCTCACCAAAGCACATGATCATGAAGTTTTAGCACATGGGGCAAAAGTTTCCAGAGAGAAATGAACAAAAGTCACACGTAATGATCAAGAATGAGTGGCATCAGGCCAGGTGTGGTGACTCATGCCTATAATCCCAGCACTTCAGGAGGCCAAGGCAGGTGGATCACCTGAGGTCCAGATTCTGAGACCAACATGATAAAACTCTGTCTCTACTAAAAATATAAAAATTAGCCCGATGTGTTCGCACGTGCCTGTAATCCCAGCTACCCGGAAGGCCGAAGCAGGAGAATCGCTTGAACCCAGGAAGCAGAAGTTACAGTCAGCTGAGATAGCATCACTGCATTCCAGCCTGGGCAGTAGAGTGAGACTGTCTCAAAAAAAAAGAAAAAGAAAAAAAGTGAGTGGCATCAGACCTCTCTAAACAGAAACTTCTAGCAGCTAGTTAGAAGACAATGGTGCAAAGCCTTCAAAATTAAGAAGGAAAACTGATATTTAAATGGGTGCTCCATAAATAGTCGTATTATTATCAGTTACCAATAAAGACATTTTCAAACACCCAGAGTCTCAAAATGGTGCACCCTTTCTCCGGAAGCCACAGGAGGTCATGAGTCACCAAAAAAGGGAATAACCTAAGAAACCAGAATAAATCCATCAGGGCACAGAGGACCTCCTGGAACAACAGTGAATAGAGGTCACAGGATGACGGTCACAAGTATGCAGGCGGCCTGGAGGGAAACCAGGAAACATAGAGGAATCCAGGGTGGATGTCCCCAAGGAAGCTGTGAAACTGATGGATTGCCTGCCACATTAGGAAGAAGACTTGGTAAATTTAGTGATAGCGACGTGAAGATAAAGCAAATTACAAATGAGACAATAATCCCCACTTCCCAACTCTCCTGGAAAAGAATAAGCAATAATTTTTGGAGAGAAGAAATGTAACCATAGAACAGTAGTCTGCTTAGTTGTCAATTATATTTATAGTCGTACTAATGTAAATACTGAATATTTATTTAATCAAATCTAGTGAGATAAAAAGACTGGGGGAAGGGAGGAGTAGAGGGTTGTGTATGTATATAAAAGGGCTCAAAATAAAATCTCAAAATAAAAGTCAGTGGATAAATCTAAAACTGGAAGGTAAACCAAAGTACAGTCGTGTGATTTAGAAATAGAAAGATGAACTGAAAAGACAGTGGCGGCTCTCTAGGGCGTGGTGCCTGGGGTGGGAAGGAGGGGATGGCTGTTGTTCATCATAAGGCAAAGCCAGGCCATACTGTTTGAATTGTTCAACTATACTTATGCTATTTTTGTAAAAATATGTTTTTGAAAATAGAAATGATTTTTGCTTGTTCCAAGAGATTCCACCGGAGCCTGGGCTTCTTGCAGTGAGCCTGTGGAGCGCTGGGTCAGGGTGGACGTGTTATTGCAAACAGCACACAGCCTCCCTTCAGTTGCTGCAGAGATCTTCATTCTAACAAATGACATTACTGGAGCTTTTGAAAACCCCAGGGAGAGAACAGCCAGCCATTTTCCTGGTTGGCCTCAAACTTCCAGTCTGACCTTCCCTGGTCTCTGAAACCTCTAGCAGCAGGCCCGTTGTGCTGGCTCTGAGAGCTGGTGAGGCCAGCTCCAGGATTTGGAGACAGCCTTAGACCTTCAGACTCTCTTGAAAGATACTTGACTGTGGTCGAGGTCCCAGGCCAGCTGGAGACTGAAGCGTGGGTCCCCACTCTTCCAACCAGCCCCAGACCTCGGAACACTCAATGGCCACAAGAGTTTCCACATTGCCTCTGCTTCTTGCCAATGCAGTGAAGGATGGGAGGAGGGGGGAAAAGATAAACCTGAATTCACATTGAAAAAATCTGTTCAAGTCTGTGCCCAATCTAACTAGATGAATAATCACAAATTGTTCATTTTTCTGCCATTAACGGATCACCATCCTACTCTATTAATGCCAGGTGCACTCTAAATATCTTACCTTTCTTAATCAAGATGTCAAGTGACTCATAGTAACTGCTAACTCAGCTCTGTTGGCCCCGAGTCTGGATTCTTTCCACCATTCCAGACTGTCTCTATAAATGGAGAGGGACATATCTGATTCCCAGAAGGGATGCAAAGTTTCACTGGGAGAATATTTATGAGCAAGGGCTGCACTGCACAAGTGTCCATTTATTAATGTAAGAATTATTTATGCAAAACCTATGCTAGGTGAAGTTGATCTCAAAGAGAGCAAGTCCAGTGTGGGAAGAAGGCATCGGAATAAATAACTGTCACTCCCTGGTAAGTGTCTCTGACCAACCCCTCCTCCCCCAGCTTCCAATTATTTCTGGGAGTCCTCAGATGTGTCTCACATGTGCTTGTGAACATGTCCCATGACTGATTCTATAGCAGCAGTCATTCCTCTCCTATTCTTTATTTTCTAGGACTATTAACTTGGCTATCTCCAAGCACAGTGGCATCCAGGTGCAATAACCCTCATCATTTCCTACCTCCACCCACAGCAATGTCCAAAGCTCTGGAGTCCTGAAGTTGCCAAACTGGGACTAGAGTATCTGGAGCCCAAAAGAACTAAAGCCACACTGCATTCTGTGCCTAAAGGGAGAAAATGCTCCTCTTCCTCTCTCATGGGAAGCTCTATCACTTGGTGCCAAAATGAGGTTGCTCCTACACCAAAAGTCTAACAAGGTCTCCATTAAAAAATATTATTTCATCTGTGCCCTGGATCATATATGTGTCCACAGGACACTGAGCTGTGGACAAATCCAAGTGACAACCCCTGTAAAGACAGTGGTTTTGTTCCTGAGCCTAAGTCCTGCCTGACTCCCTCTTCCCAGGAAGCTCCTTCATCTCTCATAAAAATGATCTCCCACCCCCACTAGTCTTCCAGACACACACCCACAGGGCTGAGTGACTATGATTGGCTGGCCCCCACAACACACACTGACACATGAGCATGGTGGTCCCCACTCCATCCTGAATCATCTTGCTGGTCAAACCTTTGTGATCAAGGTCCCGCACTCTTAAACCTTGTCATCTGGGGACAAAAGTGGGCAGAAAGGCATGTGCTTCTCCCCATATCCTCTCTCATCACATCTCAGAGAAAGCCCTGAAATTTCAAGGGATAGAAGCATTTAATAATTGATGGCAACAGAATATAAAACACCGTAGTCTGGGAACACAAAATACAATATGGAGAAAGATGCCAGAACTGTGTTTGTGCTATGATGGAGTAAAAGGTATATAAACTTTTCAACAGCTAGACAGAACTGCAGAACAGGGGAAATATGAGGGCCACTCCAAGCCTGGAGAGGCCTGACTGACAGGGCCCTTCATGACCAATTCTATCACACAGAGCCTGTAGATTTCCAGACTTCTTCCTCAATGACCTATCAAGATAATGAAAAACTCCCTTCTGCAACCCATTCCCCTGGGACCCTGGTCTCTGCCAGGCAAAGCATTATTGTTGAAAATCCCTGACTAATTGGACAAATTAATCTCTGATAAAAGATTAATGCAAAGATGGCAAATGGATTTCATTTCTGCTGCCAACTGTGATTGACTGGCAGAGGCTACTTAGAATGCTCATTTGAGAAGGACTGTGGCCAGAACTTAGCTCAGCAAGCAACGGTGCCAGGACTGATTCACAACGTCTGCCCTGAGCCCTCTAGGCATTGTAAGTGCTGTTTGTTTGCCATCCTAGGATTAGTGACTGCCCTAAGTTCACCTGTCCCTTTCTTGCATACACGTGTGCATTTTGGCATGGTCCTTGGAGGAAGAAAGCCTTATCACAGTCAACGAAAGACCGTGAGCCCTTGAGGACATGTGTGGATCAGGTGAACCCTCCCAGCTCTTTTGGGGACAGCCCTTTCCATGCACTGGGAAGACTTGAGGTCACCAGCAGTGTCTCAGGGACCCTCAACAGGGCTTCCACCTAGAGTGAGAGGAAGACTGATCATCCATCAATTCCAGTTCACCTCAATGGGCATTATTAACTGTGCTCTCCCAAAAAAGGGAAAAGAATGAAAGTGCACAAATGCATCTTCTTTACCAGGGGTGCGTTTATCCTGCTACTGAGGAGAAGCCTGCACTGTTCAGCATCACTGTTGTGCAACCTGAAAGTCAAGTCTGTGCCTAACAGCTGTTGCAAACTCTATTCTCTCACTGCAATGGGGAGAGCAAGAGGAGACAGTAGTAGTGGAACTAGGAATAGAGCTGATTCCAGTGAAATATCGAGGAACAGGAAGACACCTGAACCCAAGGGGAAAGACACACAGAGATCCCTTATCTCCACTTGCTTTTCATCATCCAGTTGCTTGTGCTATCCATTCAGTTAGGATTATCCAATCTTCTGGCCCCAGTACCTTGTACTCCTCATAGCCTAAATCCTGCTCAGCTATGTATCAAGCCTTCCTTGTTTATCTGCACTGGGTTGGTTGTCTTGCCTCTGAGCACCTGAAAAAAAAAATCTCTGTATATCTTAACCATTGCACTTAAAATGCAGTTCTATAATTGTCTATTTATGTGTCTCCTTCTATCCTCCGTAGGAAAGAGACTGAGTAGGACTTACCGCTCTAGGACAGAACCTAGTGCAGGTCCTGGGATACTGCAAGCATTCAATAAATCCTGTTGAATGAATAATGAGAATAATTGAGACTGTAGTGGTTGACTAGTATCCCCTAAAAAGATATGTTTAAGTCCTAACCCCCAGTGCCTGTGATTGTGACCTTTTTGGAAATAGGGTTTTTGCAGATATAACTAAGTTAAAGATCTTAGGATAAGATCATCCAGATTTAGAGTGGGCCTTAAATCCAAAGATTGGTGTCTTTATAAGAGAAAGTAGAGAGATATTTGACGTGCAGAGATTCACAGAAAGGAAAGCCACGTGAAGGGAGAGGTAGAGAATGGAGGATGCATCTATGAGCCAAAAAACACCATGGATTGCTGGAGCCACCAGAAGCTTGGAAGGAGGCTTGGAACAGAATCTCCTTCAGAGCCTCCAGCAGGAACCAACCCTGCCAATGCCTTCATTTCAGACTTCCAACCTACAGTACTGTGAGAAAACTAATTTCTGTTGTTTTAAGCCACCACGTTTGCATACTTTGTTAAGGCAGCCTTGGGAAACTCATACAGAGACTTAGAGGTGAACTTTGAGAATGTCAGCCAACAAGGGGAGAGTTAATTAGATTGGAAGCAACCCTTAAGGAGACAGTCATTCTCAGGGTCATATGGGCACCTCCTCCTAGGCTCAGCCCTAGAGTTAACAGTCCCTTGCCAAGATGTTCTTTCTCATCTTAGCATCTCATAGCTGGAGGGCCTCAGTCCAAACATACCCATTTGGTAGGAGAGGAAACTTAGACCTGTATAAGTAAACTAACTTGCCCTAAGTAATGAAACCAGTTAATAGAATATCTGAGACTACAAGCTGACTTTAGGCCTATAGATCTACCAGGAACCCTAGAGATCAAAAGTCCCACCCCCTCAATTCCTGAGAAAACAGTCAATAGCTTCCCTAAGGCCTCCCACTACCACACCAAGTTTTTCATGACACAGTGGAAAGAAATGGGTTAGGAAAGTTAAGGAACTTCTAATCAATATGTCAAAATTTCTTTTTTCTTTCTTTCTTTTTTTTTTTTTTTTTGAGACAGAGTTTCACTCTTGTTGCCCAGGCTGGAGTGCAATGGTGCAATCTTGGCTCACTGCAACCTCCACCTCCCAGGTTCAAGTGATTCTCCTGCCTCAGCCTCCCGAGTAGCTGGAATTACAGGCATGTGTCACCATGCTTGGCTAATTTTTTTTGTATTTTTAGTAAGGACGGGGTTTCTCCATATTGGTCAGGCTAGTCTCAAACTTTGGACCTCAGGTGATCTGCATGGCTCAGCCTCCCAAAGTTCTGGGATTACAGGCATGAGCCACCACACCTGGCCAACATGTTAAAATTTCTACCACTTAGTTCTATCCTCTCCTTTCTACCCACTAAGCCCTACTTCCATTTCCCTTGTGATTTTGAGCTAGTGCCCCCCTCCACCACCACCAAACCACTCTGAGTCTCTGTAAAATGGTGGGCTGGTGCTGGGGACCTCTGGCTTTTCCAGTTCAAATATTTCTGGTTTATAACCAGTTCTATGGATTTTTCACCGAAGAAGTCACTTAATGCACAGAAAGTTATATAAGGTCCTGAATCAGAAGACTTCAGCACAATCAAAATCATAATTGAAGAAAAGGAGAAATTCACACCTCTTCCCATCTATATCCTGAGCTTGTCCCGCTAACAGCCTCCAGAACAATGAGAGCCAATCAAATGTGGTGTGAGCTCCCTGTTGACATTCAGGCCCAAGTACAGGTGAGTACCCACCACCAGCTCTGAGGACTCAGATCCCCATAAGAAGGTACTCACCAAGGTGACAAGAAAGGGAGTCAACCTCAAACAAAAACCCTGGCTGTACTGAGGCCCTGCACATTTAGATATCACAGTGGATCTGCTATGGTTTGGACATGGTTCGTCCCCACCAAAACTCATGCTGAAATTTGATTCTCAGTAGGACGGTGTTGGGCGGTGAGGCCTGACGGGAGATGTTCTCATGTGTCTGCCTCCGCTTTGACTGTCTCCACCATGATGGCATGAAAACCCTCACTAGAAGCTGAGTAGATGCCAGTGCCATGCCCCTTGAACTTCCCAGCCCACAGAACCATGAGCTAAGAAAACTCTTTCCTTATAAATCACACAGCCTGTGGTGTTTTGTTATATTATAACAACACAAAATGAACTAAGAATCCAAAAGGGTTGGGGACCCCTAGCCTCTGGCAGGTTATTCTTGTTTAATTTGTTTGTTTTTCCAGGACTGCAGATATTCCTCCTAAAGCATTCTATATAAAAAGGAAGGTAGACCCTGGGGATGTTATTTGGGGACTATGGTTCTTGGAAACTGGTTATAAGACCTGAGCCGTTAGAAGAGAATCAAGCTGATTCAGCTCTGCTTCTGTAGATCTAGCTTCTCTCCTCAAGGAGAGCTAAGAAACCCCTGCCAGGCTCCACCTCTTTAGCAAGCCATAGCTCTTCCATTCTGGGACTACACACTATTTGTAGAAGTTCCCAGCCCATGAGCAAGTCCCAGCTTGCCCAGCTAGTCCAAATAAAGCACTTAGGGACCATGATGGCAGATTGGCCCACAGGGTCACAAGAGAGGTGCACTGCCCAGTGTCTGGAAGTAGGCTCCCTCTGCAAATAGCAGGCATGGGCAAGCCCTGACTCCGGAGGAGAGAGACTGCTGGAAATGTCTCCCCATGGACAGGGCTGGGGCTGGAACCATTTCCAATCATGATGACCTCTGGATTTAAGTGGAACACACTTCTAAGAATGGCTTCCATCATTTTTTTTCTCTCTCTCTTTCTGTTTTTTCTTTCTCATCTGACTCTACCTTCCCTTCTTCCTTCTCTCTTCCTGCTTTCATTCTCTCTCTCTCTTTCTCTCTTTCTGTCTCTCTCTCTCTCTCTCTCTCTCCTCTCTCTCTCCCTCTTTCCCTCCCCCGCCAAATGTCTACTGGATGTTAGATGTGGCCCTGCATGCTGGTGATGCAGACATGAAGGAGGCACGATTGTTCCTCAGGGAGCTCACAGACTGGAAAGAGAAATCATAAATTTGCATACACAGAAGTACGTGGCAGTAGGGAAGCACAGGAAATGGCATTCCCAAGCCTGCTTCAAAGAACATAACATTTGAGTTGGAATTTGAAGGATTAATAGATGTTTGTTACGTGTGAAACCAGGGAAAGGCACTTCAGAATAAAACACTCTAGGAGACAAAATCTTTCAGACCTGGGAGAACATGCAGTTGTTGGGAAAGTATGGGCAACATGGTATTGCCAGAGTCAGTTATAGAATAAATACAGGTGATGAAGCTAGACAGGTAAGTAGAGATCACAAAGAGCCATGAGTGCTAAGGTAAGATTAGTCCAGAAGCCAATGAGAAAGCACAATTTGAGCAGGAAAGCAGCCTAACCATTACCTGAGAGAGACTTCACCACTCAGGTAGGATTTAGAAGGCTTTGGCAGGCAAATACTTCTGCTGCAACAAGTAGAAATAAATGGATAAATTTAAAATATAATACATTTTTTATTTTTTAATTTTGTTCCACCTTTTAAGTTCAGGTGTACATTACAGGATGTGCAGGTTTGTTTCACAGGTAAACATGTGCCATGTGGTTTGCTGCACAGGTCATCCCATCTCTTAGGTATTAAGCCCAGCATCCACTAGCTATTCTTCCTGATCTTCTCCCTCCTCCCACCCCGACCCTTCAACAGGCCCCAATGTGTATTGTTCCCTCCAACCATGTGTCCATGTGTTCTCATCATTCAGCTCCCACTTGTGAGAACACACCGTATTTGGTTTTCTGTTCCTGCATTAGTTTACTAAGGATAATGACCTCCAGTTCCATCCATGTCCCTGCAAAGGACATGACCTCATTCCTTTTTATAGCTGTATAATATTCCATGGTGTGTATGTACCACATTTTCCTTATCTAGTCTATCTTCGATGGGCACTTAGGTTGATTCCATGTCTTTGCTATTGTGAATAGTGTTGCAATAAACATATGCATATATGTATCTTTTTAATAGAATGTTTTATATTCCTTTGGGCATATACCCATTAATAAGATGGCTGGGTCACATGGTGTTTCTGCCTCTAGGTCTTTGAGAAATTGCCACACTGTCATCCACAGTAGTTGAACTAATTGACACTCTCACCAACAGTGTATAAGCATTCCTTTTTCTCCACAAACTCAACGTCATCTGTTGGTTTTTGACTCTTTAATAATGGCCATTCTGACTGGTGTGAGATGGTATCTTATTGTGGTTTTTATTTGAAATTCTCTAATGATCAGTGATGTTGAGTTTTTTAATATGTTCGTTGGCTGCATATATGGCTTCTTTTGAGAAGTGTCTGTTCATGTCCTTTGCCCACTTTTTAATGTTTTTTTTTCCTCTTGTACATTTGTTTAAGTTCCTTATAGATACTGGATGTTAGAACTTTGTCAGATGAGTAGATTGCAAAAATTTTCTCCCATTCTATAGGTTGTCTGTTTACTCTGTTAATATTTTCTTTTGCTGTGCAGAAGCTCTTTAGTTCAATTAGATCCCATTTGTCAGTTTTTGCTTTTGTTGCAATTACTTTTGGCATCTTCATCATGAAACCTTTGCCCATGCTATGTCCTGAGTGGTACTGCTAGGTTTTCTTCAGGGATTTTTATACTTTGGGGTTTTACATTTAAGTCTTTAATCCCTCTTAAGGTTATTTTTGTATAGGTTTAAGTAAGGGGTCCAGTTTCAATTTTCTGCATATGGCCAGCCAGTTCTCCTAGCACCATTTATTAAACAAGGACTCCTTTCCCCACTGCTTGTTTTTGTCAGGTTTGTCAAAGATCAGATGGTTGTAGGTGTGTGGTCTGATTTCTGGGTTCTCGCATCTGTTTCATTAGTCTATGCGTTTGTTCTTGTACCAGTACCATTTGTTTTCATTACTGTAGTCCTGTGGTATAGTTTGAAGTTGGGTAGCATGATGCCTCCAGCTTTGTTCTTTTTGCTTAGGATTACTTTGGCTATTCTGGCTGTTTTTTTTGGTTCCATATGAATTTCAAAATAGCTTTTCATAATTCTGTGAAGAATGTTAATGGTAGTTTAATGGGAATAGCATTTAATGTATACCATGCTTTGAGCAGTATGGCTATTTTCCTGATATTGATTCTTCCTATCCATGAGCATGGAATGTTTTTCCATTTGTTCGTGTTATCTCTGATTTTTTTGAGCAGTGGTTTGTAGTTCTCCTGGAAGAGGTCCTTCACTTCCCCTGTTAGCTGTGTTCCTAAGTATTTTATTCTTTTTGTGGCAATTGTGAATGGAAGTTCATTCATTATTTGGTTTTTGGCTTGCCTGTTGTTGGTGTATAGGAATGCGAGCGATGTTTGCACATTGATTTGTCCCTCCATCACAGAGACATTTCCCAATAACACATTTCCAATACAGTCATATCATAGATTAGATCAAACCCCTAGTCCAGCTTCAGTTGCTTGTTTGTGTGAGATGGGGAGGGATATGGGGTCTCACTGTCTCTTATCCTGAGACTTTGCTGAAGTTGCTTATCAGCTTAAGAAGGTTTTGGGCTGAAACCATTAGGTTCTCCAGATATAGGACTATGTCATCTGCAAACAAAGATAGTTTGACCTCCTCTCTTGCTGTTTGAACACCTTTATTTCTTTCTCTTGCCTGATTGCCCTGGCCAGAACTTCCAATACTATGTTGAATAAGAGTGGGGAGAAAGGGCATCCTTGTCTTGTGCCATTTTTCAAGGGGAATACTTTCAGCTTTTTCCCATTCAGTATGATATTTACCATGGGTTTGTCATATATGGCTCTTATTATTCTTGTCACTCTTGAATACCCTTAATGTCCATAGTATTTTACTCAATCACTCAAGAAAGAAAGTAGGAAATTAAAAAAAAAACAACATTAAAACTTTAAGCACTGTATGCCAAGCACAAATTCCGTACCTTGGCTTCCAGTTGGTGGATTGAACACTCATGTCCTCTTCAAACACCAACAAAATGACACACACAAAAAAAACACATAAAAGCAGAACTAACCCATAGGGAGAAAAAGAATGGAGGAAGATGACAGCAGACAGGATATGTGAGCAAAATATACTATGGAAAGCAGGCAGACAGGGACAAGCACATTGGCAGACCAGCCAAGGGAGAGCAACGCACCTCTGATGGGAGGGGAGCCAAGAAGGGGCTGGTTTCTGCTGCAAATCTGGAACCGTAAAAATAGAAGACTCTGAAGGCAAGAGGCAGGTGGGGCTAAAATCAGGAGAGTGGGATGAAGATCAGCCTGAGAGACACTGAGACCCCCATATCCCTCCCCATCCCACACAAACAAGCAACTGCACCTGGACTAGGGGTTTGATCTCATCTGTGATGTGACTGTATTGGAAAGGTGTTACGGGCAATGTCTGTGTGATGGAGGAGGATGATAAGAAAGATAAATCTTCTTATTCCATCGTTGGAATTCAGCAAAAAAAACAACTAAAAACCTAAAAATCAAATGCTAACAGTATAAGGATGGTGGAAACTGCCAAAATTATTGAAAGTGTTCACCTCTGGGAAGTGTGAATTGTGACTGAGGAGGGATGGGACAGGAACCTGCTGTTTTTCATTATAAGCCTTATAGGACTATTTGTCTTTTTAAACTATGTCCATGTATTACTTTTATAAAAATAAAAATTGAATATCTGGCTGCTGCATGAAGAATAGATTGGAGGAGGACACAGGTAGCACTAGGAAACCCAATAAGTGGTTCCAGGGAGAGATGATGAGGGCCAGGGCCAGCATGGCAGGAATGGAAGTGGAGAGGACAAGATGTGTTCACAACGTTTGGAAGACAGAGTCAACAGAACTTCCCGAAGGACTGAATATAGGCAGTGAAAAAAATGAGAAGAATCAAAATATAATTTCTAGGCATTGGGCTGGAGGAACTCAGTACAGGCAGAGCGAGTGCTAGGGTGGCACAAGCCAGCCACCAACGGAACAACATGTAAGGAAGCACTCACTCTTGGCATCATACAGGGCCTCTTGACATGTTGTGCCCTTGCCATCTCGTGGCCTCACCACGGTCCCAGCCTTGACTCAGTCAGTTCTGGTGCTATTTACTGAGCATCAGGGTGGGGAACAGTTAGCGGGAAAGCATGGGGTTCACCAGGGAGGTCAAAGAAGGAAAAAGTGTTCTTCTGGACAAGTCACGATTAAGTCATCTGTTAATGATCCACATGAAGTTATCAAGCATATGAGTCTGCAGCTCAGGACGACAGTCAAGGTTGGAGATAGAAATCCAACCTTGGATGCTTGAAATCAGGAGCTAAGATTGGATAGCCTGGAGAGTGATTGTGATGTGTACAGGAGGGACCAGGTCAGAGACATTCCGACGTAGAACAAGGAGGATGACAAGGCAGACAGACAAGGAGCAGCCATCAGAGCGGGAGGAAGCCAGGAGAAGCTGGTGTTTCAGAAGCCAAGAACAAGATGTTTGCAGAGACAGTCTGTCCCGTATGCTTCAGCCCTGCCTCTCCTGACAGAAATTGTACTGTGAGGAGAAGCAAAATGCTTCTGGCTAGCCCCTTGTGTGTTCACCTGGGACTTGGATAGCGCACTCTCTTCTCCACTTATGGTGGCACCTTTCTCTCAATCCTGTCCCCTCCTAACTTCCAGGCCACTGCCTATCCCTGCAGTTTGCAGCTCCTCTCATTCCAGGACCGATCCATCCAGCTTGGTGACTGCTGGTTTGACCCTGCTGCTTTCTAAGGACTGGACTTTAGTCATTTATTGAACAACTGTTTGTTAAGCACATAATGTGCCCAAATGATGCTAGGCACAGGGCATACAGAGGTGATTAGGTCAGATATTGTTATCCAGGCCAGCCCACACTCCCCTGAGACACTTCCTGCTCTGGGCCCCCTTCAGATAAAATACCTCATCTGCCTGAGTCTGAATTTGGCCCCAGCCCACTATCTAGAGCCCCAAGCAAGCCCACTGGGCCCTCTCCAGGTAGTGAGAGGCATGAGTATTTCCTCTCCTATGAAGCACAGCCTCATTGGAGCAAAGAACTATCCACTTTGGAAAAAGATCTACTCAGGATGTGCCAAAGAAGAAGTAGCTGGTGATGTGCCCATCCAGCTCAGAATCTCATACAGTGCCTGGAATATTGTATATCTCCGAGTAGTGCGTGAAATGATGGATGAATGAATAAAGTGCTCACCCTGTGTTAAAATACAAATGATCTTTGCCAACAACAAAAGCACAAAAACATAAAAAGTCTTTCCATGGGAGACACTGATGGAGGTAGCCTGAGGAAGGAGAGAGCAGTATCAGACTATCTGGAGACAAGGTGTGGGTGAGGGTAGCCCGAGGTCATGTACCTGCTCCTCACTCCACCCTGGAGTTAGTCCAGCACCCTATTCTCCAGAGCATGTGGCTTTAGCAGCAGTTTGAAGCCACCTCTCAATAATCTCTGCCTGACAGGCAGCAGCTGCAAACTTCCAGCAAGAAATTGCATTCTTGGTGGGTCATTCCTGGCCTCCCAATCCCATCTCTATGGAAATTGGCCCTGGACGTGGAGGATGGAGACCACAGCCCCTCCATGCCCTCACTGGCAGCCTTCGTCTTTGCTCACATCCCCCCCGCTTCACTCAGAAGCCAGAGAAGTTAGCTTATCTGATGAAAGATACCATTTATTGGCTCTGGCTCCCAAGTGCTGCTTGGCACACCCCTCTGCCAGCTTTGTAGAACCTTCCAGAGTCAGCTGTCCAGGTACCTATATTTGGCTATCCTACCGAGGCCTAGAGCCAATCTCCACTGCAGCCTAGCTGATTTGGGAATCTCTGCACAGATACATAACTTGCTGGTTTGAAAACAAATCCTGCTTAGAGCTGCTGAAGGTGAAAAGTTGGAAAGTGTGCCATCCATGCTGTGCCATGGGGTGTCAGGCTGGCAGGGCATCTGTCCACGTCCCCACCCTCCCAGCACACACCCTGTGCAGAATAGCAAGCCCGTGTGGGCAGTCTCTCATGTCTGGACAACCTGCACGTTCATGCTGTGCACTCTCACACCCCTGTCCTAATGGAGGGACATGTGTGCATCAGGGGACAACCCACATTCTGCTCCAGGCCCCACCTGCCAGCCAGCTGGAGCTCCACTCCCAGCCCATCAGCTTCACGCTCCTTGCTTTTCCCAAGAGGCTGAATAGTTTACTGTGGATTGATCTTGTCATTTTATAAAAATGACTGGGAAATGAGAAGAAAAATCAAAGTGCTAATTAACAAGAACAGGCCTCAAAAGCTCAACACAGTTGACATGAACGTGGGAATCAGCAGGCACTACTGACAGAAGCAAATCGGTCGCCCATAGGCTGAGGCCCATTAGCTTAGCCCTGTGAGCAGTGTGTGTGTATGTGTGGGTACATTCGTGACGGAAGAGAACTGAGCAAAGAGCATGAGTGCTGGGAACACACTGGCACCTTTGCAGACTGTCTCATATGAGTGCCATGGAAAGCGTAGTCCTCCAGACACTTCCCTCTCCCTGTACCTCTTTCTAAGGTGGGATTATGTTGTAGGACCTGTACACAGCCCACCTACATGCATGTTTCCAGAAAGGCATGTGCCAAAACCATATGCCAGAGGATCTGCCCCTGTTTTAGAGGGCAGTGTGTGTATGCCTCGCCATCCAAAACACCCTGTCAAGTTTTATCCCAGTGTTACGACAAAGCCTCCACTCAACTCTAAGATTATCTCTTAAAAAAAAAAAGTTATTCTTTATGTTAGGCTGAGATACTACTCCCTCTCCACATCTCTCCTTGATGGTAGTTTTACCGTATGTGGCATTCTTAAGAAATCCATTCTCTGTCTCCTAGGAGAGCCCTTCAAACATTTGAAGATAGCTGCTGTGTTCATACCTCCCTTTTCCCACTCTCAATAATTCCTCAAGGGAGCTGGCATCTTGACCAAACCACTCACTCACCCCGGACAGGTTCTATTGTGTCAAAGCTCCTTGAAGAAGGCCTGGTGCTGTAGCAATGTATGTCAAGGAACTTAACAACGTTCGTAGTTTTATTTCCATGATCTGACTTCCTGAAACTTATCCAGAGGAAATGATCACATAAACATCTGGAAGAGCCAAGTTTTGCTCTTACAATTCCCCCCTGAATTATTAGCATTTATTACGGAAGAATACACAATAATGGGAAAGTGGACAGGTAAAGTGCGGTCACATCCACATCATGACGGAATATTGTACAACCATAAAATACTATCATTCTGAGGAATAAGGAAAAAGCAGGATACATGTTTGGATACTCAATATTATATACATGCATACCTTCTCCCTCACACTTACACATACACACACACACATGTATGGGCACACACACACACAGGAAGAAAACATCCTTAAATGTGAACAGTGGGAACGCTTAGTTGGTGGTATTATGGACGACCATTCTTTCTCATTTTGTCTGCATTTCTTGAATATTCCACAATAAATATATTCTACTTTTTTTTCTTAACACTTAAAAAGGGAAAATAAGAAAAAATCAGTTTTATAGAGAGTTGGAAGAAAAATGTGAATAGCATCTACAAGTTGAACATTTTACCAATGAGGAAAAAGCATAAAAAATAATAATTACAATATAATGAAAACATAAGTGTATAACAAAACATAATTATAAGAAATAATAACCTTTTTTTGGTTTAGTGTTTTAAAATACGTACAGCCTGCAAAGCAGGGAGAAAAATATTCAATATCGTCTCTTCCACATGTAGAAGAATAAATTGAAGATAAGCATCTACATTTTTCATTGCAAGGAGCTGTGAGGTTTCCCAACTGCCCTGTTCTATAAACACGAAATTGAATGTAATCATATTACCATTGTTTTATAATTATTGATGTAAACATCAAGATATCTTGTGAGAGCCATGAAATATGCTTATTGAAATAATTTCTTTTTTAACAGTTTCACTGAGGTCTGACTTACAATAAACTGCACATATTTAGACTAAAATTTGAAATTTTTTGATATATGTATACCCTTGTGAAATTATCACCAGAATCATGCCAACAAACGTAATAATCACCCCCAAAAGTCTCCTTGTGCCCCTTTGTAATTTCCCCACTCCCTGGCATACACTGATCTACTTTCTGTAACATATACTACTTCTAATTCACACGTGAAAAGTTATCGTTTAAAAACATGAGGCCCAGAACCAGACGAAGGATGCCCTATGTCGTCTGAGCAGCACAGGGCGTGGTCTTGTCCAGAAGTCTGACAGGCACTATTGACTCCTGTTATACTCACTGTCAAACAACAGCCTGAGACATTTTGCAGGAGCTTCCTTTAGCCCAGAACTCCCTGCTGGTGACAACATGTGAGTGATGGTTTTTGCTGTAGTACAGAGCTTGTCCCAGGCAGAGAATGCACAAGCAGCGGAAGATGAAGGCGGCGATTCAAGGGTAAGTCATGCTTAGAGAGTGAGTAAAACACTGCCGACAGCAACAGGTCTGCCTTTCACATATTCCCCTTGGAAGCAGACTTTGCCAGACTATTTTCACATATTAAGGGTGGCAAGGTAGACTAACTTCTGCCACATGACAGGCTCCTCTCTGTCTCTAAAAAAGCCCATCCAGATACTTGTCTTATTAGGCAGACAAGGTGGAAAGCAATGTCTGGTGGGCAAGGGAGGAGTACACCAGGGTAGTGAAAAGCCTGGGGCGTTTATAGCTATGTGTCCTTAGGCAAGTTATTATACTTAACCTCTCTGAGCCTCAGCTTTCACCAGTGTGAAGTGGAGATACTACAGGACTATGTCCCCAGACTGTAGCGAGGATTCACTGAGTTAGTAGATGTAAGGAATTTGAACTGTAGCTATCAGCCATCTGTGTTCACAAGCCACACAGGCAGACCAGGAAGGAGACCTTGGCTGCCTGGCCCTGCCTTCAGTGCTCGGGCCATCAGCTCACTGCCCTCTAATCAGTTTCCTAGGTGCCGGTGAGTTACAGAAGAAGTAGAGAGGCATGTGCACTAGCCGCTATGCCTTTCTCTGGGTATGGTCCAGAGCCCCTTCTTTTCCTCCAGGAGTCTACAGGACCCTACTGCCTCTGCTCAGCAGTGCCTCGTGCCCAACTTCACCACCACAGCCAGCACGTGTGGCATAGCTGTCACCTGCCAGGATCCAAGTCCATCTGCTCAGGGAGACCAGATGGGCCACAATGTCCTCCTATGAGTCAGGTTTCTGATCCAAGGAAGCAAAAAAGGTCACAGCCGTGTATGGGCAGGCCCCCTCTCTCTGTAAACTCATCTCTCAATAAATGATGAGTGTTGCCACCTCTCACTCGAGATGCCAGGCAATGTGTGCTCAAGTCTTTCCAATCAGAGTTGTTTCCACAAGCCTTTGGCTTCTGTGGGGAACATTTGGTTTCAAAAGAAATGGGATTTCCCCTTCAATATTCTTCTTGGATGACAGGTCTGTGATTGGAATCAGGACATGAAAAATCATGCCTCAGTGGTTATTTCCATTAGTGGCTTTTGACTTTACAAGGACACACGCAGCACAGAGAGCCCAGCCCCTCCCACCTCCCACTCTCCTGCAGCTTAGGCAGGTCCTGGCCGGCTGACCTGGAACTTTTTGGTATTTCAGATCCCCGTGCTATCTGGTCAGGAGCTCAGCTAACTCATCTCTGCAAGAACCTGCTGCGCAGTCAATACTCACGTCACTTTCCCTCAAGACCCTGGTCTTGTCCAGCCTTCTTCCAAGGCACAATGTGATGGAACCCCTGACATGCACACACATGTGCACACACCCACACAGCAAATGCTTGGTTCTCTGTCTGTGGTAAACAAACTGTAAAGTGCTCATTTGCCATACATGCTGGGAAAGAAAAATTTGTTTATTGTCTGGGTTGCGGGGTGTTAGAACCCAGCGGAGCCTCAGTAAAAGACATGAAGAAGGAGCTGGATGTTCAAAAGAAGAGCAAAATGAGACCACACTCAATACCGTGTCCTTGAAGAAGGCTCTGTGAGAAAGAGTGCAGTGAAGCCCAGACCCTGGCATCTGGCTTGTGAGCCTGTCCCTTGTCCTAGCCTGGAGCCCTGGAGGGCAGCAACACACTTGTATGTCCCTACACCCAGCACAGGCCCAGGCACAGACAAAAACTTAGGAAATGCTTGTTGATGCTGGAATGAAGGAGAGAGAAGAGGAGTAGGGTAGATCAATTCTGCTCAGAGACTCTGGGCTGCTGTTTTACTTAACTTGGGGAAGGGTGTGGGGAACAACAGTGACTTTGCTGAGCAGGATGTCAACTCAAAGGAGGTGTCCTCTGTAGCCAGATGAGGAGCCTGGACTGAGGACTGGGAGGGAGGGTACCTGGCTCCACAGTGCTCACAGCCCTATTCTGGACCAGGAGGGCAGGCGTGCAGCTGCGGCAAAGAGCATGGGGGTGCCTGCTCCTGCCTGTCCGCAGAGCTGACGTTAGCAAGGAGCCCACCTTACCCCCAGTAACCTCGAGAGGCCATTGAGAGCCCCTTGCCTTTCACAGTGAATGACAGCTATGCTCAGGGGCCTGGAAGCTGGAGGCTTTGCTTTCTGAAATGGGGCCAGAGGACAGTGAACTGGTAGAGAAGGTTAGCATCAGGGCCTTGGCCAGGGGCACTACCCACATGCCTGTGGGATGGCTGCCAACATTCCTGCAGGATACCATTGCCTTCCACCCAGGTTCCTGAGCCCAGAATGTGAAGAGGGAGTGGCAACACATAGGGGCTGCTTCTCATGCACTGCCAGGAGGGCATGGACCCTGAACTCAACACCAGGCCCCCTGGAAATCGGTCCATGCAAGTGAGGCAAAAACCTCCTGTAGGGAGCAGCCAAAGGACAGCCCTGTCTCCGCAGCCCCTTGCACTCAGGTTCTCTAAGTTCTTTAGCCACGTTCCAACACGTTCCTGTGTTGGAACCAGGACAGCCCCAGGAAAACAGGGAGTTTCCTGACCATGGGCTGAAATCAGTAGCCTCCAAATCTAGCCCAAACAAGAAGTACTGTTTCCCTACAGAGGATCCTGTCTCCTGGGAACGTCTGAGCCCCAACTGTAGCTAACCATCTGCCATAAATGAGCCCATATTTTTCTGTTTCCCTCCATTTTATATAAAGAATCTTTCTATCCAATGAAGAAGACAAAAAACATCTTGCATTGATTACGAATTGTGTTTGGCAACAGAAATCTGAAAGGCAGTGACTTAAACACGATGGGCTTTTTTCTTTTTCTTTTTTTGCTTACAGAAGAAATCTGGAAATGATTAACCCAAAGCCTTTTTGGCAGCTTCACAAAGCCATTAGGGATCCAGTCACTTTCTGGCCCTCAGCTTGGCTATTCTCTCTCCAGGTATGGCTCTCGTCCTCATGTCTGCAAGATTACTCTGGAACTGCAGCCATCACATGAGTTCTAGGCAGGACAGTGGAAAGGGAAAAGGGCAAACTGTGTGTACTATGAATGCACCCTATTCTAAATGAGCTTTCCTAACACCTGCCCAACAGTTTTCTTGAACACATTATTGTCCAGAACTGTGTTATATGACCATCCCATCTACAAGGGAAGCTTGGAGACACTTTTTTTTTTCATTAACACTGTCCTAACAAAATAGGGTCTCTGTTAATTAAGAAAAGGGGTAGAAAAGATATGGGGTGGGCAACTGGCAGTCTCCACCAGGCACCTGTGTAACAGCTCTGGTTTCAACCAGTTATTGAAGGGTACGGAAAATGGATTCAAGAGAGAAAGAGAAGGAAGAAAGAGGCAGAAGAGAAGGTAGAGAAGCAGAGTGGGAATGCCAGGCTAACCCAAATGAAAGTATGTGCCCAAAAGAGCGTTAGTGTGACCAGCAGCCCTGGTATGCCAGGGACATAGGATTGTCAGTGTTGGAAACAGGAGAGTCCCAGGCAAACAGGGACAGCTGGTCACCCTGAATGTGCACATGTCTGTGCGAACGGGGTGTTAGGAGACTAGATATCTTGAACCGGTGCTTTTCAAGTTGTTGTCCAAGGACCCCTGAAGGCCCCCAAGACCCTTTCAGGGAGCCTGTGATGTCAGACTAGTTTTCTAATAAACTAAGGTGTTATTTGCTTATTGTGCTCTCTTTTCTCTTGTGAGTTAACAAAAGAGTTTTGCAGAGGTTATAGGATGTGATATTGCAACGGATTGGATGCAAAAGCAGATGGAAGAATCTAGCTAGCTGCCTTGTATTCTGTTAGAAAAAGGAAATAGAGGCACCAAACACTGAAGAGATATTCAATAAATGTAAAAGAATGCCATTCTCTTTATTATTTACTTTTGTTTTGGAAAATAGATTTGTTTTCATTAAATATATGTTATATTAACATGTAATGATTTGTTATGCCTATTTTTAATAAATTATTAGGAAATAATTTTTTGAGACAGGATCTCTGTCACACAGGCTGGAGCGCAGTGGCACAATCTCAGCTCACTGCAATCTCTGCCTCCTGAGTTCAAGTGATCCTCCCAGCTCAGCCTCCTGAGTAGCTGGGACTACAGACACACAGCACCACACCCAGTTAAAATTTTTTTGGCATTTTTTGTAGAGACGGAGTTTTGTTACCCAGGCTGGTCTCGAACTCCCGGGTGCAAGCTATCTGCCCTCCCTCAGCTTCCCAAATTGCTGGGATTACAGGCATGAGCCACCATGCCCAGCTAAGAAATAATTTTAAAATATCTTGGTCTTTCTTTCTAATATGATAAATATTGATTGCTGTAACCTACATTTAAACAAAAAAAAGCTCTTTGGCATCCTCATTAATTGTTGAGTTTAAAGGGGTCCTGAGACCAAAGAGTTTGAGATCTGCTGTCCCAGACTAGACTAGGAAGGATATAGAGTGGAGAGTCAGAAGATAAATCTCCCGGCAGGTAAAGAATGGAAACAAGAGAAAGGCTGGACCTTGTGGAAACCAGCATCAGAAGGCAGCATCCTAGGAGCCTCAGAGGCAATGTGTGTGCATAAACACACTATTGCAGCGCAGCTCAGAAGGCAGTCTGTGGACCAGGACCAGACTGCAAACTCTTCACCACTAGTTACTGTTAGAGAAAGGACAGAAATACGGGAAGCTCTTACAGACTTCTATAACGACTTGACAGAGTAACTTTATGTCTGTTGAAACTAATAATAAGGAAAGTTAGGCTTGTATTTTGTCTATCGTCTATCATTTTATTTTTCTAGCAATTTATTTTTACCGTGTTTTATGAAAGTATTTCATGATGCATTAGAAATTTTTTAAATACGGCCTTTTCAAGCTTGAGATGAATGTAAAGGATAAATACTAGTCATGCAAGCAAAGAGGGGAACAGAGTATTGCACAGAAAGATTTGTGCTTCAAGGGAAAGCCATGCGTTGTCTATAGTACATCTTTCCTGATTACCTGAGTCTAGCCTTTTACGGAGCTAGTTTGCAGTTTATAAATTGTAAATAACTAATAGCAATGAAAAATAATTTCTGCCTGTAGACATGCAAAAATTCTGCCAGGCAATTGACTTCCTTTCCTCACTATGGAAGGGACCAGCTTTGCCTCCATTTGCTCATTCATTTCATTGCTCCTGATCTATAATTATATGTGATTTTGGATTCTCCATTGACCTAGTTGTAACATCTTACTGTTTTCTCCATTAATGCATTAAATAAAAGTATTAGTACAGGTTCATTAAAAAATAATATGGGGCCTGGTATGGTGGCTCACACCTGAAATCCCAGCACTTTGGGAGACTGAGGTGGGTGGATCACTTCATGTCAGGAGTTCAAAACCAGCCTAATCAAAATGGCAAAACCCTGTCTCTACCAAAAAATAAAAAAAATTAGTTGAATGTGGTGGCAGGTGCCTGTAGTCCCAGCTACTCAGGAGGCTGAGGTGGAAGAATCACTTGAACCCATGAGGTGGAGGTTGCAGTGAGCCGAGATCACGTCACTGCACTCCAGCCTGGGCGACAGAGCGAGAACCTGTCTCAAATGATAATAATAATAATAATAATAAATAATGTCCTTCACATTATTTACAAACCACAGTCTGTGAAGCTCTGTTTAGCTCTGTTTTTGGACCCCACCATTGATGTGATTGAATTGCCTTCTGGAAGTCCTTCTATTCTCATCTTGCTACCTGCTGACATCTGTATTCAGCTATGTACATTTTTTTCTATTTCACAGCTTTTCTTTTCTTTCCTCCTACTTTAGGCTTCCTCATTGTTTTGGCTGTGGCATAGAAAAGAGGCCACAAGAAGTCATAATAAGCCAAAGAAAAAGCACTGTGTCAGATGCTTTACGAGAATGAGAAAGAGAGAGAGAGAGAATAAAGCCAACAGGAGATTCAATAGCTGGGGACTACACAGGAATCATTTCATGTGCCCTTTCATACACAGGCAGGAGATAACTGTGTTGTGCCCAACCATCACTAAACACCTATTATTGTTTTTGTGAGCAAAGCCACACCTAAATGAAATCGAAGGCTCAATGCTCTTCATTGGAAGCTATCACCAGGGTCTCCATGCCAGAAGCCAATCCCAGCTCCAGGCGCTAACCCTTGGTGGAAAAAGTCCTTTGCCATGTGGATCCAGATGCTGGGGAGGTTTTCATGAAGCCTGAGAGATCAGCTGCAGAGGAGAGCACACAGTGGCCAGGGACCGTGACATTTGAGGAAGCCAAAATTACGGTCTCAGTCACTTGCCATCCTGGTGCTTGGTAGGGGGTGGAGGAGTGCCAGGTTTCTACCTGCACAGAAACCCTTCTTCCCACTTTTGCTGCTGATGAAACAGCACCCAGATTATCCCAGTTCCCTGTAATCAATTTGGTGCAACTGTCAAATAAGGTACCATAGCAGGGGTAACACACATGTCTACTCTGACTCTCCACTGCAAATTCAAAGCTTCATAAAAAATCAAACACCACATGTTCTCACATATAGGCAGGTGTTGAACAATGAGAACACATGGACACAGGGAGGGGAGCACACACTGAGGTCTGTTGGAGGAGACTAGGGGAGGGACAGTGGGGGGTAATGAGTTGGGGAGGGATAACATGGGGAGTAACACCAGATATAAGTGATGGGGATGGAGGCAGCAAACCACATTGCCATGTATGTACCTACGCAACAATCCTGCATGTTCTTCACATGTACCCCAGAACCTAAAGTGCAATAAAATATATATATATTTTTAAAATAGTTTCATTGAGCTATAGTTTATATAACATAAAGTTCACTTGTTTTAAATAAGCAAATCAATGACTTTTAGTAAATTTATGGCACTGAACAACCATCACCGCAATTTAATCTTAGAACATTTCTCTCACTCCAAAAAGTAACCTTGTGTCTATTTGCAGGTACTCCCTATGCTCAAGGCAACCACTTATCTACTTTCTGTCTCTACAGAGTTGCCTTTTCTGGACATTTCATGTAGATGGCATTATACAACCTACATAATGTCTTAAAGTTTCATCTATGTTATAGCATGTTGATTCATACTTCATCCCTTTTTGTTGCAAAATAGCAATCTATTGTACTGATATACCAAATTTTGTTTCTACATTCACCAGGTGATGGGCATTTGGATTGCTTTCACCTTGTGGCTATCATGAATAATACTGCTAAGTTTAGGTTTTCATTTCTCTTGAGTAGATACAGGGAAGTGGGATTTCTATATCATATGGTAAAGTAATGTCTAATTTTTCAGAAACTACCAAATGGTTTTTACATAATAGCTGTACTATTTTACTTCCCTGCCAGTGATGCGTAAGGAATCCATGTGCTCCGCAGCCTTGTCAACACTTGGTATTGTCCATGATATTGCTTCACTCCATAGAGTGCTTGTGAGGCTCACATGAGACTATAATAAAGCACTGAGCACCGTTTCTGGTACCTAAGAAGCACTCACTGGCATTCACTGTGTTTGTAGTTGCAGCTACTTGCATCTTTGTGACCTTTCCCTGGGTTGGGAGCAGCCCTTCTTACCACTGCTGATGTGGAGCTGGCTTGGGGATGAGTCATGCGTACGTCTGTTGTGGACAGTGAGGGATTGGGATAAAATAAGGGAAACTTTAAGGTCCAGAGCAGCCTCCACTTCCCCTGCAAGGCTTCTAACTGTGGGAGCCTGGCTACCGCCCCTAGCTGGAAGGCTCTAGGCCAGTACCTCAGCTTGCTGACCCCAGCCCAGGTCAGAAGTGTGCTTGGTCACCTGAGCTCTCCAGCCCCTCCCTGCTCAGAATAACAGGTGTGCATGCTCAGTAACTTGAGCATACCTTCTGGAGGCCTGGGAAATTGAGAGAGGACAGATAACTCTTTCTTTGGACAACCACAAGGCCAATAAACAAGTCTTCAAGGAGACCATGGCCAGCTGTAGGTGGTGCAGGACCGGCTGTCAGTTTGGGGGATTATCTAGGACCTTTGCTTTTCATAGCAGCGGCAGCAGCCGCCACCACCATTTGTTGATCACCCAGTGAGTGCCAGATGCTGTGCCAGGTTCTTTCCATGCTCTTTCCCACTTCTTGCCTTGTGCAGCCCTGTGAGGAGAGGAGTGCTAACAGCACAGACACGAGCCAGACAGACCAGGGCTTGGACCCCAGCCCTGCCACAGGCTGATTGACTTGGAGCAGGGCCGTGTCTGAGAATTAGAAAAGGAAATGTAGGTAATGTCGGTAGCCTGGGGCCCGGCATGGAATAGGCCCTAAACACGTGGCAGCCAAGTAAATTCTGGGAGAGGTGCCCCCACTTTATGCAGGAGGGCACTGAAGCCCATTTGGCCACACTCAAAAGTGGATCTGACGAGCTCCTGCTCTCATCTTCTGTGTATGTGACATCACCCCTGGGTTGTGTCCCCAGCCCTGGTAACTGTTCTGCTGGAGAGACTAGGAAGAGGGGAACTCCTGGGTTCAGGGTTCCAGCCAGAAGAAGGTGAAAAGCACCAGCTAATATGAGGGTGGCATCATCTATGGCTTCTTATTGCCCAAGCTCTTCTGTCCCCAAAACCAGAACATTCTTCAGAAGGGGATAAAGATGGGCACATGGAGATGAAACCTCAAGTTGCCTTGTTCCAACCACTGACTATAATCCATACACACAGAGCTACCAGCCACATGTCTACGCCCAGACCCTGGAACAAAAGGCAAAGGATAAAAACTGATAAGAGTCCCACAAAAGGGGTGTGATGGGCAACCACAGAGAAGGCTTTAGTGTGTTTGCGTGCACGTGTGCATTTACCTGGATGCCTGGGTCAATAGGCTGCTGCCCAAAGCTCTGTAGGGGGTCTGAGTGGCCAGAGTTCCCCCAAAGACTTCATTATTTTCAACATTGCTTCATCTCAGCATAGTTTACATTTGTATAAATGCACTTATGAGTAAGATGTTTCACATGAAGTTATGCATTTTCTCCATACAAACAATTTTATACATGATGTTTAGGTTATAAGTTTAGCCCATAAAGTTCTGTTTAAACCATAAAGTCAGAAATACTGTCTTTTAGTTAAAAAATATTTATGTTAGAACATATGAAACATGTACAGTTTAACTAAACATAATATAATGCCTACCCAGCACCCAATCCTTCTTCCCTCCTCCAATCAGGCCATGTGACCCTAGGGGTCCTGGACCCTCCCTAGCTCCAGCGAGGATCCAGGTTAGGGAAGCCATCACAATAAGCACATCCCTTGCCAGCACTGGGTTCAGGGATCCTTCTGACAACTGTCAGGGTCCAGGGAGGAATACGAGGCCTAAATTGGTCCAGTTGGACCGAAGGTGTACCAGGAGTGAAAGACAGGTTTCCCTGCTGTCCTGCCAAATACAAGCCCAAAGGCACATTGCCCCTGTTACTGCAGAAGACCACCTTGCAAGCACAGCCAAGGTCCACCTGGGGACAAAGTTGCAGGAGATGGGCACAGAGCCAGGAAGACCATCGGGAAGCCAAGCCTGACTTCAATGTGCCCGACCCAGTCAGCCCTACCTCTGCACTTCCTGTGCTGCAGGATGGTGATTTCCTTTGTTGAAGTAGGGGGAGTTTTCTATTACTTGTAGCAGGAAAGCGTCCTTGTGCTGGCAGGAAGAATGTCTATGGATGAATGGAATGAGAAACGCTCTCTTGAGATAGCTAGGCGAAACTTGAAAGATTAGTGGAAGAAGACAAAGGATGAACGAAGGAGCCTGTGCTTAAGCAAGAAAGACATGTCCCCAGGGGGAATTATTTGACCAGAGAATCATGGAAAAGATGGGAAGGAAGACTTTATCTAGGCTGCATGCCCCCAGGGGAAAAGAAGGAAGGTTGAAATAAAGAGATAGTTCCCTGTAGCTGGAACCATACACTCAGCCCAGAACAGCTTAGGCGCCCCTTTATTCAGGGAAAAGTACCCTCAACCCAAAATATGTTCTTAACTTTTCCTCATGGCCTCAGTCAACACTGCATCTCTTTCTATTGCAAAAGCCAAATGAGAACAAAATAGTCTTAGGACAATTTGCTCTCATGAAACCTTGCAGTGCACATCTGTGGTTTTACCTCCCAGGCATCCACTTCTGTTGCTTTCACCATGCACCCCATTTTCCCCTAGGGTATATGATTTGCAGTGGGCCTGACCCCACCCCAGATACACAAGTGAGCATGTGGCTGAGATCTAACCCATGAGAATACCACATCTCACCACTAACAGCACTCATTTCAAGTGTGGGCAGGTGACCCCAACCCAGTCAACTGAAGCTAATGAAATGGAACTGGTAGCCATGGGAAGTGGGAGGGTCTTTTGCCTGCTAAACCTATAAAGATGGGAACCATCTCAGAGCTTCTAGGGCCATTTTGGAGGCTTGCGAGAAGAACACGCTGTAAAAGGAAGCAAATATGGAAGCAGAATGAGAGGCAGACTGAGTCCTGATCACAACATTTGAGCCCCATGTCTGAAACCAGTGTCCTGGACTTTTCATTTACATGAATGAGGAATATAGTCTTGATTTTTGACTTAACCACTGTAGATGGTTTTTCTATCACTAGTAACTGACAGAGTTTGTATTGATAAATCTCAACCTTAGAAAATAATGATGTTTCTTCTCTCCTATTACTAAGTTCTTGGCCCAATATAAAATACTTAAATCATTCCTTATGTACATCAAATTCTCGCTGTTTGACCTTGAACAAGTCACATCCATGTCCTTTTCAGTAAAATGAGGATGTTGGACCCAATCTCCCAGGTCCCTTCCAGCTCTGAAACTGTATACTTCTATGAATAGTCTCTTAGCAACCTTCACACTCACTGAATTAGATACAAAACTATGTTCTTCAAGATCATGAATTCAAAACATTAAAATATAACTTTACAAAGTTTAATCATGCGTCAGATGATGAAAACCATGCAAGGCCTCTTTGCTTTAGCAGAGCAGATAATGGCATTCACGGTGCAGATATGTCATCTGCTAATTTCTTCTGGTGCCTAAAAACTTCCATTCCCACCTCCAATGAGTAATGCCCAGTTGTAGCTGCAGCTAGTCTATCTCATAGTTTCCACAAACTCTTTCAGAGGTGGGGAAAGCATAACAGCTTAATAATCTTCAGAAAAAGTTTAAAAGCAGAACTGTGGGGTTTTTAATCACAGAACCTAGGGTCCCTACTAAATGCCCTTTAATGGACGTCTGTCACCCAAGGCTCTGAGAGCTGATGCTTGCCCACAAGTTCCCATCCATTCTCCCATTCCTGCTACCTTGAACGTGATAGGTACATCACTTAATTTCTTTGTGCCTCAATTTTCTGATCAGTAAAATGAGGATAACAGTATCTTCCTCTGAGTACTGGTGTGAGCACTGAATGAGTAAAGTGCTCAAAACAGTGCCCAGCATGAAGTAAGCATGGGACAAATGCTAGCTCTCATCTTCATCAGTATCATTCCTAACAGACTCCTCCATGCAGGCTGAATGGCTGCTTGAGTGGGTGGATGAACAAATGGATTAAAGCAGAAAGTATTCAAAAAATATTTCATATCCCACAGGTTATACTTATTAACAATAGTGTGCCAGAGATATAGAAGTAGCAATTCAGAAGGAACAAATCACACGGCGGGCTCTCCCTGCCTGCATTCCTGCCCATTCCCTAGTCCCCAACAAATTCCTTCTTTGAGAGCTTTTGCTATTGGCCTACAGGGCCCCAGGATGTCTAGTTAATGATTTGCAACTCTTAGTAATTTGCTCTTCTTGATATCTGATGTGAACATCTCTCAATACGATGGCAGACTCATTTCTCAATTACGTATGTTTTAGCTAAAAAGGTACCCAGAGTCACCGGATAACCCCAGAAGTCAATCCTCCAGGGCACTCAGAACTAACAGGCTTTAGGAACTAATTCTCCTGTCCCACTCCTAGGTGAAACCAATTGATGACTCAGAAAGACAATTTATCAGGTGTAATGGGAGATACGTTACACCGGAGCCTCAGTTCATGGCATTGCTCAGAGAACTCCCTCCCAGAGGCTTAGCCGCTCAGAAATCTCACCCTCTGAGCTCTCAAATGGTAGCTCTCTGGCCGCAGAGCTAGAACAAGGGGAGCAGGGTGACCCAGAGGCACGAACTCTCCAGATGGCTTGCAGACTGTAATTAGAGCAGCCAAGGGGGCCAGCGGGGCTCGGATGCTGCTCCAGCACGATTTGTTAACTGGTTGACTTTGGGCACATTTTTAACTTTTCTGAGCCTCGGTTTCTTCAAATATTGTAAGATGGCGCAGTGATACTCACGTCGTGGAGTAGTTGTGAGGACTGCATGAGATCATCCACGTGAAATGCCTGCCACAACAACAAATGGCCACATCTGTTTTGTTTTGAATTTCTTTCCTCCTCTTGGAAGTGTTTCTGTGTCAGGAGCTGGCACGAGCCCCTGGATCCACCCGCTCGTCCCGCCCCCACGCCTCGGCAGGAGTGGATAAAGTCCAAACAGTCTTCATACTAAACCCCTTTTCCCAGGCTCCTCCATCTCCTGCCAGAGCCTCCCAGTAGTCCTTCCACTAACAAACAGTTGGGCAGGCTCTGGTTTAACCTTCACTGTATTTTACTACCAGTTACAGCTTCTTACCATCCTAGGTCCACGTGACCACACATTGCATGTGGGTTCAGGGCCTCATAGACTTCACGATGCCTGCTTATGGGCCTCTGGGAGCACCGCGTACTCTAAGATTATGGTTCTCTGCCTTAATCGACCTTCAGCAGCTCCTGGCCTTCCTATCTGTGCTTGGGCCAGTGCTCCTGTGGCCACGTGTTCACAGATCGTCTCTGAATGTGCCAGGCCACCATTCGTCACTTCACAGTTTACAAAATGCCACAGAACAAATGACATGTTTCCACTGGAATAGCCACAGAAGGCTAATTCCACCGCCTCCCCGCTACCCCCCACCCCACAGCTCTCTTTTCATAGTGTCTGCTTTCCTGGCTCTCTCCTCAAAATCAGAGAGCCCCTTATAGGAACGGGGCCCTGTGAGGGTCCACCCCTCCCCCTTGGCTCTCCCCAGCCCCTGAACCTTGTCCTTCTCTGAGGTCTGCCCTGCATGTTCAGAGTATCCTGTCCCGAGTGCCACCTGTCTTGTGACTTCACTAACAAGTGCCTCTGTCCTGCAAAGCTCCTCTGGGCTCAGCTGCCAGGGCAGGAGGGAAGAATTAAGACACCAGAGTTGAAAGATATCAGGCTTCAGAAGCGAGTTCTAAATAGACTTGAATAGCAGAAAGTTTCAAAGGCCCTCGTTGAAGTCCTTGTAAAACTGCCACCCGCTCCATCAGCTGGCAGTTCCAGGCTCTTTTAGATCTCTTTGAGCTCTCTTCTTATCAAGCCACTAGCTCAATAAGGAACTATCCTGCAGAAAAACCAAAGAGCCTTTTGTATCTACGTTTTTCAATAGGAAGAGGTTTAGTGGGGGCTTTAGACTTCCCCAAACTAAAACCCGTATGCTTCACAGTACCACTAAGCCAGAGCTTTTACACCCTCTTCCATCAGGGAATGGTTGGAAGAAACCTTAAAGTCATACGCCTCAACTTGAAGTTGAGGAAACTGGGGCTCAGTAAAGTCTGCTTATTTCCCCAGACCCCTCGGGGAGTGATGGGCCTAGCTGGACATGCACACAGCTGTCCAGAATTCTTGCCTCATCAATCTGCTTTACAGTGCACAGCCCTCAATGGCTGTTTCCATGGAGAGTTCCAGGCCCCCTTCCCCCATGGCCTTTGTTTGGGTGAACTTAACAGTGGTCATAAGACTAGGGATATTAAAAAACTGAACATAAATGAATGGCCACAGGATTAAACCAAGTTTAAAATGTATGTATGCATTACTTTGCTACAGCTGCCAGTATCACAGGCTGAGTGGCTTCAAGAACAGAAATTTATTTTCTCAGAGCTCTGGAGGCTAAAAGTCCAAGATCAAGGCATGGGTGGGGTGGGTTTCTCCTGAGGCCTCTGTCCTTGGCTAGCACGTGGTTATGTTCTCCCTGAGTCTTCCCATGATCTTCCCTCTGTGTGTGTGTGTCCTAATCTCCTTTTATCATAAGAACCCCAGTCAGCCAGGTGTGAATGCTCACACCTGTAATCCCTAGCACTTTGGGAGGCCAAGGCAGGTGGCTGGCTTGAGCCCAGGAGTTCCAAGACTACCCTGGGCAACATGGCAACACCTCATGTCTACATAAAATACAAAAATGAGCTGGATGTGATGGCGCACACCTGTAGTCCCAGCTACTCTGGCGGCTGAGGTGGGAGGATTGCTTGAGCCCAGGAAGCAGAGGTTACAGTGAGCCGAGGTCGTGCCACTGCACTCCAGTCTGGGTGACAGAGCCAGACTCTGTCTCAAAATCAAACAAACAAACAAAATTGCCAGTCATGTTGGATTAGGGCCCACCCTGATGACTTCATTTTAACTTAATTATATATTTAAAGAATCTATCTCCAAATAAGGTCAAGTCTGAGGTACTGGAGGTTAGGACTACAACATACGAATTTGTAGGGAGATGCAAGCCAGTCCATAATGGTACGTATGTTCTTAAAGAGAAAAACCTAACTGACTTGGTGAAGTAAGGGCGTGGTGAGAAGCCCTCCATGCTGTTCTACAGTGAGACGTGCTGCTGGGCTGCTCCCAACACTCCTAAGGACGGCTTCTGCCACCCGCCACTTGCATGGTGTTCCACTGTGGCTCAGCTCTGTGGCCAGATACTGTTCACATGCTTACATCAAGCAAGGAATATGTGCAAGTATTAGAAGTGGACAAACCCGGGTCCTAATGAGCCATGGGGCCTTAAGCAAGTTACATAGTGTCATTAACATTCAGTTTTCTCTTTGATAAAATGGGTTTAACCTGTCCTGAGCATGTCCCAGGAAAATACAGAAGATTAACTAAGATAAAGCAAATAAATGGCAGCATTATATAAACCATAATTATATCAAATACATGAAAACTATTAAAATATATGTTTCTTTTTCCTGTTGAGTAAACTACCATCCTCCAACAAAAAGACGATATTTTCAAAAGCATGGATGTCGACAGTGATATCTCTTAATAGCCAGCATCCAATGGGTCTATGCATTGCCAGCTCTCTTTGGGAGGTTACAAGACAACTGGTGCTGAGACCTGGATAAGCTCTGGGGGAACTATTCTTTGTTATAGTGAAGTCATAGGTTCGGGGCCCATGTGCAGTGTGCCAGCAAGCTCTGCATGACTCATGCAGAGGAAGGGCCTAAGCTGGTCTTGAACCAGGTGGAGAAGGTGATCAGCCACTAACATTCCAAGTGAGGGGATGCATGAGCAGAAGTCAACACGGGGTTCGGGCAGAACTGTAGAAGCAGCACGGTGAGGTGGGTGTGACTCAAGCCCCTAGAGCAAGGCTTGAATCTAGCTGCGCTACCTTGGGCAAGTTGCTTAGCCTCATTGTGCCTTGTTATCCTCATTTGTAAAATGAGGATAATGATAGTACCCACTTCGTAAGTGTCAAGGGATTTATTTTATTTATTTATTTATTTTTTTGAGACGGAGTTTCGCTCTTGTTACCCAGGCTGGAGTGCAATGGCGCGATCTCGGCTCACCGCAACTTCCGCCTCCTGGGTTCAGGTGATTCTCCTGCCTCAGCCTCCTGAGTATCTGGGATTACAGGCACGCGCCACCATGCCCAGCTAATTTTTTGTATTTTTAGTAGAGATGGGGTTTCAACGTGTTGACCAGGATGGTCTCGATCTCTTGACCTCATGATCCACCCGCCTCGGCCTCCCAAAGTGCTGGGATTATAGGCATGAGCCACCCTGCCCAGTCCATGTCAAGGGATTTAAATGAGTTAATATATAAAGAGGTTTTGGACTGTGAGGTCACAACTCACCTGACACACAGTGAGTAGCCGGGGAGTGTTCGTTGTTATGGTTCACTCCTGCATTCATTAACACTCACTGAGCAGCTGGTGAGTGCTGGGCGTTATACTAGGCACCAGGAACATACACAGCCTTTCCTTCCAGAAGTACACAGCACAGATGTGAAGCCTATTTAAACAATTTTACAGTCTCATAGAGACAAGTCCAGAGGGTTGTGGAAACCAGAGGAAGAGCACATGACCTGGGCTGGGTGAGGATACAGAGAGGATGGACTTGGGGTGGGGTGTCCAGAAAAGCATTTACAAGAAGTGGTCATCTGGCCCCATCTTAAGGGAAGAAGGAATGTGTTGGGAAGGAGCGGGGAGTAGGACAGCACCACATCACAGAGAGAAACAGGGCAGCATGTTCCCTGTGGCCACCAACAAGCAGCTCTGGGCTGGAGGAGCAGAGCATGAGCAGAGGGAAGGCATCTGAGAAGAAGGTGGGAGCCCTTCTGGCCCAGGTGCCCTGCCAAAGGCTTGGACTTGAACCCCTGTGGGTTTGAGCAGGGCGTGGCATACTCAGATTTGTGTTTTAAAAACAAGTGCAAGAAGGGAAACCGGAGGGGAGAAGACTGGAGGCAAAGAGACCAGCAAGTACACTGGCACAGAGGGTGGTAGTGATGGGGATGTGGAGACAGAAAGCGCACCAGGAATACTCAGGACATGGCGTGACTTGGTGACTGCATGACTATGTGAAGAGAGGGACAGGGAGTAGGAATGTTGCCAGCATGAGTGACCGTGTACATGGGGATACCTCCAAACAAGTGGGGAAAAGAGGAGGGAAATCTGAGGCTCAGGCAGGGGGTCCAGTATGAGGAATGGAGCTTAGAGTCTTGATCATGGAGGCAGCAGCCCAGGGAGAGGGAGGAGAAGATGAGAGCAGTTAGGGTTAACCATAACCCTAACCCTAACCCTAACCCTAGCCCTACCCCAGAGTTAGGGGGTACACAAATGTCTAGGAATGAGCAGAGAAATCGGGGATCACTGAGGAAGCTAAGGAGCAAGGTCAAAGGGATACCCAGAGAACTCAGAGCTCTCCCAGATGGAGGTAGGTGGACACCAACCCTGTGGGACAAGCACAAGACTATGAAGGTGCACCTGTGGCACTTGGCCACAGGAGGGCAGTAGAGTGCCCATGCAGTGTGGGTCAGGACCCAGAAGCAGAGGGTTCAGAGGTAAACACAGAAATACCAAGTGTGGATCACCACTCTGGGAGATTTGAGTGAAATGAGGATGAGAAAAGTTTGCACTAAAGTCAGGAGAGAACTATTATTTTTTTATTTTGAGATGCAGTCTTGCGCTGTCGCCCAGGCTCTAGTGCAATGACGCAATCTCAGCTCACTGTAACATCCACCTCCCAGGTTCAAGCAATTCTCCTGCCTCAGCCTTCTGAGTAGCTGGGATTACAGGTATGCACTACCATGCCCAGCTAATGTTTTTCTATTTTCAGTAGAGATGGGGTTTCACCATGTTGGTCAGGCTGGTCTCGAACTCCCAAATTTGTTATCTACCTGCTTCAGCCTCCCAAAGTGCTGGCATTAGAGGCATGAGCCACTGTGCCTGGCTGGGAGAACTATTTTTAAAGTGGAAGAAGCATGAGCAAAGGGCCAACACGTGGAGATGGAAATGCAGAAGGAAACAGCATTGACCCGAAGAAGGCATAGGGTGTATCTGCCAGGCTGGGTTCCTTGGGGGTAAGTGACAGAAAACCTGACCCACCCCGACCAGAAGCAGGGAATGTGTTGGCCCACATAACTGATACATTCCAAGGTAGTCTGACTTCTGGCACTACTGATTATAGGGGCTCAAGTGATATCACAGGATCCTGTTTCTCCTTCTCCATCTCCTGTCCCCAATTCCTCACTGTTGACCCCATTCTCAGACAGACTCACTTTTAAAATTCTCTTTTTAAAAATTGAGATCTGGTTCACATACCATAAAATTCTCCCTTACAATGTGTTTTTCTTTACAATTGCTCTTTATTATATTAACAAGTTTGTGTAACTACCACCACCAATTCCAGAACATTTTGGTCACCTCACAGAAAACCTGCACACATCGACAGTCACTCCCCCATTTTTCTCTACCCTAAACCCCTGGCAACCACTAATCTACTTTCTATCTCTTTGAACTTGCCCATTCTGTACATTTCATACAAATGGAATCATACTATATGTCATCTTTCGTGACTGATTCCTTTCACTCAGCATTATTATTTTCAAGGTTCATCCATATTGTGGCATGTATCACTGCTCCATCCTTCTCCAAGCCTAAATAATATTCCATTGTATGGGTACCAGAGCTTGTTTATTCATTCATCAGTTGATGGGCATCTGGGTTGTTTCCACTTTAAGGCTGTGAAGAATAATGCTGCTATTTACATGCACATTTTAGAGTAAACTTACGTTTTCAATTATCTTGGGTATATACCTAGGAGCGGAATTGCTGAGTAGTACATATGGTAACTGTGTTTAAGTTTTTGAAGAACAGCCAAAGGTACTCCAATGTGGCTGTATCATTTTACGTTCCCAACAGCAATGTTTGAGGGATTAAATTTCTCTGCATCTTTGCCAACACTTGTTATCATTTATCTTTTTTATTATATATACCTTCTTATTGGGCATGAAGTGGTAGCTAACTGTGGTTTTAACTTGCATTTTCCTAACGACTAATGATGCTGAGGATCTTTTCATGTGCTTACTGTTTGTCTTGACACCCTTGTTTAAAATCAGTTGGCCATAGATGTATGGGTTTATTTCTGGATTCTCGATTATATTCCATTGATCTACATGTCGATTTGTATGCCAGGTGACACAGTATTGGTAACTGAAGATTTGTGGTAAGTTTTGAATTGTAAAGTACGAGTTCTCCAACTGTGTTCTTTTTCATTGTTTTGGCTGTTTTGGGTCCCTTGCATTTCCATATGAATTTTATGCTCAACATTTTCCAATTTCTACAATAAAGGGCAGCTGGTTTTGATTGGGACTGTGTTGAATCTGTATATCAATTTGGGAATCTTAATATGAATTCTTTCAATCATGAATATAGAGTGTTTTTCATTTTTAAAGTCCTTTTATTTCTTTTGATGATCTTTTGTAGTTTTCAGTATCAAATCTTGTACTTCTGTTGAATTTATTCTTAAGTATTTTATTCATTTGGATGCTATTTGTGAATAGAACTATTTTCTTGATTTCATTATTGGAATGTTCACTGCTAGGGTGTAGAAAAATGAGTAATTTTTATATATTGATCTTGTTTCTGGCAACCTTATTAAACTCACTTATTAGATTTAATGATTTCTCATGGATTCCTTGGGATTTTTAATATATAAGATCACATCATCTTCAATTTGTTCTGCTTCTTGCTTTCCAATCTGGTTGCCTTTTGTTTCTTTTTCTTGTCCAATTTCCCAGAAAAGAACCTTCTTTAAGTAGCAATGGTAAGGGAAGATATGCATGTCCTGTTCCAAATGTTACAGGAAAGGCTTTCAGTATTTTACCATTAAGTTTATGTTGCTTGTGTGATATTCATGGATTTTTTTCATCAAATTGAAAAAGTTCCCTTATATTCCTAGTTTATTGAGTGTTTTTTAATATGAAATGATGTTAGATTTTGTCAAATGCTTTTTCCTATCAATTAAGATGATCATGTGGTTTTTCTCCTTACTCTATTAATATGGTATATTACATTTGTTGCTTTTCTTACGTTGAGCCAACCTTGCATTCCTAGAATAAATCCCACTTCTTCATGATGTAGTATCTTTTTATATGTTCCTATATTTGGTTTGCCTATATTTTGTTGATGACAGACTCCTTGACACTATGAGATGACTTTCTATAGCTGGAAGTTTGTGTTCTGTAGGAAAGACACCATCTCACCCCAACAGTACAATAAAATTCAGGGCCAGGTTCTCAATGGTCCAAATTGAGCCATGTGCACAACCACAAGCCAATCACTGTATCCAATGAAATGAGTTTTGCTGATTAGTTTAGACCTGGACCTGGACATAGGATCAACTTCAGCAAAACCTGGGATCAGAGTAAGAGATGGTGGGCCCCCAAAGAAACCTTGGGGCTCTGGTTCACCAGAACAGTGATTGATAGATGATGGGTAACAAAAACAGGTGCTCACCACAGAATGGGGCCAAGGAGCCTGGGTAGGGTGTTCCCCCTCAGGAGGGAGAGAATGGTGTGCCTGTGCATAAGTCTGTAGGTGGTGTGCAGGAGTAGTAGGAGATGAGGTCATCTGTTGGTGGAGGGGGTGGGGAAGGGATTAAACTGACTGCAGGTCCTGACCTTCAGGGTGGGCCATGCTCTGTTCTCCAGGCTGGCTGCCACACTGAGCCAGGGTTGACATCCTGTCAGGTGTGTGTGGCAGAAGGAAGGATATGAAAGACTCCTGAGAGGTAGTGAGAGAGCCATTTGGATGGACCACTGAAGATACCACGCATAGCAGGGAGGGAAGAGAGGCCAAAAGGAGCTGATGGCCAGGGAGGAGGGTGGAACTTTGGAACTAGTGGTCTCCAGGAAGCCCAGGGACTTCTGTATGAGGCCATGAGACAGTTGGAGGGGAGATGTCAGGCTGTAGTTGGAGAAGGTCTCAGAGAGGAGGCAGTTCTAGGACAGGATGAGTGAAAAGCACTGGAGTTAACAGAGATCAGGGGTTCTGAGATGAGGTTATTGATGAACGGTGGCATCTGCTTAATGATTACAGGCTTCAGGTATGAACAATACTCCTGAAGACCTGTTGAAGAGTAAAGGAGAGTGTGATCCACCTCATTCAGGGAAGTTTAATCCCAGGAGTTTTCACAGAGGGGCAGAAGTACTATGAAGGATGGGAGAGCTCAGGCTTGATGCTAAGGCCACCCATGCAGGGCCTTACAGGTACTACCAAAGACTGGAGCTTCATCCTGTAAGTAAAGGGAAACTATTGAAACAATGTAAGCCAGGACATGACACGATTAGAGCTGCATTGCTAAACACTCACTCTGCTGTGCTGTGGAGAGAGATGGGGAAAGAGCTACTACACGGTCCAGGCAATGGCTGATGGAGGCTTGGGCTGGGGCAAGAGGCCAGGTGTCCAACACATAACTGGAGCTGAAGCCAGAAGACAGAATGAGTAGATAGAGAGCCAGGACAGAAAGGACCAACAGTGAGAGGAAGACAAGAACCAGCATGGAGAGAAGGCAAGGGCGAGAGTGGGAGGAGAAGTTGTTCATGACGGAACTGGGAGCCCTGGAATGAGGGTAGTTGAAGAAAGAGGTGCCCCTCAGCAAAATCAGCCGCCTTTGCCAGATTTCTGATCATTTGCATTTCCCCCCTTTTCAGAGGCAAAATTATAAAAGCTACAGAATATCTAATTAGGAAGAAAATCAACCAGAATCATGACAATTTTGAATTTAGCAACCGTCTTCTCCTTGGCCTTATTTTCAAGTCATAAGTATCACTGAATCTAAGCTAGCAAAATGTTTCTTGGTTAGTCATTTTAGGCTCAGACCCAGAAGTAACAATGGTCACAATAACTGGTTAACATTTACTGACGGCTTACTAAGTGCTGAAGTCTGTGCTAAGCATTTTATATGTGAAATCTCATTTATTCCTCAGAATAGCCCTACAAAGCAGATGCTACTATTATTACTCATTTTTAGAAGCAAGAAAAAACTCAGAGAGGTGACACATGAACACGTGGCAGTGACTGGGTAATAGTATGGATTCGATCTGACTCTGGTGGCTAGTGATAAAATCAGTGTACCCCATTTTTTACAGAGGGGTTTTGTGGTCATTGGAGAGGTAGGAGAGTCATTTTTGAAAGTGGTTTCAACACTCCACCCTACACACTTGTTGAGGTATTACCTGACAACCATCTGTCACTGCAGGTTTCCGAGGGACAGCTCTGGCCAGCCCAGGTCCTCGCCCTCACTGTGTGTGACTCACGGCTCCCTGCCCACATCTACACACATTGCCTCCCTTGGCTCACAGCAACCCATTTCACAGAGGAAGAAACAACAGCTCAGTTGGTGCACATCCCCACCAGCTAAAGTATCCCACTAGCCGTGAGTGTCAAGGGCTCAAACCCTTTTTCTGATTTTTGAGTCATTCAGGCCAGCCCCCGACTCTGCCACCCTTGCGTAGAAAGCATTTGTTCACTGTAGCCAGCAGACACTCATGCAGCTTTTTGTTTAAACACTTCCACAAAGGCAGGACTCTGGATTTTCCTTTTTCTTTGCACATTTATTATTTTCATTATGAAATATTTCAAGCACACAGAAAAGTACAGTTGGTAATATCACAAATACTCACATGCCTGCCACTGGAAGTGAACAAAGGTTAACATTTTTCTTCTATGTTTGCTTCAGATTTTTTTCAATTTTATTTCATTTTAGATTCAAGGCATACACGTGCACATTTGTTACATGGGTATATTGCAGTACTGGTGGGGATTGGGCTTCTAATGTACCCATTACCCAAATAATGAACATTGTACCCAATAGGTGATTATTCAACCCTCAGCCCCCTCCCACCCCACCCTCTTTTGGAGTCCCAGTGTCTATTGTTCCCATATTCATGTCCACCTGTGCCCATTGTCTAGCTCCCACTTCTAAGTGAGAACATGCGGTATTTGCTTTTCTGTTTCTGAGTTCGATCACTTAGGGTAATGGATTCCAGCTGCATCCACATTATTGCAAAGGATGTGATTTCATTCTTTTTTATGGCTGTATAGTCAGATCCTTTTTTAAAAAGGAAAATATGACACATGTATTGATGACCTCTATGACTCCCTCTCCAATGCCTTCTTCTCCCTTCCTCCCCAGAGGAATCACTATTCTGAAGCTGTGCATTCTATTCATGCTTTAGACTTTTACCACAATTGTATTTATCTGTAGAAAATATATAATATTGTTTTGCATGTTTTAAAACTATAGCTAAATGATGTCATACTATAATATCCTTCCAACTATAGTTTATTCATTCAGTTTTGTGTTGTAGATGTCCATCCACATGTTTCCACGTAGATCTAATGCGTGCATGGTAACTGCTGTACAGTATTCAGTATGCGAGGACACCACGATTTATACAATACCCCCTGCCATGGACATTTCGTCGTTTTTAAGCTTTATAAACTCTGCTGTGATAAGCAACAATGTACATGATCTGGTTCATGGGGTATACACATTTCAGTTTTATCAGATGTTGCCAAATAGCTCTCCAAGTTTATGATAACCGTTTATATTCAGTTTGTAAGTAGTCCATTCATCCACAGCCAGCCATGGTGTCATCAGACTTCACTGTCCTGCTAAAATGAGAGTTAGGAATCTACCACCATTCTCAACAGCACCATCTCTAATTCCATGGCTGGCTGACTCCATACGGACCTTCCTTGCAACGATGGAACACTGCCTTATTTTCTCCACTGATCCCCACTCTGTTCTCTTCACACTGGAGGCTCTGACTATGACCATCTAAGATTCTCCCAGAGCATTTCCTCAAGTGTTTTCATCAAATCAGGTACCTCCATAGTTAGCAACTCTTTCTTAACCAAAATTTACATTTTACATATGTGGTTTGGGGAAGAGCGTGTTCATATTGGAGGCAAACAGCTTGTAAAACTTTCTGTGAAAATAGCTCAGAGAGCCTCAAAAATCGTATTTGATTTGGATTATTGTCTTAATTTGGGCTGCTATATTATTGACTGGCATATAAACAACAGGAACTTATTTCTCATAGTTCTAGAGGCTGAAAGTCTGAGATCAAGGTGCCAACATGGTGGGGTTCTGACGAGGGCCCTTTCCAGGTTGCAGACTGTAGACTTTTCACCGTGTCCTCTCATTGCAGAAAGAGAAAGGGAGCTTTCAGGGTCTCTTTCAAAAGGGCACTAATCCCATTCACAAGGGCTCTGCCCATATGCCCTAACCACCTCCCAAAGGATCCATCTCCAAATATCATCACATTGGGGATTAGGTTTCAGCATACGAATTTCGAGGGGACATAAACATTCAGTCTATAGCAATAATCTAGTTGGTAACCATTGAAACCTTTTCTTGTGCCCAGAAATTATGTGCCATACCCCAGATTCCACCTTTTTAACATGCACTGGCTCTATTTTTATTTAAAATCTTGACTCAATTAACCAGACACTTCAGTCCTATAGAAACCTTGGAGCTAAAGAGCTTTGTCATCACTGAAATCACCATTGGTCTCCTCAATAAGTAACATAAACGGAGTCACAGTTCTCATGAGGTAGCACTGGTGTTATGCAAAATATTTAATGATCCACACCACTCAGAAGCTGATCAATCAGAACTGATAGTACCTGTCAACAGCCTGGGGCAGCCATATTATGCCAACCAGCTGAAGAGCAACCTGGGCCCTAGACCCTGCTCATTACTGCACTGCCAGACTTCTGGACTATGTGGGCCACAAGTGACAGGGTGGAGGGAGTGGGCAGGACATTACCCCAACACAGTGTCTGACCAGAACCCCAAGAACAGGCTCACAAAGACTGGGACCAGACATGGTGGCTCACCCCTGTAATCCCAGCACTTTTGGAGGCCAAGGTGGGTGGATCACTTGACCCCAGGAGTTTAAAACCAGCCGGCAACATGGCAAAACCCCTTCTCTGCAAGAAAAAAAAATTAAGGCATATGTGGTGGCACACACCTGCAGTCCCAGCTACTTGAGAAGCTGAGGTGGGAGGATTGTTTGAGCCCAGGTCGAGGCTGCTGTGAACTGTGACCACCATGCCACTGAAATCCAGCCTGGTTTGTATAACAGAGTAAGACCCTGTCTCAAAAAAAAAAGAAGGAAACATACTGCCCTAAATCCATGGTCTGCGTTCCTTAGACTGCACCAGTCAGCTTTCCTTTCCATTGCTTGCTACTTTGAAAATTGAGGGTTTCTGAGATGTAAGACAAGTTCTTTGGGAGTTGGGGTTGGGAGTGAAGGTGGTGGAGGTAGTGGAGGTGGCGGAGGTGGAGGTGGTGGCCTTTTGATGGAAATCAGGAGATGTGCTTTATTAAGAAGAAAGCAATCCAAGGGAAAAATGGAAAGTGAAAAGTGGGAATATGGAAATATACAAGATGTGCATGGTCGTCGACCTGAAGAACCACAGAGTTCAGTTAAAAGAAGAACTATAAGTGATTTTATCACTTTATCATGAGGGTGAACTGGACACCACCCAGAGAGAAAGTGATGGAGAAGATCCTGAAGGTCTGCTTTGCTAAAAGCAGATCCATGATATGTTCTTGGCTTGTCTTGATGGTCAAGAAGATTACCTTATAATGCCACCTCCTAGTTCTGCTCTTCAGTCTAGGTGGGCTCAATTCCTGGGGGGTAAGGGCTGCCAGGAAGCTTCCCTCCTGAGCAGCTCACACCTGGACAGCCTTTATCTTCAGCTTCCTCCGCAGGCCAAGGGAGACAGCTTGGCAGATGAGGTGTTCTCATGACCATAGGCTTCATGGCTTCCTCCCTCCCTAACCTGGCCAGGGTTGCACAAGAAGCAGTAGGTCAGAGAGACTCAAGAGTCCTCCAAGCGCAGACTTGGGTTTACACAGTTTTACAGGCTCCCAACTCCTCCTTCCAAGGCAGCATCACAGTGCAGCCCCCAGACCGACCCAGATTGGCCCACACTGCCAGTTGCAGGTATTTCCATCAGTAGGATTTGGGCAGAGACCTAAGGTGAGATGTGAAGCAGTTCCTGTAGGTCTATCCTCAGTGAGAACCCTAATGCTGGTTGGAGCATGAGGCATGCAAGCCACCACACCTGGAGCCACAGAGTCCCCTCCCAGGATGTGTCACCAGAGCAGATACATCTGAAGGCAGACCCGTGAGTGTTCCACTGACCCTGTTGCTTTCCTGTTATCAAGTCTATATATTTTTAATACAATTTGAACTTGACCAAACTGATTTCTATTTGTTGCCTACTTTACTCTGTATCATCTCCCTCACCGATAAAAGATGCCCTCCTGTATCATACCCGGTTGATGATCCCCAGCAGAGCAGCTTGGCTCTCTTTGCCCCAGGGCCTTGGTTGCCTGCCCAGAAGAGAACCTGGCTACTGGCTTCCTCACTTCATCTCACATCAGACCAGCCATCTCCGCCTTCTCAAGGGGTGAGGTCTGGGCATGACACAGCCCCCACCATGCCCACCACTATGGGAGTGGCCACAGCTGAACACCCAGCCAGTGTGTCCCACAGCTGCCCAAGCAACAACCCAGAAGTACAGGGAAATCAGTATCTCCCCGGGGTGAACTCTCACCAGTGCCAGTTAAGAGATGGGATGGAGGGGGTAAATTCCTTGTCCTTTCACCCACACACACATACTGTTTGCATGATTTTTTTCTGGAAATAACCCAGGTGTCCAAAGAAAGAAGCTTTGTTCTGAAGACTGTGACCAACTCAGTAACGCACCCCCTGAATTTGCGCCCCCCGCCACCACCTCACAGCATTCCCCCCAAGCTTGCTGCCCGGAAACTGGATCCCACCCAGACTCTTCCTCTCCTGTAAAGTGTGAGCACAGAAATTTGCCTCAAGCTCTGTTTTGTTAGAGTACCTGGAAAGACAGCCACTTAAAATCATCTCGCTCACTTCCAGTGGTTTATGTAACAACGTTAGTCGGGGGGAAGTGAGCTGGAAGATGACTGCCTAGTGCTGGGCCAGCGGCGTAAAGGTTGAATGTGGGAAGAGGAACACCATGGAAAAAGGTGGTGATGAATGAGAGCTGTTGTGGGGCTGGCACGGGCAGGCCTGGACACTGACTGGATGGGGAGGACACAGGGAGGAGCTCAGGGCTGAGTTTGGGATCTTAGCCTGAGAGGCAATAGAGCCATTAATAGACACAGGGAACGGGGATGTTGGGAGTGAGCATGGGCTTTTTGGTAAGACAGACCCAGATTCTAGTGCAGGCCGTGCCACTGGCTCACTGTGTGACCTTGGGCATGTTACTTGCCATCTCTAGACCTCATTTCTTCATCTCTAAGGTGGCGTCAATGAGGATCCCTAATCTATTTAAGAGAATGAAATGAACTGATGGGGACGGAGCCTGGCACATAGCAGAGCTGGATAAATGAACGTGCCATGTGTCTTTTTTGCCCTGGCCCGGCCACTGAGACTCCTCCACAGTGCAGAGGGGCTGGGACTGAGTCATGACCTCTGAGGGGCCTCCCAGGCTGCCTGACCAGGGGTCAGTGGAAGGCCTCTACCCCTTCCCGGGGGATTGTTAACTGATGAAGCAAAAGGTGTAGGAAGCCTCCAGCAACTGTGGAGAAAATACCCTCAGAGCACCCCCTGCCCTGGCTCCTGCCTGCCCCCACCCACTCAGGGGCCCCACAGTGGGGGAGAGAGGAGAGGGAGATGGGAAACCAGTGCTTGGAATATCCTGGTGCAGCATTTCTCATTGTGATTGGTGCAAGCCCTACAAAAGACTTTTTGGGGAACAGGTTAGAAATACAGATTTCTGGTCTTCCTGACCTGTGAATCAGACTCTGGGTTGGGCCCGGGCACCTGCATTTGCACGTGCCCTGCAGGTGAGTCTGTGTTAGAGTCTTTGTTAGAGTACCTGGAAAGACAGATAAGAAAGCCTAGTCCCACCCTGTAGGTCTGGGGGAAGTCAGGCAGGGGGCTGAAAACTGCTGTCAGGACCCTGGACCCAGACGCTGTGATCCCGTGTGGCTTCTTCCCTCTGAATGTGCTGAGGCTGGAAGGGGCTTGGCTCATGAGGGTCCTCCTTCCTCAGAGAGTTTGCCCAAGACATTTTTGTCTCTCTACCCTCACTTTGACCCCAGCCGCTGCCACAAGCACCCTCTCTGTCTCAGGCAACACTGTGTCTGTCTCTCTGTCTCACTCTGTCTCTTGATCCCTTTGGCTCCCTTTGTTCTGTTTCTGTTGTTCTCTCTGTCTTTCTTTGTCCCTCTCTGACTGTCCTGTCCTTCTGTTTCCTTCCCAATGTCTCTGTCTCTGTCTCTTTCTGTCCCTCGACTTCTCTCATCCTCATTCTCAGTCTCTTTGTCTCTGTCCTCTGGCTATCTTTCCTCTGTGTTTTTTTCTCTGCCTTTCTGCAGTTCTTTCTTCTTCTCTCTGTCCCTATGTCTCTGTGTCTCTGTTTATCTCTCTGTCTCTGAGTGTCTCTTTCTCTCTCTGTCCCTGTGTCTGTGTGTGTGTGTGTTTCTGTGTGTGTGTGTGTGTGTGTGTATGTCCCTGTCTCTCCCTTTCTCTCTTCCCCTGTCTTCACCCTTCCTGGAGGACTCCGGGCTGGTGGCTGGGAACAGATGGCTGTCAGGTCTTGGCCAAAGGCCCTTTTTCATCATGGAGGCCCCTCCCTCAGTGGCAGCTTTTCAGCGACCACCTGGGGAGTGCAAAATGTCCTGCCACAAACAGGTCGCTGTCACCACTGTGATCCAGGTCCAGGCCCAGCCCTGGGCCTGCCTGCCTCTGGTAACCCTGAGATGGGCCAGGCTCCCGCCTTGCTTGTGCAATAGCCACTCCAGGGGCCAGAAGCCTGGCCTCAGGGAACTGGATGGGGTGAGGGGAGCCTTGCTTGCAGTAGGCTTTTCCCAGGTCCAAGGGCAGCACCAGGAGACAGGGGTCCCCCATGGACCTCAGGCCAGTCCTGACCTTTCTCACTGACAGGAAGTGGTCATAGCAGTTTAGATGCCCCAGACCCATTCCCCCAGCCCAGTCCCCTTCATACCAGGAGATGGGGAGAAGAAGCCAGTCTGGAGTGCCCTGAAGCCCCCAACCTGACTTCTCCCAGACCTACTAGATAGCACCAGAAGTGGCCTTATGTAGCTGACCTGAGGGTGGCCCTGCCCACCTCAGTCTGCAGAGCGTGCAAGTGTCTGCTGAGAAGCCTAGGATCCCTGCCCCTGTTACCCTCACCATTCCTTTCCCTTCTTTCCTGGGTCAGACCCCAAAGCAACTCAAGAAACATCTCTGCACTGGTGGATATGGGAAACAGATGTCAAGGAACCCTTTACTTACTGCAGGCCATGTAGTGGGCCAGTGCTGAATTCAGAGCAGCGCTTTAGGCAGGAATCAGTATACCCATTATTCAGATGAGAAAACCAGGGCCCAAAAAAGTGAAAAGACTCTTCCAACATCCTATGGCACTAGTAGGATGGTTAAAGTTTGAATGGCCAGGTTACACACATGCACACACGCAGGCGCTCGCACGTGGAATTGCTTAAAGGAACACCTGTCATGTGCCAGGAGGTAGGCTGTTCTAGGAAAACACAAACAAATGGCCCCATTCTTGCCGTAGACAGCAGCCCCACACAAATTCCTGTGCATACGTCACCACCCTGATGATTCTGAGATCCCAGAGTGAGGGGCATGTACAGGGGGCTATCTCTGTCCTTGCTCTTCCCATCCAGTGTTCCAGAGAAACCCCCGAGTGTGAGGTCGGCCGCCAGGCTGCATGTCTGCGGCTGTGTCTGGTTCAGGTTTGGGCTGGTGCTGCTTTCGAGCAGTCGCCACTGTGTGCCTGGGTGTGTGCTGAGGGCACACTCTGCATTGCCTCATTTTACCTTCCACCCTGGGCAGTGGGCATGATTGCTACTGGGGTACAGGTAAGGAGGCTGAGGCTCTGACTCTCCTGAGAATGCTGGGACTTCAATTCCCTGGCTCCTAGACGGCCTTTTTAGGATGAAAATAAAAATACCCAGCAGGGGCTCTCCAAGACACAGGGAAGCAAAGGGTAGGCAGCAAATGGAAACAGCCTAACAGGTGTCCAGATGCCAGAGGAGGCCAGAGCAGCCCCTAGGCGCCGGCTCCAGAGGGAAGGCCTGAGTCTTGTGGTTCCCACGCCCCCGCCCCCTGCCAAGCCGCCCAGCACCATAGCAGCCCAGCAGCAGCAGCTAGGCCTAGAAGCTCTCCCCAAGCCCTGCCCTTCCCTGTCCCCACCCTGCCCTCCCCTCCCTTCTGGCTGTAGGGAGGACAGGATGGCAGGATGCAGCGGGAGAAGGCCTGGCTCAGGTTTCCCTCCCCTCTTCCTGGCAGGGATTACATGGTGAGCAAGGAGGACAGCTGAGCTGGCCAGTGGGCGGCCCCACCGTGCCAAGAGGAAAGCTGGGGAGGAAGGACGGCTGAGGTAACTCAAGCCTGGGGCAGCCACTCTCCCCATCCCCATATCCCTCCTTCCTGGCCCCTCTCAGGCCCTGCATGCCAGGGACTGATCCACGGGACTCCGAAGCAGGACTTGAGAACCTGCACTCCCTTCCCCCAAACTCTGCTCTCTGGAATTGGCAAAGGCAAAGCCAAATAGGTTTCTGAACAGACAGACTGACTTCGGAGAACAGGAGGCCCCTGGGGTTTGTGGGCAGCAGCAGGGCTCACGTGAATGAGAGCTCTATCATTCTAGAATAGCGAATTAGCACTGACACTCTCCCCCAGCCTCTGCCATATCCTTACTCCACAGGCTCTGCAGCAGTGAGAAGGCATCTGTCTAGTGAACTGCTGGTCTGCCTCCCCGCAACCAAGCCCTTCACCCTGGGATGTCACTAGAGCTCTTGGTCACTTGAGCCGCCTACCTCACCATTTGGGAGCACTCCAGCCATGGGACAGCAATTGTCAATCAATAGTCCTCAGAGACTCTTAGAATGCTCAGGAACAGTTTGGTGGTGCCAAGCAATGAGCACGGGGTGTGGATCTAGAAAGTGCCAGGAATTATGTACCTGCAGAAAACTGTGCACATAACTGGGTACCAGGGGCCTGTATCTGGGGTGCATGGAGCCCTGGCTGAAGCACTAGCAGTGGGAGGCAAAGCTCCTCTCCTCTCTGGGGTTCTGCTCTACCTCCGCCCCATCCCCAAGAGGAGATCCTGGACCAGAACAGCGAAGCTGGACATTAAACTGGCTGTGTGAATGCCCATGGATCTGGCCTGAGGGTACCTGGCAAATTCTAACCAGAAAGCCCAGGGTCAGGAATCTTCCAGTAGGACCCTGGATCTGATATAGCTACCAAGGGATGTTCTAATTCCCTGTCAAACAGGTACAGCCTGGCATCACTCCAACAGCTGTGCATGCCCACCACCTCCTTCTCACTGGGCAACAGACTTTGTGGTTCCTGACCATGTGCACCTTCAGGCAGCTCAGTCCAGAAGCTATCTGTCAAGTAGCGTGCTTTCCATTGTCCTGGACATGTTTGCTTCAAACTCCATTCTGATGCTCTGTATTAGCAAAAATATTTGAACTACCCTGCTGTTTGTGTTTTATTCATGCTGAACAGCTGCCTTTTCTGAGCCTAGTTCCTCATCTCTAAAATAAAGGTAACTAACCACCTCAAAATGTTGTTGGGATGATTAAGATTGTGAAGGCACCTAGCATAGGACCCAGCATAGAGTGAGTCCTTCTTTCCCGCGGTCTTAGTTCATTTGGGCTGCTATAACAAAATACCATAAACTGGGTGGCTTATAGACAACAGAAATTTATTTCTCACAGCCCTGGACACTGGGAAGTCCAAGAAGAAGATGCCAGCAAATACAGTGCCTCTTGAGAGCACACTTCCTGGTTCAAAGATGGCAACTTTTTTTTTTTTTGAGATGGAGTCTCCCTCTGTCTGCCAGGCTGGAGTACAGTGGCATGATCTTGGCTCACGCAATCTCTGCCTCCTGGGTTCAAGCAATTCTCCCACCTCAGCCTCCCAGGTTGCTGTGATTACAGGCACGCACCACCACACTCAGCTAATTTTTGTATTTTTAGTAGAGACAGGGTTTGCCATGTTAGCCAGGCTGGTCTCAAACTTCTGACTTCAGGCGATCCACCCCCGTCAGCCTCCCAAAGTGCTGGGATTACAGGTGTGAGCCACCATGCCCGGCCGGCACCTTCTTGCTATGTTCTCACACGGTGGAAGGGACAAAGGAGGTTTTTTGAACAGCTTTTACAAGGACACTAATTGCATTTATGAGGGCTCCAGCCTATGACTTAATCACTTTCCAAAGGCTCCACCTCTTGATATTATCACTTTAAGGGTTAGGATCTCAATATATGAATTGGGGAGGACACAAATATTCAGCCCAAAGCACCCTCATTCCCTACTTCTTCCTTCCTTCCCTTCATCCTTCTTTCCTTCCTCCCTTCCTCCCTTCCTTCCTGCCTTCCTGCCTTCCTGCCTTCCTTCCCTTTTTCCCTTTTATCTCCTCTCTCTCTCTCTCTCTCTCTCTGTCTTTCTTTTCATAGTATCTTCCCAGAAAGGAGAGTGCCAAACATTTCAATTGCTCCTCTTTCAGCTCTCTCTTCCTCTTTAGCCAGATTCTTTGTGTTGCTTCTCTTAGGACCCTCTTCAATTCCACTGTTATCTTCATAAGTGGATCTATACACTATCTTATAGGTCAACTACGAGAGAGAGATGTGTTCATCTGTGTATCCCCACAACACCAGACACAGGCCTAGAACACAGTATCGGTTACAGATGGAATGAAGGAATCGTAATTGGATGGGAATGGGGGGAGGGGGTAAGTGAATGAATAAAGAATGGGTGAATGGACAAAGCATATTAGATGGAAGGAATAGAAGGGTGGGATTGGCTGGTGGTTTGCCATGTTGGCCAGACTGGTCTCGAACTCCTGACTTCAGGTGATTCACCCGTCTCGGCTGTGTCTAGGTTGCGATGGGAGGCATAGCTAAGTGGGATGGATGAGAGTGTGAATGGATGGGTGGATAGATGGAGTGGATGGATGGATATGAAAGAGCATGTGCTCAGGTATGTGGCGCAGTGGAGGGATAAATAGATGGGCAGAAGCACATGCCATGGCTGGCTTTGGGCTGGGCAAGAAGGCTGCAAGAAACTAAAATGCTTTCACTCCAAATCACAATTTTCATTCTCTCTCCCGTTGCTCTCAAACCATAAAGATGGGGTTAGTGAGGAAGAGGGTAGCCGACAACAACCAGGCCCGGGTGCTACCTGCATTCCAGCCTTGCCCACATCCTTGCTAAGGGAGTCGTGCCACAGACCGCCACAGCCACAGGGCCCAGAAAAGGGCTGAGGACTTACTTGCCCCTTCCTAGCCCTCTCTCCAGTCTCACCCTCAGGAGAGGGTGTACAGAGGGAAAATAGATGGTACTAGTGGACTGTACGAGACTGTACTAGCCTTGACCGCCCTCACACTCGATACCAAAGGTTGGAAAGCTGCCGATTTCACTTCCCAGTCTGCTTTTCCCACAGGGCAAGCTTTCACACTCATTGCACCAAAGTCCAGCTGAGAGTGGACTCTATGTTGCCCTCACTAATCGAGAGCTCCTCGAGAGCAGGAATTGTATCATCCTCACTGCCCCATTCCAGTGATAGAGTTCCTGATACAGAGTTGGCATAGAAAAAAGAAAGATGTTCCTGAGTTAAGTAAAATGAACAGTGAGTCTTACACACAACTGCCTGTCGTTGGGGGCACATAATGGTACACCTTGGTCTAGGACACTAGACGTGAATCCTAGCTCTGCCGCTTCTGAACTGTGTGGCCTTACCAAGTCCCGCACCTTGCTGAGCCTCTATTTCCTCATCTGTGAACTCAGGTTAATAGCTGATACCATTCAACTATCCCCTGTGGCTTTCAGCATCATGTTAGGAATTGGTTTCTAATCTAGTCCTTTTCGAAGCGCTCTCCTCCACCCCTGGAGCCTTGACAGCCAAGCCCTAAAGCTGCTCATCCCTTCATCCCAACTTCCTTGCCTGGAGGGCAGAGCAGAGCCCTGTAGGGAGGAGGCCCACAGCCCATAGGACCTGAACATGCCCCACTTTCAGGGTTCTGCAACTGGGCCTGTGCGTAATCACCCTGACCTCAATACTTCTCTGTGAATTACGGAAAGAGAGTTTTCTGAAAATGAAACGTGTAAAAAGTTCCACCAGGCTCCCCCTCCTCCCCTCATTTCATCCTTCCCAACTTAATAAGGACCAAGGCTTATTAGCTGTTCCTGTCCAGCTCGCCTTGCCCTGTGCCTGCACATGTGAGACTAAAAATACCCACGGCTCCTATTAGAAGCTCTGCCCTGGGGACAGGCAAGCCTGGAGTCTGCGCTGACACTGACAACTGGCTCCCACATGTCCCCTGGGATCCAGGCCACTGGGCACGTCCTGCTTGGGACCATGAACACCAACATCCTCCTGCCAGGCCCCTAGTGGTCCACAGTCCTAATCAAAACACTGCTCTTAGTTCATTCGTGGTTTTGTTCAGATCCTCCACAGCCCTTTTCTGTGTTCCTGCTCACAACCTGATCAGACAATCTTGAACCACCAGAAGAGATTCTCTCTCAGGGGGCTCCCACTGCTAGGAGTCTTGCCTGGGCTCTGAGAGTGGCTGGCCCACATTGCAGCCTGCTCCCAGAAGAGATGCCTTTTCACTGAAACGTGCAGAATGGCAAGCACATTAGGCTTGATGGGAGGACTGGGCCCATCCAGAAGCTACTGGAGAACTGTGTGAACTGATTTCTCAATCCTCTGTTTCTCTGTCAATAAAATGGGCATAAAGGCAACAGCCCAGCTTTGGGCTATTGTGAAGACTATGTCAGTTCATGGAAATGGAAATGCAGAATTCTGCACAGAAGGAGGTGACCAGTATGGAGCAGATTCTGAAGCAGAGACCTGCAGAGGACACCCTGTTTATGTCAGAGAGTGGGGCGGATCGAGGAATATGCAAGGGGCATTTCAATAGCTGGGAAATCAGCACTTGGCTAGGTTGAAGAGGTAATCTCTCCATGCACTCTCATATGCCACTGGATACCTCTCTTGGCATTGCCCAAGAGATTTTGAAAGTGGTGGTGAGAGACAAATTGATCTTCATCATTTCCCTCCCCAGCAAAGGGCCAAGAATGCCAGAGTGTAAAGACTCCAAACTTCAAAGTACCCGAAATTTGGAATGCAGAGCTTCGCACACTTGCACATCATTATATGCAAGAAGATGGGATTTTAATGAGCTCTGGACAGAAAAATATGGAAAGTCAATTAAGGTGTCATGAGCAGAAATACTTTGAGAAAGGGAGTGGCCGACAAACTGATCAGGAAGAGACAGACCAGAAAGGTTAAGAATGGAAATTGCTCCTAACAGCATGAATCATGGCTTATGACTTCTGATCAGGGCAGGGGTCAGGGCTGGTGCCTGTGTGGGACTGAGCAGCACTGTCTCAGAACCAAGCTCTCGCCAAACTCATTAGGTTCTGTCAATGTGGAGGACAGTCCCTTCAGAGCTGCCTGTCCTCGTTTAACCTTCTTCTTCGTTCCCTGCAGGTCTGTGAAAGAAACATAGAAGAGCAAATGCTACATATCTCTGGAAGGCTCAATTCTACCTCCAGGCTAAAGGGAGAAGTCTCAGCTTGCTGGGAGCCATTAATTCTGTCCAATTTGATTCAAACATTTGTTGAGCACTTTCTGCGTGCAACACACATTGGCACAAAGTGTTGGGGGATGAGGGGGATTTAGGACTGAGTAAGACCATGACCTGGCCCTCAAAGAGCTTCAAGTGGTCAGAGCGATGGCCACGGCTCTGCTGTAGACTTTGCTATGAAATACAACAGCTCTGAGGTAGGTTGGAAGAGTATTTTTTTTCCAACTGACATTTAAATATTTGTGCCATTAAAGTAGGAAAAAGGAACTAAGGACATGAATTTTAAAACACAAATACATGCACCCACACACACAGGTAATTTTTTTTTTTTTTTTTTTTTTTGAGACGGAGTTTTGCTCTTTGTTTTCCAGGCTGGAGTGCAATGACGTAATCTCGACTCACCGCAACCTCCGCCTCCCAGGTTCAAGCGATTCTCCTGACTCAGCACCCCCTGAGTAGCTGGGATTACAGGCATGTGCCACCATGTCCGACCCGACTAATTTTGTATTTTTAGTAGAGATGGGGTTTCTCCATGTTGGTCAGGCTGGTCTTGAACTCCTGACCTCAGGTGATCTACCTGCCTTGGCCTCCTAAAGTGCTGGGATTACAGGCGTGAGCCACCACGCCTGGCCCACATAAGATAAATTTATGCTTAAAAATTGTTCAATCTCCATGGTAATAAAAATGAAAATTAGAAAGGGTTACCATGTATCAATTATCATAATGGCAAAGGTTGATGTACCGATAGTTTTCAATGCTTGTGATGGTGTATGGAAAGGCTGACATACACAGCTAGCGTGTGTAAATAGGCACAGTCTTACTGGAAGATAATTTGTATATATATATATATATATATATATATCAATTCTTAAAATAGTCACAGCTTTTGACTCAGTAATTCCACTTCCAAGAATCTATTCTAAGGAAATAACCAGATATGTAGTCAAAGATATTTATTGTCATATTATTTATAAAAGTAAACAATGCAAAACAAACTGAAAGTCCACCAATAAGAAAATAGAAAAATGGATTGTGGCACGTCAGTATAACAAGGGACTAGGCAATCTCTTCAATTGGGTTTTGAAGGGTTTGTAGTAAACTCTTCACTATATTTTGAGCAAAACTAAATCATACCAAACTATATATGATGCAATACCAATTATAGTTTTTAAAAATATATATTCATTTTTATTTTACACCTATTGATATGGTTTGGCTGCGTCCCCACTGAAATCTCAAGTTGAATTGTATCTCCCAGAATTCCCACATGTTTTGGGAGGGACCCAGGGGGAGGTAATTGAATCATGGAGGCTGATCTTTCTCATGCTATTCTCCTGATAGTGAATAAGTCTCACGAGATCTGATGGGTTTATCAGGGGTTTCCGCTTTTGCTTCTTCCTCATTTTCTCCTGCTGCCACTATGTAAGAAGTGCCTCTTGCCTCCTGCCATGATTCTGAGGCCTCCCCAGCCATGTGGAACTCTAAATCCAATTAAACCTCTTTTTCTTCCCAGTCTCGGGTATGTGTTTGTCAGCAGCATGAAAACGGGCTGTAACAAATATTCATTTATTATACTCTATGTTGTAGTAGTAATGAAAGGGAGTAGTAAATAACAAAATGTTTAGAAGTGATTATCTCTAGATGGTGGAATGATGGGATTTAGGTGGCTTTATTTTCTTCTTTATATAGTTCCTGTACTTTCTAACATTATTATATTGTTAATAATGAGCCTGAATTTGACAGAGCATCTTGTCTCCTGATGCCCTGTGGGACTTTATGACCCAGCTCACTCAGAGGGGTCGCCTGAGCCTGAGGACTGAGCTGGGGCCTGGCCCTTCAGCTTGGGTGGAGGCTCTGTGTCTCCCCTGCCTGTTTTCTCCATCTGAGCCTAGTTCCCCACCTCACCCAGGCCCCTCACTCTGCCCCACGCTCCCAGATCCTCCTTTTCTTACACAGCATCTGTATGTGGTGCTTGACTGTCTCTTCATACCATCACCACCCTTGCCTTGCATCTTCTCCAGAAAGCCAGTCTCAGGTGGCAGTGGTTTTGATCATGCCTAAGGCAACTGTAGGACCTGTACCCTCACCCTTGTGAATATCCTCTGCTCTCCCATCCCTGCTGACCAGGACCAGTGTCGCCACTCAGATAGGCAGCTGAAGCTTCACCACAGACTGGCCCTGGCTGCTCTTCTGCTCCCCTCAAACCTCTTCCCCTGCACCATAGCACCAACCAGACTGCCCTGCTTTCACTTCCTGAGACACACCATTCTCCCTCTCACCTCCAGCACTCCTTCCAGCCCCTCCTATTTCCTGCCCAGGCTCCTCCTTTGCCTGGAAAGCCCTGTCCCTCTCTCCTACTTATTCATCCCTAAGGACAGTGTTTTCCGATGTAGCCTTCTTGGCCCCTCCTCTCTGGGAGGACAGGTGCCCCTCCCCTGTGCTTCCTCTTTCATTTTATCCTATGGCATTGCACATAGTGGGGTCTCAAGAACAAGCCGTCATCTGTGCTGGGAAACATCTTCATGGTAAACCTAGTAGAAGTGGAATGCTGTCTTTACAGTGTAACCATCCTCACCCCAGAATGGTATGGAACTATCGCAACACAAAATTTCTTTTGCTGTCTACAAAAATGGCAGTCTTCTGCCTTCCTCTCCATCCCTGGCAGGGCTACCTCACTACTCCTGAAGACTGCTGAATGCTCCCAGCCACCAACTTTTCCCTACTGCCACTGCCACAGTTTCCGCCCCACCCAAAACAACTGAAGCCACAGAGCCTGTAAAATCTGTCCCCAAAGGCCCAGCTCATGGTTTGAGCTCAAATAATTTTTCCAAGGACCTCAAAAGAGGTCTTGAAACCCCAGGTCAAGATGTATTCCTCACGATTGTTAAGAACATGCTTTCCACAAGCTGACAGCTGATCTTTTCCTTGGCCTGGGCACTATGCAGCCTCAGCTCATGGGCATGTTATGGTCATACAGGGCAGGGGTGGGCAGGTGTCAGTCAGCACATGAGTACGCAGAGTTAGATGGGGTGTCAAGCGTTGGGTGTCCCCTGCTATCTGTGAGATACATGTGAGACCCTGAATAGGTCACCTTAGGTTTCTAAGCCTCTGTTTTCTCATCTATAACACGGAGATAATGCAAAGGTGCATCCTACTGAATGCACAGAGAGAGTTCACAAGTGCCATCGGGGTGGGAAGGAAGCAGAACTGTGCCGTGCCATAACTCCTGCCAAACAGGCTGCAGCCACACAGATCTGATGTCAGTTCAAGGAATGGATTTTGTGGCTCACTGAGTTTCTCTGTGATGGTAGAACAGTGGCCACAGAGCAGTGATACAGGAAGGAAGGCAACATGGGAGGTCAGGGATGCCTCTAGTTCCTTCTACACCCACTCTCCAACTGTGAAACTACATCCATGAGAACTTCCCCAGAGCAGGACCCAGCAGGGGGTCTGACAGAAAGTTGCCATAGCTATAACTACCCATAGCTAAGTACTTTATCTCATTTAATCCCATCAACACCCTCACCCACTTGATGGATGAGGAAAACTGAGGCTCAGAGAGAGGTTAAGTACATTGTTCAATATCACCCTGCTAGGAGACAGTGTCTGGAAACAGGTTTGCCTGGCATAACTGCTCCAGAGGGGATTGATATGTTTTCCAAATTTGGTGGGTGTGGGACAAGAGCAGAGGTGAGCTTCCAAATTAACTATCGGGATTGTAAAAAGAGGCACCACAGAGAACTGGCATTCCCCAGGAGCTCCAAGGACTGGGGTATCCAGGAAAGCTTCAAGGTAGAGAGGAGGGAATGGCTCCAGTTCCTTCTATCCCCGCCCTCCAACTCTGAAACCACAGCCATGAGACCCTCCCCACAGGGTCTGGAAGGATGCCTAGACTGTACTTGCCAGGGAAGTCCAAAGGGATTTTCCAGGCAGAAGTCATAGCAATAGCAAAGGCTCAGAAGCAGAAGCAAGCTAAGCCAGGCCGGTCAAGAGGCCATGAGAAGCCTACACTGGCTGCGGAAAGGTTTCTGGGAAAAGTATCCAGTAATCCAGTACCCGGTGTAAAGATTCACCCATCTCAGGGGAGGCTGAGGGAGTTATAAGACTGGGACTTGGTCTGTTACTCTTCGCCAAGCCATGCCACTCTCTGTGTGCCTCTTCTCCATGGCATCAGTGGAGAAAATTCCCTGCCAAAAGCCTTTCTTGCATTGACTTACTTACACTACCTCTATAGAGAAAAGAGAAACTTGCCTCTTGGAATCTCAGGAGTGGTAAAACAGCCGTGACTGATGGTCCCTGCAAAACTACTACTTCTGAGGGAAAACTGAGAGTCAAAACACACTCCTCTCTGGTGACGGTTTCAACTGCCAGGAGTAAGCACTGCCCTGGGGAACACTCCTCGTCTCCAAGATAGCAGAACCAACTCAGGTCCCAGAACCACTCAGACAACTGACAAATCTCACCTTCCAGCAAAGGAGTGGATGCAGGGTTGCTGACAGCTGGATGTATGTGTGTTAAATTTGACGAAGGTGACAATACAGCTATTTTGACTGCTCTTTGTCTTTCTGTATCCCGGAATTTCCCACTCATTGTGATTAAAATAAAGTTTTGCTCAAGAATGGAGAAAGTCTCTGATTTGTCAGATGCTAAGACAAGGATACAGATTTTATTTATTTACATCAGAATACAGAGAGCCTTGCATCTTTTTTATTCAAGATAGTGGCAGGATGGAGGGGCTAGTGTGGTGTGTTTGGGGTGTGGAGTGCATGGCTTTGGCTGAAGCACGCATGGATTTGGTAGGGAAAAGGGAAGAGATGGGTGCAGGGATTTGCAGGCTGTGGGGTTCTGTCATTTGTCCTGTTGATAGGGTGAGCAGCTGGAGGAAGGGTTTGAGCAGAAGGGATACAGCCTCTGCCTGAATGATATCCCAGCCACCTCAGTCTTCCCTTGTCTCTCCTTCTGCTTTTCTGATACATCCAAATGCCCTCAGCCACATCACTTTCCCCGTGGTGTCTCCCTCTCAGCCCAGGAATGGATAGTGGGGAAGAGGGAAAGCAGCTAGGTCAACCCAGGTCAAGGATGGGACTAGAGTTGGCATTAAGAAGAGCATCTCAGCTATGCTCCTGGCAGGCCCCAGAAGCCAGGCTGTTGGACTGATGGCCCTGGGCAAACCTCTGGGGAGAGGGTCTAGGTGTCAGGCAGCATCAGGAGCCAGGGTCAACGGCATCTCCCGGAGCAGCCGAGACGACTCCAATTTCAGGAGTTTGCTCCAAAGCATTGTTCACACTGCAGTTCTTCCCAAAGGAAACACTGGTCAGCGTCTGGAGACAGTCTAAGTTGTCACAATCGGTAAGTGAATGTGATGGGCATCTAACAGGTAGAGGCCAGGGATGCTGCTAAACATCCCACTGTGCACAGGACAGTCCCACAAAAGCGAATTATCTGGCCCAAAATGTCAATAGTGCCAAGGATGAGAGACCCTGCTCTGAGGCTGTCTTCATACACAGCAGAGAGACAGGAGGGCTCCACACCATCTCCCCAGAACCCTGGCAGCACATTCCCAGATCAGAATACCCTTCTCCAGAGGCAGTTCTGGGAGGGGACACCAGAGTTGGCAAGTTCCTAGGCGTGACACTTTCTAGCAGGAGAGCAAGTGTTGGGAGATGGGAACGCAAGTGTAAGGAAAGGGGCCTTCAGCTCCCACCACCACCAGCACTCAGACCCACCCAGCAACCAGGAGTGCTGCATGTGGGCTTCTAGTTGGTTTCAGCACTTCAGATAACCTGACACTTGAAGGGGTTAGGCAACACTGACTGGCCCAGGGCAGTTGGAGGGGCTATGGGACCTGAAATCTGCCTCAGCAATCTCCAACGCCCCAAGAGCTTTGCATAATTCATAGTTCTTACTTCCCCAGTCACATAGAGAGCAGTGTTAGCCAGCCTCCCAGGTAGGGGTGTGTGTGTGTGTGCCTGCACATGTGCAGATGGGACAAGACTCACTTTAGCAGAAGGAAACCTGCCTTAGGAGCCACCCATCTCCACTTGTCTGCCTATGGGCTCAGCTCTCTAGGGACTCCAGTTCAACATTGCTGGAAGCTAACAACCTCTCCTTTCATCAGATGCCCAGTGGGTGATGGGGGGAGTGGCAATGCAATCAGATGACAGCCTTTACATAGGACCAAATTCTGAGCCACTGTCATTGGGGGAGGACCTTCAGAATCTTAGGGTGTGGCTATGACACCTTTCCTGCTCCCCGACTCCATCAGTAACTCGTCACTCCATCTGTCCCTTTCCTCACCCTTAAAATGAAGTAAGAATGACAGCTACCATTTGAAGACCACTTTCTATACACCAGGTGCCGTACATTCACGCCATTCTCACAGCAGCCATGTGATAAATTTTTATTAACCCAGTGAGAAGGTGGCAGGAAATGGCTGGTCAAAGCCCACACTGCCAGGAAGTGGTGGAGTAGGTACTGGAATGCAGTCTGTGTGACACAGGCTGCTCCAAGGAGGATCTGGGAACTCTCAGGACCATGCTATAAGGTGGGGGGCACACACTCCAATGCGGGGAGGGCTCCCAGAGCACAGGCCTCCATGTGCAGGGCATTTATTAACAGTAGAAACCCGAATTAGAGGAGCGCCCCGAGCAGGGTGAGCCCATAGTGCCCAGAGGTACCAGGCAGAAGCCTCTGTAAACACTCCTGAGACCTGCAGCCAAACCCCTGCTGCTGTTGGCTGGGCAGGCCAGGCCCGGCTAAAAATAGAAGGCTTCTCAGGTCCAGCTCCCTGTGCCCCAGCCTCCTCCTCTCCACCTCCCACCTTCCCCACAGGGCAGGAGCCAGGCTTCTAGAAGGAATAGAGATTTTAAGTCTTTGCTTTCAGACCAAAGAGGATCGTTAGCTTGATACTCAGTGGGCATGCTCCAAGTTCTGGAGGGGCTGTAATCGGTGGGGAGCTCCTGACTCCAACACCCCACCCAATTGTCTCCTAGGGAGAGAGCTGTCAACCTCCAAAACCCACCCAGGGAATGAGTGAGGTCGAAGCCAAAACTTGGTCAATTTCTGCACATCTTGCAATTCAATCTGGATCCCTTTGTTGCCTTTCCTTTTCCTGAACCAACTCTCAGTGTTGACAGCACTGTGCGATTTCTGTATTTGCCAGTGGCTTCTCGTGGGAGGTCGGCTCTGGGCCCTCTGGGGAAACCCCCAGAGACCGTGGGGATGAGGCAGCACTCATCCCGCGGAGAAGTCCTGGAGCTCAGGACCAGCGCTCCAAGTGCACCGGGCAGGAGGCAGGGGCGAGGGGCGGGAGACCCTGGACTGGCGGGCCTCTGCCGACTGTAGCCCCGGTGCAGGTCAAGGCTTGGCCCCGGGATTTCCTTTCAAAGGTGACTTAGAGCCGCTTCATTAGGGTAGCGCCCTCCCAGGCAGGCCCTAATGGCGTGTTTGGCAGAGTCAGCGAAACGCGGAGCCCGGCGGCTCCAGCGGTGGGGGAGCGCCCTCTCCCGCGCCCTCGCCCTCTCCCGAGTTGGGCAGCGGCGCGCAGGGGGCCATTTGCAGTGCAAGCAGCCTAGCGTGCGGCCGCGGCGCCCAGGTCGGAAGGGAGGCGGCACCATGGAGCTGAAGAAGGACATCAACACCGTGTCTATCGACATGCTGCTGATCGTGCACTCGGAGAAGCGCCGCGCCGCACAGGGCACGCACTCAGACCAGCAGGCGGACCCGAGCGCACTGCTGCAGCGCCGAGGAGGTAACGCGCGCCCGACCCACGTCCCTGCGTCCCCCGGCACCTCGGTCTCCTCGCCACAGGGGCCCGCCCGCCGGGGGGCGCCCATTGCTCCCCTGAACGAGGTCAGCGAGCCCGACCCTCTCCCCCAAGGCTGCCATCGCTTCCCCGCGGTGTCACCAGTGTCCCGTGGCAACGCGCAGTCCCGTGGCAACGCGCAGCCCCGTGATTGCCCCAGTTTGACTCCCTGTGCAGGCCTGTGGGTGCTTCCGTCACCCCAGGGAGTCTTTTTCCTCCGAGCCACTCCCTGACGGGTATAGAGCAGAATTGGAAGATACCGTGGAGGAAGGGGGCCAGAGCCTCAGGCCTGACTCATGGGTAGCAGAGGCCTGCTCCCCCTACAGCACACTGCAGGGCACACCCGACGCAGGGAAACCTTTGTGCTGAGTCAGACTTTGAGACGGGGAGCTCCCTGTGTGGCCTTGCACGATTTACAGCCTCAGTTTCTCCTTTCTTGAGACTTTCTCGCAGCCTCCTATAGATGGAAGGTATGAAAGGCGTAAAAGGAACGCAGGTTGGGATAGGGTAAGATTTGAAACCTGCTGTCTCCACTTGAACTTATCCATCAAGTTTACTTGTCCTACATACTTTCTGGGTAAATTTGCAAATTGTAGATTGGTAAACTGACTGTTTATAGAGTGATTGTGGAAAGCAGGATCCAGGCCTCTCTGTTCTCCCGACGACAGAACACAATGTGAATAGAGTGCAATGGAGGTTAAATAAGCCCCTGAGAAACCAGAGAACTTCAGGGTCCTGGATCACAAGCTGTCTCGGAGGCTGGTGTGAGGATGCACCAGGTGGACTGTGAGCCAGTTCTTTAGGAGTTAGGCCTGGCAGCCATGCAGGAGGATGATTTCTGCCTCCCTCCTCTCCTCCAGCTCTGGAGCTCCTTGGAATTCCTGCTCCTGCTCTGCCCCTGGTTCTTCTGTTCCCAGAGCCTCTGTGCACATTGAGGATCCACGTTCCACCTGCCTTGCTAAAGCAGTGGTGCTGTGATGTCCTTGCCACTACCAGACACATAGGCTGGAGCTGCGCCCAGAGCCCTGGGGACCTCTTGGGAAGGCAGGCAGGGGAAAGAAACAGATTCTGAAGGGCTGAGTATACTGACCAGCACTCTAGGACTGATTCCTGACTGAAGCAGGAGTTGTTTGGATTGGTTGACTTTTTAGTTCTCAGACTTGCTGTTGGGAGAAGAGGAAATGGCCCGCCCAGGGTATTTGTAGTTAGAAAATCAGCAGAGGTCATCAACTTTTCGATAGAAATGAGACTGCTCTGAATACACACACCACTGTCCAAAAGGCCTTCTCCAGTGTGTGGTGAGGCCTAGTTCCAGGTCGGCCCAGGAGTCCCCTACTCCCAATCCTCTCTGATCACATCTCTTGAAAGGCTCTGACACTAGAGAGGACAAAGAATGCAGAGAAGCCCCAGAAATACCAGGCATCAGGACTGCCCTGAGAGGTGCCCAACACCTAGCGCCAGTTCCCCATGACTCCAGACTAATGTACTCACTCTCATGACTATGGTAGAGAAAAAAAGATCCCTAATTGCTGGGCCCTTTCTGCTGATCTTTTTCTCCAAATATTTTTCTGACAGCGGTTTCTCACAGATGCTTTGAAGGATAGTGTAGAGAGCTGTATCACTTATTCACAACCAGAGCAGAGAAGAGGGAAAGTGCATGGTTTTCGATGCCTGGTGGGCAGCAATGATATTCCGGAGACCCCAGGCTAAGCCAGCTTGCAGACCCACTCCTTGAAACACAGCCTAAGGGAGGAAAATGCCCAAGGCCTCCCTTGGGTGCAAAGATCTAAAACAAACCCATGCTCACTTCCAGATATCTCCTCCTTTCCCCTCCACACTCCAGGTCCTCCACTGGAGAGTGGATTTTCCTTGGCTATGTAAAAGAGGGCCTAGGCTCCATGTCAGAAAAGATAAGAGCTCAGTTATTGTTGCAAAACAGAGGATGGAGTAATCTGTAACCAGTGGCTCTTCTGCTGGTGACCTTGTGGAAGCAAAGAGTCGGGGGGACAAGAAGGCACGGAGAGTGTGGACAGGCTAGGTCACTAGGAATTCAGGCTGCAGAGCCAGCAGATGTTCCCTCCCATTTCTTGAAGGCACTAACATCCTCCCAGTCATTTCCCTAGAAAAATGCTTCTCCAAAATGTTCCTGAAGTCCCTCAACTCCTATCAGAAAGTAGAGTGCATATACTCTTGCGGCGGTAGAGGATATAACCTACAGCTGCTTGCAGCAAGACCCAACGAGCTTTGAAGTCTTAGGTCTTTTTTTTTTTTTTTGAGACAGAGTTTCGCTCTTGTTACCCAGGCTGGAGTGCAATGGCGCGATCTCGGCTCACCACAACCTCCACCTCCTGGGTTCAGGCAATTCTCCTGCCTCAGCCTCCTGAGTAGCTGGGATTACAGGCACGCGCCACCATGCCCAGCTAATTTTTTGTATTTTTAGTAGAGACGGGGTTTCACCATGTTGACCAGGATGGTCTCGATCTCTTGACCTCGTGATCCACCTGCCTTGGCCTCCCAATGAAGTCTTAGGTCTTATCCCAAAAGTCTACATGATTTGTGTATTCTACTCCATAGGTGGGTCATGAGGATTCCAAGTGATAAGCCACTGGCACTGGCTATGGGGAACTCTGCAGAAAAAAAAGGTGTTAAGAAGGGAGTGGCAGCCCCTGAGTGGTTGAGAGGGCTGGAGAATAAGACTCAAGGCTGAGCTTCCAGGAACAGTGCCATAAGCAGCACCACAGAGCTGGTCTGCTGAGGAAACCTCCTCGGCCACCAAGGAGCACTGGATACTCCTTCCGTGCCAGGATCTCAATTTTATTGCAGCAGCTCCTGCTGCCAGAACGTATCCCCATGCTGTGCCAGGAACTCGACCTTGCGGCTACCACTTCCAGCCGCAGCCAGAGTGAGAGCTTTCCTTCCCTTCCCTGTTGCATCACCAGGTCCCAAGGCAGAGTGGAACACAGGTTCTTCTGATTGGCCATGGCTAGACCATACGTGTGCACCCTCTAGCTGCAAGGGAGGCCAAGAGAACAGGCAACCGTCATTTTCAGTTCCCATTGGATTGACGGTCTTTGCCCAATTCCCCCCACTTTATATCAAGACTCTAAAAGTGGGTGATTCAGCACATACAGAAATAGGCAGGCAACATGGATAGCAAGTGACTTCTAAAATAATGCTTTCATATGTGTGCAGTGGAGAGGTGGGAGTGGAAACGGGCATCTGTACTACAGAAATTCTCCCCAAATGAACCTGATAACCAACCCCACTGCCCGTGAAAACTGTTTTGACTTTTAATGGTTTGAATTTTGAGAGTTGCATTCATTCCTTCAAGTGCATCTTATTCATGGGCAGCCTCTCTCAGATTCCAAGAGAGCCAAAATCCACCTCCTCTACCAGAACCAAGATAAGTCTGCAACTGGTACATCACTCTTGCCCTGGGTCTCCCGCCTCAGAGAAACTTGTTATTTTGCAGGATTCCAAGGCGTTGGAAATGGAGTCCGAAGATGGCAGAAGTTAGAAGGGAATGACCTGCATGGTAAATTCTCTTTTTTCTGTCAACCTATAGGATTTAATACATTGAATAATAACTGGAAGCATTGGGTTTCACTTGTTTGAAGACTGGCCCTAGACATCCAACCACTGAACAGATAGTGGCCGCTCCTGAGCCAGCCAGGCCTCTAGGGCTACTGTGACTGTGGGAAATGTTCCCTGGTGTCAGGTACCCTGCTGTCCTGGAGCCTGTAGCTGAAGAGCAGTGCCAGGAACTTGAGCACCCATTTGTTTGCTGGCTGAGCTGTAGGGGAGGACTTAACGTCCCTTGGGATGGTGAGGTTTGAGTGCTCCCGTGAGAGGCAAGGCTGCTTATGTGGTGCAAGCCATCCATCGTTTGAAAATGTTTCCCAACAGAGAGTACAGTGGTCTGCCTTAGGTCAGTATGACTTGAAGCATGAGAAGATGCCACTCAAGGGGTGTATATTAGCTCCCTGCTGGCCTAGGACCCTAAATACAATAAGAAGTCAGCATCCAACGCCTCTTTTTTCTGGTGCCAGGCATCTGCTGCCCTAGGCCGAGGATCTTTCTGGGAACACTAAGGGGCCAACTATAATGGGCTTTATTCTGTTCCCTTTAGAGTTTATTAGCCCAGCCTCCAGGGACAAACATCAGGGACATTGCACAGTGGGCACGTGAGGATTCCAATAGGGGTCAAACCTCTGCTCCCAGAGCCCCAGTAGAAAACTCCATCAGCCCCCAGCTATGTGGGCCTGGGAATCAGATGACTGGCTTATCAAATGCAGTCTGAAGGAACCACTCTCAATGACACAAATGTGGAAATAGGATTGCAAATTATTAGGACTAAATTGCTATGTTCTACCATCCTTCTGACAATAATGAAAGGGAAAGATGAAGTTCTACAAGTGAATTCATTCACTCATTCTGTCTACAAATGCCTATAGTGCTTACTTTGTGCCAGACCTGATTCTAAGTATTGGAAATGAAACAGTCAACAAGGCAACCAAGAACCCTGCCCTCAGGGGGCTACATTAAAATGACTGGAATCATAATACACTGCGGGTGAGTCCTAACACCCTGGAGGTGAAGAGTCTTCCTGTGTCCCCTGCCTTTGGTAAAAGTCCTTGAGACACCCGCCCTGCCATACCACTGCCAGGGAGGCACCCCTCTGTGTCCTAACTGATAGGCACGCATGGGTGCAACGGCTTCCCCAACCTTGCTAGATGGGCCATCAGCTGGTAGACGTGCCAGCTTTAGCTCTACTAAAGTAGACACCAGAGCTAACAGAACTCTGCTGTGGGCTATTGAGAATTTTAATAAGAATCAGACCCTGTTAGCCACAGAAATGGCCATCCAGGGCATGCAAAGCAGGCTTGCTAGGCCATGTGTGAGTGGGTGAGTGGGCAAGCAAGCCACAGGTGGAACCAAAGAAGCACAGCGTCCTTGTTGGCTGCAGCTGTCTTATACCTTGCCTGAGTTGTCTGAAACTCATCTTAGGGCTTCTCAGGCATGTTATTACATCAGGAGAGGATTGAAATATACTGAAATCATTCTATTTTTACTGTCTTCTGGGTTTCTGATTTGGGAGAAGGTTAGTGGGAAAATATCACAAAACACAAAGTGACACATTGACTATTACAAGACCATTATAAGACTCTAGTAAAAGACATGAAGTGGATCTTAGCACTGTGTGTCAGCTGATAGAGGATGATTAAAATAGTTCTTGCAAAACCACCATGAGAACTAGGAGTTTCAGGTAAATGCAGGGCTGGAGAGAAGCTCCACAGAGGCCCTGAGCCCAGAAAAAAATGACGCTTCCACCACTCCACCAACATATGAAAACAAAATTTCATTTATTTTTCAAATGGTATGCTTGCATGCATGCAGAAATTAAAATTAGTTTCTTTCTGTGTTTTCTGATGTTGAGATGCTGGGCGCAGGTATTGAAGCTGACCTTTTCTTATACCTTCCTTACTCGTGCCCAAGGCACCCAGCCCTGGGAACCAGCAGGCCGCCCAGCCCTGGTAACTGGATGGCTTCCCTCTGAGAAGGAAGCGGCTGATGGCATGTGCTGGTGGCATGCACACAGACACTGCTGAGCACAGGGTTGATCCAGAAGGGCACATTTTCCCCCTCTTGCTACCCTGCGCACTGCTTGGGCTGGGGCATTGGCAGGGTGTTGGGGAGACTAGAGAGCTCCAAACTTTTCCAAGCAGCAGGTGTTTGGGTCCAGCCACCTCCTCACCCCCGCCACCCCACCCCAATAGCTTGCCCAGCAACGGGCTTCCCCTGCTGTGATTGGCTGCTTTCCTTGGTCCTGGCTGAAGTCTGCCTAGCAGCACAGGGACTGACGCTCCACAGCTAAAGGGAAACCAATTGTGCAGCCCTGACTATAAATACCCCACAGCAGCTATGCCAGCCAATCACCCTCCTTGAGGATTCCCTTCCCAGATCTTGTTTCCTCCCTCAGCCAGCCGAGGCACTGCCAGCTGTGCCTACAGGAGGTGGCCCTGGCCTCCCTGGCCTCGCCTGAGTCTGGTCTGGGGCTCCAGTCCCGCATGCCACCTCACCCTGTATTGGAATACACAGTGGACCTGGCCCTCAGCTGACTAGTGTGGGGCTTAGGGACCTAGCTGGGCCTGTTCATAGGAGAATGCTGAAGCAGGCAGCCTTTCCAGGGCAAGACCCTGCCAGGTGGATCATAAATCCAGCCTGGCTCAGTACCTCACCCCCTACCTTGATTGGCTTCTGTGTAAGCCCAGGCATGGGAAGCACTGAGTGGCTGATCTGCACAAGAAGAATCATCTAAATGGACCTGTTCAGGCTAAGGCCCCAGAGGCATACTTGTTTCCAGACAGAGGCACTGGTCCCAGAGGTCACTTCCAGTGACAAGCCCACTGCAGGCCAGCAGGAAGCTATAGAGAGAAGATGGCAGGCCAGGCTGGTAGTGGTGAGGGAACCCCCAGCTGCCACAATCCTCCCCTTGCCCACAGCCTCTCCTCCTGCCCTTCTGAAGCAGAGGCTCAAGGGCAGCCTCAGTCAGAGCAGGCCATGGCAGCAGCTGTAAAGAAGGGAGGAACGGTCATGCTTCCTGTAGGAGGGCAAGTAAGCCTGTGAGCTCCCTCTTCCCGGCCTATGGCAGGAATCAGGCATCGCTCCACGGCAGCCTGACCCCACTAGGCTCTGAGGACAACTCTGTCTCAGGGACAGAAATATCCCAGCGATTGGAGAGAATGTGCATAGAGTTCATACCCTGCAAATGTTTGTGAAACAGAAACAAACTACATATCATCCCAACTGCTAGGCTGGAGTAGGAGGCAGGCTGGCCCCGCTGTTCTCATTAAGAAGCAGGAGGCCGGGCGCGGTGGCTCACGCCTGTGATCTCAGCAAGTTGGGAAGCTGAGGTGGGTGGATCACCTGAGGTCAGGAGTTCGAGACCAGCCTGGCCAACAGGGTGAAACCCCATCTCTACTAAAAATACAAACATTAGCCGGGCGTGGTGGCATGCACCTGTAATCACAGCTACTTGGGAGGCTGAGGCAGGAGAATCGCTTGAACCCTAAAGGTGGAGGTTGCAGAGAACCGAGATCATGCCGCCATTGCACTCCAGCCTGGTGGACAAGAGTGAGACTGAATCTTAAAAAAAAAAAAAAAAAGGAGGAGGAGGCTCAACTGGGAGTCAGAAGACCTGGGGTCCAAGTCCCAGGTCAGAACCTCCAAGCCTGCTCCATAGAAAGGTGTGAAGATCAACAAGCCATCTGTGTATGGGACAGGGCTTTGAAACTGTGCCTGGTGACACCAGAGTTGGGAGTTATGGCTACAAAGACCATGGAATACTGGTAGCCTGTTCCAGAAGAAACCCAGTCTGTGCTAGCACCAGCTAAGAAGTGCAAGGGATGTGTGCACATGGGCTTCCAGGCATTTGCCTCCATGCACAGTGTCATTGTGCTGGTTTGCGCATGTGCACACTGTGAGGGTGTGCACACATTTAGGCCTGGGGATGTGCTTGGTACCCACCAGCTCACCTGTCTTGCAAACACATACAGCTCTCTGCTCTGCCTGAGGAAAATTCCCCAGTGGTCACTGCAGGCCTCTCTGTCTTCCTTAAATAGAAAACTTGGTGGAGAAGCAGCACCCTCAGCAGCCCCAGGTCATCACTTCCTACGACAGCCAAGGTAAGTGATTCGCCACTAGCTGTGAGCTCCCCTGCAGATGTGTGCCCAGACCTGATGCTCCAGCCAGCAACAGCCCAGGATGTGGAGCTCAGACTATGGGGAGCAGGGTCCTCTCTGCTCCCATGGATGTTGGAAAACCCTTTTCCTCTACCTGAGTCTCACAGGAAGCAGCAAGAGGCTGCACAGTCTGAGGCTTCCCCTCACCCTGAGATCAAGAAATAAAGCCCGTGGGCCTCAGAGCCCACTGCTGTCATCGTCATACTATCATCATTATTCAACATTCAACATTTGTTGAATGCTAACCATGTGCCAGACACCCTGCCAAGCCACTTACACGCTTATTCTCATGAAAATTAAGCTTCACAGCAATCCTGACCATCCTCATATTATAGATGAGGAAACTGAGGCTTGGAAAGGCTGTCATGTGTCCAAGCTCACATGGCCAGCAAGAGTACCAGCCGGGCAGTCTGACCCCCAACAAGACCTCAGCTGTTAACCTTCACACATCTCTCCTTCCTCATCTCCCCTAGAAACCAGCCTCCCCCTGCTGGCTCATGGCATACAAGCCCTCCCTTGTCCCAAGCTGTAGCGGTTCTTCAGCCTCTCCTGCTGAGACTGAGCCTTCCCAGGGCCTCCCACCCAGTGAGTTTGCCACAGCAAGGCAGAGTGAGAGGCCCCTTCCTGGGGAGTCCTCATTTTTGGGGGACAGGCTCTGGGGACTCAGGGAAGGCAGGCAAGGGCATCACTGACTCTACAGTTGACGGATCTGAGCACATGGCAAGAGAGAGACAGGAGGGCCCCACAGCCGTGGTGATGGGAGGCCATTTAGAGACTCCCGCACCACCTTAGTGAACTGCTCTGCATTAAATACTGGGCCCTGGTGTCTGAGTGCTCTCACAGCCTCAGCCATAAGAGTTCACCATGCTTGCTCTGAGAGCTGATGTCCTAACCTGTAAGGAAATTATCTGATCCAATTCAGAGGCAGCGCCCTCCCCCATGCACCACATGAAACAGGAGGACTCTGGAGGCCCTGGAGGTTTGGAACCTCTCAGGGAGTTGATCTCTGAAATACAGGTGGACCAGCTCCTCTATAGAAAGGCACTGGCAGGTAGTGATGAAAGGCCAGCCAACTGGGGTTACCAGCATGGGGGAGCTGGCTCTCCTCACAGTACAGGCCAGGGTCCTGTTAGGCCAGAATTCCTGGGAATGCAGCTCAGGACAGGCCTTAGAAACCTCTGGGGGCCCAGCAGGACCTGCCACCAGCCCTGAGCACCACAAGGACAAGCCCACACCCTGTGGCTTCTCTAAAATGAGCTCCACTGTACACAGCTCAACACTAAAAGACTCAGAGATATCTGGCTATAATGAGAGTGGATTAGCACCAGTTGGTGAAGAAGACAGATGAAGGCTCCTGTCCTTGTGGAGCTGGCATCCTAGAGAGGGGACACAGACAATCCTAACAAGTCAAGCGCCCTGAGCCAAATAAGGCTGGAGGGGGAAGTAAAGCAGAAAGGATGATACGGGGTGTGTGCGGGTATGGGGGGCTGGGGGTGCGCAGGGTTGTATATTCATTTCCTATAGCAGCTATAGGAAATTTCCACAAATGAGGTGGCTTAAAATACCGCAGATTTATTCTCTTACACTTCTGGAGACCAGAAGTCCAAAATCAGTTTCGTGGGGCTAAGGTCAATGTGTCAGTCAGGCCTGCTTTTTTTGGAGGCTCTAGGGGTGCATTCGTTCCTTGCCTCTTCCTGCTGCTAGAGGCTGCAGGCCCACCTTCGCTTGTGGCTGCCTCACTCCAATCTCTGCTTCCATTGTCACATGGCCTTCTCTGCTTATAGATAGTTGAATCTCCCTGTGACTCCCTTGTATAAGGATATGTGTGATTGTACTCAGGGCCAGCCAGATAATCAGGACAGTCTCTCTATCTCGAAATCCTGAATTCAATCACATCGCATAGTCCTCTTTACCGCATAAGACAACATTCACAGGTTCCAGGGATTCTGGCATGGATATCTTTAAAGACCATTCTTCAGCCTATCCCAGGGGACAATTTAAAGTAGAGTTGGTGAGAAAGGCCTCACTGATAAAGTGACACCTAAGCCAGGAAAGGGGTGAAGGCGTAAAAGACATGGGTATGTGGGGAAGAGCTTCCAGAAGAGGGAGCAGTGAGCATGATGGGCCCCAGGCAGGAGCATGCTGGGTGTTCAGGGAGCAGGCAACTGTGCTGCGGGGGTGGGGGGACATGGGCAAGGTTGTGGGAGCAGGAGATGAGCCAGAGAGGACACAGGGCAGAGTTGGCAGGGCCTGGGAGGCTTCTAATCTGAGTGCGATTGAAAACCATTAGATGGTTGTAGACGTGACAGCCTCCGATGGATAGAGAATAAATAGAGGGGGCAAGGCTGAAGCAAGACAATCCCTTGAGAGGCATCATGATAATCCAGCAAGAGAGGTTTCCCCAAGGTGTGTATTTGGGGTATAAGAGAAAGAGAGGAGTCAAGGCTTGGGACCTGAGCAATGGGGAGGATGAAGGTGAGGGAGATGCAGGAAGAGCAGGAAGAGAAGAAAAAAACATGAATTCAAATTTGGCCTTGCTGAGGTTGGTGCTGGCACCTGCCATTTTGGAAAGCAGTGGCCAGGGAATCATCACTCCGTGTGCCACTTTCCTATCCATCTCATGAGTTTTGACAACCTTTGGGCTCTGTTCTGTGAACCACACCAGCCCCCAGAGAAGCCTTCTTGGAACTTCTATCACAGTAACAGCAGTGACCAGAGGTGGGACACTTGGTGTGTGCCAGAAATCAAGCTAAGCCCCTCTCACGGCTCACCTCATTTAATCTCCACAACCACCTTCTGTGAAAGGTTATCATCCTCATTTTACAGATAGGGAAACTGAAGCTCAGAGAGATTTAGGTAACTTGCCTGAAGTCTCACAGTTAGCACGTAACAGACCCAGAAGTTGAACCATGTCTGTGTGCTCTCGAAACCAGTGGGCTTAACTACTCCACCATACTGTCTCCTCCGTATGGGACAGGAACCAATCTGGTGGTGTGGATTTGGCTGCAGCACCCCGCCCAATCCCCACCCTCAACGTGCAGTCTAAGATTTCAGTCCAAACTTGTTGCTAAGAATGGTTCAACTTTTTCCCTCCTCCTCAGCCTCTTTCAGTGGTAGACTTTATGCAACAGGTGGCAAAGGAACGTTGGAATCTTGGGTCATGGGAAGGGGCTTTGGAGATGATCTATAGATGTGTAGGTTGAATGGACGGAGAGTAATCACAAGGAACCGCTGCAAAGGACATTCTCTTTTTTTGCTGTTTTTTTTAGACAAGATCTCACTCTGTGGCCCAGGCTGGAGTACAGAGGTGTGATCACAGCTCACTCCAGCCTCAAACTCCTGGGCTCAAGCAATCCTCCTTCCTCAGCCTCCTGAGTAGCTGGGACCACAAGCGAATGCCACCACACATGGCTAATTTTTTTATTTTTTGTAGAAACGGGGTCTCACTATGTTGTCCAGAATGGTCTTAAACCCCTGGGCTCAAGTAATCCTCCTGTCTCAGCTTCCCAAAGTGCTGGGATTACAGGCGTAAGTCACCATGCTTGGCCCCAAAGGACATTCTTGAGGAGTCAATTTTCTGTTGGGGCTTCTGTCCTTCAAGGTCATCAGCCCTTATCCCCATGCAAACGCTCTGTGGGGTAGCCTTCTTTGATCATGTGTGCACTGGGGTCAAAGTGCCATGTTTCCAGACCTCAGACCTCCCTTTGGAGCTCCAGCCCATAGAAGGAATCATGAATGGTCGTGTGTTTTCAGATCCTAATGGCAGCCAGGGGCAGTCAGGGCTGCCATCAATGCCCTGCATCATGCACATCAGCCAATGCCCAAACAGTCTCAGCCCTGAGCTCTGGAACACTAGGTTGTCATCTCATAATCAGAGCTGCTGAACGGGGTTTTCATGCTGTGTCTGGCAGTACCCCCTAAGGGTGGTGCTCCATCATGTTCTACAAAGCTAGACAGTCCCTGTCACCATCTAGCATGCTCATCTCTGGGATGTCACTGCTCTCCACTTCCTGATTACTGCATCCTGGGTGGAACCACAGCATGTTTCTACTGAATACCTAACCAGGGACTATTTAAAACTACCAGTGCTTTAGCTAAGGTTTTCCTGACTCTAAGCTACTGCAGGGGAAAAAAAAAAACCTCCAAGGTAGAAAAACAAAGCTGTAAATGTGCCAACCTGTTATAGAAAACGTTAACAAACACCTTAAACCAATGATGGCAAATATTTCACATGAATCCCACGACCTCTACACACACATATACACCCACATGCATGTGCACAGGCACGTGCGCACGTGCACACACACACACACACACTTGACAGTCTTTGTTAATTGATCACTTCAGGCAGCCACTTCCAATCAGTCAGAGTTAATGAAAAACATGAAACCTGTTTGCCATCCTGCGTTAGGTGTTCTGAGCCAATTGGGCCTTTAGGTAAATCCTGATTGAAACCTGAAGAGATCTGGAGAGCAGCTGTCAGGTAGGAGAAACCTGCCTGGGTGAAAGGCAGGCCCAGGGCAGTAAGCATGCGGACATGCTTGTGCTTGCCTGTGTGCTGTTTCTGAGAGGGCGGGGAAGAGCAAGGAGAGCCGGCAGGGTCTAGGAAAGGCGCCAGGGAGCCACTTCTTAGGATTAACTGAAAATAATCACTAACATGCTCTTAACTCAGATGGCCAAAGCTGCAGCTTCAGAAATGTGATTTTGTCGACCACTGGTGGAGCTGGGGAGGGGTGCATGAGAGAGGCCAGCCAACCAGCCTGGAATCCCAGGGAGGGCCTCCTGTAGGTTTGGTTGTGATGGTTAATAGTCAAGATTAGAATATGTACTGTACTGTACTTAAGCTGTACTTAGGTTTAGATCTGACTGTGAATTTTGCCCCAAATGATGATCTACTCTCTGTTAGCGATTGGCCAAATTAATATTTTTTCTTAAATTAAAAGTTTTGCTTGATACAGGAGTGTCATAGCCAGCAAACTCTCTCCACCCCATGCCTCAAGGAAGCATAAAGCTCTATTGTGAATGCTCTTCCCCTTGAGACAGCCTGTCCAGCCCAAGCCCAGTCCCTGGAGCCAGCAAAGCCTCCCAATGGTGCCTTCACACACCTGTAAGTGAGAACAGGAATCACACTCCCACACAGATCAGCAAGGCTGAGAAAGTTGCTGTTTTCCTTGAGGGAATGCTAAGCAGCAGCACAGCTTTGGGGGAGAACCAGGAAGTGAGATTCAGGAGAATGTTGGACATCGACCCCTGTCCCAGAGGGAAGAGGAACTGCAGAAAGGAGAGACGGGATTAGGAATAGTGATGGCTGGAGCTTCTGGGCCAGGGCCGTGCTGCGAAAGTGAGCCCACCTCAACACCCTGCCCTGGAGGGGCTTTAATAAGCAATTTGTTTTTCATTTTGATCACTCTTTCATAAAGAGACATAGCTGAACTGGGAGTACTTGGAAGTACCTGGGCATTATGAGAAGTTTGGGGAAAAGATTTGTTGTTGAACCCTATGCCAGCAAGCTGTTCACTTTCGCAGTTTCTCTAAGCTTATGGAGATTGTTCCAGTTCAGCATTTTCTAAATTGTGTTTGACAAAATAGTACTGGGTCAAACAGAGTTCTTTACTACAGAACTACTCAGTTTGTTGTGTATTGTGACCTACGAGAGGGGAGAGAGTGAGCATGTTTCTCAATTCATTTTTCACAAGGCATCTTGAAGTCAAGTACCACTTAGCACTCATTTTAAAAGACATCTCCGAGGGTTTGAGGTGGAGAAAGTGAAAAGGTGAAGGAGAACAGGCCGGTGCCTCACACAACATGGGAAGACACACAGGAAGTACTTGCTGCTGATGGTGACAGCATCTGATCCTACGACCAGAACAGAATTATGCTGTGAATGCTGAAATGCTTAATGTTTTAGTTATAAACTCAAAAGGCTGATTTTCTCTCAACATTGAATATGCTAGAAACTACACTTCAAAATGAATGTGAACCCCTTCAAAGGTATGCTTTGTGGAGGCCACGTTGTATCTTTTCAAATTGTTTGAGAATGACCCTCTTTGGCATGCAGAGCAAGTTTATGAGCTACACAAAAAAGACAGTATTGTTATTCTATGAAAAAATAATTGCAATGCATTTAGCAAGCAAAAGGTTAGTAAAAGGAGGTTTTACAAAACCAATAAGGAAAAAACAATACAGCAATAGGAAAATAGCCAAGTCACAAAATAAGAATTTAAAATGGCAAGTAAATATGTGCCAAGAATACCACAGTAAAACTAAAGAAATATACAAAGCAACCAGGTATTATTATTCATTGATAAAAATTTAAAGGGTTGATAAAACCAAACATCAGTGAGTGTATATGTGATCTATTTTTGCATTACAAACCACCACAAAACTTATCAGCTTTAAACAATAAGCATTTACTAGCTCACAAATCTGTAGGTTGGCTGGGAATTCTCATTGCAGCCATACCCAGGTGATCTTGGATCTCGGCTGGACTTGCTCATGTGTTTGTGGTCAGCTGGTGGGTTGGCTGGAGACCAGCTGGTCTAGGATAGCCTCACCTGAGAGGCTATGCTTTGTTCCATGTAGTTTCTCATCTACAGCCTGGCTCATTCACATGGCAGTTATGGCTGGGATCCCAAGAATGAGAATGGATGACTTCAAAGTCTCTAGAAGCATAGGATCAGAATTTGTACAACATCACTTCTGCCATGTGCTAATTGGCCAAACCAAGTGAAAAGGCCAGCCCAAATTCAAGGGGTGGAACACAAGACCTCTCATTGGGAGGAAGTGCAAAGTATTGCACTTTTTGACCAATTTTGCAATCAATCACAGGAAGAATGTGCCAAATGAGTATTCTCTTGCATTGCTGATGAGATCATAAACCAATAAAATCATTCATAGGAAACTTTTGCCAATATCTAACAAAAATCTTTAAAATCTCCATATTATTTGATCATACTTAGGAATTTATCCAAAGGATCTGATTTGCAAAATGTGCAAATCACTTTACATACATACAAAGATGTATGTATCAGAGTGTTCTTCGCATCATTTCTAATAGCAAAACATTTGTGAAAAGCTAAATATTCAACAAAAAACGATTGCTTATATGGATTATAAACCATCTACAAAATAGAATACTATACATACAGCCATTTGAAATGATAACATATGGCTATGCTCACTGATATGTAAAGACTTAAATGAAGAAAGCAGGTTATGAAAAATATGTTTACTATAATTCTGCTTTGGATTTTTAAATGTAGAAATGAAGTCTCAACGGATTTTCACTTTCTACTTTATATCTTTCTGTACCATCCAAGTTTTTGTTTTAATTCTGCTTGGGTTTTTTTGTGTGGTTGATATTTTTGCTCTAATTTTTATTTTAAATTAATATACTTTTGTAGTGTATAGTACTCATGGTTAACATATGCATAGATTCATGTAACCACCACCATGATCAGGATATACAGCAGTTCTATTGTCCTCTTAAAATTATATTGTGTGGACTCTAATCCTCCCATCATTCTTAAGAGTTCCTTTATATTGTTGAGAAGTTGGTTTTTTGTTTGTTTGTTTTTTCTTTTGAGTCAGAGTCTCTCTCTGCTGTCCAGGCTGAAGTGCAGTGGCACGATCTCGGCTCACTGCAACCTCCACCTCCCAGGTTCAAGCGATTCTCCTGCCTCGGCCTCCTGAGTAGCTGGGGTTATAGATGCTTGCCACCACGCCAGTTAATCTTTGTATTTTTAGTAGAGATGGGGTTTCACCATGTTGGCCAGGCTGGTCTCAAACTCCTGACCTCAAGTGACCCACATACCTTGGCCTCCCAAAGTGCTGGGATCATAGGCATGAGCCGTAACACCCAGCTAAGAACTATTTCTAGATATGGATGTACCACAGGTTGTTTATTCATTCACTTGTTGAAGGAGATTTAAGTTGTTTCCAGTTTGGGGTGATTATGAATAGAGCTGCTATATAAACATTTGTGTACAGGTTTTTGTGTGAACATAAGTTTTCATTTCTCTGGGATAAATGCCCAACAGGGCAATTTTTAGGTTGTATGGTAAGTACATGTTTTGTTTTATAAGAAACTGCCAAACTATTTTCCAGAGTGACTGTTCTATTTTACAATCCCACTAGCAATATATGAGATCCTGTTTCTCTGCATCCTTGTCAGCATATGATATTATCACTATTTTTAAATTACAGTCACCCCTCAGTATACATGGGGGATTGGTTCCAGGACCACCCACGTATAACCAAATGTGGACATAATCAAGTCCCACAGTTGTCCCTGCAGAAACCCCATATAGGAAAAGTTGGCCCTCTCTATGTGAGTTTTGCATCCTGCAAACAGTACTTTCCATCTGCATTTAGTAGGAAAAAACACAGCATATTAGTGGACTCATGCAGTTCAAACCCATGTTGTTCAAGGGTCAGTTGTATATTATTGCTCTTCTAATAGATGTGATGTCTCATTTTGGTTTTAACTTGCCTTTTCCAAATGGGTGATGATGCTGAACATATTTTCATGTGCTTATTTTCCATCCGTAATCTCTTTTATGGTAGAATATTTGTTCTTTTGCCCTTTTTCCAACTGAATTGCCTTTGCACTTTTGTAAAAATTCCTTTTGCCATGTTGGTGTGAATCTATTTTTTTATTGTTTTGTTTTATTGATCTGTTTATCTATGCTTTAGCCAATATCACACTGTTGTAATTACAGCAGCTTCATTAATACATCTTAAAATCAGAGTGGGAGTCCTCCAACCACTAATTAACCTTCAAAATTAGTTTAGTTAATCCAGTTCCTGTGCCTTGACATCTAAATTTTATAATTATGTATCTGCACAATTTCCCCAAAGTGTTTGGCTGAACTTGCATTTAATCTATAGATCAATTTTGAGAGAATGGCCCACTTGACAATTTTAAGTCTTCCAATCCTGAAATATGGTATGTCTCCACATCTATTTAAGTCCTATTGTTTAATTTGTTTGATCATATTTTGGAGTTTTTAGTCTGCGATTATTGCACGTTTAGCATTTTTGTTTCTTTTAGATTTATACCTAATATTTTAATTTTGGAACTATGGGAAATTGTTATTTTTAAATTCCATCTCCAGTTGTGTATGGCCGATATAGAGAAATACAACTGATGTTTGTGTGTTAACTTTGTATACTATGACAATGCCAAACTAACTTATTAGTTCTAGGAGCTTTTTCGTGTACATTACTTGGGACTTTCTATGTAGACAGACATATCAAGTGTGAATAAGGACAGTTTTAGTTCTTCCTTGCCAATCTGTATGCCTTTTATTTCTCTTTCTTGTAGGTTTTCTTCTAGGGTTTTTACGATGTTAGGTCTTATGTTTAAGCCTTTAATCCATCTGGAGTTAATTTTTGTATAAGGTGTAAGAAAGGGGTCCAGTTTCTGCTTTCTGCACATGGCTAGCCAGTTTTCCCAACACCATTTATTAAACAGGGAATCCTTTCCCCATTGCTTGTTTTTGTCAAGTTTGTCAAAGATCAGATGGTTGTAGACGTGTGGCATTGCCTTCAAGGCATCTTTTCTGTTCCATTGGTCTGTATCTCTGTTTTGGTACCAGTACCATGCTGTTTTGATTACTGTAGCCTAGTAGTATAGTTTGAAGTCAGGTATCATGATGCCTCCAGCTTTGTTCTTTTTGCTTAGAATTGACTTGGCTATGTGGGCTCTCTTTTGGTTCCATATGAAGTTTAAGGTGTTTTTTTCCAGTTCTGTGAAGAAGGTCATAGGTAGCATGATGGGGATAGTGTTGAATCTATAAATTACTTTGGGCAGTATGGCCATTTTCACAAGATTAAGTCTTCCTAACCCTGAGCATGGAATGTTTTTCCATCCGTTTGTGTCCTCTCTTATTCCTTGAGCAGTGGTTTGTAGCTCACCTTGAAGAGGTCCTTTACATCCTTTGTTAGTTGTATTCTTAGGTATTTTATTCTCTTTGTAGCAATTGTAAATGACAGTTTGTTCTTGATTTGGCTCTCTTTGGGTCTGTTATTGGTGTATAGGAATGCTTGTGATTTCTGCACATTAATTTTGTATCTGAGACTTTGCTGAAGTTGCTTATCAGTTTCAGGAGATTTTGGGCTGAGACGATGGTCTTCTAAATATGCAATCATGTTGTCTTCAAATGGAGACAATTTGACTTCCTCCTTTCCTAACTGAATACCCTTTATTTTTCTTGCCTGATTGCTCTGGCTACAACTTCCAATAGTATATTGAATAGGAGTGGTAAGAGAGGGTATCCTTGTCTAGTGCCAGATTTCAAAGGGAATGCTTCCAGTTTTTGCCCATTTAGTATGATATTGGCTGTGAGTTTGTCGTAAATTGCTCTTATTATTTTGAGATATGTTCCATTGATAACTAGTTTATTGAGAGTTTTTAGCATAAAGGGCTGTTGAATTTTGTTGAAGGCCTTGTCTGCATCTATTGAGATAATCGTGTGGTTTTTGTCTTTGGTTCTGTTTATGTGGTGAATTACGTTTATAGACTTGCATATGTTGAACCAGCCTTGTATCCCCAGAATGAAGCCTACTTGATCATGATGGATAAGCTTTTTGATGTGCTGTTGCAATTGGTTTGCCAGTAGTTTATTGAAGATTTTTGCATCTATGTTCATCACGGATATTGGCCTGAAGTTTTCTTTTCTTGTTGAATCTCTGCCAGGTTTTAGTATCAGGATGATGTTGGTCTCATAAAATGATTTGGGAAGGATTCCCTCTTTTTGGATTGCTTGGAATAGTTTCAGAAGGAGTGGTACCAGCTCCTCTTTGTATGTCTGGTAGAATTCAGCTGTGAACCCATCTGGACCTGGGCTTTTTTTGGTTGGTAGGCTATTAATTGCTGCCTCAACTTCAGCCTTTGTTATTGGTCTATTCAGGGTTTCAACTTCTTCCTGGTTTAGGCTTGGGAGGGTGCAAATGTCCAGGAATTTATCCATTTCTTCCAGGTTTACTGGTTTATGTGCATAGAGTGGTTTTTAGTAATCTCTGATGGTAGTTTGTATTTCTGTGGAATCGGTGGTGATATCCCTTTGATCATTTTTTATTGCATCTATTTGATTCTTCTCTTTTTTCTTTTTTATTAATCTGGCTAGTGGTCTATTTTGTTGATCTTTTCAAAAAAAACAGCTCCTGGATTTATTAATTTTTTGAAGGGTTTTCTGTCTCTATCTCCTTCAGTTCTGCTATGATCTTAGTTATTTCTTGTCTTCTGTTGGCTTTTGAGTTTTTTTGATCTTGCTCCTCTAGCTCTTTCAATTTTGATGATAAGGTGTCAATTTTAGATCTTTCCTTGCTTCTCATGTGGGCATTTATTGCTGTAAATTTTCCTCTAGGCACTGCTTTAAATATGTCCCAGAGATTCTGGTATATTGTGTCTTCATTCTTGTTGGTTTTGAAGAACATCTTTATTTCTGCCTTCATTTCATTGTTTATCCAGTCAACATTCAAGAGCCAGTTGTTCAGTTTCCATGAAGGTATGCGGTTCTGAGTTAGTTTCTTAATCCTGAGTTCTAATTTGATTGCACTGTGGTCTGAGAGACTGTTTGTTATGGTTTCTGTTCTTTTGCATTTGCTCAGGAGTGATTTACTTCCAATCATGTGGTCAATTTTAGAGTAGGTGTGATGTGGTGCTGAGAAGAATGTATATTCTGTGGATTTGGGGTGGAGAGTTCTGTAGATGTCTATTAGGTTTGCTTGGTCCAGATCCATGTTCAAGTCCTGGATATCCTTGTTAATTTTCTGTCTTGTTGATCTAATATTGACAGTGGAGTGTTAAAGTCTCCCACTATTATTGTGTGGGAATGTAAGTCTCTTTGTAGGTCGTTAAGAACTTGCTTTATGTATCTGGGTGCTCCTGTATTGGGTGCGTACATATTTAGGATTGTTAGGTCTTCTTGTTGCATTGATCCTTTTCCATTATGTAATGTCTTTCTTTGTCTCTTTTGATCTTTGTTGGTTTAATGTCTATTTTATCACAGACTAGGATTGCAACTCCTGCATTTTTTTCCTCTCCATTTGCTTGGTAAATCTTCCTCCATCCCTTTATTTTGAGTCTATGTGTATCCTTGCATGTGAGATGTGTTTCCTGGATACAGCACACTGATGAGTTTTGACTTTTTATCCAATTTGCCAGTCTGTGTCTTTTGACTGGGGCATTTAGCCCATTTACATTTAAGGTTAATATTATTTGTGATTTTGATCCTACCATTTTGATGCTAGCTGGTTTTTTTGCCCATTAGTTGACACAGTTTCTTCATTGTGTCGATGCTCTTTACCATTTGGTACATTTTTGGAGTGGCTGGTACTTGTTGTTCCTTTATATATTTAGTGCTTCTTTCAGGAGCTCTTGTAAGGCAGGCCTGATGGTGATGAAATCTCTGAGCAATTGCTTGTTTGTAAAGGATTCTTCTTTGCTTATGAAACTTAGTTTGGCTGGATGTGAAATTCTTCTAGATTGAAAGTTCTTTTCTTTAAGGATGTTGAATATCAGCCCCCACTTTCTTCTGATTTGTAGGGTTTCTGCCAAGAGATCCACTGTGAGTCTGATGGGCTTCCCTTTGTGGGTAACCCAACCTTTCTCTCTGGCTGCCCTTAGCATTTTCTCCTTCATTTCAACCCTGGTGAATCTGACAATTATGTGCCTTGGGGGTGCTCTTCTTGAGGAATATCTTTGTGGTGTTCTCTGTATTTCCTGGACTTGAATATTGGCCTGCCTTGCTAGGTTGGGGAAGTTCTCCTGGATAATATCCTGAAGAGTGTTTTCCAGCTTGGATTCATTCTCTCCATCACATTCAGGTACACCTATCAAATGTAGATTAGGTCTTTTCACATAATCCCATATTTCTTGTAGGCTTTGTTCATTTCTTTTCACTCTTTTTCTCTAATCTTGCCTTCTCATTTTATTTCATCGAGTTGATCTTCAATCTCTGATATCCTTTCTTCTGCTTGGTCAATTAGGCTATTGAAACTTGTGTATGTTTCATGAAGTTCTCATGTTGTGTTTTTCAGTTCCATCAATTCATTTATATTCTTCTGAAGTCTGTTTCTGTCAATTCATCAGACTCATTCTCCAACCAGCCTTGTTCCCTTGCTGGTGAGAAATTGTGATCCTTTGGAGGAGGAGAGGCATTCTGGTTTTGGGTGTTTTCATCCTTTTTGCACTGGTTTCTTCCCATCTTTGTAGATTTATCTACCTGTGGTCTTTGTAGTTGGTGACTTTCAGATGGGGTCTCTGAGTGGACATCCTTTTTGTTGATGATGAAGTTATTTCTGTTTTTAGTTTTCCTTCTAACAGTCAGGCCCCTCTGCTGTAGGACTGCTGAAGGTCCACTCCAGACCCTGCTTGCCTGGGGATCACCTGCAGTGGCTGCAGAACAGTTAGGGTTGCTGCCAGTTTCTTCTTCTGCTATCTTTGTCCCAGAAGGATACCTGCCACATGTCAGCCTGAGCTCTCCCTTATCAAGTGTCTCTTTAGATATACGGGGATCAGGAGCTGCTTGAGGACACAGTCTGTCCCTTATAGGAGCTCAAGTGCTGAGCTGTAAGCTCCATTGTTCCGTTCAGAGCTGCTGGGCAGGTATGTTTAAGTCTGCTGCAGCGGAACACATAACTCCTTTTTTTTCCCAGGTGCTCTGTCCTGGGAAGTTTGGGCTTTATTTATAAGTTCCTGATATGCTGCTGTCTTTTTTCAGAGATGCCCTGCCCAGCGAGGAGGTAGCCTAGTCACAGTCTGTCAGCAGAGGCATTGCTGAGCTGCCATGGGCTCTGCCCAGCTGCTGTATGAACTTCCTTGCAGTTTTGTTTACAGAGGTATAGTTAGAACTGCCTCGGTAATGGCGGTCTGCCTCAGTAATGGTGGACTGTCTCTGTAATGGCGGACTGCCTCGATAATGGAGGACTGCCTCCGTAGTGGTGGATGCCCTTTCCCCCACAGAGCTGGACCATCCCAGGTCCAGTTGTGCTTTCCGTGAAACTCTCAATCCAGAGCGTTTCAGATTGCTGGTCTTTGTAGGGGTGGGACCTGCCAAGCCGGATCACCTGGCTCCCTGTTTCAGCCCCCTTTTCTTCAGTTGAATCGGCGAGTCTGTCTCCCAGGTGTTCCGGGCACCAGTTGAAATGGCCGCCCAGATTTGTGTGAGTTTTTGTGTGGAAACTGGCCGCACTGGCTGAAAAAGCCATACTGGCAACTCGTGGCACTTTTCCTTCTGGGAATCTCCTGGTCTTTGGGCAGTAAAAATTCGTTTGGAGATGTGATGATCACTCACCCTCTTCATTCTCACTAGGAACTGCACTCCAGAGCTGTTCCTATTTGGCCCTCTTGGATCCAACCGTATTTCTATTTTCAATGTATTTTCTAATTTTCCTTGAGACTTCTTCTTTGATCTATGTGTGATTTGAAAGTATGTTACTTAATTTTTAATATTTGGAAATTTTCCAGCTACTTTGTGTTTTACTTCTAGTTTAATGCATTATGGTCAGAGAAGAGTATTGTATAATTTCAATTCTCTTCAACTTTTTAAAGTTTGTTTTGTGACCAAGGATATAGTCCATCTTAGTGAATAGTCAATGGGCATTTGAAATGATTGTGCATTGTGCTGTGATTAGATGGAATATTTTATAAACATCAAATAAATCTTATTGTGTAGTTCAGTTCTTCTATATATTTGCTGATTTTCTTTCAATTAATTCTCTCAATTACTAAAAGAGTAGTGCTAAAATCTTCAACTATAATTGTTGATTTGTCTATTCCTCCTTTCAGTTTTATCAGTTCTTGTTTCATGTATTTTAAAACTTTGCTGTTTGACATGTGTATATTGAAGGTTGTTACGTCTTCTTGCTAATATTCCTCGATCCCTGATATTTTCCTTTCTCTGACGTCTGCTTTTTCCAATATTAATAGCAACTCCAGATTTCTTTTGCCTTTTCATTTAACCAAACTATTTCACAGTAGTTAAAGTTGGATCCTTGGAAACCGAATATAGTTTAATTTTATGTATATACCCTTTCTGACAATCTCTATTTTTTAATTTGTGTGTTTAGACCATTTATACTTAATGTAATTATTGATACATTTGGATTTAGGTTTTCTACTTTATTATGTGTTGTGTTTGTGCCTCTGTTGCCCCTTTCCTGCTTTCCTTGCCTTTCAGAATTACATTTAAATTTGACTATTAAGTTTTTTGTAGCATTTCTCCACATACCTATTTTTGTATGTATTATATGTACTTTTTATAATCTAATTATAATTAATATTAACATTTCAAGTGGAATGAGGAAATCTTACCTCCATATAGGTACATTCACTCTCCTACTCTATGTTGTAGTTGTCATATATTTTACATCTAATATATCAAAAACCTATCAGGTGTTATAATTATTGATTTTAATTATTATTTACATTGTCAAGAACTTGAGAGGGGAACACACTATTATCTTTATCTAGATATTTACCATTTCTATCCCTCTTCCAAGTTTTCCTCTGGTATGATTTCTCTTCCATTTGAAGAACTTCCATTAGCATTTCTTTTGGAGCAAATCTGTTGGTACCAAATTCTCTTGACTTTATTTAAGAATTTCTATATTTAACCTTCACTCTTGAATAATACTTTCAATGGAACAGAATTCTGTGTTGACAGTTTATTACCTTTAGTACTATGAAAATGTTGTTCCACATCCTTCAAAAATTGATGCATTACATATAAAATTCTTGAGGATTTCTCAGAAAATCTGAAAGGCAGATTTTCTGAGAAATCTGCAAGAATTTTATATGTAATGCATCACTTTTCACTGGCTACTGTCCATTTTTTTGTCTTTAATAGTTTGGTTATGTGTCTGGACCTGGATTTTCTTACATTTATCCTGTTTAGAATTCACTGAGTTTCTTGAATCAGTGTGGTTTTATGTCTTATAACAGATTTCAGAAGTTTTCATTAATTCCTCAAATATTTTTTCTGCATATTAATTCTCTTTGCCTTCTGAGACTTCAAAGACATAAATGTTAGACTTTTAGGTATTGACTCACAGATCCCTGAGACACTATTCACATTTTCTGTTGTTCACACTGGATAACATCTGTTGATCTAGCTTCAAGTTCTCTTTCTTCTCTGTCATCTTCCTTCTGCTATTGAGTATATCCAGAGAATTTTTAACTATATTCTTTAGTCTAAAATCTTCATTTACTTCTTCTTTATATCTTCTTTTTCATTGCTGATACTTTATATCTTTCCATTTATTTCAAAACTGTTTGCCATTACTTGTTAGAGCAGGTTATTGTGGCTGTTTTCTCATGTGGAGTTGGCATCTGTTTATTATCTTTTCCTTTTCTAATTAAGATTGTCCTGAGTCTTCCTAGCTGAGTAATTTTCAATTGTAGCTTTTGCAATGCAATACAGAAATGCCCTGCATGTGCACCACCCAGTGGTCAGTCTGGAACCTGGGCATTAGTCTACCCCATAGTTTACTTCCTGAAGACTGTGGCATGATGTGTAGAATAAGATCTATGCATGCACATTTCAGAGGTAACCACAGGAGTCCATTTACAACTTTATGGAATTGCCTTCTTGAGCTCCTTATCATGACCTATTTCTCACTTCTCTACCCCAAAAGCTGGAGCTTCAGTTTCCTCACTCTGCCATATAGGTTCCACAACTATATCTGCATCTGGGACAAATCAACAGAAAACAAAGAGGAAAAAAAAACAAGGAATATTTGCCCCCACATTCTTGGGATTATAACTTCTCTGATAGAAGAAAATAGCTATCCTTGCCCCAAAGTTGTAGGTGCCTGCCTGGCCACCAACATCACTGCTGCCATTGCTACCAAAAGAATTACCTGGGGACTGAGTTGGGAAATAACATAATAAAGTGGGGGGAAAACAATAACAAAAGATTTCTTTCACTCTCTCTGACTCTTAGGGGTTCCCTTTCTCACTTTGTAAGCTAGAAAGAGAGGATTTCTCTTGAGTACTTTTTTCTGCATCCACTGTTCCCTTCTGGGTTTAAGAATGCCTTTAAGTCCAGTCTAGATGATACCAGAGGGGGAAAAAGAATGGTAAATTCACTGCCAATTTGCTAATACTTTAAAAATTCTTCTCAGTCTTTCCCCGTTATTCTATTATTTATTTTGCAGGATTCTCTAATAGTTGCCCTTTGCCTTCTGTACAGTGTTTAAGGTTGCATTCAGTGGGAGAGACAGGGCTGAGTGTGCTTTAGTCCATCTTGCCTGATTCTGGAAACTATCTGCTTGGTTTGCTGTTGTTTTGATGTAAAGAAAAAAGCAAAGGGCTGGGCACAGTGGCTCACACCTGTAATCGCAGCACTTTGAGAGGCCAAGGTGGGTGGATCATGAGTCAGGAGTTTGAGACCAGTCTGGCCAACATAGTGAAACCCTGTCTCTATTAAAAATACCAAATAAATAAATAAATTAGCCAGGTGTGGTGGTGTGCACCTGTAATCCCAGCTACTCGGGAGGCTGAGGCAGGAGAACTGCGTGAACCCAGGAGGCGGAGGTTGCAGTGAGCCGAGATCGCACCATTGCACTCCAGCCAGGAAGCCCAGGTGACAGTGCAAGAGTCCAAATCAAAAAAAAAAAAAAAGAAATAAAAAAACAAGGATGACTTTTATGCACAAAAGAAAGTTCTAAAACTGTTGTGTTATTCAATCATCAGTCATGATTGCACCCTTTCCTGGCAGCATCTGGCTGAGAATGTCATCTCCTTTTCCTTTGTAGGAACACAACTGACTGTGGAAGTCCACCCTCGAGATGCCATGCCCCAGCTGCTCAAGAAGTTCTCCTTGGCTAAACGTATGTAGCATGACACAGGTACTCATGGTGGAGGGCTGGCAGAGAGGATTGAAGGTAGCTGGTTGGGCCAGATCCCAGCCCAAGCATCTTCTGAGGGAAGGAGAAGAGTGACATGAGCCTGCAAACTGGGAAAAGGCAGAAGCATGACAGCTTCATCCTGGGAGGCTCTTTTCTCCACACCCAGCTCCCACTGATTTTGCATCTCTGGAATTAGTCATAGGTAACACAAGACATTTAGCTGGAGACACATTGCATCACAAGAGTGTTGTTGCTGTTGTTTTTAGATACCATTGGTTGACTGCCCAAAAAGTGGCATGCAAAATGCTAAGTACTTTAACATTTATCAACTTTTTAACCTTCTGGTGTATACTAGTATCATCCCCACTTTTTAGAACAGCAAAGTGAGGCTCAGAGAGGTGAAGTAACTACCCAAGTCACCCAGCTGGCAAGTGGGTGAGAACCTGTGGTCTTAACCACCATATTTCTCAGCCCTCAGTGCAGTGCACATAGGCTCAGGCCCAGGACCAGGATGTCTCCTCCACTCCCTTCTCAGTCCTCTCCACGCATCTGTCTGCCTAATGGCTAAACAGGGGCCTCAGAAGGAATGCAGGTTAAGGAACAGAAGCTGCAGAACAACTGAGGCTCAAGTCCTCTTCATGTCTATGCAGTGAGCCAAAGTTCTCCAAAACTGTCTGGTCCTATAGTCACAGCAGTCAGGATCTCAAGAGAGCAGTCTAATGTAAAAAGGGCAAGCTCTAGGGTCGACTGACTGGGTTCATGTTTCAGCTGTGTGACCCTGGGCCATTGGCCTAACCCCTCTTTTGAACTCAATTTTCTCATCTATAAAAGGAGGAAAATAAGCAAATCTCCCTCATAAGATTATTATGAGATTAAATGAGAGAGTAAATATAAAGCCAAGCCAGGCATAGTTAAGTATGTAATAAAAGCTAGCTACCATTTTGAACACCTATCATGCTATCAAATATGTAGGTGGAAAAAAATGTAGCTGTGAAATACAAAATGTAAGTGTGTAGGTGTGAGAAATAAAAGGAGCACTGTTTCTCAGAATGACCCGTGTGTGGTTACAACCTTCTTGTGTTATATTTAATAGCCTAAAGTGGCCTTCAGGGGCATAAAACCACCTGCCTTGGCATCCCCACCCTCAACTCCCCCTGATCCCATCAGGGACCCAAATCTTCCTGACCCGGTTCCAGATCAGCAGGAAAAGTTCCTTTCCTTTTGCTCAGGGAGTCTAATAACTATTGGCTACCATTCTGCCTTTACAGTCCACAATGTATAAAATTCAGCTGGCCTTTAATCCTCTCAATGAATCATTTAATTATGACCTGACCTTTCTAGGTTTTGACCTCCTCACAAACTGCTTTCTCCTCCCTGCATCTTTGTTTCCATCCATGGTCTGTTCTCATCCTGGGGTTATCTGGCAGTGGATTCATGAAAGCAGGAAAATCCAAAAGAGGGCAGGAACACCAGGTTCCAGAGCAAATGCTAACTCCAGTTGCATAAGGCAGCTCCCTTTCTTGTCATCCACTTCCTGGTTCTTAGTTTTCCCTCTGCCACACTAGGAAGTTCCTGGCAATTCCAGCAGCAATTCAGTGGTCAGTGGGGTGGGAACATGGAAGCTATGAAAAGGAGAGTAAAGAGGAGGGGTCAAAAGCAAAGACCACCACATGGCGAGTCATCAGTGCTTGCAATTCCGTTTTTTCTGAAGTAATTATACTTCTGATCTTTGGAATACTGCAGGTTTACAAGGTGATAAAAATGGAAACACAAGACCCCGGCAACCTGGAGGGAAAGATGCCCATGGTAAGTTCCAGAGTCTTCCAGGGCAATTCTTAGGAAAGCACATAGGTTTAGCCTTATAGACTAATCTCCAATCAATTGGCAGTCACTTCCTGGGTCTCTGTCCGAGAGGCTGGGGCCACCTTTGGGTTCCGTAGGGGAAGTGTCATGATTGATTAGCATTGTCTGCCATGGACATAGATGGAGAAGGAAAAAGCTCATGCACCAGATGTCATCCCAAAGATAAAGTATAAACCCTACCGATAACAAGGCAGACCATTATAGGAAACATTAAAACCGTAATTCAGGATTATATTAACTTTAAATGGAATGCCAAACGTCTGTAAGGTAGGAGGCATGTGAGTAAGCAGAGTGAGGCAGAGGAAGAAACACTGAGAGGGATGATAGACAGCCTGCATTGGAATCCTGCTTTTGCCCCTCATTTGCCTTCCCTGTGCCTCAGTTTCCCCCTCAGTAGGCCAGATGTTATCCAAGGCTGGGTGCAGCTCCAAACTTCTTCCTATTGTTTTGCTTTATAATCAGAATAATTTGGTTAATGACACTGATATTTTAAATGTATTTATGTAGAATCATATTTAGATCTTATATAATCTGCTTAGAGGTAGAATTAATGAGGCATAAATCATGAGGATTTTTAATGTTCAGATATTGGAAAATGAAACCAAGAAAGGGGAAAACTAGTAATAGGGTTTTCAATACCATTTTAGAAATGCCATTTTTATTCTAAATAGGAGTGCAGGGAGACCTCATTTGCAGAGTTATACTGAGTGGAAATCTGTTCAGTGTGTGAGTCCACTTTGAATGTACTTAAGTCACCTTGATGGCTCTTGTGAGAGAATGGTAGGAACAGATTATGCAGAAGAGGGAAGGCTCAGCAGGAGCCTGTCTGAGTATCCCCCATCTTCTCTGGTTGCACTTGGACCACACAGGGCAGGGGCTGATGACATAAGTCATGGTGGCCAGGCAAGAAACCCCTGAGCCCAGATATTGGTCAGCTCCCCAATAAGTGGGCATTGCCTCTCAAACCATGCTGGCCCAGAAGAGGGTCATGAAGGAGCTGGTTCCAGGTCTAGAGGTGACACACACCCCTTCCCACATTCTCCCTACATCTCTTGGGTCTAATAGCACCAGAGTAAGGGACTCTCACCGATAATGGCAGCCCTGAGGATGTGCAGGCAAATGCACCTGCAGTGCCCCCACCAGGCAGGGAGGCCACATGTCCTTCCCTACATGTACCTGTAGAGAAGCCCCACACCCTCCACCCTCCCAGACGGCAGTGTGACACTAACATCACAACATGATTTACCATCTCATTCATGCTCCCAGGAATCCCACAAATCTGTGCCTGAGGCCAGGTGGCTGGGTCCAGTCCCTCCCAACAAGGTAGAGGTCAGGACCAGACTGGAACCAAGGGAGAAATGCAGCCCCATCGGGTGCTTTCTCACATGGCCCTGTACTTCCCAGACTTCCTACCATACCCTGGGGCCTCTCTAGCACACCTCACCTGCCCAGCACCCAGACGCTCCCAACATGGAGGCTGAGAGGTGGGTGGTGGGTCCACCTGGGTCAGGGGCTCAGTAACTCTTTGACCCCCAACTTCTTCTCACCCCCACCTTGTCTTTATACCCAACTTCCTTGATTTTGATCTGCCTGACTCAGGGACCCTTGGATAAGAAGGGCTCTGCCAGAGCCAAGACTCTCTTCTGGGCTGGGACAGGGATCTGCTGTCCATGCATCTGCTGGTCTGACCATTGGCCAGGCAGCCCTCCCAGCAGCAGCTGATTACGGCTGTCCTGTGTCCAGTGGGAAGCCTGCGTAATTGCTGGCCCTGCATTAGTGTTTGTCTTGAGTTTTCTCTCCTTCCTGTAGCTTTGTCTCAGTGACCTGACTCATGGCTTGGTCTCTGGGAAAAAGGCTCCCTGTGAGTAAGGCTAGGCATAGATGAGTGATTCAAAGGCTCAGCCTTTCTCAAGGCCCTGTTACCAGAACACATGGTTGAGATGCTCAAGTCTCCAGTTGACCATGGGCAAAGAAGGAAGTCTGTCTGGGTGCCAAACACATCTCATCCTGCAGGGCCCAGATGGCCTGGCCTTTCCATGCCCTCCTCCACCCAGGTGTCCTTTGGCACCTCCACCCCAGCACTGTGGCTGTGGCACAGACCTCCCTCCTTGAACTTGTCAATTCGAGCAGCAATGCCTAGACACTCTGAAAGAGCATTCATTCCTGGGAAAAATAACAGGGAATCCACAGAAAACCAAATGATGAGGAAAGGAGATTCCATCATTAATATGTCTGGGAACTGCTGGGTTAACTGAGGTTAAGCCCATTTCCTACTTCTGACTTCTCAGAGTCTGCAGTAGGCATATGCTCCCTGTAGATCTCTAAGAGGACAATGGGAGTTTCCATAGTTCCCAAACTAACTTGATCAGGAGACCCTTCTAGGAGAGTTCCCATATAGCTCTTAGGCTCAATGTTTCAGGCTTTGAAAATTGTGTTCAGGGTTGGACAGTGACAGCTCATCGAAGAGACAGAAGGCCTAGGCCAGGCAGCCCTCCTCAGTGGGTCTCAGCTGCTGACCAAGCTGCCCTGTGTTTCCAGCCTACCCCTGGGATCGATCCAGCCTGAAATCCATGTCCCTGGACCTGCAGCAGTTTGAGAAACTGGATATCTATGCCTCACAGGTAGGAGAGTTGACCCCTCTGACTATGAACCCCGTCAAGGTGGCTTAGAGTTCTAGGGCAGCAAAGCCTCTCCCAGACACCTCCCGAACATATCCTGAGTCACTTGATCGCCCCTAGAATGCCTTTTCATAGCATATGGATGGGGACAGAAGGTGCAAAGCAGCAGCCCCTGCCCAGGGCCAGAGGCCATTCCATCCCCCACCCCACCCACGATCTGGTTGTTCCCACCCCACACTGCACACCCCGGAGCTCTTCATTGGCAGGTTCTGACCTGCCTTCCCCATGTCCCTTTCAGCATTGCTGCTCCTAAGCTATGCCCCCCTCCAGTTCATGGAGGAAGGGAGGGAGATGATGGGAGGACCATGGATGCAGATGGCCAGGACCACTGTGACCACAGCCATGATCACCTCTGAAGGGCATGAGCTGCCAAGCTCTCATGCCTCTGGGCCTGGGCATGTCTCGGGTGCAGGTGGGAGGGGTTGGACAGTGAAGAGCTGAACCACTAGGGACATATGGAAGTCACTGGAGCCAGGCAGGAGCTTCAGCAGAGTCTGACAGGAGGAACAAGGTGCTGAACCCTTTTGTGAAGTCAGGACATTAAGTGGTCTTAGAAAGACCACCTCGTAGATACTTGGGAAACTTGTTTGTTGAAGTGATGAGTGGATGGCTGGGTGCACATATCAACAAAGTCAGATGAAAAGCAAGGACATGAGTTGAAGACATCCACCTGTCCTGGCAGAAGACATGACCTGGATTAAGTGGAGACACTTAGGAAAGAGAGGAATGGAAAGGCCAATCCTGAGTTAGGGGAAGAGGGGAAGAACTCCATCACCAGTTGGTGTGGAGTGGGTGGGAGGTGGGGGAGAGGTGCTCCCAGATGACTGGATGGACTCCTGGAGGGTGGGTCAGTGCCTCACCATGAGGAGCAAAGGAGAAGGAGCAGGTTTTAGGGAATGAGTGTGTGGAGGATATGAGAGGTTCTGGTGTCTGTGGCACATCCAAGGGAAATGCCCCCAGGGCAGCTGAATATACAAGCCTGGAAAGGTCTGGGCTGAAGATACTGATTGGGAGTCATCAGATTTAGTCAAAAGCTGAAGCCATAGGATGGGCATCCTATTGCAGGGGTGGGGAAGCCCATAGGGCCTGGAGCCATCAAAAAGGCCAGGGCAAGGCCAGGAAGGGTCAGAGTTCTGGAAGGTCCATGGAGGGGCTCCCTAGGGCAGGTGTGGTCAACAGTGTGAGCTGTGCTGTCTGCTCAAGTGAGATCAAGACAGACGCATCAAAGTGCACCTTACCTTCAGAGGGGCAGTGCAGAGGGGCTAGAGGCCTCGGGTCTCAGATGGGTGGAAAAGCAAGCAGGAGGTGAGGAGTGTGGAGTGGAGAGAAGACCCCATAGGAGCCTGCAGAGAAGGGGAGGCTAGAAGGGCAGAACTGAGGAGATTGGGAGGGCATCCAAAGGTGGGGGAATAAGGGGGTATGGAGCAGCCAGGAAAGGAAGGGAGGAGGTGAGGACATAGAAGAAGGAGGGCATTCATTGAAGAGGGGAAGTCCCTGCAAAGGCAGAAGACCTGAGACATAGAGATGGCTGAAGCAAGAGGGGAGGATGAGGCTCTTAGTGAGGCAGTCCCACCTGGCCTGTTGAGAAGTAGAAGCCAGGCCATTTCCTGCCATTTCCTGCAGTGGGGTCAGGAGTCTGCAAAGGGCAGGGAATTTTGTAATGGCCATCAGAAGGGATGGGACAGGCTGCTAACCAAACTCAAAAAACAGTGCAAGGAAGCCAGTGGAGGCCAGAGACCCAGCCACAGAGCATGGAGGCACCAGAGCAAACCAGGCCCAGGTGGGACCAGGAGGTGGGACCAAAGGACCAGAAGCCATGGCACTGAAGTACAAGGCTAAGTGAGGACTCCAGGCTGCAGTGCAGACCGGCAATGCTGAGCACCATTTGGGGCCCTGTGAGGGGAATAAGGACAGTCTGCAGAGTTGGAGCTGAACACAGAAGGAAATGAAACAGAAAGCAGTTGAGAGAGTAGAACAGGGGCCCAGAGGTCTCCAGAGGTCAGAGTGCCAGTGTGCTGGGCCAGTGGTCAGCAGGTAGGTCCTGGAGTCCCTTGTGAACAGTGAGATGGTGCCAGCTGAAAACAAGGTCCTGGAGTACCCTCAAGGTGGGGTCTGAGTGGAGCGCAGGCATCTTTGCAGGACCCAGTGCCCCAGCTTCTCTACAGAGATTAAACATGGTCAGGGCCGCCTTTCCAATAACCTCAGCCCTATTTCCCTAAGGGCCCCTGGGAAGAAAGTTAATTTGTCCTTTTTTAATTATGATAAAATAACATAAAATTTGCCATTTTAATAATTTGTATGCATACAATTCACTAGCATTAATTATATTCCCAATGTTGTACACTCATCACCCACAACAGAAACTCTGTACCCATTAAGCAATGAAATACCCATTTCTCCTTCCCCAGCCCTTGGTAATCTCTACTTACTGCATATTAACTTTCCTATTCTAGATTATTTCATGTAAGTGGAATCATACAATATTTGTCATTTTGGGTCTGGCTTATGTCACTTAGCATGTTTTCAAGGTTCATCCATGTTGTAGCACATAGAGAACTTGATTCCTTCTTTTTATAGTTGAATAATATTCCCTTGTATATGTTGTACATACTCTATTTTATTTATCCTTTCATTCATGGATGGATGTTTTGTAACCTTTTGGCTATTGTGAATAGTGCTGCAGTGAACATTGGGAAACAAGTGTCTGTTTGAGTCCCTGCCTTAGGTTTTTTGGGGTGTATACCTCGGAATGAAATTGCTAGATCATAGGATAATTCTACATTTAACTATTTGAGAAACTGTAAAAATGCTGTCCACAGCAGTTGCACCATTTTACATTCCCATCAGCGTCGTACGAGGGTTCCAATTCCTCCATAGTCTTGCCAACACGTTATTTTCTGGTTTCATTTTTCAGTAGCCATTCCAGTAGGTCTGAAGTGGTATCTCATTGTGGTTTTGATTTACGTTTCTCTTGTGACTAAGGATGTTGAGCATTTTTTCATGTGCTTATTGGCCATTTGTGTATCTTCTTTAGAGAAATGTCTGTTCAAACCCTTTGCCCCTTTTTGAATTGGCTTGCTTTTGTTTTTGTGGAGCTGTAGGAGTTCTTTTTATGTTCTGGATATTTAACCCTTATTGGATATATGCTTTGCAATGTTTTCTCTCATTTTGTAAGTTATCTTTTTGCTTTCTCAATAATATCCTTTAATGCACAGAATTTTTTTATTTTCATGAATGCCTTTTTATCTATTTTTTCCTTTGTCACTTGTGCCTTTGGTGCCGCCATATCCAAGAATCCATTGCCAAATCCAAGGTCATGAAAATTAACCCCAGTGCTTTATTCTAAGAGTTTTATGGTTTAAGCTCTTATATTTGAATCATTGATCCATTTTGAGTTGATTTTTGTATATGGCATGAGGTAGATCCAATTTTATTCTTTTGCATGTGAAAACCCAATTGTCCCAGCACCATTTGTAAATGAGACTATTCTTTCGCCACTGAATGGACTTAACAGCTTTGACAAAGATCAACTAACCATAGATATGTGGGTCTATTTCTGGTCTCTCAGTTATATTCCATTTGTCTATATAATCTTTATGGCAGTACTAAACTGTTTTGATTACTGTAGTTCTACAGTAAGTTTTGAAAATGGGGAGTTTGTGTCCTTCAAATATATTCCTTTTTTAAAATTGTTTTAGCTATTTGGAGCCCCTTGGGATCCATAGGAATTTGAGAACTGACTTTTCCATTTTAGCAAAAAAGGCTATTGGAATTTTGATAAGGATTATGTTAAACCTTTAGTACTGACCATGACCAGGGGCTGCTACAGCTGTCCAGATGCCTGCCTGGCTGGCCCCCAGATCTTCAGAGAAAAGCTGTGGTGGCTCTAGGGCCTGTGATTGAGCTGGTCAGCACCACCTGTCCTGTCCAACTTCTCCCACCTCCTCCCAATTTGTCCTCAGCCAGGCTTTGCCCCTGAGAGCCTCTCCTGTAGCTTCTCTGCCTGGAGAAAGAGCAGCACTGGCTGTAGGTGCTGGGCCCCCAACAGCCCCTCCTCAAGTTCCTAATACAGCATGCCCTTCCTGCTCCCCAGGTGACAGCCAAGAGTGGCCTGGATGAACTGGTGAGTGACCTGCTCCAAGAGGCCCACACTGACCTGGAAAGAGTCCGTGCCATCTGGATCTGGATCTGCCATCACATAGGTAGGCCCACCTGTGGCACTGCAGGCTCTATAACCCCTTGCTGCCATTCCCTGCAGGCCCCTGCTCCTATCAGCTTATTCATGTGTGCAAAGTGACATGAAAGGTGGGAGAGAAGTACCCAGAAGACTGGACTGATGAACCAGAGTAACCAAGGAGGATAAAATTCACCATGTGCTATCAGCCTCCATGAAAGTCAAAGGAGAATCCCTTGCAGCCTTCTGCCCACAGCCAGTGCCCAGAGCTGGGACCTTCATCCAGCAGCAGCCTTCCCTCTGTCCCAGCCTTCCCTCTGTCTCATCACCACAGAGATGAGAGCCCAGGACAGCAGGTCATCTCCAAAAAGGATGATCATTGGTAGAGAAAAATTGCAGCTGTTTGAAAAATGATCACAATACCAGAGGGTTTATTAAATACCTGTGCCAGGAAAAGCAGGTTCTCCACTTCCCGCTCCCACCACACTAGCAATATTGGCCACTGGTCCCAGCCCAGTCTCCAGGGTTCCTGCAGCCACCTGAGATACCTCGGCCTATGCAGCTGCTGTCCACAGCTCTCCACAGGATGGCCTTGGGAAGCTCCTGGGTCAAGCAGAGCTGCAGAGGTGATGGCTAAGGGATGCTGCCCCTTGCTGCCTTGCAAACACAAATGAGAGCGGGCAGGGCCAGATCTCGGGGCAGACTCCTAGTCCTTTGACATAAAGACCAGCCAGGCCTTTCTCAACCTGCTGCCACTGGGCTTTTCTTTTGTTCTTCTGGAACAACAGTTGGGAATGCAGCTTAGAGAATGAGCTCACCTGGCACAGGTAGGAGGTCCAAACCGAGGACCTGAGAGACCCCCAGCTCCCATCCCAACTCTACCAGCTGTGCCTGTGCCTTAAAGGGGTAGGTCAGAAATGGAACCTTTATAGGACTTTGTTACTGCTCCTGTCCCCATGCTAACACACACAGACACAGTCCCTTTGGGTCCTCAGTGGGTGCAGAGACTTCTGTCTTAGGGCCTCACCACAGACCTCAGGCTTCTTCACAATGTCTGCATCCCCTCCTTAGTGAAGTGACAGGCTATGGGAGAGCAGCCTTCTCCATTTGGGGATGAGCTCGGAGTGCCCCAGAGGTCAGTGTGAGGCCTTCGGGCTGCAGGACAGGATGAATGATTTCACTGGAACTGTGTGCAGAGCTGTATGGTGGGGATTAATGGAGAGAGCCCCTGCCCCTGCACTGTCCTGGTCCCTTCTCCTGCTAGCCCCTCCTCAGAGGCTTGGGGAGCCAGGTGGCCCCCTCTGCCAAGGCCTTCTCCTCCTCTTACCACTTGCACAAAGAGGTGACAGTTCCCAGATCCCATTTGGGCTGGGGCTGTAGCTCCACTAAGCCCACTGTGGTTTCCCAGGGCTGGTGCTGGCCAGCGCACAGCTGGGGGCGGGGGTGGAACCTTTCACCTCCCAGGCTTAGGTTCCTCATACCCTCCCCTGCCCTGCAGAGTACGACATTGTGGCTACCCAGGAGAAGGACCGCCAAGTCTTCAAACCCACTGACATCCTGAGGACCCAGAAGACCAACTGTGATGGCTACGCTGGCCTCTTTGAGAGAATGTGCAGGTACAAGAGATAAGTCCCCATGCTGACCACTGGACTTGGTCCCTCTCCCTCCTCCAAAGTGCCGTGTGCCTTTGCCCACATGCCAGGCCTGAAACCTGAGTTTGCAAACTCGGCTCCAGAACCCAAGTGAGTCCTGAAAAGGTCAATTTTTCCCTTTTTAACACCAGCATAATGACTTTGTACCATCTGCCGGGCTTCGCGATGCATTAACATAATGGCAGATGAATGCACAGAGATAATTTGGTTATAAAAAGCCCTTTTTCTGCCTTCTCCCATCTCTATGCAGCTGAAGGTTAAAAGAATGGCAGGCCTGGGAGCGGGAGGACAGTGGTTGCAGATGCCAAGGGGACTGTGAAAGGCTGTCCTCAGGGCTGACACAGGGGGCCTCTTTTTGGGGGAAACAAAAGATCTCCCACCTGAAAAGATCTGTCAGTTGGACAGCTGAAGCACTAGGAAGCAGCTTCTCTTGGGGGTCGCTGGGCTCCATTTTCAGCACTCTGGGAGTGGGCATATGGCCAGGTTGCTGGGGTGGGTGACAGCTCTGGCCTGAGCAGGAGAATGGCCCACTGCTGGTTCCCAGTGACTCAAAACAAGCTCAAGATGGGGGGGTGGGGGAGGGGACTGCCACTGACCCCCACAGCTTCCTGAGCTCACTCTCTGAGGTCTGCTGGGTTCCTCCAGAAAACAGTCAGCCAGCCCTGGGGCCATCAAAGAATCCCTCTCCGGGGGCAGATAAACAGCTGCCTACTATCTCTGTAGGCCTCTGAGAGTGAGTCTTCGCAGGCACCCAGATGTCAGCCCACCAGAACTGCAGGTGGCAATTCATTAAGCCAAGCGTAACACTTAGTCCACAGGCAGGCAGTTGTGATGGCCTCAGTGTTGCACGGGTGGCAGCTGCTGGCCACTGGGTGCATGCAACCTATTCCTGGTCCAACCTCCCTGTTGTCCTGCCTCCTGTCCCCCATCACCACTGCCAAGCACAGGCACATACCCGGCTGCTGAGTTGCTCCAACCCTCCTGCTCTGCTCCCTGTTCTTCCCTTTTCTCACTTCCAAGGCCAATACCTGAGAGGTACATACAATACCCCAGAGGCAGCCACGGCCGGTCAGGGTACAGAAGATGCCACCCTGGCTGCTTCCCATCCACTCTTCCTGCCACCCCCTACCCCAGACACAAGCAAACCCCCTACTGCCTGTGGGCTTCTCCAGGAGCCTGGATCCTTGCTGGCCTCTCTGCCTAGGCCCCCCTGGCCCTGGGTTCCTGAACACCACTAAAGGATCACACCGTCCGTCAAAGTCCTCCAAAATCTGACCTCAGCCAACTTTCCAGCTCTGCACTGTGTGACACCAGCTGCCCACCCACTTCTGCATGCACCCCTGCTCCCTCTCCCAGTGCTCCTTCCAGGCCCCTCTCCAGGATGGCCCACCACCTTCCCCTTCTTTGGTGCCCCCAGCCCAGCTACACACCAACTCGTGTGTTGCCTTATGCTTTCAATTAATGACATTTTTAAATTTAAAAATATCATTCATTGTAGATGGTTTATAAAATGTACTAAAGCAAAAAGAAGAAATTGTTACTCTGAACCTCACCACTTAGAGTTAACCCTGCTAACATTTGGTCATATTCCTTTCCAGACTGTGTTCTGTGCATACAAGAATTACCTGTGCTCAGTTCTTGTTATATATCCTACCGGTTGTATACATCTGTATTTGCCTTTATCTCCTCTCTCCTTTTGCCTCCCATGAATCCTACACCCAGTAGGCCTTCAATAGACATGTATAGGAATGACAGGAAATAAAAGGATATTCCTAGCAGACTTGTGTGGAGTGGGGCTTATTCTCTTTTAAATGATGAAACAGCCACGAGTCTTTTAGCTCCACTTGTGCCTAGCATCTTTCAGAACATGGTTATTTTCATCTGATTCTGCAAATCTGAACATGCTTAGTATTTTTTCCAAGTTCCAGGATAAATCCCTCTTTATCCAGTATAAGCTTTCTAGCATACTATAGAAGGAAAGCCAGATTCGAAGCTAGAAACACTAAGGTCCACTGCTTAGAACGGTATTGCCTCCTTTAGAAGGATCGCATCCTTTAGAAGGAGTGCCAAAGTTAAAGCCAGGAAGACCTGGCTCCCAGTTTTTGATTCACCACCTATTAGTTTTGTTCCTTTTGTAAGGCACTTAACCTCCTGCAGCCTCAGTGTTCTCATCAATGTATTGGAGACTAGATTGCCTGCCTGGCAGGGCTATAGGACTCAATGAGACTGCAGTTTGGGGTTTGCCAACCTGATTTGGGGGTGGTTGTTTTTTAACCTATCTTGTCTTTCTTGGGTATTAGAGTGCTTTTGCTCTGTGGAACTTTCCTACAGACTCTGCCAGCCTATAGATTCAGAAAATTGACACTTACCTTGAGTGAACCTGTCAGCTTTTCGGCCTGGTCCAGATACTTAACAATGGCCCTATTCTGGCCTGCAGCTGATCATTAAAACTCTCCCTAACATTTTGCATCATTTAAAGTTAGTTCCAACATGGTGATTACTGTGTGCAAAATTTCTCACACCGCCTGAGACGTGTAACAATAGCTCACAGTCCCCTGAATTCCTTTAACTTTTGCTTTAAAGATCACTAACCTACCCATGCATCCCTCTACTAATTCTCTTTACCTTTAAAATAACTGCCGAAAATTCAGTAAATTAATTAGCTAATTCCTTAATAACCGAGGACATGTAATCCACACTTGCTGATTTATCCCTGCCTGGTTGTCAGGGTGGCTTCTTAGAAAGAGTTGTGCCCACACGGACATCATTACTTCTTGCCAGTCCATTCCAGCTCCCTGAAATTGCCTCACTAAGGACTGATTTAATAAAGTAATTTGGTGGGGAATTCAGGCATTTTCACGACATCATTCATTTCCTTCTGTCTTTCCCAAGTCACTGATGTGGAGTTTTTTGGTTAGTGCTATAGCTTGTAACTGCTGGTCCAGTTTCCTTCCGACTTTCTATCATCCAGCATTAATGTCTCTCTTTTTGCCTCAATTGCCCACTTTCTTAATTGATTCTGCCTAATCACAGGAGCCAAGCTTAATTCCCCAGATTCCTGCCACTGAGTCAACCTCTAATAAATTCCCTTCCCATTAGCACGGCTTTAGCATCACCAGCTAGCAGGGTTTTCGGAGACTTTGGATGAAGCCAGGAGCTTATTAACAGTTTGACACTGAGGGAGCTGGTTGTCACCAATGAGATGTCAGCTAGCTTTCCACCCATCCTCTAGCTATCACCGAGAGCAGGGGGAGGAGTGTGTACAGTCAGGTGGCTGCTTCTGGTTAGCAGTATGATGTTCCCTACAATCATAAAACATCACTTGGTTCCAAAGGCCCCAAAAGATAGGGAGTGGCCATCTAAGCCTTCTGGGAGATTCAGGTTCATTGGATAACCCTAAATTATCACCAAATCCAACACTGGTGTATAAGGCCTCTGAAAGGGACATCCTAACTCCCCCACCCATATAGTCTTTTAGCTCTATTTGTGCTTAGCATCTTTCAGAACATGATTATTTTCATCTGATTTTGCATATTTGAAAATGATTAGCATTTACACCAAAGGATGACACTCACAAAGATGAGTTATGTCACTGGAGCAAACCATCTTGTCATTTCACTCTCTATACCACCTATAAGTGTATAGACCAAAACAAAATCTCGATTTACAAAAGAGCTGGTACAACACGAAGGTTCCTGAACTATGCATCAGGACAACTGCATCTACTGCTGCTTCTGCCACTGCCAGGCCAGGCAGCCTCTCTCTCTAAACAGCTGACTCCTCTCTTACCTGTCAGAGAGGAGACCTCTTAGGTCACGTTTCATGAGGTTTTGCACGGAGCCCCAGAGAGAGAATTATTATCAAGATTACTACTTATTGACCTAGCCACCAGGGTAGTGTGTAAGAAAAGGGAAAAGAGAGCACATGGGAGAAATATAAAGACACTGTCAGATTGTAAGAAATCAAGGCCGGGTGTGGTGGCTCATGCCTATAATCCCAGCACTTTAGGAGGCCGAGGCGGGTGGATCACCTGAGGTCAGGGCTTCGAAATCAGCCTGGTCAACACGGTGAAACCCCATCTCTACTAAAAATTATCTGGGTGTTGTGGTGGGCCCCTGTAATCCCAGCTACTCGGGAGGCTAACGCAGGAGAATCGCTTGAACCTGGGAGGTGGAGGTTGCAGTTAGCAGAGGTCCTGTTATTGCACTCCAGCCTGGGCAACAAGAGCAAAACTCCACCTCAAAAAAAAAAAAAGAAAGAAAAGAAAAGAAAAGAAATCAAGTACATAAATTGTGAAAAATACATCATGGTTTGTTTGTCCTGCTGCAGTATAGAAACCACAGTATTTTCAACAAAATACCAAAAGAAAAGCATGCTTCACTGTCTCTCCTGCAGCCACGGTCCCTCCCTTTTTCCCCCACTTGGCTCAGACATCCTGGGAGAGGCGATCAGATTTGGGAAAGTCTACTGTGGCCAGAGCCCATTGGTTTAGGATGCACCTGCCCACCCAGGCATTTCGGCCACACTGCTGCTGGGGCCTGGCACCGGTGCTGGTGTAGCAGCATCATATAGTTCCTATGGCAGGGCCTGGACCATCTCAGTACAAAATAGTACCAAATTAATACCCTAGGATACACTGCACCAAGCCGGAACACAGAGATCTTTTTAAATAATAAGGATAATGCCTTCATAGAAGACTCAGCAGCTTCAGGGATCATCAAGGGTAACCCAGGTAATGACACTGCCTTCTGCTTGGCTGCTCAGTCTCTTCCCATCAGGCCACATTTGGCAGCCATGTGGTCTTTTGCAGCCCTCAGGGCTTCTCTGATGGAGCCCCTGAGCCCTGACATTTGCTGCAGAGGGGGCTGCAGCTTTCTCCAAATCCTCCAGGGCACTCCATGGAAGCTTGTTCAGGGCATCTTGCATCCACGTTTTCATTGTGGCTTGGGATACATATCAGTCATGAGCTGTGGAGGTGGCACTGAGGTTGTCAATTGTGTAAAGCGGAAGCGAAGATTCTGCAGTCTGAGGTTGTTAAATAAATCTCCTTGGGTGATATTTTAGGCTCTGGGATGGCTGGTTGGAGCTCTTCAGGAGGTGGAAATGTTCCTAGTGCTCTGCCCCTCCTTCAGTGCTCTCTCAGCTCCTGCCTGCAAAGTTAATTCCTCCACCTTTGGGCTCTCCAGGGCTTTGCATATAGACTGGCATTTTATAAGCAAAGTTCTGGAGACTGTTCCGGTGATAGTTCCCATATCCACCCTCCTTCCAACTATCAGCACGTCTAGGGCGGCCACTGAGCCTTATTTTTGGGATATTATATTTTATTATGTTTTTACATTGTGTTTGTTGCATGGTGCCGTGACATGTTATATTATTCCCTGGTGCCTGCTACCGTGCTTTACACACAGTGCGTGAGGTCAGTGTTCGATGACATGAAAGAGTTGTGGTTCATCCTGGCTAGCAACAGTGGCTGGAGACAAAACTCCTATGAATTCCACAATCATCATCTTATACATACAGATTATTTTGCACAAGAATTGTGGAGTATTAACAATCATGCTTTACATTATGACTTTCTTTGTCCCATTCATCTTGCACGTTGCTACCAGGTAATAAAATGTCCTCATATCAGAGTCAAGCATGGCATTAGCTTAGAGCTGAGTTTATGTTTTCATCTTTTTTCTGCCCCAGGCATTCCCCACAGCCTTCCCAGCTTCTCCTCAGCCTGTCAGAAAAGAATCAACCCCTGGAGATCATTTAATGCCAACCTTTCTCTCCGCCCATGATGAGCCTGGCAAGATCACCCTTGAGGTGACCATTAGGGCTGGAAGGTGACCTGATATCCTGGCTCAGGGGCCACCACCCCCACTCAGAGCAGTACAGGTGGACATCCCTGCCCCTCACTTCTTCCTCCTCCTTTCCTTTCCAGGGCTGGGGCAGGCTCTCACTGCTGCTTCCCACTTGGTTCTTAAGATCTTCCCTCCACTTCAACCCCTTGAGGGCAGGATGTCCCCCTGAGCACACAGCCTAGGACATGGCTTCTCCCAGGAGGACACTGATTGCCCACTCTGATTTACTCCACCACCTGGAGGCTGCACAGATGGTAGATTCCTCTCCTTCCTTCCTTGACTCCAGGTGGCTCTGAGCAGAGGACAAGCATCAGTAGGCAGCATGTCTAGAGGTCCACGGCTCCCCTAAATCAGTTCACCTTAATGCAAAACGAGCCATTCTCCAAGCCCCATTGTTCCCAGGACTACCCTTATCCCTCCATATCATCCTAGAAAGTGATATGCACAGACGTTCTAGGCTGGAATGAAAGTAATTTCCTGAAGAATATAATTTAAGTAGTATTTATGGCTTTTTTTTTTCCAATTCTCAAAGTAACACATAATCATTAAAATTTAGAAAATATAGAGAAGTTTCAAGGAAAAAATTAAAATCACCTATAATCTCATTCCCAAGAGATCAGGTGCTTTCTGTGCCATCTCTCCCCTCTCCCTCCCTGCCCCTCCTTCTCTGTGCATGCAGGGACCACACACACACACACACACACACACACACACACACACACACACACAGCATCGGCGTGACATCGCACTGACTGGAGAGATTGACATACTCTTGTCAGTTCACATCGTGTCAGGAGCACTGCTTGGCTCACTAAATATTTTTCACATTTCTTCTCACCCAGTCTCTGAGTAGATGGGGCCCCACCTTCTATCGAAGGCCTATCCCACCCCTACACCTCCACCTATCCCTCTGGCCTTACTTTCCACTGGTCCCTCTCTGCTAGCTGTTACCTCTCAGACTATAAACACATTCAAACTTCCTCACCCTGAGAACAACACCTCAGCCCTGCATCCCTCCAGCACTGCCCACCACCCTCCGCTCTCTGCACTGCAGAGAAATGAGGTACAGGCCCCTCCAGGTATGCAGGAAGCACCTTCTCCCCTTCCTTCCACGGTCTCCTCAGCTACTGCCTTCTGCCCTGGAGTGGCTTATGGCCTTTGCCAGCAGAAAATCACGACACCGGGATCTAGTTTCTCTTGCAGTCTGTCCCCATGCCCCCAAGTACTCCCAGAAGCCTTTCCACAGAGCCCAGCTGGCATGTTCTCATGGGATTCCTTAGAGGGCTTAGGAGGCCTGAACCTCCTTTTGTGAAGCAGCAGGCAGAAGGATGGGGGCTGGAAAACTTCCAAGCCCCTAAAGAACCTCAGCACTAGTGGCCCAGACTTTCCACAGGTGAGCAGAGGTTAAGGCAGACATGATAACACGTCATCACTGCATGTGTGTGAAGGAACACTGATGGCAGGGAAAGTAGACTCTGTTAACCCTCAGGACATCACATTTGATCCCAGTGACTCTCAGCAAGTGATATGTAAGCATAGATCAGTAATATTTAATCCAGCATTTTGCTAATTTTAAGTTACATGTTCATTTTCATAGGGAAAATTCCCCCCATTCCTATAGTAGATGTGTGGCCATTTCACCCCATTACCCTGGGAGGCTCCATAGCCCTCTTGTTTAGAGCAACTGAGCTGCAGCCCTGGTCTGTGGAAGGGCCCAGCCCCCACGGGCCCATCTCACTGAAACAGGCCCCACCGACACCCTGGATTGCGGACTCAGCTCAGCTGAGCAGAGCACAGGGTCAGCACCAAGCTGGGGACTGGGCAGCTTGTGTGGTGCTCAAAGGAGCTGCATCAATGGGGCATCAGGCACATCCTACAGGCTTCACAGGCTGTGTGTCCATGACACCAGTTTCCCATGAGTACAAGGAATAAATGTCTTAAAGAAGGGGAACCTTTTTCTAATTTACACAAAGGCCCTAGAAGGTCAGACTAGCAGTGAAATTGCCTGCACAGTCCATCCCCTTGGCTGTCCTCAGGGGAGCAGGGCTGCTGAGGAGCAAGACCAGCAGGCCATGAAAGGACAACCAGGGGTCTTGCTTTGGCCTTGAGCTGGTCCCCACAGCCCGGGCCTGAGCCTCAGGATTTTAGCTCCAAATGTCTAGTTTTATGTGGTCCCCAAAGGTGACCCATGCCCATCTTCCCATCCAGGTTCCCAGAAAGCGGTGCCAGCTCTACTGTGAGCAGTGGGGGAGCAGAATGTCAAAAAGACCCCAAAGTGCAGGTTGACTGGTCAGCATTTCCATTCCCTGAGGACAGTACCATGGCCAGGGCAGCCAGTCAGCAAATGACGACCTTAATGCACCATGATGGCTCTTGCACCATGTTCACGAAGGACAGACCCGCCAATCAGACCTGAGCAATCTGGCAGCTGGACAGTCCTCCCTGGGCCAGGGCTGGAGACACCCACTTGCCTGCCCCTGGGTTCCCATGCAGGCATCCTTGGGAGGAAGTATCGGGGAGTAGAGCCTGGCTTCTGCACCCTCACGACCAGCAACCCCCACCCCCGACATCTCACCCATGTCACGAGACCCATCTCTTCAGTCACATGTCTAGAAGTGCCCTGGTTCTCCCAGCAGCTGTGCTCACCCCATATATGCAAGTTTTGTTCCAGGAACATTGTCATTTCCCCAGCTCCCATTTTCTTGAGGCCAGCCTCATGCTTGCCCCCATTTTTTCCTCCTGCAAGGGCTGCTTGAGCAGCGTGTCAAGCAGGCTCTAGGGATGAACATTTCAGAAGTGACCTGAATGGTCGTGGTCTCAGGGGAGGAGCAGACAGCGGAGACTGCAGCCAGCCTGTACCAGCAGGACCAGCCAGCACTGCATCTCCCTGTCCCCCACGCCCAGAGATAAAAGCCCTCAAGCTGTTTATATGTGAGTGCAAGAAGCAGGAAAAGGGAAGGACAGGGAGGACTGACGGGCAGCAAACATGCCTGATCCTCAGACCACGGACAGACTGGGGGGTGAGCCGCCGCGGAATCCCCCTCTCAGGCCCCCTGTCCCGCCCCCAGGATCGCTGGAGTGCAGTGTATGACTGTACCTGGCTACTCCAAGGGCTTCGGCTACCGGACAGGGCAGAGCTTCTCCGGGGAGTTTGACCATGCCTGGAATGCCGTGTACCTCGAGGGAAGATGGCACCTGGTGGACAGCACCTGGGGCAGCGGCCTGGTGGACACCACCACCTCCAAATTCACCTTCCTGTAAGTACTTGTCTCCGTACTGCTGGGCGTCTGGCAGGTGGAAGTGGAGGAGGCGTTGGGTTGCATGAAGCAGCAGGTGGAGAAGACCAAGTGGGAGGGGAAGGAGAGCCAGGAGGCCCCGTACGCCCACCCCTCCTGGGCTCTGAAGTGGGCTGGCTCCAGGCCAATTGTGAGGGCCAAGACCCTTTTGTCACCTCACCCTCCACTGACAAACTCCCCTCTCCTACTCCTTATAGCTCCCTCCACCAAAGCACTGAAAGCCTACAGCGTTTGCCCCAGGCCACAGGTGAGGAAAGGCAGGGCTAACAGCCTTCCTTAATTGTTGGCAGGTTTCCTTCCAGACTTTGGCCATTGACCTCATTACTAGGCACAAATGCCAGAATGTTCTCTTACTGCTTTGTCCAGACACCAGGCTCCTTCTCCTCTCTGGTCTGAGTGAGGCTGTATCACATTTCTGAGGAAAGGGCTGTGGTTTTTTGGAAAGGGGTGCTATTGGTGGTGCAGGGGCACTGTGAGGCACAGTGGGCCAGGGCAGCTGGGGTGCAGGGGACTGGAGCATTTCTGTCCTCTGGGGCTCTGGCCAACCCTGGCCTTAACCTAAGGCTACATACAATATTCTTCACGGATCATGATGTCTATCAGCAGCTCAGATCCCTTTTTATCTTTTTATTCAGAAAAATGAGTGTGCTCTCTCTGATTTGCAGCTTAAATCTTGACACTCCCACACATGAGACAAATACAAGCCATGTGCACACACATCCCACACGCAGGGCTCGCGTACTCACAGATACCCTCTTTACCTCCGTTATTCTCAACACTGCTCCTCTCAGGCAGAGCAAAGCCTCCCCCATCTCAGGAAGAGTCTCCCTGTTCTTCTCTCCATCTGTATTACTGACCTCCGGAGAGCCAACACTCCAGTCGGCCCTGGAGAGCCACAGAAGGTCCCACCAGCACAGCTGCACAGCAGAGCAACAAGCTGGGGTAGATGGAGGCAGTGAGTTCAAGCACTCTGTCTCCCTGCCTTCCCCCACCCCCACTGCCTGCTATGCAGGCTATGCCTTTGCCCTCTTCAAAGTTCTGATTGTCTTTGAGCATGAGGGAGTCAGTTTCCCCCATGACAAGCTAGGGCCCTGAGAGCAGGCCACAGATGCAGGCTGTGACCTTTCCTTAGAAGGGAAGACCCTGCCTTGGCTCCAATTTCTGGAAGCATCCACCGAGGAGGAGTCTCCAGTGCCCATGTCAGGGTTGGAGATGGTGCATCTTCCCATCCAGGGTGTCAACAGGACTGCTCCGGTGGGTGTGTTGGGCCCCGGCCTCCCCTGCATGGAGCTGGCTGCTAACCAGCTTGTCCTCTGCTCCAGCTACAATGAGTTCTACTTCCTCACCCACCCTGCACTATTCATTGAGGACCACTTCCCAGACAACAAGAACTGGCAGCTGCTAAAACCTCCTCAATCTCTGAGGCAGTTTGAGAACAACATGTACCACAAGAGTGAATTCTACAACAAAGGGATGCTGAGTGCCCATCCGGAGACCCCCATGATCAGAACAGGTGAGCCTGGAGCAGGTGCTGTTGTGCTAGCAGCAGGGATGGAGCATTTTGCACTGTCCTCCAGCACCCCACCTGAGACCGCGCTTTTGGGGTGTGCCTTCCAGGAGCATGGCCTGTGAGCTGAACACAAAGCCCGTGTGTGTGCATGTGGATGTGTGGGGGCTACTGAGGCAGCTCAGGCCATCAGGGCAAGGAAGGGACATAGGCCACATCAACAGGGACAGAAACAAGCTAGGGTAGATGGAGGCAGTGAGTTCAAGCGCTCTGTCTCCCTGCCTTCCCCTGCCCCCACTGCCTGGCCTGCAGGCTATGTCTTTGCCCCCTTCAAACTTGGTTTGTACTCAAACTAGCATAAACCAAGAAGGGGATGTGTCGGAAGGCTGAAGGTTTCCTAGCACCTGAGGGCTGGACACACAGCCTGGCCTGTCACAGGAGCCAGGGCTAGATGGTTCCTAGCTGGGTGGGTCTCTCTCAGCTCATATAGCAGGGAAATGGACTGCCTCGCCCCGACTACACACAGCCTCAGGAGCTCAGGTGCCCAAAGCTACTGGCCTGCTGTGTTCTCCCCAACTCCTGCTGGAGAGAATGCATGGCCTCAGCAGAGTTGGCATCTGGGTGTTGGTGGTCCAACACCCAGGTCAGGGAGCAGCAGGGGTCTCCCAGAACAGGTAGGGGCAGTCCCACCCAAGACAGGTGGTTGGGGCAGGCTTCCTTAAGGAGGTGGCCACTGAGCTGGGTCTTGGGAGAGGGGAACAGACATAGTAGCTAGACAGAGGTGGACATGTTCTAGGCAGCAGAGGAGAGGAGGGGACACAGTAGGCCCCCAACCTCCACACTCAGGCACCACTAGATGAGGGCTAGGCTCCAGCAGCTCTGCATGGCCAGCTCAGTATCCCTCCCTTCTGGAGGCAGGACCCAGCCATTTCCAGCCCACTCCCCTGGGGCTGGGCAGTGTAAGATGTGCAGCTTAGCCATCTCCAATGGCTGGACTGGGCTGACATTTGCTCCCCAAACCCTCACCATGGAGCCATAGCAGCTGAGTATGTTTGCACCCTCTGAGGCATACAGGGGCTAACTTGGGGGCCAGAACTGGTCACAAAAGAGCAGGGCCTTCTCTGGAAGATTATCTTATGCCTCTCCAAGGCCTTGGCACCTGGTCCAGTGCTGGGCACACAGCCTGGGCACACTGCAGAGCCCCGTTAAGTCTGGTCAACCCAGCCTCCCACACCTCAGCAAAGGACTGCCCGGCAGCACTGCCTCTGCCACTGGGGCCTCCATCTGCCCAGGACAGGAGGCCTGAGCTCACACTGACTATTAGCACGAGGTGCCTGTGGGTGGGCCGAGAGCCCCTGGGGAACTCCAACCCACACTGCAGGGCAAGGGGGCAGGCAGGAGCACAGATGTCCTCAAGTTAGTTCCAACTGCCTTGTCCCTTCCACCACACAGTGGCTTCCTTTGCCAGGTTGCTGAGCTCTTACATACTCTCCCAACTCCAAATACCTGGCAGCTCCCGCAGCCAAAATAACAGCAGGAAGTTGCTCACTTTGCGAATCTGTTTCCTGCACTTACAACAGATGGAGGGCTCGTTCAATGTATCACAGGCCATTGAACCACGGGAAAGAACTGACCAGGCCAAAGCAACACCAAGCTAATGTCACTGAGTGGAGTTTGCCTTTTTAAGAGACATAAAAATATAAACACCAGATTCCTTAACTTAGAGAAATCTAAATCTAAATATGATTCCATACATCTGATACATATTTACAGAGTATTTCGTTGTGGTAGGTAGTTATGTTAAGAGTGGGGATGGGAAGGAAGCAATATAGGGAAACTGAGGTGGGCAGAAAGGAAGAGAAGGAAGAAGGCACCTTGATGGATGGGGGGATGGAAAGCTGCCGGGCTCCAGGAGAGCACCACAACAGGAAAGGGGAGGAGGAGGAGACAGGGAGGAATAGAAGGGCCCTGTGCTTCCACAGGGGTCTGCGGGGGTGGCCAGTCCTTTATTTCAAGTCTTCCCCATCATTAAACACACTTTTGTCAAGATCCCTCTGGGTGAGGCACCGCTACCAGCCACTAAAGCCTGGCAGGAAATGAAACAGGCTAGCCCCTTTGCCACAGAGCTCACAGCCCAGCAAGGAGTTCAGACACTACACAAAGATGCCCATGGATGAACTGCAGCAGTGGAACATTCTCCGAAGGAGAGCCAGGGCTAGGAGAGAGGCTGCCAAGGAACTCAGCCTCAGCTGAGGGGTCTGGGTGGGCTTTTTTGCCTTCAGGACATTTCCACCTTATCCAGGTTTGGGGGAAGTGGTGGGGAGAGAGGAGCAGGAGGGAGGACCCCGAGGCATGAAGGGGTGCGGCCTTGGAGGACCTGAGAGAGTGCTTGATGCTGGGAGGCAGGAAGAGACAGGCTTCTCCATGGGTCTCCAGCTTGAGGGGTCTGACATGAGCCCAGGAGAGCCAGGTGGATGTTTTCAAGGGAGCCCTGAGACTGCTGCATGGGGTGCTGGGTGGTGCTCCACAATAGAAGGTGAATCGCAGGAGGATCTGGGCCTCACTGTGCAGGAAAGACTCAGTTATGAGATGAAACAGGACAGGGGTCATGAGCAGTGAGGAGCTGAGGTAGCTTCTGCCCACGGAGCTGGTTCACAAGAGAGGGGAGAGGAAGGTTTTCACCAAGAGGGGATAACAAGTCTGTTGATGTTGGTCACTTTCCTTTGGAGGTTACTGCAGGACAGATGTGGCATGCAGTGGCTAAAGGCAGTAGAGAAAACATGTAGACAAAGAAAATAGCACTAAAGCACAAAGAGTCACAATTTCAGTGTAACAGAAAGGGAAGCGATGGCATTGGAGTTAAGCAGTGCTCAGAGGGTGAGATGAGGGCCAGGCCTCAAAGAGTGGGGGTCGCAGAGGGAGGAGAGAACTTGCGGGAAGGCGTGGAGGCCAGCAGCCTGGGTCCTCCAAGGTCTGAGAAGCCTCATTATAGGAAGTAACTGGAGTGCCGGAGAGCTGACAGGCAGAGAGGAAACAGAGGCAGTGGGGGATGTGTGGGAGTGAGAGGCAGGTGAGGAGTGGGCAGCATCTGAGAGGGCTGGGACAGCTTTTGAGGTGGAGCAGCCGTGAAGAAGGTAGAGAGGCTGTCTAAGCGGCCACCCCGACATGCTGGCCCATGTGGGCTTCTCCCATTCCTGAAGTGGGAGTTGACATGGAGTGCAGATTCAGTCTATTCAGGCCTCTGTCCTAGAGCCCAGGCACAGTGTTCTGCCTCCCCACCAAGATCCCAGACTAGGAGAAAGTTGCTCATGACATGGATCAGACAGCCTCTGTCCTTCCTTTGCACTCATCTGTGAACAAGGCTGGGGAGGTTACTGGAGCTAGGGGCAGATGACCAACTTCTGAGAGAAGCAAGGCCAGGCTCTAAGAGAAGCCACTGCCCCTCCCTATAGCCCTGGGAAGGGCTATAGTAAGTTCTCATGGGCTGCAAAGACTGGAGAACTGACCACCTGTTCCTGAAAATCAATGACCAGGACAGATGAAGATGAAACCACAGGGCAAGGGGAGAGATGGCGGGTGGGGATGGGGGGGTTGCAAAAGACCCTCCTGTACACACACTGACTCTTCAGGACCCATTCCTGAAACATGGCTAAGACACACCTATGTAAGAATCATGGGGGTAAGGAGGGCTCAGAGAACTGCCCTGCCCCAACCTCCTGTGCACAGTCTCAAGGAGTGAAGCCATTCTCTCTAGGCTTAAGGACAATGTGTTGACATGACACAGATGCTGGAGGGAGCAAGGTGAAAGCTAGACCTGAGACTTGGAGGAGATAGTGCCCCTCCTCCCCCATGACCCTCTCTGGACACAGGCAACCTTTATCTAATGTGAATCAGATGGGCAGGATGCACACGTACAGCTGGGGGCTAATTTTTCTAGAGGCCCCTCAACTTTCATTTCTCTCAAAGAAAACCACCTGAAGGGAATAGGGACCCTTCCAGAGGTATGCTGCTGCTGGCTGATGCCATGCTCAGTGATGTCATACTGGTTCCTTAAAATGGATTGTGGTGAAAGTATTTACACCACAGAAGTGGGTAAGCACTGTAAGTCAGGACGTTTTTCTCCCAGGGAGACAGTTGTGAAACATTTACCAGTATATCAGCACATGCTAGACCCATCTCTCCTGACCCCGACTTTCTCTCCACAGTGAACGGGAAGGCCACGGTCACCATTGAGAGCTGTGCCCCGACGCTGTTCATGTTCATGCTCAACGGCAAGCAGGAGCATGGGCTGCTGAGCCTCAGGAAGAACGGGATGAAGCTGGAGGTGTACCCTCCAACCATGGGCACTCACAAGCTGCAGATCTTCGCCAAGGGCAACTCCGACATCTACAGCTCAGTGCTGGAGTACACGCTCAAGTGCAACTATGTGGACATGGGTGTCCGGCTGCCCGCTGAGCTTCACCAGCCCGTGGGCCCCAGCTGGTTCTCGGAGCAGATGGGCATCATGAAGCCCTCCCACCCTGACCCTATCATCCACACCAGCGATGGGCGCTGCTCCATCAGCTTCAGCGTGGAGGAGGGCATCAGCGTCCTGGCTTCCCTCCATGGGGATGATGGCCCCATCAATGAGGAGACACAGCGGCGCTACATCTTCCAGCTGCACTGGGAGAAGCGGATCGAGCTAAAAGTCCAGCTGCCCCATGCCGGCAAGTTTGCCCTCAAGATCTTTGTCAAGAAGAGGCAGGAACCAGGGAACTACATCTTCGTCTTCAATTACCTCCTATGCTGTGCCAACACCAAGGTGAACTGGCCCATGTTCCCTGAGAGCTTTGGCAACTGGGGGCAGGACAATGAGCTGCTGGAGCCTCTGTCTGGTGTGCTTCCTGCCAACCGGCACATCCCATTCAAATTGAAGCTGCACGGTATTGCCAAAGTCCTGGTAAAGGGGCAGGACACATGGCCCCTGACCCTGAACCATGAGGGCTACTGGGAGGGCAGCTGCAGCACAGCTGGCTGCCAGGAAGTCTATGTCATGGTGCTAGAGAATGCCAACCACAGCTTCTACTCCTACATCCTGAAATACAAAGTGAATGCCCAGTGAGGCCTGTGCCCCTGTCTTCCCATCCCAAAGGGCCAAGGCCAGACCTCCCCAGGGAGGGCTCAAGGGAAGTGCAGGGAGCCCTGGACACCACTGAGTCTGCATGAAATCCCTTCTAGGCCTCTGCCTCAGTCTCCCTCCTCTGCCACAGGAGCTGTGATCTTTGTGTTCTGAAGCCTTCACTCAGTTGTGGCTGTGACCGAGGGGACAGAAGCAGTGGCTCTTTAGAAGAAAAAGGTGCTATGTAAATCCAAGGTATTGTAAACTGTACACCCGCATCCAGATGCCCCTTCTCATAGAGTGCCGCTGCTGCTGCTGTTGTCAGGCTGATGTGGGAAAGCAGGGATATTGCCCAGGCTGACAGCTTTTCCCATGATGCTTCAAGAATTTTCCTCCATGTCCCAGGGGACCTGATTTGCAAGACTGAGTTGTCCTTGAAACACAGAGTCCCTTTCCAGCAACATCACAGTGCCTCTCCACAGCTCTGGCCCCCAGGGGATATTGGACTATCTTCTCCTCCCAGACCTGATCATCTTCTGCATCCCACTGCCTCTTCATTAGCTACTTCTTGTTCTTCAAGAGCCCTAGAAAAAGGGTGTGGTAAGGAAGCTAGCCGACCCACAACTGGCTGGAGGCTGATGGCCTCCACAGTCCCTAAGTATAGTCAGGAATATGACAACCAGAAAGTTGTGAGGAGACTCCAAAGTAAAGAGCAGGCCATGCCCACTGTGGGTGTCCGGGTGGGAGGGACAGCCTGGGTCTGAGGGTGGAAGACCTCCGGCTCTGCTCTGAAAGGAGTGTGCAGGGCAGTCAGTTCAGTCTAAGGCCTGGAGGGCACTCCCAGAGCCTGGGCCTCAGGCCCCTGCCGAGCCTCCACAGGGAGCCTCCAGAGGCAGCCAGGCCCTTCGGGAGCCTTGCGGATAGCCCTGAATAAGGACCGGGCACAGATCAGGTGGGTAGCACAGTGTGGCAGTGCCGAGGAGACTCACATCTTAGCAGGGCTCTGCCTGCCCCCAGCGTCTCTACCAGCAAAGCCAGGCTGGGAAGACCTCCAGCTGCATGGGAGCACCTTTTGTGCTTGTCTCAGAGAAAATGTCCTATCCCATCTCCTTTCCTCCCTTCTCTGAGAAGACACCCCGCTCCAGTCTCACGTTGCATGGGGACAGCTCAAGTCCCCTTGCTTGCTCAGACCCGGCCCAAGAAGCCTCAGCTGCCCAGCTGGCCCTCAGCAGCGCCTCGGGCTGGTGTTGCCATGGCAACGGAGGAACGGCTGGCTTCATTGAGGGCAGCTGAAAGGGAAAGGCGAGAGAGGCCCTGCCTGGCCACTGCAGCACCATCTTGGCACACAGACATGCTCCCTGCCGAACTCCCAGCTTCTCCAGCTCCATGGCCCCTGCCTGTCTCGGTGCCCCCCAACCCCTGAGAGCTGGCACTGCCTGGCACCTCTCCCCACTGAACCTCCACAGGCCTCCAGGCTCAACTACAGCCAGGGCCAGCTGGGACTCTCAAGGCTTCCTCTGTTGCATTCAGCCTCATATCTCTATATCCAACAAACGCTCACAGAGTGCTTTGGTAAGTGCCAAATCTTGGGCTACAGAGGTGAACCAAGGGGGCCTGGCCCCTGCCATCTGGAACACAGGGAGAGAAAACTGCCAGGGAGCAGCAGATTCCCCTGCCCAGTCCTGACTGATGATGCAGGCTCCGGACACTTCTGTTCATCGTCCCCTGGGATCCCTTCCCCAAAAGTCCCCACTGCCACCCAGCAGGAACCTAGCCCAGGGCCAGCTCACAAGGGTGCCCATCATCTAATAGGCCAGGGGCCTCCAGCATGAGGGGTGCCTCCCCTGGAGAGGCTGAACTGCCCTGGCCTGTCCTGCGCCCTCCACAGTCTCTGCCACCGAGGCCACCCAGCCAGCCTCGTGTCACTCACACCTGAAAAATGCACAAAGACCCCAGAGACATAACAGCTATGCACCACCACAGGGAAACAAGGACAGTCTTACACCCTGAAAACAGCCTTTTTTGCACACCTTTGATTTTATGGGCTGAAAGAAATGTGTTTGTTTCATCAAAATAATAAGTGCCTTCGATGGCGCACGTCATTCACTGGACCCCACGCTGGCTGCCTCGCCTAGTCCTGCTCTGCTGGAGACCTTTTAATAAAAGATATACCTTTTGATATGCAGTATAATTAATCAGTACATCCTGGAGTATGCAGAGAATGCCACCCAGCAAAATAGGAGCTGTCCCCAGCACCAGAGAGGGAAGGCCCCGCCTCTCAAAGCACTGCAGGGCATCGGCAAGCCCCTCCCTCCCATTTAACCAGGCACCCCGTTTGCAAAGACAGCTGTAGGCGCAGTCAGAAAATCACCTGCATTTCTTTCCACTGAAGTAAAAATACATGAAAAGAAATCTAATCTTCATGAATTTTTACACGCATGCTGCTCAGGGTAGACATTCGGAGTTGCATTTTGAAGGCTTTTCTTCAAATCCCCATCTTTGTTTCCCGGGCGACGAGTACCAGTCACCGGCGGAAGGGCACGGGCGCCCCCAGGTGTCCAAAATGCGGAGCTGCCGGCGCTGCACACCGCGAGGCTGATCTATCACCAGGCTTTTTAGGGAGAACTTGAAAATGCTGTGGAGGTGTTTATGTTAAAATCACTAGGTGTTTGCTCGTGGCTTCTCAGCACTTCCTCACGTGTACACAGAGGACATCTCTGTCACGCACAAGCTGTGAGGGCATCCTGGGGGACAACCTGGTGTGTTGAAAAGACAAAGGATGTGATGGGACTGTTTTGCCTGGAAATCACTTCTTGAAACAGAAGCACTGGACATAGGACTGGATGGGGCAGCTTTGACTACACTCATTACTATACCAATGAAGGATTGGAACCTGTCAAACTCAGAGAGCATCTCCTTGCAAGTCCCAGGATGGCAGCCCCCAGGCCACACAGGGCAGAAGGGAACCGAGGCTGGAGGAGTGTGAGCAGAGGCACTGCAACCACAAGTGCAGTTCACTTCTTTTCAGCTTGTTCAGAAGTGCCACCAGCTCAGCTGGACTCCATTTTCAATCTGATTATGATCATTGTGAGTTCCCCATATGTTACATTGTCCTATCAGGACAGCCTCCTCACTCCCTGCTGAGATTAAAAGGAAATAAATAGACTAACTGAAGCATGAAGGATTTCAGCTAGACATAAAGAACTATTTCCTGTTGTTAAGCAGGAGGGACAAGTTGCCAAGAAAGTTTGTGAAATCCTCTTCTCAAAGGACTTGAAAAGGAGAAAAGTTTTCCCAGTGGTCTGAGGTTTTAGATGCCATGTTCACTAGGAGGAGTGGGTTCTCTCCTCTCCAAACCAATTAATTCCTGAGATAGTCTGGTCTGCCTACAGCAAACAGAGGGTTAACGGCATCACTACGTCATTTGCTATTGGCAAAATTTTCAAAGATGGTGTGCCTCTCTAGCCCACCTTGGTTTATCTTAGGTCTATAATTTCTTTTCATTTGGAGTAAGTAGTAGGCAATCGAAAGAGGTGATTACTTCTCATAATGTGTGCATTGAGTTGTGTGGGCCGGTGGCTGTTGAGTGTGCTTTCCCCACGTTGTTGCTGGTGTTGTTTTTCAATAAAATTTATATTCATTTTTATCCAACAATGTAATTATCGATTCATTCTTACCATGGATCTCACAAGGTGGGGAGTGGGGAGAAACAGGAAAAACACTTTCATGTTCAAAGAAAGCCCTAGAAAAAAATCAATGTCCCAGCCAGTTGAATGTGACGGTGAGATGCAAATGGAACGTCAGGCAAATAGCTATTTCACATTAAAGAAAACATAATTAGGTTAGCTCCAGCCACTCTGCCTCACATGCCTTTGAAGAACATGAAGGCACTGTTTCTTTCACTGACTCTTGTTTAACTTGAACATTTTAAAGTCAATCCTAATTTCTTTTTATAGGGGGAGAAAAAAAGGGTACCAAAAACACCTATCAGCCTACTTTTCTTTTATTTTGACTGTATGTAAATATATACTTCTTGATATTCATATACATGCAGAAACTTCCCAGCAGGTCACCTAAGCAGATTATTCATAAATTAGACATTTAGAGAAATACAGAAAATGAAAATCCAGACATTTCTGAGAAGCTGCTGTAACCATGGAGACCATTCTCGTAGCTGTAGTGTGAAGGACAAAAAGAACTTGTGTTCCCAAATCTGGCTTCGTCATGTCTCTCGCTGCTAGATCCACAAAAACGAGGCCCAGCATGCTTCTCCTTAGGAAAGAGACCCGACAGCATATTAAGAGGAAGTCAGAAGAAACAGTCTTCCACACAAAAGAAGGAGTAACTCTTGAGTTATTAGAACCGTCTGAAAATGCCATCCCCAACGCTGGAGTGGATGACCTCCAATGTCCCTTCCAGTCCGGAGAGTTTGTGATGTCGTGTCTCTGTGAACAGATGCTGGCAGGCAGTGGGCCCGGGGTTGTCAGTTATAGAACATCTGAAGGGCCCTGCTGTGGAACATCTGAAGGGCCCTGCTGTGTTAAGAGCCTGCCCCTGGAGCCCCCAGCAGACTGCACTGCTGGCTCCTCTCTTGCCTGAGGGCAAGGGGCTGGAGAAAGCCCAGCAGAGGGACCAAAGGAGAAAAACAACCTCTGACAGGATGTTGGTTCTGTCTGATTTTGCAAGCAGAACTAAAGGAGACTGAAAGTTAACTGGGATGTTTTCTTTGGGGTGTCCCAGAGGCACCTCCGAGTCAAAAGATGCTAAACTGAAGTTACTTTTCTCCCCCAGATTACTCCCAACTCCTCCTGGGCCCCCAGTTCAGTAAATGCATCCTATCCAACCAGATAACTAAGTTAGACTCATGGTGGTCACTGGTGATGAAACCCAGTCCCTTCTGGATGTGTCTCACCTCCTACCTGCTCTCCCAACTCCACCTTCGCTCCTTTCCCACGACCCGCTACAGCCAAGGTTCTCATCATCTCAGCTATAGTGTTTATGTTTTATACTTCCTATGGTGAGATGATGCTGCCCGGCCCCATCACTGTCCATACTGGCCTCCCATTCATATATTCCTACAGCACCAGGATGATCGGGTTGTTAAGACAAAGTTTCCAAGAAATCCTTCCGGAAGAAGCTCACCATCTCTGGAAAGACATAATTGGTGTTAGGCACTAGTGGGAGAGGTAAGTCTTCAAACAAAAACTGGTTTTTATAGGGAATCAGGTAGAAGCCCTGTCTCCTCTTTCTCTAGAGACAAGGTGCCAAGGCTACCCAGCCAGCCTCATGTCACACCTGAAAAATGCACAAAGGTCCCAGAGGCACAACAGCTATGCACCACCACAGGGAAACAAGGGGAATTTTATACCCTAAAAACAGCTTTTTTGCACACCTTTAATTTTATGGGCTGAAAGAAATGTGTTTCATCAAAATAATTAGTGCCTTCGATGATGCATGTCACTCACTGGCCTCGCACTGGCTGCCTCAGCCTACTCCACTACTGGGTGAGGGTATGCAGGGTGGCTCTTCATACCACACTCAGGCAGGGGACTCAACAGGGTGCAGGGGTGGAGCCCCACCTGAGGTAAACAAGTTCCATCCTGAAGCCAGACTCCACATGCATGGCTCCCAGGTTATTTCCCTTCTGTCCTCCCGGACCAGCAGCAGCATAGATCATATGTTCAGGTGGGCCAGTTGTATTCCCAGGAAAACAGATGCTGAGACATAGTTAGGAATGCAAGCAGTGTGCTGTAGGGCAATACATGTGGAAGGTAAAAGGGAAGGGGAAGCAGGAGGAGGCAGAGAGAAGCTCAGACAGTGGTGCAAGTCTGACCAAGTCCCAACCAACCCAACAGGGAGTTTCAAAGCAAAGATTTTTATTAGAAGAGTCTGGAGCTGCACAGAAATGTCCAGGCCCTAAAGAAACCATCACGCTCAGCCACTTGCTGGGGCTGCCTGGCAAGCGCCTGGCCCCAGTTCAAAAGCTCAGGCAGACCCCGAAGGTGCTAACCGCTGGAGACTCTCCACTACCTACGCTCCTTGCAGGGAATCAGCAAGTTCTTCCAGAGCAGCACACACAGGTTAACTTGCCTATGCTACGGAGGGTTCAGGAAAGACTGGGTGAAGGTTCTGGGTGTGAAGTCAGATACCCAAAGCCATCTGGGATCCAGCAATCACTGGGGCGGTTTCAGAAGATGGTTTGTGGAAGGGACAGGGGCCACTACATAGGAGAAACATGTACTCCAAGGGCTTACCCTCAAGGTGTTGTGGACTAATTTGATGAAAGGCAGCTTCTTTCTTACTTCTCCTTCTCTGCCTTTTGCCCCTGACACCCAGGGAAACCTGAACACAACAGCCAAGAGGATCGGTCCATGCTCCACTCTTACTTAAAACTGGCGAATGGTTTCCATTGTTCAGGGATGAGACTAGACCCCCACTCTGGCCTTACATTGCTTCCTTCACTCTGTCTCCCATGACTCTCCCTAATAGCCCCTTCAACCAGGCAGGCCATGGACCTCCCACCAGTGTCCTTTATACGTGCTATCCCTTCTAGCTAGGATGCCTTTTCCAGCCTAAGGAAGCTCTGCCTGGCCTTCATGGATCAGGCCAGCCCACCCCTCTGTCAGAGCTTCCTAGCCCTCCCACTGCCCAAGCCATGGGGGGAATTATCTGCCCATATTCCATGTTCATGTTACACTTTGTTGTTTATCTATTAATCCAGAGCCTTCTACAAGATTCTAGGATTGAGGAGGTACTTGGAGGTTCTGCCGCTAAGGTGTGAATTCCTTGACAACACATGCTTTGGTTCTGCTCCTTGGCACACAGTAGGTGTTTGGTAAATGCTTGGCAAGTGTTTCACTGGGGAAACAGAGAGGCTAGGAAAACAGGGCCAGGGAAGTACTATCGCCCAGCAGTCCATAACCACCCACTGACCATTTGTCAAAGCACGTTCCCATTTCACCAGGGCTGGCCCTTGTGCTTTCTGCCCAACTCAGGATGCCACATCCTGGACACTGAGGAGAACCCAAGATTCTCTCAGAGGAGGGCCCCATCCTGGGGAGGGCTGGGAATGGAGTAACCACCCTGGAGGAGGCTGAGGATGCAGCTAACTGTAGTCTTCAAAGGAAGAGGCCCTTTACCAGGTCCAATGCCTAAAAGAAGACACACACAAACTATGTAGAAGATAGAACAAGTCCTGAAAATAGGACTTGGTCTTGACTAGAGAAGGATGGCCATCTTGTCTGTGAAGGTGGGTAGCACAGGGTGGTCAGGGATTCTTTGGCTGTGAACAGTTTTAATGGAATTTTCTTTCCTTTATCTAGATTTGTTCCTGCTCCAAATATTCTCCATGGCTCTGTTTGAAGATTGTGTAACCTATGCTTGACGCTTCTGTTTAACCCAGAATGACATAAAAATTTACCTGAGGGCACCTGTCAATCCCACTCCCACCCACCCAGAGACTGACAAACAAACCTTTCCATGGGAAAGCTTCTAAAGCCCCAGAACCTGTTTTCTCAGGAAAGAGCTGCAAAATGCAAATGTAGCTATCTATGGTCTAAAGGCATAAACATTTTCTACAGGCAAAGCCTGAGTATGTGGTGCTATCCTGAAGACAGTTGATATTATGGAAAGCAATGCTCCAGGGAACACTCAGACTCATAGTTTCTTTGAGCACAGTTGTCCTCAAGGCTGATCCTCTGAAGAGGAGCCCCTGCAGGATGAGGTGTAAAAAAGAATGCACCACAAAGTGCTTGGTGTATCCAATGGCAAAGCCGAGCCATCAAGGTTTGAGAATGAGAAGGCCACCTGGACAGGGCCCACCAAGAAAGTCCCTCTCCCAACTTAAACCAGCACTCTAGATGCTTGCTCATCATTGCCTGGGGTACTGGGTTTATTTAGACGGATTCTGAGGCCATATCTGGGCTCTGCAGGAAAGAGTGTCATGACTAGCTAGCAAGTTGTAGACAATGGATTAAAGGGTGAGGTGTGCTAGGTATTTGCCAATCCTAGCTTAAAGGTAGCCAAATCAGGGCTGAGACCAAAATAATGAAGGAGACTGTTTAGTCTGTTCTTGCACTGCTAATAAAGGCATATCTGAGACTGGGTAATTTATAAAGGAAAGAGGTTTAATTGACTAACAGTTTGGCATGGCTGGGGAAGCCTCAGATAACTTAAAATCATGGTGGAAGGGAAAGCAAACATGTGCTTCTTCTCATGGTGGTAGCAAGAAAAGTGCTGAGCAAAATGGAGAAAATCCCCTTATAAAACCATCAGGCTGGGCATGGTGGCTCATGCCTGTAATCCCAGTACTTTGTGAGCCCGAGGTGGGTGGATCACCTGAGGTCAGGAATTCAGGACCAGCCTGGCAAACATGGTGAAACTCCGTCTCTACTAAAAACACAAATATTAGCTGGGTGTGGTGGCAGCCACCTGTAATCTCAGCTACTTAGGAAACTGAGACAGGAGAATCACTTGAACCTGGGAGGAGGAGGTTGCAGTGAGCTAAGATTGTGCCAATGCACCCCAGTCTGGGCGACAAGAGAGAGACTTCATCTCAAACAAACAAACAAAAAACCGTCAGATCTCGTGAGAACTCACTATCATGAGAACAGCATGAAGGTACCACCCCCATGATTAAATTACCTCCCCCTGGGTCCCTCCCATGACACATGGAGATGATGGAAACTACAATTCAAGGTGACATTTGGTTGGGGACACAGCCAAACCATATCAGAGGCTATTCAGACCAGTGAAGAGCACTAGCTTCCCACAAGCTAGCTTATGGACTGACAACCTGTCAGCTTTTAAACCAAAGGTCCCAGGATGTGCTGAGGGCCTCCTGACATCCCCTGGGCTCCAGCCAGATTCTACCTAGCATGCATGCCACCCAGTTCAGAGGACACAAATGCACACAGGCATATCACTCCAGGGAGAAGGAGCCTAGGCTGAGCGTATTTGCTCTTTTATCTCCATGATTAAACAGTGCCTTGAATTTAGAATGAGTGATCAGTAAATTTTTGAAGTGAACATTGCCTTGTCATTTCAAAAACGAAATGATAGATCTCTGGGTTGTTTACATGGCTGTTGACCAAAACGGCTGTTGAGTTACAACATCCTAAATAGTCATTTCCTTCTTTTGCTCAACTAGGAAAGCATATGCACAGCAGTGTACTCCTTTGCCCCTGTGGGAAATATATATTTACAGGAAGAGAAAAATTGCCACCTGGCTGGGAGTGCTCATGGTGTCTGCCTCTGGGAAACAATCAGGGCATGGGCAACCAATCAATGGGAGGACTGCCGTTCTTCTCGGGGGAATCCACCCGCCCTGAGCATGTGCTGAGATTGCTTTGTTTCCATCAGAGGGAATGGCTCACTGCCTCTGTGACACAAGGAATCAGCCATCATTTTGCCCTGGCTGTGCAGGGAGGACCAAGGCAGTGACGTCCCCCTTTATGGTGGCAGGGGCAGCTATAGAGAGGCTGGTGGCATGAGGACAGAGGGACAGCCACAACCACGAGTGCACAAGAACAGCTGGGCTGCATGACTGATAAAGTGCAGATATTAGGAGTGGGGAGCCCCTGGCGGCTCTCAACTGGGTGAAGGATGGTGGTGAGGAAAAATGAGGAAGCGTTTATTTAAAACAACATGACGGTGGGAATACAGATTGCCTGGTGAACACTTTGCTGATATTTATATATGTATTTGAATGTATGTCAACACCAAAGAGGTCTGCAAATTAACATCCACCATTTTATTATATTTAAAAAGTTGAATGAAGCCAAGATACTGGCGGCACTTCAAGGCTGTCCCCTCCTCCTAGCCCCACCCTAGGGACTAGGCAAGCGTGGGCACCATGAACCTTTTGGCATTCATCTCATGAGTATCAGATCCCCTTCTCCATCTCCCAGGAGCAACACAGTGGAGAGAACACGTTAACCTGATCATGGGAGGGCATTCGCTCTGGCAGTAAAAGCTTCACTTGACATTTTTAAAGCTCAACAAGAGTGTTAAAGTCTATCTTTAAAAGAAGCAAATGGGCTTCTTTCTGGAAAGATGGCCTCTTAGCCGCTGGTCCCCTGTTTGACTGAAATCTGTCTTGTGTGGTCAGGAGTCATTACTGTATGATTGAAGCCTCGAGTTTTCCTCTATACACATTGATTTGACTTGGAGAAGCCCTGTGGACCCCGCCTCAGCTCTGGCTGTAAGGAGGCTGGGGAGGCCTGTGGCTCAGCTCCTGTTTAACAGCAAGTAGGAGAGTGTGCCAGCTAAGAGCACACACCTGGAGCCGGCCACCTGATTCCTAACCCCAGCTCTGCCAGCTCCCAACTGATTTGTGCAAGTTACTGAGCCTCCCTGCCTTTGTTTCTTCATCAGTAAAATAGGGATACTCACAGCACCTACTGTGTACACTTCTTATGGGGATTAAGTGAGCTAACACTGGTACGATGACCAGAAAAGTCCCTGGCACATAGTAAGTACTCAGTAACTGTTGGCTACCATCACGACACAGCAGTCATTGTCAGCATAATGGGGATGACACTGATGTGTTGTTCCCTAAGGAATCCAAAAGTCTCAAGCCCCTCATAAAATCATAGCAGTCACTGATTTCAATGCAGAAATCCTATATACAATATACAATCAGCCTTTCCAAGAATACTTCCAGGGACCAGGAGCTCTCCACTCCATAAGGCAGCCATTCATTACTGGATACCTATGTTAAGGACTTACCTATACATAACTGCCTTAAATTAGGGCAGCTGAACCAATCCACCCACTAGGCTCGGTGAGTTGTCTACTATATGCCAGGACAACCATGTAGTGGAAGCCCTGAGTTACCACTACAAAGCCTAGCTTGAGTCTGGGGCTTCTGAGGACTAGGTAGGAGCAACTGCAACATACTCAGACAAGGAAGGGAGCCCAAAGAGCAGATGAAAAGAAAAAGAAAACCTCCCACTCAAGAGAGCTGTAAATCAGAAACCACATGAAGAAAATTAATGGTTAAAAAAAAATAGTGAATGGTTTTCAAAAATACAATCTGCATAGTGAATGGTGAGACCACCTCAAACCCTGTGTTACTTAACTCCCCAAATTTGGCTGTCTAACTTTTGTCCTCAAAGCAAAAACTGGAGGATATCACTCTGAAAAAAATGGATCAACCCAAAAAAAAAGGCCCACAGATACCATCTGTGAGTAGCGCCCCAGTGAAAAGACCAGCAACCCATCTGCCCATCTCTGGGAAGCCAGTCAGTCAATTCCTACACACACACACACAGTCTGCAGATGGCATTTGTGGTGATTTGAATTGGTGCTCCTACATTCAAAAAGTAGAGCCTAATTCCCATCCTCTTAAGTGGAGGCCATACTTAGTGACTCTCTTCTGACAAATAGAATGTGGCAGAAATGATGGTGTGTGACACTCAAGACTAAGATATAAAAGGCATTATAGCCTCCTCTTTCTTTCCAGATCATTTGCTCTCAGCAAAGCTAGCTGCCATGTTGTAAAGATGCAGCCTCTGGAGAGGCCCACATGGTGAAGAACTGAGCCCTCCTGCCAACAGCCATGTGAGTGAGCTATTTTGGAAGAAGATCCTGTGAGGATTTTGCAGCCCTGGCCAGCTTCTTGACTGGAATCTCATGAAAGACCCAGAGCCAGAACCACACACTTTAGCCATTCCTAAATTCCTGACCCTCAAAAGTTGTGAGGTCATAAAAAGCTTACTGTTCAAAGCTGCTAAATTTGGGAGTAATTTGTTACACAGCCATAGATAGCTAATACAGCATTTTAGTATCTCATTTTTTTTTTTTTTTTTTTTGAGACAGGATCTGGCTCTGGTTCCACTGCCCAGGCTAGAGTGCAGTGGTGCAATCTCAGCTTACTGCGACCTCTGCCTCCCAGGCTTAAGCCATCTTCCCACCTCAGCCTCCCAAGTAGCTGGAACTACAGGCATGTGCCACCACACCCAGCTAATTTTTTTTTTTTTTTTAAAAAGATGGTGTCTCACTTTGATGCTCAGGCTGGTCTTGAAGTCCTGGGCTCAAGCATTCCACCTACCTCAGCCTCCCAAAGTACTGGGATTACAGGCATGAGCCATTGTGCCTCACCTGTATCTCAATCTTAAAAAGGGCTTTGAGAGGACTTCTAAAGATCCCCAGACTTAAGGAAAATGTCTGACCTACAGGAGCCCCACAAAGAGAATGATAACACTAGCAAACACTGTCATCGTGCCTAGTTTGTGCCAGAATCTGCTGAGAATTAAATTATCAAAGACATATTTCAATGAATTTTCCAGAATTGTGAGACACTCATAGAGCAGTGAATGAAAACAGACCCACACTAAGGCTTGTGATTATGAATTTCAGATCACTAGAAACAAACAAGTCCTCCAGAGAAGAAATAAAGCAAGTCACCTGGAGCAGATCAGGAATCAGAATGACTTCACACTAGCAATGCTGAAAGTGAGAAAACAGTGGCACCATACCTTCAACATTATGCAGAATAATTTCCAACCTCGAGTTCTATCCTCAGTTAAAATTTCAATCAAGGGTGAGAGTAGAATAAGAATATTTAGAAACATTAAAAGTCTCAAAGAAAATCCACCTTTCATGAGCCATTTCTCTGGTGGAGTGCTCCACCCAGTGAGGGTCAAAGACCAAGAAAGAGGTCTGCCTGGAACCAGGAAGCTCCTTCACAAAGAAGAGACAAAGGAAATTCCTGAGAGGATAGTAATGGGATGTGTCTGGAGAACAGCTGTGCAGTGAGCAGGATGAACACAGTCCAGACAGGAGCAGGACAGACCTGTCCAGGGGGCATGTCATAGGGAAAAATAAAATGGGACTGATAAAGTGGTTACCTGATGTAGTTGACATTATTGGGGGAATTGTAGATTGCTATTTAGGACTTTAGAGGACCGTTTGGTGAAAGGTATGCGGAAAACTAAGCAAATGCTAGCTCCATGGGGAAAATTTGTACAAAGAAAGCAAATGTAATTGTAGTGTACTATATGTGGATATTTACATGGCCATAATAATGTAAATGCCAAGTATTGATGTGTTAGGCACTGTGTTCGGACATCTATCTGGAGCCATTCCAGCCCCATTCTCCCTTTCCCATCTTCCACTCTAGAGCAAGCAAATTCCCACTTTCTCTTAGTAATGCTTGGTAGATTTTTTATGGAGTCTTGCACATCTTTTATTAGATATGTTTCTGGGCATTTGCACGTGTATTTTTGATAATGTGGTAAATGGTATTCATTTTTAAGTTCATTTTTTAATTGCTTATTTCTAATGAGTAGAAATACAACCCTTGTCATGCATTGACCTAGTATTCAATGATATTACTAACTTTACTAATTAATTCTAATCATTTATAGGGAAGTCCTTTTGGATTTTCTACACACAGAATCATGTTGCCTATGAATAATTATCTTTTTTCACTTTTGTTTTAGGTTCGGGGTGGGTATATGTACAGGTTTGTTATGTAGGTAAATTGAGTGTCATGGCGGTTTGGTGTACAGATTATTTTGTCACCCAGGTAATAAGCATAGTACACAATAGGTATTTCAATCCTCACCCTCCTCCCACCCTCCATCCTCAAATAGGCCCCAGTATCTGTTGTTTCCTTCTTTGTGTCCCTACGTGCTCAATGTTTAGTTCCCACATGTAAGTGAGAACATGTGATATTTGGTTTTCTGTTCATATGTTAGTTCACTTATAGCCTCCAGTTCCATCCATGTTTCTGAAAAGACATGATCTCATTCTTTTTTATGGCTTTGTAGTATTCCATGGTATATATGTACCACATTTTCTTTATTCAGTCTACCATCGATGAATATTTAGGTGGATTCCATATCTTTGCTATTGTGAATAGTGCTGTAATGAACATTCACATGCATGTGTTTTTATGGTAGAATAATTAATATCCGTTTGGGAATATACCCAACAATGGGATTGCTGGGTCAAGTGGTATTTCTGTTTTAAGTTCTTTGAGAAATCATCAAACTGCTTTCCATAATGGCTGATATAATTTACATTCCCACCAGTGGTATATAAGCATTCCCTTTCCTCCACAACCTTGCCAATATCTGTCATTTTTTGACTTTTTGGTAGTAGCCATTCTGATTGATATGAGGTGATGAATAAGTATCTTTTTCTTCTCTGTCATTCTACCTTTTATTTCTTTTCCAGATCTGATTGTGCTGGGTAGAAGTGATGATGGTAGTAGGTATTATTTGCACATTCCCAATCTTAAGGGTGAAAGTGCTCAATATTTCACTATTCAGGTGATGTTAAACAAAACTCGCATGCCTGGAATAAACTCAGCTTGGTCATAATATATTATTCTTTTTATATATCACCTTTTATATATCATTTGCTTTGGTCATAATTTGTTTAGGATTTTAACATTTGTATTCATAAGAGAGTCTATAGTTTTCTTTTTTTGAAATGTCCTTCTCAGACTTTGTTTCAAGGTTATGCTGGTCTTATAAAATGAGAAGAGAATTATTTCCCCTTTCGTCATTCTCTGAGTTTGCTGTGTAGGCTTATTCCTTGAATATTTGGAAACATTCACTGGTGAAGTCAACTGAGCCTGATATTTTCTTTGTGGAAATTTTTTCAATTAAGGATCGGTTTTAAAATTATATATGACTCTTCATATTTTCTATTTCTTCTTGTGTCCATATTGGTATTCTGAGTTTTTAAAAGAATGTATTCATTGTGCTTAAATCTGTACAGTTGTTGACAAAGAGTTGTTTATGCTTTTTGTTAGAGTCTGGTGAGATCTGCACTTGTCTGTTTTATTATTTTTATTCCTGACATTTGTAATTTGTACCTTTACTTTTTTTCTTGGTAAGTCTAGTTAGAGGTTCAATCAATTTTGCTAGTCTTTTTAAAGAACTTTTGACTTTGTTGTTTTCTCTATTGTACATTCATTTTCTAATTCATTACTACTCTTTATATCTTCCTTCTTTCTATTTTCTTTAGGTTTAATTTGCTCTTCTTTCTTTTTAAGATAGGTATTTAGATCATTCATTTTCTCAGTGCTTTTCTTTTCTAAAATGCTAATTTAAGGCTACCAGTTTCCCTGTGAGCACAACTTCAATTGCACGCACAGAGTACAGTTGTTTCATGATAATTCATTCCAAAATATTCTGTACTTTCAATCATAATTTCATTTCACCCATGTGTATTTACACGGTGAATTGCTCAATTTTGCTTAATTTTCAAACACTTAGGTATTTTTAAAAATACTATCTAAAATTTATTTCTAGTTTAATTCTACTACGTCAAGGATTATATTACTTTAATCATTTGAATTTGTTGAGCATTTCTTCTCAACATATGTTTAATATGAGATTTATTTATTTATTTATTTATTTATTTTTGAGATGAAGTTTCGTTCTGTCACCCAGGCTGGAGTGCAGTGGCGCAGTCTTGGCCCACTGTAACCTCTATCCACCTGCTACAAGCAATTCTGGTGCCTCAGCCTCCTGTGTAGCTAGGATTACAGGCACATGCCACCAAACCTGGCTAATTTCTGTATTTTTTAGTAGAAATAGGGTTTTGCCATGTTGGCCAGTCTGGTCTTGAACTCCTGGCCTCAAGTGATCCACCTGTCTCAGCCTCCCAAAGTGCTGGAATTACAGACATGAGCCACTGCGCCCAGCCAATATTAGTTTTATTTGTATTTGAAGAGGGACATATTCTGAAATTTTAGGATGGAATCTTCTTCATAAGTCCATTAATTGAAGTTTGTTAATCTTATTTCTCAAATCTTTTACATCTTTACTTATGTTTGCTGAGAGAGATGTATTAAAAACATCCACTGTAGTTAAAATTTCCTTTTCCTTCTATTTCTGCCAGTTTTTTTTCCCTGAGCCTATATTATTAGTGCCATACAATTCAGAATTTTTTATCTTCTTACAGATTGACACTTTATCATCATTAAATCTCTTCTTTTTTACTTCTATTTCTATTTCTGGTTTAAAAAAATGTTTTCATCATTAATGAGTATTGAGTTTTGTCAAATGCTTTCTCCATCTATTAAAGGGATTATATAATTTCTGTTTGCTCGTTTCTATGTTTTTTGAGACAGAGTTTCACTCTTATCACCCAGGCTGGAGTGCAATGGCATGATCTCGGCTCACTGCAACCTCCACCTTCCAGGTTCAAGCAATTCTCCTGCCTCAGCCTCCCGAGTAGCTGGGATTACAGCTGCCTACCACAACACCTGGCTAATTTTTGTATTTTATAGTAGAGACAGGGTTTCACCATCTTGGCCAGGCTGGTCCCGAACTCCTGACCTCAGGTGATCCGCCTGCCTTGGCCTCCCAAAGTGCTGGGATTACAGATGTGAGCCACTGCCTCTGGCCTATATAATTTTTTATTTCATTAATGTGATATTGATTTCTTATTGCTGTGGTAACAAACTACCATAGAACTAGCGACTTAACACAAATTTATTGTATATTCAAAAGTACAAAATGAGGTTCACTAGGCTATACTCAAGGTGATAACAGGACTGTGTTCTTTTCTGGAAGCTCTATGGAAGAATTAGTTTTTGTATTTTTTACAATTTCTAGAGGCTGCCTGCATTCCTTGGATTGTGGCCCCCATGCATCTTTATAGCCACCAATGGCCAGTGGAGTCCTTTTCATACCACATCACTTTGATACTCTTCTGCCTCCCTCTTCCACACTTGGGTCCCTGTGATTACATGAGGCCCAACTAGATAAACCACGATAATCTCCATATTTTAAGGTCAGCTGATTAATTCCATTTGCTACCTCAATTTCCCTCTGGCACCTTAATTTCCCTTTGACATGTAAGATAATTACAGATTGCAGGGATTATTAGGACACAGACGTTTTTGGAGGGCTGTCTCGCATTCATATGAGATAAACTGCATGTTGTTATGACGTATTAAGCTTGTTCTTTATTAATAGATTTAATTTGCTAATATTTTATTAATGACTTTTGCATTTGTGTTCATGAGGAATATTTGTCCATAAATTTCTTTTTAAATAATGTCTTTGTCAGCTTTTGGTATCATGGTTTTGCCAGCCTAATAGAAGAACTTGAAAAGAATTCTTTCTCTTCTACTTTCTACATGAATTTAGGTATGGTTGCTACTATTTCTGTTTGTGTGTTTGTTTTTAAATAGCTTTATTGGGATGTAAATTTTAGATCATAAAATTCACTCTGTATAAGTGCACATTTAAATAATTTTTATAAATTCTTAGAGTTGTGCAGCCATCACTACAATCCAGTTTTAGAACATTTAAGTTACCTCAAAAAGCTTCCACATACCCACAGCCCCAGGCAACCACTACTTTGTAAGATTTGCCTTCCTGACTTTATATAAATGGATTCATACAATATATAATCTTTTGGCTTCTTTTACTTAGCATTTTTTTTTTTTTGAGATGGAGTTTCATTCTGTCACCCAGGCTGGAGTGCAACGGCGTGATCTCAGCTCACTGCAAACTCCATCTCTGAGTTCAAGCAATTCTTCTGCCTCAGCCTCCCCAGTAGCTGGGATTACAGGAACCCACCATCATGCCCAGCTAATTTTTGTATTTTTGTAGAGATGAGGCCTCACCATGTTAGCCAGGTTAGTCTAGAACTCCTAACTTCAGGTGATCTGCCCACCTTGGCCTCCCAAAGTGCTGGAATTACAGGCATGAGCCACTGTGCCCGGCCTTTAGCATGTTTTTGAGTTTTGCCCATGTTGTAGCATGCATGAGTACGTCATTTCTTTGTATTGCTATATAGTATTCTTTGCATGGATATACCATTTTTTATTTATTTACCAGTTGATAGACATTTACATTTTGGCTATTGCAAGTAATGCTGCTATGGACATTCAAATTATGTCTTCATATCTATATATATATAGATAGATATAGATATGGATATAAATTCTCATTTCTAGGTACCTAGCAGTAGAATTGCTGTGTTGAATATATAAAGAACTCTTACCCTTTCATAAGAAAATAAACAACCCAATTAAAAACTGCACAGAAGTTTTGAATTTCACCAAAGAAAATATATGAATGGCTAATAAGCACATGAAAAGGTGTTCAACATCTTCAGTCATTAGGGAAATGCAAATTAATACCACAATGAGTTATCAGTACACAACCACTAGAATGGCTATAATCTAAAAGACTAATTACTATCAAGCATTGGTGAGGATGTGGTTAAACCAAAATCCTCAAACGTTGCTGATGAGAATGTAGAATAGCTTAGCCACTTTGGAAAACAGCTTGGTATTTTTAAAAGTTAAACATAAACCCAGCAATTCAGCATATTATTCCCAGGAAAGTGCAAAAACCAACTCTGTATAAGCCAACCCTACTCCAAGGACAACATATGATGTACCTTGCAAGGTACTCATTTATTGATTGCAAATTTTATGTATGGTGTTGCCTTATATATTATACTTCTTCTAATACATGAAATCACACTGTGTTGTCTGCGAATGTGTACACACACAAAAATATGATTGTCAAGTGTCAACACCATCACCAGGATAGCAGTTGTTTCTGCTAAAGAAATGGTGTGGAAGACGGGTGCAGTGGCTCACGCCTGTAATCTAGCACTTTGGGAGGCCAAGACAGGTGGATCACTTGAGGTCAGGAGTTTGAGACCAGCCTAGTCAACATGATGAAACCATATTTCTACTAACAATACAAAAACTGGCCAGGTGTTAAACTAAAGAGCTTCTCCACAGCAAAAGAAACTATCACCAGAGTGAGCAGGCAGCCTACAGAATGTGAGAACATTTTTACAATCTACCCATCTGACAAAGGTCTAATATCCAGAATCTACAAAGAACTTAAACAAATTTACAAGAAAAAAACAACCCCATCAAAAAGTGGGCAAAGAATATGAACAGACACTTCTCAAAAGAAGACATTCTGCAGCCAACAAACATATGAAAAAAAAGCTCGGCCAGGCGTGGTGGCTCACGCCTGTAATCCCAGCACTTTGGGAGGCCGAGGCGGGCGGATCACAAGGTCAAGAGATCGAGACCATCATGGCCAACATGGTGAAACCCCGTCTCTACCAAAAAATACAAAAATTAGCTGGGCATGGTGGCACACGCCTGTAGTCCCAGCTACTCAGGAATCTGAGGCAGGAGAATTGCTTGAACCCAGGAGGCGGAGGTTACAGTGAGCCAGAATCACGCCACTGCACTCCAGCCTGGCACCTGGTGACAGCAAGACTCTGTCTCCAAAAAAAAGAAAAAAGAAAAAAAAAAAAGCTCAACATCATTGATCATTAGAGAAATGCAAATCAAAACCATAATGAGGGCCTGGGCTAGTGCCTCACACCTGTAATCCCAGGACTTTGGGAGACCAAGGCACTTGAGGTCAGGAGTTTGAGACCAGCCTGGTTAACATGGCAAAACCCCATCTCTACTAAAAATACAAAAATTAGCCGAGCATGGTGGTGCATGCCTGTAGGTCCAGCTACTAAAGAGGCTGAGGCAGGAGAATCACTTGAACCCGGGGGCAGAGGTTGCAGTGACCTGATACCGTGCCACTGCACTCCAGCCTGGGTGACAGAGCAAGACTCTGTCTCAAAAACAAAAACAACAAAAAAAGTCACAATGGCAAGTATTAAAAAGTCAAGAAACAATAGATGCTGGCAAGGCTGTGGGAAAATAGGAATGCTTTTACACTGTTGTTAGGAACGTAAATTAGTTCGACTATTGTGGAAGACAGCGTGGTGATACTGTAAGGATCTAGAACGAGAAATACCATTTGACCTAGCAATCCCATTACTAGGTATATACTCAAAGGAATATAAATCATTCTACTATAAAGACACATGCACAAAATGTTTACTGCAGCACTATTTACAATAGCAAAGATGTGGAACCAACCCAAATGGCATCAATGATAGACTGGACAAAAAAAATGTGGCACATATACATCATGGAATACTATGCAGCCATAAAAAGGAATCAGATTATGTTCTTTGCAGGGACATGGATGAAGCTGGAGGCTATCATCCTCAGCAAACTAACACAGGAACAGAAAATCAAACACCCCATGTTCTCACTTATAAGCAAGAGTTGAACAATGAGAACACATGGACACAGGGAAGAGAACAACAAACACTGAGGTCTGTCAGGGGATGGGGAGCAAGAGAGGGGAGAGCATTAGGACAAATAGCTAATGCACTTGGGGCTTAAAACCTAGATGACGGGTTGATAGGTGCAGCAGACCACCATGGCACACGTATGCCTGTGTAATAAACCTGCACATTCTGCACATGTATTCCAGAACTCAAAGTAAAAAAAAAAAAAAAGGTTAAAAATAAAAAATTAGCCAGGCGCATACCTGTAGTCCCAACTCCTCAGGGAGGCTGAGGCATGATAATTGCTTGAACCTGGGAGGCAGAGATTGCAGTGGGCCAATATTCCAGACTCCATCCCAAAAAAAAAAAGTGGATTAGAAAAGGCCACAGAAAAGTTTTTGTAAGCTTTTCTTCCATACAGGTGTGAAGCATATATGATGAAATGTTGACATTTGTTAAATCCAAGAGAAAAAAACCATCCATGCTACTATTTTTAAAAAAGAAGCTTTGCCTAACCCAGGGTCACAATTTTTTCCTATGGTTTTTGTGATTTTTTTTTTTTCCTAGAAGTTTTTTGGCTTTGGTTCTTTATAGATGTCACTCTATTGCAAAATGAGCCCCATTCTGGTTGAAGGGACACATGATGGGTGGCCAGTTTCTGTGGTTCCAGTCTTGTTTGGAGCCCTGCAGGCAAGGGAAGATGGCTCTCCTCCTACTGGCTACCACTTCCTTTCCTGGGAGTCTTACCTACAGTAATGCACCATGGCCCCAGGTCATCTTTATCACCCCAACACTAGTGTGGGCAGAGGTTACAAACTACTGTTCAGCCTGCACGGTGTTGTTTTTTGTTTGGTTGGTTTAAGTTAATTGGTGCTAACATTTAAAAAACAGGAAAACCGCATTAAAAATCTGACCAGCCAGTTTTTCCTGAGAAGCCTGTGAACACAGGGAGCCAAGTTTTAGTTGCTCCCTTTGGATGGGCTGGTTCTCCAAGTCACCCCACATGTGCCCCTCTATTGTCTCCCAGACCCCGACGCCAGGGTCAGCTTCCTGCCCGGATGCCTTCCTACAGCTGCCCTCTTGGGTGGCTGATGTTACATGCAGAGTCCCATCTACAGCTTTTTTATTGTCTTCCTGTTCAGCATCTCACCTGGCCTTGTGATAGCCTTGACGAATTAGGATCATAGTCCACATTCTGCATATGAAGAAACTGCCCAAGGGCGTACAGCTGCTAAGTGGCAAGCTGGCTTTGAGGCCCTACCTCTCTGCTCTCAGTCTCATCTCACTGGGCCTCACTGCCCTAGGCACTGGGGCTGCCTTCAAGCATTGGCGATGCAAATTGCTAAGGGCACAGGTGTGTTACTAGTCCTGCCATGTGCACCTGTCGGAGGTTCTTGGAGCAGAAAGGGAGCTGGCATCTGTGTCTTTTGTGCTGGCATCTTCAGGGAATAGCAGAAGCTCAGTCTTCTAAGATGAGGGGTTTGCTTGATTAATGTTTGATGAATGAATTAATAAATGGATAAACTGTAATTCTGAGTAGCCCATGTATGTTTAAGCATTAAAGTTTTAACTATGAAACATTTTAGTGGAAGCACAAAGGAAGAGGAGAAAGGGCTGGCCTACAATGTCCCAGAAACCGTACCAGGGCCTCACCACCAAGGCACTTTCATCTAGTGGTACAACATTCAAGAGAAGACTTCCTGTGAAAAGCATAAACAATAGTATTTACACCTGCAGCGTAAACTGGAGAGAATTTAAAGGGATCTATATGTAAAATTCATTTCATTTCTCTGCAGTATATCATCATGATAATGAAAATAAAATGCAAGTATTAAGAAACATTGAATTTATATGAAACTTCTAATATAATCTTTGCAAAAATATCTGAAAATCCCATGGTCTGACACAGTGACTCAAGCCTGTAATCCTAGCTCTCTGGGAGGCCTAGGGTGGATTGCTTCAGCCCAGGAGTTTGAGACCAGCCTGGGCAACATAGGGAAACTTCATCTCTACAAAAAATTTAAAAATTAGCTGGATGTGGTGGCAGGCGCCTGTAATCCCAGTTACTCAGCAGGTTAAGGTGGGAGGATCGCTTGAGGACAGGAGGCTGAAGCTGCAGTGAGCCGTGACTGTGCCACTGCACTCCAGCCTGGGCAAAAGAGTGAGACCCTGTCTCCAAAGAAAGAAAGAAAGAAGGAAAGAAAGCGGGAGGGAGGGAACTCCTGACCTCAAATGGTCTTGAACTCCTGACCTCAAGTGATCTACCCGGAGGGAGGGAGGGAGGGAGAGAAGAGAGAGAGAGAGGGAGAGGGGAGAGGAGAGGGGAAAGGGGGAAGGAGGAAGAGAGGGAGGGAGGAAGGGGGGAGGGAGGAAGGAAGGAAAAGAAGGGAAGGAAGGAAGGGAGGAAGGGTGGGAGGGAGGGAGGGAAAGAAAGAAAATCTTGAGTTTTCTAGCATAAAAATTCCTGATATTTTTAGTAACAATCTTTAGATTCTTCTTAGTCCGTATTGATGAGAAGCTTTGCCAAAATATTGTTAATTTTCTTTACAATATTTATTTGAAACTTACAACAGTAAAGATTGCATATAAAGATTATAATTGAGATTCCCCTTCTTTCATTGACAAATTGTTAAAATTCTTAGCTGCCAGTGGTGGTAGTTCACACCTGTAATCGCGGCACTTTGGGAGGCTGAAGTTGGTTGATTACTTGAAGCCCGAAGCTCAAAACCAACCTGGGCAACATGGCAAAACCCCATCTCTACAAAAAATACAAAAACTTAGCCAGGTGTGGTGGCACATGCCTGAAGTCCCAGCTACTCAGGAGGCTGAGGTGGATCACTTGAGCCCAGGAGGTGGAGGTTGCAGTGAGCCGTGATCGCACCACTGAACTCCAGCCTGGGTGACAGAATGGGACTCTACGACACACACACACACACACACACACACACACACACACACAAACACACACAAATTCTTAGCAATATTATGAATAAATTTTAAATCTAATCAAATATTTTTAGATCCAGTGTTAAAAAATAATGAGAAACACTTATTTGGAGAATTGTTTCTTGTTGGAGCAGGCACCCTGTAGCTGACTTGGCAAGAGAGGCAGCAAAGTATGCCAGCAGTAAACAGACATAATTGTCTGACACATCACTAGATAATACTTTTGGCCTTGTTTGTAGTGTTTAAGTTTAGGTCAAGGATCCAAAATGCATCTTGAGATTTCAGAAAGATTCAGAACCTGTTGGATTGTTTTGTAAAGACAGATTTGGGACTGCTGTCCAGAGTTGTGCCCACCTGAGCTCTGCCTGGTCTCTTGCAGAAGTCCCTCCTCCATCTCTCTTCTCGCCCCAGTCCTAAGGGACTGCACTTTGGCAGTGAGCAATTATCTTGGAGCACACAGAGCACCAGCTCCTCCAATAGTGCTACAGGCCCTTTGTCCACAGAGGAGCATACTCTACAACTCTGCAGAGAAAATGTCTGAGTAGTCCAGCTTCTCACTGGTCATATGCAGTCAGCCCATGAGGCTGCATGTCAAGCACTGGGCTTGTGACCTACAGAGATTGTAGTGTGCTTGGTCAAACCTGGTCTTCCTCCAAGAAGCCCCAGGAGAGGAGCACCCCCCCATCACAGGCTTGACTTCACTGCCCCAAATGCTGAGGGCTTCCAAAACCTCAGGGCCTAACAATAACAGAGGTAGAACGCTCTGATCTGTCAGATACAGAAAAATAGTTCTCCAAAATTCCAAAAAGTATGTCATGAATAAAAAATTAATATTACCTTCCTTGGGTAAGTTAATTTATTATCTCAGCCCATTTAAAGACTAAGCTCTTATTTAGTCAGAACAGCCAAAGCAATCCTAAGCAAAAAGAACAAAGCAGAGGCATCACACTACCCAACTTCAAACTATAATACAAGGCTACCATAACCAAAACAGCAGGCAGGGTAAGGGTACAAAAACAGATACAAAGACTAATGAAACAGAATAGAAAACTCAGAAATAAGGCCACATGCCTACAGCCAACTGATTTTCGACAAAGTCAACAAAAATAAACCATGGGAAAAGGACTTCCTATTCAACAAACAGTGCAGGGATAGCTGGCTAACCATATGCAGAAGATTCAAACTGGACCCTTACCTTTTACCATATACAAAAATTAACTCAAGATGGATTAAAGAGTTAAATGTAAAATCTCAAATTATAAGAGTCCTAGAAGAAAGCCTAGGAAATACCATTCTGGACATAATCCTAGGCAAAAAATTTATGACTAAGTCCCCAAAAGCAACTGCAACAAAAACAGAAATTGACAAGTGGGACCTAATTAAACTAAAGAGCTTCTGCACAGCAAAAGAAACTATCAACAGAGTAAACAAAATGGGAGAACATATTCTCATACTATATATACAATCTGACAAAGGTTTAATATCCGGAATCTACAAAAAAACTTAAATAACTCACAAGAAAAAACAACACCATTAAAAAGTGAACAAAAGAGATGAACAGACACTTCTCAAAAGAGACATATATACTTACGTGGCAGAGAAGATACAATAATCACGAAGGTGGTTCTCCCAGGGCGAAGCTTATCCATTGCACTCCAGATGTGCTGACCCCTGCGATTTCCCCAAATGTGGGAAACTCAACTGCATAATTTGTAGTAGTGGGGGACTGCGTTTGCACTCTAAAAAAAAAAAAGAAGAAGAAGACATATAAGCAGCCAACAAGCATATGAAAAAATGCTCAACATCACTAATCATCAGAGAAATGCAAGTCAAAACCACAATGAGATACCATCTCACACCAGTCAGAATGGCTATCAAAAAGTCAAAAAAACAACAGATGCTGGTGAGGTTGCAGGGAAAAGGGAATGCTTTAGATACTGTTGGTTGGAATGTAAATTAGTTCAGCCACTGTGGAAAACAGTTTGGAGATTTCTAAAAGAACTTAACTACCATTTGATCCAGCAATTCCATTACTGGGTATATATACAAAAGAAAATAAATAATTCTACCAAAAAGACACATGAACTTCTATGTTCAGCATTACACCATTCACAATAGTAAAGACACAGAATCAACCTAGGTTTCCATCAATGATGGATTGGATAAAGAAAATGTGGTACATATACACCATGGAATACTACACAGCCATAAAAAAGAATGAAATCATTGTCCTTTGCAGCAACATGGATGCAGCGAGGGGCCATTATCTTAAGCAAGATAAGGCAGGAACAGAAAAACAAATACTGTATATTCTCTCTTACAAGTGAGAGCTAGACATTGGGTAGTAATGGACATAAAGATGGCAACAATAGACACTGAGGACTACTAGAAAGAGGAAGAAGTGAGGGGAGGAAGGGTTGAAAAACTACCTATAGGGTACTATGCTCAGTACCTGGGTGATGGGATCATTCATACCCCAAATCTCAGCATCATGCAGTGTACCTATGTAACAAACATGCATATGTCCCCCTGAATTTAATATAAAAGTTGAAATTACTTATTTAAAAAAGACTAAGTTCTTAGAGTAATGATTGACATTAAGCACAAGTACTGCCCCTTGTTAACAAGTGAACGTTCACAGGGAACCAACATGACCAGGCATGAGACAAAACATAAGTAAGCCTCTAAACTCTTAACCTGGAGTCCACAGACACTCCCCAAGGAATCCAAAGATAAAATTTAGAGCTTCATGAACTTGGATGGGAAAAACTGACATCCTTATTTTCAATAACCTCTGACTGAAATGTGCTTTTCTTTCATGATGAGTATAGGCCACAGTGATAGCATTACCTGTAGTTTTATTCCAAAAGAAATTACAGAGAGTGTCATAGCTCATTACAATTGTCATGGACATCTTAAAACATTACTTTCATGTGTCCCCACTTCAAAAGCATGCTAGGTGATAGACCTGACCTGGCACTCAGTCCTGTTATTTAATAAGTTAACAAAGAAGTCCATAACAAATTTGTTTTTTCTTTGGTTTTCATAACTGAATGATGATATAATTTATTTTCCTTTTAATGCTTTGAATCTTATTTTATGCACTTGGTCATTATTCGAAGGGGTCCATAGGCTTCCCAACTCTGCCAGAGGAGTCCCTGACACACAGAGGGTAAAGAATCTCTAAGTAACTAAGTCACCAGCTCACATTCCATTTGGGAAGCAACAGAGGAATCTGAGGCAGGATCCTTGCCGGTAGGAGGGAGAGAGGGCTCTCCTAATCCCGCTCACAGACTGACCTGGCCCTGGGGAATTTGACTTGCCATGTTTTCCATTCTGTTTTGGCATATTCTTAAAAAATTCTTGATGTGATTTGGTTGTGTCTCTGCCCAAATCTCATCTTGAATTCCCATGTGTTGTGTGGGAGGAACCCAGTGGGAGGTGGTTGAATCATGGGGTCAAGTCTTTCTCATGTTGTTCTCGTGATGGTGAATAAGTTCTCATGAGATCTGATGATTTTAACAAGGGGAGTTTCTCTGCACAAGCTTTTTCACCTGCTGTCCTCATGAAAGATATGACGTGCTCCTTCTTGCCTTTCACCATGATTGTGAGGCTTCCCCAGCCACATGGAACTGTAAGTCCATTACACCTCTTTCTTTTGTAAATCACCTAGTCTTGGATATGTCTTTATCAGCAGCATGAAAACAGACTAATACAGTAAATTGGTACCAGTAGAGTGGGGCACAGCTAAAAAAATACTCGAAAATGTGGAAGCAACTTTGGAACTGGGTAAGCAGAGGTTGGAACAGTTTGGAGGGCTCAGAAGAAGACGGGAAAATGTGGGAAAGTTTGGAACTTCCTAGAGACTTGTTGAATGGCTTTGACCAAAATGCTGATAATGATATGGTGAAATTCAGGCTGACATGGTCTCAGATAAAGATGAGGAACTTGGGGGAACTGGAGCAAAGGTGACTCTTGCTGTATTTTAGCAGAGACTGGCAGCATTTTGCCCCTGCCCTAGAGATTTGTGGAACTTTTAACTTGAGGGTGATGATTTAGGGTATCTGGCAGTAGAAATTTCTAAGCAGCAAAGCATTCAACAGGTGACTTGGGTGCTGTTAAAAGCACTGTTTTAAAAGAGAAACAGCATAAAAGTTTGGAAAATATGCAGCCTGACAATGCAATAGAACAGCAAATCCCATTTTCTGAAGAGAAATTCAAGCCCGCTGCAGAAATTTGCTTAAGTAATGAGGAGCCAAACATTAATCCCCAAGACAATGGGGGAAATGTCTCCAGGACATGTCAGAGGTCTTCACAGCAGCCTCTCCCATCACAGGCCTGGAGGCCTAGGAAGAAAAAATGGTTTCATGGGCCAGGCCAAGGGTCCCCAGGCTGTGTGTAGCCTAGGAACTTGGTGCCCTGTGCCCTAGCCACTCCAGCTATAGCTGAAAGGGGACAACGTAGAGCTCAGGCCATAGTTTCAGAGGCTGTAAGTCCCAAACCTTGGCAGAATCCATGTGGTATTGGTCCCGCAGGTATGCAGAAGACAAGAATTGAGATTTAGGAACCTTCACCTAGATTTCAGAAGATGTATAGAAATGCTTGGATGCGCAGGCAGAAGTTTGCTGCAGGGGCAGGGTCTTCATGCAGAACCTCTGCTTGGGCAGTGTAAAAGGGAAATGTGGAGTCAGAGCCCCCACACAGAGTCCTCACTGGGGCACTGCCTGGTGGAGCTGTAAGAAGAGGGCCACTGTCCTCCAGACCCCAGAAAGGTAGATTCACTGACATTTTGCACTGTGCACTTGGAAAAGCCAGACTCTTAATGGCAGCCCATGAAAGTAGCTGGGAGAGAAGCTGTACTGTGCAAAGCCACAGGGATGGAGCTGCCCAAGACCACGGGAACCCACCTTTTGCATCAGCATGATCTGGATGCAAGACATGGGTTCAAAAGAGATCATTTTGGAGCTTTAAGATTTGACTGCACCACTGGATTTTGGACTTGTATGGGGTCTGTAGCCCTTTGTTTTGGCCAATTTCTCCCATTTGCAATGGGTATATTTACCCAATGCCTGTATCTCCATGGTATCTGGGAAGTAACTCCCTTTCAATATTGCAGACTCATAGGCAGAAGGGATTTCACTTGTCTCAGATGAGACTTTGGACTATGAACTTTTGAGTTAATGCTGAAATGAGTTTAAACTTTGAGAGACTGTTGAGAAGGCATGATTGGTTTTGAAATGTGAGGACATGAGATTTGGGAGAGGCCAGGGGTGGAATGATGTGGTTTGGTTGTGTTCCCACCCAAATTTCACCTTGAATTCCCATGTGTTGAGAGGAATCTGAGTGGGATGTGGTTGAATCATGGGGGCAGATCTTTCTCATGCTGTTCTCATGATAGTGAATAAGTCTTGCAAGATCTGATGGTTTTAAAAAGCACAGTTTCTATGCACAGGATCTCTTTTGCCTGCTGCCCTCCCCATGTAAGACATGACTTGCTCCTCCTTGCCTTCCACCAAGATTGTGAGGTGTCCCCAGCCACATGGAACTGTAAGTCTATTACACCTCTTTCTTCTTTTGTAAATCACCCAGTCTCAGGTATGTCTTTATCAGCAGCATGAAAATGGACTAATAAAACACTTAATACTTCAAATATTTTGAATCTCTGGAAAACAGCTTGAGAAATGTAGAATTTAAGGAATGTGGATTTAAGGAATGACTTTGCCTGAGAAGAGTCTGGAATTGCTTGGTGTTATTAAACAATGTGTTAATGTTAAACCTTTTGGAGCAAAATAAATAGATCAGGTGATGCCTTCTTAGTCTACATAGACATTGAACTTTTCCCATCCTTTGCTCACAGTCCAGAATTTATTAGTATGAGCAGGTTACTGCTGGGGTTCCATGCTGGGCTGAGGGGCCCATCTTCCAGGAGAGGGGATCCTTGGGGAAGCACCGGGCTCCTGCCCCAGCCACTGCCCTGTTGGGTTACACAGGGACTTGGAGGGTTGAAGTGAATGCTCCTGTTGGGACCAAAGGCTGTGCTTGCCTGTGGCTGAAGAAACCAACTGGGAGATAATACTTCCAGTCTTGTTTATTGCATTTCATTTAAGCTGAGGATCTGAAACACATGTCCTAGATTGCAGAAAAATCAGCGACTGGTGGGCTGTTTGGGTTTATGCTACACATCAATGGCAAGACAAATCCAAGAGCTGGTCCACTGAGAGGCTTCCATTGCCTCCCAAAGCCAGTGCCACAGGAATCAGGACAGCTCTGGGAAGTAGTGATTAGCCCATCCACACTAGATACCTATCAAAGGAGTAGCCACTCCAGAAAAGGACTGGGAACACTAGTTTCAAACAGTGTCATAGCTGATCCATTTCTCACAGCCAAAGAAATAATGCAGGTTTAGGTAATGTACTTGGCTCTTCTTTCTCTACTTTGCCCAGTCATGCTTGTAGAATGTTGAGGGACTTGCTAAGCAGTCTTAGGGCGGAAGTTCAATATGCTCACATTTCCACATCAGTGGTCTGTAACCCTCTCTAAAAGTGTTCTGTAAACTGTCCTCTAAGCACTCAGGTTAGTGCCAACTATTCCTGCAGCTCCTCCTTAGAATACACTTAGCTAAGACACTGCCTGGCTGATGAGTGGACTTTGCTGCCTGTACCCTTGCCTAGCAGGCAGCAGCACCAAGACTGAACTCCCACCTGGAGGAGCAGGAACTTCTGCAGTGTGCAGGCCCCTGGCCCTCTGCCCCACAATATCACACAGTGCAGAGCCACCCCACACCGCAAGCAATGATTGACAGAGCTTGATCATCCACTCTCTCAAAGAAAGGTACCACTGTTACTCCTGAATGTGAACTGAGAGCTGAAAATAGAAAACTTTAGAATAGCTTGTGCTATATGTGATATTTCCTTAATATAAACTTGATATTTTTAAGGTGCTGCCATGCATCAGAGGCTTTTTTTGATAACAGTTATTAAGATATAATTTACATACTATATAATTCACCCATTTAAAGTACACAATTCAGTTTTTAGTTGTATATTGAGTTATGCAACCATCACAATGTTAGAACATTTCTATAATCTCAAAAAGAAACCCCATACCCTTTAGTCTTCACCTCCTCATCCTCTTATCCCCATCCTCCACCGCCCCCTCCACTCCACCAACCCCTAGCAACTCCCAATCTGCTTGCTGTCTCTATAGATTTGCCTATTCTGGGCAATTCATATAAATGGAATCATACAACATGCGATTTTTTTGTGTGGCTGGCTTTCTTCCTTTAGCATAGTGTTTTCAAGGTTCATCCATGTTGTGGCATCAGTAGTATAATACTTTACTCCTTTTTGTTCCCATATAACATTCCATTACATGGATATACATTTTATTTATCCATTCATCAGTGATAGACATTTAGGTTGCTTCCACTTTGGTGCTATTGTGAATAACGCTGCTAACATCATTTATGTACAACTTTTTGTGTATCTATGTTTTCACTTTTCTTAGGCATATATTTAGGATTGGTATTGCTGGGTAATATGGCAACTCTAAATTTTTGAGGAACTGCCAAACTGTCTTCCAGAGCGACTGCACTGTTTTATATTCCCATCAGCAACATATGAGCATTCCAATTTCTCCACATCCTCTTCAACACTTGTTACTGTCCATCTTTTTTATGGTAGTGGGTGTGTAATGGTATTGCATTTTGATTTTGATTTGCATTTCCCTGATGACTAATGATGTTGAGTATCTTTTCATTTGCTTATTAGCCATCTGTATATCTTTGGAGAAATGTCTATTCCAATCTTTTGTCCATTTTTGAATTGTCTTTATTATTGAAAAGCTTAAATTTTGAATGACTATTCAACTGCACTTTAAAATTCAGCCCCAGAAGGGAGGGGCTGGACTCCTCCAATTTTATGTCTCTCCCCAGAAAACGGGATACCATTCTGGGAGAACTCTAGTCCCTAAAGCTATGGTTCTTAATCTCTTTTTGATTCACAGATACCTTCAAGAATTTAATGAAAATTATGAATCTTCTCCCCAGAAAAATGCACACATGCACATTTATGTGTTTTGCATTTAATATCAAGGAGTTCCTGGCCTTCCATCAACTACTGCCTTACGTTCTTTCTGTAAGAGCAGTGCAAAAGTTCTTCTGATTGGATGATTGTCAGATCATTGAACCTGGCCTTAATGGGCAACATAAAATTCCCAAATTCTAGGTCCTCACAGAGGACAAAAAAAAAAAAGAAAAAAAGATGTGAACTATACTGTTCGAATTATCGAAATTGCACTCTGAAGAAACAGCTTTTACAAAAGATTGTTTTAAAGCAGTCCATCATCCCTCTAAATTTTCCCCTTTCATAAGAGCTTTACAGCATTATGTTTGGGGCCCTCTCAGAACCCTTTCCTTTGAATTGGATGTCAGCCTTATGCCATCAACCTATAGTGAAGCACACTGTGGGGGAGCTATGCAGATTATTATTACCAGTTACGAAAATGTTGGACCTCTCTTCTGGATGTTCACATACTTTACAAAACGCTTATTCAAACACACAGAAAAAAAACTGCTTTTCTTAAGCCTATGATTTTTTTTTTTAATCTCATGGATACCATAAAACTTTTAGGTAAATGTTTTCTCCTCTGCTTTCCCCCCTCTGAAGCTCAGAGGAAACTTGGCTGCCTTCCTCTAGCAACTGGACTGGACAACTGGATTCATTAGTGAATTAATGTTTACGACCCTCATTTTCCCTCTGCCCTGATTCCACTGTTTGTTTCTTTTCGATACATTTATATATACTATTTCAAACTGTTTTGGGACAAGCTGACACATTTCTAACTTTGTCATTCTACACTTCAGTGTTCATGACAATTGTTTGCTTAACCTATGTTCTCATACCATAGAGTTTATTTTGTAGTTATCTTTCTTATCTGTAACATTTAGGTACTGGACTTGAGTGTTTTGCAAACAGAAAATCATCACCCACAGTTTACCAGGTGTTATGTGTATGTATGAAAGAGAAGGTAAGAATTGTCTAGGGTTAAGCAGACGTCATAGAAACACGGAGTGATGTAATGTTTTTTCCACACTTCTTGAGATCAAATGAGGCTGCAAGGGAAGTCAACTTTGCCCTCTTCAGCTAAAATCTGCACAGGAATCCAGATGAAAATTCACTGGGAATCCAAGACAAGAGGAATGAGATAACTTGCCCAATAAAACATTACCTGTAAACACCAAAAGTATACTACAGATCTCTAATCTTTTCATCTCATTTGGGTACCCTGACCACTGACAGATTTTGTAAAATGTGTGTTAAGATACTAACTCAAATTTAGTTTAGATACATTTTAATATTTGGTATTAATATATCTTTTTTAAAAATGAAGGTGAGAGACTATAGTCAAATGTTCCGACAAATTTGGACAAAGGAAATATTCAGGGTAAACTGCAAGTGAAAGACCCTAACAGGTGAAAGCTTCCTGCATTCAGTAACAGAAACGAGGCCAGCACCGGTGGAGCATAGTAAAGGATGATGCAATGGGTGATTAGACAGGCCCAGATTATCAAGGCCCTGTAGGCTATAATTCATTTGGATTTTATTCTGAGTGCAGTAAGAAGCCTTGGGGCGGGGCGTGGTGGCTCACGCCTGTAATCCCAGCACTTTGGGAAGCTGAGGCGGGTGAATCGCTTGAGGTCCGGAGTTCCAGACCAACCCGACCAACATGGTGAAAACCCATCTCTACTAAAATACAAAAATTAGCTGGGCCTGGTGGCACACACCTGTAATCCCAGCTACTCGGGAGGCTAGGGCAAGAGAATCACTTGAGCCTGGGAGGTGTAAATTGCAGTGGCTGAGATCTTGCCACTGCACTTCAGTCTGGGTGACAGTGTGAGACTCGGTCTCAAATTAAAAAAAAAAAAGGCCAACAAACATATGAAAAAATGCTCATCATCACTGGTCATTAGAGAAATGCAAATCAAAACTACATTGAGATACCATCTCACGCCAGTTAGAATGGCGATCATTAAAAAATCTGGAGAAAATAGATGCTGGAGAGGATGTGGAGAAATAGGAACACTTTTACACTGTTGGTGGGAGTGTAAATTAGTTCAACCACTGTGGAAAACAGTGTGGCGATTCCTCAAGGACCTAGAAATAGAAATTCCATTTGACCCAGCAATCCCATTACTGGGCATATATCCAAAGGATTATAAATCGTTCTACTATAAGGACACATGCACACGAATGTTCATTGCAGCACAGTTTACAATAGCAAAGACCTGGAACCAACCCAAATGCCCATCGATGATAGACTGGACAGGAAAAATGTGGCACATATACACCATGGAATATTATGCAGCCATTAAAAATGAGGAGTTCGCGTCCTTTGTAGGGACATGGATGAACCTGGAAACCATCATTCTCAGCAAACTGACACAAGAACACAAAACCAAACACCACATGTTCTCACTCATAGGAGGGTGTTGAACAAGGAGAACACATGGACACAGGGAGGGGAGCACTATACACGGGGGTCTGTTGGGGGGGAGGGCGAACAGCGGGGGGGTGGGGAGTTGGGGAGGGATAGCATGGGGAGAAATGCCAGATATGGGTGAGGGGGAGGGAGGCAGCAAATCACACTGCCATGAATGCACCTATGCAACAACTTTGCATGTTTTTCACATGTACCCCAAAACCTAAAATGCAATAAAAAATAAAAATAAAAAAATAAAAAAATAAAAAAAAGAAGAAGGCTTCGAAGAGTCTGAAAGGAAGTAGTGGTGACACTGTTTCACTTACAATTCTAAAGGATAACTCTGGAAGCTCCGCGAGTTAGTGGTGTGAGTAGTATCAGTTAGGAGGCTACTGCTAGAATCTAGGTGAAAGAGAAGTAGTCTGGATCAGGTGGTAGAAGTGCAGGGGGGAAATGGTTGGGTCTGAGATAAGATTCTAGGGGAAGAAATGACAGGACTTCCCAAATGACTGGATATGGAGATGTGGGTAAGGCAGGAATTAAGAATAACTCCTAGGAACTGACATAATGCTATGTCCTGACATGGAATCTTAGCAAGAGGGAGAATAAAGAGTTCTCTCTCGGAAACAAGATGTTCGTCAGATATCCAAGTGAAGATATCACATAAGCAGCTAGGTGTCTAAGATAGCAGCTCTGGCGAGAGGTCAAGATTAGTAATAAGGGTCACTGGCCTACAGGTGGTATGAAGAGCTTGAGAACAGAATGGAAACTTCTAGGGAAGAGGATATGGAGTGAGAAAACCAATGACAGAGCTCTAGGAGGCCCTCTGACTTAGAGGTTAGATAAGGAAAAGCCATGAGATGGAGTGAAGGATGAGGTAGAGAGGAAACCAGAAGTTCCAGGTCATAGAAGCCAAAAGAGGGTCCAAGTGTCCTGAATGATGCTCAGACACTGATTAGGTCACTGGTAAACTCAAGAGCAAGAAAGCAGTCTGGGGATGGAAGTGGTGTTGGAGAGGGTTAGGAGAGAACTGTGGTGGGCGGGGTGAGGAACTGGAAAGAGTCACCGCAGACAACTCTTTCCAGAAGTGTTTGGGTGAAGGGAAGCAAATAAACATACAGAACAGTAGACAGAGAACATGAAAAAAATTGAGTATTTTTTAAAGGGTAAATAACAGGATGTTTTATGCGATGGGAAAGATCCACTAGACAAAGAGGATTCACGTGGAGCCACACCCTTGAGCTGGCAAGTACACGACACTGACCTCATCTGTAACTGCACATTCTAGTTCCTTTGCTAGATCTATTTCCTGTGACCCTCAGATGCTGGTATCTTTCAGGGCCCCAAACCCAGCCTCCTGCTCTTCTCTCTCTCCACAGCCTCCCTGGTGGATCTTATCAACTCCCATGGTTTCAAATGCCTCCAGCATGTCAACATCCCTATCTTTGTCTCCCATCTAAACTTGTCCTCAGCAGCGCAGATGCTGAACATTTATTTCCAGTGGATATTCCATGGGTACCACACACTAAAGCCAGTACCTTGCCCTCCCCACCTCTCTCCACTGTTTGAGTGCTGAGCAAGAGAGGACTCCTTGCTAAGGTTCTTCAGCACACTCCCCTTATTTACTGCCAGCCTAACTTTACACATCACCAGCCCCTTAGCTAGGAGGGGCTACCAGCCCAGTAAATAATCAACCCGGTTGGCTAGTAAATGGCAAAACCAGTCTATCAATCCAAGTAAGTTTGACCCCTAAACTCATGCTTCTACACATTTCCCTTAAAGAAAGTTCCTGACTTTATTTTCAACATGTATTATAAAATCCTTATTACAGTACATAGTTATTCACATTTAAGTCAGCAAGATAAGTATCACTTTATGATAATAAATATTTGTATTAGAAAAAAGTCTAGCAAGTGTTTTATTCTCACAGGTTATTGCTGGAAGAAGTCCTTCAAACAAACCAGTGCAGAGAAAATGCCTATCAAAAGTACCTGTTTTTCAGATTTCTTCACCACTGCTTTAGATGTATAATTTTTATAATTTTATCTGTTCATGTTTTTAAAGAGCTGCTACTTCAGATGACAGTAACTCTTTGGTGTTTATTTTTATTTCCAAGATTGTGATTTTTTAAGAGGCTACTTTAAGGCTGTGAATTGTCTCACTGTCTTTTCACTCTCTCTTTTTAGTTCTTCAATATGGGCATCCAAGCGCTGCAGAATGTGATGAGACCTCAGTTCCTCCTCTTCCAAAAATCTGGTAGCTATTGAACCAAGGGGAGATACAGGCAAGGAACACTGGAAGAGAGACAAATTTTGACATGTGTAAATGAGTGTTACATTTCTAAGACACACTGTTCATGATATTTTCTAACTAGCAATATTAAAAGGTGATTTTTTTTCTCTGAAGAGACTTTTTTTGGTTTTTATCCTAAAAAGAGCAATAAAAGAAAAAAAATCAGTAAGTTCTGAAAAAATTAACACTCATCTCTCCCTTTCTGATCCAAGTTACAACAATGTAAAGTATCACAAGTTATCAGTTTGAAGAATATTTCAATTTAGACGTCTATATCCTTCTGTAGTTAATGCCTATTATTTCAAACTCACTTTAAAAACCTGAGTATGTCACTTTGATTTTAAAGCACAGAAAATTAAACAAAAAAAAAAATTAGATGCCAGCTAAAATCAATATTTTTTCTCCTCCAAACTTTCAGTCCACAGTCCCCTATTTGAAACCCTTGGGTCTAGTGATGTTTCAGAATTCTGATTTTAGAAAGGTAATACAGAACATATGCCATATGTAGTCAATACTCATTCCCAATAGCAGTAGTTGTGTTCTATGAAGTCACCCAAAACACTGAATTAGCAAATACAAAATTTTTGGCCCAGGGGAAATATACACATAAAACAAATTCACACACATACACACCCTCCCCACACAGAGAGTATAATCCTAAATCCTAGAACAACTCATTCTGGTAGATTTATTTTTTTATTTCACATGAGAGATATGAGGTTCAGAAGTGGTAACTCTCCTGAGGCCACCCCGCTAACTGGTGCCGAAGTTGGGATTCAGACTCCATCCAAATGGCGCAGAGCTGAACTTCTTTCCCTACACTGCGCTGTCCCTGCCATCTCCAACTTCTGGTCACCTCCACGTAAGCAGGGACAAGAAGGCAGAGTGTTGCCTAGTTCAACCTTGGCTGAGATTGTGCAAATTGGTCACTCAAAATTTTTGCCACTCTGCATATGTCCACGAATGACTTTGGGAGTTACAGAGTTTAAGGAGTAGACAAATTCACAAATACAAAATCTATGAATAATGAGGATCAACTGTATTACCCCAGTGGAGTCTAAGGGAACTTCCCATAACCAAACACACTGACATTTCTGAAGCAAAACACATGGATACTCACACTAAGTGGAACAGAGAAAGTCTATGCATATTAACACATCAGTTCAGGCCAGGGAAAGTTTTAATGCCAAACAATTTTTGCTGCTAAACTTAAGAAGAAAGTGAAGGGAGGACTTATTCTAAGAAATAAAAGAAAACCTTTCCATGGACTTGGTGGCACATAATAAGTCAAAAATACTGCATTTTCACAGCAATATGGCCATAGCTGGTGACAGAAAATGAAGGGCACATGGCAAGTACTTTGGCACAGAAGGCAAAAAGATGGCGCAACCTGCACGGCAATGAAAGCAGCAAGGGACTGGCACGGCATGGTGTCCTAGGCTCAGACACCCAAGCCATGCTCTGCACACATCAGAGGCGCAGCCTTCTTCCACCTCCGCACTCCCTTTCTCCTTTCCAGCAATTCCTCTTTTCCTCCTTCACTGCCTGTGTCTCAGGACTATTTTGGCATCCAAAGACATTTCTTAAACTAACCATTCCAGCAAAAAATTGAGCATCTCTGAAAAGGACAGGAAGGGAATTTCCAATTAGGGTTAAGGACAAATTAATACCTTTAACTTATATTTCAGAACTAGGATATATTTTGAAAAAAGTAGTCTTGGCCGAATGTATCTTCATAAGCAAAAACTGTATGACAGGGATAACTGAGAAGAGTACCTATGATAAAAGAACCAGTAAGGAAAAAAAAGAATCACCCTCTTCACCCTTAAAAAATAAAATCAAACTAAAAAAATAACAAATTAATAAGATCAGAAAATTTCCATACCAAAGACATAAACTCTTCTTGGTCATTCATACCCTCAGACACAGTGTCAGAAAAATTGGCTTCATTTGTATCTAGCACTGAAGGCAAACAGTGAGTTTTACACAGAGAGTAGGAAGTCAAAGACCTGGTGGAGCTGCAAGGGCTGATTTGAGGACTCAGGGGGCTTAGCACCCTGGATATGGGGTCTATACTATCCGACGCTCGTCCTCTTGGAGAATGAAGACCTGTTTTGTAGTGCTCAATCTTTATTCCATCATGTCTGTGCTGGCCATGGGTTGGCCTGGATGGTAGATCAGAAAACAAAACAAATAGAAAATTGTAGTAACTTTTCTCTTTCCAACAAAAATGTAGGAACTTCACTTAAGCAAATAGCCTAACTAATAAGGCTAGAATTAACAAAATTAGCCACCTACTCAGATCAGGTGTTCTTTCATTCATTCAAGCCCCAAAGATCCAATCCCCACTACCAGGTCCCTGCCCCCTCAAATACTTATGATATAGCCAAGAAAGATAAGCTGCCAGAGTAATCTAGTGTGATTAGTGCTGGGACAGAAGTACTGGGCACGTAAGAAGGCACCTTACCTCACTAGCAGGTTGGGGTGGATACAGGAATGGAGGTGAGGGTGTCAGCAAATGCTCTGGGTAAGAAAACATGTAATCCTTATAGTATAAGCTGAAGCCAGGTGGCGTTTCACTGAATGCTTATTGCTTATGGTAACAGCCTATAACAAATTGACTAAAATCACAAAGGAAGCTGTTTATAAAAAGCCAAATTCTACTTCTTATGGGGCAAATGGGATTGAAGAGGTGGGAGGGAGCATGAAAAGCCTCATGTAATACACATGTTGTTTATACTGACAACCAGAGTGTACAAAACTAAAGCTTTAATGAAAATGCTATACACCTCCCCCTCATTAATTTAACATGATCATAGCTTTACTTGTGCACACTATACTTCAGAATTAAACACGGAGTCTCTTGATGAAGATTTAATTTCTGTAAGTCAGAAGTTATCTTCAAAGAAATGAGAATTATATTGTACCAATACACATTTTAAATAAACTTTGAAGAAATTTTACTTGAACTCTGTAATCTTGAACTCAGTTGTTCTGCTGTGTGTTGGTTTAAAGATCCTGTCATTTTGTTTTTTGCACATCTGAGTAGAAATCTCCAGCTGAGATTTGGTATTCATCAAATCTTTCTGTAGTTGTTGATTTTCAGACACTAATTTATTTAATGCCTCAATATAATTATCCTGGAGGTCGGCTACTGAAATCTCTTTTGCCTAATAAAAAAGAATACTAGAATCACTTAATCTGTATGAGAATACTTATGATCTGTGATACTGCTGGTTAGAAAATTTAGTATTTTTTAGTTGTAATGAGTTGATCTATGGCTTTAATTTAGAAAAAGTGAAGCTTTCTTTTTAGTCCTCCAAAGACTAACAGAGAAAAAGAATTCTTCAGGTAAATGGTAGTGGAACTCTAGAAGCACAATGGGCTTTCTTATGTGCCAAGGAATTCCAAGGAGGTGGAGGAAGGATGGAACCAGGATGGAGGAAAGCTGTAAGAGGGAATCAGAAACAGGGAAAAAGGAAAATGGCAGCCATGTTTCTTCTTCAAGAAGGTGAAGGTTGAATAACCCCAGAATACCAAGGGAAGAAAACAGAGACCTAGTTCAAGGAAAGAAATTTGAACAAAAAGTTCTGAGAAAAAAATCTGGCTGGCAGGGACAACTTTTAAATAAATACTCTCTGATCTTAAACACTTTTCTACAATGTTGGCATCTACTCATATATAAATTTGGACATGATAAAGCAGGATTCAAGTATACAGTGGGAATTACTATTCTGATCTGGTATCAGAAATTTTATTGTTCTTTAATTCTAGGTGTTTCCTGGTAAGATACTACTTGAAAAAATGGCAGTCTGGGTGATTTTTTTTTTTGTAATGACAAAATAATTAGTATTCTGCAAAGTTATGGTAATATTCTTTGGAGTTTAATACCATGGTTAGCTTGGTCTTTCCTGTAAAAAAAAAAAAAAAATCTGAAAGTAAGCTGGTCAAGAGTGGTCTGACAAACGTAATATTCCTAACAAAAACATAAACTTTAGAATATACCTGTGAACTATCTGTGTACAAGTAGTGACTACAAGCTACAAAATCTTTCAACAAGCTGCCAATGCCAGGTAAAATATCAAGGAAGAACATTCACAGGACAGATGAGTTAAGATGAAACTATTATCAGTTTTTAAAACATGGTAAATCATTTATTTTATCAGAGCTGTTGCTTTCATTATTAAGATAATTAGGTAATTTATTAAAATAGACATTTAACCCAAACATTCATTTGTAAAAGTAACGTCAGCTTCCTACATGGTAAAATGCAAAAGGGCACTTTCTAACAATTATTCTTAATAATATCTACAATATATTCACACTATAATTTCAAAACTAGAGAAAGCTTATACTGCTGATAAGAGTTTTCACTAGTTTGATGTGTGATGTCATTAAACATACTTACTAAAAAATGATAATGCTTGCCTTTATCAGGCATGTTTTGCACACACCAGCTGTGTAAGAAAGAACAGTATTACCACTATTATTGATAGCTGGAAGTTTCAGGAGAAATTAAGCTGAATACAATCTCTGGTCATGGTCTGACTTAAGTTCCCCTGAGAGTTCTCATTCTTAAATATGAACGGATAATCACTGCATAAGATAAAAGTCTCTCAATCAAGTACTGCTGAATCCTAAGCCTTTACAGAATTCTGTGGTGTAAATCAGTTTAGTTTTTGGATTTATACACTACTAGCTTAGTATTGGCTTTATTAGGGGATATCAAGTTCCCTCCCTCCCTTCCTTCTTTCCTTCCTTCCATTTTCCGCCTTACAAAATGTTTAGCTATTGTCTCCTCTCCTATTAGTCCCAACCTTGTGGGTTTGTCCTTTAAAAGTAATCCTTTCACGATATTTTTAGAGGGATTTGAAGATAAAGCAAGATTAGATGAATGTTTTCATCTGCCACCTTCAATGACTGTAATATTTAATAGAATCACAAATTAATGATTTAAAGAAACATTTAGTTTATTTCAAAATTTTGGGTATCGCAAACAATACTGCAATGACCATTTTGTACACATTTTCTTCTAGTGAATGGCTTCTATGGGAATGTAAATAGGTAAGACCATTCTGAAAACAATTCAGCAACGACTATCAAAATCAAAAACACACAGGACCCAGGAATTTAGAGGCTATATGTATTTACACATTTGATGGATATTGCTAAGCTGTCCTCTAGAAACGCCATATCACTTTCTCATTGACAGTACAATAAATCTGTTTCCCTACATCCTCCTAACACTGGCGCTATATATATATATTCGCGCTATATATATATATACACACACACACATTAAAGTGTGTATGTATATATATATATACATACACACACTAAAGTATATATACATATACATATATATACACACACACTAAAGTATATATACATATACATATATACACACACACTAAAGTATATATATACACACTAAAGTATATATATACACACTAAAGTATATATATATATAGTTTAGTTTTTAAAGGTATATATAAAGGTATATATATATATATATACTTTAGTTTTTAAAGGTCATCATCAAAGCAATTAGTAAAAGAATGTCGATTTATTTTGCTTTGATTATTAGAGAGGTTGAAGAGTTTTTTCTTTGTTTACTGGACATTTATATTAATTCTGTGAAGTATCTATTTACATCCTTTGCCTATTTTTCTACTGGATTATCTCTTCCTTATTATCTTTGTAAAAAAATTTTATATATTAATTCATATTAACCTTCTGTCTGATTATAGATTGTTTTCTCCCTATTATTCTTTTTTAATGGGGCCTTTTGCCATCCAGAAACTTCACATTTTTATGTTGTAAAATCCTTTATGGCTTCATGATGTTTGGAGAATCTTACCCTTTTGAAAGATTACAAAATTAGTCCCCCATTTTTCCAGTTGAAATAAGGTACTGTATGGCCTTTTGTACATTCTTCCACCCCAGTATCCACAATCCAGGACTGTAGAATTAGAACTTGTGAGAGCAAAGAGGAAGCACCTTTTAAACTATATATCTTTTTGGAGGAATACTCTCTGGAAATGCAGGAAAAGAGCATTTATACGATTTTGAAACATCTGACCTACACCAAGAAAAGATGGGTCAGAATAGATGAGTCATTTTGCAAATTATAGGAATTTTGTAACTAAATAGTTACAAGAGCATCTGTACTGTTTGTAACTCACTGTTGGGTAATCATGTTCTCTCTGGTGTCACAGAAACTTGTATGCATTTCTAGCCCTTGCTAATAGATTTGTCTCTTAAAGGCTAGAGTAATTTGAGTGAGTACAGCTGATCCAAAATCTCTCTTAAAAGCAAGAAAGCTATCTTATTCATCCTGTGTTCACTATAGCATGTACTAAAATTCTTTGAATATAAAAGATTCTAAAATATTTTATTATGTGAACTATATCTTGTAGAAATAAAATTAAAACTAAATTATTTTAAAGACAATACTTTCTAAAAAGATAAAATGAACATAATAATCATTAACAATAATACCACCATCTAGCATATATTACATACTCACCAAATGCCAGGTACTATGCTAAGTCTGTCATATAAATTCTTCCAACTAAGAACACAGACTGTAGGTATATTTTATCACATACGTAATATAAAAAATACCTTCCTACTACTGGAGTGGAGAGTCATATTTTGCTCACTTCCAGCATTGTTTTGCCTTCACTTTCTTTGAGAAAATTTCTAAGTTGATCTTAACCTTCTCTTTATAATATCAATATTTACAAAGTGGTTTTTTTTTGAAGGCTTGGATAGTAAAAAAACAAGTTTCTATTTATGTACCTCATGCAAACCCAATTCCAATTTCATCACCATTTCATTAAGACGACGATTTTCTAATTTGAGTGACTCCAGCTGATCCAAAATCTCCTGAAAAAGGGAAAGCAGAAAAAAATAAATACAACATGTAACTCAAATGCATCTTTTGTTTTTTTTTTTTTTTTTTGAGATGGAGTTTCACCCTGTCACCCAAGCTGGAGTGCAATGAGGCCATCTTGGCTCATTGCAACCTCTGCCTCCCTCAAGTGATTCTCCTGCCTCAGCCTCCCAGGTAGCTGGGATTACAGGCTCGGCTAATTTTTTGTAACTTTAGTAGAGACGGGGTTTTACCATTTTGGCCAGGCTGGTCTCAAACTCCTGACCTCATGATCCGCCTGCCTCAGCCTCCCAACGTGCTGGCATTACAGGTGTTAGCCACTGCACCCTGCTTCAAATGCACCTTACAAAATTTTTCCACGTGGAATTTTCGTTAGGCTAAGTTACATTCTTCATTTATAAATAAATAAATAAAGAGAGAGAGAGAGAGAGAGACTTTCTGAAAAGATTTTTTAGGTGTTATTAAGGCGAATGAAGATGAATGGGATGAAGATATCATTCTAACAGGATATATCAGATGATGAAGCAGCAAAGTTTTAATTCACTGGAAATCCCTTAAATCCCTACCCATTCTCCTGTGCTAGCCTCCTCCAATTTGGCTTCTACCTGCAACATCACATAGAATTGTACTTCATTCACAAAATAATAACTTATTTTCAGTTCTCATTCCCCTTAGCTTTTATGGTTGACCATTTCCACTTGAAAAGATTCCTTCTTTCCTTGGCTTGGCAAAAACTATCCAATTTCTCTCCTCATTGCTCCCATTTTTAAGCTTCATTCCAAAATCTTTCTCACCCTAAATGAGAAGTATCCTAAGTTTGGTTTGAGTCACTTCTCTTCTTATGCTATGCTTTCTCACTATAATTGTTAAGGGGTCTCTTAGGGAGTTTCAAATGTTACCATGAAGAAAGGACACCCAGAGCTAAATGCTTAATCCTGATTTTAATCTTAAACTCCAGGCCTTCAGTGGAACTGACTATTATCCATACAAAATCCCAGCCTTTATTCCAAACAAATGTGTCAAACCAATGTCCTCTCCACCAGCTTCCCCAGTCTGTATACTTTTCACAAATTCATCATCTTTCACCAAACTTGCTCCCTGTCTTTTCTCTATTTAATTAAAGAGCATCACTTTCCATCAGCTGCCTAAGCTTAAATCCTGAGGAACATTGTTCCTTAACTCTACCTACCTCACCCTCCCTGCCAATCAAATACAAAGCCCAGTCATTTTTAACAGCCTAGTGTCTCCAGAATTCATCCATTTCCCTCTCCCTTTCTTGCCATTTCTCAGGCCACCATGTTACATCTGTAACAGCATCTGGGTGCTCCCTTTGTCTCCTTGCTTAGTCTCCATTTAAGGACCATTCAATTTTACTCCTGATTGTAGTCATTCCCTACTAACCTCAAGGTCACAGTATATCTCCTTTACGTGGCTAACGAAGCCCTTCAGGAGCCAGTCCCTGCTTTCCAGTTTCCTGCCTTCCACTCTTCCCACTTCTACTCTAGTTTCAACCACAGTGAGCACGTTCTAGTCTCTCTTAGAGACCTCTGTATTTGCCTGTGCCTGAAACATTTTTCCTCCCCCTCAACCCAGCTCACTCCTAACTCAGTTTCACTATCACACCTTCTAGAAGTCCTCTGCAGTGAGTGGTCTAGATTCAGGCTGCCTGTGATCGCTAGTGATTCTCACTATACACCAATGATATAGTCACTTTACTTTTCTGTGTCTACTCTCACCTTCCCACCATCTTCACTAAACTCTTTGTTAACCAGCATACCCTCAGCTCAAGCCAGGTATCTAATAAAAATTTACTGAATTAAATATTATGAAAATTACATCTTTAATCAACTCCATCTTAAAAAAAATTTCAAATTTAAGGAAGTTTTTGTTCAGGCTTCACCTTATGCTCTACTGCTTTTTCTTCTGCCCTCTGCATCTCTGCTTTGAGTCGCTTTTCCATGTCTGAGGAAGAACCTTTGGTGGAAGCAATAGTGATATCTCGTTGATGTAACTCTTGAGTTAGATGGGAGATTTCCAACTTCATTCCTTCTAGTGCAGAACTATAACTTTGTTCAGCCTGTAAAATCTGTTCTTTCAACTATAAAGCAGAAAAGAAAGCACCAAAAGTTAAAAGCAAGCATTTAGACGGAATAATATGTTAATAGCTAATAAAATAAAAGTTTACCTTATCTCAAGACATTAAATTTCTCATAAATTAAATCTACAGAAAAATTAGCAATTTACCAAGTTGCATATCCATACTGACGTCAGGTGGTTATACCTACAATCATTTCTTATACTTCAAAACAGGGAGAGATGGGTTATTCAAGTGCTGAGGACCAGAATCAAAGTCCATGGACACAAAGGACAGCACATGTGACCTTCATTCTTTTTTTAGTTGCGAATCGAGAAGTTTCGCTCATGTGGTATCTTGGTTCACAGGATAACAAATAGAAAGGGTAAGAGAAGAAAGGAGCTAGAAGTAATCTTAAAGAAGTAATAAAAAATACAAATCAACAAATAGGACAGTTAGGGCCCTTTGATATAGACACAAACAGCTCTGCATACCTCAATAGCCGACAAGGATATTAACTACATTACAACACAGGAGACAATATATAAATACTCATCTTTAAAATAAGAAAATATTAAACAACAATTCACTTTTTTTTGCAAGCAACCAAGTGTATGTCTTTTAGAAAACTTTTCATCAAAACATGTTTAAAATAAAGATTTTGAGTTCAAAAGGGGCAGCCTTCAGTTATCTTAAAAATATGTACTGGGCATCTGGGGGATGCCAGAGAAAGAACGCACTTTCCCTATGCATATTCCAGGTTCTCTTCCACTCCTAAATATCAAGTGGTCCCTTGAACTACATTATTCTCTCATTAAAAATAACCGCTACAATCTCCCAACCCACAGCTCAGTCCATAAACACATACAATTTTGCAATCCTAGGTATGTAGATTCTTACCTTCTTAATCTCTGCCCTGTATTCATTGTTATGTGCTTCCATCCTCTTCACTTCTTCGTACTTTTCCATTAGTTCTTGGCTCAGCTGTTTACATGTTGCACTCACAGATTCCAAACTGAATGACAAAAATAAGATCCCATATTTAAAACAGAACCAAAATCCTGAAACCTATAAATTGGACTATCTAATTTAATTCTTGATGTTCAAAAATACCCAGCCAATATCTTAAACATCACCTCACTCATTTATAGTGTTACATTTAAAATATTACTAAAAAGCCAATCAATAAAAAAATCTATGATAAAAATGTAAATTGTTGTCCTAATGTCAGAATAATAAACTTCATTTAATGGAAGAGTACACATATACCTCAACGATAACGAAGACTATCTCAAGTGCCCCAAGTATTCCAAGAGGAATAAAGCAAAAAATATGTGTGTGTATGTATGTTTGTGTACTTAACATGTAGATAAAATTAAGAAAATACTTAGTGGTTTCTGAAACCAGAAATAAATGTAAAAACAAAAAAATATTACTTAAAGATAACCTAAAAAGTGTAAAATGACATTTCTCTTGTTGTTTGACTTAAGGTTAACAGTTCATGTTAAAAGTACTTTTATCTTTCACATACAGAAAATGTCAGTGTACAAATAATGATTCATGTGTTTAAAACAAAATATCACACTCTTCTCAATCAAAAAGTTCAGAGGTATAAAAAAACAAAAAAAAAGTATGACAATGATACGAGTTTAGGTGGGTATGGTACAGCATTAGTCAGGATCCAATTAACACCCAAGGAAATATCAACACCACAGCAGAACAAAAAAGGAGGATCACCATGTGTCAAATGTGACCCATCCCATCCCTACCCTGCTTCTGAGGTGGTAGGGGGAAAAACCTAAGTGAAGGGCTGCTAAACAGGTGAAAGGTAAAGAAGTAGAGTCAGTACAGACAACTCTTTTGAAGAATTTTGTTTTAAAGAAAAATACAGAAATGTGGAAGTAACTTGACAGAAACATAGGATTAAGGGATAGTTTTTTTCCCCCAGATAGGTGATGTTATAGCACATTTTATACCAGTGGATATGATTCAGCAGAGAGAAAGAACTTGATGATGTAGAAGAGAAAGGATACAACTACAGAAACAGGACACAAGTGGAGTGGTTGGTCTTAGAAGTACAGATCCAAGGTAAAAATTATAGGTACAGGTGTGGGCAGGCTAGTAGATTTGATGACAGAAAGATTAAGATGTTCTCCTTTAATTGCTTCTGTTTTCTAATAAGAACTTAGGGCTGGGCGTGGTGGCTCACACATATAATCTCAGCACTTTGGGAGGCCAAGGCGGGTGGATCACCTGAGGTCAGGAGTTGAAGACCAGCCTGGCCAACATGGTAAAACGCCATCTCTACAAAAACACAAAAATTAGCCAGGCATGATGGCAGGTGCCTGTAATCCCAGCTACTCAGGAGGCTGGGGTGAAAGAGTTGCTTGAACCTGGGAGACAGAGGTTGCAGTGAGCCGAGATCATGCCATTGCACTCCAGCTTGGGCAACAGAGCAAGACTCCATCTCAAAAAATTAAATAAACAAGAACACAGGTCATTTGTGGATGCTACAAAAAAAATCTTATTTTTTTCACTAGAACTATTATATTTATTTACTTTATAAATATGATCAAAAATTCATTTTAATAACTTAAAATTTTTGAAATGTGTGTATAATTATGTACCTGCTTTCAAGACGAGTCACCTCTGCCTGCAGAAGTTCCTCACTAGTACGGGTAAAATTCAACTGGGACAGCACACTGTCTAAGTACCCCTGCCCTTGAGAAGTGTACTTCTTTTCTGCCGGAGAGTCTTCCCCTGGCCTATGGAAAGACACAGGATGATTGTTAAGGCCTTTATTTCTGCCAACAAAAACAATGCACGTCTAGTTTGCATTTTCCAATCATTTTGGGTAAACTCTTTGGAACTCTTGTTTGCCTCCTGCTTTATAAAAACAATATTGGGAAAGGAAAGAAAGAGTCCAGAGATGCTGCTTCTTTAAAAAGTCAGCAGCAATTTACTCCCTTCTTAACTGAGATTTGGCCTATTTTTCAAGGGAAAAAGACAAAATGTCAAAATCACTTCATTGACACTTGAAAGCTTGTACCAAAAAAATTGAAAAGTTACAGGAGAATTCTGGCAAAAATAAAAGTGTGCAACAGACTTTAATCAAGCAAGAAGGCTAGCCCAATGGCTGGCTGCTACTAATGATAAGCAGCTACTAATCATGCCCTATTCCATCAAGAAAGTGAGGCCTCCAGGAGACAGGAATGACACAGAAGACATGAATGACAATTCTCTTCACATTTGGAGTTTCACCAAGCACACAAACTGACCAAGAAGTTTCTAACTTTTTAAACATGAGAGTCTGAGTCTCTGTTAGGAACCCAAACTGGAGGCAGAAGAAAACTAACCAAACAAAATTTTATAACACTTTAAAAACCTAACTCAGATATGATCAAACATAAAATTATGAATATGCAATATTAAAACTAGTGCTTGGACAGGCACAGCAGCTCACACCTGTAATCCCAGCATTTGGGAGACTGAGCTGGGGGGATCACCTGAGGTCAGGAGTTCAAGACCAACCTAGCCAACACAGTGAGTCTCCATCTCTAAAAATACAAAAAGTAGCCAGGCGTGGTGGCGTGCACCTGTAGTCCCAGCTACACAGGAGGCTGAGGCAGGAGAATCACTTGAATCTGGGAGGTGGAGGTTGCAGTGAGCCAGGATTGCACCACTGCACTCCAGCCTGGGTGACAGAAGGAGACTATCACAAAATAAAATTAAAATTAAAATTAAAATTAAATTAAATAAACCTAGTGCTTAATGCTTAGCCATTAAGTGGCTAAGATGAATAATATTTAAGATTAAATTTACCTTAGAGCTTCTACAGCATGTTGAGCATCAGCTGCCTTTACTTTTTCTTGTAACTTCTCCTTTAGCATTCTTTCCTCATGGATGAGATTTTCTTGAGACTGAAGAGCTGCCCTCAATTCTGTCTTTTCTTCCTGCAGAGCCTGCAAAAAAGTCAGATATGATTATAATTTTCTTTCAATTCCATTTTCTTCCTGCAGAACCTGCAAAATACTCAGAAATTTCTAAGCCAGATATTATTACAATTTTTCTATTTCATGAGGAAGCCAGGAAGTCAGACTATTAAGTTATGTAACAGTTACAATATTAACACTTATAAAGTAGGAAATAAAGTACAGATTGTAGAACCTAGTTCTAGCTTAACAACACTCTCTTAAAACACTCATAGACACACTTCCCCCAATTATAGTGATTTTAAAACACAACTCTAATAGTTTTTCAGATTCCCTCAATTTTTCTTCTTTTTGCTGCTGCTCCTGCAGAACAGTCATATTGGTTCCAACCAAGTCATTGACCCTCATGGTGAGGCGCTCTATTTCCAACTCATTGGCACAGATAGTGTCATTGGCCCGCTCCAGTTTACTGCTTAAGTGCTGAATTTCTGATTGGCTGGAAAGTTCCACAGACTCTAATTTCTGTTTCCGATTGGCAAGCTGTGCCTAGAAACACAAACTATCAATCAATAGGTAAAAGGGAAATGATAATGAATGAATAAGCAAGACTAAAATGAAACTACTATTTCCATGAAAGCATAAAGTACTGGCTTAATAAAATACGTATGTTTAGAAGGGGTAAGAAAGAATTGAGAGGCTGGGCATGGTGTCTGTAATCCTAACATCATGGGAGGCTGAGGCAGGCAGATCACTTGTGCTCAGGAGTTGGAGACCAGCCTGGAAACATGGTGAAACCCTGTCTTTATTAAAAAAATACAAAAATTACCCAAGCATGGCAGCACGAGAAGATCACTCGAACCCGGGAAGCAGAAGTTGCAGTGAGCTATGATCACACCACTGCACTCCAGCCTGTGTGACAAAGTGAGACCCTGTCTCTAAAAAATAAATAAAATAAAATGAAATGAAATGAAATGAAATAAAATAAAATAAAATAAAAGAATGGATAAAGTAAAGGAATTCCTCAGGAGAAGAGATGCTACAGTATTCTACCTACTTACACAGAAATTCAACCACAACCTGTCTGGAGTTATTTCCTATTTAAAACATAGGAAACAGGAGCTATAATGCATTATTCTATTTCTGATGGAAGTTCAGAAATTAGAATTTTTAAATCACTAAATATGTAGTTTAAATTCCACCCCCCCTCCACTTAGAGCATGTTGTAATTATTCTGTTTTAACATTATAAACATTCATATTTAGATTAATCAAAGTGACCATAAAATGCTCTTTAAATTCAGAGAAATGGGGAAATTGTGGACTTTTGTTTATTGGAGAAAAAGGCGCTTATAAGGGAGAAGAGATGGTTCTATTATCAGTTTTTGGACACTTCCTGAGTTAAAAGAGGTAAATACAGTGCATCTCGAATTGGTTTCTCTCAATGACGTATCTACTGACTACTATGTTTTAGGCTATGCATCTCAGCAATATTGGTTTTCAGCTCCCAACTTTCTAGTTTTTACAAGTTTTAATTCAGCATCCTTGTACTTCATCTACAAACTTAAGATGAATATAAGTATCTATGGATGTAAACTTCCCTTATTCTAAATATTTCTAAAGGGAAAAACACACAATTTTATTTTTAAAATACAAGTAGAGATATCTCTGGGAAACTGTTCCAGATTTAAAGATTTTATTATTTACAGTACAGGTCCAAATACTGTACTGTATACTGCATTCAAGTAAAGTAGATGCTCAAAAGTTCCCATAGCCAGAGAGAGTGTACAAGAAAGGTGATGAGGCAGACAAATACTGTTTGTATAAATTACAAATCAAGATTTCAGTGCCAAGAGCCACTTTTCTTTTTACCAGATCCCCACAATGTTATGAAGAAAGAACATCAACATTTAGGTTTAGATTCACTAGAACAATTGCTAAGCATAGAACTGTCTCCAAACTTTTGAATACAATATAAACCTTTTTTCCAAGAGGAAATCTTATACAGAATCCTGTGCAGAATAAATAAATGTGCAGATTGGGTGAGGGTGAGAAGGAGAAAAGGGTTAGAGTCCAGCTTGCTCAAATGTCCCTTAGTCCAACCCTTAACCTGTACAGCAGCCCTAGCAGAACACAGCTAGAAACTCACTGCCCAATGGGCACTCAGATAACACATAATTACAAAACACTATCTTCTTAGTACTGCAATAGCTACTTAATACTATCGACTCAAATCTGTGATCTTAAATTCAACACTGATATAATAAACTAATAGTTAAACTAAAGTATATTTTAACCACTAAGTCTAGATTTGCTAAATACAATAAACTTCTCAGTTTTGAAAAATGAAGAACATAACCTTCTTTCACTAATTTACTATTTTATAAGTCACAAAAAAATACAGTGTTTTTTAAGCATAGTGAAAAGTACATAATCAACTCAAGTACAAATTCTAAATTTTCATTGCCTAGAATACACTAGGGCTGCACTACTACATGTAGCTACTGCACAACTGAACTGTGGCTAATCTGAATTGAGATGTGCTCTTCACTGTAAAATAAAAATTCAGTGACCCAAGAACAGAATGCCAAGCACCATATATTCTCACTCATAGGCGGGTGTTGAACAACAAGAACACGTGGACTCAGGGAGAGGAGCATTACACACAGGGGACAGTTGGGGGGGTCAGGGGAGAGACAATGGCGGGTGGGGAGGGAGGAGAGCATGGGGAGGGATACCATGGGGAGAAATGCCAGATACAGTGTGCACCTAAAGTAAAATAAATAAATTTTTAAAAAAAAGAAAAAAAAATTCAGTTAAAGATTTTAAAGACTTACTTAAAAATAGGTAAAGTAAATATGATATTTCTGACATACTGAGTTGAATATATTATTAAAATTAATTTCACCTATTTTTACTTTTTAATGTGACTAGTAGAAAATTTTATATTACATGTGACTTACGAATATTAGCACTACACTAATCTCAAAATTATCTCATCAATACTAAGAAAGGCAGAAATAAATGTAAAAAAACACTTCAAAAATCATGATTATTTCTGATAATTATCTGGCTTTAAAGGTATTTTAAGGCTGGCATATTTTTTAAACCCTTTTTTTTTTTTTTTTTTCCGCATGAACCACTAATTATTTGAGCCAGAAACAGGCATTCCTCTTATTAATCTACCATTTAGCATTCTATTGGAGTGGGAAGAGTTATTTCAACAACACAAATTACAGCAGAGGTAGTTAAAAGAAGCAATCAAGAAGGCAATTTACATCAGGGAGCCAAACTAAAACAAAAGGCCAATGTGGGCAGCTAAAGAGTGAAGGAGAGTAGAGAAGACATTGGGGTCTGGGGGTTGAATTCAAATCCTCTTCTGCATTTGTGGTATGTACTTCCTGGTGCTTCAAGAAAATTACTCTCCCAGAGAGTGAGATTACTATGAACAATGTGATATGAAGCAACAGGGCTTTTCACTTTCCAAGGAATCCCAGTATGAAGGTACGGCCGTTGTAAGCATCAATCCCTTACTAAGTTCTCCATCACTATCAACTCCAAATGTGCCAGTGCAGGCCATAGCCTTGCAGCATTTCCACTAGAGAGTAGTTTGAAGAGCATATTAACAACACAGCTCCCAGTAAGATCCTCTTATCACTGTTGTATCTATGCAACTACAAACTTTTAAAACAGTAGGTCTAAGCCAATTCAATTAACTCTGATAATTCTACCAAGACAACAGATTAATATTTGAGTTAGGATCATTTTTTTCTTCAAAACAAGAAAAGGATGCTTTTAAAAATATAACATATATACTTACAAATGTATTTATATACCTATAATTAAACAGTAGATTTAAAACTAACTTCAAGACTATCTTACAGCTCATCTAAATATTTTAAAAGGAAAACATATAAAGCAACCTCTACTTTTTTTACATACTGTTTATCAGCTTTTTCAAATGTTCTTAATGTTCTCTAAGATTGCCCTGTTTTCAAATGTTCTTAATGTTCTCTAACATTTCCTTTGCATTATGTAGGCAAGAGAAAAAGTAGCAGGAGATTCCTTGTCTTCTAAACAGAAATGACCTTGTGTTTTAGACTGTATTGATCCTTTTCCTATATTATATAACCACCATTCTGTTCTTGCATCTAGCATCACAGCTTAACTGTACTTTTTAATAAAATATATTTTAATATTTGATAGAATAAACATCCTCCATTACTCTTCTTTTAAAAAATGTTGGTGGTCGGGCGCAGTGGCTCATGTCTGTAATCCTAGCACTTTGGGAGGCCGAGGCAGGTGGATTACTTGAGGTCAGGAGTTCGGGACCAACCTGACTAATTCGGTGAAACCCCATCTCTACTAAAAATACAAAATAAGCTGGGTGCAGTGATGCATGCCTGTAATCCCAGCTACTTGGGAGGCTTAGGCAGGAGAATCATTTGAATCCGAGAGGCGGAGGTTGCAGTGAGCCTAGATTGCGCCACTGCACTCCAGCCTGGGCAACAAGAGTGAAACTCTGTCTCAAAAAAAAAAAAAAAAAGTTGGCTAGTATCATTCATTTATCATTCCACACGAATTTTAGAATCAGTCTGTCAAATCCTCAAAATGTAATAGTCAATAAATTATATAATCATTTTAAAAACAAATTTAGATCCCTATCAAATACCTTACACTAAATTAATTTTTAGATAAAATATATTAAAAAGAAATGATAAAGCATTAGAAGAAATACTGGCTTAGGTAAGACTTTATACTACGATAACAAAGATAGAAATGCTGAAGAAAATCTTGATAGAATTAAGTAATTCTAAATAACTATAAAACAATTGTATTTCCATAAAAAATACTGGGCAAAAATCAAAGTGAATTGAGTAAACACACACAACTGCAACATAATAGCAAAGGGCTTATACTTCACACTTAAGCGTATGAAGAGCTCTTTCAGAATAGTAAAATATAAACATCCAGCCAGGTATGGTGGCTCATGTCTGTAATCCCAGCACTTTGGGAGGACAAGGCAGGTGGATCACTTGAGGTTGGGTGTTCAAGACCAGCATGACCAACATGGAGAAACTTCGTCTCTACTAAAAATACAAAAATTAGCTGTAATCCCAGCTACTTGGGAGGCTGAGGAAGGAAAATTGCTTGAACATGGGAGGCAGGGTTGCAGTCAGCCAAGATCAGGCCACCACACTCCAGCCTGGGCAACAGAGACTCCATCTCAAAAAATAAAATAAAATATAAACATCCCAAAAGAAAAATGAGCAAAGGACACAAACAATTTAAGAAAAATGAAGATGGCCATAAACAGATGAAAAAAGTGCTCAACTTCACTCATATTAAAGAATGTATGTTAAAACAATGATATCATTTTTCTCACTTACAAGATTGGCAAAGACAAGCCTAAAAGTGAGGAAAGTCAAAAGAAATAATAGTGCTCAATGTGGGAAAGTATGAGGAAAGAGACATTGTCACATACTGCTAGAGAAAGTCTATCAATCCATCATTGAAGAAAACTTTGGCAATATATATTAAAGTACCTGAATGTATGCTGATACAGTAAATCCAATTCTAGGACCATTTCCTAAGAAAATAAATGGGTAAATACTCCTAAATGTTTATTCAAGGATGTTCATCTAAACACTATTCACAAAAATGAAAAGTGAGAAACTAAATGTTCTACAGTAAGTGACTGGTTACAAATGTAGTTATACATTTAACAATAGGGTGGACTTCTACACTATCATTATGACTACAAATTTGTGGACATGTCATATTTGAAAAGGAAAAATTTTAAAGCTGTGAAGTGCTTAGCAGCAGTACTTGTCACACAGTAAGCAATCTACATATTTTAAAATTATGTTTCATGGAAAATTTGAAGCATACACAAATATAGAGAGAGTAAGATGATGAACCCCTATATATATATATCACACAGCTTCAACAATTATCAACACTTTGCTACTCTCACTTTGCTATTTTTTAAAGTTTGCAACTACCCTTCCCTTCCCATACACAGTGCATATAGTTTTTTTCCCCTAACAAAAGTACATCAATGTATTGCATACTGTATGTATGCATACACAAAGTCAGAAGAAATTTACACCAAAATGTTATTCATGGTAAATCTCTAAATGGTAGAATTATGGGTGATTTTTTTTTATCATTTTATCTACAATTTCTTATGTTTCTAAAATAAGCATGTATTATGTAATTTTAATAGCTGACTAAAAGAAAAGAATTCAAATACGTAAGTCAAAGAATGAGAAGTTTCTGAATTATATTTTTAGATATTAAAAACATATAAGAAAAAATGATAGAATTATTTTTTAATGGAGGGTGGGTTAATAGTCACTTACTCAGTCTCCCAGGTTTTCTACTGTTATTGTTCAATGGTGACCCACATTTCAACCAAATGCAATATATCAACCTTGACTGAATTCTGACTCAAATATTCAATTGTAAAAAGATAGTTTTTTGGACAACTGGAGAAATGTGAACAGACTGGATATTAAATTATATTAAGAAGTTATTATTCTATTAATGTGATACTGATATACTGTTATTTTTTAAGTCCTTACCTGTTGGGAAATAAGATGATGTCTGTGATTTGCTCTGTAATATTCCCGCCAAAAACAAGAAGTAGGGAAGGGTATAAAGTTTCAGTTTGACAAGATAAAAAAGTTCCAGAGATCTGTTGCACAACAATGTACATATAGTTAATATTACTGTACTATATATTTAAAAATGGTTAAGGTGGAACATTTTGTTTTGTGTATTTTACCACAATTAAAGATTGATGCCGGGTGCAGTGGTTCACGTCTATAATCCCAGCACTCTGGGAGGCCCAGGCAGGAGGATCACGAGGTCAAGAGATCGAGACCATCCTGACCAACATGGTGAAACCCCGTCTCTACTAAAAAATACAAAAATTAGCTGGGTGTGGTGGTGTGTGCCTCTAGTCCCAGCTACTCGGGAGGCTGAAGCAGGAGAATTGCTTGAACTCAGGAGGCAGAGATTGCAGTGAGCCGAGACTGTGCCACTGCACTCCAGCCTGGCGCCTGGCAACAAAGTGAGACTCTGTTTCAAAAAAAAAAAATTGACAAGATAACAACTATTAATGCTAGTTAATGGATATAGATTAGTTTATTTCAATGCTTAAAAAAATAATGATCATGCAGCACTGGTATATACTGAATCACAGAAAGATTTAATTTTATTTAGTTTGCTAAGGGAGAAAGAGAAATACATTTATATGTAACATTTTTATTAAATGATCAGATAGTTTTAGGTTCAACAAAACTATCAGAAGAATAATTCAAACATCATTAGTAGGAAAAACCAATGTTGGCTGTTGAAAGGGTTCTTACTCTAGCCCTAGCTAATTTACAGTAACTAAAAATCCCATTTTTACTAATGATGAAGTTTTAATTATGTAGAGTCAATAATCACAATAGTAATTTGAAACAGGATAACAGTAATTTGAAGAGAATCTATAATCAATAATACTCCATGATAACGAATTGAGAACTGTAAAAATTGAGACTCAATTTGTTTTTTTGTCAATTGGAAGGCTACAACTAGACTATAACAACATGTTGGTTGATTGTAGTGGCTCACACCTGTAATCCTAGCACTTTAGGAGGCCAAGGTGGGAGGACTGCTGGAAGCCCAGGAGTCCGAGACCAGCTGAGCCATGTAGCGAGACCCTATCTCAAGAAAACAAAAAAAAAAATTATTTTGTTAAAAAAAAAATATATATATATATATAAAAAACAATATTTTATAGTTATTAGGTCTACATAGTGCTTTGATATTCAAGTCAAAAAACTGCTCTAGACATCTCAGAATTTCACTGGTGTGTCTGGCTGCATGGCTTGCTGCAGCCTAGAAAATAAATTTCTGCCTTGCAGTTGTTGTGGACTTTTCCTATCAATGTGAATGAAGTCACTCACAGCAGAGCCACTGTCAGTAGTTTATCAGACAGCTGATATTTCAAGGAGACGAACAAAAAGT